>NW_026294551.1:43700810-45050810 GCF_007827085.1 Peromyscus californicus insignis | reverse complement strand
ATCTTGGAATGTCACTGTGAGCATCTCCATTTTATACACAGGACACTGAGGCATAGGAAGAGGCTGAGGAGAAGACCCGGGAGGCCTTGCATCGTCTGGGCTTCTAAGTCTTCTCTCTTGTTCCCAGCAGCACTGGGCAGAGGGGTGGCAGAGTTCCGCAGCCTACTTGGCAGAGAAGCAGCATGTAGTTAAGAACGGGAACTTCCAGAGACTGGGAGGTGTGCTCAGCACCTAAGACCACTTGCTGCCTTTCCACTGGACTCAAGTTTGGTTCCCAGAACCTACATGATAGCTCACAGCCATCTGTAACTCCAGTTCTGGGGGATCTGACACCCTCTTCTAGCCTCCATGGTGCACATACATACATACATGCAGGCAAAAACCCTCACACACAAAGTAAAATCAATAAACTAAAAAGGAAGATGTTTTAAATGTGAACTTTCAGAGGCCCCCTCTCAATCACCAAAGAGGCCTTGGCTAGGATCTAACTTAGTACTCAGGCCACCCCCTTGGAGAGACATGAAGAGTAGCTGAAGCGTGTAGGTAAAAACACAAACACAGCACCGTGCCCTGAGCCTGGATATGGCTTCTCTGCTTGCTGAGATGAAAGAAGCATCTTGGGTGCTTAGCAACCAGCCAGCCTCAACTTCCCACCCTCAAGAAATACTGGAGCAGGGCCCTCCCAGGAACCAGCTTCTTAAGGGCACACCATCCTGCAAACAGGCTCCCCAAAACCCCAGCACACACAGCACAGCCCCCTCCCTGGAACAGCACTCCTCTAGCTCTGTTCTGTCAACCCTAGAAGTTCCCAGGCTCTGGGAGCAGCCCCTGGTGCTGAGGCTCCTTGAATTATTCCAGGAAGGATGTGTCACCACCCTCCTCCCCAGCCTCCTGCTGTCCCCCAAACCCCTGTTTTTCTCTTTATGGAGAGGGCACAAATTAAGCAGAAAGGAAAATGTTGACAGTTCCCAGCCCTCCCTTGCTGGGGATAAAGGGAAGTACGCTAACGGTTGAAGCTTTAGGCGGATCAAACACAGTTTGTGAGATGCTTCAAATGTATTATTCATCTCACCAATGAGATGCAATCTTGGGCTTTCTTCCCCCACCCCCATCAAGAGGAAACCTCAGCTACTATGGAGATGCAGGGCTCCAGAGGAGAGAGGCACCTTCAGAAAGCCATCTTTCTATACTAAATCAACAAGTCTTTCGTAAGACCATCTTGTTTCTCTAAACATTTCCAAATGACACGGGTCCACTTGCCAGAAAGCTAAAGGGGCTAAGGTTCAAGGCAAGACACAGAATTGGGTGTTCAGAATCAAAGAGAAGTCTGATTTTGACTTTGAGGGGGTGCAGCAGCTAGAGATATTGGTTCTAGAAGGTCTTCTACTGTGCCGTACAAACTTGACCAGATGTGACGCTAAAAGGAGCCATTGAAGCCATGCCTTCAGCTCTGTGACATTAACTCACAGATATGGAACATCTAGGGGAAAGATCTAGATCTGTCCTGGCTGCCTAACACATTGATCTTATAATTCAGACTCCTGGAAGCCCCTGCCCCTCCTGCTGAGAGATTCTATACCCCAGGTTCCATCAACTTCCCATTTGGTCACAAAGGCTCCCCTGGCACCTCTCCATGACCTAGAAAAAAAAAAAAGAAATTTTGCCACCAGGCGGTGGTGGTGCACGCCTTTAATCCCAGCACTCGGGAGGCAGAGGCAGGTGGATCTTTCTGAGTTCAAGGCCAGCCTGGTCTACAGAGTGAGATCCAGGAAAGGCACAACGCTACACAGAGAAACCCTGTCTCCAAAAATAAAATAAAATAAAATTGCCCCAGGGCTAGGGCTGGGGCTCAGTGGTAGAGCACATGCAAGTCACTGGGTCTGATCTTCAGTATAAAGGAATAAACATGGGGCTGGAAGGATGACTCAGTGGTTAAGAGCACTGGCTGCTCTTCCAGAGGACCTGGGTTCAATTCCCAGCACCCACATGGCAGCTCACAATTGAATTGTCTGTAACTCCAGTTCCAGGGGACCAGACACCCTCACACAGACATACATGCAGGCCAAACACATAAAATAATAAATAATGTGTCAGGGGGAAAGTAAACCAATCAGTCTCTTGCTTCCATCTCAGCCTCCCTAACCTGACCCTGGGCCTGTGAGGAACGAGTCTGGCGGTGGGGCTTGGGTCAGGTGCTACTGGTTGAGCTGGAGAAGAGAACAACCTAGAAGGAAAGAAATGTGACACCATGGATCCAAAAACCTCACAAAGTATATACACACTTTATTTTTTTTCTTTTCTTCCTTTAAACTAATGTTTTTGTTTTTTTTTGTTTTGTTTTTTTTTTGGTTTTTCGAGACAGGGTTTCTCTGTGTAGCTTTGCGCCTCTCCTGGAACTCACTTGGTAGCCCAGGCTGGCCTCGAACTCACAGAGATCCGCCTGGCTCTGCCTCCTGAGTGCTGGGATTAAAGGCGTGCGCCACCACCGCCCGGCCTTAAACTAATGTTTTTAATAGTCCAGGCTGGCCTCAAACTTGCTATGATCCTCCTGCCTCAGGCTCCTGAGTGTTGAGATCACAGATGTGTGCCACTGCACTAGTCTACATGACTTTTTTTTTTTTTTTAAGCCAAGGCTTCACTACGTAGCCCTGGCTGTCCTCAAACTCCCAGAGATCAGCCTGCTCCTGCCTCCCAAGTGCTAGGATTACAGGCTGTGCCACCATGCCCACTTCCACAGACAGGCTCTTTTATCCAGTCGTTCCATTGCTCAAAATGCTCACCAAGAGGCCAGGTGTGGTGCACACACCTTTCAGCTCAGCACTCAGGAGGCAGAGGCAGGCGGATCTCTGGGAGTTCGAGGCCAGCCTGCTCTACACAGTGAGTTCCAGGCCAGCCAGCCAGGACTACATAATACTCTATTTAAAGTAAAACAAACAAATAACATTGTAAACATCTTAAGATCACAATAATGAAGGATTAGTTTAATAGTAGCCTTCTGAAGCAGTCGTTTAGAATGAAATATAGAAAAGTACCAGGAGGAAGTACTGTATAAATGCATTTTTCACGCTGAAAGGATTTCAAATAATACCAATGAGGCAGAGTTCCCCTTTAATGCCATCACTCTCCCCAAGGTACCCCATTTCCAGCCAGTTCCAATGTGTCCTCTCTGATCTTTGTTTCTGAAGAGTCATATTTAATGTAAACAAGTAATAAAGCTGGGTTATGCAAGCTTGTTGCCATCTATGTGAAGAGAAAAGGCTGGCTGATTAAACACCAAAATGTGCAGAGCACTCAGCTCTGAGTAGTGTGGCACATGTGATTTTTATTTTCTTCTGCAGGAATTATTGTATTTTCTACATGAACAGAAAAGAGAAACAATGCTATTTTTAAATATCACGAAACAATCTATTGACAGCATCGGCTGCCTCTGAGGACTAGGAGAGACTGTTTGCTGTGTGCTCTTTTATGCTTTTTGAATTGTGCACCTTGGGCACATATTACCTATTCCAAAAATGAATAGAAAAAATTTTTAAATTTAATATGGCAATAAAATAAAATGAGAGACCCGCTAGAAGACCTGTGAAGAGCGGCAAACCCTGAGAGGTGAATACTGCAGAAAATCGACGCTCTGGGTTACGGTTTCTGGACCTGCTCTGGATTCACCCCCATAGTGCCAGTCTCTTTCTCAGCAGGCAAGGAAATGAGGAAGGGTCTAAAATAAACCAGACTGCGGTCCAGAAATAACTTGATGCTAATTCGCGGCCCGGCCCTGGGAAGGGTTTCACTGAGCCGTTTCCACTCTCTTTCAAAGAACTTTTCATCTTCCTTGGTTTGCCTGTATATTCCTCAAGGCTACGTGTGCTGTCAGGGTCCTGGGGAGGAAAGGCTGAGACCAAAGACCTTGTCTAAAGGGCCTTTGTTTGAAGTCAGCCTGTAAGAGCAGAGCTCCGAGCTTCCCAGGCCTCAGCCTCAAGCAGCCGTCCCCTTGTTATTTAGCTCTGGGTGGACTTGAACTCAAGATCCTCCACATGTTGAACTTGCACTATTACACCTGGCTTCCGACAACTATTTTTAGCTGTTGGTTTTGTTTGTTATGAAACAGGGTGCCTTATAGCCGAGGCTAGCCAGGAGACCCGGCTCCTGCCGCCTCCACCTCCCAGGTGCTGGCACAGGCTTGCACCACTATGCCCAGATCCTGACAGCTATTTTCAATCAGCCATGTTGAGAGAATGAAATAAGACGTGAGTGTCTGAGTGAGGACACAGGCAGTCCACCAGCTGGGTGAAGTATTAATTCTCTCCCCTGGAAACCTACCCTCCCCACATACACCTGCCAGTCACATCTTCCTATGCGTCTCCATCTGCCTGGGCTGTAAAGGTGTTCCTCGGTCATACACAGCCTCCCCAGGCTGGGTTCCTTTATGGCACAATTTATTCCCATGTCATCTTATACCCCGTAGAAGGTCCTCAAAGACAATTTGCTGAATGAATACGTGAATGCTATTTATATAGCCATGATCTTTGTAGTTCCCACTGGGCTGCCTCTTGTTCCTGGCCCCAAGGCTGCCAGAACCCACTCCAAGCTGACCCAGAGGAGGTGGAAGCTGGCAGATTTGAAAGAGGCAGTGCGGTAGGGTGAAAAGTAGACAAGGCTGTGGCCCTGGCGTTCGGGAACCGTTTCTTTATCTCTACACAGCCATTACAGGAGGTCGGGCTGAAAGCCCGAATGTGCACAGAGCCTAGAAAACAGCAGAGAAGGGAAACAAAGGAAGGGCCAGGCAGTAGCTGGAGAGCAGGCACACTCCTTAAAGGGCTCTGCCCTCCAGTGACCCCAAGGTCATTACCAATTGACCACGGGTCAAGTGTGGCAAGAGTCTCTGATTTTTTTCAAGAGAAGCCATAAATCTTTAGCTTTTATGAACAGGTCCAACTCAGATCCGTAGTTGGTCTCCAGGCCCCACACCCCAGCTCCTTCTGATCCTTATGCCATGGGGTCATCACTCAGCCAGTTCACCTGGGTGCCTCAACCCTGTGATTTCAGGACAGAGACTTAAAGGTTTCCCATTTGGGGAATTAACCTTTGATCGGTTTTATTTTTGTTTTGCAAAAATAGCGTCCTCATATATCCCAGGCTGGCCTCAAACTCTGTTGTATAGTCGGAGGATGACCTTGAACTTCTGATCCTCCTGCCTCCACCTCCGAGGCCCTGGGATTACAGATGCGATCCACCAAGTCCAGTTTTATGTGGTGTTGTGGCTAAAACACAGGGCTTCCTGCATGGCTTGAAAGCATTCTAGCAACTGGGCTACATTGCCTCCAACCCTGGGAATAATCCTTTAAATGGAGGGACCCCGGGTCTTGGCAGCTTGTCTTCTGGCCAAGTGCTACCTTGACCCCCCCCAAACTACAGCTTTAGGCAAACACAGGGGCCCTGGCTGCTGCCTTCCTCCATCCTCCAGCCCTCATTGGGCAGAAATGAGGGTGCAGAGAGGGTAATGGGCCCTTCACAGTCGTCCCTGTCAGGACATCCAGGCCTAGAGGCAACTCCCTCACCTTCACACTGCCCCTGTGCAGGGCGCCCACCAGTGACACAGCATCACCCATAAATTCCTGTCAGAGAAGCTGTCAGGGCTTGGGAAATAAATAATGATATTTAACATTTTGTAATAACAACAATTAACCAGTAAATAATGTCCTTTAAACTGCAAACGCTGGAGTAAATTAATTCTTCTAATGAGCTGTCAGGCAGGGAAGAAAAAAAGCACCGGTGTTCTCTGGTGCCACGCGGCTGCCGTGTGAGCAGCCGGGGGAAGCTCACCTTGGGCCCTGGGAGCTCATTACCGGGAAGCATGCCGGCAACGGATTGCGGGGAAGCAACGGGGCCTCTCCCGCACCCACGTGAGCACCAGGCCGCAGCCCCCTCCGCACCGCCGCTCTCTCGCTGAGCATCGGCGCCCGGCGCATCCCGCCAGGTGCTGGTCCAGAGCGAGCAATGCATTTCAATTAGAGACGACCCCCTCCTCCCTACCTCCCCTCTGGTCGCCTGGGCAGCGCTGCGATGAAGGGGGACAGGAGCTGGGGACATCGGAGGGGGAAAGCTCCGGGCGCAGGTCTCCAGTCCTTGCTGCGTGACCTTGGAGAGGTTTCCAGCCCTCTCTGGGCTGAGATGTTGTAAACGGCAACATCTGAAGCTAATCAAACCAGCTGTGATTACTTCTGTGCGCCTGAGAAGCCTGTGACCATAAAAAGACACCTGAGTAAGGCACTCTTTATGTACTGATTCCCAGTCATCGCCAAGATATACTGTCAGGTGACAAAGCAAGGTACAGAGGAGTGTGCGGGGACTGCTAAGGAGCAGTCATGTGTCCCTGTTTGCTGGCTGCACATCCAGATAGGAAAAGGGTAACACCACTGGCCCCCGGGGAAGGAAGCTTCGCTGTCCAACCTCTATGCTCTTGTTTTCAGAGCCATGTGCAGAAATTACCTATTTAAAAAAATACTGGAAGTTAGGAAAGACAAAGGCACGATCAGAGGTCATCTTGCCTCTCAGTAGCTTTCAGGGTGTGAAAGCCACCAGGGGCCCTGCTGAAGTATGACCCCACCAGAACCTCCCAGTACAATGCATCTCCAATATCCTATCCTGAATGTAAACTAAAACTAATGAGGAAGTCCCTCCAGGGGCTAACCCCTATTCCCTCCAGCTTCAATTTCAGTTTCTCTCTTCTTGTTCTGTATTGGGTGGGTGAAAGGGCTGCTAGATGATTTCTGCAGAACAGGAGTGGGGAGCAGAGAGAAGGCAAGGAAGGGGAGGGAAGAGCAAGCCAAGGGAAGTCCTAGCCCTTAGAAAGCACACAGACCCAGGGCTTCATACCTGTGTGGTTTAGGTCACTCTGCATTTGCTGAGCCTCCCTCAGGAGCCCAGCCCAGCCAATGTTCCCCAGGATGGACAGAAGTTCCCTCCATGATCAGAGACCTCCCCAGCCTTGACACTCACCCCACCCCAGAGCAGAAGACTGAGTGGCCTCCCTGTCACCAGGGTAGTTTCATGCAGCAGCACCACGGACACACTCTCCACAGTAGGCTGAGGGGCTGGTGGCTGAGGCATTGCTGGAGTTAGGAAAGCCCCACCCGTGCTCTGAGGCAAGGCTGGAGACTGCTTTGGAGCTAGGGCTGTGAGGAACACCAAGCCCCACAGACATCTGACCCCAACTGTTTTGTTTTTGTGGCCTCGCCTTCCCAGTGAGAGGAATCCTGATTTAAGACTTTCTTGCCAGTGCCTCATGCAAGGTACTATAATGCCAAGCTACCTCAGTCAGTTCAAAATCTGCCTGGTCCACAAAGTGAGTTCAAAGCTAGCCTGGAATACTTAGTGAGACTCTGGTTTTTTGGGGTTTTTTTATGCAAATGAGGGCACCGAGGAGATGGCTCACGGGTGAAGTGAGGGGTGTTCAAGCAGGAGGTCCTGACTTTTGATCCCTAGTGTCCCCTGAAAAGTCTGGTGCAACAGACCACCTGTAACTCCAGCATTGGAGGAGGAAGCTAGGCAGAGTTCTGGCACTGCTGAGCAGCCAGACTAGCCAATCAGTGAGCTCCAAGTTCAGTGATTGATCAGTCTCAAGAAATATGATGGAGCCAGGCAGTGGCAGTGCATGCTTTTAGCCCGAGCACTCGGGAGGCAGAGGCAGGCGGATCTCTGTGAGTTCAAGGCCAGCCTGGGCTACAGAGCGAGATCCAGGACAAGCACCAAAACTACACAGAGAAACGTTGTCTCGAAAAACCATAAAAAAAAAAGTAAAGAAAGAAAGAAAAGAAATACGATGGAGAGCAATAGAGGAAGACACCTTGCATCAAGTTCTACCCCTCCACCTTCCCACCCACCCCCTACTACCCGTCACAGAAACACACACACACACACACACACACACACACACACACACACACACACACACGGGCTATGGAGCTAAGTATATAGTGCAGTGCTCACTGAGTGGGCACTTTCTTAACATGGGGGAGGCCCTGGGTTCTAGTCTTGCTACTACTAAAAGAGAAAGTCTGAGGCAGCCTAGGCTACTTAGCAAAGACCCTGTCTCAAAATCTCAAGAACAATACGGTGGTACATGTCTTTTGATCTCAGGAGGCAGACCGAGAGATCTCTGTGAGTTCATGAGTTCAACGTCAGCCAGGGTTACACAGTGAGCCTGACTCACAAAACAACAACAACAACAACAAAACCCAAGAGTAGAGAATGTTGTTCAGTAGAAGTAGAGCACTTGCTTAAGTGTGTGCAAGACCCGGGGTTTGATCTTTTGCACTCCAAAAAGATGTGTGTAAAATATACAGCCTAGTGTCCAGGCAAAAACCAAGCACTCCCAAATCACTATCTCACTAGACAAGGCCAGTTTCCAACACTGAGAGAAGTTCCTGTGGTGGCTCCTGAGGTAGGCAGCATACCTCTGCAGTGCCTGCTTGGGAGGCAGCCCAGAAGAGCCTCCAGGCCTGCTGCTTTTTTTTTTTTTTTTTTTTGCATTGGGCAGCGGAAACTGGAGCTGAAGCCAGCAAAACAAAGTTCCCAGCTTTGGGTCTGAGTCAGCTGCTTCTGGACCCGGGGGCTCAAGAGTTTCAAAGTCATAAGCTCTTCAAGGTCACCTGGACCTTGATTCTGTTGGCCCCTTAGCCTAAGCCCTCCGAAGGTCTCCTGTGCCTGGGGGTGGAGCACCAGCTGTGCCTGGGGGTGGAGCACCAGCTGTGCCCAGGGGTGGAGCACCAGCTGGAAGAGGGGGATGCTCCCGTGTGCACAGGAAACTGAGTTTCAGCTGCATGGAAATTAAAACCAGCTTGCCCAGTGCTGAGCTACCACGATGCCTGCAATCAGATTGATTTCTTGGGCTTGTTGTGACGGCAGGGTTGCGATTGATTCGTCTGGGTGGCGGGGAGTTTATCTATTCGGAGCTGTCTGTCATTGATCTGGAAAAGCTTCTGAAACAGCCCAAATACCTAGCAAGGCCGAGGTTACCACCAACCCCAGCTCAATATTAATTATAATAATGAACAGGCATGAAGAGGGTGGGTTCATTGCCTGCCCTGCAGGGCTGGCCTCTATGAGGTTCTGTGTTTAGTATTCATTTTAAATCAACAATGTGCAAAGTGCTGCTGCTGGACATGCCTGGACAGAGAGAAGTCTGCATGGGTGAGAACACCATCCTCTACTTCTATAGGACTGAGAAGACGCAAGCACTGCTGGAACAGGAAAGCTTTAGGGTAGACTTCAAGAGAGACTTCCTCGTGGACATACGATATTAATCTGCTTAAAATCTTAGGTTGCTTCCGTTTGAGTCTGTTTCTTTGTATGTGTTTGCATGTGAGTAGCATGTGTATGAGGAGGGTAGAGGATAACCTTGGGTGTTGTTCATTGGGTTCTAGCCATTTTTTTTAATATGTCTTTTTTTTCCCTCACCCCTAAATATATCTTTAGAAACAGAGTCTCTCACTGGCACAAACCTTGTGGATTCGGCTAGGCTGGCCAGCCAGTGAGACCCAGATCCACCTTTCTCCATCTCTCCAGGGTCCTCCACACCTGGTTTTCACATGGGCACAGGGATGGAACTTGGGTCCTCATGCTTGTGTGGAAATCACTTTACCCCCTGGGCCCTCTCCCCAGGCCCTGAGCCTGACTGCTCCTCTGTAAAGTGGCTTCTCAAAGTCGCTGCTCCGCATCAAAAATCTAGATCTGACAGCGCAAGACTAGAGGGCTCCTCTGGGCAGTATTCCGGTGCAGGGGGCATCAGAGGACCCCTACTTCTGGTCATAAACACCTGCCCTTCTCACCCTAGACATGGAGTAAGCGGGCAGCCGAGGGACTGAAGCGCAGGTTAATTCAATGAGTGTTGACTGAGTACTTGGTACAAGCCTGCAAACGGACTCGAGAAGCTATGGTGACCTGCTTTTGAGGTGAAGTCTGGAGTGGCCATGGAGCTGGGCACCCCCTCACTGGAGACCTCAGAAATGCCCTGCCCCTGGGGGATCTCTTGGAAGTTGCTCCTGGAGACATACCGGTGGATTGAGGACAGAGACAGGGCACAATTCCAAGGACCGCCAGTCAAGAGGAGTCTGTGCAGCATATCGGTCCTGGAGAGGACTTCACCTTCACCCAGCAGAAATGTGGTCAGACTCGAGGATCGTTTACCAGAGACTACCAGCTGACTCCCAGGACCCATCCCACCGAAGCCGAGCCGAAGTCACAGCAAGAAACACTGAAGTTAAAAATCAATAAGGACTTCCTGGCTGAGGTCTGGACAGTGAAGGTAAGGCTGGATGGAGAGGCTTCCTGCCTGCCTGACAGTCTGCCCTATTCTCTTCCCTGTGACACCCCCACCCCCTGTTCCTACAAAGCTCTCCTCTGTCCTCTAGCTTAGCCACTGCAGAGACCCCCACGACCAGCCCTAAGAGAAACATCAGAAGAAAGTTAATAGTGAAGTGCTGTGGCGGATCTAATTGATTTTTTTCCTATTGGTTCCCTAATATAGGCAACACTGTTCCTGCCGCTTTTCTGGGCTGGAGATTATGTCATAAATAAAGAGATTTGCTCCCTATTTCCATGTGCTTATCTTTAATAAGTTAAGAACTCAACAAGCTTTAGGAGGACTTGAAATAAGCAAGGGATCCGGTGGTGGCTCCTGCTGTGGTGGCGCAGCCGAAAGCTTTGCTTGAGGGAAGCGGGAGGCGGGTGACTGAGGCAGGTAGAGAATCTGCATTCTTTGGGCTGCACTGGGAATAGATCAGAAGAAGAAGAGGGAGTAAGAGGAAAAGCTGGGAGAGAGCCTAGGCAGATACGGCCGACTGGACAGGCAGGAGCTGCGGGGTTGTGGGTAAAGTGGGAATTAAGTGTGTGGGTTCAGAGGAGGCTGAAGCCCAGTTGGTAGGGCTTGCCTAGCATTCCTGAAGCCTTATCACCTCATCAGCCAGGCGTGACGATGCACATCTGCAATCCCAGAACTCCAGTGGTGGAGGCAGGACCATCAGAAGTCCTCAGCTAAATAGCAAGTTCCAGGTCAGGCCAGGATACATGAAACCCTTATCTAAAAGAAAAGAAAAAGAAAAGAAAAGTCTGTGACGCCAGAACTTGGGAGGCAGAGACAGATTGCTATGAGTTCAAGACCAATCTGATCTACATAGGGAGTTCTAAGGCAGCCAGGTCTATATGTTTTTTTTTTTAAAAAAAGGAGAAACAAAATGTAATAATAGTAGTAGCAATAATAATAATAACAACAACAATAGAGTGTGTGGGCTTAAATACTAACTCCATCATTGCATACTATCTATGTGACATTGGGCAAATCACTCATTCTCTGTGCTTCGTTATTTTAAAACAGAGAGCTTGTGAGATGGCTTAGCAGGTAAATGCACTTACCCCCAAGCCTGACAAGCCAAGTTTGATCCCCAGGATCTACATGGCAAAAGGAGAGAACCAACTTCCAAAAGTTGTTCTCTGACCTCTACACGTGCACCGTGCAGGCGCATGAACATACACACACATACTAACTAACTAAACAAATGTAACCCATCCTCATCATCATCACTTAAAAACATGGTGGCACATGTCTGTAACCCTGTGATCCCAGGATTCAGGAGGCAAAGACTGGAAGATTGCTACACGTTGGAGACCAGCCTGAGCTATAGAGACAGACCCTGTCTCAAAACAAAGCCTGGTCTACAGAGCAAGCTCCAAAGCTACACAGAGAAACCCTGTCTCTGAAAAGGAAGCTGAAAAAAAAAAAGAAAGAAAGAAAAACAAAACAACCAAAAACCCAACAACAAACAAACAAACAAGTAAAACAACCTGTGGGGCTGGAGATCTAGCTGAGACATAGCACTCGCCTAATGTGTATGAGGCCCTCTGTTAAACCCCCAGTACCACCAAAAAACAAAAGAACAATGATGGATAAGAATAATAACACACATCTATTGGTTGTTATAGGGACTGGCTATATAAAATGCTGAGGGCAGAGCCTGGTCCAGGATATTCAGAGAAACAATATTAGCTTGTCTGATGTTGGCCTTCACCGAACCTTAACCATGACTGAGGCCCTGCCCCGTGTCAGGCTCTAGCTTGGCCTTCTCAGTGAGTCATGGATGCTCCTGAGCAGGGATCACACAGCCCCTGTGACTGGCCTAAGACAGGTAGCATGACAGGGTACTGCACCAGGGGGACCCAGAAAGGGTACAGTGACCCTTCTCGGGCAGGCAGCTTCCCTGTGGTCCTGTCCTGAGGCTCCTGGCTCTCCAGTTCCTGTGAGGAACTCCCACTTCCTGTGAGGCTGCTGAGACAGAAGTTAGGGCCTTCAAGACAGAGCTGACCTGCTGCAGACCTTCAAGCAGACTTCAAGACCATCCGCCCTGCTTTGACATGCTGTTGTGCTGCTCAAGCAGCTTCCTTTCAGCCTAGACAATGCTATTTCTATTTTTCATTTTATAGTCAAGGACACTGAGGTCCAGAGGTGTGGGAACTGGCTCAAAGGCTTAAAGCTGAGAAGTAACAGAGGCGGGATTTGAACCCTGCTCTAAACACTGCCCTATGTCTTCACACAGCAATAGTGACCAGTGAGAAAGACACAGGTGATCAGGTGTTTAAGAGCACTGGCTGCTCTTTCAGATGACAGATTTGATTCCTAGCACCCACAGGGTGACTCAGAACTGTCTGTAACTCCAGTTCCCGGGAATCTGATGCCCTCTTCTGGCCTCCATGGACAGCAGCTATGCAAGTGGTACATAGATATACATGTAGGCAAAACACCCACATACATAAATAGTTTTTTAAAAAGCCAACCAATATCACCTACCTTAAATATATATAATTATAAATCATAAAAATATATAATTAAATTTTAGAATTCAGGCTAAGGACAGAGGAGGTAGGGAATATAAAAAGCATTTAATGATTACCAACCGTGTGTCATGTCCTCCTGTGGGTCTTCTCGCTGAATGCACATCTGGGAGGCTGGTGACACGATTTTCCTTTCATAGGTGAAGACATGGAGACTCAGAAGCACGCCTGATGCAGGCATAAGGCTGGGATCACTTGAACTCGAGGCCTGTTCTTGCAGCCTCTGGGTGAACAGTGTCGCACAGGCTTTGTCCTCGGAAGTCACCCCTGTGGCCTCACTGAGGACAGATTGACAGAGTCCCCCCTGCGTTGGTTTGGAAGCCCTGCTATTTCTGGAGGGAGAAGGATCTCTAACTCTTGGGTGTGTTATTTTATAGCCTCTCTTTTCTCCAGGCATTGTCTGTACCTGCAGACTCTGTGGCTTTAAGGACCAATGACCTCACAATCGGTTGCCATAGAGACCATTGTGATGTCACAATCAGAGGACAAGTAGTTCAAGGAGAGGAGTCGGGGATGGGAATGCACAGCTCGAATTGAGCACCATTTGAGATTTGTGTCCTATATTCCTGCCCAGAAAATGAAGAGGCGGGAGGCAGGCCTGCAGCTGGCTCCTTAGGGACCTCGAGGGAGAACGAGCGCTTCTGACACTCCACCTGGGGTCTCATGGGGCAGCACTGTGCTGGCACTCAAAGAAAGGGTCCAGGAAAAGGAACAACAAACCCATTCCCACACTGTGGGGCTGTAGGAAATGGGTTACTTCTACAGCAGGAAGGATTAGGGTTAGACACCTGGAAGATCTGTAGCTAGACGATCTCCCTGAAAGGGATATGTACCCTAGTCTCTGATTGCAAGGTCCAAGGGAGACGCTGCATCTCAATGACCTTCAGAGCCTTGTAGAGACAGCGATGTTGTACCACAGCGTGTTAGGACTCCATCTTCTGACCGAGGCTGGAGAGCTCCTTGAGGACTCTGGTCCTGGCATACACAAAGTGTTCAACAAAGGCTTCCTCATTCTGTAGACAAGTGACTGAGAATAATGAATGGCCAGGGTCTGTAGTGAAGGATAAATGGAGAGACAGGTGGAGAGGTCTGTGGGGAACCGAGAGGCCACACAAGCTTTGGCCACACAAGAGAATGGCTCCTCATTCTCTGCCACACGGCCACATCTCCATTTTGCATTCAGCCAGATGCTTCTGAGTGCTGTCTCTGAGGATATGGAGCACTTGAAGTCTGCTCTGGATCCCAGCTAAGTGCTGGCCATTTAATTGAATATCTGCTGGCTGAATTATAGAACCAACCATCCCTATTGGTTCTAAGCAGCTACCCCCCCAGACCCTGTTCCTGGGTGACCCTCTAGGCCTAGTCCCCTACAGATGAACTCTGGGCAGAAGCCCTGGCCCAGAGAACCTGTGACCCCTCTGTCACCTGCTCCACAAAGGCCCACTGACACATGCCTTTCTTCCTAACTTTCACAGTATAGCACAACTATACCATTAAGTAGCTGTGAATCAATCGCCAAGTCTCCTGGGGCCTCAATGTCCCTATCTGTACAATGGAGACAATGACAGCTTTGTGCCTGCCTCATAGGATTGTTATGAAGGTGTTGTTAAATCCCCTAGTTTAATGCCCTCAAACAGGAAATGATAAATGGAGCTATTATTATTTTTAAAGGTAAAGAAGAAGAAGAAAAAACCCACTGAACTCAGGGCCTGACTCCCTTTAAATGGAGAATAGACAGATCTATTGTGAATTTGCTTTCAATGCATGTGGCAATCTTTTTAAAGAGGAAATACTTGAGGCCTTTCTGTAAAATGTGAATCAGCTACGAGCCCATGCCTTCTACAATTGCAAAGCTTCATAGAAGGGTTTGTTCCAAAGGGGAGACATGATTATTCTCTCATATTATTCAAACCAACCCCCCCCCCCAGTCCTGCCTCGGGCATAAGGAGAACAAACACTCTTGTGCCTTCGCTTTGGCCCAGGCTGGGCAGCTATCAGAGACGGTGGTGTGAGGTCAGGTGTAAGGTCAACCTGGATGGGCTGTTTGTTCACACCAACCCTCTCCTGCCTTGTATCAGCAGAAGTGAATGGCGCTGGCCCCAGCATCTGCATCTGAGGGGTCATTCCAGCCGCAATCCCCTCCCCAGAGAGAGAACTGTAGTGGGGAGGGTGCTTTGAGACAGGGTCTCATATAGCTCAGACTGACCCCAAGCTGGATATACAGTTGAGGTTGACCTTGAACTTCTGATCTTCCCACCTCTACCATCTGAGGGCTGGCTGGGATTATAGGCATGAATCGTCACGCCCAGCTTATGTAGTGCTGGGCACTGAACCCAGGGATTCAGGCATGCTAGGCAAGCACTCCGCCAACTGAGCCATTTCCCTATCCCAGGACTCGGCTGTTTTGAGAGGGTGTTTCAGCCAACTGGCAAGCCTGACTCTGGGGCCACCATTTCCAGATCACCATGGAATCCCTGGTGCCCATTGACCTAGGAAGTCTAAATGGTGTGCCTAAGGCCTCTTCCATCTTCTCCAGAGCTTAACCCACCAGGTGACCCATTTCCTTACCACTTGGCCAACAACCCGGTGCTGAGTCCCCAGCCCCTGAGCAGCACCGTAAACCCAATGCCTCTGGCGGATGTGTTTTATGTCAGTTCAGGCACTAGGACAACTGAGTTCAGAGGATTTTATTTCCAGAGCCTTCCATATTTCTCTGAGATTATCACCTGTCTTTGTTCCCTCCCTCTCTTGGTTATTATCTTTGGACACTTTCCAAGCCAAGCTGCTTTGATTGCTTGGGGAGACGAAGGCCCCCAGCATCCTCCATGGTGTCTCTGGGTCTGGCAAGGGTGCCCTTGGGGACCATTTCTTCTTCCTTCAGCATAACTCTGCAACCGGCCACAGTATAGGTGGCCTTGGCTTTTAGGAGTTGGTTTGCCTAAGAGACTTTCCGTGTGTCAGGGAACATGGAGGGGGAAGTGGAAGTGGAGGCCTCTGTCTCTGAGGTTGGGGAGGGCTATGTGAAGAGTAAGCCCCGGGGTACAGAGGGGAGGGAGAAGGCCAGCTGTTCTCTTTCTTACACCGTGCCAACCTAGCCTGACACCAAATTAATAGCATTCAAATGAGATGCAAAGCATTATGCAAATATTGAGGAGAAGGCCACTCTCACCCGAGCCTCTGGGTTGTTGGAAGGCCAGTGCCTGGAGCCCTTTCATGGAGGACCCCATGGACTCTCTTCAACTTCAATCCTCATACCTCAGTACCAGCTTGTGCATAGGACCAAAGAGACTGGCCAGGAACTCAAATTGGCTTTGCCTCACCAGCACTCAGCGTCCCTTCCCATCTAAAACAACCGGCAGGCAGCTGTGAGGGTAGCATTACCTCCCTGGGTCCCAGTTCCCCACTCATCAGCATGTATGCAAACTAGATGCAAGGTTTTTGCATCTATTTAACTGTCCATTAAAATAGCCCCATGCCCGTCACCTCTGCACAGGCCCAGGCTTCCAAATTGCCAACCCCTGCTGCCTGCAAAAGCCATGTGTTTCCTGAGCCTGGTAATTGCTGTGGTGTTTGTTGAGCTGTATTTGCATTTGATTGTCATTTAACTTTCTATCTTTCTCCTTCAATCAAACGGGGGGTGGGAAGGTGGGGGGGGGGGTGAGGGGGAGGAGAATTGGGCTTCTACAATTGATTCTTCATTTCAGTTTCAGTCCCATCCTGGTTTCAAAGAGCTTCATTTATGAGTGCCACGGACTTGAACCCTGGGACTTCTCCCTCCACATGGTGGGGGAGGGCCTCCTCCCACCCATCCCAGGGCTCCTGGGTGCAAATAATTTAGCCAACAGGATGGATCTCAAGTCCTGTCTCCAGTCTGCATGTTCCAGCACCTTCCTCATTTCTGCCCAGCTAGTGGCATTAAACATTCATGGCGCTGTGGAGGATCAAAGGCCTCGGCTGGGGGTGGTGGGCAGGCTGGAGGCCTGAGTTTGGAGATGGAAAGTTGTTCACATCAAACCGCTTTCTGCTGCTGTCTCAGTGCACCCTAGCTCTTGCCACAGTGATCTGGTCCCATTCCTGGAGTGGGAGCGAATGCTCAGAGCCAGGACCCTTGGCTGATTGACTTTGAGTAACCCAGGAAACCAGGCTTGACATCCCTGGCAGTGCCAGAAGCCACTGAGTCTGTGGACATACTCCAAGAAGATGGTGGCGGTGAATAGAAAGCTGTGCCCATATAGGCCCTGAGATAAAGTCGCAGCCCCCTTCCCCTGCCCCCCCTAAAACCCTAAACCCCTTTGGATGCTCTCTTTGCTTTGAAAGCTGTCTTGGAGAAGAATGGATTTGGATTTTTCCCCCCTCTTCTTGATCAGAAAGCAAGTGTCATCCCAGCAGAGACTTCAAAACAAGTCACCAATATGCCTGTGACCCCATGAGCTGAGAGCCTGTTTAGAATTGGAGAAGTGAGGCTGGCTTCCCCAGGGAAGTGGTTAGAGACCCACTCCTGTCTGGGCAGTGGCTAGGAGCCCCCTCTCTGGCTGTCAACCCTAATCTGTAGTAGCCTTCCTCCTGGGTTAGCAGTGAAGTACCATTCTTCCCAGGGTTCTCAGTGCCCGAAACCCACCCAAATGATGCCAGACTGATATGTTTTAGTTTGTATACCTTCATAATGAAGCAATTCCTTCAAGGTAGCCACCAAGAACAACCTGTCACTCAGATGACTGAAAAAAAACAAAAACAAAAACAAAAAACTCCTACAGCCCAGCCACAGATGACTCCAGCCCTTCCTCACACTTTCCTGTGGGGGCTCAGCGTTGCTGAACCAGTCTCCTTCCTGACCTCAGCTATCTGGCAGTTTCCATCACGTTGCTGGCTACATAAGCCACACCCCCACGCTGTCCTCCCTCCTCCAGTCACTGAAACATAGGCAGATTCAACTTGGTTTCACCATCTGCTGTGGGAAACCCTCACTGACTTAAAGCAATGCCCCTGTCTCACAGCTTTCATATGGCATCAGTGGTCTGCCCCAGGCTTTAGACACCCCCATGTAGTCACAACATTCACTGAACATCTAGGATGTGCTGGTCACTGTGCTAGGTTTGAGTAGAGGGCACACAGGCCATGTAGTCAGTCACCAAGTCAACAACTAGTAATTTAGTGATCAGATTACACAGGAGAAATCAGAATCTCTGAGAGCAAACAGCTAGGTATAGACACAGGAAAAGGGCCTTGCAGGTCATCCTAGGTTGGGGTGTGTGTGTGTGTGTGTGTGTACACAGAAGCCAAAGGATAACTTACAGGAATTGGTTCTCTAGTCATCAGCAAGTGCCTTTACCCACTGAGCCAGCTCACTGGCCCATGCCACTCTCTAATGTGTATATGAATTGAGTAAACTTTCAAACTGTAAGCCTTGAATATGGATGAATGTCCCCTTGGGTATTTTATTGTCCTCAGTTATGGGTAATACCAAGCTCTAGGAAGAATGGGCCCTTTGAAAAGCATGAGAAGAGATGCTTACCAAAAAATTCTACTGCTTCTTAGCTTGGTCCAGGCTCTGCCTCAACCTTGTATGGAGCCCATTCCACAGAAGCCAGGCTTACCAGATCTTTTGTAAAGAGTGACCTCAAGCTTTGTTGTTATTCCAATCATGTAGCACAGACCCATCCTCTGGGTTCAGGGGAGAGTGCTGTATTCTGGGACTGTAGTCTCCAATGGACCACTCTTGAGTGCTCAGGCAGTCGGGAAGGTCATGTTACAGGTTTCCAGAGAGCATGCTTACCTTCCTTCTTATAGGCAGTGCCCAATCCAGGCACAGTTGAGTGAGACCACCAGCAGCCTTTAAGTCACTATGAACCTTCCTGATGTATACGGTTTAACCTGCATTATGGCTCACCCCAGAGTTGTGTGGTCCTGAGGGACCCAGGGATGTGGGAAGCACTCAGGAATACCTATAAGGAAGAAAAACAGAATCTCATGACCCCTGCCCGTTTTCAGACTTCAGACAGGCATTTCTGTGCCTGTTCCCCGATTCCGTCAGTAATTCTTGTTCTCCCTCCACCCCTCTTTCCTGGCTTCTCCTCACTTAGGCTCCTTTCATCAAAGGCCTCCTTCCTCCCAGCTGCTGCTAGTCTCCCCTTTTTCTTCTCTTCTCCAAACAACTGTCCAAAAATCCTCTCCTAGCATCTTCCCCAGGTAATGCCACATGCCACCTGCTGCCTGGGACTCTTCACAAGAGGCAAAGTGGCTCCCCAGAGCCCACAAAAGGATCTACAGAGAATCAAAGGAGCAGAGCTGGAAGACCGTAAGGACCAAAAGACTCTCTGGGGACTGAAACTTTGGTCAGAAGTCACCCACTTCCAGGATGAGACGGAGGAAATGCGGTGGACAGTGATTGGGTTCCTCTACAGATTTTAACATCAGCCGCATGGCGGTGTCTTTTGCGTCCATTGAAACACCCCTAGCAAGCCTAACCACGGTCCCTTGGGTCTAAATTGCAGGCTCAAGTTCTGTACAATTACGGTTAGCCTGCTGTTGGCCTGTGGCTTCCGGAGGCTCCTCAGATCACCAAGAGTCACTGAATCTTGTTTGTCCATACTATTGAATGGTATAGCCTTTTGGTTACTGTCCCTCCTTTAAAGTTTCCCTCCATCTGAAACAACCCTAGAGGACTTCTCCAAACAACTGTCCAAAAATCCTCTCCTAGCATCTTCCCCAGGTAATCCCACATGCCACCTGCTGCCTGGGATTCTTTCCAGCAGGCAAGGTTGTGCAGCGGTAAGAGCGCCTTTTTATCAAGTATGAGATCATGTGGGAGGCCCTGGTTCCTAGCACTGGGGGAAAAAAGCAATTAAATGAAAATGTAAAACTAAAACAGCCATAAAGACCCCTGATGTTCATGTTTACCCCATTTTCTCCATCAGTTCCAAGACCTGAGCTGGTACTGGCACAAAAGATCTGTGTCACTGTGGCTGTTCTGGTCCCACAGAGGGGATAAAGGTAGCAGGATCTGGAAGTCCAGGACTGCATGGGGACCAGGGTGCCTTCAGCACTCCACAGCCTGACCCAGGTTGTCTCCTACCAAGTGGAGAATGTCTCCCCAGGACACAAGTGCCACTGGCTTTTAACTATAATATCAGGATAATTAAGCTTTTCTGTGAGCACAGTTTGCTGCTGATGCAGCTGCCTGGAGCCCTGGCATTTATTGAGCGCAAAGTAATAATTTATTGTCCTTTGTACACTCAAAAGCCGTCTTCATTATCGGCCCAGGATGGAGCTGCCACAAGGGCAGGCGGGCCTCACCAGCTGCCTCACTGGTGTGCATCTTCCCTGGTCACCCTCGGAGCCTTCAGGTACCAGGATGGGGTGGAAAAAGGTGGGTAGGGGGTTGTTCTCTTTAATGGAGAATCTGATTAGAACCTAACACCTTGGGAGGCTGCTAACTCGGGAGAGGGTGGCAAGCTTCTCTGGGCGTGGGCAGCTCGGGAAGGCGGCGGGGGGGGGGCGGGGGGGGAGCTGTGTGCCACATTAACAGGGCAGTCCTTTCTCCAGGGCTGGCGTGGCTCGGAAGCCCGTGCTCTTGCCTCCGGGCCTTCTGCGCCTCTGCTTGAGACTTTACGGTAAGCCGCTCCTCCCGCGCCCCCGCCCCCAGCCCCGCGCGGCGATCCCCGGCGCCGACGCCAGGCGCTGGCCGTGGTGCTGATTCTGTCAGGCGCTGGCGGCGGCGGCGGCCCCGCTGCTCTCCCGGGGACCGACTCTGCTCCCCCCGCGCCCACGCCTCTCCGAGTCCCAGTCCCCCTGCCGCGGCCCCGACCCGGGGCGCGGCCGCAAGCAGCACCATGCGCCCAGCAGCCCTGCTGCTCCTGCCCTCGCTGTTGGCGCTCCTGGCTCACGGTAAGGGACCCCGGCGTCCGGCCACAGGACGGGGGCGGGCGCGGACTCCCAGGGGTAGGAAAGCAGGACCAGCCCAGCGCCTCGCTCTGCGCGTCTTGTTGTCCCTCCCAAGCACCATGTCCCGCCGGCTGCGCTGTCCCCGGCGCCGACCCAGCCGGGCGGGGCGCGGGCTCCACCGGCGGGAAGCTGCCTCGGCTCCCGCCATTCGCTCCCGGCCGAGACCTCGCCTTTAATCATCTCCCCGGATCTAATGGGATTTCTCTGCTGCAATTCATCACGCCACCCCCTCCCCGCACACACACACGCTCACCCGCGCGCTACCTCGCTCCACTCCAGGCGTCTAGGGGCGCCAGGGCGCGTTGCGAGGGTGGGGAGGTCCGGGAGATCGCGGTGCGGGTGCGGAGTCCGGACCGTCCACGGCCCGCCGTTCTGCTTCCCTTGCCGCTCTCCAAACTTCGCTCGACTTTGCTGCTGAGTCTGTGTCCCCTCGCATCCTCACTGCAGAGGAACCGGGTAGAGTGATGGCGGGACCCGGGATTAGGACATCTCTCACCTCTCTTCGCCTTGGCACTGTCATGTCAGAATTGGAACCTATTGCACATTTCTGGGGAGACATTCGGGGACCCAAGGAGACTTCTGTACATCCCCTCGCTCTTTGCTGGGCTGCAGCGACTGAGGTCCTGGGACTGGCTGTTCCTCCCCGAAATTCTTTTATTGCACATATACATGCACACATGCACATGCCCGGAGTGCTGCCTCCCTCTGAGTCTGCCTTCCTGCAGGGTCCTATCGACCCCAGAGCGGCAGAGGAGGCGGAGCTCACCGTTTGCCCCAGTCCCGGACTCCGAGTCAAGTCCCAACTTCATTGGTCTCGGTCAAGAAAAGCTTGGCCTTGGAGTAGGCAGCAAGGGAGTTTGGAGCAAAGATGAATGGGGAGCAGAAAAGATTCTAATGTAATCTGAGGCAAGCGGTCTCAGAGTCTACAACTGCTCAGGTCCTTCTCCGCTTTTACTGGTCGCTTGGTGGGGTCCGCGAAACCGCACTTGGACTTGGGACTCCAAGTCCCTCGCCATATGGTTATGGTTCCTAGCGTCTGCTGTGGAGGAGGGAGGAAGGGGAATTTCTAACCTTCGGGCTCCATCTTCCTGGGCCGAGAGTTTGGAGGTCAGATCAGCCCGGCTAGGGCTGTTTTGGGTTGAGCTGGCACCAAGCAGCTGTTCTCCTGCCCTGGGGGCGCTGGAGCACGTCTTTGAACCTCTAGGTCTACCCACAAGCAGACCAGGTCTTTACCCAGACCATCTGGCTGCCCACACTGGCTCCTCCTAGGGCTAGGAAAACTTGTGATTGTATTGTTCACCTTGCTAGGAGGTGGAAGAATTTCACAAGCCCCACTCCAGGGATGAGAAGGGATGAAGAGAAATCCATCTCCTGGGCCAACAATCTAAGGATCTCTCTCTGTATTCAGGACCCGTATGGGGTCTGGTCACATCCTGGCTCCTTCCCTGGGGAACAGAGTCTGTGTTGGTTCTCTGGCAATGGAGTCCTTGTCTGAAGGTGTGAGTGTGGTCTGGATTCTGCAGGTCCCAGGATGTCCACACTTCAGGAGCTCTGAGTGTTGGGTGACAATTCACCAGTTAAGCCACTAGTGTGCAGATCTAGTCCCTGCCAGTCAGCTCCTTGCAGGTTGGAAAAAAAGACCACAGGTCTCCGGGAAGAAAACTGGTATGGCTGACAGTCCAGCCTAGACTGGAGGTGTGGAGGTTCTTGTTGGGAGGAATTTACCCACTCTGGCCAGAAGTCTGTTCTCAGCCAGTGTCCTTCTGTGATTCATTAGATTCTCGGGTGCTGTGGGATTGCCCAGACTGGTGGGTTTCATAGGTAGAAAAAGATGATTTGGAATCAGTGGCAAACCTGACAGGTGAGAGAGCCTGAACCTAGAGCTGGGTGGCCAGGAGGCCCCTATCTCAACGACATAGAGGAAGGTTACTCATTAGGGTTCTGAGCCCTCTTCTTTGGGAGGTAGCTCACTTGACTATCTCCTGGTAGTCCTGGAGACTTTAGGAGAGATGTGAGGAGTAAAGGCCTTACACTGTAAGTCTTTCAGCCAGAGGATGCATCCCTGCATCCCTGCAGCCTGGGAGACCTCAGAGCTTCGCTCAGAAGAGGGACTCAGGCTACAGGATGCAGTCAGTCACAGTCTGAACCTTCAACCTTCAGTAGTCCAGGGGAGGCAGAGGCCCTGAAAACCAAGAAGATAGATGGGTGGTGCCCCCACCCCATGGGCTCAATTCCCCATTTCTTTCGCAGCCTCTTAGATGTAATTGGTTCCAGGTATGACAGGCATTACTGACTATGGGCGTCCTCCCAACCCCTGGGAAGTGCCAGGGATGTCTTTCCACAGTCGGGGAGAAGACAGTTCGGCAGGAGCCAGGCCTGCCTAGGCCTGCTGTGTCGGTTTAATGATTTTTAATGAGCAATTACCTTTAGTCATTCTCTTAATTTCTGAATATCAATAAAGTTAATTAAACTCTGCGTGTGTGAATGTGGCCTGGGGAGATTGTGAAGGTAAAAGCAGCCAAGACTGGGGTGGGACTAGGTCTCCAGGTATAGAAACTGCCTTCCATAGTTATGTGACCTCGGACCCGGGGTTCCACCTCTCTAAGTTCTCTTGAGAGTGTGGTAGAAAGATGGGGGGAAACCAGAAATAGCAAATCTCAACTGCTTATTCTTCCAAAAACTGGAGGATAGTGTGTGGGAGAAAAAAAAAGGAAGGATTTGGCTTCCAGGATCCCCACTGATGCAAGGGCTAACAGCCTAGGACCGACTTAACCTAAAATGCTAATTGCTGCTTGCCGTGGAGCTCGGGTTGGTGCTGAGTCTTGGGGCTGCTTCAGAAGCATTCCTGCTTCCTGTGGTCTAGCCTGGCACTTTAGGAAGAGGGCTTTTCCTGGGGACAAGGGCCTGTGGGAGATAGCTTGGATTCCACTGGGAGGCCCAGAGGCGGACATTGCAGGTAGGGAACCCCTGCCGGGTTTCTGAGGAGACCTCTCTGAGAGGCGGTTAACTCTGAGTTGGCTTTTGGCCCCTCACGGGCCTAAGTGAATCAAGCTTGGCAGGCCCTGGCGGCCATCCCAGCCTCCTCAGCAGGGTGGCAGCTTAAAATGCCTTGGGGATGCTGTGGGGCACTAATGGGGAGCAAGAAGACAATGGGACTGGGCTTAATTAGAAACTGAGCTTCCATGCCCCCCCCACGTGTCTGCCTAAACAGAGGGGGCATGTCAGAAAGGCTGCCTCCTTCCCCTCTCTCTCATCCAGCCCCAGACCCTCCAGAATCCTCCAGCCCTTCTTGTCTCCACCTCTCCTAGCGACAGTCAAGTCCATCTTCTAGGTGGGGCTCTGCTTAGGAATCCTGCACCCCCACTTGGGCAGAGCTATCAGGGTTCATTATTCTACCCCCAACCTCCCCAGAGAGAAAAAGGGGCGATAGACAGGGGTAACTTCAGTAAAAGAGTCTCTCAGCCCAGACGGGGAAGAGCCCAGCCTACCATGTCCTTGGCTTCACTAGACCTCCACTCTCCGGAGCCTTCAGTGTATGGTTGCATGAAATTGACAGTTGCCAAGCTGGCTTTTTCACCTATGAGAGGGTAAGCTCTATAAATAAGAGTCACCTAGAAGAGGAAAAGCTGCCAGACCTCGTCCACAGCCAGGAGGTAGAAGGCAGGTACCAGGAGGTCTCCAAGGCCAGTTTCAACAGGAAGCAACATCATACCGGAAAGATGACTAATCCAGCCAGGTCAAAGGAATCTCCAAATCAGTTTTTCAGACTCAACAGCTTTTGGGCTCTTCATGTTCCTTCTGCCTGATTTGTTTTCCTCCTCCTCGGCCAGCCTGGTTAGTCTACGTCATGCTTCAAGTACGGCTGGACTGGCACTTGGGTAACTGGCATGAGGCGTCTGCTCTGTGGTGTGTGTCTTCCAGCCTGGGTCTGAGGACTTGTCCATGCTCTCACTGTCTGTTTGCTGCCCCGTCTGGTCCCCAGATGGTTGGATCAGAAGCCTTTGCTGGTCGCTTGATGTCCCTTCCAGCAGCAACAACCCAGCAAAGAGGGAGTCTGCTCATCCCGTGTATCTCGGGCAGCTCCAGAGTTCCTACTTAGGAGGAGCTTAGGGGGTCAGCATTCCGGTTAGAATGGGATGATAGGTCCCTGGCAGCTGGGACTGCGTCTTGAAGCTGAATCGGCATAGCAAGCACACTATTTTTACATAGATTGTATGTTGAGTTTTTTTCCCCTTCCCTAACAGTTGGCCAATTATTCTGCCTGTAAATTACAGCCTTTACTTAGTTTTTTTTTTTTTTTTTTTTTTCCCTTCTGCAAATTAAGCTGTCATGCCATCAGCCTTAGGTGGTTCAGGGGGCGGGGCCTGGATGGCCATTCTTAATGCGGTAAAGCTTTTTCTCAGTCATCCCTTAGTGCCACCACTGCTTGTGTCCCCAGTGGCTTGGGGCCTCGTAGGTGGCACACATTAAATACATGTTAAGACATCTGTAGGAATTGCGTGGGTAGAAATCAGCACAGGAAAGCACAGGGCCTGGCCTTTCAAAGCCCCTCCCTCCCACAGTTCACAACTGGCTGAGAGGGAAGCCTCATATGAACTTAAGGACTGGGGCTCCTGAGTGTACTTATCCGTTCAAGCTTCAGAAACCATTGCATAGCCTGGAGAGACCAATATGGAGCTCTGAGATCAGATATGCCCTTGAATGGAGTCTCGGAAGCCTAAGATTAATCTAGACAGCAATGCAGGTCCATGAACCTTTCTCAGCTCCTAAAAAAAAAAAAAAAAAAAAAAAAAAAAAAACCAGCAGGTGTTGGGGTACAGCCATCCATCCAACCATTCAGTCCATCATTCGTTTGCTTAATGCACAAACATGATTCGTGGTGTGACGACTGGCCCAGAGAACACCCTCACCCACAGGGGCCCAGGCTTCACTGAGCAAGACTTTTCTACTCCTTTTCTATTTAATGTTCACAGTAAGAGGTTGCTATCCCCACTTTACAGATGGGAAAACTGAGTTTGGGAGAGATTAAGTCACTTACCCTGGGCTGCCTAGCTAGTGAACAGAAAGGATACCCCAAAGTGACTACCCGTTTTGCAAGGTGTTGCATCGGCCAGGACTCTGTCTCTCGTAGCCGAGAGAAGAGTGGTGGTATAGGCAAACAGGAACCTAGAGCATCACGATTCAAATAATATCAGTGGCAACAATAATAGCAAATGTTTGTTAGGACCAACTACATGCCAGGCTCCCTATGTGCTTTATATCCATTCTCTCATTGCCCCTCATATCATTTCCATGAAATAAAAGCTATTCCTTGCCTTTTGTAGACCAAGTTCAAGCTCATACTGTCTGACAGACTCAAGACATAAATAGTCCATAACTTCCTCCTGACACATTTCTGGCCTTGGCAGTTGCTTTCCTGGTGATGCCTATTCTCAATCTTTATTGTAGTAGGTTAACAGACATTTTATCATACTCTATCCTTAATGCAAAGGACCGAACACATCTCAACTCAAAGGTCCATAGTAACTCCTGCCCTTTGGGAGCCTTGGTAAATGACAGAACTGGTCTCACCTGTCTTGGCATCTTGGGATCTTGGGTTACCCCACCTCATCAGCCTCTATTGAGGCCCAGGCCCCAGATGGAAGGCCGGGAAGGCCGAAGCCTTTCCCCAGCTTCCTTCCAACTACCTACCTGCCGTCCGGCCGCCAGCCCTTCGGGGAGAAGATCGATGCTGCAGCTGCAGGCTGAGTGTTGTTGGCCATTGATTGTTGAGATTTCTCGGAGGGCTTGGGAGCAAACAAACCTGCCACATCTCCAACAACAATCCCAGGCCCTGGCTGCAGAGCCTGCATGCAGTCTGGCTGGCAGGGTGTCTGGCAGGAAGAGAAGGGGTGAGGTGGGAGGTCCTAACTGAGACCAGCAGGAACAAGGGACTCTGCCAGGAGATGAGCAGGGACTGAGGAAGCATGGGAGGGAGGGGAGGAGAGGCAGTGAGGATGCTTTAACTGGCCCTGCCTTTACAGACTGTCATTCTGTCCTTCTGTCTGTCTCCACTCTCCCGCCTCCCCTTTCCTGATCACCCAGCAAATACTACCCATCAAGAACTCATCTGTTCATTCACCCATTCTTCCATTCTCCATTCAGCAATCCCTACTAAAACAAGCACCTATTAAAAGCCAGACTATAGCACAAGCCCTGACCTTAAGGAACTTGGTTTAGAGACAAGCTACAGCCTTGATAACTAAGATCGGCTCTTGCTACCTCTCTAAGTAGACCAGAGACTTCTATTTTCATTGTTTTTATTGTTTTCTCCTCTGATATTAATTGAATGAGCTAGATATGACAAATGGCACCTACAGATCCAACTAACCCTGGACTTCAGAAGGATGGATGACTCCTGGCCGGGAATCCTTCTGCACCTCACTGTCTCACTTGTAGCAGGAAATCACCATCTCATTCTGTGAAGGCCCAGAAAGTCTCTGGGGTCCCCAGGCCAGGCCATGATGGAAGTCCTTCATCAAAACTTTCCCATCTCGCCGGGTGGTGGTGGTGCACACCTTTAATCCCAGCAGAGCCAGGTGGATCTCTGTGAGTCTGAGGCCAGCCTGGTCTACAGAGCAAGTTCCAGGACAGGCTCCAAAGCTACACACCAAAACCCTGTCTCAAAAAACCAACAAAAACAAAAAACAAAAAACAAACAAAAAAACAAAACAAAACAAAAAAACCTTTCCCATCTCTGCTGAGTCTGTGTGTCCCTGTAACTTTCAACAGGTGGATATGGTACAGGGTCCCACTTGCTTGTCACCAAACCAAATACATTGCATAATTCAAGTTGTGGGTCTCCATCCCCAAAGTGCATCCCCAAGGGCTTAACTAGAACTATCATACCCTGGTAGTAACCTCATCATGTCCTTCAGAGGCCCCTTCACACCTTTCATCCCTTCCCCACAGGCTCTTCTCTTTACAATCAAGCCTCTCCCTCCCATCAGTCAGAAAGAGCAGAATTTAGGGAGGCTCAGTAGAAAGCCCCCAAACCACCAAGCACCCCTACATCTTATCTACATGCTGTTTTCCTCCTTCTGTCCTGATTCTCAGCCCAGATTCAGCTACACTGCCCCCCTCAGTTCTCCCTGCTCCCTCCTCCCTCTCAGCTCTGCAGCCGATCACCAGCCTCTTTGTCCCTCAAGCAGCCACCTGCTGAGTGTCTGGCCAGGGTCCCACAAGCCAGCAGGTGCCTAGGGAGTCCCCAGTGCCTGGGGAGCGGGAGAATCAGGCAGTGTGGAGAGCCACACTGTGTCTCAGGGAAAAATTCCAACAACATAGAGCTAATCAGAGAGCCAGGACCCAAGTTTAAACCTTGTGCTGGCTCTGGGTGTCTAGGTGACCTTGGATAAATCATGTCACCTCCCTGTGCCAGTGGGAATTAATTCACGGCACCAGATTCTATCCCACCTCTTTTCTAGACAGCATAGAATCAAAGGAAATCAGAGAGGTTAGGGACTGGGAAGAGACAAGAATCCCTATTGGAGGAGCCGGGCCTCCAATGGCCAGAGAGATACAGGGCACCAAGTCAGGAGCCTCTTTGTCAGGCAGTCACTGGAGGGGTGACTTCCTGATGACCCAGGAAGTCAGGGGTGAGCATTAGCCCTACAAGGTCTTCCAGCAAGATGAGACTGACATCCAGACAGAGAGCCCGGGTTCATGGACCTTTTCAGGGTCTTCACCTGGCACACTGCTCTGCCGACGTTGTCATAGACATTATTTATATCCAGCCAGGAGATGTGCTGGTGATTTGAAACATCTGGTCCAGCAGCTGGCAGTCCCCCTCCTATCAAGACACCCTATTCTGTGGCTAGCTAAAGAGACTGGAGGAAAGTCCCATTTTGAGGATCAAAGTACCCCCGATGTCTCCATGCAAAAGTGTGAAGAGGTATCCGATAAGGCATGCAAAAGTCAGCTCCCTGGCACATTTATTTACCCAGATTCCTTTCTCCTCCCTCCTGCACTGCCCACTCAATACCCATCCTGTAGCAGAGCCCTATTCTACCCCACTGTCCAGTCACCTTTCTCCCGTCCCTCTCTGTCTACAGCCCAGGCTAAGACAGCTTGTTACTCAGGTCAAGGTGGTGCTCATGAGGCCCTGACTGCTGGCTGGTCCTGATTCTGAGCCCTGCTGTACCTGTAACCTCGTTACTGACTCTGGCACTCCCTTGGCCTTCCCTGCCCTGGGCCTCAAGCAACAGAGACAGGAAGAGACGGGGAGAAAGTTTAGCTCTCTCTATTAGAGGTATCCATCCACACAGCTCAGCAGAGTCCTTGGAGGTCAAAACAAGGTTGAGGAAAGAGAAAGGGCATGAGGGGTGGGGGGAACTGAGCAGCCAGCAACCCTAAGATTCTGTGGGGGAAAGAAGCCTAGACATGCAAGTAGCCTTGACTGTGCATGCTTGTCTGGCTTCATCGGTTCCTGGGTGTTGGTGCCCTCTGTCTCCGCATTCTGGGGCAGGGACCTACGGAAGTAGATCACACCTCAGCTTGGGCTGTTATCTCCCCCTTCCCACCAGCCTACACCATTCTTCCCCCTTATCTCAGGCTCCACTGAGCCCCTCAAGGAAACTGGGGTTGTCCCCCCTTCCCTGCTGAAGATTTCTGTGGAAGTTGAGGGACAGGGCAAGCCTGGGGCGCCTCACAGACTGGGATGCTCAGAAGTTGAGGCCCCTTCCCTCAGTCGCACAAAAACATAGAGGCAAAGCACCCTGCTCCCCACCCCCTCCACTCCCCACCCCACCTCACTGCCTCACTGGGTGGCCAAGTCCACAGGTGGTGGGTGGCAAGTGGTACCCGCTGGAAGAAGACCCTAGGCTTCTCTCCTTCTGCTCCCCACTCTCACCTCACCGAGTCCCCAAAGACAGGGCTTAACTCTCCCTTCCAAATAACTCTTCCCTAGGTTGTTTGGAAATAGGGTAGAGCTCCTGGCAGTCCCCCACAGAAGCTGGGGAAGATGGAGAGGGTGCTGAAGGGTCAAGAAGCAGAGAGCAGGGAGGCATGCCCAATGAGGCTACCCATCCAGGGGCCTCTGATATGGTCCTCGCACTTCCTAGGGGGGTGTCAGGCCCAAACTAAGGCTCAGTTCTACCCAAAGGCCACCATCAAATCATTATCTCCAAACCCAGCAGCAACAAACACTCACCCCATCGCTGCTCCCACTGGCCCCGGAAACTAGTCTCAGCTGGAAGAGCACAGAGCAAAGTGGTTCCAGGAGCTGAGCCAATGGACCAAAAAGGGAGATGGCCCTTGCTCCCTCAGAGGAGGCCCAGCTCTGGGCACAGCCTGTCTTTGCTCCCAAAGGCCTTTTGTTTCTGTATCTGTCCTCGGTCCTGATCTCAGACTCCTAGGCCTGCCTCCCGGCCATACCAGCTGCCACTGGTTAGCTCTCTGGGCTTCCTCACCTGTAGGATTGGGGGCAGTTATCAGATAGTGCAAGAGAACAGTGATCCAGAGCCAGAGCACAGAAGGTGCTCAGAAACTGTGGGGCTCTCATGGTCCTCCAGCCCCACCTGAGTCCCACCCCCCCATGCATGCACACATGAGCACAAACATGCCACAAGCCCACACACAGACACATGTGCATCCACTCACTTATACACATGCTTTGGCATTTGCACATACACATGCATGCTCACACATGCATACACGTCACATGCACGTGCACACATAGACACTCTCACAGATGTGCACACATAGCCTAACTCTCCAATGCTCAGCAAATCTATCCAAGAGATAGATAAAAGGAGATGGGCTCCAGAGCATGCAGAAGGAGAGCGGCCAGTAACAGGGTATAATCCCCCACTCTGCCCACCAGGAGTCTCTACCAGTTCCCAGAGTTGGGCACCAATAACAGAAAAGTTATAACTGCCTCTCCCACCTAAAGACTTCTTAAGAAATCAAGAACCTAGAGAAAAAACAAAACAAACAAACAAACAAAAAACCAGACAGGCCCAGAGAGGGTAGGCCAAGCCCAAAGTCACACAGCCCCTTGGTGGTAGAAGTACAGCCACATGGGAGCCAGGGCTCTGAGAAGGCCTCCACAGCTAAGAGCAGATGCCATAGTGACCTTCAGACAAAGTAGCAGCTGGAGTCCAGCTTGGCATCAAGGACCAGGGACCCTTTCCTCCTTGATTGCATTTTCTGAATCCGTAGTCCCCTAGATGCAGCATCAGGAAAAGCATCAGGGGGCAAAGACGGCAGAGTTAGGGAGGTGAGTGGCCCTCAGGCACCAAGTAAGTCCCTTCGTAGGAGCCAAAGCTCATGGACTCTTGGGAGTACACCCACTAAGGATCCTTCCCAGAAGTGGCCAAAAGTGCTGGGATTGGCCTCAGGGGCGGCGGCGGCTTTTGAACACTGGGGTAGGGGTAGGAGGGGCAGCAGCCTTGAGATGCTGGTCTGGGGCCCAGGAAGATAGCTGCTTTCCAGCCCTGTCACCTTGTGCCTCTGCCTTGCTGGTCTGGTGGCTCTGAGGGACTATTCATGGCTGATGTGGAGAGGGCAGAAGATGGAGGGAATGGCTGTTCCTCTCTTGGTCATTCCCTGTTCCCGAGCTTTGTTCCTGGACTGGCTGAGCTGGTCCAGCTACTGGCTGCAGGGAGAACATAGTTCCTGCCTCTGCAGACTTCTTGTCCTGCTGACATTTCCAAGGTTTGCCGATCGGAGAAATACAGTCTTTTGCTGCTGATGGTTTGGTAATGGAGGAGGAAGGCTGTGACCGGAGCACCCAGCTCAGACCATGCTCTTCTGCCCCTCTGTTCTATACTTCTGCCTTGGGACCAGCAGATAGCACACACACACACACACCCCCCCCCCCCCCCGGCTCCTAAGATCCTAAACAGAAGAAGGGGCTTTTGGTAGCCGATGGACAGAAGAACTGATGGATAGAAACCCCACATGAGGAAAGGCAGCCTCAGTGCCTAATTAGACCCTTTGTTTGCTACAGCCCAGTCAAGGTGAGGAACAGTGGATTAGACTGGCAAGGGTAACAAGATGGGGGCTCCTTCCATTGCTTCCATCCTGTCCCAAGGGCAGGGACCAATCCTACGGTCCCTACTTCTCACGGCAGTGCTTTAAGGCCCTGGCCCCAGGAATCACTAGTGGGCAGGCAGGGCTCTGGCCCCCAGGTCCCCAGGGCCAGCAGGCAGACAGGAGGGGAGAACACAAGGCCGCAGGGGAAGGTGTAGAACGCAGCAGGTGACGCTGTAGCAGAGGCCTCATTAATCACCTCTCCAGCCCCCAGCTCTGCAGTGGCGAGACCGTATTAGATTTTAAATTGGAAAGCGGAGAACGTGGCAGTTAGCAGGGAGCTCCTTCCACCCTGGGCCCCTGATCACAGCCTCACAGGAGGGAAGGGACACTGGAGTGAAAAGGGCTAGCCTGACTACTGCAGCCCAGAGCAGTGTCCTCTCCTCCTCCCTGCCTCCTCAGAGTCTGGGGAGCTGTCAAGACAGATAGCTCTGGGAAAGGTCAGGTTAGGGTCCAAGGAGGATGGTTAAAAAAGGGGCCACAGCAGCCTTCGTGGGGAACAGTATCCCCTTCTGCTGGGTCCTAGGGTCTTTCTGGGCTTAAGGTTCTAGGCTGTGATAGTCATAGCAAGGGCAAATGGTAATGACTAGTGGCCCATGCATATATTTGGATTTACATACACACACACATACATACACACACACAAAGAGACACACACACAGACATACACACACATATACTGAGACACACACAGATGCATACACACACACACACACAGAAAGAGACACACACACACACAGACATACACACACATATACTGAGACACACACAGATGCATACACACACATACACAGACACACACACAAAGACACAGACACACAACGAAGCAGCAACCAATGCATTAGCAGCGTTGATCCCAGGCTGTGAAACAGGCAGATCCTGATGGCCGTTTTCCCTTCAAAAGAACTAGGATGGTCCATATTGCTTCTCAGCCTCAAGTTCTTCACATGAAAAAATGTAAAATATCGATTCTAAGCACAGTTCTGAAGGGAAGATGGCTCTTGGGAAGGTTGGTGACTGGCTCACAGCGATGCTTGGTAAATATGAGTGTCCTACCCTGGGCAGCTGCTCCAGGACTGCCCCCAGGGTGCTCTGCCCTCTGCTGCTGACTGGGCAGTGAGGAAGGAAGGAAAAGCAGAGCAGGCATCCCTCGAAACACACACATGCCCAGCCCCAACTTTAGATGTGATCACAGGAGGCCAAATGCTCTTTCCACAAAGTCAAGATCTTCTTAAATTGCCTCTGCTCCAGTCCTCAGAATTGCCCATTGAGCACCCAACAACCTGGGCTGGAGGGATGGCTCAGTGGTTAAGAGCACTTGATGCTTTTACAGAGGACTCAGGTTTGGATCCCAGCACCCACATGGTGGCTCACAACCATCTGTAATTCCATGACTGGGGATTTGATGCCCTCTTCTGGACTCCGAGAACACCAGGCAGGTGGGTGGTGCTTATACATGTATACAGACAAAATGCTCATATGTATAAAATAAGATAAATAAATCTTAAAAAAAAAAAAAGCATCCAACAACCCACAGAATATTGGCCACAGCTGGGAAGCAAATGCCATTAGAGAACTGAGGGGTGACAGGCCCAGCCCTCCTGTGGGCTTCACGAGAGCCCTGAAGAAGTCCTCGGGCTCTTTGTCATCTTCCTTGACCAACCTGAGTCCTCAGCTCTCCAGCTTCCAATTTTATTTATTTATTTATTTTTTAAGGTTTGGTATACAGTGTTCTGCCTGTATGTTTGCCTACGCACCAGAAGAGGGCACCAGATCTCATTATAGATGGTTGTGAGCTGCCAAGTGGGTGCTGGAAATTGAACTCAGGACCTCTGGAAGAGCAGCCAGTGCGCTTAACCTCTGAGCCATCTCTCCAGCTCCCTGCAGCCCCTCCAATCTTACTCTTCCAGGATTCTCACCTTAGGTTCTTCCCTCCTGAGAGGTAGTGAATATTGTTGGGTTGGGAGATCAGGCCTTGCATTTTTTCATTGTATGTAGTAGTCACTAACATGAAATTAAGTTAAAATGTACTACCTCATCCTCACTAGCCACATTTAGAATGCTCCTCAGCCTCATGTGACTATGGCTAACTTTTGTCTTTAACCTTTTGCAATGCTAGAAATCAAAGTCGGACCCTTGAGCATGCTAGGCAAGCATTTTACTTCTGAGCTATGTCCCTGCTCCCTATCATCCTGAACACACAGACATAGAACATTTCCATGGGACCTGGATAAATGACTCGGCACTTGCTGCCCTCACAAAGGACCCTAGTTAGATTTCCATCATCCACATGGCAGCCAACAATCATCTGTTATTCCAGTTCCAGGAGGGAATCTGATGCCCTCTTCTGGCCCCTGTGAACATTGCACACATGTGGTGCTCATATATGCAAGCAGGCAAACACAGATACACACAAAGTAAAAATAAATAAATCTTTTTTAAAATCTTTAAAACAGGGAATGGAGAGATGGTTCAGTGGTTAAGAGCACTGGCTGCTCTTCCTGAGGACCCAGGTTTGATTCCCAGCATGCACATGGTGGCTCACAACCATCTATAATTCCAGTCTTCGGGGATCTGACACCCTCCTCTGACCTCTGCAGGCACCAGCTACACAATTGTTGCACAGACATACATGCAGGCAAAACACCCAAAACACATAAAATAAAAACAAAATTTTATTTTAAAAAAACTCTTTAAAACATCTCCATTATTGCAAAAATTTTTTATTGCAAAATGTACTGCTTGGGGGCTAGACAACCCATGTCCAAACTCTAAACCTGGGAGCTGTGCGTCCCTGGTCTGTTCCATCAACTGTACAGTGGGCTGACAGTTCCTCTCTGATAGAACTATGTGAAGCTCAGTGAGCCGACTCTGGTGAAACACTTGGGATGTCACTGGGCATGTGCAATAGTTCCACACACTAAGCCCTTCGTGGTTCGTGGTGTTCTGGTACGTGAGAGCAGACAGCACCCCTACACCCTTCTCCATGTTATCGATGGGGTGTGGAGGCTTGGATTGGGGAAGTGGTTTGCACAGCAGCACCAGGCCTGGGGAGGTGGCCTGACCCCTGGTTTGTGCCACTGTCTCCACCCCTCCTCCCTCCACCTGGCAATAAGACTCCAACCTAAAGATATTAAAGCATGCTGGGGTGGTAGCTATTCCTAGCCACTTAGGAGGCAATGAGTGCTCTGTCCCTGGAGGTATGACCAGGGATGGTGGATACTGGAGGGTTCCATCTTTGGAGCAGCTGGGACAGGTGCCTTCCTAGCCACAACACTAAATCTGGCCCTACCCTTGGTCTGCTGTGGAAGACCTTCTGTACTGCTTCCTCCTGGGCAAACGAAGGACGGGTGAGATGCTCACAGAGATGACAAGAACTCAGGTTCTGGGAACCAGCCCCTTCTCCACCCAGCATCTAGCTGAAAGGAGGCATCCTGGCTCACATTTGAAGTCTGGGCTTCATTGGCTCAGCAGGGGCTGAGCAGGAAAGAGGACGGTGACAAAGTGTGATGGAAAAGTTAGTCATAGGGAAAGCAGACAGATGTGGATGGGGGACCTGCTGGCTCCTGCTAGCGGACACTCCCCACCGATTGCCAAAGACAGCTACCCAGCTTTTCCCTGCTGGACCCACCACTGCCCACCCATGCTGGTCAAGAGCCAGGCTTTGGGGAGCAGGGTGGTTCTTGATTGTGTAGACAAGCAGACCCAGGCTCAGGAACTGTGCTCTGAGACCACCCTTCACCAAGCCCAGCACCAGGGACCAACATTTGTGGGCAGAGTTATGTGGGAAGAGAGATGCCTGGTGCCGTATCCTTGCCACACTGCAAACTAATCATGTGATCGAGACCCATCACAAAGTATCCCAGGAGATCAGAGGACAGTCAGGCAGGGATGGCCATCCAGAGGGGAGACAGGGATTGGACCCAGAAGGATGGGGAGGTTGTGAAGAGACAAAGGGGTAGAGAAAGCATGGCAAGAGGATGGTTGGGATGAGCAAATGGGGTATTGTGGAAGGTACCTGTTCTGACAACGAAAATCTCTTCTCACCTTAAAATACTTCCCCTCCAGGACACCACCAAGCCTCCCCATCACCACAAGCTGCAGGATTCCCACATAGATGCCCTAGTATAACAGCACCCAGATATGAGGGGAGAAAGGAGGCCCAGTGAGAGCAGCCAACAGAGCTAGGCTGTGGGTTCTAATCCTAGGTCTCTGTGTGATCATGAATGAATTACTTAACCACTCTGGGCCCCCAGAATGTCTATCTCTTGGGATAATGACACAAACTTCCCTAGACTGAGGAGGTAGAGGGTGCTGAGAACACAGTCCTCATACAGCAAGCACTGAGGAAGGCAGGGGATGACAGCTGTTACCAGTCCCAGCTGTTGGCCTTAGACCACAGCAGGAAGTGTGTCCATTCTAGCTCTTGAATAGCTTTTAGATAACCTTGGAAACCCACATCTCAGCTCCGGGTCTCAGTTTCCCCATATGTAGCATGAGGCTTATATTGTCTTTCCTGTCAGTATAAGCAGACACACAGCACTGAACCTATTCAAAGGCTGGATACTATGGGGTAGTATGGTTACATGAGTATGGAATCAGAAGTTTCTAGAACTGGATGGACTTCAGGGCCCTGTGGCCCTGCCAACTTCTACCTGGTCCCTCAGTACAGAGACAGAGCTGAGCCACTACTCTGTCAGTGTGGTGATCAGACTCAGACCTAGGGACACCCTGGCACTCTGACACACACGGCCCCTTCCCTCCCTCAGGCTCTGGGATAATAGGGGTCTGCAGGGCCAGGCCCTCACTAATCCCCTATTAAAACTTGAAAGGGGCCAGGAACCCTCCAGAATAAACTCATTAATTTTTATGGGATAATAAATGGATCCCATTAAATTCTCATTCTTCCAATGCTGGGCCAGCTTAACCTTTAGAACTCAGAGGAGTGGACTCCCTACCCACTGCATCCACCAGGCTCTCCTGGCCCCCCATGTTGTCATACTTCCTCTTCTAAGCTGAGAACTGGTTCTACCCTATGGTGGGAGAATTCATCTGAACCCATTCCAGAATCATAGGGCTTCTCTCCACACTGGACATATAAGCCTCTTAGGCCTTCTGTCTCTGAGACATGAGCCCTGGTCACAGCTGGGGCCTGCCCTGCACTGGGCTTTGAAGTGATAGACAACCCCAGGCTTGTAGAAGCTGGAGCTGGGGCTGGCGGGTGGAAGCTGTGTCTGTCAGGAGAGTTCTCCTACCAGAACTCAGGTCTTCCCTTCACAGATGGGGAGACAGTTCACACGCTGGTGAGACACAGCTTTGAAGTTAGAGCCCACTCCTGCTGTGTGGTCCAGAAAGATCTATAGATGTGATAGGACGAGGCACAAGTCCTGAGGCTGCACCCAAGTCCTCCGGGAAGAGACACTGTATAAGGCCTCCAACTTTACTGCCCACCAGCCTTGTGGTCATCTGTAAAATAAACCTCAAGACTTACCTAGCAGAAGGTAGAAAGGTCTCCAGTTTTCCCTCCTGATCCAGACCTGCCAGGTGTGGAACACACAGCCCTCATCTGTACCCCTACCCCTTTGGGCTCTGCAGGGAAAAATAGGACAGGGATCCACTAGGCTAGGCCTAAGGGGTGGGATTTCTATTTCTAAGAGGGACCACAGTGGGGGGGAGGCACAGGGGCCGGGAGGCGGAGCGGGAGAGAATCCTCTGGGGAGGCATCCTGAATGGCTCATTAGTGCCGATGAAAGCCTTTTTTCATTTCGTCTAAATACTTTAAACAGGGCTCCCTCCGATGTCTATTTGCATAGCTTAAGAGCTAATGTGGGGGGAGGGCCCAGGCTGCAGCGCCCAGGGCTGGGGGTTGCTGGGATGCTCAAGAGGGCCTCCAGCCCTGCTGTAGGGGACTGCCCAAGCAGAAGGAGCGTGTTTCCCAGGCCCAGACCATTATAGAGGGGCAGCCCCATGTCCATGGAGTTCTGAGGGGAGTGGGGGATCTTCCCTGTGTCCAGGTACCAGGTAAACTGAGCAGGTGTGGATCATGGAAGTTTATCTGGCTGTGCCCCCAGCTTTGTCCCCAGGGATGAGCAAGGCCTTGAGGTAACCGCCCTCTTCATGGCTAATGCCGAACTATCCTTATTTTGTGGGTGGCATGCCCCACGGTCATACACATTGTCACCCAACAGATGTGATAGTTCCCCAAAGAGAGACCTCGCCTTCAGCTAAACCCTTCCTATCCTAGTGAACTGCCTCCTTGCTTCCTTGTCTCAAGCCCCAGGATGTTGCTATCTAGAGCATCCAGAAGAAACCAACCTTCCCTCTTCTTTCTTTCTTTCCTTTTCCTCCTCGTCCTCCTCTTCTTCTTCTATGTAGACCAGGCTGGCCTCAAACTACGAGAGATCTGCCTTGCCTCTGCCTCCCAAGTGCTGAGTTTAAAGGTGCAGGAAAGTCTGCCTGCAGGCCAAGATGACTTTGAAGTGACTTCTAAGCAGCAGAGCTGACACTGGGAACCAGGTCTGTGTGCTTGTATTCTAGCACTGTCAAGCCACATTGGGTTCCAGGCTCGGATGAGCTTTGGGAATGGAATAGGGGAGCTCTCGGTTCCAGCCGAGACAACTTCCCAGGAGCCAGGGTCAGTTCCAACCTGCAGAGACCTTGGATGGATCCCTTCCTCTCTGTCCGCTCTGTGGCTTCTTCAGATGTCTAGAGTGTTCACTGCTGGTAGCTTCCTTCATCCCTGCCACAAGTCACCACGGTCTGGAATGACTGGGGACCATACCTGTGGCTCCCCCTTTCTGATTCTTGCACAGTCATTTTGAAAACAGAGATTAGGACTATTCTCCTAGCCTCCTCGGAGCTGACAAAATTCTGTATGAACTGAAAGTGGAACCAGCATCTGCTGACCTTTTCTTGGCAGTGAAGGATCTAGAGTCCAGTGGGCCCCAAGTAGAACGTGCGTCATCTCTTCAGTGACGTGGCTAAATGAGCCCACACAATCAATAGTGAGCTGATAGTCCCAGATTGACTCAGCTCCAGCACTGGGCAAGTCTAAGTGACACATGAGGAAGATTCCTCTGTCACCGAGTGGCTGTGTCAATTAAGTAATGCAAGCTTGCTGGGGATGCTGGCACTTGCCTATAATCCTGGCACTTGACAGGTAGAGAGACAAGAGGCTCCATGAGCCAAACGCCACCTTTGACTATGTAGCAAGTTCAAGTTCAGCCTGAGCTACATGAGACCCTGTCTTGAAAAACAAAAAACAAAAAACAAACAAACAAACAAAAAAAACAACCCAGAACAACAAAAACAAAAACCGAAAGCCCTAGTCCTTGAAAGACTAAGGCAGGAGGATTGAAAGCTTAAAGCCATCTTGGGCTATATAGCAAAATTTAATAACAATAGTAATAGTAAATAATAATACAAGGTCTTGGAGGGGACTGATTTAGCAGTCTGGACCCTTAGCACCTGCTTCTGCTGGTCCTTGTATCACACTCTGCCCTTAAGTCAGCTCCTGAACATTGAATTCAGCCAGGCAAAGAGAAGCCCATGACCTCCGCACCACAACCCGTGGGACCCCAGGGACATGTCACCGACCCTCAGGCCTCCAACAGTCAACTAGGGTATCTAGGAGATACCTCCTGCAGAAATAGCTTATCTCCCAGAGATTATCTTCCCCTCGCTGACAGTGGGTGGCTCCCGCAGGGAACAAGTGGCAGCCGATTTGGGAATCAATTTGCTCGTTTGATATGCTATCTCGATCTCATTTAACCAAGTGCTTCGGTCCCCCTAGATAACACAATCAGCTCAGTAGACAGTGACGGGAGGTGCCCATTAGCTCCACTCCATTGCCCAGCACCCACCTGACTGCTGGCAGGAGAGCTGTGCCAGCTATGGTCACTTCCTGAGGCAGAGGCTCTCTGTGTGCTCTCTCGCTCTTCCAAGGTGCCCACAGGTGCCCACCCCGAGAGTCACAGGACAATGCTTCTTGATAGGCACCCCTGGAGAACGGACCTGGAACAAATAGAGAGTTCCAGGCGTTCCAGCCTGTGTGTCACACTAAGAATAGTCACTGCTTACCTGGCAAAGACAGAATGACATCTGGGGGGTGGAAAAAGAAAGTAGCCTTGTCCTGGCATGTCACAGACACTACCTCAATCCCTCCCCTCCACGTCACTGATTCAGATGAAAGACACCCAGCACTGTCGAACCATCTGCTCTGGGGGATATGAGCCTGGCTGGGTATCTAGTTTGGACACTGTGATATCGGTGCTTGGCACAAATGCCAGGGCACAGATGGGCTACTTTAGTGGGCATTGTAGGATGTAGCAGTTGGTCCAGGTTTCTCAAAGCTTTGGACAGCCTGGGCCCCGTGACCCAGAAGAATGGAGAACCCTCCAAACTAAAACCTGCCTTTCCCACCCCAATTTTCTCCCTCCTCCCGTTTGTCTGACACATCAGAGCTACAATGGTCTCCTGAACAGAATGTAGCCCATCTGCCACCTCTTCGTGCCTGCCAATCCATGGGGTGGGTGTGAGCCTTTGGAATGACAGCCCCACCAGCAGACGTGGAGAGGAACCGACCTCCTTGCAAACTCTTCTATCTCACCCCAATTATACGTCCTTTCCAGATCCTCCAAGCAGCCATTTTGAGAGCTGTAGACATTGGAAATACCACTTCCGCACCCCCTCCCTTTCCCCTCCCCCCGACTTCTCAGAGCTGACAAAATTCTGTATGAACTGAATGTGGAACCAGCATCCACTGACCTTTTCTTGGCAGTTAAGGATCTAGAGAGTCCATCGGGCCCACAAGTAGAACGTGCGTCATCTCTTCAGTGATGAGTCAACATAATCAATAGCAGAGCAGTCTATACTACTGACCAGGGATAGGAAATAAGTTTCATTTTCTGTAGCCTGATTGGTTGCTAATGACTGCCTGGATCACTGTTGAGAAGGAGTCTGAAGCCTCACGTGGTCTTAGCAAGAAATTATCAAAATTGATCAGGGACATATGCCATGAATGGAGGGGTGGCATCCCATTCTACCTCTGTTTAAGATACTGCCTAGTATCCTAAGAAAGATAAAAGAAGTGGGCATGATAATGCGTGGGTGCATGCCTGTTATCCCAGCGCTCAGCTGTTAGAGGATTATGAGTTTCAGGCCAGTCTATGGAGTGAGACTGCATCTCAAAATAAAAGAAAGGGGGAATTCAATGGTTCATATCAAGTGGGAAACAGCATTTTCTCAACCAATCCTAAAATCCTAAAAATGAAGCTCCACTTTACAGATAAGAAAACCAAGGTTTAAAGGATGTAGGTGCCTTACTCAGACCACATAGCCCCAAAGAAATGGACCTAAGCTCTGAAGTCCTATCTACTCCAGAACTTGAGTCTCCCATTCTAACAACACTACTGCTCTAGAAGGACCATAAAAATCAGGAAAGGATGCTGGGCATGGTGGCACACACCTTTCATCCTAGCACACAGGAGGCAGAGGCAGGTGGATCCCTCTGAGTAAGAGGCCAGCCTGGTCTACAGAATGAGTTCCAGGACAGCCAGAGCTACACTGAGAAACTCTGTTTAATAATAATACTAATTAATAATAACATCATCATCACAGGAAAGGGGAGGAGTGAAATAATTTCCTGAGAAGTTAGAGGACTGGAATTTCATGGGGACCAAACAAAGAAGCCATGCCTGAGAAGATCTAAAATAAAGTTCCAAATATGTGATACATTTCCTGAAACTAATGACCAGCAGTTTCACTGGGAACAGGACATGAATTTGAATGTCTTGTAATTTCAGCCAGAAAAGTCACTATTGTGAGGGACATCACTCTTGTTAAAATCTTTGTCTTTCCCACTGCAGGTTATATGACTCTGAGAGAGGCATTTCCTTCTTATTTTCTTTCTTTCTTTTTCTCTTTTTCTCTTGAGAAAGAGTCTCTCTATGTAGCCCTGGCTATCCTACTCATTATATAGACCAGGCTTTCCTAGAACCCTTTGTCCCCTGCATGCTCAAACCCAAGGTGCCACTACATCCGCTTTTCTTTATTTCTTACTTTTTTTTTTTTTTTTTTTTTTGCCCTAAGATAGGGCTTTTCTGAGTAACCACCCTGGCTGTCCAGAGCTTGCTCTGTAGACTAGGCTGACCTCAAACTGGCCTCGAACCCACAGAGATCCTCCTGTCTCTGCCTCCTGAGTGCTAGGATCAAAGGTATGGGCCACCACTGCCCATCTCTGAGCCAGTTCTTTAACCCTAGCACTCAAGAGGCCGAGGCAGGTGTATCTCTGTGAGTTCAAGGCCAGCCTGGTCTACAAAGTTCTAGGACAGCCAGGGCTACACAGAGAAACTCTGTCCTTTACCAAACAAACCAAACCAAAAAGACAGTCTCCTGTATCCCAGGCTGGCCTCAAACTCATTATGTAATTTGAAGCTGACCTTGAATTTCTGATTGTCCTGCTGGGATTGCAGGTGTGAGCTGTCACACTTGGTTTATACAGCGCTGGGATCGAACCCAGCACTTTATGCTTGTTAGGCAAGCATCCTTCCAGCTGAGCTACAGCCCCAGCCCTAGTGCTTGCTTTTCATGACCCATCTCCTCATTAGTAAAATAAGGCCTTTGAGGTACATTAGGAATGGCAAATATATATTTGGCATGTCATGGCTTCTTAGCATTCTGTGTTGAAAAGGATCCTGAAGCTGAGTCTGGAAACAGCAGGAAATAGTGCAATGATCGATTTGTAATGTCTGTCTTGGTTGCTGGAGGAGAAAGGATAGCTCATGTGCCATCTTTGAAGTATGTGATATCACCTCGCTTCCAGCTCTAAAATTTTATAGCTCCATGATTCTCAACAATGAGCACACTCTCCAAGGCTCTCTGTCAAAAGCAAGATGGATCTCCTCCTGCCTGTGCTGGGTGGGATGCTGTTCACTGTGGCGTAGCAGGAGAACCTCTGATCGTTCATTATTATTATTTCAGGACTCTCCTCAGAGACTCCAATCACAGGGGAAGGTCAAGCCACAGGCATCAAGGAGATGGATGGGGAGCTGACCGCAGCCCCAACACCTGAGCAGCCAGACCGAGGCGTCCACTTTGTCACCACGGCTCCCACCCTCAAGCTGCTCAACCACCATCCACTTCTGGAGGAATTCCTTCAAGAGGGGCTAGAAAGGAGTGAGGACGCCCTGAGGCCGGCACTGCCCTTCCAGCCTGATTCACCTACACCCTTCACTCCAAGCCCCCTTCCCCGCCTGGCCAACCAGGACAGCCGCCCGGTTTTTACCAGTCCGACTCCAGCTGTGGCTGCAGCACCCACCCAGCCCCACTCCAGGGAGAAGCCTTGGAACCTAGAGTCAGAGCCCCCTGAGCTTCATATCACATCTCCTCTACCTCCAGGGCCTAGTATGGCAGTGCCCACTTTGCACTCAGAGGACAGACCCAGTACGACACCCACCAGCCGAACATGGACTCCAACCCAGGAGGGTCCTGGAGACATGGGCAGACCTTGGGTTCCAGAGGTCATGTCTCAGACCGCAGGGCTTGGTATCGAGGGGACCGTTGCCACCTCCCCAGCTTCCGGGGATGACGAAGAGACCACCACCACCACCACCATCATTACTACTACCATCACCACAGTCCAGCCACCAGGTCAGCTTACCTGCTGGCTGGCAGAGCTAAAAGTGAGGGTGGGGGGGCATACCATGATCCCTAAATGCCTTTGTTTCTGACACTGCACCAACCTACCCTACCCTTTGCACCAAAGGTCATCTTATATAAAGCCTGTGGATTGGAATCATATAATCCCAGGTTCAAGTTCTGATTCTCCAAATCTAACATGGCCCTAGAGGTTTTACTCAGCCTCTCTGAGTCTCATATGTAAAGTGATGGTTAGAAAGCCTGGGGTTGGAAAGATGGCTTAGCAGTTAAGAGCACTTGCTGTTCTTGCAGAGAACCTGGATTCCTAGCACCAACATGGACACTAACAACCATCTGTAAGTCTAGTTCCAGGGAATCTGATGGCCTCTTCAGGCCTCAGTGGGCACCAGGCACACATGTGGTACACACACATCCATCCATGCAGGAGAAACACTCATGCACTCTCTCTCTCTCTCTCTTTCTCTCTCTCTCTCTCTCTCACTCACACACACACAAATAATAATAGTAATAAGTAAGTGAAAGCCTACCTCACGGGACCATTGTGAGAAATGAACAGGGCTGCTGCGTAGCAGTCACTCAGTGTAAGGTGGTTCCTTTCATTCTTTCAACAAGGGAATAGACATTCCTAGAAGTGGGCTTCAACACACACACACACACACACACACACACACACACACACACACACACACACACACACACTTCAGCTATAGCTGAATCTATCCCACCTGAGCTGGTCTTAGCCTCCTGTTTCCTCCTGTTTCCCAGGCCCTTGTAGCTGGAATTTCTCAGGCCCAGAGGGCTCTCTGGACTCCCCCACAGCCCCCAGCTCACCCTCTGACGTTGGCCTGGACTGTTTCTACTACATCTCTGTCTATCCTGGCTATGGAGTAGAGATCAAGGTGAGTGATCTGGATCCATCAAGAGCAAAGCCACCCTCCCCCAGAAAGGGGCCTTCTAAGGGGAGCGGTAGAAATGCTTCGGGGTACCAGTTGAGTGGGGGATGCCTAGGGCTTGAGGAACAGACGTGGCTGGATTCTGTCTTGTGCGCCAGTCGCCATGCCTGGAAGGGCTCCAAGCAAGTGTGCTTAGCCTCTTCTTCGGGCTCAAAGAATGCCTTAGCAGAGCCTGAAGAGGAGCCCAGCCTTGGGTGGACAGGGGACCGGGTGAATGTGAGTTCTGCATCTGAAACCACACGGGAATGGAGACAGCACAGGACCACCTGTGAAGAAGCTGTGGCGCCTCATCCATGCACCTGTTTCTCTCTTCATCCCTTCCACGAATGTGTCCTGGGATGCAGATGTGGGAAGACTGCCATGGTTGCACCATGGTCAAGTCTGTCCCTAGTCTCCTGAGCAGCTCATCCTTTCCTTTGGATTCAGAAGGTCCTTGAAGCCCCAGACCTGAGCCTGAACATCCTCACCGATGTTCTAGAGACTTTTTGGCCTCCACAAAGCTAGATATTCCTTTTGTTTCCCCAAACCTGCTTTTTATCCCATTATATCCAGGCCAGATACCTGGAATAGGGCCACCATGGTACAATGTGGATTTTGTCTCGTGAGCAACATGGGGTCCCCCTGGTCTTTTTCTCTTAGTCTAACCAAACTCACCCCCATATTCTGTCACCACAACTGCCTTGAAAAACTCTCATCCTCCCCTGCTTCTCTTCCCCCATCACCCCAGACACTGTATGGCCCCCCAGTCATCCTTCCTGGTGATTTGGTGGCCACCTCACATGTTCCCTGTCAGCCTCCCTTACCCACACAGCAGTCACTTTTCTCAGGTGAGAGTCTAGCACTTTTCTCTCCCACCCTGCCCCCGAGGGCCTTGAATCTGGGCAGCCCTGGGCCCACTTCTGCTACTTCTTACCTCACAGCCAGCTCCTTCTTTGTTTTGAACAGCTTGCAACTGATTGACCGGACTACCGCGTCTTCTCCCACAAGCCCCAATTTACACATGCCAGTCCCTTTGCCTGGATAAATTCAGGACCCAGCACTGGTATCAGGTTCTCTGGGCCTTCTTACGTTATCCCCAGAGTCTGGGGCTGTCATCTTAGCCCTTGCCGTTCTCCTCTGTGGCTCTGGGTGTAGCGGTCCACCTCCCTGGCTAGACTGTAAGACGCTAGAGGGCCACTTTGTAGTACAAGGGATCAACATGGTGTAGAGGAAAAAACATGGACATTTGATGGCGTCTTAAAGACTGTGGAAAGTGGGAAGGAAAGCATTTCACCTATCTAAGGGAAGCAGGCAGGGAGCCAGGAAGCCACAGGAAGGGAGCTCAGAAGTCTGGATTGCACCACCGTGCTCCCTACTCACCAACTCTGGGCCTGCTTCCCACCTGTCCCAGCTCGTGGGGGCCCTGGATCTGGGCAGGCAGCCAAAGGGCACACGTCTCCAGGCAGCACCTCCAGCTCTCCTCTCTGGGGCAGTCAAGTTCGGGTCTCCCAGGCAGGAAGGGGAGGCAGGGGCTCTCCTACCTGCACTGGCCTCCCCTCTTCTTCCTTCAGCTGTTTATTCCTGTTCTAGCGAGCTCCAGGCCCCTCATTGTGGGCTGACTGGAAGGGCAATTAGAAACAGCCACCCCCCTCTCAAGCCATTAGCACTCAGCACCGCTTAATTAAGGTAATTAATGTAAAATCATCACCAAATGAGAGGTGGCACCGGCTGTGGCTCACAGGGTGGAAGGTGCCAGCTGCAGGTGTGAGGAAGGAGATGGGAGGGGGCAAATACCAGACTGGATACCCCACTGCAAACCTGGGCTGGCCCTACTTGTCCCTCAACTCTGATACCCACCTGAAATCTCAGGCCAGGCTGGGTTCAGCTCTTGACCCCCCCACCTGGGGGGGGAGATAATGGGGCAAGATGTACTGATGGCTCTGCCAGCCTTTAATCTGGCCCTAGTCCAAGCCCAAGCCCCACCCTGGATGCCCACCCCTCAGGCAGCCCTGGGTCTGGCACTGCCACACTTTTTCATCAGAATGCAAAAGTGGTTACCAGGCAACCTTGAGCCGAAAGCCACAGCCCTGGACAGTCATCAGGAAACATGGCATGTGCTGGCTCACCCTCCATCTCATCCCCATAGAAGCAGAGTCCTTGAGGACTCTGTGGCCTGAGACAGAATCCGAGGTTGGGGTGGGGGGTGGGGGGGGGCAGGGGCGGGGGCCCAGCATGACCACAGCCAGGTCACCACCTACTTTAGGGAAAGAGAAAAAGATGGAATAGCAGGATGTAGGATCGGAACTATTCCTGGCTGCCTCCCCCAGACCTAGTCCTCTTGGCCACACCACACAGGCCACTTGAGACCTGTAGAGTTACTGATACTATAGACCAATATACCCACTACATAGCTGGGGAAACTGAGGCCTAGGCAAGGAAAGGGATTTGCTCGAGATCATTCAGTTAATGATTAACTAATGGCCTTTGGTTAACAGGTTTGTTTCACAATCAGAATTTGAGCACCATATTCCTGGTCTCTGTGCTGGGCATTGAGGGCACAGATGTCCCCGTTCAAGGAGGGTCACTATAGGATGTTCAGTGCAGGTGGGACTGGGACACAAAAGAGCTTCGGAACTCCAGGGTCTGGGTTCCTCCCTCAACCTGGAAGGGCTTTCTAGAGGTAAACACACCCATTTGGAAGCCTGTAGGGTGACAGGCAGCAGCCACTGCCTGGGCTGGGAAGAAGCAGATGTGCCAGGCTTGGCCCCTGGAGGCTTTCCAGGTTGTTTTGAGAAAGCAGTGTCATTGTGTAGGTAGCAGATGAGGGCCAGGGATGGGGAACCCCAGTGTGGACCTCTAGTTCACCAGGATCACCAGGGCATGTGGGAGTTGGAGATGGGCAAGGAAGATGTGAGAAGCCAGGGAAAGGATTGCACTAAGTGCCCACAAATCACACTCCTGGGCAGGTTAGCCAGGTTCCAGGCTGAGGCAGCACTTAACCCAACTCTGGTCTGCCTTTTGTTGTTTGTTTAAGGTGCAGCCTGGGAATACCAGGCTCTCTGAAAGCCGAGTTCTCCCATTTGGGCCACCACAAGCCTCCATAATCTGTTCCACTCCATGCCTGCCCTTTCTCCATGATGCTGTACCTCTCCACGTCCTCTGAGGGTCTGAGTCAGGAGGAGGCGAGGTCAGATCCTCCATAGTCCAAGGAGTCTGACTTGTTGCAGCTGAGCATTGGGCACTGGGCTGGGCTCTTTCCTGAAAGATCCAAAGAAATCCCTCAGGTCAGAGGACATGGACCCTACAACCCACATGGGTCCTGTGCTCTCCCTGGGTAACCAGTCTCCCATGAGTATATAGGCCATTCTAGACTTGGTGCCTGCCTCTCACTGTATTTGGCATTCTAAGAGCCTTCCCGCTGCCAGCCTCCATCTTGGCTTGGCTGCTCTCTGTGCCATCTGGAGCCCAGGCACAGCTGCCCACCGTCCCTGCCCTCATGCCCAGACGGCCCCATTGGCACACAGCTTCCTCAGGCCAGCTGTCAGTTTGATGGGCAGAACACCCTACCCTGCTGAGCTAGGTCAGGACCGGCTCTGATGAGAGCATCAGTAATGTGTGATGGGTTGGGGTGGCGGTTCTGGGCAATTTCTTATTTCCTGACTCTGGGAAGGCCCATCTGAGGGCAGTGAGAGTACCTGGAAAGTCTGGCTCCATGGATTTAGGTCCTTCATCCCATCCCTAAAGCAGACCCTACCCCACCTCCCGACACACACATAAAAGGTATTATAGAAGTACCAGATCTCAAGGGATTGGAGTCTGGTTCTGCCTTCTGTAGCCCAGCTCTTAGTGACTGGTTAAGCCCCTGACCTTCTCTGGGCCTCCATTTCTCCCTCCATAAAAGGTTAAGTTAGATCAGTCCCTACCACTGAGTCCCTCTGATTCAGGACACTCGTCCCTAAGCTCAGCTGCACAGGTGGGCCGTCAGGCTTTGGCCTTGCTTCCTGGTAGCTACAAGCTGGGGCCTCTGTTAGGTGTGGGAGTGGCCAGAATCTGGGGGATGACACACAGGCTCACCCTGGTGTCCACTAAAAAAAATGGTAGCGTCATCTTACTTGCCTAGGAGGGTCACAGCACTGCAATCTGCCTATGTCAATCGGACACTACTGACTAGACCCATGACCTTGGGGCTGCCGAAGGGCAACCTGAGCCCTCCCTCCCTTTCACCCAGGAGGAACCAGTCCCCCCTCAACATGACTATGTTTTCTCCTTGGACGTCTCCCTGGTCTTCCGGAGGCAGGATAGTGCTGCTGGAAAGGCCAGGGTCCTATGGGAATTGTCCTCCGAGCTCTCTCTGCTTCTGGCTCCCACTGCCTGGCTCCCAGAGCCCCTCCTGTCCCTGGATGGGGTGTGGGAAGACAGCCCTCATGAGCAGAGCTGACATTTCAATCTGCCTCCCCGACTCCTCAGATGCCTGCAAATTACATCAAGACTTCATCTCCCCCCTTGTCCAACACCCAGCCCTGTCTGGCCCCTGTCAGCCTGGTCCTCCAACAAGTGACGAATTACATTCCAGCTTCTGCCGCAGGCCTGCAAGCCGGTCCTCAGAACCCAGAGGCTCACCCAGGCGGCAGCCGCACAGCACAAGCTAGCCCTTGGCTGCTGACTGATGGGGAGCCCCATCCCAGCCCTCACCCCCAGGCTGAGCTGGCAGCCAGACCCCTTTCCTGGCTCCAAAGAGGGGGGTGCAGAGGTCTCAGCTCTCAATTTCCCAAGCTGTACAGATTGCCAGAGAAAGGATGGCTCATGGGAACTCAAATCCCAACATCTTGAAAAGGCCAGGGCAGGCCAAGCCAAAATCCACCTCCCTGCTAAACCTGGGGCCCTGGAGCCTGGGAATAAAGATGTCTAGTAGTCTATTTCTGCAGGTGATAGCCCCAGGAGACTGGGAGGGGAAAGAAGCTGCCTTGTGCCTCCAGCAAGGCAAGACTCTGTTTCTTAATAGCTGCGTGCCCTTTTCAAAGTTCCTTAGCCTCTCTGAGCCTCTTTTACCCCCTCGACACACTGTAGATGCTCTATGAATGGTCACTGTTGAGGCATCTGCTGCTGCACCCACTCTCTGGTCCCAGCAGGACAAGATACAGGAAGTTAGAAGTCAAGCTGGAGGTATTAATCTATGAGAAACTAGGAAGAAAAGGCCTCCTTGATTTCAACACCTCTGCCTCCTCCCACACCCAGCTCTCTGCTCTTAAAGGTGCTCTGAGACCCACCTGCACCATGCGGATCTGGGAACTGCCAAGCCCTCCGCTCTCCCCTTGAGGATTCCTGTTGCCTGCATTCGGTGCCGCTTAAGGCGGAATTGTATGCTGCCTGGCATCTCTCGATAATTACAGATTCCACGTGTGTGAGGCTTGTTTTCCCAACTCCAGCATCACACAATCTCCAAGTTTGAAGGGACCTCATCCAGCCTCCGCCTGCTAGGGATTCCCTGAGGGATGTCCCCAGCAGATGGTCAGGCCGCCGCCACCCAAATGTGCCTGGGCGGGGAGCTCCTGGCATACAGGAGGTGTTTTTGCCCCTAGCGTCCTGACTTGAACCTTCTCTTCAACACCCCCACCCCCACCTGGTATTTCCTCCCGGCCGGGGATGGAAGCTTCTCCTCTCCTCGCAGCTGCTCCCCTCCCCAGCGGTCCCCAGAACACCTATTCTCAGCCACCATCAGAGGAATCCCTCTGAGCCTGGTAGCACCTGTCTCCTTGGACCTGACTGGGCTTAGCATGTCATGCTTGTCAGCTCCTAAGGACACAGCAGAGGTCTCCAGAGGCCTGCTTACCTTCATTCCACCCCTCTGTGCTAAGACTGGCCTATGGCCGGGCGGTGGTGGCGCACGCCTTTAATCCCAGCACTCGGGAGGCAGAGCCAGGCGGATCTCTGTGAGTTCGAGGCCAGCCTGGTCTACAGCGCGAGATCCAGGAAAGGCGCAAAGCTACACAGAGAAACCCTGTCTCGAAAAACCAAAAAAAAAAAAAAAAAAAAAAAAAAGACTGGCCTATGAAGAGCCTGAATTCAAGACTTAAGTATGTTGATGAGGAGAGTGTGGTCTGATGGAAAGCCTGGTGAAGAGGGATTGATGGTTTGGTGTGGGAAACAGAGGAAGGCCTGGCTGCCTCTCGAGGTAGGAAAGGGGAGGCAGTAATTCCTGTGCTCATATCCAGAGGGGCAGGAACCAGGGGGACTTTTGTGGCTGAGCAACAGGGAACTGAGACTGGAAAAGCCTCTGGAGCTGATTGGGAGTGGGGAGTTTGAACCTTGTCCTCGGAGCAACCTGAAGCCACCCGTGGAGCTGGAACAAGAGAGAGGAGAGGTCTGACCCGGGGCAGAGTGAGTGGGGGGTAGGAGGGGCGGGATTTGGTCAGAGGCCATTCTCAGAACCAGTGGGCAAGAGGAGGAGGAGGAGGAACCAGCTGAGATGCTTGAAGACAAGATCGGGAAGAGTTTGGTGATTCACTAGGTGCCACTTAACCAGAGCAGGTGGCTAACTCTTGAAGGCCCAACATTTAAATCATTCAATCAGAGCAACAAGCTATAGAGTTTAGAGCTTAGAGATCCGTTTCCATTGTTCAAGTACCTCATTCCAATCCAGGGTATGATGAGTTCGTGGATCTGAAGTGAGGTCTAAGGGCTGTCCCAATTCTTTTCTTTACATCCCCCGCTCCGTGGGGGGGGGGTGTGTGTGTGTGTGTCAAACTTGCTATGTAACCAAGGATGACCTTGAACTTCTGAATCACCTGTGTCCACCTCCTGTGTGCTGGGATTACAGGCATACATCACACAGTGTATGTAGTACTCAGTACCAGGGCTGTTTGTATGCTAAGCAAGCACCCTATCAGCTGAGCTGTGTTCCCAACCCTGATTCTCTTTTCCTTAGAAGCCCCCATGTGATGTGGACGCTGCTGATCTAGGGGCCATATTTTGAGTAACAAAGCTCAGCCAGGCATGGTGATGCACACTTGTAATCCCAGCACTCAAGAGGCTGAGGCAGGAGGATCACAAATTTGAGGCTAACCTGGGCCGCATAATGAGACTCTACTAAAAATAATAAAAAATAAAATGAAGCCCAAATAGTGTACTTGTCCAGGAACACAAGGTGAAGATGAGTCCCTCTATTTCTAGGCTCCTTCTACCAACCCACGGCATCTTTCCTCTCTGGTCCGAGTCTGTTGTTGTCTGGTCCTTGAACGGAAGCATGGCACCCAGAAGCATGCTCAGGGATAAGGGTCTGAAGAACGGGATGGTTCAAAGGGGCCTCTGCCAACCAAACGAAGTAATCAGAGCAGGTATCATGGCATGAAAGAAGGCCAAGCTGAGGGCCAGCCAGAGAGTCTGGACTAATACCACAGGCTTCCTAGACTCGATGGAGAAACACTGGGTGATTTAAACAAGAAAGCCCTGTGATCAGCAGCAGGGACTAAAACTATTAATGGCTTCAGTTCAGAAAATATTGATGTGCAGGGCAGAGTGGGCTAAGCCCTCCAGACAGGGAGGCTGGCCAGGAGGCCGCTTCGGTGATCTAGGTAATAATAGTGATGAGCTAGAGAATGGGCAACAGAGACCAGTTTGCAGATCTGCAGTCCATCTGCCAGACTAAATGACTGATTGGATGTGGGGTATGAGGGAGGAAGCAAGGCTTTGGGTGCCCAGGTAGTGAGCAAGATTACTGTCAGCAGCCTGGGGAGCTGCTGTTGGGGGAAGAGGTGGATCACCACAAGGCAGGCTGGGCATGAGAAGTATGTGCAGCATACAACAGGAATGACCAGGGGAAGCTGGGCACATGGGCCTGGATTTAGGGCCTCACACTCCTGGTCAGACCCTCAAGTACCATCAAACTTACAAATAGAAAATACAGCCCAGAGGAGGCAGCAATAGAAAGCAGGTCGGTAATTCAGCCCATAACCTCTGTGTAAACTTGGGTAACATGCTTGAATATCTCTGAACCTTGGGCCCCGCTGCATACTAATGAGGAAGCAGGGTGGGCTCTTTCTGGGTGAAGCGCCTAGTATGGGGCCTCGGGGCTCCAGTGTACAAGAGGCTCACGTGTGACACTGACCGAGTCACAGGTCAGCAGGGCTCAGGTACAAGAAGTCCTGAGAGCACTGTTTCCTTCTCTCCCATCCACCTGCAGGTGGAGAACATCAGCCTTCAGGAAGGGGAGACCATAACGGTGGAGGGCCTGGGGGGGCCTGACCCAGTGCCCCTGGCTAACCAGTCTTTCCTGCTGAGGGGCCAAGTCATCCGCAGCCCCACCCACCAAGCAGCCCTGAGGTTCCAAAGCCTTCCACTACCGGCTGGGCCTGGCACCTTCCATTTCCACTACCAAGGTAAGACCTGAGGAAGAGAGAGGGGAACCAGCCAGGACTGGCTGCTCTCCGGGGTGGCTTTGGTGTTCTTACAGTCTTGGTCAGGCAGGAGCTGAAGGGACTTGACAATGACCATCTGGAGGTCTTTAGCTAACCAGCCTGGGTTTCCTCACCCACCTGGGATCCAGTCTAGGCCCCATGTGGTGACTGAGAACGCCTCAGGAAAGGAGTGGGACTTGAGGAAATGGGCCACGCTCTGAGTGAGGGGATGGGCTTCTTGCTAGCTGCCGACTTTGAGCTGGTTGTTTGATTTCTCTGACTTCTATTCCTTCTATTCCTTTTTAGTACACCAGCTGTCGTTTTTAATCTTTAAAACTTTATTTATTTATTTATTATTTAATGTGAGGGCAGTTTGTGGAAATCAGAGCTCTCCTCTTCTCCTACCATGTGGGTCCCAGGGACCAAACTCAGGTCATCAGGCTCGGGAGCAGGTGCCTTTGCGTCTGGCCATCTCTATGTCCTCTTTTTGTAATTTTAATAAACAAGATAATTTCATATTACATAGAGAATCAGGACTGGCCATTCATCACTGATAAAACTTTAGAAGTATTTTCTGTAAAGTGTTTGCACTGGGCATGGTTGTGTACACCTTTAACCCCAGCGTTAGAGAGGCTGAGGGAGGTGGATCTCCGTGTCTTGGAGGCCAGCCTAGTCAACAGATAGCAAGTTCCAGGCTAGCCAGGTCTACACAGTGAGACTCTTTCTCAAAAATTTAAAAAAAAAAAATAGCTGGGCATGGGGTGGCACACCTTTAATCCCAGCACTCAGGTGGTAGAGGATTTCTGTAAGTTCAAGGTCAGCCTGGTCTACAGGGAGAGTTCCAGGACAAATGAAAATAGTAACTAAAAGTAGTTGATTGGGAATTACTCTATTTTTTTTAACTCTATAATTTTTGTTGTTGTTGCTTTTTTGTTTGTTTGTTTTTGTTTTTCAAGACAGGGTTTCTCTGTGTAGCCCTGGCTGTCCTGGATCTCGCTCTGTAGACCAGGCTGGCCTCAAACTCACAGAGATCCACCTGCCTCTGCCTCCTGAGTGCTGGGATTAAAGTCGTGCACCACCACCACCTGACCTATTGTAGTATTTCTAGAGTCAAGTGCCCACCTTGACCACAATTCTTATTCATTTTGAAAACATTTAAAACTATGGAAAAGTACAAAAAAAAAGATATTATCTACACACCACAATTCAGAATTAGCCAGCATCTTCACACATTTATTTACAGTCTTTATTAGCACATGCCTCAAAGGAGTACCAGAACACACACACACACACACACACACACACACACACCACACACACCACACACACATACACACACACCACACACACATACCACACACACACAACACACACACCACACCACACACCACAAACACACACACACACACACACCACACATACCATGCGCGCGTGCACACACACACACCACACACACACACACCACACACATACCACGTGCGCGTGCACACACACACACCACACACACACACACACCACACACACACACACCACACACACACACACACCACAGACATACCACGCGTGAGCGCACACACACACACACACACACACACACACACACACACACACACCACACACGACAGTCGGAAGACGACCTGCAAGGAGTCGTTTTCTTCTTTTACCATGTAGGTTCAGGGGGTTGAACTCAGATTGTCAAGCTTGAAGTAGACACCTTTACCGGATGAGCCATCTCACCAACCCTTGTCTTGCCATGTAGCTCGGGCCTCAGGCTGGCCTCAGGCTGACCTCAAACTCACCACACAACCCTAAGGCCTACTATACTGTTTACAGGCCTGAGCTATCTATCGTGCTGGCTGGAAAAGAATGTTTATACAAAATGCTTTCCCACTTCCCCATCCACCCTCAATTCTTTTCCCTTCTCTCTGCTCTTCACAGGCCATCACTAACTAACTGACCCTCCCTTTCCTGCTGTAAAATAAGGCTAAACCATCTATACTGCAAAATTAAGATTTACGTTAAACAGAAAGACCTTAGCATGTCCTCCATTAAAGAAACTAGTATTGTACCGTTTGCAGGATGAGGGAGCCAGGCAAAGCTGCCGCTTCCCGGTAGGGATCCTTCTTGCCCCTCCCCCTCCCTGGGCTGGAAGTCAGTTCCATCCTTTGCACAGGTTAACTTTAATTCTGATCCCGGAGTGCTAATAGGGAAATAATCGGTAGAAACAATCAAGGCATTGTCTTGCATTGGCATGGACCACTTCCGCAGCCCCGTGGGGGGGGGGGGAGAGCTGATGGATGGGCAAGTCCTCTGGCGCTAGGGATGCTCTCACCCTGCCTACTCACCTTGTCAAGGCTTTGTCACCCAAACTAGGGGAGCAGTCTGGTGTGAGCGCAGGGATCCTAGTGGTGGGCAGAGGTTATTCAGACACTCAGCAGAGGTAAGGCCTCGCCCCGGGGAAGGGATGACCGACTGGGCGGCCCCTCCATCCTCCCTAATGGCTCATCAATCCTCCTCGGCAGCAGGCATAATTTCACGCCACAGCAACCTTTTCTCTTGCTGCAAATTCCTTTGCACAAAACTCCAGTCCCCTCTTTGTGTGGCCAGACAAAAGTGGCGGAATGCAATGGGGCCAGAGGCCGAGCGAGAGGGAGCGGATCCCTAGGAGAGACTTGGAGAGCTGGCCCGCTCCTGCTCTTTGTCCCAGAAGCCCTCCCTCCTCTGCCCAGTTTTTGTCAATGATCAGCTCTTTCCTTAATGAGTGTAATTCCCCTAATTATAGGCTGTAATTAGCCCTGATCCCAGAGATGGGAACAGGAGGAGCGTATGCTCACAGGCACTTGTCGTGGGCTGGAGAAAGAGGATGCCGGAACGTGAGTGAGGGCCGAGAACCACGCCTATGCAGCCATTGTCCAAGCTGATGAAGGAGGTCACAATTATGAGCATGCACACAGGCCTTGTGGCAGGACAGATTCCTCTGGCCCAGTCCCAGGCCGGGTGGAGAGGCAGAGTGCCTGATAGGCCCCTCCCTCCTCCATCCAAGCATTCCTGGCACTGGACTTGGCTCCAGAAACAGCCGCCAGCAAGAAAATAACTCAACAGATTGTGGTGGTGCAGACTCCCTGGGAACAGTTGGTTGTCATGGCAATAGGAGGAAGCTCATCTTGGGAAGTGGCACTTACCCATTATGGAGTCTGGGGGTGCCTCTCAATGCCACCAGTCTCCTGCTTTCACATCATCCCAGCCCACTCCCTTCCCTGGTTGTGCTGGGACTCACAGGGAAGAAGAAAGTACAGGTGCTGAGCCTGACACCTGGCCATGGCTCCCAGGGTGTCAGCCGCTCACCCCCCTCACTCTCCTATAGTCCTCCCTATCCTAGCCTGGGGCGGGGCGGTAAATGACCCACTGAACAACCTCCAAGGCCAGCCTTGTCTGTTACTCCCAGGTTTCTCTGACCCCTCGGGCCAGGGTTCCATATTAACTGGGACCAGGTAGGAAGCAGGGGGCACTGAGGAACCCAAATCCATACCCTACCATACACTTGCTGTATGCCGAGGATACACAGGCTCTCTGAACCTCAGTCTCTCCAAACCTCAACTTTCCTTATCTTAAAATGGGTTAACAGCCCGTACCTTACCTTCTTTCTTCCATGTATATTATAGGTACTAAGTGAGAAGGGTATGACAGTGGTTTAGTCGCTGGAAAGTACGGCAAATATGAGACACGGTTAGGATTCATGACCGCAAACATTAACAGTCAACTGGGGTGTTAGGTGGGTGTTTTGTGCCAGGCACCGCAACATGGCCTCTCACTTAACCTCCCCAGCATTGGAAGCAGTGCTCTAAATCACTGATTGAACACAGGAACCAAGACACGAAGCAAAGACATAACTTGCCCAAGGCGGCACAGGAAGGAGCGGAGTCTGCATTTAAATCCAGGCAGTCTTGGTTTAGTTAAACCCAGAACCCATCTCATAGGCATTGCCCAGTACCACCTGCCAATCATAACTAGCCTCTTATTGGTCATACCCTCAGAACTCTCTTCCTGTTTGTGCTTAGTAACTAAGAATAAGACAGGAGTGAAAAGCCTCAAAACTGAGTCACAGTCAACTCAGGCTTTGAAACCTCATCTACCCAAAGGCAGCCCCTCTTTCTATTCACATAAAGGCACACAGAGGCGTAGCCAAACCTTCTCTCCACTTCTCTCCTTGACTGCTCCAGGGCATACCCACCTCTTAGACCGAAGCCAGACTCCCCATTTATAAGCATTTCTGGGGCTTAGCCTAGGAGTTGGGGTTTACCAGGCAATTTTATGGGATTTGCTGCCACTATATGGTCATATATGGTATAACAACTCCAAAGGCAACCAAGTTTCCCAGAGAGGCTAATCCCACCTCCAATTTTCAAGAAGGTTAGTGTGACTTTCTCACACCCCTCCCACATCTTTAAAAGTCGTTTATGGAGCCGGGCGGTGGTGGCGCACGCCTTTAATCCCAGCACTCGGGAGGCAGAGCCAGGCGGATCTCTGTGAGTTCGAGGCCAGCCTGGGCTACCAAGTGAGTTCCAGGAGAGGCGCAAAGCTACACAGAGAAACCCTGCCTCGAAAAACCAAAAAAAAAAAAAAAAAAATAAAAGTCGTTTACTAAATTGGGCGGTGGAGGCGCACGCCTCTAATCCCAGTGCTCGGGAGGCAGAGACAGGTGGATCTCAGTAAGTTCGGGGCCAGCCTGGTCTACAGAAGCGAGTTCCAGGCTAAGGCTGCACAGAGAGACCTTGTCTTGAAAACAAAAAATAAAACAAAATAAAAAAAGCCATTTACTGGTCATGGGGGTGGGGCTGGGAGAAGTAATAGAAAGGAAACCCACAGAGAAAGCTTAGGCAGGCTGTGCAACGTGTTACCTGGGCTTGGACCAGAACCTTTGCCTCCGATGGGACACTTTTGTGGAACTTCCAACGCTTCCCCTGAGCCCAAAGACGCCCGGAGCAGGCTGTGCAGGCCCCCCCCCCCCCTCAGCGTCCCCCATTCTCTCTTTATAGCCTACCTCCTGAGCTGCCACTTTCCTCGACGTCCAGCTTACGGAGATGTGACTGTTACCAGCCTCCACCCAGGAGGCAGTGCCCGCTTCCACTGTGCCACTGGCTACCAGCTGAAGGGTGCCAGGTTCCTCACCTGTCTCAATGCTACCCAGCCCTTCTGGGATTCCCAAGAGCCTGTCTGCATTGGTGAGTGGGTCCCCACAGAGAAGACTCCCGCTGCCAAGCAGAGGAGCACAGCGGGGGTCGTCTCACATCTCCATTGCTGTCTGGAACTTTCTATAAGGAAGCCAGAAGATGGTTGCCCATCTCATTGGTATGGAGCCACTCCACATTTATCATCCATTATGTCAGCATCACAGGTCAGGCTCAGAGTTGGTTATCCATGTTGGGTGAGCAAGATGAATGCATGAATGTAGAGAGGAAACAGGATCGATCGACCGGGGATGATTCATGCCTTGGCAGATCGCTAGCCACAGGTGGCCTCAGATGCCTTCTGCAGTAGCTCCCTCAGAGTCACAACACTGTTATTCATTGACTGACTGCTGAGGAACTCTCAAACTGACCCCTCTGGCCTGGGACTGCCACTTTGTCCCCAAGGAAAGGCTGAGCTGCTTGTCTGGGCCCAGCAGTGAGGGTTTCTGGGCCATTTGACCACAAAATTCACAGAAAGAGAGTGGAGCCAAGAAGGGCCTGAGTCAAACAGGGCTTCTACCCTCAGAGCCCCACAGTTCCAGGGAAGAGGAAAGAAGGGACATAGAGGTGCTGGAGAGATGGTTCAGTAGTTAGGACTACATGCTGCTCTTGTAGAGGACCTGAGTTCTATTCCCAGCACACAATTGGGCAGATCACAATTGCCTGTAGCTCCCGTTTGAGGAACTAACGCCCCCTCTGGCCTCCACAAGCACTGAACTCACATGTACAAGCTCACACTCAGACACACTCATATACATATGACTTTGAAAATAATAAATTAACCAGGAGCATAGATCACCAATTCTAAAGCAGGGAGAAAAAGATACCAAGGAAGAGTCATAAAGTGGCTGGCATGGTAGTCATAACTGCAGTCCCGGCCCCCAAGAGGCTGAGGCATGAAGGGTTTGAGTTCTAGGCCAGCTTGAGCGACATCATCAGACCTTGTCGAAGGGTGGGGGTTGAACTGACCTGGGGAGAAAGCAACCATTCATTCCCAGTTGGCATTGAGATAGCTCCCTTGAGGAGGTAGGCACTGACGGTTTGATGTTTCTATGCAGGGAACAGCGTGAGCAATGACAGAGGGGTAGGAAAGAGAGGGTGTTTACGGCATAGAAGACAGCCAGGTGGAGTGGACAGTGGGAAGGATCTGGACTGTCAGTCTGAGACATTAGGTGTATAGGTTTTTTGAGGAGGAAGGGGAGGAAGTCAGAACTGCTCTGGAGAAACAGCGGTAGTTGTCTGAAGGCTGGGAGGCCATCCTGTAGAGAGGATTTGGAGGGGGGTAGTGGCTTTGTGGCTTTGGGAATGGAGAGGAGGGAAGTTCGGAGATGCTGATCAGAGAGCCAGGCTGAGTGAGCAGGGACGCCAGCCAGTTCTGGTTCATGGTTCCTAGGTCTGAGATGGCTACAGACCCAGAAGGCTCATGGAGGAAGTGCTGGGTTTGCCACATGACGGACAACATGTGCATTTTGTCATTTGGAAGGGGAGAGACTTGGGCTTTTGAACCCTATTTCCTCTAATAGTCTTCCTAGTGCTGGTCACTGAGAGACAGACATGCTCGCCTGCCTCCAAAGAGCACCATCTAGAGGGGATGTTGGGGAGTGGTTTAGTGTGGACAACATTGGGATGGGGTGATCTCAGTGTGGCAGGTACATGGGCAAGAGAGGTCAGTTCCAAATTGAGGAGACCTGGAGGACTTCCCACAGAGATGGCCTGGAGGGCTTCCAGAAACATCAGCTCAGGGCAGTTTGTGTGAAGGCATGCAGAAACAGCATGATCTAGTAGGGTATGCCTGAAGGTTTCCAGGGGGGATGATGGACAAGGAAAGCAGAGTCCCAGTCATCATGAGCTTGACCCTCATCCCGAGGGCAATAGAGAACCACCAAGTGGTTCCAGGTCAAACCTGGGACGGGTCGATGTGAAGGCCAGTTCCATGCTGAGACCAAGTAGAAAGTCAGATTGCTGCTCTGTGGAGAATAAGAGCCAAGACTCATCCTGGGCCCCACGATCTAGATTCGACTCTTTCGTTGTCCAAAGCCTTTGGAGGAAATAGTGCTCTGTTATGGGCAATGGTAGCCTGGCCTCCAAGAGCAAAGCTGTGTGTCTGAGAATAACCAGAACTGCCTGGAACCAGCTTCCTGCTTCAGGTCTGCTTCTCAGCCTCACTCCCCTTCTGTGAATTCTGTGGTCAAATGGCCCAGAAACCCTCACTGCTGGGCCCAGACAAGCAGCTCAGCCTTTCCTTGGGGACAAAGTGGCAGTCCCAGGCCAGAGGGGTCAGTTTGAGAGTTCCTCAGCAGTCAGTCAATGAATAACAGTGTTGTGACTCTGAGGGAGCTACTGCAGAAGGCATCTGAGGCCACCTGTGGCTAGCGATCTGCCAAGGCATGAATCATCCCCGGTCGATCGATCCTGTCCCCTCTCTACATTCACGCATTCATTTTGCTCACTCAACATGGAAAACCAACTCTAAGCCTGACTTCAAAAGACAAGGGGAGCCGGGCGGTGGTGGCGCACGCCTTTAATCCCAGCACTCGGGAGGCAGAGCCAGGGGGATCTCTGTGAGTTCGAGGCCAGCCTGGTCTCCAAAGTGAGTTCCAGGAAAGGCGCAAAGCTACACAGAGAAACCCTGTCTCAAAAAACCAAAAAAAAAAAAAAAAAAAAAAAAAGACAAGGGAACCTGGTTAAGTGACAGACACAAACAGATAACTGATTTGGTGTTGTTGTTGTTGTTTTGTGTGCTGGGGTTCCAATCCAAGGCCTGCTATTATGCTAGGCAAGCCAGACTGCAAGTTCCAAACTAGCCTGGGCTACATAGGGAGACCCTGTTTTAAGAGAGAGAGAGAGAGAGAGAGAGAGAGAGAGAGAGAGAGAGAGAGAGAGAGAAGAAAAGAAAGAGGAAAAAGCCATGTATAATGGCACATACCTATAATCTTAGTACTTGAGAGATGGAGGCACAAGGATCAGGAATTCAGGGTTATCATCCACTTCATACTGAGCTCAAGGCCAGCCTGGCCTACCTGAGGTTAAAAAAAAAAAAAAGGAGGGAAGGACTAGAGAAAAGGAGGAAGGGAGGGAGGGGGAGAGGACAGGGTGGCATAAAAGTATCAACTGTACCCCAGAAAGTCAGTCTTGGGTAAGCCCTTTCACACAGTGAAGTCAGCCTGGTGGCTTCACAGTCAGCTCCTGAAGAAGTCAGTAGAGGGCAGAGAGGCCTTGCCCACGGCCCCGCAGCCAGGCAGCCACGGATCTGCTCACTGCCAAGAAGGCCGCGCATGAAGCCGCAGAGATGTGGATGGTCAGCAGGCGGGATTCTGAAGTTTGGGCTGCTTGGGGCTGCAGAGTCAGGACTGCAAGACCGGCTTTCAGAGCCACCACAGCAAAGACGATGTCCAGGCAAAGGTCCCTAGTGCCCACGCTGAGGGTGCAGGGCTGTGGTGGGAAGAGGCTTTGGAGACTGTTTTGAATAAAGGCAGGGACCAAGCATAAGTCCATTGCCACCCACAGCTGCTTGTGGCGGAGTGATTCGAAACGCCACCACTGGGCGCATTGTCTCTCCCGGCTTCCCGGGCAACTACAGCAACAACCTCACCTGTCACTGGTTGCTAGAGGCTCCTGAGAGCCAGAGGCTGCACCTGCACTTTGAAAAGGTCTCCCTGGCAGAAGACGATGACAGGTCAGAGACTGTCCTGGCTGCTGGGAGCCTGACCCGGTGATACCCTGTTGGGGGGCGGGGGGGGGGGGGCGAATACCAACCATACAGCTGCCACTCTTCCGGCCCAGGCTCATCATCCGCAATGGGAACAACGTGGAGGCCCCACCAGTGTACGATTCCTACGAGGTGGAATACCTGCCCATTGAGGGCCTGCTCAGCTCTGGCAGACACTTCTTTGTGGAATTTAGTACTGATAGCAGCGGCGCAGCTGCAGGCATGGCCCTGCGCTATGAGGGTGAGCCTGCTGAGCCTAACCCGGGTGCTAGGGCTCTTTCTCCCGTGCCCTTCCCCGATCTAACTGCATTCTATCACTCCTTCCAAGTTTAGCACCTGCTCCACGCCCCCTCCCTCCAGTCCAAGATCCCCAGCCCACATTTGCAGGCGCCCTTTCCTTCGACCACAGATTTCTAGCCTGAGAGAATGGATTCCCACGTTTTAAAAAAGCAAAAAGACCTCAATACTTGGGGGACACAGGGGATGGCTGCAAGAGGCATTCTAGACCTACACATACATGCATGTGCTCATTAACTCATCAAAAAAAGTATTGAGCACCTTCTGTATACTAAGCACCAACTAGCCAACAAGAATGCAATGGTGATTCAAGATGGCCTCTAGACCAAAAGAGGGTCGGATGCCCTGTTCCCCTGCCTCCTATTCCGAGCCCCGGGATACACATTTGCACTGAGAAAGAAAAGCCCCGAGGAGGGAAGTAGGAGAGCACCCGCCCTCTGGTCTACCCCAGTGGAGGCTGAGCTGGGCTGGGCCCTGTGGTTCACAGCCTTTCAGCAGGGCCACTGCTATGAGCCTTTTGTCAAATACGGCAACTTCAGCAGCAGCGCACCCTCCTACCCTGTGGGTACCACTGTGGAGTTCAGCTGTGACCCTGGCTACACCCTGGAGCAGGGCTCCATCATCATCGAGTGTGTCGACCTCCACGACCCCCAGTGGAATGAGACAGAGCCAGCCTGCCGAGGTCAGCAGGCACCAGTGGGTGGATCTGCCAGGGCAGCAGAGCAGGGTGGGCACCTAGGAGCAAGCCACAGAGCCAGGGGCCGGAGGCTCTGTTGTGTGTGATTGATATTTCCCCCTGAGGAAGGAGGTGGGGACCCCTCGCGGTGGGGTGGGCACTTCTGTGGGCAGGTGGCAGCCCTTGGACGCCATATTGGAGAGAATGGGCCTTCCGGGCCTCCCCTTCCTTGCAGCCGTGTGCAGCGGGGAGATCACAGATTCTGCGGGCGTGGTGCTCTCTCCAAACTGGCCGGAGCCTTATGGCCGAGGGCAGGACTGCATCTGGGGTGTGCATGTGGAGGAGGACAAGCGCATCATGCTGGATATCCGAGTGTGAGTGCCTCGGGTCAGGCAAGCCGGCTCCGGAGGCTGGGGACACCTCTTGTCCAGCCCATCTTGGGCCCTTCCCCCAGCCTGTCCTGCCCTGATCCTCCTCCTCTACAGGCTGCGCATAGGCTCTGGGGACGTACTGACCTTCTACGATGGGGATGACCTGACAGCCCGGGTCCTGGGCCAATACTCAGGGCCCCGTGGCCACTTCAAGCTCTTTACCTCCATGGCTGATGTCACCATCCAGTTCCAGTCAGATCCTGGGACATCGGCGCTGGGCTACCAGCAAGGATTTGTCATCCACTTCTTTGGTGAGCTTGTCTCTGACTTGGATTGTAGATCCCAAATCACGGCAGGTCAAAGAGCGCAGGGCAGCAAGGAGCCTGGATGCCCTTTCTGACCAGCAAAACCTGGGAGGGCACCAGGCATCACCGGGAGCCTTTGGTTAGAGCAGGAGAGATTTGGGGAGGCAGCAAGAACTTCCTAACAAAAACAGCAACTATAGAAAAGTGCCGGGGCCTTCCTTTCCGACAGTCTTGGACAGAAGTGATTTCCCTCACCCTGCTTTGCCCATCTCTCAGGCCTGAGGATCGGGGCACGTGCTTCTGAGGGTAGAGTCAAAGCCAAGATGACAATCCTGGAATCTTGGGAGACTCAGTGATGTCAGGGGATGGGCAAGAGGGCGGGGCTTGAGAAGGGAGGCTGAGTCACTGAGCTTTCCTGGGCCAGGGTAGGCCCAGGATAGTCTGCAGGAACCAAAGGGACCTCAGAGTTGGCACGAGCACAGTCACTTTGGTACTGGCCAAGGGGCTGCATCGCCCTGCTTCTGTGTCCCCAGAGGTGCCCCGCAATGATACATGTCCAGAGCTACCCGAGATCCCCAACGGCTGGAAGAGCCCGTCACAGCCTGAGCTGGTGCATGGCACAGTGGTCACCTACCAGTGCTACCCTGGCTACCAGGTGGTGGGATCCAGTATTCTCATGTGCCAGTGGGACCTAAGCTGGAGTGAGGACCTGCCCTCATGCCAGAGGGGTGAGTGTGCCTGTCCCCATGGTCCCTCCCAGCCTGACTCCTATGTTCTCAGAGAAAATCTAGCACTGGTCCTGTTTCTGCTAGTATTCTTGTTCTTCCAACTTGTCCCCTCAGTTTCCTTATCTGTGAAATAGAGATGACCCCTTGTCACAGGACTTCCAGGTAAGTCCTGCGAGCATTTCCTGGCTGACTGATGACCAGGCAGTGCTTGCTGACTCACATACATGGGAAGGGAATGGCTGGCTTTGCTGACCTTAGTGAGTGGGAAAAGGATACATCAGCAAAATGGTAGGCACAGTCAGGCATGGTATGTCACATGCCTGTAATCTCAGCATTCAGGAAGCTGAGGCAGGAGGATCAGGAATTTGAATACTGCCTAAGGTACAGTGTGAGGCATTTATCTCCCCCAAAAAGGTGTGTGTAGGGGGGTGTCTGAGCAGCTAAGAGCACTTACTGCTCTTGCAGAAGACCCAGATCTGGTTCCCAGCACTCACATCAGGCAACTCAGAGTCTCCTGTAACCAGTTCCAGGGGATCCAACACCTTCTTCTAGCCTTGGTGGGCATCTACATGTGTGCAGTACACATAAATTCTGCACACACACATACATTTAAAAAAAGGAAGCAAAGAAAACCAAAAGGCTGGGGATATAGCTCAGTGGTAGAGTACCACCTGGCATGTATGCCATCCTGGGTTCTAACACCAAAAAAGGAAGATGCAGACATTTAAATGAGAGTAGAGCCATATAGCCTGGCATTAGCTGGCCTGTGCCACCTGAAGAAAACCAGGGTGAACAGGCCTTTCTTTTGTCCCACCCCGATAGTGTCTCTGGCCTAGCCTGGCCTCAAGTTTCTAGGAAACTGAGGATTACTTTGAATTTCTGATCCTCCTGCCTCCACTTTCTTAGTACTGGGATTACATCCACCATCTGGAGTACTGGGATTACAGGCATGCACCAGCAGCCCGGGGTTATGTAGTGCTGTCCCTTAAATCCAGGGTTTCATGCATGCTTCCAGAGCACTCTTCCCAACTGAGCCATGCCCCCCGATGCTGAGCCCTCCCTGCTTTTCCTTCCCTCTCGGTCACAGTGACATCCTGCCGTGACCCAGGGGATGTGGAACACAGCCGACGCCTCATATCCAGCCCCAAGTTTCCTGTGGGGGCAACCGTGCAGTATATTTGTGACCAGGGTTTTGTGCTGACGGGGAGTGCCATCCTCACCTGCCATGATCGTCAGGCTGGCAGCCCCAAGTGGAGTGACAGGGCCCCCAAATGTCTCTGTAAGTGTCGAGTGTGTAGGAGGGGGCCCTTTAGAAAGAGGGGGACCTGACACCTTCACCTGACTCTGCCTGCCTTGCAGTGGAACAGTTCAAGCCATGCCATGGCCTCAGTGCCCCTGAGAATGGTGCCCGCAGTCCTGAGAAGCGGATTCACCCAGCAGGGGCCACCATCCACTTCTCCTGTGCCCCTGGCTATGTGCTGAAGGGCCAGGCCAGCATCAAATGTGTGCCTGGACACCCCTCACATTGGAGTGACCCCCCACCCATCTGCAGGGCTGGTGAGTGCCACTGCTCCCTTAAAACCCTGTCTGGACCATAGAACTATTGTAGTAAAGCAATTCCATGTTGAGAATCAGAAGCACCTGCCCATGCCCCTTCCTGTCCCCCAGTCTCTGCCCGTCTCTGATCTAATATCACCAAGACAATGCAGGAGTGGGCTCTCCCTGGTCAGTTCCTCCCCCATGACCAGCCCACTTCTGTGCTCCTTGCATTGGTGGCTTGGTCCATCAGGCTCACCCACTGCCCTTGGCCCTCCCCTCTTGTTCCAGCCTCTCTGGATGGGTTCTACAACGGCCGTAGCCTGGATGGTGAGTCCCCATGCTTGGGAGCCAGATATGGTGGGCCCCCTGCACTTGGTTCTCACAGCTCCCAGGCTGTGGGTTCCCACAACTGGAAGGCAGAGAAAGAGCAGTTTGGGCCTAGAAGAGCATAAAGCTTCTTCCCTACCCTAGCCAGCTAATGGGAGCTGGTCTCTGAATGCCCTTGAGAAGGGAGGGGACATAGGCTCTAAGGGACAGGGACATCAGCTCCAATCCCACCCACCCTTTGCTTTCAGTTGCCAAGGCACCTGCCACCTCCAGTGCCCTGGATGCTGCCCACATGGCAGCTGCCATCTTCCTACCACTGGTGGCCATGGTGCTGCTGGTGGGAGGTGTGTACCTCTACTTCTCCAGGTGAGTCTGGCTTCTCTTCCTGTTCTACATACCCAACTCACTCCTACCCTGTGCTCCTGCCTCACAGGCTCCTCTGTTCTCACAGGCTCCAGGGGAAAAGTCCCCTGCAGCTTCCCCGAACTCATCCTCGCCCCTATAACCGCATCACGGTGGAGTCAGCATTTGACAACCCAACTTATGAGACTGGAGTAAGTATCCATTGCTGGCCTAGATGCCTCTTCAGGACTCAATTCTTTGCTCCCTTGGGTGGGTATCCCTGTGGGTCCTGCCAAGTCCCACCTTTGCCTTGGGAAGGTGGGTTCTGGCCCAACCAGTCTTCTACAAGTGTCCAACTCCCCGCAGTCTCTTTCCTTTGCAGGAGACGAGAGAATATGAAGTGTCCATCTAGGTGGGAGCAGCCTGTGGATGCGCACATAGGCCTGCATCACAGGCCAGTGGCAGGGCTGCCGGCTCTCTGCTGTCCCTTCACCTCCTGTACATACCACCTGGGAAGAGACACCACCAATCCCTCAAGAAGTTGTGCCCTTCCCTGCCTGCAACGCTCACAGTGACCTATTTTCTTGGAGCCACTGCCCACTTTGGGCCCTTCTTTGGGTCCAAGTCAGGGGGCACCTGATTTGGATCGAACATAGCTGGAGCACATTACCACCAGCCAACATTCTCCTGCTTCTCTTATACCCTGGCCCTCAGACCTGGAAACTTCAGGCAGAGCAGAGGCACTTTCTACACATTGCCATCATCCAGCCCTGGCATGTGGGGACTCCGGAAGAGCTGATTTGCAGCAGTGGAAATGGGACCAGAGTGCCCCTCACAGGGCCATCACCAGTGGCCAAGATGATTCTCAACGGTGACCTTTTGGTAGTCCTGGCATGCCAACACCAGCCCCTCAGGGCGATGTCTAGTCTTCTCTAAAGGCTCAGAATTGGAGTTATGCCTTCTGCCCTGTGTTGGGGAGGGGAGGATTTTAAGGAATCTTAAAAGGTTCAGGGACTCTGTCCCAAGCTCAGGTTGGGCTTCACTGGACACTCATGCTCCACACCAAAGCAGGACACCCTACTGCTCCCCAGCATCCCTCTACTCTGAGGAGGGACAGACCTTCCTTGATGTTTATCTGGCTGTCACAAATGCCCCCTTTTCCCACGAGTCCCTCTTTTGAGCCACTCACCATGCACCTCCTTCCTGCCACTGTGTTATGGCACACCAGGAGAGGGCAGGTACATTCTGGAGAGGAGCGGAAGTCCAAGGACCCAGGAACGTGGCACAGAACTGAAGTCAGAAATCCCCAGGAGGAAGCCCAGTCCAGACCGAAGGCCACTTTGTACATATGATGTATTATATGGGATCTGGGCTCCAGCCAGAGAACAATCTTTTATTTCTGTTGTTTCCTTATTAAAATGGTGTTTTTTGGAAAAAACAATTCAGCAGTGTGAACGGTGCTTTCTTGGAGGGAAGAGAGGTGGTAGATGAATGTGATGTAGATCTTGGCATGCAAAGACCTGCTGGACCCACCAATCAATCACCCCCAGATTTTATGAGAAAAAGTGTTATATATAGTTCATTAGGCAACACTGCCCCAAAGACATTAGTGTCACAGATGGCTGCTCAAGTGAGAGTCCCTGGTGGTTAATACCACAGGGATGCGGGGACTCGCTAACTCAAGTGCTCATCCACCCCAATGCTTCATTTCCTCCTCTTTGCTGTGGCTAGAACTATAGATTGGCCCAGTCCCAAACCCCTTTAGTACCGCTGGACTGCTGACAAGGCCCCGAGTCTGGTGCAACTTTCCTTCTGCTTCTTCCTACCAAGTGAAGCTTGAGAGACTAGCATCAGATGGAACCCTTGTACACAAACTGGCTAACTTGGATTGGCCTCAGAAAACATCCAGACTGTGAGCAGGGCAACAGGGCACCCTGGGGGCACAGGCAAGAGCCCTCCCCATCGGCTCTTTAAAGTGGCTGCGGAAATCGCTTCTCGGCCTTTTGGCTAGGATCAAGTGTAAAGTGGCTGTTGGAAATATACATACAAGTAACATTATACAGACTGAGCAGGTTGTACTTATGTATTTAGAAATTGTGTGTGTGTGTGTGTGTGTGTGTGTGTGTGTGTGTGTGTGTGTGTAGTCACATGTATATGACAACAATTAATTTTAAAAGATGTCATGAATTTGAAAAAGAGCAAGAAGGGGTATATGAGGGGAGTTGGAAGGAGGAAAAGGAAAGGAGGAATGATGTAATTGTATTATAATCTCAAAAAATAAAAGAAGGTGGGTAGTGGTGGCCCATGCCTTTAATCCCAGCACTCGGGAGGCAGAGGTAGGCAGATCTCTGAATTCAAGGCCTATCTGGTCTACAGAACAGCAGGCTACACACACACAAAAAAAATCCTATCTAGTAAAAGTCAGAAAATAAAAATAAAGTGTATCCAGTACTCGGGAGGCCAAGGCAGGTGGATCTCTGTGAGTTTGAGGCCAACCTGGTCTACAAAGCAAGTTCCAGGACAGCCAGGGCTTTTACACAGAGAAACCCTATTTCAAAAAACCAAAAATAGCCGGGCGGTGGTGGCGCACGCCTTTAATCCCAGCACTCGGGAGGCAGAGCCAGGCGGATCTCTGTGAGTTCGAGGCCAGCCTGGGCTACCAAGTGAGTTCCAGGAAAGGCGCAAAGCTACACAGAGAAACCCTGTCTCGAAAAACCAAAAAAAAAAAAAAAAAAAACCAAAAAAAAAATAAATAAATACATAAATTTTAAGAAGTGGTGGCTTGCCCCTTCTCTATGGCCCCTAAAGCCTTCAGAGATGAAAGTATCTTCCCAGGAGGGAGGCAACAGAGAATTATGGGCAATCGGAAGATAAAAGACAAAAATCCCTGAAAGGAAGACCAGCATCCACTAGCACTTTCTGTTCCTACAATCTTCACCGGGAAGATGTGGTTGTGGACCAGAAATTCCCCCCAGCCTCTGCCTCTATGCCGCACGTACACGTCTTGGGGGGGGGGGGGGGGGGGGGGGGGAAGCGTGTTCCAGTTCACTCACAGTGCAATACCTAGGATGACCACAAGAGGTCGCTTCCAACGGCTTCTGCATCCCACCTGCTCTCTTTCCTGGAGTCCCCTTGAACACCCTGAGCTGGAGCTCTCCAAGGTGGCACCAAGTCCTGCCCCCACTGGGCTGACCTCATCCTTCAGGCTCCAAAAGAAAGGTGTGTGGAGTGATTTGTTCCTCTGGCACCTGTCAACAGAGCCAACTCTCATTTTCCTCATTAGCCCATTGCCCGCTCCTGTCTTCAGCTGCAACGACTGTGTTGCTCAAAGCAAAGCCTTGCTCACTGGGCATGTGCCAGCAGCTCACTTCTCTGTCCAGTAATACCTTCAGGCTGACACAGCAGCACAGCTGTGCTCTGGGTGGCAGGACGGAAGCCAATGAGAGAGGGCACATGAGGTTTCAACTTCTGAGGTCACGTGGCACGAAGGAGGCATAAAGCCTGGCCTCTTCGTTCAAGGAACCTATCTCAGCCCTCTCCTCTGAGAGTCACATCTCAGTCCTATAGCTACTAATCTATTGTGGCCATGGCGACCATGGAAGTCAGAGAGCTGCCGATTTGCATGACATTCTCCACTTCTGCGTGGCCTTAGTCTTTCCAGGCACCAACACAGGGCCACTGGAGAAGTACAAAGCCACACACACACCTAAAACTCCACACAGTTATCCATACCCGTTTTGACCTATAGTTCTGACTGTCCTAAAAGGAGGAGCAACAGTTCCTCAGAGACAGTAACATGGTGTAGTGGACACATTCTGACCTATGAATCAAGAAATGTTTCCTTTTTAGGTTTTCTATAAATGCACTACGGAACCTAAGCAAATCACTGCTCCACTCTGTGTATCTGGAAATAAAGAGTTTAAATCAAATAGTCTCTATGTCCTTTCCAGTTTTACGACTCTGGGAATGATGTGTGCAGTAACATAAAAATGAGTTTAGGTAGGGGGTGGAGAGATGGCTTAGTGGTTAAGGGCCCTGGCTGCTCTTCCAAAGGACCTGGGTTCAATTCCCAGCACCCACATGGCAGCTCACAACTGTCTGTATCTCACTTCCAAGGAATCTGGCTTCCTCACACATACATACATGCAGGCAAAACACCAATGCACATAAAAATAAATAAATCTTTTTTAAAAATGAGTTTAGATGTCGGGTGATGATAGTGCACACCTTTGATCCCACCACTGGGGAGGTAGAGGCAGGTGGATCTCCCTGAGTTGAGGCCAGCCTGGTCTACAGAACGAATTCCAGGACAGTCAGAGCTGTTACACAGAGAAATCTTATCTCGAAAAACGAAGAAGGAGGAGGAGGAGGAGAAGGAGAAAGAGAAGGAGGAGGAGAGGGAGAAGAAGAAGAAGAAGAAGAAGAAGAAGAAGAAGAAGAAGAAGAAGAAGAAGAAGAAGAGAGTTTATGAACAGCCAGGCATAGTAGCAACAGTAGCACACGTTAATCCCAGAAATGGAACCAGAAGCAGAGGTAGTCGGATTTCTGTGAGTTCATGGCCAACCTGGTCTACATAGCGAGTTCTAGGCCAGCTAGGGCTTTAGAGTAAGACTGTCTTTGGAGAAAAAAAAATAAAGAAAGAAAAGAACGAAGGAAAGAAAGGTAGGAAGGAAGGAAGAAAGAAAGGGAGGAAGGGAGGGAGAGAGGGAAAGGGAGAAAAAAGAAGAAAGGCAGGACACAGTTGTATTGTCACTAATGTTAATTAACGTCTAGTGGGGTTTATTCATCCAGTCCCCTTCTCAATTGCTTCATCCGCAGTTAGGCAGAAGTATCTGTCCACATCGGAAGGCGGTAATAAGGGGATAACAGCGCACACCCAAAGAGAAATATGTCTCTCTACCCAGAATTTGAGGCGAGGGGCTCAAACTACAAATCCCAGTACCCTTCCCAGCAGGCTCCCCATCCCCCGGCCCCAGACACCCTACGGTACAGTGCAGCGACTGCATATGAAACTACAACTCCCACAACTCATCAGACCCATCGCGATTCTTACTCCCAGGGTGCAATGCGTTCCCGTTCACCCTTGAATACTGCGCGTTGCAAGTTGGGGATTGAAGTCAGCTGTAGGCAGGTAGCTGGGCGTTGTCAGGATTACGGACTGTTGGGGCTTTTGACTTCCTCTTTAAGAGTGGTTCTCAGGGACAGTGGTTAAGAGAGGGCAGTAAGAGACAGCTTCACACTGTCCTTGGTTCCATCGCGATGCAAGGCAGCGATGTTCGTGCCAAAATTAAGTGTCGAGAGCGGGAGTTAAGTGGAAACAGCAGCCATCCAAACCGCCACCCAAAGCGTCGTTTTTTGTCGCAATGGCTTTTTTTTTTTCCCTTTACCAATATGGCGGCCTGCTCCAGCCACACCTGATGCTGGAGGCAAACAATCCACTACACCATCCCTATGAGTACTACTGCCGCCGACAGCATACCAGCTCCATACAACCTCACATCTTGGTGACTGAGGACTCCAAGGGCATGGTAGCCCAAATCCCATTGCCAAAATGGCGAAAGGAGAAGCTTTCTTGTGCAGGCCGCCAGGTGACAATACGCCTGCGCGTGAGGCGGGTGCGTTGTTAAGGGACGGGAGGGTGGCCACCCAACACGCCTGCGCGGGAACGCAGACCACGGTCTGCACACAAATACCAATGGGCGAAGCGTCCCCAAGTTCCTGCGGCTGCGCCATGACCCCTACGCGCTTTCCCAGGCGCCTGAGCGAGGCCTCAGGTCCCGCCCTTTTGACTCAGTACGCTGGCGCACGGCAGGAAGGCGGTGCTTCTGGGCTCCAGACGAATGCCAGCGCGGCTGCGCGCAGGGGGGTACCCCATCACCGCGGCTGCGCGGGAGCCAGGCCGCCGGCTGTCACTGCGGTTGCGCGCGGCGAGCGGCGATCCCGGGGCGCCTGCGCGGGTGGCTTTGCGGGCGCTCGCGGTAAGTTTGCGCCAAGTGCGCGGCAGCCGGGACGCAGACGGCGGCAGCGGCGAGAGGCGGAGCCCGGGGACCACCCCCCCATCATCCTCCCCCGAGTCACCTCACGTCTCACAACCTCACCTAACCTCTCACCCCCCCCTCCGGTCCCCCAATCCCGGGATGGCAGCGCCCTCCAGCCTTCCCGGCCGGACCAGCGGTCGCCAGCGCCAGCTTTAGCCTGTGGGCCTAGGCCCCGCCGAGGCCTGACCCCCCCAAGCCGGGACCCACTGTGCAGCCAGCCGCCGGGCCGGGGCTGAGGGGTTGCTCCCCTCTCACGGCCCTTGGGGAGGACGCTGCCGTCCCAGGGACTGGGGGCCGGGGGGTGGGGGGGAGCCAGGGCGAGGAAGTCGGAACCTGTGTTGGGAAGAGAGAAGGGGGTCGGGGGTCAGGAGTGCCCCCTTCCCCCGCCTCCCCCCTCCCCCCGGGGCTGGGGGGGCCGGAGCAGAGAGCGCCCAGCCCAGGAGGTGGATGAATGTGGGAGAAAATGGAGACCAAGACGATCGTATACGACTTGGACACGTCGGGGGGGCTGATGGAGGTAAGAGTGGCCCTCATCCCCTTCCCCCAGTGCTGGGAGGGAACCTCCGCCCCACAAAGCCGGCCCTAAGCTCGAAGCGCCAGAGGGCCGGGGAAGGGGGGGGTTCTTCCTCATCCAGTCTCTCCCTCCCATCTTTGCAATTTGGGGGACTGAGCCTGAGCTTCCGAGGATGTTTGCAGCAGTTTCACCTACCCGCCGCCCTCGATTTGCTCCTCCTGAGGCTTCAGCCCACTCCATTTCATTGCACCGGCAGGCCTCCCCACCCCCTTCTTGTCGGCCCCTTTGTGCTTCCCCCTGCACGTCCGGGTACCAAGCTTCGGGCCTCTCCGGAGCCGGGCTTTGGAGTCCCCCACTGTCCATACAAGGAAGTGGCGAGAAGGGAACCGCGCACCCTCTCCCCATCCCCCTACCCTGATCCTCCCCATTTGGAAGGAGCTTTTCTCGTTGTTGTGCTGCAGGAACGCAGTTAGGGTGGGCTCCCCCTGGTTCCGGGGACCGAGAGGTTCTGGAAGCAGCCTGGATGGGAGGAAGAAGGACAAAAGGGGGGAGAGGGGTGGGTGACGGAGAAGCCGCGCCTCGGGGACTACGGGCCGCCCGGGAACTCCGAATGTGCACACATGCCGTTTGTATGTGTGTGCAGCAAATCCAAGCTCTGCTGGCTCCCCCCAAGACGGACGAGACAGAAAAGCGGAGTCGGAAGCCGGAGAAAGAGTCCCGGAGAAGCGGCAGGGCCACCAACCACGACAGCTGCGATAGCTGCAAGGAAGGTGGGGATCTCTTGTGCTGCGATCACTGCCCTGCCGCCTTCCACCTCCAGTGCTGGTAAGGGCTGGGGACCCCTTTGGAGCCCGGTTGGCAGACCCTACTCGGCACATTCCTTCACCAGGCCTGCAGAAATAACGGGCGCTTGCAGCCGCTAGCTGACTGCAGCCGCTGGGGCGATCGCCTCTGCGATCCCGGCTTTTGCCGGAATCCGGACGATTTGCTGGAAGGAGCAGCGGCGTGACCCCGGGATAGGGGTTGGGAGGAGTGAGGTGAGCCCCATCTGAGATTGGAAGTAGATAGGGTGCTGGGACTGATGGGGCCGAGTGCGGCCGGCAGCGGCGGCGGGGGAGGAAGGGGAGGAGCTCCAGGTCCAGTGCCGCTTGGCGGCCGCGCGCTCCCGCCGCCCTCAGGGCTCCTGCCTGCCTGAGCTCTCCTTGGGGTTGGTGCGCGGAGCCCTCGGCCACCCAGTTCGCCCTGGTCCAGACCCAGGCGAGCGGATACTTGCGCCGATGTAGGAAATCATGGAAGGTGTCTCTCGAGTCCACTTCTCTGCCTTTCTGTTTACAATATGGCGACCTGCCTTTAAATTATATTTTTATTCTCAGCGCCATTTTGGCTGCATATATGATTTGCAAACGTCTCTGGGAGAACGGTGGGGGTAGCCCTTGAGCCTTTTTTTGCAGCAGCTCCTCGAGGGCCAGGGCTAGGATCTCGCTGGCTTGATCCCTTTCTCTGCAGCTTGCCCCCTGTTGCCACTCCAGAGCAGCCTCCCTCCTCCCTCTTCCCTCCTCCCTCCCTGCTCTGCTGCCTCTTAGGAAATCGGGCCGAGTTAGACAATTAAAATTGCCCTTGGGCGCCGATTTCTCTTCCCTGCTCTGGATCAACGAGCCCTTCGCCGCAAAATTCTTTGCTGCTGGGGCAGGATTGTATTTGGTGGCTCCGGAAAGGCAGTTTTAAGGAGCTGAGAGCTGGAAAGCTGTTCGTTCTCTCACCCCAACTGAATGGGGGGAGGGGAGGGGTTGATCGCCGGGTGCTTGATCCTTCTCATCGCAGAACAATCCGGCAAAAAAGATAGTTTACACTATCTTCCGCCAGGAGACCACCTTTCTGCCCTGCACAAAAATCCCACATCTGCACTCGAACCCAAATAGCCTCTTGTTCTGCTCAGCAACAGTTGACTGAGGCTAGTGTCTGGGAGGAAAGGGCTCCTGGGGTCCCGTAGGGCTGTTCTGTTTGTTCCCACTTAGATTGGGAGGGAGGGGGTCCTGGTTTTTTGTTTTCTCTTGATTTGGTTTTTGTTTTTTTCTTTTTGTGCTGCTCTTTTTAGCTGGTGTTGCCCATTTTAAAGCCTCTTGTTTTATAAAAAAATGTTTAAGGGCTCTCTCCCCAGTTCCATCCACAGTCCATCTCTTGATTTGTGGAATAATGCCTGCTGTATTTGTACTAATTGCAGGTTTTATTAGACAGATGACTGATACTGGGCCAGTTAAGACTGTGGTCAGGAGTTGTGTGGGACATTCCCATTACTAATTCCAAGACACTTTTGCCTAGGAGGGCACCCCATCTTGGCTTGTAATGTTCCAGGGACAAAAATTATTATCCTGGAGGAAGCTTTGCTACTGGCCTTTAAATTTTTATTATGAAGTGAGTAATGCCAGCAGTAAGGGCCTGTGGGTTTTGTTTTTAGCCTTTACTTCCTTTCAAATGTAATCCACCTGCAGAAAATATCTCTGATCCAGTTTCTCTTGCTAGTCTTTTGTTTGGGGTGTGGGTTAAGTTAGCCTCACTCTAGCCCAGCTTGGCCTTGAACTCAGTCATCCTCCAAAGTGTACATCATCATGCCTGCCTCTCCCTTGCTGTTCTTGAGCACAGGAGAAGTTTGTACCTGAGTCTGTGTTGCTTATGGTTTTCATTGTACTTATTTGATATATTACTAAGCTGTGTTTTAAATTTCTTCTCTTCCTTCCTTTTTCTATGATTTTTTGAGACAGTCTGGCTGTGTAGCCCTGTTTGTTTTGGCTTGCCTTGGTACTTGTTATATAGCCCAGGGTGACTTCCAACCTATGCCCATCATCCTGCCTCACTCTCCCAAATACTGGGATTACAGGTGTGCACCACCATGTCCAGCTGTATTTTCTTAAATTATTATTTAAAGTTTGGGCTAATATTTATTGCCCCTAGGGTGAAGTGGGTGTTAACTAAGATTGGTGATTCCTTATTAAGAATCTGAAGCATCTTAATAGCATTTGCTTCACAATCATGAGGAACAGAATTCAGATCCCAGCACCCACACACAGCAAACTGGGGGGTCTTGCATATGCCATTAGCTCCAGCTTTGGGTGTATGTGGGGGGGCGGTGGGCAGAGACAAGGGATTACTGGCGCTTAACTGGCTTCTAGCTTTGCTGGGAGCCAGGTTGGTCCAGGTCATAGCTTAGCTGAGAAAACACCTAGAATTCTCAAAGAAATAGGCAGATACTAATGGAGGACACCCAGTGCCCTCTGGCCTTTCTGCTTAGGAGTATGCACTTGGACACATGTACCTTCACTCATATACACATTAGTTTTAGTTTTTTAAAAATTACATTTATTGCCAGAATGTGGTGGCACAAACAAGCCTTTAGTCCCAGCACTTGGGAGGCAGAGGCAGGTGGATCTCTGTTAGCTCAAGGCTTGCCTGGTTCCAGAACAGCCAGGGCTGTTACACAGAGAAACCCTGTCTCAAATTAAATAAATAAATAAATAAACCTGTTTATTTTGGGGTGCTGTGGAGCACGGGTGGAAGTCGGGGGACAGCTCCCAGGAGTCAGTTCTCTCCACTGTTGTGGTTCCTAGGGATTGGACTCAGGGTGTCAGGTCGCCATGTTTGGCAGCAAGTACCTTTACCTCCTGAGACATCTTGCTGGCTCCTAAAATAAATAACCTTTAATTTAAAAAAAAAAATTGAGACATGGAAAAAGTATGCTATCTTTTTGCCTAAGGTTGGGCTTTTAAACTCTTAAAAGCTGAACTCTGAATCTTTTAATAGATGAGTATAAATCTTGTCAAGTTTTAACTACAGTTTCTGCTTTAGCTAGAAGGAGAAAGGAGGAGGGACTTTAGTTGTTGATGAGACTCAGGCTTGCTCAGGCTATGCATTTCATTGATTACTTCCTCCCTTTCTTTCTGAGACCGTGAATGAGAACTGGTAATCAGAGGTTTGAAAATGGTAGTGAATGAGGTAGGATTTGTTTCACATCTTTAGTGCTCCCTTGGAAGGTGTCACTACTGGATGAATGTACCATTGACTTATCTGAGTTACTCTCTAAATCACAAAACATTCTAAGTATGAGTGAAGGAGGAGGAAGCCATCTTGTAAATAGAATGACCTGGGTGCTTTCACTTCCTAAGTGAGGGTTTCCCCACTTTTTTGTGTTTTAAGCCACATTCTCCAACGAAATTGAAGTACTAATTCAGCCAGAGTTGTGAGGTCAAGCAGTTAATGCCTGAGATTTTGATTCCTGAGTGTGTTTTCAATAGTTTTCCTGTTCCTGCTTATTTGTGTGGGGGTGAGGTTTGCTATAACTGTATTTTCTCCTGTTTTCCCTTTGAACTGGCCGAGACTGTTTTACTTAGATAAGCATAGCAATGATAGTGCCCCTTATGTACAGAGTGTATGAGAATGAGGTTGGAATTTTATTAATGCTCTGGATCATAATGTCAGTGCTGCTGCTTTCTTCATTGAAAGCTCTGAGACAATTAGGCAAGGGTTTGCTTGCCTTTAATCCCAGCATTCTAAAGGATGAGGCTAGAGTATTGAGAAGTCCAAGCCTGCCTGGGCTATGTAGAAAGATCCTGTCTAAAGAAAACAAACAGAAAAAAAAAGAAAAGCTTTGTGAGACAAGTCCTTTGTGTGGCTGTTTTAATCAGTATATATTAAAATGTCCCAGAAGTGCTTCCTTTTGGTAGGATGGTACTGGGGGTTGAACCTAGCTAGGGCCTGGTAACTCTCCTGCCACAGTTTCCCATGTAGCCAAGATTGTAAACCGGAAATACCAAGCCTAGACAGAAGTGATACCTAGGCAAACCTTATCTCTTGGGCTTAAGACACAGCACTAAAGTACAGATTTTTCTGAGATCAGTCACCTCACCGGACGGAGGAAAGGACTGGTCACAACTTCTTTTGTGCTGCCTTTCTATCAGGGATTCATACACTGTGCGAAGTCATTCCAGTTACATTTTTCTGGGTTTTCTGTGATGATCCTCTGGGTTAGGAAATGTTCTGTGCTTGGTATTAATAACCTCGGAGTAATAGTAGGAGTTACTATACCTGCCCCTGGAAAACTAGGTTTTCAAGTGTCCCCTGGTGATCCTGACCTTCTTGTCATAGTCGTGTGTAAGTTGAGCCTTCTGAAAATCTGATCTACATAGACAGATCCCTAAAAATCTGTTAAAAAGTGGATAGCTGGGCTGGAGAGATGGCTCAGCAGATAAAAGCACTGGCTGCTTTTCCAGAGGACCCAAGTTCAAGTCAGGCACCCACAGGGTGGCTCACAACCATCTGTAACTCTGCTTCCAGGTGATCTGATGCCCTCTTCTGGCTTCTGTGGATACCAGGCACACAAGTAGACATATGTGTAGACAAAACACCCATACACATAAAATGATTTTTAATTTATTTTATTATTATTATTTTAAAAACAGGGTTTCTCTGTGTGGCCCTGGGCCCTGCCTGTCCTGGAACTCACTCTAGATTGGGTTGACCTCTAACTCAGAGATCCACCACCTCTGCCTTTCGGGTGCTGGGATCAAAGGTATGCGCCACTGCCACCACCCAGCTTAATTTTAATCTTAAAGAAAAGTAGGCTGATGGTGGAATCGTCTTTCTGAGTTGGATTATTGTCACTGATAGAGTGACTGCCACAGAGCAGCAGGAATGAGGAGGCTACTGCAGAGTGGGTGGTTTCCTCTTAAAACAGTTCATGGAATTCTGCTCCGAACCGACAGGACTGAAATGGTCTGATTGAGAAGTGCATCCACTTCAGTAGATCTCAGCGTGGTCCCTTCCCGTCAGACAGATTTCTGTAGCATTTGCCTCCGCGTGTTATATTTGGAATTGTTGGCTGGCTTTCCTCTTTCTGGTGTTGGCAGCAAGATCCAAAATGAGGTTTTCGAAGAATAAGAGTGAAAAGGTCTCTGCGCAGGCAAAACTAAGCTCAGCTTGGAGTTTTGCATGTTTAATTTCCAGTGAGTCATAACAAAGGTTTCACACATACAATGGCATCTACAAGTTTTGTGCCTTGAAAAATCTTTCCCTCTAAACTTTTAAGAATTTTCTGATTATATTGTGTTTGGTTCATTGGACTAATAGGTAGGTAACCAGTGAATTAAAATATGTAGGTTTAGCTGGCTGGTGGTGGTGCACACCTTTAATCCCAGCGCTTGGGAGGCATAGGCAGGCGGATCTCTGTGAGTTTGAGGCCAACCTGGTCTACATATCGAGATCCAGGACAGGCACCAAAACTACACAGAGAGACCCTGTCTCCAAACAAACAACAACAACAAAAAAAATGTAGTTTGTTTTTTTTTTTAATCTCATGAATTTGCTTTCTAAGTACTTAGAGATCTGGTCCTGAGGAACTGCAGGTGATAGTGTCTTGGATTCCTTTCCCTCACTCTATTCCATGAACTAATATCATCCCACAATAAACAAACCTAAGTTGGTTTTATGCTTATTTTATTTACTTACTTACTTTGTCTTTACTGTGATGAATTGGGATCTAGATGTGTTTATAACAGTCCACTTCAAAAAGGAGTGTTCAACTTGAGCTCAGATTCATAATGCATGCTTTTTGATTTAATGTGGGGCTTGGCTGTTAGTCTTAGATGCGTGGTCAGTACAGAGATAAAGGATACTCATTGTTTAAAAATACTAGACTAGGGGCTGGAGAGATGGCTCAGTGCTAAGAGCACTGGCTGCTCTTCCAGTGGACCTTGGTTTGATTCTGAGCACCCATATGGCAGCTCACAACTGTCTGTAACTCCAGTTCCAGGGGGCCTGACACCCATGGGAAAACACCAATGCACATTTAAAAAAAAAAAAACTAGAATAGGCTAGGGGGAAGGGGAGATAGCAGTTAAAACATTTGCTGTGCTAGCAAGATCGCTGAAGTTTGACCCCCAAACCCATATAAATTTGCCAGATGTGTATGGCAGGCTACCTGTAAGTCCATCCTAGGAAAGCCAGACATGAGATCCCTTGAAAGCTGGCTAGCAAGACTAGTCATATTGGTGAGCTCTGGATTTAATGGAAAACCCTGCCTCAAAGAATAAGGTGGAAGAGGAATCAAGGCAAATTCCCAACATCAACCTCCAGTTTCCACATGCACACTCATCTGCACATAGATAGAAACTTTGAATAAGGCAAAGGCAGGAAAATTATCACAAGTTTAAGGCTAGCCTAATCTTACATAATGAGTTCTAGACCAGCATGGGATACATAGTGAGACCCTGTCCCAAAGGAGTTAGGGGTAGGGTAAAGATTAAGAACACTGGCTCTTCTTCCATAGGACCTGGGTTCAATCCCCAGCACCCTCATAGCATCTCACATCAGTATGTAACTCCAGAGACTACAGTACCCTTTTCTGGCCTTTGGCATCAAGCATGCACATGGTACCCAAACACACATGCTGTCTAACCCCAAACACATTAAAAATTTGTTTTGTTTTGTTTTTTGAGACAGGGTTTCTCTGTAGTTTTGGTGCCTGTCCTAGATCTCGCTCTGTAGGCCAGGCTGGCTTTGAACTGACAGAGATCTACCTGGCTCTGCCTCCCGAGTGCTGGGATTAAAGGCGTGCGCCACCACTGCCTGGCTCTCTTACATATTCTTGTATGTTGTCATGTGACTGAACTGTTTTTAGTTCTAATAGCATGCACCACCACCACCCGGCTAATTTTTTTTTTTTAATTAAAGACAAATGAGGTATAATTTTGGTGTATTTGTGGCCCAAATGGTTTGAGTTTAAAAAGGACATAGATATATTAAAAGTAGGAAAGAAGGTAAGTTTTCTGTGAAATGATAGGTTTTGTTGTTTTTCTGGTGCTGGGATCCATCTAAGGACCTTTCACATGCTGGTCAAGTACTTTATCACCTAACTATATCCCCAGCCCAGGTGGTTAGTTTTGTTTTGTTTTTGCCTTTGTCCGTTTTCTTTTTTCTTTTTCTTTTCTTTTCTTTTTTTTTTTTTAAGACGGGGTTTCTCTGTAGCTTTGAAGCCTGTCCTGGAACTCACTCTGTAGGCCAGGCTGGCCTCAAACTCAAAGAGATCCGCCTGTTTCTGCCTCCCGAGTGCTGGGATTGAAAGCATGCACCACCACCGCCTAGCTGCCTTTTTCAAAAAAAAATGTTTTGGCATTATTGGGGATCAAACCCAAGACCTTACATTCTACTACTGAGCTACATCCCAGTTGTTTATTGTTGTTATTATTATTTATTGGATTATAAGAGATTCAGATACAAGTCCCTAGTCAGATGTATGGTTTGCAGATGTTCTCTCATTCTGTTGGATGTCTTTTCACTTCCCTTATCTCTTTTCTTCTTTTGGGGTGTGTGTGTGTGTGTGTGTGTGTGTGTGTGTGTGTGTGTGTGTGTGTGTGTGTGTGTGTATGTGTGTGTTTTCAAATACCCTAGTGCCAAAGGAGGTCAGAGAGGATGTTGGGTCCTCTGGAGCTGGAGTTAGAATGTTAAAATATATATATACAGGCCAAAAACACCCGGGGTGGGCTGCACACACTATTGACTTTTGCACTTGAGCCAGAGGCAAGTTTTGCCGTCTCTCTGAGTTTTGCCCTGGAAAGACTTTGTCATTCCCGTGGCTGAGGCACTGGGGTCCTTGACATGGCTGTGCCTGTGTCAACAGCACACAGTCATTCGGAACTTCACTTGCTCTCCACATTTGAGTTCTGTCCCTGTAAACCACATGTGAGGCAGAGAACCAGTTCTTTTTGAGACAGGGTTACTCTGTGTAGCCCTGGCTGTCCTGGAACTCACTCTGTAGACCAAGCTGGCCTTGAACTTAGAAATTGGCCTGCCTTTGCCTCCTGAGTGCTGGGATTAATAGCGTGCACCACCACACCCAGCTCAGAGAACCAATTTGTACTGGTTGTCTTCTGACCTCCATGTACATCCCACGCAAATATATATACACACACAATAAATAAATGTGTTTGTATATTTTGTTTTTTAAGTAATACATCTCAGTGAAGAGAACTTTACTTACTATGTGGTTTGATTTAATACTGTTTCAACATTTCTGGATGACTCTCCTAGCAAAAAAATCTAAGGCTAGGAGTTACACTAGAAGAAATAATTGGAGCTATAGCTCATTTGGTAGACTGCTTGCCTGGCTAGCATCCAGGAAGCCTTGCATTCAGTCCCCAGCACTATATGCACTACATAAAGCAGGCGTGGTTTGTACACACCTGTGATTCCAGTGCTCAACAGGAAGATGAGGGGTTGAGGCCAGCCTTAGATACATGAAACTCTAAAAAAAAGAAGTGAGTAAAGGCGTTTGCTGCCCAGCTTGATGACCTGAGTGTGACCCCAGGAGCTGCATGTCGAAAGAAGAGAACCAACTCCTGCAAGCTTTGCTTTGACATTCACAACCAGGAAATGGCATGTGTTTATTCCCTACCCTCCCACCCATAAATTAAAAAAGCATAAAAACGTGATAAAGAAAAACAACAAAAACCCACTGCCCGCTTTTAGGCAGAATATATGAGTACTTCTCTTGAAGTTTAAGTTTAAAAATGTTTTCTGCCTCCTGAGTGCTGGTATTAAAAGTGTGTGACACCACGCCCGGCTGCCTTGTTTTTGTTTTTGTTTTTGTGTATGGGTGTTTTAACAGCATGCATGTCCATGCCACGTGTGTGTGGTACCCATGGAGGCCAGAAGAAGGTATTGGATCCCTTGGGACTGTTAGTTACAGACCATCATGAGCTGCCCATGTAGCTGTTTGGAGTTGAACCCAGGTCCTCTTTAAGATTTATTATTATTTTATAGCCGGGCGGTGGTGGCGCACGCCTTTAATCCCAGCACTCGGGAGGCAGAGGCAGGCGGATCTCTGTGAGTTCGAGGCCAGCCTGGTCTACAGCGCAAGATCCAGGAAAGGCGCAAAGCTACACAGAGAAACCCTGTCTCGAAAAACCAAAAAAAAAAAAAAAAAGATTTATTATTATTTTATAATTCATGTATATGTGTGTGTCTATATGAGTGTATATCAGGTACTGTATGGAGGCCAAAAGAGGGCATCAAATTTCCTGCAACTGGAGTTATAGGTGATTGTGAGCACCCAATTGGGTTGCTGGAATGGGTGTCGGGAACTAAACTATAATCTTCTGGAAAAGTAGTAGGTATGCTTAACCACTGAGTCATCTCTCCAGTTCCCAAAAGGGAAGGGTTTTGTTTGGTTTTATGTATGCATGGCTGTTTTTCCTGCAAGTGTGTCTATGTACCTTGTGTGTGATACTCACGGAGGCCAGGGTGTCCTGTAGTTACAGAGTGGTAAACTACCATGTAGGTGCTAGGAATTGAACTCTCAAGTCTTTTGGAAGAGCAGTCCGTGTCCTCAACCACTGAGCCATCTCTCCAACTCCAGGTATAAAGTTTTTAATTGCCTTAGTTTGATTGGTAAAAGCTTGGAGTGGAAATAGCTCCATGTCAATCAGTTTTAAGCTTTTTGAACTGGTTAACCAGATCTGTCTTTTGTGCCCTGCTGCACACTTACTTGTCTGTACATATTTTTATGTAAACTTGGGTAGTAATAACTAGGGCCTGGTGTGGTATTGATTCCTTGTAATCTCAGCACTTGGGAGGCAGAGGCAGGAGGATCCGGTCAGGTTCACCTTGTCTGTGTGAGACCTTGTCTTAAAAAAGATAAAAGATAAACAAAAGGATAGTAAATAAGGAATCAGAATGTAGAGAATATTTGCCTCGAGGTTTATGTAGCTCATAGAATCAAGACAGTTTTTTCTACTTTGACATGCAGGTATCATTTTGAAAGAATGAGTTATATCTTTTTCTTTTGCAAGTGACAAAATAGAAAACAGAGGGCAATAAATGTGTGCTTTTGGTTATGGGTAAGAGTGGTAATCCATCTCTGAACTTGTTTTTACTCTCTAGTGCGCACGCATACACTTCCTTGGGTGTGTGGTTAAATGGGCCATCAGTGGGACATTCTCCTTAGGCTTCTAGTGGCTCTTATAATTAGGAAAGCTTCTTTTTTTTAATATTTTCATTATTATTTATTTATGTGTACATGTGTATATATCTGTATATGTGCGTGTACCTGAGATTAGGGCCATCCTCTGGAGCTAGAGTTACAAGCAGTTGTAAGCTGCCTGATGTGGGTGCTAGGAATTGAACTCAAGTCCTCTGCAAGAACAATACATGATCTTAACCAGTGGCTATCTCTCCATCCCCCAGTATAAGCTTCTCTTTTTTTTTTTTTTTAAAGATTTATTTATTTATTATGTACACAGCATGTATGACTGCAGGCCAGAAGAGGGCACCAGATCTCATTGCAGATGGTTGCGAGCCACCATGTGGTTGCTGGGAATTGAACTCAGGACCTCTGGAAGAGCAGTCAGTGCTCTTAACCTCTGAGCCATCTCTCCAGCCCAGTATAAGCTTCTTAAAACCAGTATTTGGTTTTTGTTTTATTTTGTTTAAATAGGGGTGGGGTGGGTACTTTCACCACCTGCGTGGAAGTCAGGATACAGCTTGTGGGAGTCAGATCTTTGTGTCTACCATGTAGGTCCCAGGGATCAAACTCAGGTCATCAGGCTTCATGGCCAGAGCCTTTTGCCTACTGAGCCACTTCTCCAGCCCCAGTAGTCTTGCTTTAAGGTGCCGGAATTCCAAATCAATAGATTGGAAGACAGATTAAAATCAATAATTTCTCCTATCTCATTCCTCTACTCCCCCCACCCCCAGCACTGGATTCCTCCTTTGACTTAAAGGCCTCCCTCAGGGAGTACAACATGATCAGCTGCATTGGCGTTCACATAGGTGACACTTATAAGAGTACCTCTACATAACGCTAGCCTTCCTGGGGACACCGGACAGGAGTACAGCTGTCCCCTTGCCAGTTTCCTGAAAGAGGAGGACATTGTATTCAGTACAAGTCCTAGACCACATTTTAGAAAGGCACTGTGGTGGTGCTGTTTGTCACCATGCCCAGGACACATGCACAGGTCACTTGTTGACTGCTTTTCCCTTGACTTGCAAGCAGTTAAGGAGAATAAGATGGTGACTGTTTTTCCTGCCTGTGATTTCAGGCTATCAGAATCCTCATCCTCTGAAGCTGAAGGTTATTTCTAAATCTAGGTCTAAGCAAGTGAAAACAAAGATGAGGTTTTAGCATATCTCTATGGTAGATGAAGTTGAATGAGAGAGAAGTTATTGATTTTAATCCATCAGTAAGAAGGAACCAAATTCACTGCTACATAGAACAGTTGTTACATTCACAATAAGTAAATTATAGTACATCTTACAGACTGATGCAATTTCCCAAGTAATGAAAAAACTTCATCCACTCCTTCCGAGTTCGCCTTCCATTTGCTCTTGCACTGAATGAACATTCACTAAAGGACTTGAAAGCCACTGGCTTTTCCTCCTGCTCTTCCCACATGATTACAAGTGAGAGGCGTGCAAAATAAACACTGGCTAGGGAACAGCGATGCTACATGGGTTATTCTATGGGGATGATACTTTAGTTAATACAAAATGTGGCTACTCCTTTCCTCCAGTAATAACATTTGCTTTCCTGTATGTTAATCACTCTGGTATTTAATTTTTCCTTCCTTTTTTTCTGAAAAATTATATAAATATGGGATATCTCCCAAAAATGCTTCCTGGTTTTGACAGGACAAAACACCAGTGGAGTGCCAGTAAGTTGGGGAGTGCCAGAACCTAACACTGGTCTTTCCCTGTCTGCTCTGTGTGAGGTGCCTTCTGAAACCAGCATGAATGAACAAGAGAGGACTCTCCATGGGTTTGATTTTTAACACAGCCTGAAAGACCTCACTTCCAATTCCAGGCCAGGGAGGGAACCTCTCAAAATTACTAACAAGCTTGAGTTCCAGGTAAAACCCTACTTGTAGCAACACCAGCACACCTGAATTGGAGGTTTTCACTCCGTTCTGACCCACACAAAGATGTTGGATATTATTTTTCTCCTGTCTTCTTTGTGCAGAGCAAAGAAGCTAGTAAAACACAGAGAACTTGGGATGAGGCCCTGCATTATAAAATCAGGTGACAAGGACCTATCCGCTCTTGCTTTTTTTTCCACTAACATGGGCTTTTTTTTTTTTTTTCCTTTTTTCCAGACAGGGTTTCTCTGTGTAGCCTTGACTGTCCTGGAACCCACTCTGTACCCCAGGCTGACTTTGAACTCACAGAGAATCCACCTGCCTCTGCCTCCTGAGTGCTGGGATTAAAGGTGTACGCCCCCACCGCCTGGCTTGCCATGTTTTTTGAAAGTATCCTCTTAAATGATTTTAGGGAGAATTCTGTCACTGACTTAAGCTGTTTGATACTTGCTTTGTTCTGTCATTTGTGATGACTTAATCCTTCTTGTGGTCCTCCCGTTTTGCCTAGTATAGCTATCCTTTACCTAGCGAATAAACGGACCTGGCTAATTCTGTTAATATCGGATGTCTTTGTAGGCTGTGGGGTTTTTAGTGTTGAAATAAGGTGTGTGTTAGCAAAGTGAGCACAGTTAAGATAAATGACTCATATCCAGGCTTGTGTGCTTGTTGCATTACTTCACTTTGTGTGTGCACAGATATCCCAAAGTGGGCCAAAGGGAAAAATCATGGTTCTCTGAGAAGTGTGTTCAACTTCTAAATAGGTCGGTCACTAGAGGTGTAACTGCAGGGTCTGGAAGCCCGAGTCACCACTTAGCTGTGACATCAAACCACAAGAGCACAGCCTGACAGTGTATCCAGATCACTTCAGTCCTAAAGGATGGGGAGCTTTGAGGTTTATGAGTAGAATTGGGGTGGGGTGGGGAACAAACCTGTTGCTGTAGGGCCCAATTAATTGTCTTCCTCCTCTGTCAGAGGGTAGCAAGTGAGGCAGAAGTCTCTTTAATTTTTTTTTTTTTTTTTTTCGAGACAGGGTTTCTCTGAGTAGTTTTGGTGCCTGTCCTGGATCTCGCTCTGTAGACCAGGCTGTCCTCAAACTCACAGAGAGTTCGCCTAGGTCTGTCCCCCAAATGCTGAAATTAAAGGTGTGCGCCACCACCACCCAGCGTCTCTTTAATATTAAGTAAAAACTTGCTGCCTAATAAGTTCAAATTTTTTTTAAAGATTTATTTATTTATTATGTATACAGTGTTCTGTTTGTATGAATGTCTGCACACCAGAAGAGGGCACCAGATCTCATTATAGATGGTTGTGAGCCACCATGTGGTTGCTGGGAATTGAACTCAGGACCTCTGGAAGAGCAGTCAGTGCTCTTAACCTCTGAGCCATCTCTCCAGCACCCCAATTTTCTTTTTCTATTACAGTGTATGTGTGTGTGTGTACTCGTGCACACACAAGCCAAAGCAGGAGGATTGGGGACAGCCTGGGCTATATATATAGTGAGACCTTGTCTCAAAAAAAGAAAGAAACCAGAAAAATATATTGTTAGTATTTTTAGCTTTCTAGGCCTTTATAGAGTTTTATATCCAATATTAATAACTGGCCCAGATTACTCAGTTGTTTCTATGAGTATGGTCTGGCTGTTGCCTTTTCCTTGGTCATTCTCTAAAATTTGGTGACAGAAGCTAGGTGTGATGGCTCACATCTGAAATCTCAGCATTTCATACGTTCAAGGCCAACCTGGGCTACAGTGAGACTGTCTCAAACCAAACAACAATTTTGACATCAGAACAGTACTTGGTTTTAGTTTTTCCATATCTCTGATACTCTTATGAAATATACAATTGTTCTTCCTTACATTAAAATATTCTCCTGGAGTATTAGAAAGTTACTGTTGCCAGGTGAAGTGGCGCACTCCTTTAATCCCAGCACTTGGGAGGCAGAGTCAGGCGGATCTCTGTGAGTTCCAGGACAGCCAGGGCTACAAAGAGAAACCCTGTCTTGAAAAACCAAAAAAAGAAGAAGAAAGAAAATTACTGTTGAGGCCAGCATGTTGACCCTTTCCCAAAGTTACGTAGGCCGTAGCATCTACCAGGAGGTGAGAGAGTAAAGTCAACCATCTATTACAAAAAATTTTGACAACAGCCAGGTGATAGATGAGGCATGTGGCACTGGGCCTATCTTGTAGCAGAGGTGGCAGAGGCAAACACTGGCAGAACTCTAGTACTCTCCCTGCCTCCTCCCTTCCCTGCACTAACTTGCCATGCTTTTCTCCAGGTGCCCTTTGCTGAGAAGATGCCACAAGCCAGTTCTACATGGAAGGCAATAAAAGTTGGGGCACAGTCAGCTAGTTTGAAAGCATTGTGTGCCTGTGGAAGTGACGCAGATAGCTAAGTTTCTCAATGGGGCATTTGTAGTTGTCTGGCACTTGGTTGGTTTCCTTGTTAACACTGCCACTGAGGCTTTGCAGGAAAAACCCATAGTCCTTGTACTTTTATGTACTTTGTGGCCTTAGCTGTGTTTGAGTGAGTGGTTAGGCTAGTAAAGAATTCACTCAGGCACCCCAAGACATTTCCCTCTCAGTATCCTTCAATGTGGCCGTTTTCTTTGCCTTTGAGAGCTAGGCCATACCTAAAGATAACAGCTAGTGTCCACACAGGTGTCCAGGAGAAGCTTGCTGGTTTTGCTGACACTTAAATTTCATTCCCTTAAAGTATTACATTTGGATATGTTGCTAGAAATTCTTCATTTAATATTTTTAAATTAGTACACTCCTGAAGAAGGAATATCATGAGTTCAAGAACAGCCTCAAGGCTGACACATACCTCAGTAGTGGAGCATTCCCTAGCATTCCCAAGGCACACTAGTTTTAGTTTCCAGTGTCACTCAAAAGCGGTGGGAGGGTGAAAACGAGAATGACAAGCCCTGGGCTACATTAATGACACAAGGTTTCAAAAGAATTTTTTCTTTTCTTTTCTTACACAAGGCAGGGTCTCATGTAAGCCAGCAGGGCCTAGAACTCATTATATGGCCAAGGGCAGTCTTGAAATCCTCATCTTTCTGCCTCTGCCTCCCAAGAGCTAGGATAACAGGCATGCATTGCTGAGTTTGATCTGTGCAATGCTAGTGATTGAACCCACAGCCTTGGGAATGCTGGGCAAGTACTTACCAACTAAGCTATATTTCTAACCTGAAGAATTTTTTTTTTTTAATTTTTTAAGAAGTTTAGCTGACTGGGGAGGCAAAAGCATGCAGATCTCTTAAGTTTGAGGCAAACCTGGTCTGCATAGTAAGTTCTAGGACAGCCAGGGCTACACAGAGAAACTCTTGGGGGGTGAGGAGGCTAGCCGAGTATGGTGGCACACACCTTTAATCCCAGCACTCAGGATGCAAAGGCAGGCTGATCTCTGTGAGTTGGAGGCCAGCCTGGGCTACAAGTGAAACCTTGTCTCAAAAAGGAAAAAGAAAATGTTAGTAGAGACCAGAGGACAACTTTGAAGAGCCGGTTTCTCCTTCCATCAAGGGTTCTGAGAATGGAACTCAGATTGTCACTGTTGTATTACAAGTGCTTTTATTCGGAGCCATCTCACAGGCTCTTACATGAATCTACCTATCTTTCTTTCTTTCTTTCTTTCTTTCTTTCTTTCTTTCTTTCTTTCTTTATTTTTGAGTTAAACGTTACCTACTGCCTCTTAGCTTTTCCATAACATACCTGGTTTCAGCATATTTTCTGAAAAGGCATATTTTCTTCCCCTCCCCTTTTTTTTTGATCTTTGGAGTCAGGGTTTCTCCATGTAGTTTTGGTACCCGTCCTCGATCTCACTCAGTAGACCAGGCTGGCCTTGAACTCACAGAGGTCCGCCTGCCTCTGCCTCCCGAGTGATGGGATTAAAGGTGTGCGCCACCACTGCCTGGCTTCCCTATTAGGTTTATTTTTATTTTATGTGTATGCGTGTTTTGCTTGTGTGTATGTATGTGTGCCACATGTGTGTCTGGCGCCTATAGAGACCAGAAGAAGGTGTCAGATCCCCTGGAACTAGAGTTAATAGACAGTTGTAAGCCACCATATAGGTGTTGGAAACCAAACCTGGGTCTTCTGGCTGGGGGAGAAGGGGGATAGTAAGTACTGTTAACCGCTGAGCCACCTTTCCAGTCCCAAGAGGCTTATTTTCGGAAGGACCCAGGGGTCCTCTTATAGATCAAGATGGCTGCTGTGAGGTTGAAATGATTATGGTTCTGTAAGCAATCACCTTACCCCATTACGGCTAGCGCCAATTTGTATGTGTGCATGCACACGCACACATGTGCTAATTTCTAAGCCAGCCTAGGTCAGCAGCAACAAACTGAGAGAGTAAATCTAAGCCTGTATTGTCTTTTCTGTTGGTCTTTATGATGATGCTGAATATAATTGGGAGATTTTAATCTAGTAATAGGCCTCAGATGGATAGAAAAGACTCGTGAACTATGAAATTAAAACTCAAAACTGCTTAGTTTTTTGCTTGGTGAATACCACATCTCACACCAAAACAAGGCAGGGTGTACATCCATGGGGGCGAGTGTTAAGTCTTTTCTGAGTCTGCCACTGTATTTCAACTGAAACTGCCATAAATGGCTTAGAAAGCTTAAATCTTGGAGATGGGTGGTTTCTGACAGAAGGGACCCTACCAGCTCATGTGACTGACCTCTTTTACAAGCTCAGGAGAGAGCTTCTTGGTCTGTTGTGTTAAGGTGGCGTTTGTATAGTGTCTCTGCTAAGTATTTGTATTTAATCAAATATTCTCTTAGTCCACAGAGAAAATGGAGTGTTTTGGGGTTTTTGTTTGTTTGTTTGTTTTTAGTATTTTCATCCCTTTATTCCCCTTTTGTTCTATAATATCTACCGACACCTTTGGTTAAGTGAGATTTTTCATTGTTTTTCAGGCTGCCATTGACTCCAGTTTTGTGTTCTTGCTTAGATGAGTGGATACTTGCAAACCACACATCAGTGATCTCACTTTCCTTTCTTTCCGTTTTTCTTTTTTATGTCTAGCATTCAGCGCCAGTTTGTTTTGTATTTTTGAAATCTGCCTGTTGTAATACAAAGAAAGGAGCTCTGAAGTAGAAGGCAGTCTTTCTGCTTCTCTGTCCCTCTCCTCCCTTCGTTCTTGTGTTCCCCTCCCCTCCCTTCCAGTTCCATCTTGGAAAACTGCTTGTGCTGGGTGGATAATTAAGATGGTGCTGTGGAGCAACAGGTCCCACTGGTGGTGACTGGTCTCAAGTAAACGTTAGTGTTGTCCAGGTTCACATGGATTAGTAGGCCAGGGAAATGTGTGCAGTTAGACTCAGATCAATGACACTGGTATAGGACTTGAAATAGATGCTCTTAATTAGAGAGCCAAGAACCACGACAACTGTTAACATCTCTCGTTTGTGGTGGTGAGCTCCAGCCTCATTAGAGAAGGAAAGGCATTCTAAATTAGAACTGGACTGTGAGTTGGGATCATCTGGGTATGGACTTTGAATCTTAGAGAAGTCTGTCAATGTAGGCATTGCAGTGACCCGGTGAGGGATGTCTAGTTTTTCCTGTAGGACTCTAGACATTGTCATCAGTAGTAGAGTCATTTGGGTCATTTGAATTTGTTCATGGGAATCTAGCTATGTTGGAGTCGCACAGCAGAGGTTGGCTTTAAAAGGATTGTTTGTTTTGGCCTGGTGCCATGGCCATGGCACATGTCTTTTACACACAGCACTTAGTAGGTGGAGGCAGGTAGATCTGTGTAAGTTCAAGGCCAACCCGATCTACATAGTGAGTTCCAGGTGAGCCAGGGCTACATAGTGAGACCCTGTCTCAAAAGAAAGAAAAAAAGTTTTAGTTTGGAAAAATATCCATAACTAACTTTCTAATTGGTTGATGTATAAATAATAGCAATCTATAGGGCTTCTCTGGCCTAACAGAAAGCCACACCAAGATCAAAAAGCCTATCTTTAGTTGCATACGCAATCTATGAATACTCAGACCTTTAATATATGCACACGCTTGTGGAGGTTAGAGGTCAGCCTCTGGTTGTTATTCCTCAGGAGCCATCCATCTTGGTGTTTGAGACAGGGCTGCTCATTGGCCTAAGGCTTATCTATTAGGCTAAGCTGGCTGGCAGGTAAGTCCCCAGGGAATCCACCTGTCTGGCCTTCCAGTGCTAAGGTCACATGTGTGCACCATCACACCCAGATCGGTCTTTACCGGGGTGCCGGGCTAACTTAGCTCCTCAAGCTTGTTCAGGAGATGCTTTACCAACGGAGCCATCCCCCTAACCCCCAACACTGTTTTAAAGCCAGAAAAGGAAGTAGAGGTCCTTGCTCTATTGGCTAAAAAGTTGCTGGTTTTCCAAGACAAGACCCCCAGGTACAGAAGACAGCTGTTACAGGACTTCAACCTTCATGGATGTTCTCAGGGGAATCTGCAAGTTAAGATGCTACAGTACTTTTATGTATCTAAGCACCCATCTAGGAAATATGTCCCTACTCCCAGAGCCTTTTCTTTGTTAGATCATTGCTACCAAATTGCAGAAATAAATACTTCTAAAACTCTGGCTTCCTCTAGAATCCATATATTTCTTAACTTGACCAACTTTAAAGGGTCACTGGCCTTTACTGAATAGCTATGAGTAATAGAGAGAGTGTGCTATCCACTGAAATACCAAATGACTGGTGTAGGTCTGTCTGTAAGAACTGATTTGTTGTTGAGTAGATGTGGTATTGTTACTGGGGACCCTTTTTCCTTTGCCTGTGATATCTGAAAAAAGACCCTGTCTGAACCCCCAACAGCACATTGCCTGGCGTAAGTACCCAGTCAGTGTTGGAGTGGACAAATAGACTAGTCTGATCCTCTCCCCGGATCTGTTTGGAAACACTCAGGGTGGAGGTTAAGGACTCTGCTAGGCGTGACACACTGTGTCCTCAGAAATAGGAGGAGTACTAAAGGTTCTTTAAAAAAACAACTTGGTCCTTTCAGTCCCAAGAGCTTCGTTCAGGAGCTCAGGTTACTGTGCAGACATGGCCAAGTCCAAGAATCAGACCACACACAACCAGGCCCAAAAGAGGCCCAAGAATCTCCGATCACAAAGACAGCAATCTCTAAAGAGACAGACCCCAAGTTCCTGAGGAACACGGCTCGCCGAGAAGCACGAGAGGGGCCTGAAGACAATGGGTCAAACAGTGCCAGGGCAGTGAGTGCACATGCAAAGACCATCCAGGTCCTGTGAAGCATCCGGGAAGTCCAGGAGGCCAGTGGACCCCCAACTCAAGCTCTGCTGACTGCTTTCGTTGCTCACCCCGAGCTTGAAAAGAGCCAAGGGCCACTGGCTCTGCCACCAAAGGCTAAAGCCTAAACCAAGGCCATCGCAGTAGCTAGTTCCAGGTCAGGCCCCTGTGAATGCCTCATAAAAGGATCTATCTGCCAGTGTGAAGATAGACAGGTGTAACCCTCCACACCCTCCATAGATGACTTTGTTCCTTTTAGGAACAAACTTGAGGTAGCTCTGTTTAAAAAAACAAACACAAAGCCACCTGGTCTTAAGCCAGATGTGTTTATTCCTGTAACATTAGCTCTTGAGACACCAGTGAGATGGGAAGATGAGAAGTTCAGCCATCTTCACCTACGTGAAGAACAAAGCCAGCCTGAAGTTCATGTGGTGAAACTTCAGGAGACTGTGTCTTCAAAGAAAAACCAGCTCCATTTCAAGATCTGAGAGCCTAGACACTGATTTAGGTTCTAGCTTGGCTACAGCCTGGTTCCGTAGTCTTAGATATGCAATCCCTCATCTGTGCGTTGAGAGTAGAAAGTATTCCAGTGTTGTAAGAAGATCAAATGAGAGCATCTGAAGCAGATGTGTTAGCTTGTGCCTTTAACCCAGATGGATCTCAGAGTTTGAGGCCATCCAGTGCTACGTAGTAAGACCCTGTCTCAGAAAGAAGGGAGGGAGGGAGAGAGAGAGATCTAAAATACTTTGTGAACTGTAATACACCAGACATGACATGAAGTCGTCATTCTGCCATTTCTAGGCTTCGGTGGTGAGGAGACATATTGATATCTTTAGGCAGCACTGACTTATAGTGTTTTCATTGCTGCACAATTGAATTGAAGTAGATAGAAATAAACTCAGCATAATCTGACGTGTAGTAATTTCCTCTTTTTTTTTTTTTTTTTTTTTGAGACAAGGTTTCTCTGTGTAGCTTTGCAGCCTGTCCTGGAACTCACTCTGTAGCCCAGGCTGGCCTCGAACTCACAGAGATCCGCCTGCCTCTGCCTCCCAAGTACGGAATTAAAGGGGTGCGCCACCACCGCCCAGCTAGTAATTTCCTTTTATGAAGGGTGGCCTCCAGCACCCTATCTTCATTGGTATGTGCAGACGTGAGGGTAGAGCAGAACCTTGTTTTTCCCAACAGGCACATCATAAAGACCAGCATGCATATTTTCAGTTTTCAGAGTTGTACACTAAACTAGTAGAAACACTGTTCTTTTTTTTTTTAACTCTTATTTTTGATTATTCGAGTGTATGTTGTTCTTAAGCTTAGTATCTATGAAAGTGATCTTTTGAAAACCAACAAGGAGCTACTCATCTAGCATTCAGGGACCCTGGGTTTGCTATCCAGCACGGCACAAACGAGAAATGTAGGGGGTGAGATAGTTTGCAAGTGTGGCCTTGGACGTCCATATTTTCTCATTGTTTTGTGACTTAGAAAACAAATAATTTCATATGTGATTTGACCACCAAGACAAGTGCCTGCCAAACTGCATGACCTTGTCTCTTGACTTCTGAGGGCCTGGGCTCACTTCCTGTAAGTTTATTCTTTCTGTATGTGTCTCAGCCCATTTTTAGACACGGTGCTGTGAGGAACCAGAGCTCTCAGAGAAAACTTTCTAGAAATAATACCTCACCTGATAGAAGTCCTCAAAAGATAAGGAACTCTGACTGAAGGACTGGGCGAAGGCCTGTGTGGTTGTGGCTTGTGGCATTCGATGAGGAGGCAGGAAGAGAGAGACAGTGCAGGCTGTGTAAAACACCAGCAGACTGTTGGGCCGGATAAAAGGATGAGGTTCTGGCCATAGGGGTCTTCTAGGAGTGAGGAGCTTGAAATTTTGGTTTTTTAAAACAGGGTTTCTTTGTGTAGCCTTGGCTGTCCTGGGACTCACTCTGTAGACCAGGCTAGCCTCGAACTCATAGAGATGTGCCTGCCTGTGCCTCCCTAGTATTGGGATTAAAGGCATGTGCCACCAAAATTTATGTTCTGATGCAGTAGTTCTCAACCTTCCTAATGGTGCGACCCTTTTAATGTTGTGGTGACCCCCCAACCATGAAATTATTTTCATTACTATTTCATAACTAATTTTGTTACTGTTATGAATCATTAGTAAATATCTGATATGCAGGATATCTGATATGTGACTCTGAAAGGGATTGTGACCCACAGGTTGATAGATGAGAAAAGGTACTGTTGAAGGCACCTTTTCTTTATTGTAATATGTGGGGAGGGCGGGAGGGAGGGAGAGAGAGTGAGTGAGCGAGGAGGGAGGGAGGGAGGGAGGGAGAGGGAGAGAGAGAGAGAGAGAGAGAGAGAGAGAGAGAGAGAGGAGAGCGTGTGCATGAGTGAGCTAGCACATGTGCCTGCATATCAAAGAACAGCTTGCAGGAGTTTGCTCTCTCCTTCCAACATGTGGGTTCTGCAGGAGGCCTCAGACTCAGAGGCAACAAGTGTCTTTACTGGTTGAGTCATCTCATTGGCCCAGTTTATTGGGGTGGTGTGCGGGGGGTGAGACAGAGTCTCACTGTGTGGTCCAAGCAGACCTCAAACTCACAGTGATCCTTCTGCCCCCAGCCTCCTTAATGCTGGGATTATAGGTGTGAGCCACCATGCCTGGCTTTGAAGGGCTTTTTAGTCTGAAGAGTGATATGATTAGAATGGGGGTGGGCGGGGATTTTGAAACAGGGTCTTGCTTTGTAGCCTTGGCACTTCTCAACTTACTATGCTCCTGCCTCAGTTTAATGAATAATTGTAGGCATATGCCAACACAAATGCCTGCTCCAGAATTTTTAGATCATTCTGCCAGCAACATTGAAAATCACCTGAATCATAAAGGGTACCCAATAAACATTGACATCTTGGCAAAAAATCTAAACCCAAACCACCTTGCCTTGTCCTTCTTGGCTTTCCATATTTGATATAGGGTGTCTTGGTACCGTGCCAGCAGACGATGAAAACAGACTTAGAAGTAACAGGCTTCAGGGTTAATTTTACTATGATGGCTATTGAAGCATTGGAAAGTCTGTAGGCCTTCACAGATGACATGTCTTTATTTCATTACTTAATGATCTGTTTAGAAATATAGTGGAGAGAATTAGGGAAGAATTTACAGGTGCTGTTCACCTGTGGTCCTCTAGGGCTTGGAGATCTGTCCCAACAGGCCACTCTGTCACTAGTTTCTGCTAAGAAAAGAGGAGGGAGGGAAGCAGTGAGCTATAAAGCAATGGTGGGTGTCTGACATGTGTACCCAGAGCTCCAGGGAAACATGGCAAACAGGAACACAGAAAACATAAGGCCAAATGCTCTTTGAGGAAGAAACAGCAGAGCATTAAGCACTGGGAAATTAAGGCCAGTCGTAGTATATATAAAAATGTTCCTCCCGGCCGGGCGGTGGTGGCGCACGCCTTTAATCCCAGCACTCTGTGAGTTCGAGGCCAGCCTGGGCTACCAAGTGAGTTCCAGGAAAGGCGCAAAGCTGCACAGAGAAACCCTGTCTCGAAAAACCAAAAAAAAAAAAAAAAAAAAAAAAAATGTTCCTCCCCCCTCCTCTCTTTCCATATTTCTCATATCTTCTTAGCATTCCGACTAGGTGACTCGTAAGAACCAAAGGCAGAGATTTTTTTTCAGCATGAGCATGGATGTAGCCTTGTTCTGTACAGCGTGATTTTCAAACTTTGTCCAGCAGAATCACGTTAAAGGCATGCCTGTGACACAGATTACTAAGTCCTAGAGTTAGCATTTCTTTTTTTTCTTCTCTTTCTGGAAAAAACAAAAGCAATACCAGGGTTGAACTTGTGCCAAGGATGACCTTTGAACACTTGATCCCCCTGCTTCCGCCTCGGGAGTCCTGGGATTGTAGGTGTGCACCCCACAGCTGATTTATGCATGCTAGACAAGTACTCTACCAACTGAGTGATGTTCCCAGTTCAGAATTTACATTTCTAATGTGTTTCCAGATGCTACTGCTGCTGTTTAACTGGGAATCAGACTTCTAGAACAAAATACCTTTTGTGAGAGCAATATAAATGTGACTCTTTTGAGAAATTGATAAAAATCTTCATGTAATTTTAATGGAAATCAGTGATCTAACTGTGTGTGAAGTCCAGCCTTACATAGCTTGAGTTTTGTTTGGTCTGAGTTTTGCTTTGTTTGAGGAAGAGTTTCATGCAGCCTTGGCCAGCCTATAACTTTACTGTGTAGCCCAAGCTGGCATAAAACTAAAAATCTTAATGCCTTAGCCTCCCAAATTCTGGGCATATGTCATGCCTGATGTAGCTCTGATTTGAATTCAGTCTTCTTTTATTAAAAGTGCAAGGAGGCGGGCTGGCAAGATGGCTCCAGAGTTGAGAGTGCATACTGTTCTTTCAGAGGACCTGAGTTTGGCTCCCAGAATTCCTATCAGGTGGCTCACAGCTGCCTGTAACTCCAGCACCAGAGGATCCAGCACCCTCTTCTGGAGACTGAAGTCACTTGCACTCCACGCACATACCTACACACAGAGAAAAAGGAACTCAACTATTTAGCAGGAGAATAAGATTTATGAGAAGTCTAGAAAGTACTGATGGAGAAGCCATATCTGGTAACCTATCAGTGTATAACAAACTACCAAAATTCAGTGACCCAAAACAGAAGCTAGTTATCTCAAAATTCTGAGGCTTGAACTGGGGTCAGCTGGGTGGTTTTCTGTTGTACATGTAGTTGGCCAGGACCACAGTTATTTGGAGGTTTATCTGTTCTGGTATGTCTAAGATGATTCATAGCAGTAGTTGGTATGACCTATTGATTAGAGTATTTCAGACCTCCTCCATGAGGCTTTCTTAGCATGACAGCAGAGCTCTGAGACAGAACATTCCAAACATAAGGTTGGAATCTACAGATTGCTTAAGGCTCAGACTTGGAAGTTACAGCATGTCACGTTGTTACATTCTGTTTGTCAAAGCAAGTCACAAGACGAGCCTAATTCAAGAGGAGGGCAAAGGACTGCTTGTGGATGGGAGACAAAACCATGGAGCCTAGAGCAAACTTTAGGAATGGATAGTTGGGGAGGTACAGCTTTCCTGGCAGAAGAGTATCACAACAGAATAAGTGGCAAATGTTCACTGGTGGGCCTGGGTACCTGAGGAGGCCTGCCAGGTTGGAATGGACTGTATGACAAGATTCTGAACCACAGAGAAGAGGTTGGGTTTAGACTCAGACTTTTAAAACAGTGTGGAAGACCTCTTGGTATGGCATAGTCCAGAATTTGGGAATGACTCTTCAGGCTCTCAACTAGTACTTTATGCCTTTTCCTGTAATCCTAGGGTCAATAGCTGTGGATTTGGCTTCTCTTTCTAAGATGTGAAAGGAATTTGTTAAATAGCAGTTTGAAGGACAGGAGAGCTCTATCAGGGCTCCAGAACTGGCCACAGTAGTAGTTTAGGGACATGCAGCTTGTGCCAGGTCTATTTTCAGCTGCATCCAAGGGTTAGTTACTTAGTCTTGCCCTTGTCTTTTCCCCACAGTAACCCTCCACTGAGTGAAGAGATGTTGCCTCCTGGGGAGTGGATGTGTCACCGGTGCACTGTTCGCCGAAAGGTAATAATGCTGCTTTCTGAAGGCTTCACTCCGAAGGCCAGATCTAGAGCAGTGAGACTTCAGAGTTCAGGACTTGATCCTAAGGGCCTTCTCATCCTTTCTTGTTCTAACGCTGGACTCACTACACTCTCTCCATGTTGACTGTAAGAGCTAAAACTCCAGACAAGGGTGTGAAAGAGGGCAGAAGGAAGGGGTGTGTTAATTCAATGAGCCTTGTGTAGTCACTAGTGACAGGCTTAGTCCATCTTGTTGACCTCTTAGGAAATAGCCTGAATGTGGTGTCCTCTGTCTGTGGCTCCAAAAAAGGCGGCTGCTTCTCAGTTCCACGGGGTCTCCAGAGGCTTGGTCAGTCGTATTAGAGAGGTGGATTTTGACCCCTCCATCCCCTTCCCCCTTCTGTTAGTTCAGTACTAACTGAATTGTGAGCATGACTCATTTTCTACTTTGAAATTTTTTAATTTAGTTAGTTATTTATTTGTGTTTTGTTTTGTTTTTTCCTTTTTGGTTTTTCAAGACAGGATTTCTCTCTGAAACTGTCCTGGAACTCACTCTGTAGACCAGGCTGGCCTTGAACTCACAGAGATCCATCCACCTGCCTCTGTCTCCCCAGTGCTTGGCATTAAAGGTGTGTGCCACCACCGCCCGGCTTATTTGGTTTTTCAAGACAGGGTTTTTCTGTGTGGCCCTGGCTGTCCTGGATCTCTCTCTGTAGACCAGGCTAGCCTCGAACTTACAGAGGATCTACCTGTCTCCGCCTCCTGAGTGCTGGGATCACATGCACTGCCACTACCTGGCTACTTTGAAATTTTTTATGGAGAGCAAGAGCTAAACTTTCCTTTATTAAAAAAAGAAATAGGTGTGTTCCACCAGATTATATTTGATCCCACCCACACATTAAAGGCTATAAATTAGGGTTTGTCTGTAGGCTATCCTGCTTTCTTCCTACACTAATTGTATAACCAGAGAATTTCTGTTCTTGTGACGTTACTGCTGTTTTCTTGGTCACAACATGATGTCATGGTCAGTGATGACTTCCTCAGTTGCAGAAACAGAATGAGCTAATTCAGAGATTGTGGTTTATGAATCTGTTTTCAACATTTAAGAAGAAGGTGAACAAGCAGGCATTAGTTTTCCATTGTATGCACAGTGGTTCCCATTAGAAAGCAAGCCAGAGCTCAGTCAGCCACTAACCAGAACTGTATGTAGTTTTGGACCTGAAGCCTAAAAAAAAACCAGGCTATCTGTCAGGCTACCTAGCTTCCAAAGCCCTTTCCTGTGCATCCCACAGAGTGTGTCCTGTCTGTTCAGAAACTTGCTATGCAAAGAAGCTAGGCTTGAAAGAGTTGGATGGGCCAGAGGAAAGAGGTGAGAACCTGCTGGTGCCGTTTCAGGTGCTCTCCTGTTCCTCCACTTCATCTATGCAGCAGCTATCCAAGAGTGCTGTAGTCGATCTTAATTAGGGAAGGGAAGAAACTGAGGCTACGAAATACAGATTATTTTTCCAAGGACTCAAAGGAATGCAAAGAGCCAAGATTGGAACCAAATTTTATCTCATTCTAAAGCTCTGTTACCTCTTGAGTTCTCTGGAAACAGTGCTGCTTGCTGGGAATAGTATGATTTTTCCCTAGCATAGGGCGTTCTTCCTTAGATGCTGCTCTGACTCACTTTCACATGGACCTCTCTACCTAACAGTTCCAAATCTGCCTTGGCCACTATCTACCACTCCCCTTTGACCTCCAGTGTTCACAGTGAAATGGATTGAAATATATATCCATCCTTGGGGCCTCAAGAACTCCTGATGGTCAGTCTTCTTATGATTCCTACTGGAAGCTAGGTCTTTCCCAGCCCAGAGCCGTCCATGTCTTTCATCTATGCAGTCCTTTTATCGCTACCATATTCCTAAGAGGAAAAAGATTTAGTGCTTTCATTTGCAGATGAACTGTCTAGGGTCCGCTGAATGAGATTGGTGTGACACTCCTTTGATTTAGAGTCTTAGGAAAATGCATCGACTGCTATCCAGTCCTACTAAGTTTCCTGCAGTCCTTTTCCATTTCGTACCTTCTACAAGTGTCACTTTTAGAGTTTCTAGTTAAGATGGAAAGCCACAGTTCTTGGCACCTGCTTGCTGCGTTGGTTCCCTCCAGGTGGCACCCTTTTGTGCCATCCCCACTGAAAAGGGAGCTCTCCCAGCCTGTTTTACCTTTGCATACTTTCTCTGTTTTGAGCTGTTTTCAAAACCTTTCAGTAGGTCAGGATGCACTTGTCACAGGCAAGTAAGTGACAGTGACTTTTGTTTGTATTGTGGTGTTCTTACCTTAATCTCACTGATTTTGTTCTTACCATGTTTAGTTGGTTAGCTGCTTGCCTTGTGTATATAGATGTTAAGTATCATACAATGAATTGCAATTATTCCAGACTTTCCAGACTGTTGTTGGTGATTCACTACTGCCATGTTTTCTCCATTTTAGTTAGTTCAGTTAGTTATAGCTGTATCCAGGGCTGGAGTGATGGCTCAGCAATAGAGTATTGCCCGTTCTTCCAGAGGACCTGGGTTCAATTCCCAACACCTACATGGCAGCTCTCAACTCCAGTTTCGGGTGATCTGAGGCCGCCTGCTATCATTTATGGGTATCAGGCACATGCATGGTACACAGGCATACATGTAGGCAAAACACCCATACACACAAAATTAAAATGTGAAATATATATCTCAACTTTAATAGGCTGCTGTCCCAGGTCCCGAAGTGGATGATTCTGTGATGTGTAAGGACTTTGTAATTTTCATAAGTGGTCTAGCAGGACACTGTATACCCATCTCTATTTTGTTCTTTTCATGATGGGCCCACCTATTCATTTGCACAGAAACGAGAGCAGAAAAAGGAGCTGGGCCACGTCAATGGACTGGTGGACAAATCCAGTAAACGGACTACATCCCCCAGCAGTGACACTGACTTGTTGGACAGATCAGCTAGCAAAACTGAACTCAAGGCCATTGCCCATGCCCGGATCCTGGAAAGGAGAGCCAGCCGGCCTGGCACCCCCACATCCAACGCCAGCACAGAGACCCCCACCTCTGAGCATAATGACGTCGATGAGGACATCATTGACGTGGACGAGGAGCCAGTAGCAACAGAGCCGGACTATGTGCAGCCTCAGCTTCGGCGGCCTTTTGAGCTGCTGATTGCTGCCGCCATGGAGCGGAACCCTACCCAATTTCAGTTGCCCAATGAACTGACTTGTACCACTGCACTACCAGGTTAGCGACATCATCATCATCATCATATTCCTTCTCTTACCCTGACTTCCCAACGGATTATCATTTAGCCCAAAGAACAGTGCTGCCTGCAAGGTTACTGCCTGTAGCCACTGTCTTTTGTTCTTGTTCCTCAGTCTGCCTGGAGATAGCATCAAAGGTTTTAGTTGTTATAGTACTTAATTGATTTTTCGTTTTCTGAGTATTCTGTCTCCTGTCCTATTATTGACCTGTACTCTTTTTTTTTTTTTTTTTTTTTTTTAATTACATAAGAAGCCAAGTATGGTGACACACTAGTAATCTCAACACTTGGGAGGATAAGGCAAGAGGATGGTGAATTTGAGGCCAGCCTGAGCTACATATTGGGACTGTCTCAAAACATAAAAAGAGGGCTCAAAAAGATGGCTCAGTGGTTCAGTGCACTGGCTGCTTCTGCAGGGGACTGAGGTTTGGTTCCTATCACTTACATAGTGACTCACAGCCATCAGTAACTCCAGTTTCAAGGGATCTGATGCCCTCTTTTGGCCTTTACAGGCACCAGGCATGCATATGGCGCACATATATACAGGTGGGCAAACATTCATATGCATAAAGGAATAAATAAATAAATAAAAATTAAAAGAGGGGCTGGAGAGATGGCTCAGCAGTTAAGAGTACTTGCTCCTCTTCCAGTGGACCTGAGTTCCATTCCCAGCACCCACATCAGGCAGCTCACACTGCCTCCAACTCTAGCCTCTGGGATCCAACACCTCTGGCCTCTGTAGGGACCTGCACTCACATGCACAAACCCACATGTAGATACATAGATGCACATATTTAAATTTTTTAAATTCTTAAATAAATAAATGAAGAAACAAAGTTTAGGAATATAGTTAGGTGACAGAGCTACCATGGGTGATAAACTCCCATGCACAAAGTCTTGGATTTGATCCCCAGCATATCCTCCTGCCCTTTGCAGATAACTATTCATTGATTAGTTCTTATGTATCATTCTGGAGAGAGGGAGAGAGTGTGTGTGTATGTGCTTGTATTTTCTTCTTAAATAACATACTCTACAAACTGTTCTGCAGTTTGTTCTTTATTTCTTCTTATAATGCAGTCCAGTGGTTTTAACATTACTGTAGCATTTCATTAGGTTTTTGTTATGGCTCCATAATAATCCATTATACAAATTTACTATAATTAATTTAAACAGTTTTCTATTCATTGCCATTTTGATTGTTCCTAATATATTTTCTAGTTTATTTATTTTTATGTGTATGGCTATTTTGCCTGCAATTATGTCTTGTGCACCAAGTGTGTGACTGGTACCCACAGTCACCAGAAGAGGGTATCAGATCCAATGGGACTGGAGTTACAGATGACTATGAACCACCATGTGCTGGGAATTGAACTTGGGTCCTTGGAAAGAACAGCCAGTCCCCTTAACCACTGACCTATCTCTCTAGCCATTCCTAATACCTGGTTACAAAGGCAGTGCTTCAGCGAATAACTTTGTGAATACGTCATCTTGCACATGGAAGATGTGGACATCTGTAGGATCGATTCCTAATAGGAAAATTGCTAGGTCACAGTTTACACTGGTAGGTTTGATAGCTATTATCAAATTGTCCCTTTTACAAAGAAAATCAAGTCATGGCTTCTATTTGATACCACGATGCTTCTAGATCTTAATTTTTTTTCCTACAAAAAATGAGATTGACTAGGCATGGTGTCTTAAATGCCCATAGTTCCTGCCTCTGTGAGAGGCAGAAGCAGAATTGTTAGAAGTTCAAAGCCAGCTTGAGCTATGCACTGAGTTCATCACCAGCCTGGGCTACAAAAGTGAGACCCTGTCTCAAAAAACAGAAGCAGGCTGGGAAGGGGATAAAGACTTAGCATGCAAATGTGAGGACTGAAGCTCGTGTCTTCAGAACCCATGTCACCATCCGGGTGGGTGTGATAGATAGCCTTCCTGTAATCTCAGACTGTGGGAGGCAGAGATGGAGTAAATAAACTGAAAGAGTAAACTCCACAGGAAGAGCCTGCCTCAGTCTATTAAGTAGAGTTGCAATCAAAGAAAACATCTGACATCAGCCTCATGCCTTCACACACACACATGCATATGCAAAAACAAGAAAATTGGAAGGCTTAAAAAGTGCACATGAAGCCTGGCGGTGTGGCGCACACCTTTAATCCCAGCACTTGGGAGGCAGAGACAGGTGGATCTCTGTGAGTTCGAGGCCAGCCTCCTATGCAAAGTGAGTACCAGGAAGTACACATGAGCCAAATGTGGCACATCCCTTTAATCTCAGTATGGAAAGATAGAGGAAGATGGATGTCTGTGAGATTGGTGCCAGCTAGGGCTATATAGAGAGACCGTGTATGTGAGAGAGGAGGGGGACTATGAATGAATGAATGAATGAATGAATGAATGAATGAATGAATGAATGAATGAATGAATGAATATGCCTATTGGGCTACTAGCAAGATAGCTAAGATGGTAAAGGCACTTGCCATGCAAGCCTAATAACCTGAGTTTGATCCCTGGAATCCATATAAAAATGGAAGTAGGGAAAAGTTATCCTCTGACCTTTACACATGTACATGGCATGTGTACCCTCAGATACTATATTTTTTTAAAGGGTACATATAGCTGTGCTTATTGGTGCATATCTTTAATCTCAGCACTTGGGAGGCAGAGACAGATGGATATCTGAGTTCTAGGCCAGCCTGGTCTACAGAGCAAGTTCCAAGTCAGCCAGAACTATATAGAGAGATCCTGTGTCAAATTGGGAGTGAGGGCTGCATATGGAATCTGCTTTTCTGGTTTCTATAGAAACATGATTAAACTGCAGTCTTTTGCTCAGTTATTGTCACAGACTAGTCTTTGTTGAGCATGTAACTTGGACATAAATATACTTAGGTTGCTACTATCATAGGTTTCTTATTTCATATTGGTAAAATGAGTGTGTTTCTGCCACAAAGCAGGTAATATCTGTTCCTGGTCGCCTTGTCTCTGTCTCCCCACCCCCACTTTTCCCCCCTTTCTTTCTTACTCTTCTTTTGTTACTTGAAACTAGCCCTAGGGTCCTCAGAAAGAAATCTGCCCCAGCCATGGCACATGCTTTTGCTTAGATCTGTTCCTTTCACTTAATGTTTTCATATTCCAACAAGGAATTGGATGCCAAGGACAGTTCAGCACCACCAGCTTCTTTTCTAGGTTCTAGCAAACGGAGAAGAAAGGAGGAAACCACAGGAAAGAATGTTAAAAGAACACAGCATGAGTTAGATCATAATGGTCTCGTGCCCTTGCCGGTCAAAGTCTGCTTCACATGTAACAGGTATTTTCTTTCTATGCCTATATTCAGCAAATGGAGTTGGTTTTTTCTTCTTACCCTTGTAAGTCCTGTATGTTAAATGTGGACAGCCTATATTTTGATGGTATAAGCACACAGAACTAACTGGCCACTTCCTTGAATATGTCAGTAACAAATTACCTGAAGAATCAAGGTACAGAGCCAGATGTATGATAAATGCCTATAATCCCAGCACTTAGGAGGAAGAGGCAGTTTGGGGAGTTCAAAGCTAGCCTAGGTTCACAAAGCCTACTCTTCATTGGTTGATAGAGAGGGAGTGTCATTTTCTTTAATGGTATAGCCATTGAAAAATCTATATTCAGTAAGTACCTCCTCCCCAGCTCACATGATCAACAGTGATTAAACGCAGTGGGTCAGAACTGATGAGATAGCTCATCGTGTTAAGGCTCTTTATCATCACAGCCCGAGCTCAACTCCCAGGAACCACATCTTGGAAGGACAAAACTTTGGCAAGTTATCTTTTAACCTCTGCATGGGAGCTGTGACACATGCATGAACACACACACACACACACACATGCACGCACGCACGCAAACACATATACACACAAATGCACACTCTCACACGTGCACCAAATAAATGTTTAAAAAAATTAATGTTTAAAAAATGTTTTAAAAAAATTAAACTCTGGGTCATACTATAAAAGAGATGAAACTCAGAGGGACTTGGGAAGTGGGAGGGGAACATAACTAAAATTTATTATGAAACTGTCAAAGACTAGACAATTTCCTTAATTAAGATGGCTCGGGGGTTAAGGTACTTGCTGCCAAGCCTGGTGCCTGAGATTAATCCTAAGTGCCTACATGCTGGAAGGAGAGACTCAGTCCCCGAACAAACAGTGTGGTACATGGGCTTTCCTTCCAATGCACATAAAATGATGGTTACTTTTTTTTTTTTTAAACCAAACAAGCTGTTTAGACTAGCTAGCAAATTGTTAAAGATAAATTTTAAAGTCATATGGGTATCTAGCCATGGTAGTTGGTGTGCTTTGGACTAGACAACTTGCAAAAGACTTTTGGCTACCTAAGTTACATAGTAGACCTAGGACACTGGTTTCCTTTAGAGAAGCTCTCCTCAGTTATAGAAACCAGATGTTTCAATGACTAAAGCTGGATTAGTTGGCTTGCATATGTCAGAAAAACTGTATTATGGTTGGAGCAGGATAGCATGAGAAAATGGCTATCACAAAGGATACTTGGGGGCTGAGGATATAGCACGGTTGGTATAGTGTTTACCTGGCATGATTGGATACCTAGCATCACAGACACCCAGGATGCTAGTGCAAACTTATCTTAGCACTCAGGAGTTAGATGCAGGAGGAACAAGAATTCAGGATCATTCTTAGCTACATAGTGAGTTCAGGCAACATGAGACTGTTTCACAGCCACACCCTCAACAACAACAACAAAAACCATGGGAAACTAGACCAAGTCAATTAGAACTATAAAACTTGGCAGTGGTGGTGGTGGTGTGCACCTTTAATCCTAGCACTTAGGAGGCAGAGGCAGGTGGATGAATCTCTGTGATCTGTGAGTTCAAGGCCAGCCTGATCTACAAAATGAGTTCCAGGACATCCAGGGCTATTATACAACAGAAACCCTGTCTCAGGAAAAAAAGAACTATAGATCTCAGTTGCAGAACAACTGTGGCTCTAGTATATCTTTGGGACTGTCTATATTTGCTTACAACCTCTCCTTGAAGCATGCTTACATAAATACATACAAAATCATTTTCTTGCCTCCATCTCCATTTTTCAGTACTGGTTATCAGTCTTTTCACACAGAAGGGAAATCTTTTGTTGTGTCGGGACAACTCCAGAAAGACATTCGGGTTTTTGTTGGTTTGTTTGTTTGTGGGGGGAGGATACACATATGCCACAACATACGTGTGCAGATCAGAGGACAACCTGAAAGAGTTGATTCTCCCCATTAATCAGTGGGTCCCCTGAATTGAACTCGGGTAGTCAGGCTTGGTGGCAGGTGCCTTAAGTGAGAATTCCTTAAAAAAATAGGAAGATCGCAGAGCAGAGCTGGGTACTAAGCGTTGGTTATTCTTGCTCTGATAGCCACTTTAGCTGTACTCCAAATAAACATTTACCTTCACAAGATGCATTCTCCCTGGAAGATAAAGTAATGAAGGACCCATTTTCCATTTTCCTTACTGACTGGGTATGTGACAGAACCCTGGAGGGGGAGGGGGTATGGAAGGAGCTGTGAGGACTGAGGAGGAAGGGCTCTTTTACAGAGTAGAGTTAGTCTTGAATTTTCCCATCATGCCACAGAAATCACCCGTCACATCTCATTCCTTTGCAGGAGCTGCCGAGTGGCCCCTCTCATCCAGTGTGACTATTGCCCGCTCCTGTTTCACATGGACTGCCTCGAGCCCCCGCTCACTGCCATGCCCCTGGGCAGATGGATGTGTCCCAATCATATTGAGCATGTGGTGGTAAGCACAGCACCCTAGGGTCTCTGTTCATGGGGCTCGCCTGTGCATCTTGCCTTCCCCGTGGACCTTGTGCCGCTGCTGTGCGGCAGACTTGACTTGCTTGTTGGTTTTACCCCGCAATGAAAAATTGTGTTGCTGCTATAGCCCTAAAGAGTGAGTTTATTAGAGCCAACCTTAAGAAAATAAATGATTGGCTGTTGGAATACATGTGGCCCAAGCATCAAGTGACTTCGTTGTCCTTCTCTTGCATTAGTTCTTTGTAACCAGCTTGTGTCGGCACAGCCTAGGTTTTCAGTGAGGTGCTGAGTGAGTGCAAGTGAGTGCTGTAAAAAATCTTATTTCCCAATGGCCATGATCATTTTTCTTTCTTTCTCTTCCTTTTTTTTTTTTTTTTAAAGATTTATTTACTATAGATAGTGTGTTCTGTCTGCATGTACGGCTGCACACCAGAAGAGGGCATCAGATCTCATTACAGATGGTTGTGAGCCACCATGTGGGTGCTAGGAATTGAACTCAGGACCTCTGAAGGAGCAGCCAGTGCTCTTAACCTCTGAGCCATCTCTCCAGTCCCCTTTTTCTTCCTTTTTAAAAGTTTGCAGTGCTCAAGATTGAACCCTAGACCTTGTGTAGGCTGGGCAAGTGCTCTACCTACAGCCCCCGTACATTTTTTTATTTGAGGATGGTTTTTTCTTTTTTTAATTATTATTTTATGGCCTGGCGGTGGTGATGCACGCCTGTAATCCCAGCACACGGGAGGCAGAAGCAGGTGGATCTCTGTGAGTTCGAGGCCAGCCTGGTCTACAGAGCTAGTCCAGGACAGGCTCCAAAGCTACAGAGAAACCCTGTCTCGAAAAAAAAAAAAATTCTTATTTTATGTATGTATATTGCCTGCATGTATATAAGTGCGCCGTGTGCATGTCTGGTGCCTGTGGTGACTGGGAAAGGTGTTGGAATTCCTAGAGCTGGATTTGGAAGTGGTTGTAAGCTACCATGGATGCTGGGAACTGAACCTGGATCCTCAGCAAGAGCATACCACGGAGCCTTCCCCAGCCCTTGTTTGTTGTTTGTTTGTTTGTTTGTTTGTTTTGAGGGGCCTCCGGCTCACTATGTAGCTGAGAACTTCTGTTTTCCCCTCCCAAGTGCTGGAGTTACAGGTCTGAGTCACCACACCCAGCTTTGTTATTATTGTGTCTGTGTGCACATGTGTGCTCACCAGAGGATAGTGTTTGTAAGTCATTTCTCTCTTCCCTGTGTGGGTACTCGGGATGTAACTGAAGTCAACAGGCTTGGTGATAAGTACTCTTACCCTCTCAGCCATCTTACTAGCTCCTCTTTCCGGTTGGGTTCACCAGGCTTGCTTGGTAATGACCTTTATGCACTGAGCCATCTCACTGTCCCTCTTCAGACATCCACACAGCTTCCTATACGAGAACAGACCTGTTGTCTACCTCCTCAGGAGGGTTAGTCCTTCTATGCAGTCACTGAATGGGGGCAACTTCATTAAAAATAGCCTTTTTAAATTAAACCGTAGGACACACCATGAGGGGCCTGGGCAGTGGTGGCACACACCTTTAATCCCAGCAGCAAGATCTCTGAGTTCGAGGACAGCCTGGTCTACAGAGTGAGTTCCAGGACAGCCAGGGCTGCACAGAGAAACCCTGTCTATAAAAACCAAAAAAGACATACAATAAGGTAATAGAGGTATAGCTCAGTGGTAGAGCAGTTTGAGGCCCTGGGTTTTAGCCCCAAGACAAGGGGTAGAGGGAAAAAAGGGTCAGAGGAGAAAGAATGAGACTCCTGTGCCCAGTGATGCTAACCATGGAGTGACTGTTAGCTCTCACTATGCCAATGTGCTGAGCACTGAAGGATCCTCTGTTAACGACTTGCGTGCAGAGGGCTAAAGGGTAGAGGGGCAGAATGTTTGCCTAGTACATATGAAACTCTGGGTTCATTCCTAGCACTGCTCCTAACACACACACACACACACACACACACACACACACACGAGAGGAAAAAAAAAAAGAAAGAAAAAATTTGCACATACAGAAGAATCACTTCCTTTCTTGGATTCATACCATTCAGAGAGATTGACCTAGGAGGAAGCTTCTCTCTGGGGCTTTCCGTCCTGCTTAAACAGATAAAAGAGCCATAAACAGTTCACCCAAATATGCATCCTAAGGAGCAGCTCCAACAGGTGAAAATTACTAGTTGGTTACTTTTGTTGGCCACTTAGTTTGCTAACGAGGGAGCTGCAGGAACAAAACCTGCTGAGTCTCTAAGATTTACTTTTATCGGGGCTGGAGAGTTGACTTAGCGGTTAAGAGCACTTGTTCAAGTGGGCAGTGGTGGCACGTGCCTTTAATCCCAGCACCTGGGAGGCATAGGTAGGTGGATCTCTGTGAGTTCAAGGCCAGCTTGGTGTACAAAGCGAGTTCCAGGATAGCGAGAGCTGTGACACAGAGAAACTCTGTCTCAAAAAGCAAAAATAAATAAAGAATAAAATAAAATCATTTAAAAAAAAAAAAAAGCACTTGTTCTTGCTAAGGACCCATGTTCCATTCCCAGCACCCAGCTTTCTGTAACTTCAATTCCAGAGCATCCAACACCATCTTCTGGCTTCTGCAGGTACCATACATTCATGCAGGCAAAAGATTCATACACATAAAGTAAAGGAAAAAAATATTTTGTTTTTGAGATGGTCTCTCTCTAGCCCAGGCTGGCCTAGATTTGTGGATCAGACTGTTCTGGAACTCAGATAGGTTCAACTGTCTCAGCTGCCTCCCAAGTGCTGAGAGTGAAGGTGTGTGCCACCATACCCAGCAAATAGTAATAAGTTTTTAAAAAATAGTTAAGATTTATTTTTATTTCTGTGCATGGATGTTTGTGTGAGTGAATGCCACATGTGTGTGGGTGACATCAGAGGACAGAAGAGGAGGGTATCAGACTCTGGAACTGAGTGCAGGTAATTGTAAGCCACTTAGAGTGTTTTCTCTGGAAGAACAGAAAGTCCTCTTAGCCCCAAGCCATCTCTTACCATCCAGATCCTGTCTTTTAAACTAAAGTATAGGGTCAGATACAATAGAAGAGGTCGGAAACTTCTGTCAGCAACTTCTCTTTCCCTTTGACGTTTAAGAGCAGGCCAGAGGTTCTCCTTCCACAGGGGAAGATGTAATATCTGAACTGAGATAAGTTCGGTAATGCTTTCTGGTACCCTGGAGTACGAATAGGGCGGAATGCATGGGATTTTGACCCAGCAAGGCTTCTATGTAGGACAGTTGTTTCTGTAGAGTTCCTTGATGAGTAGGGAGTCTGGTTCTTTGGCTCTCTTGAGGATCAAGGCCAGCATCTCCTTTAAAATCTGTGCTGCTAGGAAGGACCCTGATGAGTTGCCCTGACCTAGAGTACTGTCTGGCTGAATTAGAGGCCCTTCCAGGCTACTTTGCTGTTTCCTAACTCCTGAAAGCCTTTTTAGGGAGCAGGAGTTTCCCTGCCCCATGACAGGCCTTCTCTCCAGACAGAAGGAACCCGTTTTTTAAGTCCAGAGAACGGGGCTAGCTGGAGGGGCAGCACCCTTAGAAATTCAACACAGTGGTATTTCTGCTTGTCCCCAGCTGAACCAGAAGAATCTGACACTGAGCAATCGGTGCCAGGTGTTTGATCGTTTCCAGGACACCATTTCACAGCATGTTGTCAAAGTGGACTTCCTGAACCGAATCCATAAGAAGCACCCTCCTAACCGCCGTGTGCTCCAGTCTGTCAAAAGAAGAAGCTTGAAGGTGAGTCACAGCCCAGTCAGAACAGGCAGGAGGGCGGCTCCGGTGTCTTTCATGGCACAGGAACACACACTGGGAGACTGAAGCCCCAGAGATTCATCTTTGGGGTCTCAGCAAATAATAAATGTGTAGTAATCCTTGAGGATGGTAGTCAGGGTGACAAAGGTTTTGAAATCTGCCCATCCTTCTCCAAAGGATGAGCGCCCTGCAGCCCATCTCACCAAGCCCTGCTGTGTCCACTGTCACATACGTGTTTGTCTTAGGTCCTATTGCTGTGGTAAAACACCATGACCTCGATCTGCTTAGGGCTGGGGGCCGGTCACACCTTCGTTGCTGAGGGAAGTCAGGGTAGGAACTCAAACAGCGCAGGAACTCAAACAGGGTAGGGATTGGAAGGTAAGAGTGGTGCACAGGCCGTGGAGGAATGTCACTCACTAGCCTGGACCTTATGGTTTGTTTTGCGTAGTTTCTTAACAGCTCCCAGGTCCACTACCCACAGGCCACTCTGGAAAGGGCATTTTCTCAGTTGATGTTCCTTTGTCAGAAATGATTCTGACTTACGTCAAGTTAACATAAAACTAACCAGCTTAATACTTGACTGCCACTTCTATTGTCTGTCCCTGTTAATGGTCCCCTTCTGAGAACTCTGGTAAGGTGAAGTTGTGATTGATTAAGCAGATAGCCATGTAGAAGAAGAGTGATCGATATTCAGCTGAAAATTTTAAGAAAAAATGTGTCTGAAGGAAAGTTCTACCTATGGGTCTATGCTTCTAGACTAATATGACAACCAAGACAACTGTAGTCTTGCTACCTAATATTTCTGTGTACTTGATGTTGCTAAACTATACCAAAGAAACTGAGAGAATTTCCTTCATTGAAAAACATGTGTTATTTTCAGAGTTTCAATCTCCAAATTCAGTTGATCTTGAAGGCTTAACACTCTATATCTCCATTAGCAATTCTCAAAAATGGCCACTTGGTGGCAGCCATGTTTTAACAATTACTCCCATCACTTTTAGTGGGCGTCATTCCAGAACTAGCAAAGATGCTTAACTATTGGAAATTGTACAGCATCCTCTTAACTGGGTAACTACTTATCTTTCTATAGGATGGTTTTCTCAAATTAAAGTGTTTCTCATTGCAGGCATAGCATATGAGGTGCTATGCTTCATATCTCTGTTTAAAGGGATCTAAAAATAACCCAAATTGTAATTCATTTACTATGTAGATTCAGAAGATAGCCTGGCCGGGCGGTGGTGGCACAAGCCTTTAATCCCAGCACTCGAGAGGCAGAGACAGTCGGATCTCTGTGAGTTTGAGGCTAGCCTGGTCTACAGAGTGAGATTCAGGACAGGTACCAAAACAACACAGAGAAACCCTGTCTTGAAGGGAAAAAAAAAAAAAAAGAAGATAGCCTAGATGGTAAAGGCCTTGATTAGATCTTTTCATTGGCTTTCCCCTAAATATTTTCCTTACTGTTGAGGAGGAAGTTGGGGTTATAAATTGCCTGAAGAATAGTGTGTTCTTGGACAGTAAGTATGACTGAAGGCTACAGCACCTTAGGACAGTGATAAGATCGATACTAGGAGTGCAGAGGAAAAGCTGCTGACAACCTGAATCCTGTGTCCGAGCCTTCTGCCTTTGCACTCGTCCACAGCGGGCAGCTGGGGTATGGCATGGCCTCCTGCTCTTCCTCTGCTGCTTCAGAAAGCCCATAGCACTAGGTGGTGACTCCCAACTCCACGATCCTTTCCTCTGTGCTCATTCTCACAGATACCTCTTTTTGTTGGTTGGTTTATTTTCTTTTTTTAAGACAGGGCCTTCCTCCTACATAGCCCTGGCTGTCCTGGAACTCAGTATGTATTCCAGGCTGACCTCAAACTCACCAAAATCTGTCTGTCTCTGCCTCTTGGGTGATGGGATTAAAGGCATACGCCACCACGCCTGGCTCCAGGTGCCTTATTCTCACTCTTAAGGCCAAAAGTCTTCTGCCTCTCCAAATCTACTTTTCCCTTGTATTTTCTATTCCAATTAGTAATTGTAATCTCTACTCACATTCTCTGGTCAAAATTCTAGGAATCATTTTCAGTTCCTCTTCCCTTGCCCCATGGGACTGGTTACCAAATATACCAGCTCAAAAGTTCTTCTCAACCTCCAGTTCACAGTTCGAATACTGACTTCCTAGAAAATCTTCCCAATTCCAGGCTAAAATTATGTTCTGGGTGGGGAGTTCCAAGACAGAGTTTCTCTCTGTAGCCCTGGCTGTCCTGGAACTCACTTTGTAGACCAGGCTGGCCTTGAACTCACTGAGATCTGCCAGTATCTTGCCTCCTTGGTGCTGGGATTAAAGGCGTGTGCCACCACACCTGGCTCATTTTCCCTTTTTATTTATTTATTTATTTATTTATTTATTTATTTATTTTTGGTTTTTCGAGACAGGGTTTCTCTGTGTAGCTTTGCGCCATTCCTGGAACTCACTTTGTACAGCCCAGGCTGGCCTCGAACTCACAGAGATCCGCCTGGCTCTGCCTCCCGAGTGCTGGGATTAAAGGCGTGTGCCACCACCGCCCGGCCATTTTCCCTTTTTATTTATTTATTTATTTATTTATTTATTTTGGTTTTTCGAGACAGGGTTTCTCTGTGTAGCTTTGCGCCTTTCCTGGGACTCACTTGGTAGCCCAGGCTGGCCTCGAACTCAGAGATCCGCCTGGCTCTGCCTCCCGAGTGCTGGGATTAAAGGCGTGCGCCACCACCGCCCGGCCCATTTTCCCTTTTTAATAGCACTTCAGATGTACCTGTATTCTATAATGAATTTCCTTGTATTGTGATAACATTTCTGTTTTCCCCCACTAGACTGTGAGTTCCTTGAGGGCAGGGCTTAAGTTTTATATTCATCTCTGCATCTCCAGGATTTGGAACAGTTCCAGACTCCTGAGACACTCAATAATGTTTGTTGGCTATATGAATGAATGACTTTTTGTGTGGCTCTTTCTTTTTTTTTTTTTTGAGACAGGGTTTGTCTGTGTAGCTTTGCGCCTTTCCTGGAACTCCCTTTGTACAGCCCAGGCTGGCCTCGAACTCACAGAGATCCTCCTGCCTCTGCCTCCCGAGTGCTGGGATTAAAGGCGTGCGCCACCACCGCCCGGCTTCTCTTTCTTTCTTATATAATGTAAGTCAGAGTGCGTCTTTTCTTTGTGCAACAAAGAAGTCTTCAGTTGTCTCATAAGTCATGAATGAATGGATGATGAAAACTAACATTGATTAAGTGCTCATTAGTCAGGCGTCTGCTTAATCTTTCCACCATGAATATAACTCCATTTAACTTATTTCTTACTTACTATTCACCCCTGCCCATTGGCACTAGAAACTACAGACCTACAGCCTGGACCATGCTGAAGCTCAGTCCAGTGTCAATCTTGCATATTTGGGACAAAATGGAAGATAGCATGTGGTGGTTTTAGAACTGTGCAAGGGGCCAGGTGGTGGTGGGGCATGCACTCGGGAGGGAGAGGCAGGCGATCACCGTGAGTTCAAGGTCAGCCTGGTCTACAGCGCAAGTTCCAGGACAGCCAGGACTGTTACATGGTTAACCCCTGTCTCGGGAAAACCAAAAAAAAAAAAAAAAGAAAGAAAAACGAGCTGTGTAAGACCTTAGACATTAATGAAGAAGAATGAAAGCCCTCCCTATTGTTCCTATGTCTGTGCTTTTTTAGGGCAGAATGGCTGTGCTGGAGTCACAGGGCAACCCAAAACAGTCACAGCACACTGAGCCTCTTTGTCCTTGGTGGGTCACAGAGTAGAAGGTCACTTGGGCACCAGTACTGCAGAGAAAACAGCGTCTAGTGAGGGCAGAATTCAGCTGGGCACTATCTTTACTCCTATCCTAAACAGGTTCCTGATGCTATAAAATCCCAGTACCAGTTCCCACCCCCCCTCATTGCATCCGCGGCCATTCGGGATGGGGAGCTGATCTGCAATGGGATCCCTGAGGAATCACAGATGCACCTTCTGAACTCTGAGCACTTAGCCACCCAGGCCGAGCAGCAAGAGGTGAGTGGAAGGAGAATTGGTGTTCCCAAATCCATCTGTCTCTTCTGTGTCCCCAGAGCTCCACTGTCTGTCATTCCTACCTCCACCCTGTTCTCCACCCTAGTCCCTAAAAGTTGAGTGACCGTGGAACGAATGCCAAAGGCAAGAGAACAGCATCAAACAGGTCCCTCGTCAGTTCCCCATCTCAGAGCTGGGCAGTCCTGTACTGTAGGAGTAGATGTCAGATCCACGGAGAGGTTAGGTGATCCAGCCAGACACACAGCAGATACACTGGGGTACTTGCTGACTGTTGATCACAAGGGGAGCCTTCAGGGCAGAGCCAAAACAGGAATCTCACATCCCACTGACTAAGGTATACTGCCAAGTGCACCAGTAAGTCTTGCTTGGGAATGAGAGTGGGACCCCTTTGTGGTCAGTTGGAAACTTGTCACAGTGCTTGTCGACTCTGCCGTAGCCCTGGACCCTGTGGCAGGACAGACCAGCACCTCCCGGCCTCTCACCTCCTCTCCTCTCCTTCCGTTGCAGTGGCTCTGTAGTGTTGTTGCGCTCCAGTGCAGCATATTGAAACATTTATCTGCTAAGCAGATGCCTTCGCATTGGGACTCTGAACAGACAGAGAAGGCTGATATTAAGCCTGTTATTGTGACTGACAGCTCAATCACCACCTCCCTGCAAACCGCTGACAAGGCACCTCTACCTTCCCACTACCCTTTGTCCTGCCCCTCAACAATTAGCACCCAGAATTCCCTGGGCTGCTCTCCACCCCACCAACCCCCAGCCCTAGAGGACATCAGCTGCAGTTGTTGTGTGGAAAAGTCCAAGAAAACCCCTTGTGGGACTGCCAATGGGCCAGTGAACACAGAGGGAAAAGCCAATGGCCCACACCTCTACAGCAGCCCCACTGATTCCACGGATCCCCGGCGACTTCCTGGCGCCAACACCCCCTTACCAGGCCCCACACACCGGCAAGGCTGGCCCCGGCCCCTCACGCCACCATCGGCTGGGGGGCTTCAGAACCACACCGTCGGCATCATTGTGAAGACAGAAAATGCCACTGGCCCCAGCTCTTGTCCCCAGAGGAGTTTGGTACCTGTCCCAAGCCTGCCCCCTTCCATCCCCAGCTCTTGTGCCAGCATCGAGAACACCAGCACTTTGCATAGAAAGACTGTCCAATCACAGATAGGACCTTCGTTGACAGATTCGAGGCCTCTGGGCTCACCCCCAAATGCCACCCGGGTGCTCACTCCCCCACAAGCTGCAGGAGACAGTATCTTGGCCACAGGCGCCAACCAACGATTCTGCTCACCAGCGCCATCATCAGGTGAGTGGCCCTCAGCCCCAAATGATCAGGAACAATCAATCCTGTGTTCTTTCTAGCACACAGAGTTAAGAGTCCAAAACATAGTATCCCTATGAATACTTGAGAGGACTTTGATCTCTGTATCAGTGATCCATCTTCCCTTTGTTTCTATGGCAGGAGAAAGGCTGTGTTAGCTTAGCTTGTCCCAGCTATAAGATGGGGCTCTGCTCATTAATTTAGGTCACTTCCCTTAGGGTGGCCTGCCAGGTCCAGCCCTGAACTGCAGCTTGGGTCACTAACCCCTCACCTTCTGGACCTAGTCTTCTGCATGTCTGTTTCATCACTTTAGAAGGCATATGCTATCTGGAACCACTGGGGTCAGTCTGAGGTTCAGGGTGTGCATTCACATACAAGACTAAATCCACACCTGGTACAGATTCTAAGCCAACTCATTTGAGGAATGTTCATGTTCAAGAAACAAGGACAGAAAGCAGTGTTGGTCTGGCCTAGGAGCTTGCTCTCAGCCACATGCCTAAGGAAAATCCCTCAGGTCTGTTCTTGGCCCAGCATAGACTTGTTCGCTCAGCTGTCCCTGGCAGCTTTTGGACCTCAAGGTTGCTGATCCCAGCATCTGAACCAGGTTTCACATGCAGCTCTTACCTCTGGTCTCCCACATGAACTGACATCCTCCTCCTAGTCAGCTAAGAGTCTCAGCAACCAGGTGCCTGGGATTTCTTCCCATGTGAGCCCCTGGTCCTATCTCCTCCTCTGTAATGCCAGTGGGAATAAATTTTGGAACTGTCAGTGGTACTTGGGCAGACAGGGATTGCAGGCACAGGTGCCACATAAGAGTAGAGGGAGCAGGGAGTTAGATGGTGATGACCCAAAGAATGAAGCAACCTCACCACTTGCCCCAGGGTGGTAGATTGCAGCGGTTCTCAGTGCTCTGGAAACTCCTGTGGCCTGGGTATGTTACTGTTCCATCTACCCTTCCTCACCACACGTTTTTAGCTCTAGGAGTTCCAGAGCCTGTGGGTTGAGAATCAAGAAGGGAACATCACCTTGGGTCCGAAATCCAGAACTGTCTCAGCAATGGGGGATTGGACCGGTGGGTTTCCCTCAGGCGACGTAAGTAACAGTCTTCCTGCTCCGTCCCCAGATGGCAAGGTCAGCCCCGGCACGTTATCCATAGGAAGCGCTTTAACCGTACCCTCTTTCCCAGCCAACTCTACTGCCATGGTGGACCTCACCAACTCACTTCGAGCGTTTATGGATGTCAATGGAGGTGAGTGATGTCCCAGTAATGTTCCGTTCCTTTTGAAGAGGGATAAGGAGATGGGGATGCACCGTACCCATTTGGGTAAAAAGAAGGCTCCATCCCCTGTCTCTGCCTTCTGGTTTGCACAAAATATACTCAGAGGTGAAGAAAAGGAGAACACAGTCAAGTTGAAACAGTGGGAAAGAACAGAATCGCATTAGGCAGCAGATCACTTGGTGTTAGCAGAACAGAGCTAGGAGCTTGCTTCCATCTGTGGAAAACCCCAGAGTCAAAGAGAAAAAGCATTGGGTTTTTCTGTACAGAGAGTGGGTAGACAAGGTCCATCTATACCTTGCCCCACAGGCAACTGGGGTTGTTGGTTCTGCCCTTTATTTACTTAAAAACTAGCCTACCTTACAAGAAACCAAGGCACTGGACACCCCTCACTGTAAACACAAATTCTAGAGACAGAGGGATAGCTCAGTTGTCAGAGAGGCCTGAGTTCACCAGGCAGTGGTGGCACATACCTTTAATTTCAGCACTCGGGGGGGCAGACGCAGGCGGATCTCTGTGAGTTCGAGGCCAGCCTGGTCTACAGAGTGAGTTCAGGAAAGGCTCTAAAGCTACACAGAAAAACCCTGTCTCGGGACAAAAAAAAAAAAAAAAGAGAGGCCTGAGTTCCATCCCTAGAATCCACATTAAAAAAGCCACGTGCATGCTTAAATCTCAGCCCCCCTGTCTGATGTGTGAATGACCCTCACTTTTACACATGAGATGCACACTTTCAGATCTTTGTTTGAGCAAAAGTCACTTGCTGGATTTGCCCTATAGCCCTTAATCTACTCCCACGTTCCATTTCTCAGCTTTTGTGATCTCTCTCTTTGGTTGATAGAGATCGAGATAAATATGTTGGATGAGAAGTTGATCAAGTTTCTGGCCTTGCAGAGAATCCATCAGCTTTTCCCCTCCCGGGTCCAAGCTTCACCGGGCAGTGCTGGGACACATCCGCTGCCTTCCGGAGGGCACCACACAGAAGGTGCGCGTGCACACACCTGCCACCACGCCATCAGATCTCCTGTCTGATGTGTGTAAATGACCACCTTGCTCCATGGAGAACACCTCCACTTTCAGTAGCTCAAACTCTTTGTACCTTTGATGGGTTTAATAAAGCACCATGGTTTTTTTTATCAGCCTGAACAAGATGAACAACAACTTTCTGGTCAGACTTGGGGAGTTTGCCATAACTTCCTTTCACACGAGTCCACTCTGATTCACAGCAAAGCAGCTACCAGTACTTGGGGTATACGTTGTATGCTTTCTGTTCAGTTACTTTGTAATATTTGAGTTAGAAGGGTTATGTAAGGTTCAAGGTGAGAAATAGAAAAACAGTAGATAAGCTTCCTGGAAATTCTTCTCAAATACTAATTCTACTTTGTTATCTCTGAGCTCTTAGCCCTCAAGAGCTTTGATGCTTCAGGAACTTAAAATACCATGCCAATATTATCAGAATCCCAAGAGCGTATTAGAAATACAAATTCTGGAGACAGGGCAATAGCTCAGTTGGCAGAGTTTGATTCCTAGAACCCACATTAAAAAGCCAGTTATGGTGGTGCATGCTTATAATCTCAGAGCTGAGCAAGTGGAGACAGATAGACCCCTGGGACTTGCTAGATGTCCAGCCTAGTCTGCTTCTCAAATTCTAGGCCAGTGAGGGACTCTGTCTCAAAAAAAAGAATATGAGAAACAACACCAAAGGTGGTGGGGTTTTTTTGGTTTGTTTGTTTTTTTCATTTATTCATGATCACGTGTGTGTAGATGAGCACACATGAAATGCAAATTTGCAAATTCTAGATCCTCCCATTCCAAATCCAAAATCAGTTTGTGGGGGGGTGGTGGGGGGTGGTGGTGGTGGTGGTGGTGGTGGTTGTCGTCATCGTGGTGGTCCTAGGCATCAGATCCATTGACTTTTACTGGACAAGTACTGTACAGCTAAATTCTATCTTTGAACAGAATCCATGGGCAGTTGATATGCTCATTAAAGCTTGAGAAACATTGGCCTATGCCTTATATTTTTCCATGTTCTCTTTTTATCGTCAGTTGGAATATCCCTGTTAAGTTCCGTTCCTTACCAGGAGCCCAGAAACTTAAAATACTAATGTCCTAACTATCTCCAGTGAAGATCCTTCCTAACCTGTGTTGGAAATGCTGTGGGTGGGGTGAAGCCTCCCCTGAAGCAGCTCTGGGTCAGGTGTGAGTTTGAACATGAGTCACCCAGTGGGATTTTTTCCCTGGCCACCAGCCAAAGATCCAGATTTTGTGGGTTTATGTTTGGGTCACAGGTTGTGGGTTTCTGAATGATCCTATCCCTATGTTTGTCTTGTAGTGCAAAGAAAGGAGGTACAGGCCCGAGCTGTGTTCTACCCCCTCTTAGGGTTGGGAGGAGCTGTGAACATGTGCTATCGAACCCTCTACATCGGGACAGGTGAGCCAGCCAGGAAACTGGGAGGGCACTGGATCTTCAGCCTGATGGACATTTACAGAAGCCCTTTCAGGAGTTGATGGGTCTAAGCAGTGGTTGTTCAGACAGGAGAGACTAAAAACCTAGACAGTCCAGTGGGCTACTTCCTTGGCTCAGGCCTTTTGCTTTAACTGCTACTCAGGAGCATCTGAAACACTGTAGGGAAGGACTTCAAAAAGGGGACACTTCTATCCCTGGGGGTGACAGGCTCACACATAACCCTGTCGAGCTGATTTAAGTTAGGGTCTCCTCTGTAGTTCAGGCTGGCCTTGAATTCATGTCTGTCCTCTTGCCTCAGCCTCTCAAGTACTAAAACTACAGGTGTAGCCCACCACACCCAGAGCACCCCTTATCCTGGAAATGGCCCTTTAAAGTGATACGGCTTAAAGGGCCTGCACTATTGTGTCCACTCAGATGCACCGTCCTCTCCAGTAACTCACTGCTCCATCTGGATAACAGCCACATAGTCTAAAGCAGATTAACTTTAGAACAACAAGGGGAAGTGCTGGACATGTGGCTCACATCTGTAATCCCAGTACTTACGAAACGGAGGCAAAGAGGTCAGGAGTTCAAAGCTACCCCATCACCAAAAAGAAAAGAATAGAAAAGGGGGAAGAATGAAAGAAAAGAGCTCTGGGCTACCTTGAGCTTTCTCCTAGCAGCCACCCAGAAGCTAACTCCCTTCTCTTTGACTTCCCCACACATACACCTTACAGTCTGTTCTCTGCCTTTTCCTTGACTCCTGCCACCTTGCAGGAGCTGACATGGATGTGTGCCTTACAAACTATGGTCACTGTAACTACGTGTCCGGGAAACATGCCTGCATATTCTACGATGAGGTGAGGGGCAGAGATGGGTGGAAGGGAGCTTTCCCAACCCGAGATCTTTCCCTAGCATTGGGCTCTGGGGCAGGGGCAAGAGTGAGAGACCTCTCCTGTCCTCCTTCCCTTGGAGGGAAGACTGTGTAAGGCATTCCACCATGACAAGCTGCTTACCGGAGGAGCAGGCTGTCATTGCAGCTAATGTTGCTCATAGGAACAGCTGAGGGAGGCCGCCTCAAAGCGGGGGAGGGACCAAAATAGAAGGATGTGCCCCTGAGTTTCATCATAAGTATGTGCCAGTGAATATCAGATCAACAGGACAGTGCTGAGGAGGCAGAGGGAGGTGATACGGAGTCAGTAGGGCAGGCTTGCACAAAAAGGTGAGTGGACGAATTCTGAAAGCCACGCTGGAACTGAGGAAGAGTATGAGAGCTTGCTAGGTAGAGCAGCAAGCCCTGTGTCCTCTCCTTCGCCCAAGGCCTCACACAGCAACTACACATCGTGTCTCCCCCCCTCCTCCTCAGAATACCAAACATTATGAGCTGTTAAACTACAGTGAGCACGGGACAACGGTGGACAATGTGCTGTATTCATGTGACTTCTCTGAGAAGACCCCGCCAACCCCCCCAAGCAGTATTGTTGCCAAAGTGCAGAATGTCATCAGTAAGTTGGAGCAGAGGCCTGTGACCACACAGCTAAGGCCCTGGTCACCTTGGTCCTGCCATGCTGTCAATGACCTACAGTTCTTGGCCTTCCCAATCCCATTGGCCAAGCTCATTGTTGGTGGGCCTGGGAAAGGTCACCAAGAACCAAGTGCTGAACACCCACATATGTATCAGACCTTTCTGGGGACTTGAGACTCCACCAGCCCATTCTGAGCATCCCTCAGCCCCGATCATATAGCATAGAGAATGGGGAGATGCAGGGGCCCAGTCCTGCCAATCAGCCCAGATAGGCCAGCTGTTCACTGTTCCCCTCCTATGATCATCCCCCTTTTTCCCAGGGCGCCGCCGACACCAGAAACAGGATGAAGAGCCAAGTGAGGAGGCAGCCATGATGAGTTCCCAGGCCCAGGGGCCACAGCGGAGACCCTGCAATTGCAAAGCCAGCAGCTCGAGCTTGATCGGGGGCAGTGGGGCTGGCTGGGAGGGCACGGCCTTGCTGCACCACGGCAGCTACATCAAGCTGGGCTGTCTGCAGTTCGTCTTCAGCATCACTGAGTTTGCGACCAAACAGCCCAAAGGCGACGCCAGCCTGCTGCAGGACGGGGTTTTGGCCGAGAAGCTATCTCTCAAGCCCCATCAGGGCCCTGTGCTGCGCTCCAACTCCGTTCCCTAGGCCGTTGGCCTGGACACCCACCCAAGACTCCAATGCAAAAATGTACACGAACCAAGCCCGGGTGTTTTCTATACCAGAAACCCTTCAACTACAATCTTTGCATGAAATGAAGAAAACCTTTTGACTGTTTTTTAAGACTTTTTTTCTTTTCTCAAGTTCTAGGGGGCATTTGCACATATATTTGTACTCAACATTTCATGGGAAAGCGGCAGACCCGAGCTGAGGAACAGCATGGGCAGGGAGGGGAAGACCCTGGTCTGGACACTTCCAGCACAACCTCTCACCCGCCTCCTGCTCCCTCCTCCTCCTCGACCACCTGCCTGCTGTTGTAAAATAATCAGAAACTTGTTCTATTTTGTGGCAGTGACAATAGTTTTATATTAAAAGAAAAAAATACAGTTTTCATACAGCAAAATCTATACAATATCATTGTTTTATTTAATATAAAGATCGCTACCCACCCCTTCCATGGTTCCCACCCTACAAGTTATTCTCCCTTTCTGCAGCGGTTGCACTACAGGTAGCTACTGTGTATATGGACAAATGAGAAATGATTTCTTTTTCTGGCTGTCCATCTCTTTTATTTCAAATAAGGAAAAGTGTATTGGATTTTGTGTAAATACATCTAGTGATGCCATTTTTTTCAGTGTTTTTAAAGCTGTACAGTACATGTGGTAGAGTGTTTTTCTCAGATGTCTATTGTAGCGAAGGCGTTTTTGTCGTAAGCCTGTTGTATGTCCTTTTCTGTTCCTGCCACTGCTCAGCCCAGCTCCTTCCCTCCTCCTCTCCACAACTAGTACCAATGTACATAGTAATTGTAATGTTTTAGACTTTACAGAAACTTTCCTGTATTCTGTATATAAAAAACCAAAAATACTTCAAATTATGTTTTCTGCCTGTCTGTCCTGCCTGTCATCACCTTAGAGGGGACCTTCCCTGGGATCGCACTTTTTGCACCTTTTGAACTATTTATCAGTCTCAAGGAGCCTCCAAGGGAAGCTTGGTAGAGAAGGAAGATGTTAGAGGTGAGCCTAAGCTGGGTGAGGAAAATGAAAAGGTGGGTACTTGGCTTTTAGGGGGTGCTGTTTCTCTGAAGAATTGTAATATGGTAAAATCCATTCTCTAGAGTAGTGGTTCTCAGCCTTCCTAATGCTGTGACCCCTTAATACAATACTTCGTGTTGTGGTGACCCTCCACCATAAAATTACTTCATTGCTACTTTATAGCTGTAATTTTGCTACTGTTAGGAATCAATGTGAAATATCTGACATGCAGGATATCTGATATGCAAATCCTGTGAAAGGGTCATTTGACACCTTCCCCCCAGGGGTCTCCACCCACAGGCTAAGGGCTGCTGCTCTAGACTGTGCAACTCAGTGTAATGTGAACTTTTGGTTTTTCGAGACAGGGTTTCTCTGTGTAGCTTTGCGCCTTTTCCTGGAACTCACTTGGTAGCCCAGGCTGGCCTCGAACTCACAGAGATCCGCCTGGCTCTGCCTCCCGAGTGCTGGGATTAAAGGCGTGCACCACCACCACCCGGCCGTAATGTGAACATTTTATGGTTGTTCTCATCAGAAATACTGCATTACCCTAATTCTAAAGCCCCGGGCATCCTCACCAAGGCAAACTCGTCACTTTCTTCTCGGAGACTAAGGTGATTTCTCAGGAAGTTCTTCTGGAGAACAGTCTCCCAGAAAACATCTGTGTTCTGACACTGTTCTAAGTGATACCTACTCATGTACTAGTCTATTGCTGAGGTTCGACGATGAGTTTTTACACCCACAGCATCTACAGTTGTGCTCCAAGTACACGGTGCAGTTAAATAGGGGTTTCTCTGGTCTCAGAAATCTGACCCTGGCCTCAAAATCCTGGTGCAGTTATTTCCAGGCCATCTACTGCCACTACAGGAAAGACTCCTAAAGGCAGGAGCTCTGTATTCTGCTCAGTGTCAACAGGTTATCCACACTGCTAGGCATGTCATAATTGTCAAACATCAAGTGTTAAGTCACTGTGCTAGGCAAATTCCTTCCCACCCGGAGTGCCTGCACCCACGCCTCTCTAGCTGTCCCAGTCCATCTTACCCTCAGTCACTTCTCCTGAGTAATGGGGTGTCTTTGTACTTCTGCTACCTGTGATAACTGTTCCAGAGACAAATTACCTCCTGACTCTGCCTCTTTCTTCCTTTTGGAAGACAGGGGTCAGATGGAGGAGCATACCTCTAATACTATTTTGGAGGTTGAGGCAGGAGCATCTCAAGTTTAAGACCAGCCTGGGCTACCTAAAGAAACTACCTCAAAAACAGAGAGAGAAAGGTCAGGTGAAGTCATGGAGTCAGGAAATCACACAGTAGAATCCGGACAACCCTGTCTGCCATGGTGAGAAGCCTCACTGGCCTGTACCAGGAGAGTCCTAGAAGCTGAAGGCTGGGATGATGAAAGGATGAGAAATTAAAGAATCGGTTCATTGAAGGGAAAGCGTCCAGGACCGACTCCAAATACACGGGCCCATTCATGTACATAGGACTCCAGACTGAGACACTGAGCTACATACTCACACCTAGAGTAAACAGAGATGTTCATTCAATCACACGCGTTGGTGGAGACTGCAGATGCAGGCACAGCCTGGAGGGACTCCCGCCATGGGCACAGACACCTACGCAGTGCTCTCACACCGGCGCGCGCCCAGAAACCAGAAGCACGCCCAAATCCTGAGCGGTGATCTTAAGGCCACAGGCATGCACACACCCACCAACCAGTCCCTCACGCACATGTTCCCTGTACCTACCTGGCACACGCTCCCGGGAGTTCACGAGCCTAGGGGGCGCTCCCAGGGCCCCAAAGATGTTCGCCCAGGCACGCCGCCAGGGCACGCAGACGCACGCCTAGGGGGCGCTCGCACGGCCCACGCGCGCGCGCGCACACCCCTGCACAACCTCCCGCCTGCCGCCGCCCTCGCGAGGCCGAAGCGGGAGCGACGAGGCCCGGGCGGGAGTCGGGAGCTCTGCCGGCATGGAGACGCTGCTGCTGGGCGCCGGGCTGCTGCTGGGCGCCTACGTGCTTGTCTACTACAACCTGGTGAAGGCCCCACCGTGCGGCGGCATCGGCAGCCTGCGGGGCCGCACGGCCGTGGTCACGGGTGAGTTCGCGCGGGCGGGCGGCGGGGAGGCCGGGCGGGTGGCCGCGGCCCGACCGGCTCAGCTGGCTCCCGCCCGCCGCCCGCAGGCGCTAACAGCGGCATCGGGAAGATGACAGCGCTGGAGCTGGCGCGCCGGGGAGCGCGCGTGGTGCTGGCCTGCCGCAGCCGGGAGCGAGGGGAGGCGGCCGCTTTCGACCTCCGTCAGGTGAGGCCACCGGGGGACGCGGGGCGGGCGCGGTGAGCCTGGGACACGGAGGGCGGAGCAGAGCGACTCGAGGGATCGAGATCGGAGAGGAGAGAGCGCACTGTCTCTTAAACACTGAAGAGGATGCGGGGACACACAGGGGTGGAACATCAGAACCAAACCCGGGAGGAGACTACAGAAGAAAGGAGTCGCTAGCCTTGAGATGGTTAAGGATCAGAGAGAGTTCATGAAGCCAGGTGTGGTCCCAGCCCAGGGCCAGGAGCTCAAGGCCAACCTGGGCACAGGAAAGACAAGGAAATGGTTAGGCTAATGAAGAGCCGCAGAAAGAACAGCAGGTGCAAATGCCCTGAGACAAGAGAGTCTGATTTGGGGGGGAGGGGGGCGGGTGAGGCGGGGAATGAGAAGAGAGGAATGTCCTAAAGCTCTGAGCCACAGCCAGCTTCTGGAGGCCCTATAGATCCCATCGAGGAGTTTAAGACAGCTGAGCTCCGAGAAGACTCTTCAGTAGGCTCTGGACCATCCCGGTGGCTTTTTGGAATGGATTACTCATAGCTGTGTGGTACCCAGACTGCAGAGAACAAGAGTAAGAGGGCCGGTCTCAGCACACACCTTTAATCCTAGCGCTTGAGAGGCAGAGACAGGTGGATTTCTGTGAGTTCAGGACCAGCTAGGACCACATTGTAAGGCCCTGTCTCAAAAAAAAAAAAAAAAAAAAAAAGTGATTAAGACCAAAGTCTCTTAAGAAAACTCGTAGCTGGACAGTGGTGGCCCACGCCTTTAATCCCAGCACTCGGGAGGCAGAGGCAGCTCTGTGAGTTCGAGGCCAGCATGGTCTACAAAGCGACTTCCAGGAAAGCTACATAGAGAAACCTTGTCTCGAAAAACCAAAAAAAGAAGAAGAAGAAGAAAGAAAAAGAAAAAAAGAGAGAAAGAAAGAGTGCTCATTACAGCTGGTCATGGTGCACAACTGTAATTCCAGCAGAAGAGGCTGAGGAAGGGAGCTCATGAGTTCCAAGGCAGCCTGGGCTACAGAGCAGAAGCTGTCTACAAAAGGCGAAAGGCTGTATGTAGTAGATTTTAAGATAAATGATAACAGAGGGAGGAGATGGTAATAGCAAATATCTGCACAGTGCTGACTGAATATTTTACATGTATTAACTCTGTAGCTCAGGCAGGTCTTGAATTCATGATCATTTTGCCTCAGAGTCCTGAGTAACTAGGATAACCAGTGTATGCCACCACACCAGACATAACATGTATTTTATCTGACTTAATCTTCACAGTTCTTTTTTTTTCCAGTAGAAAGTATTACTATATCATCATCATCATCATCATCTCATTTAACAGTGGGAAAACAGAGACCCAAAAAGATTAAGTATCTCGTCACACTCTAGTTAGAGGCAAAGTTGAGATTTGAATCCACACACCCATTGTACTCTGAGGCACTGGGGCAGGTTTTAGTCATAGTGGGTAGGCTCTCAGATGCCTGGAAGAGGGAGAAGAAGGGAGGTACCTGATAACAATCCTAGCCCTTGCTGCTCCACAGGAGAGTGGAAACAATGAGATCATCTTCATGGCCTTGGACTTGGCCAGTCTGGCCTCAGTACAGGCCTTTGCCACTGCCTTCCTGAGCTCTGAGCCAAGGCTGGACATCCTCATCCACAATGCAGGTGAGAAGCAGCAGGCCCTGCAGGGGGGTGGCTGGTGGCCTGGAGAGGTAAGCCCCCCAGCTTGACCTTACCAGGGGCCAGCAGACGCGTCTCGCAGATGGGGATTCTGTGAGACCCATGGGGCACCTGAAACAGCAACTCATGCCTAGCTTCTGCCCTAGGGATCAGTTCCTGTGGCCGGATTCGGGAGGCCTTTAACCTGCTGTTGCGAGTGAACCACGTTGGCCCCTTTCTGCTGACACACTTGTTGCTACCCCGCCTGAAGTCGTGTGCCCCCAGCCGTGTGGTGGTAGTGTCCTCAGCTGCCCACCGGCGTGGTCGTCTCGACTTCACACGTCTGGATTGCCCAGTGGTGGGCTGGCAGCAGGAGCTTCGGGCATATGCTGACAGCAAACTAGCCAATGTGCTGTTTGCCAGGGAGCTTGCCACCCAGCTTGAGGGCACTGGTGTTACCTGCTATGCGGCCCACCCAGGTGAGGCCTGACTGACTGCTCTTAATTGCCTGTCATCTGTGTACCGTACTGTGCTAATCCCCAGTCTGTTGAGTCACAGGATGGAAACATGGTCAGGGAGAAACCTGTTCCTTCCTGATCTTGGAACCAGGCTCTCTCCTCACCTGTTTTCTCCCTTTCCTACCTGCAAGCTTGGATGCTGACCAGGTGGGGAATAAGAACAAGACCTTAGGGTTGGGGGTTTAGCTCAGTGGTAGAGCGCTGGCCTAGCAAGGCCCTGGGTTCGATCCTCAGCTCAAAAAAAAAAAAAAAAAAAAAAAAAGAACAAGACCTTGATAGTAATCCTGAGGCTGGGGCTGCATTTCAGTGGTAGAACACTTGCTTTAGTATAGGTAAGACCCTGAGTTTGTGCTGTTTGCTTGCTTACTTGGGTTTGGGGTATTTGCTGGTTTTGTTTTGTTTTGAGACAGGGTCTCACTATGTAGCCTTGGTTGTCCTCAAACACTCAGAGATTTACCTGGTTCTGCTTCCAGAGTGCTGGGATCAAAGGTGTGGGTCACCATGCCTGGCTTCGTTTTGTTTTTTTTTGTTTTGTTTTTGTTTTTTTGTTTTTTCGAGACAGGGTTTCTCTGTGTAGCTTTGGAGCCTGTCCTGGAATTTGATCTGTAAACCAAGTTGGCCTCGAACTGACAGAGATCTGCCCGCCTCTGCCTCCCGAGTGCTGGAATTGAAGGTGTGCGCCACTACCGCCCAGCAAGTTTTTGTTGTTGTTTGTTTTTTAATGTGTGTATATTAGTGCTTTTTGGGCATATGTGTGTGTGGTACCTGTATAGGCCAGAACCCCTTAGAACTGGAGTTAGGGATGGCTGTGGGCATCCATGTGGGTGCTGGAAACCAACTGGAAGAGCAGCCAGTACTCTTAACCACTGAGCCATCTCTTTAGCCCCTGGTTCATTGGTTTTTGTTTTATTTTTTTTGAAATACTGTTTTACTCTGGAGCTCAGGTTGGCCTGACATTCTATGTAGCTCAGTTAAGCCTCAAATTCACCCTATTTGTCTTGCCTCATGCTTAGATTTCAAGTGTAGGCCACCATATCAAGCTGAGACCCTGGGTTTGATCACCAACACCATCAAAAAAAAAAAAGTTATGATGGTGATGATGATAAATTACCATTCAGTCAAGGAGCCCTTTCTTTGTGGTAGCCACTATACAATAGGCATTATGGTGCTGGGACAAAAGCAGTGAGCCAACCTTGGTCTCAGTTCCATCTCCAGGACCTAAAAATTATGCAAAGGAAAATAAAGACCTGCCAGGTGTGGTGGCACAAATGTTTAATCCCAGCACTCAGAGCTCTATAGTGGGAACCCTGTCTCTCTGGACAAAAACCAAAACCAAAGACTTTACCCTCCTATCCAGTGACAGGTGATAATAAAATGATGAGGAAGGGAGGCATAAGAGGGGTCTAGAGTTCTCAGGGTGTTTTGTTTTTGTCAGTGACAGTCAAGGAAGACCTTTGTAAAGGGAAGAATTGAACACAGATCTGAATGAGATAAAGGGATCTTTGAAGCTCAGAAAGCAGATAGCAGACACAAAGGCAGAAGTTCCTGGTGTGCTGTAGGATGGCTGTGAGGAGAACAGAGAGAGTGGGATGATGGGGAAGAGACGAGGTCATAGAGATGGGCTTGAGTTTGGAGGGTTTGAAGGTCCACTTAACTGTTTTACTCTGAGTAAAATAACTGGTCTTTAAAAGACAGTGAATCATCCTCATCTTTAGACACTAGGTTACAATAGTCGAACAACATCTGTCCTGCCTAGCTCTCCAAACTGCATTTGAGAAAACCATTGCCCAACATCTGTCCTGCCTAGCTCTCCAAACTGCATTTGAGAAAACCATTGCCCAACATCTGTCCTGCCTAGCTCTCCCAACTGCATTTGAGAAAACCATTGCCCAACATCTGTCCTGCCTAGCTCTCCCAACTGCATTTGAGAAAACCATTGCCCAACATCTGTCCTGCCTAGCTCTCCCAACTGCATTTGAGAAAACCATTGCCCAACATCTGTCCTGCCTAGCTCTCCCAACTGCATTTGAGAAAACCATTGCCCAACATCTGTCCTGCCTAGCTCTCCAAACTGCATTTGAGAAAACCATTGCCCAAGGCTTCTTTGTAATCACAGTGACAATACCACTAGGAACCTTTATTAAGCTTTTATTACAATTACAGATCCCTGGCGTTCAAAACAGTGGCTGATATACCCTAGGTGTTTGAAAACTGATGGTTAAAGCCAGGCCTTGGTGGCGCATGCCTTTAATCCCAGTACTGGGGAGGCAGAGGCAGGCAGATCTCTGTGAGTTGGAGGACAGCCAGGGCTACACAGAGAAACCCTCTCTCGGGAAGAAAAACAACAACAACAACAACAAAAAAGATGAATGAATGATGGAGACTGGGCAGCAGAGGACACAGCCTGACCACAGCCTGGGGGATGGGAATGTACAGGCCATTAGCATGGTAGGAAGGCTAACGGTAGGAAGTGGGTTAAGTCCCCTTGTGGAGTCCCTGAATACCTGGTGGATACTAACCTGCTTTCCCTGGAACCAGAGTTGCCATCTGCCTTTAGCTGTTTTTCCCCTGCTGTTCCCTGGGGCCCCACGGCGTTCCTCCACAGCTCTTCTTTCTTCCTGCCCACAGGACCTGTGAACTCGGAGCTCTTCCTGCGTCACCTCCCTGGATGGCTGTGTCCCATTTTGCGCCCACTGGCTTGGCTGGTACTCCGGGCACCTCAAGGGGGTGCCCAGACACCCCTGTACTGTGCTCTGCAGGAGGGCCTTGAGCCCCTCAGTGGGAGATATTTTGCCAACTGCCATGTGGAGGAGGTCTCCCCAGCTGCTAGAGATGACCAGGCTGCCCACAGGCTGTGGAAAGCTACCAAGAAGCTGGCAGGGCTTGAGCCTGGAGAGGATGATGATAGCCCTGATGAAGAGCCTCGACCTCAGGATCTAGGGGCCCCATCTTCTCTGAATGCCCCCAGCTCTGAGAAAACCACAGTTTCTGGACCTTCTCAGAGCTATCAGGGCTCACCGGACTTGTCTAAATTGACACAGCCAAGAATTCAGATGCAGGCTGAGTCTACACACTAACTTTCCTAACCCGTAGGCTAGAATGCTTCTGTAGTGCAGTAGGACCCCTCAAAACCTCAGCTGTGTGCCTGGCCACTGAGGGGTTGCCACATTTACCTTGGTGGTTAAGTTTTGGGACCTCTTATGTCCTAAACAGCCCTTTTCCTAGTGAAAGGAAATAAGTACTACTTCCTAAAACGGACAGTAATCCCAGATCCAGGGATGATATGTCAAGACACTGTATTGCTTTGGAATTTGATTTTCAGGTTTCTGGGCTCTTCCCTGAATAATGATCCGCCCCGGGGAAGGGCTGGGGACTTTGCCGCTGATGCACTGCTGATGTTGAACATTACTGAACCAAGGAGCCCTTTTGCAACTTTCTAGCTAGGTAGTTCATTAACCCCCATTTTACCGAGGCGGGACTAGGAAAGGATTCAGGGCAGAGACTGGTATTTGAGCCCCGGGGTCTGCTGTTTGGCAGGTGCCCGAGGGGACGCAGCTCAAGGAGTTACTACTACTGATGGGCCCCAAAGGTGCTAGGGGGGCCAAGCCCCCTGGAATAAAGCGAGTTGACTACAGACGCGCAGGCTCCCGCCTCTCTCCCCTCGCCGGCCCCGCCCTCCGCCGCCACACTTCCGGCGGGGCGGCAGCCGCGGAGGGGCGTAGGCAGGCGACGCGGGGGGAGGCGGGATAGGCTGGGCGCGGCCGGTGCTGCGGACCCGCCACAGCCCTCCGGGTCACTGCAGACCGAGGGCCTGCTCGCCTACCTGCGGCGCCATGGGCAATTGCCACACGGTAGGGCCCAACGAGGCACTGGTGGTCTCAGGTGAGGCGACGGGGAGGGCGGGGGAGGCCGGCCGAGGGTGCGGGACCCCGGGGCCGCACCGAAGCCAGCCCCCGGAGAGCGGTATCCCTCCCCACGGCGTGGCCTCGGGCGCTCAACCCTTCCTCTGCTCCGCGGTGGGCTTGGGGTTTCTAATGTGTGGGGGTCCCAGTGCACCGTCGCGTAGCTCTGGAAGGCAGGTGCCTGACGGGGAGGGCCCGAGGCACGGGTTCCTCTTTTCCGGGTAAGGCAGACCCGTTAATTCCGAGCAGGCTGGGGCTTGCCAGGACTTACTGGCATCGACCTACCGCCCTGGAAACGCGGGTGCGGCCTCTACTGTTGGGTAACCCGGCTCTGGCCTGTAGAGCTCTAGATTACAAAATGCAGCAAGCTCTAGCTTTGGCAGGGTGGGGCTGGGGGACTACCGCATTGGGAGCCTTGAGGCTGATGTTTATGTAGGTGGTATATTTAGGATGTCTTAGGGAGGCAGCTAAAGCAACCAGGGGTCCTGTTGCATGCCAGCTCGCTGTATCTCTTCTCACCATCAGCACTGATTTTCAGCTTGTATGCAGAATTACTAAGGCTGGCTGCCAAAAGGGGAGGTAGAAGCCCTGAGCCAGGGCTTCCAGCTGCCGTTCTTGGGGAGGGGTAATGAATCCACTGGGCCCTCAAATTGGAATCTCAAAATCAATCTCTTTACTGAGACATCCTCACAGTCTCCAACCCGGACCCTGCCCCAGTGGGAGAAATACGATACCCCATCTCATTAAAGCCGAGAAGTCTTGGGGTTAGAAGGGAACACACAGAGGCCAACCTGGGCATCCTAAAGCCCAGGCTCGTCTCCCGCCACCACCCATACCTAAAGATGGCTTTTGGAGCCGTATAATAATTTGAGTGGGTTTGGGTTTCCAGCTTTTTGGAGGGGGAGGGGCTAGTTTGTTGTTTGGGTTTTGTGGGTTTTTTTTTTTAAGATTAATTTTATTATTTTTAAGTGTGTTTGTGTGTCTGCGGATATGTGTTGGTGAGTGCAGGTGCCCACAGAGGCCCCAGGTGTTGAATCCCTCTGGAGCTGGAGTTAGAGATGGTTATGAGCCACCTGACCTAAGAACTAGGAATTGAACTTGGATCCTCTTAAGAGCAATATGTGCTCTTAACCTTTGAGCCGTATCTTCAGCCTGTGTGTGTTTGTTTTGGGAGAAAGACTTTCTTGGTGCCCCTGGCTGGAACTGTGTAAACAAGGTTGACTGGGAGCTTGCAGTGATCTTCCTGCCTCTGACTCCCACTGATGGGATCACACCACACCCAGCTTGATTTTGTGTGAGTGTGTTTAAGGTGCTGGGAACCAAACCCTGAGAACTCAACTCCTGCTGGTCAATCACTGTGCCACACTCCTCAGGCCTAGAAGGCTTCTAGACACCAGCATCTGGGGCTAACTAAGTGGTTCAGCAGGTAACGGAGATTGCCCCAAGCCTGACGATCTGAGTATAATCCCCAGGACTCAGGTGTCCAAGGGAAGGAACCCACTGCCGTAAGAGATCTACACACGCATGTACATACACACACACACAGTGTTGAAAATGTTTCCTTTCACTGGGTGTGGTGGCATATATATGCCTTAATCCGAGCACTTGGGAGGCAGAGTCAGGCAGATCTGAGTTTGAGGACATAGCAAGGGCTGTGGTATAGAGACCCTGTCAAAAAATAAAAATAAAAATTGCTTTCAATGAATAAATCAGAAGAAACCAAAATCTGAGGCTGGAGAAATGGCTCAGTTAAGAGCACTTCCTGCTGTTGCAGAGGACCAGGGTTCAATTTCCAGCACCCACACAGCAGCTAGCAGCCCTCTAACTCCAAATCCGGGCCAGACGCCCTCTTCTGGCCTCCTTGGGCACTGCACACATGTGGTGCACAGACATCCATGCAGGCAAAAACCTACACACACAAAATTAAAATAAAATCTCAGCCGGGCGGTGGTGGTGCACGCCTTTAATCCCAGCACTCGGGAGGCAGAGGCAGGCGGATCTCTGTGAGTTCGAGGCCAGCCTGGGCTACCAAGTGAGTTCCAGGAAAGGCGCAAAGCTACACAGAGAAACCCTGTCTCGAAAAACCAAAAAAGAAAAACCAAAAAAAAAAAAAAAAAATCTCAAAGACAGGTGGTGGTGGTGGTGGCGGCGGCAGCGGCGGTGGCGCATGCCTTTAGTCTCAGCACTCAGGATGCAGAGGCAGGTAGGTGGGTCTCTGTGAGTTTGAGGCCAGCCTGGTCTACAAAGTGAGTTCCAGGACAGACAGGGCTGTTACACAGAGAAACCCTGTATCGAGGGAAAAAAAACAAACCTCAAAGACAAACAAAACCAGAGTCTGCGCTGCACTTTCTTATGATTTTTCAGGAAGCCCAGACTCTGGGCTGTGGAGACCAAAGCTTGGGTCCTGCCCTATGGAAAGTCTGGCAACTACGAGGTGCCAGGAGGTCCTGAGATGGGTTGCTGTGTGCCATTTTCTACTTTCTTGGTAGCCTGCTCTCAGGCCAGAGCAATGCAGTGCTGGACTGGAAACTGTTATGGGTGCGGAGAGAGGAAACCATCTGAGAATCAAGGATGGGCATGGGGTTGGAGGACCAGGGAGAGGTGGCTTAGCATAATAGCACCTTAGGACCTGAGGTAATGCAAGGCTCAGTGCCCTCTTTTGAATGGATTCCCAGAACAGAGCAGCTCGACTGCCCCCTCTGGTCTGTGTGTCCCTTGAACTTGCGGCTAAGTCCAGAGGCGATTAGCTATGTTTCAGGAGAAGCTGTTAATTCCAGTGGCCCTCTTTTACATTCCTTGTTATTGTCCAGCCTCCCTCCATCATTCTGTAGCACAAAACTGTTTTCTCCTTCTAGTTTCAGAAATTTTATTTATTTTAGGGCTGCAGGTGTAGCTTAATTGTGCACAAGGCCAAAGCATATCTCTAATCCCAGCACTTGGGGTGGGGGGTGGCGAGGCAAGAGAATCAGAAGTTTTTTTTTTTTTGGTTTTTTTTTTTTGGTTTTTTTTCGAGACAGGGTTTCTCTGTGTAGCTTTGCGCCTTTCCTGGAACTCGCTTTGGAGACCAGGCTGGCCTCGAACTCACAGAGATCCGCCTGGCTCTGCCTCCCAAGTGCTGGGATTAAAGGTGTGCGCCACCACCGCCCAGCAAGAATCAGAAGTTTTATGTTATTTTCATCTGCATATACAGTTGGAGGATAGTCTGGGCTACACGAGGCCTTGTCTCAAAAAATATATATATATATATATATTTCCCCCCCACACCTTAAAAGCATTTTAAGGGGCTGGAGAGATGGCTCAGGGGATGGTTGCTCACAACCATCTGTAATGAGATCTGGTGCCCTCTTCTGGTGTGCAGGAATACATGCAGACAGAGCACTGTATACATAATAAATAAATAAATAAATAAATAAATAAATAAATAAATAAATAAATAAATCTTAAAAAATAAAAATAAAAAATAATAATTAAAAAAAAAACATTTTAAAGGAGGGCTGGAGAGATCACTCAGCAGTTAAGAGCACACAGGCTGTTCTTCCAGAGGATCCAAGTTCAGTTCCCAGCACCCACATGGCAGCTCACACCTGTTTGTAACTTCAGTACCAGGGGATCTGGCACCCTCACACAGACATCCACGCAGGTGAAACACCAACGCACATAAAATAAAAATAAATCATTTTTTAAATTAATAAAAAGACACAAATGTCTTGAAAAAAATTGAGAGGCTGGGTGTGACTGGCAGAGTACTTGCCTAGCACATGTAAGAGTTAAATCTTAGCACCAGTAATGAATACCCAAGCGTAATCTCAGCACATAGGTGATTAAGACAAGAAAACAGAAGAGAAAAAAGGAAAGTTTTAGGGTTTGTGTGTTTGAGACAGAATCTCACTGCATAGATCAGGCTGGCCTCCCAACTCACAGAGATCCACCTGCCCCTTAAGTGCTAGGGTAACAGGTGTATGCCACCACACCCAGCTTAAGAAAAGAAAATTTTAAGGAAGAACTTTCCATTTGGAAAGGAGGAACCATAACTGATAGTTCATATTTCCTATGATTGTGTCAGCACAAGCCAGGATCCTCCTGGCCGATATTTACCTACCACCCCGCAGCTTCGGGCACCTTGTTAGCCAGGCAGTGGTGGCGCACGCTTTTAATCCAAGCACTAGGGAGGCAGAGCCAGGCAGATCTCTGTTAGTTCAAGGCCAGCCTGGTCTACAGAACGAGATCCAGGACAGGCACCAAAACCACACAGAGAAACCCTGTCTTGGAAAAAGAAAAAAAAAAGCTCTTTTCATATATTGCCTATTTGGTTTTTCTAGCAGTTCATTAGCTTCTGTTATTTTTTCTTAGGTATTTGATTTTATGCATGTATAGACATTTTTAGAACGAGTCCTTAGATATAGCTGGATTATTTAAAGGGTTTGTTAACTAGGCATGCTGGTTCATACCTGTAATGCCAACACTGAGGAGACAGGAGAACTCGTATCACTGCAAGTTCCAGACCAGTTGGATCTACATAGTAAACCCTGTTGTAAAAACAAACAACCGGCTGCGTAGAAGGCCCAATGGGAAATGTCTTACCCACCCCGCCCAGAACCCGTGTAAAAAGTGGTGCTGCAGCATTGCTTGTAACTCTGTGCTGGGGAGCGGAGACGGGAGGAGGTGTAACTCCACGACCAGCCAGTCTAGCTAAAACAGTGAGCTTCGGGTTCAGTGAGGGTATCTGGATGGATGGATAGATGGATAAAGGGATAGATAGATAGATAGATAGATAGATAGATAGATAGATAGAGAGGGTGAAGTGTTTCAGGTAAGACATTCCAATGCCAACCTCTGGCCTTCACATGTGCCCGAATGGACAAGTATACACACACACACACACACACACACACACACACACACACACACACACACACAATGGTGCTTGGGCTAAGAGGCTGCTGGGAGTAGGGGCAGCTTGCCATGTCCCAGCTTCCTGTTACTGCCTCTGGGAAACTGGCATGTTGCCCTTGGCTACAGCCAAGCATGATCTGTGACAGATGCTCCCAAGGCCAAAGAGTAAATGAAAGGTAAAGAAAGGGTAGGCACCCACCGCCCTGTCCCATTTGGTCCCCCACAGCTACTACCTATTCCACAGTGTATTGAGAAGTCTCCTAAAGCTGGTCAAAGGCAGCCGTGTCCCAGCCCTGGCCGGGCCAGAAGATGCTGGAGTTGTGATTTCTGACTCTCTTCCCATTTTATTTGATCCCAAGATGGTTCAGGTTTCAGAGTGACTGCCTGTCCTCTGAGGCCTCTCTTACAACACACCCAGGGCAGGGACAGCCCTGTGGACAGGTATTTCCACTCCAGAAAAACAGACTTAGCCCAGGCCATGAGATCAAGGCCAGACTGAACTAAAGAGTAAAATCCTGCCTCCAAAAAACCACAAAAGGCAGTGGTTTGAGGGTGATGGAAAGATGGTCTGGTGCTTCAGAGCACTTGTTGCTCCTAGAGAGAACTAGAGTTTGGATCCCAGCACGCACATCAGGCAGCTCACCACTACCTGTCACTCCAGTTCTAGAGGCTATGACACCCTACTCTAGTCTCTAAGAATGCCTGCCCTCACATGCACAATATAAATAAATAAGAATAAATCTTGGAAGCTAGGCAGTGGTGGTGTATGCCTTTAATCCCAGTACTCAGGAAACAGAGACTGGCGGATCTCTGTAAATTCAAGGCCAGCATGGTCTACAGAGCAAGTTCCAGGACAGCCAGGGCTACACAGAGAAACCCTGTCTTGAAAAAACAAAAAATAAATAAGTAAATATTTGGGGCGTGGGGGAAGCTGGGTATGTTAGTGCATACCTTTAATCTCAGCGCTCAAGAGGCAGAAGCAGATCTCTGAGTTGAGGCCGGCCAGCCAGCCTGGTCCACGTAGTAAGACCCTGCCTAAAACCAAAACAGACAAATCCTGGGCCTGTAGCTCAGAGTGCTTGCCTAGCATGCTCAAGACCTGGGTTTGAACCCCAGTACTGCATAAACTGGGTGTAGTGGTGTACACACAAATAAGTACACCCACATGCACACACAAAAATATGCAAGGGTGCTAGAGATATAGCTCTTGTATAGGTGGACTTTTCTTTCCCACCTGCCAGTTTCCAAATAACTGACACAGAGACTTAATTTTAATTATAAAGCTCATCCGATAGCTCAGGCTTGTTATTAGCTAATGCTTACATTTAAACAATCCATATTTCTTATCTACCCTCTGCCGCGTGGCAGTACCTTCTTTCAACACGGTGCGTTCATCTCACTTCTCTCTGCGTCCAGTATTCTCTCTGTCCCAAAAATCCTGCCTAGCTATCAACCAATCAGCTTTTTATTAATAATGAGAACAACACACTTTCACAGTGTACAGAGGATTATTCCACAGCACTCTTGTGCAAGGCCCTATTTTTTCCCCCAGTATTGAAAAGAAATAGTAAGATTCACATAAGCCATGTTTAGAGTGTTCAACAGCCACATGTGACTAGTAGCTACCATTTTGTGCACCATAGATATATTTCCACCCATGCAGAAAATTTTCTTAAGAATGCTCCAGAAACTGGGGCTGTAGTAGAGTGCTTGACTGGCATTCAGAAACTCCACACTCAATCATAGGCAGTCTCTGGGAGTTACAGACCAGCCTGGTCTGTATAGTGACTTCCAGGCCAGCTGGCCTACACAATGGGACTCTGTCTTTAAAAACAACAAAAAATCCTGCACCAGAAGTTACACTTGTATCAGCCATGTGCTTTGCCTGGGTTACTGCAAGAGCTCTCCAGTCTGTTTTCTTAACCTCAGTCTCTTCCTCCTTCAGAAAAGTGGTCTTTGTGTCTGTTTTGTTTTGTAGGTGGTGGTGGTGGTGGTGGTGGTGGTGGTGGTGGTGGTGGTGGTGGTGGTGGTGGTGGTGGTGGTGGTGGTGTGGTGGTGGTGGTGGTGGTGTGGTGGTGGTGGTGGTGTGGTGGTGGTGGTGGTGGTGGTGGTGGTGGTGGTGGTGGTGGTGGTGGTGGTGGTGGTGGTGGTGGTGGTGGTGGTGGTGGTGTGGTGGTGGTGGGACAGGTCCTCAGAGACAGCATAACCAGTTACAAAAATCTACTAGACCCTTACCCTTGGGAGGCAGACATCCTTAAGCTTTCATGACAATCCAAACCCTCTTATTTTTAAACTCCAAAATTCTGTTTCCTTTGATTCATGTTTCCTGTGTGTCTCTTTGCACAGTACATTAACTCCCCGTGCAGCTTTTACTAACAGTGCCTGAATTGGATGAATAGCGGGAGTTCACCAGGCGAATTTCAGCAATTGATTTTTTTTTTTTTTTTCATTTCTGAGCAGAGAGCATGCTAAGCATGGCCGCGGTCAGCCTTCAGGGGCCACTTCCTTCTGAAGTCTTAACCTTATCTCACTACTACAAGCTGACCTTGGTTTTGAGGCCTCATTTCCCTGCCTGTGCCCACAAGGGGAACAAGGTGATTCTGAATGCTCTGGGCTTTGGGAGTAGAACACCAGCCCCCCTGAGATACTGTCAAGCACAGCTTGGTTGTTGCCTGGACTCCTAAGACTTCCCCTCCCCCGCCCTCACCCCAGAGGGCTGCCCCTCTATCCCACTCCATCTGGCTCACAATGGTGAGTGAGCCTCAGGATATGATCCTCCCAGGATATACTTCTTCCAGTCTTACCTCCTATGAGGTTTTTTAATTTTTATTTTATGTGTATGGATGTTTTGCCAACATGTACACATGTGCACCATGTGTGTGCCTGGTGCCAGAGAGAGCATTAGATCTCCTGGGACTGGAGTTACTGTGAGTCAACATGTGTGTGCTGGGAATCAAATCCGGGTCCTCTGGAAGAGCAGCCCCTGCTCTTAACCACTGAGCATTTCTCCAGCCTCCTCCTAAAAGATTTTAGCCCGGCGGTGGTGGTGCACGCCTTTAATCCAAGCACTTGGGAGGCAGAGGCAGGCAGGTCTCTGTGAGTTGGAGGCCAGCCTGGTCTATAGAGCAAGTTCCAGGACAGCCAAGACTGTTATATAGAGAAACCTTGTCTTGGGGGAAAAAAAAAAATTATCTTCATCTCTATTTCCCCAGCATGGAAACAGATTCTCTGTGTGTTGGTTGAATGAATAAATGAAAAACAGAAGCTTTTCCTGTCCACTCATTTGGTCTTCCCTCTCAAGCACTTACACTCCAAAATACTCCATTGGTTGTCCTTTTGACACAGATTGCCTATCTTTTCCAGCTTTTATTTAGTTGGTTGGTTGGTCTTGTTTTGTTTTGTTTCCCCAGAGACAGGGCTTCTCTGTGTGGCCCTGGCTGTCCTGGAACTTTCTCTGTAGACCAGGCTGACCTCAAACTCACAGAGATCTGCCTGCATCTGCCTCCCAATGCTTAAAGTGTGCACCACCATCCTGGCTGCAAATTGCCTGTCTTAAAAACTAGATTCTAGGGGCTGGAGAGATGGCTCAGCGGTTAAGAGTACCCAGGTTCAATTCCCACCACCCACATGGTAGCTCTTAACTGCCTGTAACTCCAATTTCAGGTGATCAGACACCTTCACACAGATATACATGCAGGCAAAACATGAGGGCACATGAAATAAAAATAGATAAATTATTAAAAACAAAAACCAGGTTCTACCCTGAAGACGGAGAACTTGTCTTGCGTTTATGTGTAATCTCAGCACCTGGCCACCAACAGTAGCGTTGTCAAGTCTCAGAGCAGTTAAAGGCCAGAGTTAAACTGGGTGTGGTGGCATACACACCCCCGTAATCTCAGTATTGGGAAGGCAGAAGTAGGAGAATTCGGGATAGCCTGGGCTACATAGTAAGCCCCAGTTTCAAAATAAAAAACAAAGCCGGACTTGGTGGTTCCTACCTGTAACCGGTCCTTCAGGAGGCTAAGGCACGAGGGTCACTGAAAGTTCAAGGCCAGTTCATAGGAGTTCAGTAGGCAAAGCCTGATGACTGGAGTTCAGTCCCCAGAACCTATACAGTGGCAGGAGAGAACCAGCCTCTACAAGCTGTCCTCTGACCTTCACACACAGGCCGTGGCACACATTCATGCACACACACACACAAATAAATGTCATTTGAAAACAGTATTTAGTTCGAGGCCAGCCTGATCTATAGAGTGAGTTCCAAGACATCCAGGGCTTCACAGAGAAACCCTGACTCAAAGGGAAAAAATAAAAATAAAAACAACCAAACAGAAATGCTTAATATGTAAAACAGGCCAGAGTCGTGGGGATGGAGGGCAGGTAGACCCGAGAACTGACTGACCAACAGTGGTTTGCTTTGCTCCCCAGGGGGCTGTTGTGGTTCCGACTATAAACAGTATGTGTTTGGCGGCTGGGCCTGGGCCTGGTGGTGTATCTCGGACACTCAGAGGTAAGGGCCCAGGGGCTCTGGAGTCTGTCATCCTGGTGGGTAGGAAAGGGATGTCCAGTGGGCCCTCTCTTTTCACCACACAGCCAGACAGAGCATCTCCCATCCCACCTTCCCTCTTGGGGGAGGAGGCCCCCGTGAGGAGAGACAGGAATGGGCTGCTCAGGGATATAGGAGGCACACACCAGGAAGAGCTGTCCTGTGAGCCTGTCTTAGTTGGTTTTTTTGTTTTGTTTTGTTTTGTTTTATTGTAATAAAAACCATGACCAAAAGCCACTTGGGGAAGAGGGAAATGATTTCAGCTTACAACTCTCGGGTCACACTCCATCACTGAGGAAGTCACAGCAGGAACTCAAAGCAAGAACCTGGAGGCAGGAAGTGATGCAGAGCCTATGGAGGAAGAATGCTTACTGACTTGTTCCCCAGGGCTTGCTGAACCATCCAGGACCACCTGCCCAGGGTGGCAACACCCATAACGGGCTGGGCCCTCCCACATCAATTACAAATCAAGGAAGTACCCAATAGACTTGCCTACAGGTCGGTCTACGGAGACATTTTCTCTATGAAGATCTCCTCTTTCCGGGTATGGCTAGGTTTGTGTCAAGTTGACAAGAAACAGTCAGCACAGCTCTCCCCTCCCCATTTACCGAGTGTTCGTTCCAGTTGGAAGTGGTTCTGCTTCTGTCCCAAAGACTGCAGGTCATACCCAGGCAGAATCTAGTGTCTGTACATTAGCTCAGTTACTCAGAAAGGCTTGCCAGGCTCACGTCTGCCGCCCCAGCCTTCAGGAGGACTGAGCTGAAGGACTGCCGTAAATGCGGCACCAACCTAAGCTACAGAGTTCCAGTCCAGGTTGGCGTACACAGAAAGACCCTGTCTCAAAAAGATCTTAATTATACCTGACATGCTAGCACAGATTTGTAATCCTAAGCACTTGGGAAGTGAAAGCAGGAGAATCAGGAGTTCAAGACCAGCCTGAGCTACATATGAGTTTGAGACCAACCTGGACTGCTTGAAACCCTGTCTCAAACAAACAAAAAAGTCTTAATTATACAGAGGGAGGAAACATCAGGCAGAACCTACACACATCCTCTCCTGTACTGGCCTAGGGACAGTTCCCACAAGAGTCCGAATGGATGTACAGTCAGATGTGATCTGTAACAGCAGTGGTCTAGGGATATAAGAAATTTCTGCTGGGGTCTGGCAAGACAGTCCGGAATCCTAAGTCAGTATGGAGACTCTCCAGACTGAAGCATAATAAACATAATAAAGGCAGAGAAGTGTTGGCTCCCATAGTGTCCACCATCCACCTCTCCCTGCTGGTGCCTCCAGAGCTCAGCACAGGGCCAGATCCAGCCTCCCCTGCTGCATCAATGCCTACAACCCAGGAGCATTCCAGCCACCATACCTCATGGTAGAATATGGGGCTGGTATCCCAAGGAGGTAGCAGTGGAAATTCCAGCAGAAATCCCCCTCCCCAGCTCCCACCAATCAGCAAAGAGCCCCGTGTCTGCATGATGTTGCTGGTGCTTGAAGCTCTTGGGTGTCTGCGCGGCATCCTAAGCTGAGGTATGGGAAGCATGACTTTCTAACATCACTGATTCCCAGTAACCCCCTCCACTCTCCTGTCTTCCCCTTTACTCTATTTTTGCTACCTAAGGGATCCTGAGGGACTCTTCTCTCCCAAGACCATCAATGTCATAATCAGCCACAGTTTCCACTTCAGAGAGTCCTAGGCACACCTGGCTGGATCAGCTAGCCTGCCAGAAGGCATGGGGTCACCCTCCAAAGACACCCACACACCAGGCCCAGACAGCTAGACCTGGCCAGAGATTGGTCCTGTACGGCTAGCTGTTGCTGAGGCAATGGCCGTGCGTTCCTGTTCTCTCCATCTCAGGTCTCCTCCTCCTTACCCCAGGGAGCAGAGCTCCAAGACAGGAAGGCTAAGTTTCCCTGACAGACAGCAGGTAGGAGGTGAGAGCTGACCTCAGGTTCACCATGCTCGCTCTGGGTGAGCAGGCTTCCCCTGCAGCTTCCTCCCTCTTTTCCCCTTTCTGGAGTTAGCCCCTTCTCCAGCCCCTAGCCCACGTGTGGGACATCTCCATAGCTGGCTACCTTTATTTTCCTAGCCTGGCAGGAGCCTTCTGGGGCAGAGCAGAGACCTCTAACCTAGTGTGGTGGCCAACTCAAGAGACTAGACCTGAAGTTCAACACAGAATTGGGGTACAGAGAGTTCTTGACTAGCAGGCTAGTCTGTAGACTCTTAAACAGAAGGGGAGTGGGTCTGGAGGGTTGGCTTGGTGGTAAAGAACATAAAGAACACATATTGCTCTTGCAGAGGACCCAGGTTCAATCCTAACCACCCACATAGCCGCTCACAACTATCTGTAACTCCAATCCAAGGGGTCTGATGCCCTCTTCTGACCTCCTTGGGAACCAGGCATACACGGTACACAGTCATACATGCAGGCAGACACTTCTAGACATAAAAATAAAATGTAAAAGTCTTTAAAAAGAAAGAAGAATCAGGCATGTAACTCAGCCTCCCTTTTGGAGAACTTTGCACAGCCGGTGGGTGTCGGTCACCCAGCTGTGATGCTGGCCATCCTTCTTCAAGGCAGGTGAATCCTCTGGCTTTTCTTCGCTGCAGCATCCTCTATATTCCTGAGGCCCTTATGTGATAGATCTTTCCCTTACCTGAGGAATTCTTCTACTTCTGGCATCTGAGCTGCAGCCTCCCTCCCTCCCTCCCTCCCTTCCTCCCCCTTCCCTCCCTTCCCTCTTCTTCCTTCCCTCCCTCCTTTCCCAGAAGGCGGCTCTGCTGGGTTCCTGTCTGAGCCAGGTCAAGGTGTAGTGAAGTGGTTTAGTATTTGTCCAGCATGTTCAAGGCCCTGGGTTCCAGACCCAGCACTGAAAAAAATGTAAAAAGGCCTCCTGGGCCAGGGGGTGCCAGTATGAAGGGATCAACTGAAGGCAACCTTTGCACATCTGCATGGCCAGAGCCCCCAGGCTGCAGCTGTGAGAGCAGCCTGTCCCTCCCCAGCCTTCCCACCCCATCCACCAGCCTCTGGCCCTTTACTCTCAGCCTCTGCTTGCTCTTCCTTGGGTTTAAGGAACCCATTCACACTATCTATAGCCTGCCTCTGCCTGTACCACTGCCCTGCACATGTGCACACAGCTGGAGTGAATCTCCCAGCCTACAGGCCTTTGTTTCATCTTTTTCTTTTTTGTTTGTTTGGTTGAGACGGGTTTCTCTGTGTAGCCCTGGCTGTCCTGGAACTCGGTCTATAGCCCAGGCTGGCCTCCAACTCAGGGATCCACCTGCTCTGCTTCCCGAGTGCGGGGTTTAAGGTGTGCGCCACCAGCGCCCACTTGTTTCCTTTTCTAGTACTCTTTTCTTTGCCCATCCCCAACTTTGGGATTCCAAATAATATCATCCCATTGTCGCTCATCAATCTCTGTGAATTTTCTTGCAAAAGTATTCTTTCTTTCCCAGCCTTCTTAGATCCCCCTTCCCAATCAAACATTCCAAATTTTCCTTGAGATTTCCTGGATCTAAATTGCCTTTTAGTGATATTAACCCCAACCTTGAGGGTCCATTCCCCAAACAGGATTAAGTATTTGCTGTGGCTTGTTAATTCCCAGAGTGGCCACCTCATCCTGACTTCTGGAAACAGGTTTTCCTGTTAGGAGGGTGGAGATAAGGCTAAGTTCCCTAGATCACGGCAGGAGTGTCTTGGAAAGTGACATTGTTGCAACCTGGGTGCTCTCTGCATAGGCCCCTGGGCTCTGGACACTAGCAGACCTCTTCCCCAGCCCAGCAGCTCTGCCTTGAAGAGGGGGTGGGGACAAGATGAGAGGCTAGAAAGCCTCAGGCCAGCAAGGGGGTTCCTGTGTTCCTTGCAGCCTTAGACTGAGCTGGCAGGGGTGGGTGGATGTATTGAGAACACCACACCATGCCCTGTGTGTCAGGCATCCATGTTTATCTGGTAACCACGATGTGTGTTTACTGTGTCCCTTCCTACCCTTCCTGTCCCCACCTTGCCCTACCCCCTGGCTGCTCCTCAGACTGTCTCTGGAGGTTATGACCATCCTGTGTCGCTGTGAGAATATTGAGACGTCGGAGGGGGTCCCGCTATTCGTAACAGGGGTTGCACAGGTAATAACCCACCTGCTTCCTCCTCTATGTCTAACCTTCTCTTCCTGCCCTGCGGGGCCTGGCAGGCAGAAGCTGGATGGAATCTCCTCCTGAGAGTGTGCCTCCCCCCCCCCCCAACTCTGCTGCTGCTCTAGGTGCCAGGGTAGATTCAGGTAGACCCCCAGGTTCCTTGCCTTTGCCCCCGTTAAGGCTACAAGTAGAGAACACTCGGGGTCTGCAAGTTCTGTTGGGTCCCCAGGGGCTGTCATGCAGCCAGAGCTTGGCTAGACTGCTGAGCATTTCCAAGAGCTTTTCTCTGTGGCGTGCAGATTCCCGTCTTCCTTGCTTCGTGTGTCAGCTCTGGTGTGCACTGTCTTAGTTTCAGGAACTGGGAATGAGGCAGTGCCCATCAGAAGCCCCTGCCAGCTGTTGCCAGTAGCTCCCCAGGCTGGAGAGGTTTAAACAGCACCTTGCCCTTCCCTTTCCTCAACACTAAGTTGCCCTGCAGTCTTCTCAGGCAAAAACCCAGCATCCCCACTTTGTTCCTTACCCGTCCCACCAGCTCTAGCGAGGAAGGACATCCTCACCCATTAGCCTCTGCACCCAAGACAAAGGCAGCCTCCAGTACAGAGGTCTGTACCCCTGTGTGGTACAAGTAGTGTCCAGGCTTCCCTCAGCAAGCGTCCTTCCTTCTCTACCGGCGCTATCCTTGAGACCTCTGACAGTACCCAGGAACCTTTTTAGCTTAGGTAAATGAAGACATGAGGGGTCACATTGTTAGGGACAACAGCTCTCTCTAAGGGTGATATGCTAGTGTAACTCCAGGCTGCGTTTTCCTGGTAACCTGCATAGGCCCAATACCAAAGGGTGTCCTTCAAGTCATGACCTGTGGCCAGGGAGAAGGGCCAGCCAGCTTCCCTGGCAAGGGGCAAGTGTAGGGTTATTTATATACTGGCCTAGCTGTGGGCATACCCTCAGCATGCCTGCCCAGTAGGCAGAGCTTTCTAGAAGTAGACCCAGGGAGTAAGTAGGGACCCCTGGGGAACATTCAGGTGACACCCACGCACAGCCTTCATGACAGTCTGGAGTCCCAGCATCTGCTCTCTGTTCTAGAACACACATACACACATATACCGCTATAGCCTAGGCTGTCCCTGTGCCCATCGGCCCCAGAACACCACAGCCTCTTCTTTCTCGCTTGATTTTCCTTACAATTCAAGCCAGGATGATGAACATAACAACATAACACATATGTATACATATGTCACCCACTTACCTGCTTCCCCTGGAGCCACCTGCTCCCTCCCCTCCCTCCACACACAGCCAGCTACATACCTCTGAAGACTCCTCTTTACCGGGACCTTTGGTCTGTCCCGGCTGGAGCAGTGAGATACTGGACTCTTCCACACCCCAAGCCCTGGGCCCCCAGACCCATGTCCCTGTTTTGCATTTCTTGGCAGGATTTCCTTAGAGATTATGACGTTGCAGCCCCGCTGTGAGGACGTAGAGACGGCCGAGGGGGTAGCTTTAACTGTGACTGGTGTCGCCCAGGTATAGTAACTCAGCAGCCCCACGCATGTCCATTGAGGTGCCTTGTCCCCATTCTGGGTTTTGGGGGAGGAGGAGAGGACAGCAGCCAGGGGATGTCTCTCTCCAGAACTCCTGTCACCTCTGCACCAGGACCATCATTGGAACATGCCCACTTGGCCCGACTGGCCTCCCAGCAAAACTAACAGACACTCTTTCTCTCCCCAGTGGCCCTCTCAAGACAAAACCAGTGTTGAGGGCGCCTGTCTCACTAACCCACCCTTGTTTTTTACAGGCATAGGACCCAACGGACCCCAGGGTTCAGGCCTCCCTTGTTCCCTGGGTAGCTCAGAGGAAGAGACTGTGAGGCCGAGGAGTTCTGGCCTCTGGGTATTCTAGGAGCTGCTTATCTACCTCGGCTGGGGCCTGGGAGGGGTGTCCCACCCTATCCCACCCTCAACTTCACAGGGCAGTGAGGTTCTCTCCCAGTTATTGTCTCTGATGAGGGAGTTGACAGAACACCTGGAGAGGCAAAGACACTGTCATTTACACCCTGAGGAACTGTCTCCTACCCTGTCTAGGGTCTTTCCAACTCCATTTGTCTGTGTGTGTCCTTATTGCTCATTCTCCTTTTCACACTCCTGCCTCTAAGCCTGAGGGTCTTCTGTCTCTGGGGAGGCTGCAGAGGAAGAGCTGCCTGGTGTGAAAACAGTGGGCTGGAGGATAGGAAAATGGGTGTGGGAGAGGGGCCAGATCAGGACCTGGGACCACCAGGGAAGACTGAATCTCAGTTCCTGGTGGTGCCGCTCTCCCTTCAGGGGTCTCAGAACCCCCTTTGCAGCCCCAGGGCCAAGCAGTCTGACAAGGAGGGATGGAGCACAACTGCCAGCCAGCCTCTGCAGCTCAGGGCCTGGGCCTCTATCTGCCTTGCAGCTGACTCAGCCGTCTGTGTCCTTGGCAGGTGAAAATCATGACCGAGAAGGAACTCCTGGCCGTGGCCTGTGAACAGTTCCTGGGCAAGCATGTGCAGGACATTAAGAACGTCGTCCTACAGACCCTGGAAGGGCATCTACGCTCCATCCTTGGTGAGGCCCTGCCCAGCCTCTGAGCCAGGGCCAGAACATGTGCATGGCTGGGCCGGGAGCCTGTCCCACTGAGGTTTGAGCTAAAACATTTTCTAAGTTTTTAATTTCCAAACTCAAGGTGGACTGAAGGTGTGGTTCAGTGATGAAGCTTAGCATGCAAAAGGCCCTGTGTTTGAGCCCCAGCACTAGAAGGGAAAGAAAATAGGCTTGGGGAAATAGCTGCATTGGTAAAGTGCTTGTCTACAAGCAAGAGGACCTGTGTTAAATCTTTAGAACCCAAGGTTCTTTGAAAAGCCACCACATGCTGGAGTGGGTGGTGTGCACGCCTTCAATCCCAGCACTTTAAAGGCAGAGGCAGCTGGATCTCTGTGAGATCAAGGCTGTACATAGTGCAAGACCAGCCAGGGACTCTGCAGAGAGACTCTGTCTCAAAAAAATTAAAATTAAATTTAAAAAGCTACCATTACCAGGTGGTAGAAGTGCACACCTTAATGCCGGGCGGTGGTGGCGCACACCTTTAATCCCAGCACTCGGGAGGCACAGGCAGGCGGATCTTTGTGAGTTCGAGGCCAGCCTGGTCTAAAGAGTGAGATCCAGGAAAGGCGCAAAGCTACACAGAGAAACCCTGTCTCACAAAAACAAAAACAAAAAAAAAAAGTGCACACCTTTAATTCCAGCTCTCAGGAGACAGAGGCAGGCAGATCTCTGAGTTCAAGACCAGCCTGGTCTACAGAGAGAATTCCAGGACAGCCAGCACAGTTAAACAGAGGAACCCTGTCTTGAAAAACCAAAAGAAAAACATTTTTTTAAAGTGGGGACTTGGAGAGGAAGGGTGTTGAAGTGGCAGGTGGCAGACTGCTCATATATCTAGTACCACTCGGGACCCGTTTGCTCCTTCACCCTGGTCTCTACACAAGGAAGCTCAGAGTTAAACCCTTGAAAAGGAACTTCAGGAAGATTCAGCTCATATTGCTTGACCCTTGCATGCACCCAGGCTTGCCCTCAAATGCTGCCTCCTTCTCTAAGCTGGCTAGTCCCTGGAGATTGGTTTATGCTCCTTCTGTCCCTCAGGGACTCTGACTGTGGAACAGATTTATCAGGACCGAGACCAGTTTGCCAAGCTGGTCCGGGAAGTGGCAGCCCCTGATGTTGGCCGCATGGGCATCGAAATCCTCAGCTTCACCATCAAGGTAAGGTGTACTAGGAAGGCTGTACCCTTGTGTCCATCTGGGAGATGGGTGCCTGGTAGGAGGGGCACCCTTTGTACTTAAGACTGTTCCCAGGGACGACTGTGCCCCCTTCCTTCCGTAGGACGTTTATGACAAAGTAGACTACCTGAGCTCCCTGGGCAAGACGCAGACTGCTGTGGTACAGAGAGATGCAGACATTGGTGTGGCAGAGGCAGAACGGGACGCAGGCATCCGGGTATGCAGGCTTTCCCTTTCATGCCTCAGGACTGGGAGCTCAGGGTTGATGGCCCTGTGGTCCCTCAGCTAATCCTCACCACCACCACCCCCTTGCTACTCCCAGGAAGCTGAGTGCAAGAAGGAGATGCTAGATGTGAAGTTCATGGCAGACACCAAGATTGCTGACTCCAAGAGAGCCTTTGAGTTGCAAAAGTCAGCCTTCAGCGAAGAGGTCAACATGAAGGTGAGAAGCCCGAGGTCCCCAGACATAGGGCTCAGGCCTCAGGGTATGCTGTCCACCCTCTCATGCCAATCCTCCTGCTACAGACAGCTGAGGCCCAGCTGGCCTACGAGCTGCAGGGGGCCCGAGAGCAGCAGAAGATCCGGCAGGAAGAGATTGAGATTGAGGTAGTGCAGCGCAAGAAGCAGATCGCTGTGGAGACCCAGGAGATCCTCCGCACGGACAAGGAGCTCATCGCCACCGTGCGCCGCCCTGCAGAGGCAGAGGCCCACCGTATCCAGCAGATTGCTGAGGGCGAAAAGTGAGAGCTTGGGCCGGGCAGGCAGGCTAATCAGGCTCCCCGCCATCAGTGTTCCCCATGCTCCCAGCCACAGCTTGGAAGCTAAGCCACCCCCTTGCCCAAGTCTGCCCCTTCCTGTGAAGCAGATAAGCTCCCAGGCTTGTTGTCTGGAGGACTCCTCAGTAAGTTAAGAGTCCAGGATGTCTGGGATAGTGCTCAGCCCAGAGGCCTCCTCGTCGGCCCCTCCCACTTGCAGCTGGGAACTGGTGGCTTGTGTTCCACAAGAGCTAGCAGGGCAGGCCTTCCTCTTCAAATGTCTCCTGTCCCTAACAGCCACCAGAGCAGAGAGCTAGAGGGTGTGCTGGGCCCCAGGTAAGGTTCGAGAGAGCCCCAGCACCTCTTAACTAACTGATCTGCGTGGCCTGGGCTCCCTCAGGGTGAAGCAAGTCCTGTTGGCACAAGCAGAAGCTGAGAAGATCCGCAAAATCGGAGAGGCAGAGGCAGCAGTCATTGAGGCAATGGGCAAGGCCGAGGCTGAGAGGATGAAGCTTAAGGCTGAGGCCTACCAGAAGTATGGGGACGCAGCCAAGATGGCCTTGGTGCTGGAGGCCCTTCCCCAGGTGAGGCTCCCTCCCACCCATGCTTGCACTCAAAGTTCTGGTCCCCTTGCTTGACCACTGGGCAAGTGTCAGGATTTCTCTGGGCCCAGTCTGTAACATCCACACTCTGCTGGAGGGTATGATGAAAACACTCAGTGGGCAGGCAGGGACCCTCCCGCAGGCCCAGACTCTGGCTCATGGACCTCTGTGGCCGTCCCTTGCTGTCCGGGTTGCTTTGGGTGTGGGTGACATGGAGAAGAGAAGGGAAGTGCTGGACAGGAGAGACGAACAGAGTCAGCACTGTCTAAACGCAAAACATCCCACCTCCTAGATTGCTGCCAAAATCTCCGCCCCGCTGACCAAAGTCGATGAGATTGTCGTTCTCAGTGGGGACAACAGCAAGGTGACGTCAGAAGTGAACCGGCTGCTAGCAGAACTGCCTGCCTCTGTGCATGCCCTCACCGGTGTGGACCTCTCAAAGGTGTGTACCTTTCCGTGGTGGGATCCCTAGACAGCCCCCGGGACTGCACAGCAGATGGGTTCAGGGCAGCAGCCCTCATACAGTCTTTCATCCTTGCAGATACCCCTGATCAAGAATGCCACTGGTGCACAGGTATGAGGCTCCTGCAGACGCACGGCCTTCAGCAGCTGCCTACCTTCCCAGCACCTCTTAACATCACAGGGACAACGAGGACGTTACTACTCTGGTGCCTTATTTTGTAGGGACCAGAACTGCTGCGTGTTCAGGCCATCTCTGGCTGTCCTCCCTTCTCTCCTGTTAGCCTTTTCTTCCTCTCTGTCCCACACCCTCACATCAACTGCCACATTCATCTAGTGTGTTTTCTCTTCTGCCATATGTGCCTCTTCCTCTGGCTATCTGTTTCTCTCTCTCTTTCTTCTCACCTCCACACACATCAGATAGTTCAAGCTGAAGTTGAAGTTGTTTATTATAATCACTGTCTGTCTGTAAGGAGTGGCCCCACTGCTCCTCAGAATCCTGGTGCCTTCAATTCTACATGTATCTGTCTGTCTTCCCTAGCCCTGGCAGAACCCAGCATGGGTACAAGGGTTCTGGGTAGGACACTCACTCTCCTTTCTCCTGGTCTGAACTTCCTCAACTCTGTTCCAGGAAGCCCACAACCCACACACTCCTGCCCTTTGAGGCTTGAGTGGCCATGGCCTATTGGGCCCAGAGTAATGCCCTTCACACACCCCCAGGCCTGCTGTTACCCCTGCCCCTCTGCCCTGCATCCCAGAGGCACAGAGGCAAGGCCTCCTGTCTATAGCAGCTTCCTCAGTTTACTACTGCCTTAGGAGGCCCTGCTCGTGCTCAGGGACATCCCCTTCACTGGCTTGTCCTTGATTGGTGGGGTGGGTCTTAGTCCAGTTCTACTAAGTCTTTCTGAGGTCAGTGTCCAGCTCTGTTGGGGACAGGGAAGTCTATAGCTCTTCCTGCTAGTGCTATGCTGTCCTGGGCATGGGGCTCTCCCGGGAGGCAAGGCTGTGCCAACCCCAAGAGAACCAAGTGCTGTAGACTGGCCAAACCTCACTCTATGATGCCATTTTCTTCTTGGCCAGCACGATGGGGTTCCAGCCATGGGAAGCAGCTAAATCTTCTGTGTCTTTGCACCATTGGTGGCAGAAGAGCCCAGGGCCCAAGTATCCTCGTAGGGGTGCAAGGGTGTCCCATGGTCCCAGTCCCCACTCCTGGCCCCGCCCCAGCCTGTGTAGCTGTTCTGCATGTGAATGCTGCATGTCTGGTCTGGGGTTTGGATGTTGCACTGCCCCACTGCCTGGCCCCTCTGGTGAAAATAAAGATCTCTTATGCCCACACCTTTCCTTGTGTGTTCTATGAGGAGAGAGAGTAGGAAACAAGAACCAACTGGGTCCCCCCAGGTAACCACATCAGCATCAGGGTTGCTCTTGCCTGCCCTAGCCACTGGGAGGCATCAGTATACTGGCCTTGCCCTCAGTAGAGACTGACCTTGGCACTGAGGCAAGACCTGGGAGAGGGTGGGGCAGGTTACAGGCTCGCCGCCAGACCTGCTCCCATTCCGCAATGGAGCCCAGTTCTCAGGCTTAAGAGCATGAACTTGGTGCTGGAGAGATGGCTCAGAGGTTAGAGCACTGGCTGCTCTTCCAGAGGTCCTGAGTTCAATTGAGCTTGTATACATAAAATAAATAAATCTAAAAAAAAAAAAAAAAAAAAAAAAAAAGCATGAACTCTGATAGGGCTGCTTGTATTTTAACTTAAATTTTAATTCTGTTGTTGATAAATAACTTCATCTTCTCAGGCCTCAGTATTCTTTTATTGCCATTTGTGGGGTTTTTTGCTTGGAGACAGGTTTTCATGTAGCCCAGGCTGGTCCCAAACTTGCTGTGTAATCAAGTCTGACCTTGAGCTCCGGTTCCTTCTGCCTTCGCCTTCCAAGTGCTGGGATTACAGGCGTATGCCACTACATCCAGCAAGGTTTCTTAATGTGCAAACGAGAGTGGGGCTGGGGAGATGGTTCAGTGGGTCAGAGCACTTGCTGAACCTGAGTTTAGATCCCAGCCCCTACGTAAAAACAGTGTAGCCATATACCCCTATAACCCCACTGCTAGAGTGGGACAGGGATAGGATTGCTGACACTCAGCCTAGCCAAAAAAAGGTAAGTTCCGGCTTCAGTGAGAACTCTCCAAAGAACAGGCGAGCAACAAGGCTGCATGCACCTGCCGCATGTACATACAACACTTACACACAGCACACACACACACACAGACACACACACTCACATACCACACACAGACACACAGACACACAGCACACAGACACACACAGCACACACACACACACTCACACACACACACACACACACAGCACACGTGGGGCTGGGGAGATGGTTCACTTGTAGAAGTGCTTTCATACAAACCTGACTACCAGAGTTCAACTCAGGAACCTGCTTGAAGGTGGAGGAGAGAACTGACTTCACAAGTCGTCCTCTACTTCACAGATGCTACTGCATGCGTGTACCTCCCTACACATCATGCACACACAATACTAATGAATAAAATCTTTAGAAAATTCTAATCTGTGTGAGGTGTGCTGGCACAGCCCTTTAATCCCAACACTCTGGGAGCAGGCAGGTGGATCTCTGAGTTCAAAGCTAGCCTGCTCTACGTAGCAAATTCAGGCCAGCCAGGGCCACCTGGTAAGATCCTGCCTAAAAAAATACTAAACCAGGCTTGATGGCACAGATCTATAATCATATCACTCAAGAAGTAAAGGCAGGAGGATTAGGAGTTCAAGGTCATAACCAGCTACATGGCTAGCCTGGGCTACATGAAATCCAGTCTAAAAAAAAAAACAAAAGTTGAGCCAGGCAGTGGTGATGCACATCTTTAATCCCAGCACTCAGGAGGCAGAGGCAGGTGGATCTCTGAGTTCTAGACCAACCTGGTCTACTACAGAGTGAGTTCCAGAACAACCAGGGCTACATAGAGAAACCCTGTCTTGAAAAACCAAAAAAATAAAAAAGTTGAGCCTATAATCTCAGCCCTCATGAGGCATGTAAGTTCAAAGCCAGACTCAACTACAGACTTAAACCCTGCCTAAAAAAATAAGAATAAAAATTGACCTATCTATTAGACCACCAAAGTAACTGCAATCATCAAAAGAAACTTTTTAAAGGGGGCTTGGGGGGGGGTGCTGGAGAGATGCTCAAGGTCTAAGAGCGCTTCTTGGTTCAGTTCCCAGCACCACAGAGTGGTTCACAACCATCTCTAATTCTAGTACCAGACAACCAGATGTCCTCTTCTGACCTCCATGGAGACCAGATATGCATGTGGTACATAGACATACACGCAAGAAAACACTCAAACATCTTAAAGATAAAAAAAAATTATAAAAACAAGGCAAGTACACCCCAGGTTATTATCATATCTCTATCTAGCAAAGAGCCTGCATCCCATCTGCACTAACACAATGGAACCAACCTGAAATCACCAGCCTGAGGAATCACAAGCAAGAGGATCAAGGCAAGTCCAAGGTCAGCCTGGGCTACAGAATGCTGCCTTGGTTCAGAAGAAGAGCTGGGGATGTAGCTCGGTGAGTGAGGTGTTTGCCTAGCGTGCACAGAGCTTGGGCTTGATCTCAGCACCCCTAAAGCCTTTAGTAATGGTGCAGACCTGTAATCCCAGCCCCCGGGGGTGGAGGCAAGATCAGCAGTTCTGGGTCATTCTCAACTACACAGGAATTGAAGGCCAGTCTGGGATCAATGAGACCCTGTCTCTAAATGCAAGGAAGGGAAGGAAGGGAGAAAGTTCAGTGGCAGTGATTGGCCAGCATGTCAGAGCACTAGATTAGATTCCCAACCATTCTAGTCCAGGAAAAAAATGGAGGGGGGTAAAAACGACCACTTACAAGTCAATGATAACCTAATAGCATGATCTTTTGGTCTTTTTTAAAAGGGTTTCATGTAACCCCTAAAACACAACAACCCTCCCAACATCCACAAAGCAGATTATTATTTTTTACCAATAAAGGAGGTAAAAGATAACTCAGTAGACAAATCCACACAAATGACAGGCACATTTGGGTAAATGCCTTTTCACTGTTAATAAATAGATGCCCTACATACAAAAAAAAAAATGATTGGCACAAGCACCCACAGAATGGCCAATAGATAAACGAAAATGTATGTGGCAGATTATCCTTCCCAAAGAGAGTGGCAAGAATATCCTCCATCCCACATGTTCCTCTTACACTGTGCCTTTGACGTCCTTCTAACTAAAGATAGAGCCCATGCCTCCTTCCCTTCAGACTGCTTGGGTGGGTCTCACTGTTTAGGTCACAAGAATGTGACCTCTAAGAGATGTTCTGAGACTGTGTCATACAAGATGGCGATGCCAGACATAACTTCTGTCTTATTGACTAGAATACTCTCTTTTCTGTTGGTTTTTATTTTATTTTGTGGAGACAGGGTCTCAAGCAGTCCAGGATGACCTTGAACTCATGTTGCAAGACTGGCCTTGAATTTCTGGTCCTCTTGCCCTTCCCTCCACAGTTCTGGGAACTGCAGCTGTGTGCCACCAAGATCAGCCTGGTGTCTTTAAGCCACTCTGTCTTTAAGCCACATGCAACTGTAGCTCTGTCTTAAGGTCCTTGCTCTATGACAAAGTCTAGGTAGAGACCATAAGGGCAGGCTCTGAGCTCCCTGAAGAGAGGGAGCTACCTGGCCAGGCTCTAGCTGCTCTATCTAGATGAAAGACACCCAAACCAGACTGCCCAGCCAAACTCCTAAGATCCAGACCCAGAATCCAAGAGAGATCCGTCAGAGCTATCCACTGTTTACACTCTTAATTTGAAGGGTTGAAGAGACGGCTTAGTGATGGAGCATTTGCCAAGAATGTCAAAGACTTCAAGTTCAATCCCTAGCTAGAGAGAGAGAGGAAACCTAGCCAGTCATGCTGGTATAGGCCAAAATCCCAGCACTTGGGGAGTAAGTAGAGGCAGAAGGATCAGGAGCTCAAGGTCAGCCTCAGCTACATAGAAAGTTCAAGGCCAGCCTAGATTACATGACATCCTATCAGAGAAACAGAAAGAAGGGATTGGGGCCATAGCTCAGTGGTAGAATGCTTTGCTTAGTATGCACAAGACCCCATATTCACATCCCCATACCACAGAAGGACAGAAAGAAATGCATAGAGGAACAAACATTCCAAGCACTCTGGAGGAGGTGGGAGCAGGAAGAGCAGTTCAGGCAAGCCTCCAGCAGGAGACACTGTCTCAAAGAGACATAGAAATGGAGGGGAGAATAGTCACTACTATAGCTCTCGTGCATGCGTGCGTGCGTGCGTGCGTGCGTGCGTGCGTGTGTGTGTGTGTGTGTGTGTGTGTGTGTGATGTGGTGTGTCTGTGTGGGTCTGTGTCTGTGTATCCCATATTCCAACAATTCCACACCTAACAGAAGTATGCATATATGTAGGTACAATAAGATTCATACCAGTATTGTGAATAAGGATGCCTAAATTCAGCCAGGCGGTGGTGGCGCACACCTTTGATCCCAGCACTTGGGAGGCAGAGGCAGGCAGATCTGTGAGTTTGAGGCCAGCCTGGGCTACAGAGTGAGTTCCAGGACAGCCAGGGCTACAACCCTGTCTAGAAAAGCCAAAAGAAAGAGAGAGAGAGAGAGAGAGAGAGAGAGAGAGAGAGAGAGAGAGAGAGAAAGAAAATGTGTCACCACATCTAGCTCAAAAACTAACTTTTAAAACAACTATGAAAAAAATAAAAATACAAATTTCTAAAGACTAATGTTTTGTTTGTTTGTCTTGTGGGGTTTTTAAGACAGGGTTTCTCAGTGTAGCCCTGGCTGTTCTGGATCAGGCTGGCCTCAGGATCAAAGGTGTGCGTCACCACTCTGGCTCTAATTAAATGTTTTTCTCCTTTAATCTCTAGTTGATTGTGTGAAAATAGACTACTGCTGCCCTTGTTTAGTAGATAAGGAAACTGAGCCACATGGAAGGGAAGAGACTTGTACAAGGTGATATAGTATGTGTGTGCTCCAGAACCAGGACCTGAACCCAGACTCCTAGACTTGAAGCTCACGTCTTTGAGGCCTGTGTGCCATAATAGAGTCCAACTGGGTCTAGATTGGCCAATTGGTCTAGACTGGTCAAAAACAATTGCCTAGTCAGAGGAAACAACTGAAGTAGTCTAGAAAAGGTGGTGAACAAGGAGACAGAGCCCTGGTGAAGATGATTTGGGGTTGGGATGGGACCAATGGACTCCCAAAGTGGAGACAACAGGACCAAAACTCCCAGAGTGCATACTCTCAGAGTATACTGTGGGCTTTCATGTACTTGTGAAGGGCAGGAAAGGGTTCAGTATGCAGATAGAATTCCTAGATGGCTCCTAGATGCTGCTGTCCCCACTTCCTGGTGCTCCTGACTCCAGGTTGCATGAAGCAGGGCCTCACCATGCTTCATACTGTTCCCAGGCCCCAAGCCTGAGGGCATGGCACAGAGAGGGTTAAGAGGCCAGGAATCTTTGTGTCTGGGGTGGATGAGAACTGTGATCAGGAGCCTCCTCTGGCCTGATAATCCACACTGCCTATCTCTTCCAGAGCAGCTGTGAGGCAGGCAAGTTGTCCTAGCAAGAAGGGAGGGAGGTAAGAGCCTCCTACTGACGGCGGCGGCGGGAAGGGTTTGCTTTCAAAGACAGGGACTCACAGGCTCTCTGGGGCTTTTCTATACTGAATAACTATCTGCAGGGCTGTGACTAATGACTGGAGAGGTGATGACCTGAGTATAAATAGACACCGTGGTCCCTACTGGTCCTGAGAACAAGAACTTAGAGCAGAACAGGCTTGAGGAGGTCATAGTGTCATGTCCATTCGTCCCGCATGTGTCTCAGCAGGTGTGCAAGAGACACACTCTAATGCACACATCTTTGCAGGTGTGAGAGTGAACACAGGTGTCCGCGGCTACAAGCTGCATTGGAGATGAACAGGGAAAGCCCATTATTGCAAAGCCAGAGGGAAGAAGCCTGGTTTGGATGAGCTCCATTGTATACACGCCAGGCTGTAGAGATGGAGAGAAATGTCCATCTTTATGATCTCACTGAACCTCACAAGAATATAGAAAAGAAGGCACTTTGACTGAAGTTTTTGATGAAGAAGCCCAAACTGCAAGATGATGGACAGGGGCCAGAGCCACTTAGCAGGTGTCCGTAAAGCTCGGGCCCTGACAAATTCAAAGTCATGCTGTTCCCTTTGGCTCTATGTCCATCCTGGACAGTGGTCAAAAAGCAAGCAAGAACTCTAAGGCACACTTCCTGTCCATGCAAGCCGAAAGCTCTGCTTCAAGTCATGGAGAGTCCGTGATGTCAGGGTAGCCAAGTAACATGATGGACGGCTCACAAGCTGCAGAAAAGTCAGAGAAAGACAGAGACTTGCTGGGTGAGCTGGCTACCAGCAGCACTAGAGGAGGCTTACAGGAAGGTCTGGGATTTGAGTATGGTGGCACATACCTGTAATTGAGAGAAGGAGGCAGGAGGATCAAGAGTTCAAAGTCATCCTTAGCTATATAACAAGTTCAAGGCCAGCCTAGGCTGCAGGAGACCATGTAGCCAGGACATGGTGGGAGGACATACTTGTAATCCTGGCATTTGGAAGATGGAGGCAGGAAGATCCTAAGTTGGAGATCAGCTCAACCAATTCTATAGCATGAGGCTACTCTGGGCTACTCAAAACAAAACACACACACACACACACACACACATTTTTTTCACTTTTTTAAGGGAAGGGAGGGAGGAAGAGAAAGGTCTGGGGCTGGATGTGTAGCTTATTTATAGAGTTCTTCCCTACCATATGGCAGGGACATGGTGGGTGGGTGGAGTCTCAGGAAATGGAAATGGCAGACAGACAGGAACCCAGTGTCCTTCAGGGGCTTTTCCCACACATCCTTCCACTGAATCTGCCCAAGGAGTGTGGGGATGCTATTAACATCATTCTTGGTTTTTTTTTGTTTTTGTTTTTGTTTTTTTTTTTTTTTTGGTTTTTTCGAGACAGGGTTTCTCTGTGTAGCTTTGCGCCTTTTCCTGGAACTCACTTGGTAGCCCAGGCTGGCCTCGAACTCACAGAGATCCGCCTGGCTCTGCCTCCCGAGTGCTGGGATTAAAGGCGTGCGCCACCACCGCCTGGCTCATTCTTGTTTTTATAGGCAAGCAGACTGCAGCACAGAGAGATGAATTAAGCAGTCTACACACAATCAATCCCATTACTGGTAACTGGTAAACTTAGGTCTGATTCTCTTGCCCATGAAACTTAAATGGTGCCACAGAAACACATGAGACCCACCAAATTCTTAGCACGCATATATGCAGAGTCTTGGAGAGCAGAGCTGGAGCCCTGCATCCTTAACTGATTTACTGGGATGCACAGCCAAGTACTCGCTCCTCAGTTTTCCTATTGTAAAGTTGGCATGCAGTCACCTTTTGAAGACTGATGAACACTGGCAAGACCCCTCTCCAGGAAAGCCATGTTTAAGACCCCATTCCCTGGAAGGGCTCCAGGAGCATCTGTGAACATTGTTCACAATGCACACTTGCTTATGGAGCCAAATGGGAACACAGTGAGGCCGTGAGAAGACTTGGTGCACAGTCCCAGGGGCGGCATCTGTTCAGTGTAAGGCATTCTCTGAACATTTCCCAGAGTACGGCCTGTGAAGGGTCCTGGACTACAGAAGTAAATCCAACATGAACCCATTCACAGAGTAGTTGTGACTACCCAGGCATCACATGACTCTGAAATAGGTGTTGAGGATAACAGAAAGGAAAGAAGCAAAGTGTGAACACAAGGGAAAGTGTCAGAGTCAGAAGTGTCACAGAGCAGTCGAGATGGACCTAAGGTGGGACACACAGTCAAGCTTCCCTTTGTCCTTTACCAGCCACATGGGCAGTTTAGGGTTAGGGAAGTTTTCTGCTTTTTTCAAGATTTTTTTGTGTGTAAGAGTGTGTTTGTGTGTGCCACATGTGTGCAGGTGCCCTGCCTGAGGCCAGAAGGGGGGTCAGATCCCCTGGAACTGGAATTATAATGGTTGTGAGCTGCCTGATGTGGGTGCTGGGCCGTTTCTCCGGTCCCTGCTCTTTTCCTGTCTTCATTGTTTACTTTTCCATGCTGAGGATCGAACTCAGGGCCTCCTGCATACTACACATGTGCTCTGCCACTAGCCATACCACGGCCCTTCAGGGTTCTCTTCTCATACTCCTTAGCTCCGAGTCACACCAGGCTTACTTTTAATTCCTTGTATCTAAAGCACAACAGGAAAGCCAGACATGGCCACTCACACTTGTAATTCCACACCCTCAGAGGCTGAGGCTAAAGACGTCACAAGTTTGAGGACAGCCTGGACCACAGGGTAAAATACTGTCCTAACAACAGTAACAATAAAATAAGATAAAACAAGGCCAGATATGGGCTCACGCCTGTAACCCCAGCACTGGAGGTACTGAGGTTCGAGATTTGTCATGAGTTTAAGGCCAGCCTGGGCTGCAATGTCTCAAAACACCAAGACAAAACAACAAAACCTCACAGACTGTTGGCCGGGCGGTGGTGGCGCACGCCTTTAATCCCAGCACTCGGGAGGCAGAGCCAGGCGGATCTCTGTGAGTTCGAGGCCAGCCTGGGCTACCAAGTGAGTCCCAGGAAAGGCGCAAAACTACACAGAGAAACCCTGTCTCAAAAAAACCAAAAAAAAAAAAAAAAAAAACCTCACAGACTGCAAGCTTCCTGTAACCTAGGTAATCAAGAGGGAACTAGGAGTCATTCTCCCAGCAGTCTGTTTTCTTAGCGGGGTGGCTGCTGTACCTCTGATGTGTCTGCGCATGCGGGCAGTATGCACCCGTGTACTTGAGTACTCTATAGGCATGTGTGCTTTCCTAGGTATCTGTGCAGATCCATCCCACCTTCCTGATCTTTTAGGACCTGACACTCAGGTGGCAGGAACTCTGAGGCTTCAAATGATTTGCCACCACTCTTCAGGCCTCAGTTTCCCCTCTTTTATAAATGAGGGACTTGAGCTTCATGACTTGCTTTTTGTTGTTGTTGACGTGTTTGCTTGCTTTTCAGATTCCATGCTATTCCTAGGCTGGTCATGAATTTTAAGCACTCTCAGCCTCCAGGGTGCTGGGATTGCAGTCATGCACCAGCAAAACCTGCTCCAACTCCATCATTTGAAAGGATTTTTGCAGATTTGATATGCCTTTTGTTTGCTTGTAGAATTTTTAAATTGTCTTGAATTATGTATATGTGAGCATGTCTATATAGAGTTATGTGCACATGTTGGTACAGGTGTCCAAGAAGCCAAAGGTATCAGGTTCCCCTGGAGTGACAGCTAGCTACATAAGCCACCTAACATGGTTGCTTGCAACAGAACTGGGGTCCTCTGCAAGAGCAGCTCACGCTCTTTTTTGTTTTGTTTTGTTTTGTTTTGTTTTGTTTTGTTGAGACAGGGTTTCTCTGTGTAACAGTCCTGGCTGTCCCAGAACTTGCTTTGTAGACCAGGCTGGCTTCCAACTCAGAGATCCTCCTGCTTCTGCCTCCTGAGTGCTGGGATTAAAGGCGTGCGCCACCACCACCCAGCTGTGCAGCTTACACTCTTAACTGCTAAGACTTTCCACCCCAGATTTGACAGTTCTTAATTTTACTCACTCTATTTACTTTGTTTTTTGGATTTTTGTTGTTTTTGTTTTTGAGACTGTCTCCTGTAGCCTAGGCTGGCCTGGAATTCCTGCTCCTCCTGCCTCCACCTCGCAAGTGCTAGGGTAACAGGCATGTTCCACCATGCCTAACGGATTTGTTTATTTTGGGTGCAACAGATAGTACTGAAGGCCTTGCACATGTTACTATTCTCTATCACTCATCTATACCCCAGACCATAATCCAAGGACTGCAGTTATGCTGTTTTTTGGACAGGGTCTTGTTATACAGCCATGGTTGGTCTAGAAAGAGCTATGTATCCCACTCTGACCTTGAACTTGTGGCAATCTACCCGATTCAGGATTCCTAGTGCTGGGAACACAGGCATAGGTTACCAGGCTCAGCTCTGACTTGTTTTTTAGCCTACTCTGGTTTCAAACTGGCTATGTAGCCGAGGATAAGCTTGAGCTTCTGATCCTCCTGCCTCCACCTCTCAAGTGCTGGAGAAACAGCCTTGCAGCACCATGCCCAGCTTAGTCTAAAGGCTTCTGAACAAATCTAAATAAGAGCATAGAGTTTAAGGCTGTAGTGGCAGGGGTCAGAGCTAGCAGTCAGGAGAGGCCTGGACTGGCTCACGGCAGCCTCAGGAAGAAGCTCCAGGACATGAAGCAAAGGCTGGCAGAATGAGGACAGGCCCAAAGACTCCCACGGTGTTTCCCCGCCCCCATGCTTGCCGGTTATTATGTGACTTCCAGAAAGGGACAGGGATTCCATTCCAGTTCCCTGTGGGGAGCTGGGGAGGCAGAGAAATGGAGGAGCAGGCATCAGGGAAGACAGACTTGGGTGGGGAAAGTTCCCGCTCTGGCCCCTGCAGGCATGATAAGCAGGTGCTAGGCCCCTACTCTGATAGTATGGTCGGCTTATCAAGGAGCCCAGGCTATCTCACCTAGGCCCAGACTCTGTTCTAGTTCCACACCCTGATCACAGAAGCCCCCACCCATACTTGCAGGCCATAGCCACAGAATCTCTGGCTGGCAGAGATATCTCTGTCCTCTACTTCCAGGACTCCTCACTGCTCTCCAATTCACCCTGAGACTGGGCCTCAGCACTGTGGTGGGCAGCATGAAGCTTGGCCCTGATGTAGGAAGCCTTCATTCCGTAAAGCTTGGCTGTCTGTGGGTCCTGGAGGAGAGCTGGCCTTAGGAGGGTTACAAGAGAGGAAAGAGGGTCACAGGGAGGCAGGAGCTGACATGGCTAGAGCGTCAGTGGTGACATCTTCTCACCTATGTATTTCTCACTTGATTCTCACCTCATGGTGGAGCATGTAGCAGCCCTGAAGCTCAGAGAAGAGCAACTGACCACCAGCCACACAGCTAGTGAGCCAAAGGAGAGGAGGGGAGCAGGCTGCAGCATCCAGGGTGCTGGTCCACAGTCACCACAGACGTGGGCATCAGGAGGTCCCGTTTTAGATTTGAGGAAATGGAGGCTGAATTTGGTCCTAAGTTATGGAGCCGGATGCAGTAAGCTGTGACGGTCACTGCTAAAGCTGGGCAAGCTTGATGGTTCCTAAGTGTTTTCAAGAATATTCCATGGGAGCCAGGGATGGAGATGGATGCCTACCTATAATTCAGCAAGCGAAAGCAGGATCAAGTTTTATAGGGAATTCTAGAACAGACTCAGACTCACAGAAAGGAACAAAGAAAAGGAGGGAAGGGAGGAAGGGAGGGAAGGAGGGAGAAGAGACAGAGAATTTCAGATTCATTGCCTGTGATCTTCTCTGGGAAGGAGCAGAGCAGACTTGGGTACTAACTTTCTCGAACTCCTGTGGCTAGCATCTGTGCTGTTAAAGTACTTTATCAAAGTGAGCCTGAAGCAAAGACCTATAATTCCAATGACTTGGGAGGCTAAGGCAGGAGGATTGAAAAATGAAGGCCTGCCTAAACTACACAGTGAGCTTAAATGACAGTCCGGGCAACTTAAACTAGGCAGTAAAAAGAGGGGTTGAGGATTGGCGATGTAGTTCAGTTGTTACAGTGCTTGCATACGTAAGGTTCTGGCCCATTTCTCAGCACTGCATAAACCTGGCACAGTGATGAATGCCTGCAGCCCTTGCACTCAGTAATTAGAGACAGGAGGCTCAGAAGTTCAATGTCATGCTCAGTTACAAATGGAATTTAAGGCCACATGAGACTCTATTTCAATAATAAGAAGAAGAGCAAGGCACGATAGAGCATGCCTTTAACCCTCTCAGGAAGCAAAGCTGGCAGATCTCCGAGTTCTAGGCCAGACAGGACAACATAGGAGACCCTGCCTCAAAACAAACAGGTGATGGGTGTAGTGGTGCACGCCTTTAATCCCAGCACTCAGGAGGCAGAGCCAGGCGGATCTCTGTGAGTTCAAGGCCAGCCTGATCTTCAAAGAGAGTTCCAGGACAGCCAGGGCTGTTACACAGAGAAACCTTATCTCAAAAACAAATAACCCCCCAAAACAACAAACCAGGAGCCATGTATGGTATTGCATGCCTTTAATCCCAGCACTCAGGAGGCAGAGGTAGGCAGATCTCTGTGAATTCAAGGCTAGCCTGGTGGACAGAGTGAGTTCCAGGACAGCCAGGGCTACAAACAGAGACCCTGTCTCAAAAACCAAAGCCCAAACCAACAACAACAACAAAAGGCTAGACAGAGAAGGTAACACTTACAGACCTGCAGAGAAAACAGTGCTGACTAGACCAGGGAAGATCATGCATAGCGGAGGTAGACCACACGCCTGTTCCTCGGCAGGAAACAGAACACCTCTGAAAAACCAAAAGGTTAGGTCTTTCCTCCCACCCCACCCCCACCCCATCCTAATGCAGCCTGAACCTGCAAAGGAGGAAACAGACCAGACTGTCTAGGATAAGAGAAGGGGGCGGAACATGCCCCAGAATGAGGGTCTAAATAGCAGAAATCTCCCCTTCCCCACAGGGAGAGACCCAAATAGTGCCAGGCTCTCATTTTAACTGAAGAACTGAGCCCCAGACCCTTACACTGGCTCTCACAAGAGCTGGGACCTCAGGTGCTCTTCAGTCTCCCACCAGAGTAACCTTCACCCAGGGGACCTTGATAGAACAGTGGCCAACAAGCTTTGAGAACGAGCTTTGACTCTGCCCATCTAGTTCTAGTTTCTTGGGCTTAGCAAAAATACAAATTCTAGAATGGAAATAGAGGCTGAGAGGTCCACTGAGCTTGCTCCCAGAGAGATTCTATATAGATCCAGCTGCCAGGACCCTCCCTGACCTACACAGACTCAAGGAACATTCCCAACCATCACCCAGAACAAAACAGGCCTTTCAGCAGGCCTCCAACAAACAACTAAGCCCAGAAGGATGGATGGGGTGAGGGTTTTTCTACCTCCTAGAAGTGGGTAGGTAACTGGCTTCATGGGGTGGGGGTGAAAGTCACCCATTTAAAAGAATGGAGGCAGCCAGGCAGTGGTGGCGCACACCTGTAGTCCCAGCATTCAGGAGGCAGAGGCAGGTGGATCCCTGTGAGTAGTTTGAGGCCAGCCTGATCTACAAAGTGAGTTCCAAGACAGCCAGAGCTGTTACATAGAGAAACCCTGTCTGGAAAAACAAACAAACAGAAATAAATACAAGAATGGAGGCAAGATGGAGGTGTGGTTCCAGGGATAGGGTTCTTAGCTAGCATGCATTAGGCCCGAAGTTTCAGCCCCAGCACAAACAATAAGCAGATAACAAAGAAACCAACACGTTAAACAAAAAAGGGAAAGGAGCCAGTGACTTGTTTCACGAAACCAGCAGGGGAAGGGTTAAGAAGTAGGGACTTCTAGAACCCGGGAAAAGTACCCCACCCAGGGGAGGAGCCAGAGGGTTAAAAGCCAAGCCACTTGAGCAAGAAGGGGCAGGGCGGGCTCTCCCTGTCCAGAGGCTTCCCCAGACTGAAGCTTCAGCCCTAGGTAAGCACTCCTTGGAATGGCTGCCAGTCTGCTCACAGGTCTGCCCAGAGGGAACCTTCTGCCTCACTGTTTGTTTCTGGCTCTGCATCCCTGAGAGATCTGAATAGACCTTAGCTTCTTCCTCTAAGCCACCTGGGTTACCCCTGACTACAGAATCAAGAATCAAGGAGCCAGTGCTCTGGGAGGGAGTGAAGAGCAAGGCGGTATGGTGTGTGTGTGTGTGTGTGTGTGTGTGTGTGTGTGTGTGTGTGTGTGTGTGTCCAGCCTCGACTGATCCTGCCCCAGTGCCCTGGCTCTCCATTCCACAGCTCTCTTCTCCAGGGCCTTGGCTGGGATATCATCATATACTGTAAGTTTGTGATGAGACACTACAGTATAGATGATGTACTAGTCTGGGTACCCCCAGCTCTAGAGCCTGCCTGGGAGGGCAGGAGAATGTTGAAGCCCACGGGGCTCACTGCTCAGCCTATCAAGCCTCCTGATTGCCGTGGCACTTGGGGATGGCGAGGAAACCGTTACCATTACTGAGTTTAGTAATGGTAACGGTTCTCTTGCTGCTCCCAGAAACTGTGCCAAGAAGAGCTCGTGACCCTGGTGCAGACTCCTGGAAGAGAGACCCCAGGCTGACAAGAGAATGGGGGCAGGGGAATGGGTACATTTTCTCTTCCCTATTCCAAAGAAATAAAGATAAGAATAAGAACACTTGTCATTTAACTTTATTAGCATCCACGGTTGGGTAGCAGGATGGTGTGGGAGGGATCAAGAACTTGGGTGAACAGGTGGATACACAGGTTGAGCCAGGTGGTGGCGGTGCATGTCTTTAATCCCAGCACTCAGGAGGCAGAGGCAGGTGGACCTCTGTGAGTTCAAATCTAGCCTGGTCTATGTAGTAATAGCCAGCCAGAGTTGTGTGGTGAGAACCTTGTCTCAAAAAAAAAAAAAAAAAAAAAAAAGCCAGGCGGTGGTGGCACACACCTTTAATCCCAGCACTCGGGAGGCAGAGGCAGGAGGATCTCTGTGAGTTCCAAGGCCAGCCTGGGCTACCAAGTGAGTTCCAGGAAAGGCGCAAAGCTACACAGAGAAACCCTGTCTCAAAAAACCAAAAAAAAAGAAAAGAAAAGAAAAAGAAACATAGGTCCATATATAAGTTCAAGGTGAGGAACTTGGGGATGAAGAGAAAACTTTTCTTCCTATCAACAACTGGAAACTCGGGGCAAGAGTCTGGGTCCAATGCTAGCAGGGGCGGGATGGCCCTATTCCCACCATGGGGACGGACTTCTAAGACCTACACAGCCGAGACCCTAGGCCGAGGAACTACCTGAGAACTGAGCTAAGGCAGCTTCTCTCCTCCAGTGGAGAACATGGTTGGGCAGGCACCGTGCACACACAACAAGGCCAGCTGGCTCGCAGCCAGCTGGTGTCCACGGCCCTCAGCAGCCCTCAGGCCCCCTCTGACAGAGGTAGTTCTACTCAGTCACTCTGCCAGCAATTTGAGCAGGAATGCCCTGGGAGTAGCAGCAGAGGATGGTCACTTGAGCAGTTTCACAGAGAGGCGGATGTGGACATCACAGAGGAAGATGTCCATGAGGTCTTGGCCCACCTCCTGTGCAATCTGGGCGATCAAGAGGCCCTTCTGACCAATCAGGATCCGCTGCAGTGGTGAAAAGAGGCACATTTCTGCTCTGGCCTCACAGATGGGAGAAGGAACCCCTAGTTAATACTGCTGCTGCCCCTCTCTGAGCCTGCCCTCACTTACCATGTGAGATTCTTTGGGCACCAGAAGGTTCTGTTGGATCACTAGCTCCCCACTTGGTCCTTCCTCCCATACCACTGTCTTCTGTATAAGGAGACATCATGACCAGTCAGGCACGCTCATCTCTATGTCGTGGTACCCAACCGATCCAGGTGTGTGCCTGGTACATAGGCCCCGGGTCCTTTCACTGTCCACACCTGCTGTACACTGTAGGGCACCTCCTCAGGCAGGTACTCTAGGAGCTTCTCTCGGATTTTATTGGCACAGATCTCTTCAGGTGTCTGGCTAGTGAGGACTCCACTGTGGAATTCCCAGGGTCCTGGCTTGGTCTGTGCCAGAAGGTATTGCTGTGGGTACAAAGGAAGAGTGGGCTCTTAACCCCATCAGCACTCCCTTATTTAGGCACAATTCTAGGAGAAAACAGGGGCTTTTTGTTTATGACAGGGCCTCATGTAGCCCCCGAGCTGACCTTAAAATTGTATATAGTAGCAAAGGCTGGCGAACTCCTGATCCGACTTTACCCTGACAAGCCCTGGGACTATACAGGTGAGCTACCATACTGAATTTAATGCCCCCCCCCTTTTTTTTAAATATAGGATCTCATGCAGATCAAGCTGGCCTTGTACACCCTAATTTGCTCAGGCTGGTCTTAAACTTCCAATCTTCTTGTCTCTACTTCCTAAATGCTAGAATTTGAGGTGTGTACCACCATGTTGAGTTTATGTGGTACTAGAGATTGAATCCAGCACCTCTTACACATTAGGCTACCATTCTATCAACTGAGATACATTCCTGTTTATTTTTGGTCTCCTTATGTAGCCTGGTTGGCCTACAATTCACAATGGAGACCAGGTTGGCCTCAAACTGAGTATCATTCTGCTTCTGCCTCCTGAGTACTGGGATAACAGGTGTGTGTCACCACAGCTGGCTGTTTTTGGTTTCCTGAGACAGGGTCTCATTGTAACTGAGCTCCTCTTGAATTCACTGTGTAGTTGAAAATGACCTTGATTTCCTGATCCTCCTGCCTTGGCCCCCCAAGTGTTGGGATTACAAGTATAAATGACCACAGCCAGATTTTTGTTTTGTCTTTTTTTTTTTTTTTTTTTTTTTTTTTTTTGGTTTTTCGAGACAGGGTTTCTCTGTGTAGCTTTGCGCCTTTCCTGGAACTCGCTTTGGAGACCAGGCTGGCCTCGAACTCACAGAGATCCACCTGCCTCTGCCTCCCGAGTGCTGGGATTAAAGGCGTGCGCCACCACCGCCCGGCTGTTTTGTCTTTTAAAAGACAGGATCGTAGTCTTATAGTCAGCCTGGTCTGGATGAGGCCTATTTTAACATGGCAGAAACGATGGGCTATGGGCAAGGCTAACTGACCTTTAATGTGTTCACATCCTTGTTGTTTAGTGCTGATAACATGAAGATCTCCTGGAAGTAGGGCCAGCCAGTTCTCTGAGAGTTCCTCACTGAGTGTGTGTTTGGGTCCTTAGCTGCAGGGCTAGGGCCCTGGGTGCCAAGGTGTGAGTGCAAGGCCTGCTTGATATTGAGTTTCTTGCCATTGACCACACCTTCAGTGAGGGCTGCTGTCAGCTCCAGGAGAACTGACTTCTGCTTCAAGCAATCTACCTGTAGATGGGGGATGAGTAAAGGACATGGTGAGAGAGATGGGACCTTGGAGGGAAGACTCTTCCTCAGGTGGGCAGACTTACCTTGTTTAAGACGAGGATGCTCGGGACCTGGGAGAAGTGGGTCAGACACTGCAGCACCTGGGGGCTTAGCTGGCTCCTGGTCCACTTGTCTGACACGTCCACAAGAACCACAGCTAGAAGTGGCAGGACAGACAAAAAAACAGACCATGACCTTCTTCCTGATCCACAACAAGTTCCAGGCTATGGCTTCTGGCCAGACCCCAGCTCCCAAACTCCCAGGAATGAAAGGCTCTGTACATAGGGCTTCAGTTTTTTAGTTTGAGTCTAACCAAGATCAGCAGATTCCATGCTCTTCCATGGGTCTTCCAACAAAGACAGCTCCAGATGGTGCCTGAAGGACGAATGTATTAGTCAGGAAGGGTCATATGACTGATCAACTCTTATGAGGAATGGGGTGTAATTGGGAAAACCCCCAGCTCCTATGAAGGAATAGCCCCTCCTCTTTCTTATCACCACCCCCCTAAACACACACACACACACACACACACACACACACACACACACACACACACACACACTGTTCCCACAGCTAATACCTCTTTTGTTTAACAGGACTGATGATACCAGGTGTGTCAAGCAGAATCTAGAATCAGAAGAGATACCCACAGCCCCCAAAAGGAAAAGATTTTTTTTAATGGATTAGTGGGGAGAAAGGCCACACACACCCCACTTTAGGTTCTAGGATTCAACCCAGGGCTTTATACATATTAAGTAAGTATTCTAAGATTGAATCTGCAGAGTGACAAGAGGCTTTTTATTTATTTATTTTGCCAGGGTCTCACTGTGTAGTCCTGGCTGTCCTGGAACTCACTATGTGAAACAGGCTGGCCTTCAACTCATAGAGAGCCACCTGCCTCTGCCTCCTAAGTGCTGGGATTAAAGGTGTGCACTACTAGAGAAAGGCCATCTTTGATGTTAACATCCTGCCTTTCCTTCATGGGCAAGCTGTTGCTGACTTTAGATTTTTCACACTTTGGCATTGTCTTAATGTTACATGGGACCCCAAAGAAAGCAGGTGACCATGGATAAATCAAGGATGAATGCTGGAGAGGAGGCTCATTGCAGAATGCTTGGGTAGGACCCAAAAAGCCCTGGGTTAGATTTCCAGCACTGCACAAAATAAAATCACAAAACCAGAGTTCAATGTTGAATTATGCTTTATTTAGCCAGGTGAGGTGTCACACTCCTATAATCCCAGCACTTAGGAGGCAGAGGCAAGCAGATCATTTCAAGTTTAAGGGCAGATTAGCCTACAAATTGGGTTCAGTGCCAGTTAGGGCTACATGGTAAGACCTTGTCTCCGAAAGGGAAAAAAAAGGTTCAGAGCTGGGCATGGTGGTATCTCTTGTATCCCAGCACTTGAGAGATGGAGTAGGCAGGAAGATCATAAATTCAAGGTAATCTTTGGCTATATAGAGGAGCAACCTGGGTTACATGGGTGTGTCACAAACACAAAGGATGGGATGGTTCAGTGGGTAAAGGCACAGGCTGCCAAGTCTGACAACCCAATTTTGGTGCCAAGGACTTACAGGAGAGAAAAAGGGAAGTGCCTCCTAAAAGTTGTCCTCTGACCTCCATACAAGCACCATGGCACATGAGCACCCACACACATATAAATAACTTCAGAATAGTCGCAAAATAGGGGAGGGAGAAGGAGAACTATATGGAACCTTAAGGGAAGTCCTAGCCGGGCAGTGGTGGCGCATGCCTTTAGTCCCAGCACTCAGCAGGCGGATAGGAGGATCTCTGTGAGTTCGAGGCTAGTCTGGTCTACAGAGTGAGCTCCAAGACAGCCAGAGCTACACAGAGAAACCTTGTCTTGAAAAGAACAACAACAAAAGGGGGGGGGTCCTCTATACATTCTTTTTTTTTCCATTTCTTTAGGGTTTTTTTGTTGTTGTTGTTTTGTTTTGTTTTTGGTTTTTGAGACAGGATTTCTTTGTGTAGCCCTGGCTATCCTGGAACTCACTTTGTAGACCAGGCTGGCCTTGAACTCAGAGATCCACCTGACTCTGCCTCAGGCTTGGGAGCGCTGTGATTACACCACCACTACACCCGGCTGAACCATCATTTTTTAAAAGGCTAAGATAAGAGAACGGCTTAGCTTTACTCTATCCTGTCTGCAGAACTTCTGCAGGTACCTACCACCTGGGCCTCCTTCTCTGTGATGATCCCTAGAGCTTGGCATCGAGTGGTGTGCACCTTCTTGGAGACAGGAAACACCTTCCAGGAAGAAAGAAGTCCCAGTGAGATTCTAGATCCCTCCCAGGCCATCCACCCAGGCAAAGCAAGCAGTGAATGAAAAAATGAAAAAAAAGATAAAGAAGGGTGTAGGGAGACTGGAGAGATGGTTCAGTGGTTAGCAGAACTGAATGCTCTTCTAGAGGACCTGAGTTCAATTCTCAGCACCCACATGGCAGCTCACAACTGTTTGTAACTCCAGTTTCAGAGGCTCCAACACCCCTTTCTGGCCTCTGTGGTCAGAGGACAGACAAGGAGTACACAGATATATATGAAGGCAAAACACCCATACACATAAAATAGTGAAATGTGCAAAAAGGGAGGTGTAGGGGTTGGGATGACAAAAGTGTGTCATACTTTACGACCCAGCAGCTGATTGGAGAGTGTTGACTTTCCTGCATTTGGGGCTCCCAGGAGGACCACTCGGAGGACCCGTGGATTCTCAGGCATGTCAGGAGTGTGGACCAACAGCAGATTCTGCTCATCTATGTCAGGATGGCAACAGGAATGATATATTGGAATCTAGACTCTATTAGATACTCAGCTCTGATACTCAAGGAGGAAATCAAGATAAAAGATTAGTACACCAGGCTGAAGCCACCCATTCCTAACTTTGAGATTAGTTTGGCATTTAATTTTATTTGATTTCTCAGGTTATCTAACCTCTCTAAGCCCCCTGGTTTTCTCATATGTGATGTGGAATCACATTAACATTATCTATGAATAACTTCTTTTTCACAATGACAACTGTGTAAAAAAAAATTGTTCAACATAGGTTGGGCATTGTGATACACACACACTTGTAATCACAACCCTTGAGAGGCTTAAACAAGAGTGGATTACTTTTGAGCCCCAGGCCAGCCTGGGCTATATAACTAGACTCTGTCTCAAAAAAACAAAACAACCTCACTAAATTACAATGGAGAAGCAGCACTTTATAAAATGGATATGGCTGGGCAGTGGTGGTGCACACACTCTCAATCCCAGCACTTGGGAGGCAGATCTCTGTGAGTTTGAGGTCACTCTGTAGAGAGTGAGTTCCAGGACAACCAGGCTACACAGAGAAACCCTGTCTTGAAAAACTGAAATAAAGCCGAGCAGTGGTGGTGCACACCTGTAATTCCAGCACTTGAGAGTTGATCTGTGTGAGTTCGGGGACAACCTGGTTTACAAAGCAAGTTCCAGGACAGCCAGAGCTGTTACACAGAGAAATCCTGTCTCTCAAAAAACAACACAAGCTGGGCAGTGGTGGCACACACCTTTAATCCCAACACTCGGGAGGCAGAGGCAGGAGGATCTCTGTGAGTTCGAGGCCAGCCTAGTCTACAGAGCAAGATCCAGGAAAGGCGCAAAGCTACACAGAGAAACCCTGTCTCGAAAAACCAAAAAAATAAAAAATAAATAAAATAAAATAAAATGGATGTGGTGGCTCACACTTGCAATCCCAGAATGCAGGAGTCTGGGGATAGTGAGCTCCAGGTTATCATGGGCTAGAGTGAAATTCTGTTTCAATGTCCCCTTCCAAGAAAAATAGCACTTTATTTCTCAAATAGCATTGACTGGAGTCTGGTAAGAGACTAGACACTGTTAACTGCAATACGGTATCATAAGGAGAGACTGAGAAACTCTGCAGAACCTTCATAGCAGCATTAGTAGGGTGCCACAGTCAACTGAAGAAATTTCTGGAATTGGAGATCCTCCTGCCTCTACCTCCCCAGTGTGGGGACTACAAGCATACACTATGACTACACCTGGCTCAGCTCAATTTAGTGTCTTAACAAGAAGATGGGGCTCAACATTCATTTATTGGGTCTACACTCTGCTTGCCATGTGGGGACATAGGGAGAAAACTTGGTCTTGCCTAATGATCTTTCGTGACCATTACTGACTGTGACCAACACAAGTGTCTTCACATTCTTTTTTTTTTTTAAGATTTAGCTATTTATTATAAGCGCCAGATCTCATTACAGATGGTTGTGAGCCACCATGTGGTTGCTGGGAGTTGAACTCAGGACCTCTGGAAGAACAGTCAGTGCTCTTAACCACTGAGCCATCTCTCCAGCCCCTGTCTTCACATTCTTAAACTCTTGTTGTTGTTGTATTTATTTATTTATTTGTGTTGGCGTGGGCTTATGGAAGTCACAGTACTTTCTGGAGTTGGTTCTCTCTTTCCACCATACAGGCCCCAAGGATTGCTCAGCTTGTCAAGCAACAAGAGCCTTTATTTGCTAAGTTATTTCCCTGGCCCTCATTCTCAAACTCTTTAATAGCCGTCGCTCTTTGAACTCAGATTTATTTTCTATTAAATGAGAGGGGCTAAACTGATATCTCCAGAGACAGAGGGATTTAAACCAGGCTACACGCCTACCACTGCTAAAACCACCAGGGGCTGCTGGTCATGGCTAACACCTGTAATCCCAACACTCTAGCGGCTGGAGCTGGAGGATCCGAGTTCCAAGCCAGACTGGGTTACCCGGGGAGACCTGTCACACAACAGAACACCCGCAACCAACCTAAGTGAGCCCTTTACCTCTGTGCACCGACACGGCGGGGACGCTGGGAGCTAACGAACTGTCAGGCTGAGGGAATCCAAGGATGCGGTCCAAGGCGGAGCCCTGACCGTAACGACTAGAGGCCGAGGCCAGGAGGGGACCAGAGAAAGCGGCGCCCACGACACAGGACACGCACCTCGCCTGGTTACCTAGAAGCGAGCCGGGCGGGGTCGCCCACTCCCTCCCAGCATGCGGGCCCACCGGCCGGGCCCCCAACAAAGACCGAACCAGGCCAGCGCAGTACCGTCTGGGCGCAGCCATCTTGCCGCAAAGCACTCTGGTACCGACCACAAGTGCACCCCGATTGGGCCGTCAGGCTCACAGGCCGCCGGGAAGGAGAAAACTAGATCCGCCCCAACAGAACTGGGCCGCAAGGGAGATCCAGGGAGGGGTAGGACGAGACTCTCTGCAGAGGCTAAGGAAAGGCAAAAATGTGATGTACTTATTGTCTGCGTGAGGATAACGGTCGCCTTGGACTCTCATACCATCATGTCTCCTGCTGCCAGAGTTTTGGAAAGGAGCTTTTTAGTCCTGTCTTCTGATTAACTACATTCCTCGGGAAGCCAAGCCGCCGAAACCGTCCTTCTAGCCCGCAAGAGGAGAAACTCGTGATATTAAGAGTGGATATGGGGAAAGGGCCCTAGGCCGCATTTCACAGCAAATTTTTTTTTAAGGATTTATTTTTATTATTTCATGTATCTGCATCTGTGCACCATATGTGTGCTTGGTGCCCAAGGAGGCGGTAAGCCTCTGTGTGGTTGCTGGGAATCGACCTTAGCCACTGAGCCAACTCTGCAGTCCAAGATTTTTATTTATTTTTTTTAAGTGCTTTCTAACATCGATCCTGCAGGATCCTTTTTTATTTCCTCTTTAGCTGTGTTTTAGCTGGGTGTGGCAGACTTAGTTAGGGTTACTGTAGCTATGATGAAACTCCAAAACCAAAAGCTACTTGGGGAAAAGAGTTTATTTGGCTTACATACCTTGAATTACAATTCACTGAGGGAAGCCAAGGAAGGAACTCAAACCAGGCAGGAACCTGGAGGCAGGAGCTGATGCAGAGGCCATGGAGGAGTGCTGCTTACTGACTTACTCCTCATGGCTTCCTGAACCTGCTTTCGTTCCTTCTTTTTCCTTTTTTGGTGTTTTCGAGATATAATTTCTCTGTGTAGCCCTGGCTGTCCTGGAACTCATTCTGTAGACCAGGTTGGCCCTGAACTCAGAAATTGGTCTCTGCCTCCCGAATGCTGGGATTAAAAGCTTGTTCCATCATCACCTGGCTCAGCCTGTTTTCTTATAGCATCTAGGAACACCAGCCCAGATGTGGCACCACTCATAATAACCTGGATCCTCCCACATCAATCACTAACTAAGGAAAATGCTGTACAGGCTTGCCTACAGCCCAGTCTTATGGAGGCAACTTCTTAGTTGAGTTTTCCTCCTCTGAGATGACTCCAGCTTGTGTCAAGTTGACGTAAAACTAGCCAGCACAGGATGCTTTTCGAAATCTGCACCTTTGTGTTGTGCTAGCCCTCTGTTAAGGAGTGGTGCTGTGGAAGCCATTTCTTTTGAGCAGTAGACTATGTCTACCTCCTTAAATATCAGCTCCTATGTAGTCTTTCTGGAGGAAAATGAACAATAACAGAAACAAAAGCAGAGGAGGTTGCTGGATGTGGTGGAGCATTCCTGTAACCCCAGTATTTGGGAGGTGGAGGCAGGAGGATAGGGATGTTCAAGGGGGGAGTGGAGGAACCTGGCACGTTAGATCGTTAATCCCAGGATTTAGGCGGCAGAGGCAGGATGATCTGTGTGAGTTGGCAGTCAGCTTGGTCTAATATCAATTCCCAGGCAAGCCAGCACTACCTAGTGAGTTATAGGCCAGCCAGGGCTACACAGTGAGACCCTGTCTCTAAAGAAATAAAGCAAAGTATAATAAAACAAACGGCGGGGGAGAGGGATCAGCTGGTTGGTGCAAGTGCTTGGTGCGCAGGCTTGATTTGAATTCCAACCCTAGAGCCTACCATCAAGGTGAAGAGGATTGGCTCCTGAAAGTTGTCCTCACATTTCATAACACAGGGAGGGAGAGAGGGAGAGAGGGAGAGGTTTTAAGGTAGGGATCGGAGATGTAGCCCAGTTGGTAGAGTCTTTGCCTAGCATGCAGTAGGGCCTCGGAAGGAAGGAGAGAGGAGAGGAGAGAAATGGTGGAGCTGCTTAGCCACCTAGGAGCTCCCAGGATGATCCAGCAGTCAGAGGATCTGAACTTGACCATCCATGGGTTTTGTGCCCTGGAGCTACCCTTGTCCTTTCAAGCCTCTTAGTCGGACTTCCCCGCCTCCACCCTTTCCCACCTGTGCTAGTGATTAGTCAGCCAAACTCTGTTTTTGAGCTGAGGATCGAACCCAGGGCCTTGGTAAGCGCTCTACCACTGAGCTAAATCCCCAACCCAGTCAAACTCTTGAAAGTGTAAGATACATCTTTCAGGGACTGGAAAGATGAGAATTTATGAAGCATCTACTACATAGAAGCACTGCAGGGTGCTGGGGATGCATCAGCTAATGAAATGGACAGAAATTCCTACTGTGAGATTCTCATGTAGACAGAGGTCCTGAGTCCTACATCTGTGTGTGTGTGTGTGTGTGTGTGTGTGTGTGTGTGTGTGTGTGTGTGGCAGTAGTCTGACAGGAAGTTGCGGTACATCAGTGCTGTGCTTTGGTGAAAGCCTGAGTGAAATGTATGTAAGAGAAACAAGGGAGATGCAGTAGGAGCTGGAGTGGGGCTAGGTGTGGTGGCCGAGTCACATTTCTAATTCCTTGCGCTTGGGAGTCTAAGACAGCAGGATTTCTATGAGTTCAAGGGAATCCTGGACTACATAGTGAGTGGAACCCTATGCAAAAAAAGGAGGGAAAAACAGCCCCCTCCCTGAAATCCCACAAACCAACGGCCTGGGGATGTGGCTCAGTTGGTAGAGTATTTGTCTATTAAGCACAAAACCCTTGGTTAGATTCCAGCGCCACATAACACAGGGTGTGCTAGAACATACCTCTAATTCCAGCACTCAGGAGATGGAGGCAGGAGAATCAGAATTTCAGCATCGTGTTCAGATACAAAGCAAGTTCAAGGCCAGCCTGGGATCCTGTCTATCTATCTATCTATCTATCTATCTATCTATCTATCTATCTATCTATCTATCTACGTTTTTGTTGTCCTTGCTTGTTTTTTTTTTTTTAAAGACAGGGTTTCTCTGTTTAACTGCCTTGGCTGTCCTAGAACTTTCCCTGTAGACCAGGCTGGCCTCAAACTCATAGAGCTCTGCCTGCCTCTCCCTCCCAAGTGCTGGGATTAAAGGCATGTGCCACCACTGCCCAGCAAGACCCTATCTTTTTTTTTTTTTTTTTATGGTTTTTCGAGACAGGGTTTCTCTGTGTAGCTTTGGGCCTTTCCTGGAACTAACTTTGTAGACCAGGCTGGCCTCGAACTCACAGAGATCTGCCTGCCTCTGCCTCCCAAGTGCTGGGATTAAAGGTGTGCGCCACCAATGCCCGGCTAAGACCCTATCTTAAAAAAAAAGAAAAAGGCTGGAGAGATAGCTCAAAGGTTAAGAGCACTGACTGCTCTTCCAGAGGTCTTGAGTTCAATTCCCAGCAACCGCATGGTGGCTCACAACCATCTGTAATGAGATCTGGCACCCTCCTCTGTATACATAATAAATAAAAAATCTTTAAAAAAATGAGCTGAGCAGCTTATACTTGTAATTGCAATTTCAGTACTGAGGAGGCTGAGACAGGAGGGTCACCATGAGTGTGAGGCCAGCCTAGGCTGCAGAGTGAGCTCCAACCCATCCTGGGCTACCTAATAAGACTCTGAACAGCCCTCAACACCACACACGCTCACACAAAACACTTGTATTTGCTGATGGCAATGACTCAGTATACAGAGAAAAAAGCAGGATAGGCTTCTGAAGGTGGAGAGAACCAACTGGCCAGGCTGTTGTTAAAGGAATGGTGTCCAGAGACTCTCTGACTGATGCAGAACTGACAGAACCAGAAAAGCCAAATTAACTGATGGTTTGCAAATGCAACCAGCTTCCAGCTTTCTCTTCTGTTCATGGAAGAAACAGCCTTTTAGGAACATTATATTCTGGGTGTTCTCTGGGCATATGGATGCCCCGAGGACAAGATGCTACTGAATATAGGGGACAACCAGCAATTAGAAGAACATGAATCTTCTTGGACGGACAGATAGGTGAAATACTATCACAGCTGCTATTTGGGGATAGGGGAAAGTTCAAAAGATAGTAAGTAGCCGGGTGTGGTGGTGTACTCCTGCTATACCGGAAATATTGATACAGAGGCAGAAATATGGATACGGAGGCAAAGATTTCTGCAAGTTTGAGGACAGCCAGAGCTACATATCAATTACCAGGCCAGCCAGGGCTACACAGTGAGACTCTGTCCCTCACCTCCAAAAGTAGATAAATTACAGAATACAAAGTCAGTCAAAGAACACATAGTAAGTACTTCTGTGCTAACAGATAAGACTACAGAAGAATCCCAGGAATGACAAATTTTTAAGTTAAATGAGTCAGTGTCTAAGTGATTAGTTATTTTTTAAGATTTATATTTTTGTTTGTTTGTTTGTTTTTTCCCTATGTAGCCTTGGTTGTCCTGGAACTCACAGAGATCCGCATGCCTCTGCCTCCCGAGTGCTAGGATTCAAGTCATGTGCCACCATGCCTAGCTTGTATTTATTTTAGTTTTAATCATGTATGTATGTACCACATATCTGTAGGTATCCACAGAGGCCAGAGGTGTCCAATCTCTTGCAGCTGGAGTTACAGGCAGTTGTGAGATGCCTGATGTGGGTGCTGGGAACGGAACTGAGTTCCTTTTGAAAGAAATACATGCTCTTAAACTCTAAACCATTCTTCTGTTTTCTTCAGTGCTGGGGACTGAACGCAGGGTTTCTCAAATATTATGCCAATATTTTCCCACTGAGTCATCCCTAAACATTTCCTTTTTTCCCCTTATTCTCTCCTCAACTTTTTTCTTTCTTTTTTGAGATAAGGTCTTGCATTGTAGCCCAGACTGACCTGGAACTCACTATGTAGCCCAGGCTAGCCTCAACTTTGCAGAGATCCTCTTGTCTCTGTCCCCTGAGTTTTGGAATTATAGACATATGCCACTGTTAGCCATGAACAGACCGACCATTTTGTCCCTCGACTCCATTTTGGTTGAACTGTGACAACTCTGGTAACTACAGTAATTGGTTTTTAGAAATAAATTAACTTGTTTCACTAGATTCTGCCAGATTCTTTTTTTTTTTTTTTTTTTTTTTTTTTTTTTTTTTTTTGAGACAGGGTTTCTCTTTGTAGCTTTTGAGCCTTTCCTGGATCTCACTCTATAGCCCAGGCTAGCCTCGAACTCACAGAGATCTGCCTGCCTCTGCCTCTCAAGTGCTGGGATTAAAAGTGTGTGCCACCACCGCCCAGCCCGCTCTGACTCTTACAACGATCCCCATCTGCCTATTTGTTTTCCCCCAATAAAGGCCGGCATTGGGCACTGTCTTTTTTTTTTTTTTTTCCCAAGACAGGGTTTCTCTGTGTAACAGCCCTGGCTGTCCTTGAATTCACTCTGTAGACCAGGCTGGCTTAGAACTCACGGAGATCTGTCTGTCTCTGCCTCCCAAATGCTGGGATTAAAGGCGTCTGCCACCACCCCGCCCGGCTGGCTGGTACAATCTTTAAGTCCCTCGTTCCCTTGTTTATTTTTCCTTCTCACTGACCTTTCAGCCAATACACTGGCTTGTGCATTTGAGATGGTACCCGGTGGCCCAGGCTGGCTTCTAATTTCATGTTCAAATAGAGACTGGCTTCAACGCCTTCTCCTTCTGTCTTCACTCTGAGCTCTGTGATTATAGGTGTGTGATTTGAGCAACAAGGATTTTTGCTGTTGTTCATTTATAGTGCTGGGTGGAATTGAACCTAGGACCTCCTGGATGCTAGCCACATGCCCTATCACTAAGCTACATTCTAAGCTCTCACCCCTCCCACCCACCCCACTGTGATTAAAGGTATACTCCACCAACCCCAGCTATTGTTTTTGAGACAGATTACTGCAAACTGGTCTTATAGTCACTATGTTGCTAAAGCTGACTTTGAACTACTGAGCCTCTTGCTTCTACTTCCAAGTGCTGGGAATATAGTCCTACACTACTTGTCTGGTTTATTTGGTGCTGGGAACACAATTTGGGATTTCATGGAGGCTAGGCGAATGGTTTACCAACAGAGTTATATTTTAAGGTACTGATTCTTTTGTTTTAAGAAAAGGTTTCAGGGGGCTGGAGAGATGGCTCAGAAGTTAAGAGCACTGACTGCTCTTCCAGAGGTCCTGAGTTCAATTCCCAGCAACCACTTGGTGGCTCACAACCATCTATAATGAGAGACAGAACACTGTATACAAAATAAATAAATAAATCTTAAAAAAAAAAAAAGAAAAGAAAAGATGGCCTGGACAGATGGCTCAGAGGTTCAGAACACTGGCTGTTCTTTCAGAGGTCCTGAGTTCAATTCCCAGCAACCACATGGTGGCTCATAACCATCTGTAATGAGATCTGGTGCCCTCTTCTGGCCTGCAAGGATACACGCAGACATTATACTGTATATATAATAAATAAATCTTTAAAAAAAAGAAAAAGAAAAGGTTTCAGGCAGGGCTGGCACATGGGAGGCAGAGGCAGGTCGATCTCAAGTTGGTGGCCAGCCTGTTCTATAGAAAAGGTTTCAATAGATATGTATGTCTCTTATATCCTGGTTGACCTATACACTGATTATAAAGCCAGAAATCCTAGGTTTGATTTTTAGCTTGTTTATTGTATTTATGTAGAGATAGGGTCAGGGTTGAGAAAATAGTTTATAATGGCCTTGAACTTGCTATATAGCTAAAGATGACCTTGAATTTTGGATTTTCCTGCCTCTACCTGGAGCTTCATTTTGTTGTTGTTGTATGACCCTGAGCAGGAAAAGTCTCTATTAACTTCAGTTTACTCCTCTATAAGATGAGGATAGTGAGCCGGGCAGTGGTGGCGCACACCTTTAATCCCAGTACTCAGGAGGCAGAGGCAGGCAGGTCTCTGTGAGTTGAGGCCAGCCTGGTCTCCAAAGCGAGTTCCAGGAAAGGCCCAAAGCTACACAGAGAAACCCTGTCTCAAAAAAACAAAACAAAACAAGAAATGGGCTGGAGAGATGGCTCAGAAGTTAAGAGCACTGACTGCTCTTCCAGAGGTCATGAGTTCAATTCCCAGCAACCACATAGTGGCTCACACCCATCCATAATGAGATCTGGTGCCCTCTTCTGACCTGCAGGTGTATATGCAGACAGAACACTGTATACATAATAAATAAATAAATCTTTTTTTTTTTTTTTGGTTTTTCGAGACAGGGTTTCTCTGTGTAGCTTTGCGCCTTTCCTGGAACTCACTTGGTAGCCTAGGCCGGTCTCGAACTCACAGAGATCCACCTGGCTCTGCCTCCCGAGTGCTGGGATTAAAGGCGTGCGCCACCACCGCCCTGCAAATCTTTAAAAAAATAAAAAAAAGATGAGGATAGTGATAGTACCTTCATAGAATTATTATGATTAAGAGAATTGGCACATAGCCTGAGTGCTAGTGCATACTTGTAATTTCAACACCCAGGAGGCAGAGGTGGGAGGACCACTCCTAAGTGTTAGTCCAGATGCTGGATGTTATTATTTCATGTCCTCTGCTGGACTGTAAGTTCTATTTGGACTGAGTCTGTATATAGTATTTACTGCCCTATCTAGTGTGTAGTGAGGATTAGGTATTCTACATGTGCTTTGAGACCTAGCTGGCCTGACAACTTACTTGACAGACCAAGCTGGTCTTGAGTTGGTGGTGATTCTCCAGGTCTTTCCCCCTCCCCCTAGTTGTGTGGCACTATGTCTAGCTTCATAATAAATACTTACTGTTCTTTTGTTGTTGTTGTTATTTTGAAATAGGCGCTCATTCTATAGCCCAGGCTGGTCTTGAACCTGTGACCCTATTGCCTTGGCTTCCTGAGTGGTTTGTTTGTTTGTTTTCCTTGAAATAGGGTCTTGCTATGTAAATCAGATGGGCCTTGAATTCAATGTGTAGCCCAGGAATCCTTAAACTAATGATCCTCCTGACTCAGCATTCTGAATGTGGGATTTCAGGCTGCTTGTGAAATTCAGGTAGGAGCCCCCAGGTAAACTTCTTGAGCCTTTTCATCTCTGACTGAGTTCTATGTCCATCCTAAAAACCTCTGTAGCCTTGAGAATGTTGCATACTGGTTGGCTTGGATGTATGTTAGGGATGCTGATTGACTTAGGTCTGGGTTATGTTCTCTATGCTTGGAAGTAACTCCATATGGTTTGGTAGACTGTGTTGGCACAGGTCTATAATCTCAAAACCCAGGAGGCAAAGCAAGAGGATTAAAAATTCAAGGCCTGGGCTGGAGAGATGGCTCGGAGGTTAAGAGCACTGGCTGCTCTTTCAGAGGTTCTGAGTTCAATTCCCCGAAACCATATGGTGGCTCACAAACATCTATAATGAGATCTGGTGCCCTCTTCTGGCCTGCAGGCATACATGCAGGCAGAACACTGTATACATAATAAATATCTTCAAAAAAAAATTCAAGGCCAGTTTGGGATATACAGTGAGACCTGGTTTTGAAAAAAAAAAAAAAAAAAAGCCAGCTGGGCTGTCATGATGCTCACCTTTAATCCCAGCACATCTGGAGTTCGAGGCCAGCCTAGTCTACAGAGTGAGTTCCAGGACAGTCAGGGCTACACAGAGAAATCTGGTCTTGAAAACAAAAACAAACAAACAAACAAACAACAACAAAAATAATAACAAAGAAAAAAGTCCAAGAGGATGAAATGATTCAGTAGCTAAGAGCACTTGCTGCTCTTGCAGACCACTAAAGTTTGGTTCCTAGCATCTACGCCCAGGGGCTTACAGATGCCTGTATATCCAGCTTTAGGAGATCTGACCCCCTCTTCTGGCCTCTGTGGTCATGTACACACACACACACACACACACACACACACACACACACACACACACACGGGGGGGGGGGGCATATACAAACACATAAATAAATCTTTCAGAATTTTTTTAAGAATTAAAAAAAACATTTTATGTGTATTAGTGTTTAGTCTGCATGCATGCATATGCACCCCATGAGCAGTGCAGTGCTAGAGGCTAGAGGTGTTGCTGAGCCCAAGACTGGAGTTACAGACCTATCAAGTGAAATGTTGGTGCTGGGAACCGAACCTAGGTGATCTGGAAGAGCAGCAACTGCTCTTAACTGCTGAGCTTCCTCTCCAGTCCCCAAATAAAATCTTTTTTAAAGAAAGAAATTCAAGCTGGCCATGGTGGACCATACCTTTAATCCTAGCAGGTGGAATGCAGAAGCAGCCTGGTCTACATAGTGAGTTCAGGCCAACCAAGGCTACATAGTGAGACCCTGTCTCCAGTAATAACAACAGCAATTCAAGTAGATCTGAATGTGATGTAATCTAGCACTTGGGAAGCAGAGGCAGGAAGATCACTGCAAATTCAAGGTCAACCTGTTCCACATAGTGAGGTCTAGACCAGCCGAGGCTACCCCATCTTGAAAAAAAGGGGAGGGGGAATGAGGATGGAGCTCAGTCGGCAGAGTGTTTGCCTAGCATGCACGAAGCTTTGGGTTCAAACACCAGCCCCAACAAACAGTGTGTGGTTCTGCATGCCTTATTCTCAGCACCGAGGGAATGAAAGTGGGAGGATTAAAAGCTGGAGATTGTCCTGGCGTACATAAAGAAACCAGCCAAGCCTGTATGCAGCCCTAGCATATAAAACTTTTAATTCAGGATCCAGAATGTTTTAAATATGGGAAGAGGTACTACCATCATATAGATTCTAGTAGGCCTTCCCAGGAAGCCACATGTGGCAAGGATCCAGGAGATGGAGACCATGATGATGTAGCACACAGATGTGAGAAGCAAGGCATCGTTCCCAGAAACTTCAAGGTCAGTTCTGGCCTTTTTTTTCAGTCATCCATTCATCAGGAAGTAGTGTCAATACCAATTCTCCATCATCCTTGGCTGTGCAATTTGCTTTTGGTGCCAACTGTGCAATAATTTTGCAATTGATACAGCTCCCCCCGCACCCCCCCCCCCCCCCCCCCCCGCACCCCCCCCTCCGACAGAGTTTTGCTATGCAGCCTGGGTGGCCTGGTGCTTGCTATTTTTCTCAAGGTGGTCTCAATTTGAGGCAGCCCTTCTGTCCACTTCCTAAATGCAGAGATTACAAACATGTCACCTTGAGCAAACAGTGCCAAGTCTTTCAAACTAGGAGCTAGCTCACAGGATGTACTGGTTACTGGCCACTACCTGATTCTGTCAGCTATTATCTTTCTCTTTCTCTCTCTCTCTCTCTCTCCATATATATATATATATATCTCAACATGACCTTGTGTTGGGAGTGCTGGTGTCTGTCTGTAATCCCAGCAGTTGGAAGGTAGAGGTAGGAAGACCAGGAGTTCAAGGCCAGACTGGGGCTATACGAGATCTTGTCTTAAAAAACAACAATAAGAGGGAGCTGGAGAGATGGCTCTGCACTTAAAAAGAACGACTGCTCTGCTGGCTCATTTTATGTCAACTTGATACAAGCTAACATCATCCGAGAGGAGGAAGCCTCAATTGAAAAAATGCTTCCATAAAATGGGGCTGTAAGCCTGGAGGTGGCAGCGCACTCCTTTAGTCCCAGCACTTGGGAGGCAGAGGCAGGCAGATCTCTGAGTTGGAAGCCAGCCTGATCTACAGTGAGTTCCAGGACAGCCAGGCTTCACAGAGAAACCCTGTCTTGAAAACCAAAAAGGAAAAAAAACAAGGCTGTAATCAAGTCTGTAGGATATTTTGTTAATTAGCTATTGATGTGGGAGTCCCAGCCCATTGTGGGTGTTGCCACCCCTGGGCTGGTGGTCCTGGATGCTGTAAGAAAGCAGGCTGGTTGCCTGATGGCATATGCCTTTAATCTTAGCACTTGGGAGGCAGAGGCAGGTGGATCTCTATGAGTCAAGGCCAGTCTGGTTTACAGAGTGAGTTCCAGGACAGCCAGGGCTGTTACAGAGAGAAACCCTGTTTCAGGGGAAGCAAGAAAGAAAACAAAGATAACAGGCTGGTTCCAGGACAGCTAAGGCTATATAGAAAGACACTGTCTCAAAAAAAAAAAAAAAAAAAAAAAAAAAAAAAAGACGAGGAGGAGGAGAAGGAGGAGGGGGAAGAAAGGTGGCAGGCTGAGTAAGCAGCACTCCTCCATGGCCTCTTTATCAGCTCCTATCTCCCAGTTCCTGATCGAGTTCCTGCCCTGTCTTCCTTTGATGATGGACTGTGAGGTGGAAATGTAAGCAAACAACAACAACAAAACAACCCCCACCCCGCCCAATTTGCTGTTGGTCATGGTGTTTCATCACAGCCATAGATACTCTTAAGACAGCTGCTCTTGCAGAGGATATAGGTTTGATTTCCAGCACCTGTAGGGTGGCTCATACTGTCTATAACTCCAGTTCAAAGGGATCTGACACAGTTTTCTGGCCTTCAAGGGTATCAGGCATGAATGCACGTGGTGCACACACATACATATATGCAGACAAAACATCCATACACATAAAATAAATATTAAAAAGGGAACAACACCTAGAACATAGTTGAGAAATGCTCATAGTTATTTAGAAGACACTTTCAGATTTTTTAAAAAATATTTATTATGTATACAGTGTTCTGCCTGCATGTATGCCTGCAGGCCAGAAGAGAGCGCCAGATCTCATTGTAGATGGTTGTGAGCCACCACATGGTTGCTGGGAGTTGAACTCAGGACCTCTGGAAGAACAGCCAGTGCTCTTAACCTCTGAGCCATCTCTCCAGCCCCACTTTCAGATTTTTAAATTTTACATGTATGAGTGTTTTGCTTGCATGTATGTATGTGCTCCACATGTGTGCCTGGTGCTTGAGGAGGCCAGAAGTAGACATATGAAACTGGAGTTATGGATGGTTGTGTGAACTACCATGTAAGTGCTAGGAATAGAACCCAGCTCCTCTGCAAGAGCAACAAATGCTCTAAACTACTGAGCCAGTTTTCCAGCCCCTGGAAGACACTTAAAAAAAGAAAAGAAAAAATGAGAGACATTTTGTTCAATAGGGCAACCACTAGCAAATTGTCCATACTCCTGTAAACAACAAGTAACCCATACTTATGCAACCCTAATTAAATTGGAGGGTCCCTCCATCCAAGACCAGGTAGAAGGCAGCTCACTCATTAAGTTTGAAACTGTGTATACTGTATTAGACACCAATTAGTACATACCAACTTGTAGCAACATAGGATATACACATATATGAGACATATATATATATAATGAGACATGGTCTCTTTGTGTAGTCCTGGATGTCCTGGAAATCACTCTGTAGACCAAGCTGTCCTCAAACTCACAGAGATCTGCCTGCTTAAAAGTCAGAAGCATATAAGTATGTGCCAGGCACGGTAATACATAATTGTAACCTTGTCATTCAGGAGGCTGAAGCAGGAGGATAACAAATTTGAGGCCACCATGGACTACACAGGGAGTTCAAGGCCAGCCCTGGGCTATATAGTGAGATCCTGTCTTACAGAGCCAAAGCCATCATATGTCATCATCATCATAATGTTGATATTGCTGTAAGCATCTGATGAAAATCCCCAGGTTCCTAGGTACTTCTCTGAGAAGAAGACAGAAGCAACACCTAGTTTCTATCTATTTTTGGAACAGTCTCTTAATGTAGCTCTGGTTGTCTGGAACTCGCTACGTAGACCAGGCTAGCCTCAAACTCATAGAGATCCTCCTGCCTCTGCAAAGATCTATGGAGTGCCCTACCACGTCTGGCTGTTAGTTTATTAAATACTGAAAAGTCCCATTAAAGATAGTTGCATAGGACCTGGAGAGATGCTCAGCGTTGAAGAGTACTTGCTGCCCTTGTAGAGGTCTAGAGGACCTATGTTCGGCTGCTCATATTCGGCTGTATTAATCTTCCACGTGCTTTTGGGTTAACAAGCTTGTGTTACTACCACACAAGGCTAAAGGTCTTCTTTTTCAGTTTGCAAAAAGATCAGACTTCACAGTCGGAGATGAACACCTGCAATTTCCTCGATGCCTAAAACATCAGTCTTTAAATGCAGACAGAATGCAGAATTCTGGAGGAGTCCTTAAATGTATGACCTCCTAGATAAGTCGCAGTCCAAGACTTCAGGCAAGATATTCTAGAGGTCTAAAAGTAAGGCAGCCTCATTCTCTAAGACCTTAAGTACCCAAGGCCAGTCGGTGGCAGTTCCCACTTGAGACCCAGAGAAGCCGGCCATCAGGCACTGAGAAAGACGCCCCCGGAGCAAGATGCGCAGGCGCAGGCTGCCCGAGAGGGCCCCGGGCGCTCCGGGCTGCGCAGGCGCAAGAGCGGCTCCGGGCCAGTCCGGACGGCGGCTGTGACTGAGAGGCTGGGGCGTGGAGCAGCAGTGGCGGCGACGGGCGACAACGGAGCAGCCATGAGGGCCGGGCCCAGTCACCGACAGTGAGTGCTGGTTTAAGGGGAATCGACACTGAGGAGTGCAGATGTGGGGGTTGGCCTCTGCTGGTCAGGGACGGAGGGTCGTGGGGGAGGGATAGTTTGAGTGATGGTGGGAGAATTTGGAGCGTGGATGACTAGGTCGTGAGTCCCAGCGCTGGGCAGCTCGGCGGAGGGAAGGGGCTGCGTGTCGTGGAGTGAAGGCGCTCACGGCGGGGCCAGTGCCTTGCGCTGCCTGGGTTGTCATCATCCCTTCCCCCAGGAGCTTTGGGTCGCCTCTCCCTTTCCGCTTCTTTCAGAGAATGGTTGCTGGGGGAAGGGTGGTGGAGAATAAAAGCCGTGCTGGAGCTGAGGAAGCCAACTCTGAATCAGGCAGAGAAGGGCCAGTCACTGAAGTTACGGTGTGCCCTGGGTAATGCTTAGGAATCGAAAGCTCTGTTTAAATCCAGGAGGAATCTAGGTTAAAGAACTAAGGAGTTGGAGTCAGGTTTGGAACCAAGTCCATCACAGATAAACCCGATCGATAACCTTGGCTAGAACCACTTAACCTTTCTGAATCTCTGGAAGATGCAGTACTAAATGCAGGGCTTTTTGTATGTGATTGAGAGTGCTTATGAAACCTATATATTTTAAGTACCGTACGGATGCTGTGTATCAACAATACTATTGCATTTTAGACCCTATGATTATTACTGGGGTGACTGATTTCTCCGTCAAAACAAAGCATATTTGTAAAACCTCAGTAGACAAAAAAAGTGCTTTCTGCATAAGCACAGCAGATCATCTGTAGAAATAGCACCTTCTTCTGTGGTGAGACAAATTGACTGTCAAATTGTATAGGAAAAGTCCCCTACTCCTCTGCATTTTTACAAATGGTATGCAGCTCCTGACTCAAGAGGAAGGAAATACAGATTGAAGCACTGAGCTACATCCTCAGCCTTCTTTTTACTTTTTTATTTTGAGTCAGGGTTTCGATGACTTGCTCATGCTGGTCTTGAATTTAAGCACAAGTTGGATTTGAATTAACAATCCTGCCGCTGTGTCCCCGGGAGCTGGGATCACAGGCATACATGGCTGAGGTTCTGGAGGGGTCCTCAGTTAATGCGTGTGTGCCAAGCGATTTTTTACTGAGCCATCTCCCCAGTCTGTACTTACTTATTTTGATACTGGAACCTGAACCTGGATTTTGAGTGTGCTGGGCAAGTGCCCTACCACCAGCCCCTTTTGTACTTTTTTTTTAACTTCAGACAGTCTCATTAAGTTACCTGGGCTGCCTGCCCTTGGATTTGCAGTCCCCCAGCCATAGCTTCCCAAGTAGAGGGATTACAGGGTTTTGTTTGTTTGTTTTTGTATCATCAAGCCCAGAACAGGCTTCTATTATTTTTATTTTTTTTTTTAAAAGTGTTTATTTGGAGGCTGGAGCAATGGCTCAGTGGTTTACCACACTTGTTGCTAGGTTTTCATCCCTAGCACTCACATAGTGGCTCACAAGCATCCATAACTCCAGCTCTAAGGGATTCACCCTCTCCTTCATTTTGGAGGAAAAAGAACAAATTTATTTAGCACACTGCAAAGAAAGCAAAGGGTATAACAATAATGGAAGAATTGCTTGCCAGACCCTGACTTTTTTTTTTATTTTAAAAGCTTCCTTTGCCAGAGTCTGGTTGCCCCAGGGGATTCTCTGTTTTGGAGCTCAGATTGGTGTACAGCAGCAGCAGCTTTTCAGCTCTGTTTGTTGTCGTTACTCTCCCGTCTGTGGAATCTTTTCTGTAGAGTGGAAGAGATAAGTAGGTAGTTGTGCAAGGGCCTAGGAGATGGCTGGCTCTCTGAGAGGCTGGAGGAGCGCTCCTGAGTCTGTGTTGCTGAGGGCAGATAGAGCAAAGAACAGAGTTAAACCGCATGCTTCCATGGAGAGAAAGTGCCTTTCTAGGCACGGCTTTCGAAAGATAAGTGCAGATGCCTTTCAAGTGGACGGAAAGGCAGATACTTTAGCTCTGCTGGCTCTGAGGATTGAGAGCCTGAAATGGTGAGGCCTTTTGAAAATGGGGAGTGATTACTTTTAGCTGAATAAAACTGGGAGTGGCTGTACTAGATCATGAAAATCCATACATAAGAGGAATGAATTATTTTAGAGGCACGGAGGAAATGAACCCTAGCTGTCTTTAACGTCTCTGTCTGCTGACATGTTACTTTTATGTTTCTCTCCTGGAACTATACAGCAATGATTCATTTAACCTTTTTGTTCTTTCTAGTTATTTGACTCTCTCAATAAATTCTCTGTCTGGTTATTCTGTCTTAGAGGATAGCTTTTTTTTTTTTTTTTTTTTCTTTCTTTTGTTTTTTGTTTTTAGAGACAGGATTTCTCTGTGCAACAGCCTGGCTATTCTGGAAACCACTTTGTAGACCTGGCTGGCCTCAAACTTACAGAGATAAACCTACTTCTGTCTCCCAAGTGCTGAGATGAAAGGTATATACCACCACATCTAGTTTTGTTTTTTTTTTTTTTTTTGATTACTTATTTATTTTTATTTTATGTGCATTGGTGTTTTGCCTGTATGTATGTCTGTGTTAGGGTACTGGATCCTCTGGAACCAGAGTTACAGATAGTTGTGAGCTGCCATGTCGGTGCTGGGAATTGAACCTGGGTCCTCTGGAAGTGGTGCTTCCAACTTCTGAGCCATCTCTCCAGCCCAGGGAGATAGTTATTAAAGGAAGATTTGAGGGCTGGGTATGGTGGGGCAGAAGGAGAGGCAGGCCAATTCCTGAGTTTGAGGCCAGTCTGGTCTACAGAGTGAGTTCCAGACCAGCCAGGCCTACACAGTGGAACTCTGTCTCAAAAACAAAAGAGGGTGACGCCAGGCGGTAGTGGCACACACCTTTAATCACTCGGAGGCAGAGGCAGGTGGATCTCTGTGAGTTCGAAGCCAGCCTGGGCTATCTGTAGTTCTCTGGTGAGTTCCAGGAAAGGCTTCAAAGCTACACAGAGAAACCCTGTCTCAAAAAAAACCAACTCCCCCCACCCCCCCAAAAAAGCAACAGCAACAAAAAAACCCCAAACCAACCCATACCTGAGCTACAGCTGCTGGCCCAGGCCTAGAATCACAGCTAGCTACTAGGGAATGTGAAAGTGAGGTGGGAATATCTGCAGTTCAAGACCTGCCTGGGTTACAGAATGAGTTCAAGGCTAACAGGCTAGCATTCGCATAGTGAGATCTGTGCCCTGTGCCATACCACCTCCCCAAAATACACACACACACACACACACACACACACACACACACACACACACACAAGCATGGTGAGATCTGTGCTCACCCCCCCCAAAATACACATACACACACATTAACATAGTGAGATATGTGCTGTGCCACCCCCCCAAAAACACACACACACACACACACACACACACACACACACACACACACACACACACGGCTGTGGATGTAGCTCAGTGAAGAATGTTTACTTAGCACGTCCAAAACCTTGGTTTTGAGCTCCAGTACTTCAAAATTAAAAGTCAGAAAAGAAAGGAGGGTGGGGTGGGGTGGGGTGGGGGTGGGAACTGGCTTGGGATGTAGTTCCAGGGTAGGGCACTTGCTTAGTTAGCACAAGTCTTTGGAGTTTATCTCCAGCACCACAGATTAAAGTATTTGTTGTTATTACAGACTTTCCAGAACCCACCTTTATTCTGTCTTTACACATTGTAAATGAAATAGAGGTAGAAAACATTCAACCTTGCCTAGCAATCTTATTTTTAATAATTGGGTATCTATTTTTAATGTTGATAATGCATTTTCCCCTTATTAGAGATTTCCATTAGTTCAAACAAGACAATAAATGCCACCCATTTTATGTTAGAGTAATAGGTTTGTTGAGGGCCTATGAAAACTTCCTATCCTTTCCTCCTTCAATTCTTTAACTATTTTAGTTACTTTTATGTGGAAAGTGATAGTTACCAGATGAGAATTTCCTTTGCTGGGGAGAAAATAAGGGGTGGCCAGTGCCTTGACTGCCCCTCTCTGAGCAGTCTGACTAAGGTGAGAAATGAATTGTGAGCATAGGAGAGCTGCTCAGTTCATGACACTGCAAGAGCTCAGACACAGGAATAAGGTTTCATTCTTTTTTTTTTTTTTTTTTTTGGTTTTTTTCGAGACAGGGTTTCTCTGTGTAGCTTTGCGCCTTTTCCTGGAACTCACTTGGTAGTACAGGCTGGCCTCGAACTCACAGAGATCCGCCTGGCTCTGCCTCCCGAGTGCTGGGATTAAAGGCGTGCGCCACCACCGCCCGGCTTCATTCTTTTTTATTTTGATAGTGAATCATTTTTTCTTTAAAAAAAAAAGTCATCTGCCTCAGGGGAAACTTAAAAACATTCTATTTAAAAACAAGATTATGGTGTTTATAATCATGAAAATAATTGCTTTAAAACACAATCTTTATTTCCTAAGAGTCCTTTTGATCTTTTGATCTTGTAACCCATTTCACAAGCCCAGATGCCCAAGTTTGATCTTTGGAGTTTGTTTGGAGAGAACCTACTGCTGCAGGGTGTCTTCTGACCTCCACCCTGACCTTCAGCTGAAGCACCCCCCCACACACACAAAATGTAATAATAAACACGAATAAAAAGAAACAGTCTCCTGTGATATTTTGCAGCAACTAGCTAATAATGGAAGTAAGGCATAAATGATTTCTTTTTTGTTTTGTTTTCTGAAATACTGCTGATAACTTTAAAGGGGAACTATATGGGAAGATGTTAAAAAGAGAAACTAGTGGTTGGGGCTTTAGGTCAGTAGTAGATTATGTATGTGGTTTACATACATGAAGCCCCAGGTTGGAGCTCCAGTACTGGAGGAAGACAATATCGAAACAAAAATAGCAACAAAACAACAACAACAAAATGTAAAGAAGAGAGTGGATTTAATTTAATTGTCAGTTAGGATGGTAATGTCCTTGAGTTGGTAGAATGCTTGCATGCTTGGAGCCTGAGTTCCATCTCCAGCACTGATAATACTGGGCTTGGATGTATATGCCTGAAATTTCAGCACAGGAGAGATGTAGGCAGGAGGATCAGAAGTTAAAGATTATCCACAGCAACACAGGGAGTTGGAAGCCCTATCTCAAAAAAAGGCGGATGGGATGGGAAGCATTGTAAAGTAGTCCTGTTTGGACAATAAATAATTCAAGAATGAGGTGGGGATAGTAATTTACATCTAAACCCCCAGCATTCCTAAGAGTGAGGCAGGAGGATAAATAGGAATTTGAGGATAGCCTGGACTACATAGTGACAGGTTCAGGTTAGTCTGGGTTATAGTGCTAGGATGAGAGAAAGGAAAAAAAAAATTAAAAAATGGACCAATGATGCAGAATAGCTTCCCTAATGCCAGGGCTTGCTTCTAGTGTTTATACAGTTAGCATAGAGCAATTGCTCATTAATATTTGTTGAATGAAAATGATAACCAATATGAATCATAACCAACAAACCTGCGTTCAGATCTGCAACTCTATTGTGTGTCTTTAAACGAGTTTACATGATGGGCTATTGCCTTAGATTCCTTATCAATAAATAAAGACTTGGCCAGAATTTAGGAGGTTGAGACAGTGTAGGATCTCCTTGAGCTGGGCTCCATGAGACCTGTCTCAAATAAAAACAAGTTCACAGACAGAAAACAAAACAAACTCAACTCTGAGGCTGAGTGACAGCCCAGTTGGTAAAATGCTTGCTCTGCACACCTGAGGACCTGAGTTCACTCTTGAGATCTCCAGAAGCTGTGTTTAAAAAGCCTGGAATGCTGCTGCACATTCTTTATCATTATTCTATGTGCATTGGTATTTTGCCTGCATGTATGTCTGTGTGAGGGTGTCAGATCTTGGAGTTACAGACGCTTGTGAGCTGCCATGTGGGTGCCGGGATTTGAACCCCAGTCCTCTGGAAGAGCAGTCAGTGCTTTGTTGTTGTTGTTGTTGTTTGTTTGTTTGTTTGTTGAGACAGGGTCTCTCTGTGTAACAGCCATGGCTGTCCAGGAACTCGCTTTGTAGACCAGGCTGGCCTCCAACTCTCAGAGATCTGCCTGCCTCTGCCTCCCAAGGGCTGGGATTAAAGTAGTGCACCACTATACCTGGCCGCAGTCAGTGCTCCTTAATCACTGAGCCATCTCGCCAGCCCCAGGTGGTGCACACACTTTTTTTTATATATATATATATATATATATACTTATAAATGCTTGACCTTAGCTTGGCTTGTTTCTTGCCAACTTTTCTTAACTTTAAATTATCCCGGGCTGGAGAGATGGCTCAGAGGTTAAGAGTGCTGACTGCTCTTCCAGAGGTCCTGAGTTCAATTCCCAGCACCCACATGGTGGCTCACAACCATCTGTAATGAGGTCTGGCGCCCTCTTCTGTATACATAATAAATAAATCTTAAAAAAAAATAAATTATCCCATTTACCTTTTGCCCCTGGGCTTTTTCCTTTTCTTACTTCTGTATACCTTACTTTCACTCTTACTCCATGGCTGCCTGGGTGGCTGGGTGGCTGGCCCCTAGCATCCTCCTCTCCTTGTTCTTTTGCTCTTTCTTCTTTTCCTCCCAGGTTTCTCCTCCTCTTTATTCTCTCCACCTGCCAGCCCCACCTATCCTTTCTCTTGCCTAGCTATTGGCCATTCAGCTCTTTAGTAGACCATCAGGTGTTTTAGACAGGCACAGGAACATAGCTTCACAGAGTTAGACAAATGGTGCACACTCTTAATTGTGACTTTAGAAAGGCAGATCTTTGCCAGCCAGCTGCATGGTGAGTTCCATGCCAATGAGAAACCCTTTCTTTTTGGGGGTGGGGTGGGGATAGAGGAGTTTATTTCAGCTTACAATTCCAGTACAGCACATTATCTTGGGGGATGTCAGGGAGGAATTTCTAACAGCTAATCTCATGCCATTCATAGGCGAGAGAGGAGAGAACCGAAGGCATGCAGAGTCACTTAAGCTCAACTCAGTCTCTCCACTCATATACTTCAGGACCCTCTAGAAGAGTAGCCAGTGCTCCTAAGCCATCTCTCCAGCCTGTTTTGTTTGAGAGAGGATCTTAGTATCTAGCCCAAGTTGGCTTCAAATTCAAGATCCTCTTTCTTCAGCACTCCCAGTGCTGAGATTACAAGTGAGCACATCATGCTCAGCCTCTATTAGGATTACTTCATATATGTATGAAGTAATATAAGTATGAATTTATATATATATTTCTTTTAAAGATTTGTTTTTATTTGATGTGTATGTATCTGTAGGAATACATATGTATATGTGAGTGCCCAGGGAGGCGAGAAGAGTATCAGATCCCTTGGAGCTAGAGTCACAGACAGTGGTGAGTCACTTGATGTGGATACTGGAAACCAAACTGGGTCCTTTGGTGCTCTTAACACTTGAGCCGTCTTGCCGAGGGTGTTAGTGCACGCCTTTAGTCCCAGCAGTCACTGGGATTATGACATTATGTTTTGGTTGTTGTCTTCCCCCACAACTTGTCATGACTCAAGGACTGCCTACTGTGGTTTGTTTTGTTTGGTGGATTCATCTTCTTCTAACAGGGTCAAATGTGGCCCATACTGGCCTCGAACTCTCTGTGCAGTAGAGGATGACCTTGAACAACTTTTCCTGGTCCTCCTTCCTCCACCTCCCAAATCCTGAGATTATTCCTTGCCACTTTCTTTCTTTTTCTTTCTTTTTTTTTTTTTTTTTTTAGTCCAAAGACTTTTTTTGTTTTGTTTGTTTTTGAGACAGGGTTTCTCTGGGTAGCCCTGGCTGTCCTGGAATTTACTCTCTAGACTAGGCTGGCCCCGAACTCAGAGATCCATCAGCTTCTGCCTGCCCAGTGCTGGGGTTAAAGATGTGGGCCACCATTCCTGGCTACTGTGTAACCCCAACTGGTCAGAAACTCCCTGTGTAGACTAAGCTTGACTCTGCCTCCCAAATGCTGGGAACAAAGGTATGTTCTACCTCACCTGGGAGAACACTGTGTGGTGCTGAAAACTGATCTCAGGGCTTTTCACATGTTAATAATCCCAAATTCTGTGCTGTACCACAGAACTGCACCCACAGTCCCAGCCACAGTTACCTCCCACTGAGAATGAGAAAGGCTCTTATTTATCAGATCAGCATGTCGTCAGTCTTAAGATATATCCTATTTTCAGAGAAGCTGAAATGTAAAAAACGATTGTGAAAGGATTGTTGAAACAGAGTAGGTGATTTGTTAGGAGAATGAATGCAAGACAGGGCCTCTGAGTGGGACAAGATAAGGCATTACAAGTTAACAGTAAATTCTGAAGATGAAAAACTTACCTAGCAGGGAAGGTAACAAGATCAGGAAGGGGTTGGAGGCTTGTCCATTGCGCTATTCCCTAATTTGGGAAACTGCAGCTTCACCTGTGGTCGGGGTCTGTGTTCAGACTCCCCTGTAAAGAAAGATTGAGGATTAAGGAAAAAGAAAAGTTTGAAGATGGAAGCCAGAGGCACTGTTGAGCCTCACAAAGACAGGACAAGTAAGGGGAGGAAAAAAGCTAAGACTTTGCAGAGGAACATTGAATAATTCAGCAGTGCAGGGAGCCTGGAAGGCTTTCAGAAGAGACATGTGCCTAATAATTTTATTTTTTTAATTTCTTTTCTTTTCTTTCTTTCTTTTTTTTTTTTTTTTTGGTTTTGTTTTTTTGAGAAAGGGTTTCTCTGTGTAGTTTTGGTGTCTGTCCTGGATCTCGCTCTGTAGACCAGGCTGGCCTCAAACTCACAGAGATCCACCTGGCTCTGCTGAGTGCTGGGATTAAAGGCATGTGCTAATGCTGCCTGGCTTAATTTTAATCTCTTAAAACCATGTAGCAACATCTGGAAGATGATTCTAGTATAATAAATTCCTAAGTGCGAGTAAATGTGAGATGCAGAATGCCAGGGGATGGGCAGGAGCTCTCCAGCTGACCAGAAGGGGGTGAGTGTGAAGTCACCATACTCTTTGGGAGGAGAATGCTTTCTGAGAGAAGTGGTTCGTATCTGTTTCTCTCTTCACTACCTGTCAAGGTTTTTTTTTTGTGCTCTGGTCAGCTCTGATGTAGGATGAAAGGATTACAGCCTTAAAGGAAAATTACTAAATCCTTACCCCCCCCCTTTTTTTTAAACATTTTATTTGTTTCATGTGTATGTGGGTATGTGTATGTATTTTAAAATTTTTCTAAAAACTTACGTGTATGCATGTTTTGCCTGCATGTATGTCTGCACTACATACATGCCTGGTGCCTGTAGAGTCCAAAAGAGAGGGCATCAGATTCCCTCAAACTGAAGTTACAGACAGTTGTGAGCCGAAATGTGCGCGCTGGGAGTTGAGTCTGGGTGCTCCGGAAGAGCAGGAAGTGCTTTTGACCACTGTGCTACCCTCTAGCCCCATATGTGGAGATGTTTGTGTGCACACATGTGCCAAGGCATGTGTGTGTAAAGGTCAGAGAACAATTTGCTGGAGTCAGTTGTCTCTTTCCACCATGTGGATCCCAGGGATTGAATTTAGGTCATCAGGCTGATACAGCAAGCATTTTCACCCATTGAACCATCCTGCTTGTCCGTATTTTATTTATTTATTTATTTATTTTTAAAGTCTCATGTACCCCCAGGGGGCCTTAAACTTGGTATATAGTTTTGAATGACCTGAGACTTGATCCTCCTGCCTCCATTTACCAAGTGCTGAGATTACAGGTATGCACTAACACCCAGTTTTGGTTTTTTTTTTAATGCCGAATGCTGTTTATTAAAGGAGGGAAGAGGTCTTAAATACAGAATACAGGCTTGCAGCACAATGGGAGAACCCCAGAGGGCAGAAGTTAACTACAGATGTTTTACAATCTTTTTTATTTATTTATTTAATTTATTTATTTATTTTTTATGCCGAATGCTGTTTATTGAAGGAGAGAAGAGGTCTTAAATACAGGTTTACAGCACAATGGGAGAACCCTGGAGGGCAGAAGTTCACTACAGATGTTTTACAATCTTGTATCTAAGCTGTTAGCGCCCATTGTGCAGGATACACAGACAAGGAACTTCCCTTCAGCATTCAGGAGGGTGGAACCTGTCAGGAAATTAGCATAGGGAGGATATCAAGATCAAGATCAGCAAGCAAGGCAACAGTTACACTAACACCCAGTTTTATTGGGTGCTGAGAATTGAACTAAAGGCCTGGAGCATGCTGGGTAACAACCCTATCAATGAACTACATCTCCAACCCTTAAAGATATAGTTAAAACAAGAGAGTAAAAAAATAAGATTTTGATAGGGCATTATAAAATGGTGATTTGTGCTTGTCTTAATTCAGAAAGCCTTGGTATGGCACATGCCTTTAATTCCAGCACTGGGAGGCAGAGCCAGGTGGATCTCTGAGTTTGAGATCTATAGATCTATAGGTATATAGAGTGAGATCCAGGACAGGCACCAAAACTACATACAGAAACCCTGTCTCAAATAAATAAATAACTAAATAAATAAACAAACAAACCAACCAACCAACCATGGTAGTTCATGCATGCCTGTAATCCCAGTATTTTGAAGGTAGAGGCAGGAAGGACCTGAAGTTCAGAGTCATCAGAGGCTGCAAGGGCCTTTGATAACTTCTATCAACTGATCTACATCCCAATCCTGCTTCTTGTAAGCTTTTTTTTTTTTCCTCCCCAAACGGTGATTGATTGATTGATTGAAACAAGGTAACTCAGGCTTGCCTTGAAAAAGTTTTTTTTCTTTCAGGACAGCCAGGACTGTTTCACAGAGAAACACTGTCTCCAAAAAACAAAAAACAATTGAGACAGTATAACTGTGAAGCCCAGGTGACCAAATCTTTTTGTAGTCTTCCTGCCTTGGCCTCCCTAGTGCCATGATTACAGATGTACACTGTTTTGTCCAGAGTTTGTTTTGTTTTATTTTTAGGGTTGTTTTTTTTTTTTTTCCTTTCGAGACAAGTTTTCTCTCTGGCTTTGCAGCCTGTTCTAGAACTCACAGAGATCTGCCTGCCTCTGCCTTCCAAGTGCTGGGATTAAAGGTGTACGCCACCACCGCCACCACCACCACCACCCAGTTTAATTTTTATTATTATGTCTTTGTGTGACACCTGTTTAGATGTCCGCAGGGGCCAGAGGAAGGTAGTTGTGACTGCCCAATATGCTCTTAAGTGCAGAGCCATCTTTACAGCTCCACAGATTTTGTTCGTGCGTGTGTGTGTGTGTGTGTGTGTGTCTGTCTGTCTGTCTGTCTGTCTGTATCTTTGTTTGTTTGTTTTTTTGAGACAGGGTCTCACTATGTCAACCTGGGTGGCCTGGAATTCTCTCTGCAGCCCAGGCTAGCATGGGGCTTATAGAGATCCACTTGCCTCTGACTCCTGAGTTCTGGGACTTAAAGATGTGCACCACCATGGCTGGTTTGTATGATTTTTTTAAAAAATAATTTATTTATGTGCATTTTGCGTGCATGTATGTTTGTGTGAGGGTGTCAGATTTTGGAGTTACAGACAGTTGTGAGCTGTCATGTGGGTGCTGGGAATTGAACCCGAGTCCCCTGGAAGAGCAGTTGGTGCTCTTAACCACTGAGCCATCTCTCCAGCCCCCGAATTTTTTAAATTATGGACTCTCAGGTGCTTTTTTATTTTTAGATGTCTATTACTTATTTTGATGTATATGAATGTTTTACTGATGTGTGTCTGTGCACCATATACATGCAGTGCCAATGAAGGCCAGAAGAGGGTGTTGATTAAAGGCATGTGCCACCACCGCCTGGCCAGAGGGTGTTGAATCTTCTGAAACTGTAGTTAAAGATGATTGTTTGCTACCCTGTGACTGCTGGGAACCAAACCTGGATCCTTTGTAAAGAGTAGCCAGTACTCCTAACTGCTGAGCCATCTCTCTATCCCTTAAAAAAAAAAAAAACCACGTATATAAATATGTACACACACACACACACACAACATTTGCCAGGTGTGGTGTACATACCTTTGATCCCAGTACTCTGGAGGCAGAAGCAGAAGGATCTCTGTGAATTTAAGGCCAGCCTGGTCTACATAGTGATACCTTGTCTCAAAAACCAAAACAATTCAAGGCTAGCCTGGTCTACAGAGTGAGTTCCAGGACAGCCAGGGCCTTTACACAGAGAAACCCTGTCTTGAAAAAAACAAAAACAAACAAAACCCAAACAAAACAAAAAACCCAGAGTGCTGATGAGGGACTGAAGTGACTCAGTAGCACAGTGCTTGCTTAGCAAGCCTGAGACCCTGAGGTTAGTGTCTGTCACCTCAAAACTGTGGAGGGTAAGAAGCTCTAAACCTGCTGCCTTAGCCTTACATGGGAAGATTGCGTGTTAGGCCATTTTGAGCTTCATGGTGAGACTACCTCTAAAGGGAAGAAACTGACCATAGCTGTCTGTAGAGATTTAGTTCAGTGGTGGACCACTTGTCTAGAAGTAGCAGGAAGACGGGGCTTCAAACCCCAGAACTTTGGGAGAGGAAAGAAAGAAGGAAAGACAGACAAACCTGGGTATTGAGGTCTCAGCACTCAGGAGGTAAGACAGGCAGTTCAGAAGTTCCAGGCCAGGCTTGGCTACACCAGAGATCTCTCAAAACAAAAACAAAACAAGAGTGATTGATTATAGAAGACCTTAAAGTATAGTGGAAGCACATTAGCCCTGAACCTATTGAGGGCACCAAGAATGGGTGTGAGATGTCCAGGGTAAGGAGTCTGGACAACCACTGGTGGCAGAGGGCCATTGTTTACAAATTAAATGAAAATTAATATACTTTCACCACATGTAGTATGTGTTAAGAAGAACTGGTCTTTTTTATTTTTGTACCAGCAATGCTAATCTTTATGTTTGTTTGTTTGTTTCAAACAACAAAAAAACCAAGGTCTCACTGTGTAGCCTTGACTGGCCTGGAACTCTACTATATAGACCAGGCTGGCCTCCAACTCATAGAGATCCATCCACCTGCCTCTGCTTCTTAGAAATGAGGGCTTAAAGGCGTGCAACACCATGCCTCGCAATAACGCTGATTTTTTTTTTTTTTTTTGGTTTTTCGAGACAGGGTTTCTCTGTGTAGCTTTGCGCCTTTCCTGGAACTCATTTGGTAGTCCAGGCTGGCCTCGAACTCACAGAGATCCGCCTGGCTCTGCCTCCCGAGTGCTGGGATTAAAGGCGTGCGCCACCACCGCCCGGCTAAGAACGCTGATTTTTTTTTTTTTTTTTTTTTGGTTTTTCGAGACAGGGTTTCTCTGTGTAGCTTTGCGCCTTTCCTGGAACTCACTTGGTAGTCCAGGCTGGCCTCGAACTCACAGAGATCCGCCTGGCTCTGCCTCCCGAGTGCTGGGATTAAAGGCGTGCGCCACCACCGCCCGGCGAACGCTGATTTTTATACAGAACATTTTCCCTTCTGCACCACTGCAGAAAACATCGGAGCATCTGTGCAGATGAAACATCAGAACCTTTCAAAAGAGCCGTAAGGGTTCCAACCTTCCCACTGTCTGTCCTCCTTTCTCTCTACCCCATTAGCTTTTTCTTTTTTGGTTTTTCAAGACAGGGTTTCTCTGTGTAACCCTGGTTGTCCCGGAACTCACTCTGTAGACAAGGCTGGCCTCAAACTCACAGAGGTCCACCTGCCTCTGTCTCCCGAGTGCTGGGATTAAAGGAGTGCACCACCACCGCCTGGCATCTACCCCATTTTTTGTTTTTGAGACTGAGTCTTGCCATGTAGCCAAAGCTGGCTTTAAACTCTTAATTCTCCTGTTTCTGCTTCCCGATTATAGGTGTAAGACACCATCTGGCTCGGTTTTAGTGTGTATGTATTATTTTTTTTATTAAGCTTTTTAGATTTTATGTATATGAATGTTTGCCTTCTCAAATGTATGTGTACCACATGTGTGTCTGGTATCTTGGGAGACCAGGAGAGAGACCCATGTAAATGCTGGGAACTGAATGCAAGAACATCAAGTACTATCAACTGATTAGGCATATTTTCAGTCCTTGATTTTCATTTTTAAAGATTTTATTTTTATTTGCATTGATATTTTGCTTGCATGTATGTCTGTATGAGGGAGCCAGCTCCCCTAGAACAGGAGTTATAGACAGTTGTTACCTACCATGTGGTTGCTGGGAATTGAAGCCAGGTCCTCTGGAAGAGCAGCCAGTGCCCTTGATCACTAAGCTCTTTCCAGCCCTAGGCCCTTGATGTTAATGCTTTAAGGCTACTTGTAAGGCTGGAGAGATGGTTCTACAGTTAAGAGCACTGGCTGCTCTTCTAGATGACCTGGATTTAATTCCTAGCACTCACATGGCAGCTCACTACTGTCTGTAACTCCAGTTCTAGGGTACATGGCACCCTCACACAGACATACATGTAAGCAAAACATCAATGCACATTAAAATAAATCTTGGGAAAAAAAGAAAGAAAATAATCTCTTAAAACACTCCAACTCTTTCTTACCAGGCTGTGATTGCACACACCTTTAATCCTAGCACTTGGGAGGCAGAGGCAGGCGGATCTCTGTGAGTTTGAGGCCAGCCTTGTCTACAGAGTGAGTTCTAGGACAGCAAGGAGCACAACACAGTGAAACCCTGTCTCAAAAAAACAAAAACAAAAATTAATTTTAAACTTAATGTGTATATGTGCATCTCTCTCTGTATATGTATATATGTACATGTAAATGTAATTGCCTTCAGAGGCCAGAAGAGGACATTGGATCCCCTGGAGCTAGAGTTACAGGCAATTGTTAGCCACCCAAAATGGGTGTTAGGAACCAAATTCCAATCTTCTGCAAGAACAAGTACTTTTTGGTTTTTTGAGACAGGGTTTCTCTGTGTAGTTTTCGTGCCTGTCTTTGGATCTCGCTCTGTAGACCAGGCTGGCCTCAAACTCACAGAGATCCACCTGTCTCTGCCTCCTGAGTGCTGGGATTAAAGGTGCCACCACCACCCATCTCTAAAAAGAATATTTTTAAAGTATACTTTACTAGAGCCAAGTGTGGTAGACACGGGTAATACCTGAACTTGGAAACTGAAGCAGGATCATGAGTTCAAGACCAGCGATACATAGTAAGACTCTGTTTCAAAACTATTTGTTTTTGAGTTAGAGTCTCAACCCAGACTGGTCTTGATCTAATTGCCAAGGATGACTTTGAACTCCTGATTTTCCTGTCACCTTCAGAGTGCTGAGACCATAGGCTTATGCCAAACATGATGCAGTTAGCTTTCTTTATTTCAGTCTCCTTCCTGTCTGTCCTAGGACACTGTGTTACTTAACAACATGTTTCCTGTTGAGAACATGAAAAGTTTCCATTGACATTTATCAAGTTAATTACTGATTAATATGTGACTCTCATTGAAGGTCTTTATCCTCTTAAGCATTGCCTTATAGATGGAAGCTTGATGCTTGGAATATTAGGGCAAGAGACCTTGTTTTTTTGTTTTTTTGTTTTTTTTTTTGGTTTTTTTGGTTTTTTTGAGACAGGGTTTCTCTGTGTAGTTTTGCGCCTTTCCTGGAACTCGCTTTGTAGACCAGGCTGGCCTCGAACTCACAGAGATCCGCCTGGCTCTGCCTCCCGAGTGCTGGGATTAAAGGCGTGCGCCACCACCGCCCGGCTTGTTTTGTTTTTGAGACAGGGACTCGGGTAGCATAGACTGGCTTTAAATTCACTATGTAGCTGAGGACGACCTTGAACTTGGTTCTTCTCCCTCTGTCTCCTGAGCCCTAGGAGTACAGGCTTGCCCAGCACATCTGATTTATTTGGGTCTGGATGGAACCAAGGGCTTCATGAATGCTAGGAAACAATCAGCCGAGCCCACATTCTAAGCCCTTTGCTTATTTTGAGCCCAGGCTTGCCTTAAACTTCTTATCCTCCTGCCTCAGCATACTAGTATTTGTATTACAGGCCCATGCCACTAGGCATAGCTAAAACATTCTTAGTATTCTTAGATGTACTTTTTTTTTTTTTTTTTTGGTTTTTCGAGACAGGGTTTCTCTGTGTAGCTTTGCGCCTTTCCTGGTACTCGCTTTGGAGACCAGGCTGGCCTCGAACTCACAGAGATCCGCCTGCCTCTGCCTCCCGAGTGCTGGGATTAAAGGCGTGCGCCACCACTGCCCGGCCTAGATGTACATTTTATCTTCCAGTTGTATGTGGGTTTTCAGATTTGAAGACATGAAGAATTGACTGTGATTTTTTTTTTTTAGGTAGCTGCATCAGGTTCACCAATGCTTAACAGCCCTTTCTCCCCAACCTTGGTATCCAGCTTCTTCTGTCTGCTATTTTCTTCTGTGATGCAGTTTGAATCTTCTGTCTGTCAGTACTTCCTGAATAACGTCTCTTTACTTTTCTACTGCGTATTTTCCTTCGTCACCTGATTTCATATTGTCCTTACTACTATACCTCAGTTGCTTTGCTCAGTGACTTTATTGTCAAACCCAGATGACCCTTTTCTTTTTAAGTACAAAAAATTTTTGTATGTATGAAAGTTTTGTTTACGTGTATGGCTGTGCATCACGTGAGTGCAGTGCCCCCAGAGCCCAGAAGAAGGTCTCGGATACACTGGGACTGGAGTTACAGATGTTGAAAGCTACCATATTCGGTGCTGGGAATTGAACCTGGGTCCCCTTGAAGAGCAGCCAGTGCTCTTAGTTGCCGAGCCACCTCTCCAACCCCCAGATGGCACTTTTCATTTCTTAGTTTCATGACAAATCTGTTTCTTCACACTGATGTTGTCCATTCTTTTTTTTTTTTTTTAAAGATTTATTTATTTATTATGTATACAGAAGCGTATACAGAAGCGGGTGCCAGATCTCATTACAGATGGTTGTGAGCCACCATGTGGGTGCTGGGAATTGAACTCAGGACCTCTGGAAGAGCAGTTGGTGCTCTTAACCTCTGAGCCATCTCTCCAGCCCCCATTCTTTCTCAGCTGAGACAGGGTCTCTCTGTATAGTCCTGGCTGGCCTTAACTCCGAGAGCTGTTTGCAGTCTCTGCATCCAGGTGCTGGGACTAAAGGCCTGCACCACTAAGTCCGGCCCAAGATTTATTTCTTACCTTAGGTGTATGTGTGTGCGCATCTGAGTATATAAATATCCACCACCTTTATGCAGGTAACTGAGGAGGCCAGAAGAGGGCATCATATCCCTGAAACTGTAATTGTGAGTGTGTTGGGGATTGAATCCGGATCCTTCTATGAGGAAGAAAAGAGGGTGTGGTAGAGGATGAAGAGCTAGCTAGCTTAGATTGGGAGAACAGCTGTGAGAATTTGATGGTTAACTTCTTAAAGGTGTCCAAGATCGGCAGAATACAGTGTAAAGCTCCTCAGGAAGAGTGGGTGTGCGTTAGACTGAGGGAGCAGAAGTAAGGGCAGTGTGGTTTGAATATGGTGGGAAAGAGGGGAGAGTGGTACAAGATGAAGCAGGCAGGGGCTAGATGATGGCTCTGAAAACTAGTGTGTGGTGTGAATGAGTGGCCCCACAGGCTCACATATTTGAACTCTTGGTTCCCAGTTGGTGGAACTGTTTGGAAAGGATTAGGAACGTAGCCTTTTTGGAGGAGGTGTGTCACTGGGGGTGGGCTTTGAGGTTTCAAAAACCCAAGCCATTTCTCAGTTTAGCTCTCTCTCTTCCTCCTGCTTGTGGATCAGATGTAAATTCTCAGTTATTGCATCAGCACCATGCCTGCCTGCCTGCCTGCTGCCATGCTCCCCACCATGACCGCCATGGACTAACCCTATGGAAACTGTAAGCCCCAGTATAGCTTTTGTTCTGTAAATTGCCTTGACCATGGTGTCTTATCACAGCAGTAGAAAATAACCAAGACAAACAGGGTGTGTTTTTTTTTCCTTTGGAGGTAGGAGAGTGATGTTGTAAGTGGAGTTTTCCTGTCCCAACTCCTGCTCCCAAATAACTGACAAAGAGGCTTAATATTATTTATAAATGCTCAGGCTTGTTACTAGCTAACTCTTACACTTAAATTAACCCATATTTCTTATCTATGCTTTGCCACATGGCTCATGGCTTGTTACCTCATTTTCTACACATCCTGCTTCCTCGGCAGCTGGCTGGCTGGTGTCTCCTCTGACTCCACCCCTCTTCATCCCAGCATCCTCAGTTTGGTTGTCCCACCTAACTTTATCCTGCCTTGCTATAGACCAGTCAGCTTCTTTATTAACCAATGAAAGTATTATACATTCACAGTGTACAGAAGGATCCTTCCACGGCATAATGTGACTTGACTTGTGATTCGAAAGAGTATTATTGTTGGTGTATGAAACTGAATTGTAGAGGGGCTCAAGAGGAGTGGCAGGGAGAAGTTACAAGCCTCCTCCTATATTAATTCAGATTAGAGTTGAGTTGATGGTGAGTTGGGCGGAGTGAATCGGATGGTAGGAAAACAGTAGAGATGTAGACAGAGTCTGTGTGTCTTTGGAAATGAAGTTGCCAGGGCCTGATTGGGCATTATCATAGCTGAGGATGTAGGGCAAAGAGGACTAGTGGATAGCTTCTGAATTATTGGATGGAGCTAGGTGAGTAAGTGCTGTTGCTCTTCATTGACAAGGATAAAACTGGCAGAACATATGTGTTAAGGATTTGGTTTTAGTCATTCCAGATTTAAGATGCTTGAAATATAGATAGTTGGATGGAAACCTGGCATTTTCAGGGAGAAACAGGCTGGAATTTCAGACTGGAAAGTTCTTAGCATATGGATGAATTTGAAGTTACAGAATTAAATCAGGAGGGCACTTACGGGGCTTGTGGCTAGAGCAGAGAAGTGTGAGGTAAAAAACAGCTAGAAGGCAGGTAGAAATCCAGGAACGTAGTGAGGCGGTGGTGGCACATGCGGTTTATCCCATCACCAGAAGCTCTGAGCTCAAGGCCAGGCCTGGTCTACAGAGTGAGTGCCAGGAGAACCGGAACTATACAGAAACCCTGCCTTGAAAAAACAAAGAGAAAAGAAAAAAGAAAAGGAAAAGCCCAGAAAAGTCTACATACAAGTGAGGTAAAGAAGAGCTTCAGAACTGGTGTGGTGATGCATACACATCCAGGATGTGCACTTAGCTGAGGCAGAAAGGTCATGAATTCAGGCCAGCCTGAGACATGGACTGAGGGTGAGCAAACATGTTTTACAGGCAGGAGTAGTCAGCTGTATTGGATGCTATGGAGGGTCGGGGAAAAACAGAAATACTTGAGGGATTTGATAACCTGGAGGTTACTGTGACTTTGTCTGAAGCTGTTCACTGGAGGGACGAAAATAGAAGTCTGAGTGCAGTGGATTTAGGAGGAAAAGGAAACATGCAGTTAACTTTTTTTTTTTTTTTTCATTTTTCTTCATAAAAAACAATGACATTTTGTTTGGAAACCGGTTCTTCTCTCTTTTGATTCATCGGTGCTGGGGATTAAACCTAGAAGCTGTGCCATGCTAGGCAGGCATGCAGTTCCCTCCCCCCTTACACCTGTTTGTTTGCCACAGTGGAGGCACACTCTGGTGTGCGGACACCCATGTGTATGGGTGCACATGAATTGGTGTTTGTGTGTGTTTAGGCCTGAAGCTGATGTTGGATTCTTCCTTGTTCTCCAGCCCCACTCTGTACCCCCGAAGGGACTCATAATGTAGCACTAGCTGACTGTGTAGATCAGGAACTCACTCTGTAGGCCAGGCTGGCATCAAATTTACAGAGATCCGCCTGCCCTTGCCTCCTGAGTGCTGGCATTAAAGACATATGTCTCTTTCCACTTTGATTTGAGAAAAGGTCTCTTGAACATGGAGGTCCTTGGGTCTGCCTCCTGAGTGCTGCTGGCATTCATTGTAGGTGTCCTCTGTACTTGCCCAGATTTTACCCTGGGTTTTGAGGGTCTGGACTCTGGCCCTCACACTGTATCCATCTCCTCAGCCAATACCACCTCCCATGGTTTTGTTGTTTTGTTCTTAATTCTTTTTTAAAATAATTTATTTAAATTTATTTTATGTGCACTGGTGTGAAGGTGTCAGATCCCCTGGACCTAGAGTCACAGACAGCTGTGAGCTGCCATACTGGTGCTGGGAATTAAACTCGGGTCCTCTGGACGAACAGCCAGTGCTCACAACCGCTGAGCCATCTCTCCAGCCCCGTTTTTAATTCTTTTAGACAGTCTTGTGTAGTGCAGGTTGGCCTTAAACTGTATAGCTGAGTGAGGCCTTGAACTATTGATTCTCCTGTCCGGCTGCCTCTATTTCCTGAGTGTTAGAGTTACAGGCCAGTGTTACCAAGCCAGTTTTCTTTTAAATAACTCTGGCTGTGTACCCCGAAGTGGCCAGAACTGGTGATCCTCCTGCCTTAGCCTCCTTAATGCTAGGATTACAGTTCTGTGACATCAGGTCTAGATTTTTTTTTCCCTTTTGAGACAGGGTCTTACTCTGTAGCTCAGACAGGCTCCATTTACTACAATCCTCCTGTCTCAACCTCTTTAGTGGGCTGGGATTACCAGCATGAGCGAGCAACCATGTCTGACTCTGTTTTTTGTTTTGTTTTTTTAAAAGCTTCTTGTCATTGTTACTAAATCCTCACCTATTTGTATTCTAAATGGTTATTAGGTTTTTGCTGAACTATTATAATTTCCCAGTATTTTTGTGCTAGTATTTTAAATGACATTCTTCTTTCTAAAAACCTGCTGTCATTGGGGCCGTGAGCAATGCAACTAGTGGGTGAGTGAATTTGACTGTAAGGATTAGGTCCCTGGCCTTGGGAAGGTAGACAGGCTTGACCTTGCCTTAGGATGCATCAATTTTCTCAGCTGTCAAATAAGGATAACAAGACCAGTTTAGCTCACTCACAGTGGGTGGTTGTGAGGTATGACTATTAATGAAAATAATTGTAAAACACTTTTGCAAGTTCAAGTGTGATATAAATGTTAAATAATAGTTCTTTATTGGGATGTTGTGAAAATTAGCAACATGATGTCTGTTAGAGGCTTAAGTTCCTTTTGAGAAAGGTGATATTTTTTTTTAAAATACTATTTGAGGAAAAAATAGCTCAGAATTTGTAAAAAGATATTGTTACCCTAATTTCTAGAATGTATCAATTATGACACCATAATGAAGCAACTTCTTATTAAAGACATATTTCCCTAGAGATTTATTACAATATCATTTTACAGGGTTCCTATTATAGGATTTTTTTTTTCAGTTTAGGAAAAAATTTCAAACTTCATCATTGTGTTTGTGTGATTGTATGTGTGAACAGTCTCAAGTGCATGTGTAGAAGTCAGAGGACAACTCTGGAGGGTCAGTGCTCTCCATTTTTACTTAGATTCTCAGGATTTAACTCAAGGTGATCAGGCTTGTGGGGCAAGAACCTTTAGCCACTGAACCATTCTGCCAGCCTCTTTTATAGATTTTTATCTTGGTTTTTGGTTCATGCAGAGGGATGATTGCTACCTTGTGGTACTTATAATGTAGAGTGTATACTAATCTGTTTGGGGTGTTTTATTAACTATATTTAAAGCGTCACAGCCAATCAATAGAAACACTGTAAAACATTGGAAAAAACAGCAACAAACAAACCACACATTTTGATTTGTGGTGCCGTCCTTAAGTGAGTGGTTCTCAACCTGTGGGTCGTAAGTCCTTTGTCAAACCTCTATCTCCAGAAATACTTATCTTATGATTCATAACAGTAGCAACATTACAGTTATGAAGTAGCTAATTAAAATAATTTTATGGTTGGGGGTTATCACAACACGAGGAACTGTGTAGGGTCGCAGCGTTAGGAAGGCTGAGAACCACTGACATAGGTGATGGTTTCGGTTAGGATTTGAAGAAGGGCATGGTACCATTTCTGGCAAAATTAGCACTCTGTGTTCCACACCTGAGTCTAAATATAGAATCAGTGCCATCACTTTCTTATAATGTACTCGGGGCATGCTGGAAATTTGAATCCGTTGGACTTTTTCTTAGCCTCTAAAGCGACATTAACATTAGGGGGAAATTCGGAGGTAGTCTCGAACTGCTAAGGGAATAGTGAAATCATTAGGTGGTGAGATTGCTAACAGGCTTAGAACTTTATCCTGCTTATAGTTCAGTTGGGATTCTGTGCATTGCTTACAGAATAGGGAGCTGTTTATTGCTAATTTTAGAATAAAGTGACGTGAATATACTGGTTTTATATAGGTTGGAATTGAATCTTTGAATCTTGTGAATTGGCATTTCTCTTTCGTTCCAGTATGTCTCCTTCTTGTCCTTCCCTCTTCCTTTTTTTTTTTTTTTTTGGTTTTTCGAGACAGGGTTTCTCTGTGTAGCTTTGCGCCTTTCCTGGAACTCACTTTGTAGCCCAGGCTGGCCTCGAACTCACAGAGATCCGCCTGGTTCTGCCTCCCGAGTGCTGGGATTAAAGGTGTGCGCCACCACTGCCCGGCCCCTCTTCCTTTTTAATATGGGGTCTCATGTAGCTTAAGTTGGCCTTGAACCACTGATCCTTCTCCTTGTTGTTCCCAAGTGTGAGGATTACTTGATGTGTTCAACCACACCTGGTCTTCATTGCCTGCTAAATCAGGGACAAAAGCTTAGGCGATGGGAAGATTGCTTGCTTTTACTGTACTCTATTTGTGTGTGTGTGTGTGTGTGTCCATGATCTAGCCTAGTGGCAACAAACCTGTAAGCTACTTGGAAGACTCAGGCCTTCTCACCTCAACGCCTGACTAGGTTAGAATATAAGGCCAGCCTGAATGTCTTAATATAAAAGGTAAATAGAGGCCGGGCGGTGGTGGCGCACGCCTTTAATCCCAGCACTCGGGAGGCAGAGCCAGGCGGATCTCTGTGAGTTCGAGGCCAGCCTGGGCTACCAAGTGAGTTCCAGGACAGGCGCAAAGCTACACAGAGAAACCCTGTCTCGAAAAACCAAAAAAAAAAAAAAAAAAAAAGGTAAATAGAGTTGAGCATATGACTCAGTGTAGAGTGTGTGTCTAGCATGCATGAAGGCCTACAACAATCAGTTAAGTACACTTGCTTGCGTTCCTTTTTAGATTTATTTATTTTCTTTTATGTGTATGAGTATTTTGCCTGCATGTGTTTATGTGTACCAACCATATGTGTGTCTGTTGCTTGCAGAGGTCAGAAGAGGGTGTTGGATCCACAGACACTGAAGTTTCAGATTGTTGAACTACATTGGCGGTGCTGGGAACCAAACTCTGGTTCCCAGCACCACCAAGTAAGTATTCTTACCCACTGAGCCCTCTTTCCAGGTGGGCCACCCACCCCATGTTTTTAAAAGGGTCTCTGGTCTAGGCTGGCCTCAAGCTCCCTTTGTAGTTCAAGATAACCTTGAATTTAAGATCTTCCTGTCTGTCAAGTGCTGGAATTATAGGCCTGTGATTCTACTCAGTCCTTGACCTTAAGTATTTCTTCCATGGCTTAATAGTTCATGCTCTTTGAATACTTTCTCCTTTGCTTCTATTCTCTTTCCTACATTATTCTCTTCGGGCATGTAAAAATTCTTTGTATATTGTTGGCATCAACTCTTCTTAATAAGCATTGCAAATACCCTTTTAGGCTATGAATAGGAAGTGAGAAGGCAGCCTCTTGCAGCAAATGCTAATTCAACATGGTGTTTGGTTAAATTAGTTGCTTGCCCTTGGTTATTGGAGCAGTGGTAAGCTTCTTTTGTTTCTCCTCTTTCAGAGACACATAGAACAGCTCCTTCTGTCTGAAATAAAGTTTGGCTCTGTGTTGGTTATAATTTGCTTTTTCTGGCTGGCACAGCCTTCTTTTTGTTTTCTGTCTTCTGACAGATTATAGGATTGTGGGGAAACAGCGTCCAGGGCTTTTTCAGGAACTGTGCCATTTTATCTACAGGAGAAGCCATTGGCTTTGGCACTAAAGAAAATTGGCTCTGTATTTAAAGATGCCAAATCATGCTTCATTCGCAAGTTTGCTGTCTCATTTTGTGTATGTGTGTGAAACTTTTTCAAGATGTTGGCTTTTTTTCTTTTTCTGCCATGTGCTACCCCATCAGTATGAGCAATTAACTAACAACTTATCCCCCTAGCTTCCCACCCCAACATACACATAGCCCAAGCATCCTAAACCACAAATGTAGAGACCTTTTGAGGATTAGGGAAATTTGTACCACACAGTGTTCTTTTTGATTACCTTATCTGACTTCAAGCATTTATTCTGGTTTATCAGTTAAGGTCTTTTTCCATGGTGTCTTGAATATTTAGTTGTAGAAATGATTTACCAACTAAGATGTCCTTGTCTTTATTTGTTTTGTTCTGTTTTGAGATAGTTTCACTTTGTTGCCTATGCTGGCCTGGAACTCACAGTGTAATCCCAGGCTTTCCTAGAACTCAGATGTCGCCTCAATTGAGGAATTAGAGGCTTAAGGCACCATGTTCAGCTCTCCAAGATCTCTCTTGACATAGGTTTAGGCTTCTCTTTCTCTCTCTCTCTCTCTCTCTCTCTCTCTCTCTCTCTCTCTCTCTCTCTCTCTCTCAAATTATTTTATTATTTTTGAGATAAGGCAAATAAATAGACCTGACTGTTCTGGGTCTGTAGACCATGTTGGCCTCAAACCCAGGAATCAGCCTGCATTTGCTGGGATTAAAGGCATGTGCCACCACAGTGCTTGGGAGATAGAGTCAAGAGGATTTCTGTGAGTTCAAGGTCATAGACAAAAACCAAAAACAGTTAACAAAAGTGTTTGTGGTAAGCTAATTGTTAGAGTACTCTTTCTTGTTTTATGACTTGGGAAACTCCTGGCAATTCTACTTCTGCCTCCCCAGTGCTGGGATTATAGTCATGAACCACAACACCGATTTACTATTATTACTTAAGAAATGTTGCTTGGGATGCTGGAGAGATGGCTCATCCGTTAAGAGCACTGACTGCTCTTCTAGAGGACCTGGGTTCAATTCTTAGCACCCACATGGCAGCTCACAACTCTCTGTAACTCCAGTTCTAGGGGATCTGACAACCTCAGACATATAGGTAAAACACCAATGCACGTAAAATAAAAGTAAATAAATTAAAAAAAGAAAAGAAAAGAAATGTAACTGGATACTGAGGAGACAGAGGCAGGCAGATCTTTGTGAGTCCCAGGCCAGCCTGGTCTCCAAATCGAGTTGCGGGCCAGCCATGTCAACATAATGAGATCCTGTCTCAAAAACAAGAGTGAAGTTTTTTCATTTATTCATTTACTGGGGGGGCATGCACATGTGCAGCCGCTGCATGTGTGGAGGTCAGGGACCATGTGCTGTAGTTGGTTCTCTCCTCTGCCGTATGTGTCCTGGGGCTCAAACTCAAGTGGCGCTCATTTATGTTTTTATTACAGGAGTTTAATGGCGTTTTGGCATTAAGGAGCACAGTAATTTTTTTATGTGTGTGAATGAGTGAACAAAATGATTCCCAAAGAAAGGTACAGTTTATGGATTTCACATGTCCTTCTAGATGTGTCTGTGATGGGACATGACTTAGCTGGTAAGTGCCTACCCAGCAGGCCTGAGGACCTGAACTAGAATTTCTAGGATCCACCTAAAAAGTGTCTGCAACACCAGAGCTTGGACAGTGGGATAAAGACAGGTGGATGTCCGAAGTTCATTGGCTAGCCGGAGTGGCTGGACTCAGGTTCAGTGAGAAACCCTGTTCAGAAAATAAAGGAAGGGCTGAAGAGATGGCTTGTAGGCTAAGAGCACTTGTTGCTCTTGCAGAGGACCCAGGTTTGAGTCTCAGCACCTGTATGGCAGCTCACAATGGTCTGTAACCCCAGTTCCAGGAGATCTGACACCCTTTTCTGGCCTCCTCCACCAGCCACACATGTGGTGCACAGACATAGATGCAGCAAACACTTACTGCCTGCAACTCCAGTTCCAGGGGATCTGACACCCTCTTCTGGCCTCTAAGGGCACTTGTATCTAGGTGGTACGCATACATATACTCAGGCACATACACAAAATACAGGAGTAGTAGAGGAATGGCACCCATCACCCTCTGGCTTCCATATACACATGCGCACATGTGCGCGCGCACACACAAACACACAGAACATAACTTAGTTCCTTGTCAGGTTATACCATTTGTTACTGTTTTTATTCCAGTCTACTGAACATCGTATTCATAAGGCTATATATTTATGTAAATACATGTTTTTGTACTAGCCAAATGCTCCACCACCAAGTAGCATTCCTAAACCTTGTTATTTTTTAATTAATTTATTTTTGAGACATAGTCTTATTTTGTAGCCCTGGCTGTCTTGGAACTTGCTATGTAGACCAGGCTGACCTCTAACTCACAGAGATCCACCTGCCTCTGCCTTTTGAGTGCTGGGATTAAAGGCGTGCGCCACTATCCTCGACTTTTTTTTTAATTATTTTACTTTTTATGTGTATGGGTGTTTTGCCTGCATATATGTATGTTTCTGTATCGTGTGTGCCTGAAGCCCTTGGAGGCCAGAAGAGGGCTTTGGATCTCCTGGAACTGGAGTTACAGATGGTTGTGATCCACCATGTGGGTTTTGGGAATTGAACCTGGGTCCTTTGGAAGAGCAGTCTTAACCAGCTAAGCCATCAGCCCTTTCTCTTTTTGAGAAAGACTTCTCTATATGAAGTCCTTTGGCTGTCTAGAACGGGGTGGCCTTGAACTTGGAGTGATTGATCTTCAGCCTTTGCCTCCTGAGTGCTGAGATTACAGCTGCAGCCCACCATACTTGGCTCTTTTTCTCTTATTTATATTATTTATTTAATTTGCAGTGAATGTGCTAAGCTTAGTGCTCTGTCACAGAGCTACACACACCCTTGCTTTGTTTAAATTTTTAATCAGTGCAGGAGAAGTAAATGGGGTTAGAGAATGTGTTAGTTAAGTTTGCAACTAATTACAAGAACGCTGGACAAATGACCAGCCTATATAATAATAGCTTGTCTTTGTGAACTTCTCTCTCTGGTCTTCCCCCACCTCTCCCCTTCCCTTTCCTATCTTCTCACCTCTTCTTGTGTTGGTGATGGAACCCAGGGCCTTAAATTAGTTAATATGGCTGCTCTACCACTGGCCCATGCACTCTTCAACACCCATCCCCTCCCCAGGGTTTTCATAGCCTAGGCTGCCCTCCAACTTCTGATCCTACTGCCTCTCCACTATGCCTGGTTTTTATGGGGTTCTGAGGACTGAACCTGGGCTTACTGCATCCTAGGCAAGCATTCTAGCAATCAAGCACATCCCCAGGACACCACTCCCTCTGTTTTTTGTTAAATGAACTCCATATATTGCTTCACTATTACAACCCAAGAAATTATACCGTACTATTTTTAGCATATTCCATCCCAGCCACAATGTGCCCCTAACACTGGCATTAGCAATCAAAGTTTGGATATAGACTTCCTGTTGTACAATGTGAGTGGTGTTGTTTTAAGCAATAGTGGGTATGTAGTTTTAAGGAGACGGGGTTCTTCTGTATCTTAATTATACTGAAATCAGATAAGGAAGTGGGTCATCTCAGGATTACTGGATGTAGATGCTTTGGATCTGGTACAGGTTGAAGCCAACTTCGTGATCTTTGTATGTTTGCTTTTATTTATTTTTGCAGAAGATTTGACGTGTTCCCCTCCTCCCCAACTCCACCAACTTCCAGGTACATACTTTCTCAGTACTCTCTTTCCCCTCAGTTTCCCTCAGGAACAGCAGGAATTTCCAACAGGTAAAACTGATGCAGTTGATTTAATACCTAAATCTTTCCACCGTTTTAATGGAATGAAGTTGATTAGGTTGAGTAAAGAGATAAGTGTAAATCAGAGAGGGCCTGGAGAGAGCATCCCTTTTGTGGTTGGGTGTCTTCTGGTGGTTAATTGGTTTGGAAGTCTGAATCGTTCTGTCAGGAAACACCTGAGAGCTGGTCACTCTCGGTAGCAGGACGAGTGGGTGGAGGAGCAAGGAGAGGAACCGGACTCGGCATCACCTGGCCGGGCTGCTGGGGGTTTCCGTGTGGGCACCAGGAGAGATGGGGGCAGCGCTAACAAAGAGGAGCCGTGCCGGGGCCGGGGCCGCGGGTAGCTGGCCTATCCCCGGCGACTGACCTCCTAGTGGGCCTCCCCAGTTGGCTGTGTGGCAAGTCGCTCTGTTGGTTCCTTGGCTGACGATTGGCTGTGTAGACAGGAGGGAGCTTGCAAAGAGCAAGGATGGAGTTGAGGGGGCGGGGCTGGCTTCCGGCGGCGGAGGGGAGCGAGACGGAGCGGGCTGGGGGAGGGGGTGTCGGCGCACCGAGGAGTGCAGCGCTCTTGGTGAGCCTGGCACCCGGAGTAGCCGTCTCCCCCTCCCCCTGCCAGAGCCGCTAGAAGCCCCCTGTCTTCTGTCCTCCCTGGACTAGGGCAAGCAGGGCTGTACTGTCCCAGGCCGGCGGGGCGGAGCCCGGAGCCCCACTGAGTGCTGCAGAGCCAACCTCACCTCCTGCCCAGGGCGCAAGGTGTGTGTGTTTTTCCTAACGCCACCCGGACTTTAGCCGACTTAACCTTGTAAGAAAGGGGAAATGGAATGGGAAGTATGATTTCTGCGTCTCATCACCTTGTTTTTATTTTCCAGTTCTACCTTTCATCCTTCTTTCTGTCTCTTCATTTCATCCTTGCAGCTGGTTAAGGAGATTCAGGACACTTACCTCTTTACGGATGTGTAGATGTCGGCCGCGTAGTAAATTGCACAGATGGAAAAAAGAGGAGCCCTTTTCTTGTGGTGTCTGATGCAGTAAACCGGCGGGGAAAAGATAAAACCTAGGCTTGGGTTTTTTAAACTATACAGCATCTGCGTTCATTAAGGCTGCCCTTATTCTCCTCTTCGGGTCTTAATCAGCGGCAGTAATCTTAGAGGAGGAGGTTCTGGTGGAAAGAGGGAGCATCCCTCCGGCCTTGATAGTTAAAGCAATCCTGATAATTGTTAGCGATTAACTCTGGTAAAGTCTCTTCCCTGAGAACACTGTCGCAGGCTTTGTGTATTGGCTCGATCATATGGGAGAAAGCTAGAGCAGGGAAACTTACCTTCTTACCGAACTTGAAGGCTTTATCAGCTTCTCCTTTGCTGTCTGTCTTCGTAGATTAGTGATATTCATGGTTTTGTGAAAGTGTTTGTTTCTGTCACAGAAAACCAAAGCTGCATCTTTAAAAAAAAATACAGATAGTTTAATTTGCCTTTTTAAGGATTCTCCTTCCCAATCTCTATTAATTGAGTGACTGTAGCATTACAATTTAGACAATGATTTTTGGAGTTCCTTTGCTTTTGTAACTTAACTCATTCACTTGTTTGTTTATAAGAGGAACTCTCTTTAGTTTAGGCTCAGGCTGGCATGGACTTCCCACCGTCTTGCTTTAGTTCCCTAAACGGCTGGGAATTAACAGGTGTGCACCACTGCACTAGACTTGGATTCTTTCTGCTATAAATGGGTCTCGACAGCTCAAATTAGGAACTGATTTACATATTTTAAATAGAAGGAAAGTTATCAGTTGAAGGTAAAATGCCCAGAAATTATAATGCTAGGAACAAAGGGTGTGCTTATTGGATAGCAGTGTTCATGGTATCTTTGTTTTTTGTTTTGTTATAATTTTTCTAAGAGGTCTCCTCGTCTAGTTCTGGTTGGCCTGGTAGCCAGCTTGTCCTGGAATTTACAGCAGTCTGACCTGCCTCTGCCTCCTCTGTGCCGGAACAACAGCCACCATCCCTGTTTCAGTAGCTCTGCTTTAAGTGTGCATTTTCTTTTTCTTTTCTCTGAGACAGGGTCTCTCTGTGTAGTCCTGGCTGTCCTGGAACTCGCTCCGTAGACCAGGCTGGCCTCAGATTCAGAGATCTACCTTCCTCTGCCTCCCGAGTGCTGGGATTAAAGGCGTGTGCCACCACCGCCTGGCGAGTGTTCATTTTCAATCAAAGGTGTGTGGGAGCAGTTTCATCTTGATGTTGATTAGCAAAGAGCTGTGTGAGAAGAAATGATACTAGATTCTTGACAACATTTTGTTAAAATAACCAAAATGATTCACTTATTTTAATAATCCAGGTTTAATTTCCAGTGGTTGTTGTATCTGGAATTCAGTTTTGAAGATATAATTGATGTTCCACAGCTGTGTCACAGTTTTAGCTGGATGAGTAATTTTTTGATGATATTTTATCTCTGGCCAGTCAGGAACAATTGGGATGAGAGTCAAGTATTACAGAAATAGGGGCTGGGCTGTAGCTTAGCTGGTAGAGTGCTTGCCCAGTGTCCAGGGGGCTCGAGTGAGATGGAGGAAAAAGAAAGAACTTCAAGGCCAGCCTGGGCGACACAAAACCCTGTCTCAAAACAAGAAAAAATAGCACCCCAGTTATGGAAATATAGATCAGGAAAGGAACTTTTTGTCTCCATGTATGTATATGTACACATACATACATGAATACATATTTTATACACCTAACATTTCAAGTAGTCTTAGTGTAGAATTATCTACAGAAAGGAAATTCACACTAATCCTGTGTTGGCTCTGGGTTTTTCATTTATTATGCTTTTATCCCTAAAGTCGAAATCATGCTTAATTTGGGAAGGGAAGAGGGCCCTCCAGATGTGTTTTACCTAACTTTTTACTGAAAATGGACTGTTAAAAATCATGGGCAGCTAGTATATTGAATAAAATGCAGTTTGTTTGTTTTGTTTGAGTCCAGGTCTCATTATGTAGCTCTAGTTGGCCTGGAATTCAATGCAATAGAGCAGGCTATTGTCACACCCAAGAGGTCCCCTGCCTTTGCCTTCGCTGTGCTGGGTTATAGATGTGGTCCATGACACCTGTGAAGTTTGCTGTGCTCTCCAGCAAGGCGGGGAAGTAGCAAGACCACCACTTGGAGACTGTGGTGCTTTGGCTTGTTTCTCTCCCATTGGATACCCTACGTTTTCTCTTCTCTTCCCAGGTGTAAACACTTTAAAAGGCTTTTTATAAGTTGTTATACTTTACTCCCTGGTTTTTGTTTTGTTTTGAGATAGAGCCTTACTGTGTAGCTCAGTCTGGCCTTAAGGTATATGTTTCTGTGTGCACATGTATGTGCAGGTTTACCGGTCCAGGTACCTCATGTGGAGGCCAGAGGTTGACATCAAGATGTTTTCTTCAAACGGCTTCTTTACCACCCCCCCTTTTTTTAAAGACTTAAAAATTTTTATTATAAATGTTTTGTCTGCATGTATATGTCTGTGGAACATGTGTGTGCCTAGTGTCCCTGAAGACCAGAAGAGGGCGTGGGATACCCTGGAACTGGTGTTAATAGACAATTGCTTGTAAGCTGCTGTGTGGATGCTTGGAGTTGAACCCAAGAAGAGCAGCCAGTGCTGTTAGCCATTGAGCCACCCCTCCAACCCCTTTACCTTATTTTTGAGTCAGGATTTCTTACTGGACCTGGACCTTGCTGATTCGGGCAGAGCAAACTCCTGCCTGCCCTCCTTCTGGATCTGCTTGTTTCTGTTACCTAGCACTGAGTTACAGACATTCCCTGCCACACCTGGCTTTTATGTGGATGTTGGGAACCCAAATTCAAGGGCTTTGTTGTTGTTTGGCTTTGGTTTTATTTTTGGTTTATTTGTTTGTTTGTTTGTTTTGTTGAGACAGGGTCTCTGTGTGATTCTGTCTGTCCTGGAACTCCATCGCTATGTATACCAGGCTGGCCTGGAACTCACAGAGGTCCCCTTGCTTCTGCCTCCCAAGTGCTGGGATCAAAAGTATGCATCATTCCTGATTCCCAAGTTCACGTCTTTATGCTTGTGCAGCAAGGAATTTACCCAGTGAGCCATTTCCTCACCTCTGGCCTTGAACTTCTGATCCTTCTGCCTTAGACTGCCAAGGACTGGGATTACAGTCTTTTCTTACTACATTAATTTTGCAGTGTAGAGGGCTTCATGCATGTGAGCAAAGCACTCTGCTAACTGAGTTACACCTCCAGATCTAACATGCCTGTTTTCTTGTCTGGTTGTGCAGTCAGTAATTTGCATGGTGCAGTAGTTGGGGTTCCCCAAAGAATTTTTCCCAGGAGGCAAGAGGCTATGTATAGAACTACTAATGGGTGTATCTGCATTTGTCTCCAGGTATTATTTAAATGGCTTGGAAATTAAGATTTATCTTCAAGGAAACAATTGTGCAAAGCTTTGACTTACAGTTTATTGGTTGAAAAGACGGTGCTGCTAAAGTTAAAATAACTCATTGAATTTTCTTTAGCAGTGTGTTTATATCCATTCTGTTTATCTCTGTGTCTTGAAGCTTAAAATGTAAGAAAAATGGTGTTATGTTCTCTTTAAGGAGAGACTTTAGTCTAATCATGTTTGGAATATAAAATGATCCCTTGAGAAAGTGAAGGAAGCTTTGGACCCTTGGCTTTGCTTAATTCCCATAATAATCTGCTTGGGCGTGATAAGGTTTGGAACTGGGAAAAAACTTAATTCAAGGTAAGAAAATATTAAAGGTAAAAATACCTGGGAATGCTGCTTTAGTGTGAGGCTTAGATAGAGACAAAGAATGCATTCATATGGAGATGTGTCTGGAGCCAGTTCTTAGCTTTGTCAGCCATATGTCACAGCCAGAATCTTTCTTTGTTTTTGGTTTTGAGACAGGGTTTCTCTGTGTAGCCCTGGCTGTCCTGGAGACCAGGCTGGCCTCAAACCCACAGAGATCCGCCTGCCTCTGTCTCCCGAGAGCTGGGATTAAAGGGGTGCCCCACCACCGCCTGGCTACAGGTTTGTTCTTGATGAGGATCAGAGCTGTAGTTCTGGTGATGGTCCCTTTTAAGAATTCTTGTTGAGGGCTGGAGAGATGGTTCAGTGGTTAAGAGCATCGATTGCTCTTCCAGAGAACCTGGGTTCAATTCCCAGCACCCACATGGCTGCTCACAACTGTCTGTAACTCCAAGATCTGACACCCTCACACAAACATACATAGAGGCAAAACACCAATGCAGATAAAAAAAAAAACAAATTTTGAAAAAGAATTCTTATTGTTTCACAAAAGAAAAGGTGGGTGGTGATGGCTGGAGAGATGGCTCAGAGGTTAAGAGCACTGGCTGCTCTTCCAGAGGACCTGAGCTCAATTCCCAGCACCCACTTGGCAGCTCACAACTGTCTGTAAGTCCAATTCCAGGTCATACCCTCACACAGACATGAATGCAGGCAAAAACACCAATGCCCATAAAATAAAATTAAGGTAATTTTTAAAAAAAGCTTATTGAGTGTGTGTATATGTGTTATTCAGTGCCTCAGAATAGCCAATCTGCCTGCTTGTAATCCTAGCAATCAGAAGGCTGAGGTAGGATTCTAAGTTTGAGACTAGCCTGGGCTAGGTAGGGAGACATAAAGAAACAAATCATTGATAAATTAATCAAGCAAACAGCCAACCATAGTGATAGATAGATTTCACTTAAGCAAGGAATTTGTGTTTTGGGGTTGGATGACAGATAAGGTTGCTCTGTGGTATTAGATCACACTGTGTTTGAATCTCCCTGGTTTTATAGCTAGTGGGACAGTGAGCTAACATGTTCATTTTGGAAACAGGCCAGTGATAACACTGCCCTTGGGCCTGGATGGATTGGAAAATAGGACAGAGTAAACAATTGAGGGTATAAATAATGAATCTGCCTACTGAGTCTTGATAGAGAGAGATTATCTTCAAAGCTGTTCAGTCTGTCAGTGAAAGAGGAAGAGGCCACTGAATTAATTACCTGGACTATGTTACTGAATACATTATGGTATTATTGCTAAAACCATTCAAAACAAAGTTACTTTTCAATTTAAAAAAGTTGTTATGTGTATGGGTGTTTTGCCTGCGTATGTCTGTGTACTATGATATGCCCAGTGTCCTCAGAGGCCAGAAGAGGGTTTGGATGGCGTGGAACTGGAGTTACAGAGGGTTGTCAGCTGCCATCTTGGGGCTGTGTATTAAACCCCAGGTCCTCTGAAAGAGTAGCCAGTGCTCTTAACAACTGAGGCATCTCTCCATCCCCCAAAGTTACCTTTGCATTATAGACTTACCTCTTATTTCTTCAACCAAGTAAATAATGTGTTTTATCTACCCTTTAGAATGCAGGCCTTTGCTTCCTTCCCCAAACTTGGTTTTCTGTGAACAATGAGCAGTCTTTTGTTTAGCAAATTAGACCTCTGCTTAATGAGAAATTTCATTATTTGTAAATTTATGAGGCAAATGAAAAGGTCTGGGTCTGCCTTAAAGGAGTTCTTTCGTAACTTGAGTACATATACTTCAAAATTAAATCCGTTTTTAATATAATTGTAGTGATAACTCAGAATAGGTTAAGCCAAGAGTTTCTTTAGCTCAAGAATCATTTCTAGTATTAAGATAAATATTTTTACTTCAAATTGGGCGGTGGTGGCGCATACTTTTAATTTCAGCACTTGGGAAGCAGAGACAGGCAGGTCTGTGAGTTCGAGGCCAGCCTGGTCTACAAAGAGAGTTCCAGGACAGCCAAGGCTACACAAAGAAACCCTGTCTTGAAAAACCTAAATAAAAAAATAAACGTTTAGTTTCTAGATTTGTTTTCATCTAGCAAATCAATAGTTATATTCTCAGTATTTTTCCGAGGTAGCAATAACTAAGGCTTTGCAAATATCCAGACAATGTAGTAATTTGGCAGTGAGGTCAGACCCAGAACCATGATTTCTGAGTTAGAATCTTCCCTTCTCTCAATTTCAGGGAGGCCTGGAGCTTGCAATCCTTCTGCCTCAGTCTGCTAAGTAACTGAGATTGCAGGCCTGAGCCAGTAGACCTGGCTCTGGCCTTGAACTAGACCTTCCTGCCTCAGTTGCTAGAATTACAAACATTATATCACTTCAATTTCTTTTTCTAGATTTCTAACTGTATTTAACAGTTTTCTCCTATAATGTAGAAAATCTTTATTTGAAATTATTTATTTATTTGTTTGTTTGTTTTTTGTTTTTTGTTTTTTTTTTTTTTTTTTTTTGGTTTTTTCGAGACAGGGTTTCTCTGTGTAGCTTTGCGCCTTTCCTGGATCTCGCGCTGTAGACCAGGCTGGCCTCGAACTCACAGAGATCTGCCTGCCTCTGCCTCCCGAGTGCTGGGATTAAAGGCGTGCGCCACCACCGCCTGGCTGTTTGTTTGTTTTTTAAGACAGGGTTTCTCTGTGTAGTTTTGGTGCCTGTCCTGGATCTCGCTCTGCAGACCAGGTTGGCCTCCAACTCACAGAGATCTGCCTGGCTCTGCCTCCTGAGTGCTGGGATTAAAGGCGTGTGCCACCAACGCCCAGCTATTTGAAATTATTTAAAGATGGGAATATAACTCAACAGAAAAGCATATGCATAGCATCCCCAGAGCTCTAGGGTTCATCCTTAGCACTGCAGAAAATAAGTTAACAAATAAAAATTTCCTATCTTCCCCGTGAGATGCTGTTTTTGTTTCTCTGGTTGCCAAGGGAATCCAAAGATCAGGACACTATTACCAATCAAAAGAAGAAAGAGTTATTCACTGTGAAGTGTTAGAAGAAATAAAGAGAAGGAAAGCCATGAATTTCAGGAAGGGATCATTGGACTAATTAAAACAAATTCCACAGTAGACCAGGTTTGTTACACTGCAGCCTGTATGTACCAATAGAGGCTCTCTTTACCAGCATGGGGCAGGATTACAGTAAAAGCTTCCTCTCTGTCAGTGACACATTAGTTCTTAGTTATTCATTATTTGTACAGAAGAGCCAGCAAGCAAAGCATTGACAAAAATATCCAAAGTGTTTCCAGAGCCATCATTTTCTTATTTATGTGTATGAATGTTTTGCCTGCATGGATGCCTATACACGCATTGTGTGCATGCCTGTACCCACAGAGGCCAGGAAAGGCTGTCAGATCCCCTCACACCAGAGTTGCATATAGTTGGGAGCCATCTTTTTGAGACAGGGTCTCACTCTGTAACCCTAGCTAGCCTGGAACTAGTGTAGACCAGGCTTGCTTTGAAATCACAGAGATCACCAGCTTCTGTCTTCCAAATGCTAGGATTGAAAACACCTGGCCGCTGCCCCGCCGCACCCCCCCCCCCCCCCCCCCCCCCCGCTGTTTTTGGGAGACCCAGGCACTGTGCTAGGCACTTTATGAGTACAATCTAATTTAGTCATTTTAGTTAAGGTAGGTCTACTTTACGACCATTTTTATTTTTAAGGGGGGAAGTATTGAGGCAGGGCCTTATGTAAGTCAGTATGGGATCCTGTGGGGTCTCTGACCACGGCCAGCAAGAGACAAAGGCAGTTTAGTTTAACACAACTCAGTAGCTGCTGTTGGTTCAAACTTTGGAAGTCTGACCCTGATTAGCTTATTTTAGGTATATTTAAGCACAGTACAATATCGTGAAAACTTTCCTGGTGATAAATAACTCAGTTCCTTGTGCACAATAAAGCTTATGACATAGCTGGGTGTAATGGTGCACACACTAATTCCAACACTGGAGAGGCAGAGGCAGGCGGATCTCTGTGAATTAGAGGCTAATCTGGGCTACAGAGCTAGTTCAGGACAGCCAGGGCTACACAGAAAAACAAAACAAACAAAAATAAGCTTAAGACATGACTGCATTGAACCTCTTTGTAAAGTACACATAGCATCTTCCATAAAGATAAGTTCTATAGTTTGGCAAGCTCACAGTAAGGATCTAGGGGAGGGTCCAGTGTGGTCTTGGCCACATAGAGAGTGCAAAGGTCACTAGGCTATTAACCACATCTGACCCCAGTCTTCTGGGTGGTAAACAAGTTATACATGTCTTCCTTTGAAGAGACAACTCTGTGTGTCAGGGTGTTTTAACATTCCTAGTTCCCCTAGTGCTTATCTGTGAATACAAGAGCCTCTATGCCTTCCACATGTTGGGATTATAGTCTGATACAACCATGCCTAATTCTGGGGTGGTGGGTGGTGGTGGTGGTGGTGGTGGTGGTGGTGGTGGTGGTGGTGGTGGTGGTGGTGGTGGTGGTGGTGGTGTGTGTTAGAGTCTTTCTATGTAGCCCTGGTTGTCCTGTGTCTTGCTGTGTAGATCAAGCTGACTTCCAACTCATATCCACCAGCCTCTGCCTTCCAAGTGCTGGGATTAAAAGTGTGTGCCACTACTGTTACAACCACACCTGACATCCTTGGTTTTTTGTTTTGTTTTGAGACAGGGTTTCTCTGTGTAGTCTTGGTACCTGTCCTGGATCTCGCTCTGTAGACCAGGCTGGCCTCGAACTCACAGAGATCCGCCTGGCTCTGCCTCCCAAGTGCTGGGATTAAAGGCGTGCGCCATTGCCGCCCGGCATGTTTTTTTTGTTTTGTTTTGTTTTTTGTTTTTCCTTTTTAACAACTTTATTCACATTTTCACCAGGAATTTTATCCTTTTTTGTATTCTCAATGTACAATATTGCCACCGCACCTGATACATAATAGGTACTTAGTAAGTGTGTGTGAGTGAATGACGTCTTTACTAAATGTGTTTGTTTCAGGCTATTTACCTTCTCTCTATATACTACAATTGTAGATCTCTCATAATACTGTTTTTAATATCTCGGATGTGATTACACTTTTCTTTATTTCACATCAGGTAATCCCTTCTCCTTTATGGGGAATTGTGTTTGAATGTTCTATAGCTGATAGATATTATAAATTATGTGTGTGTGTATATATATATATATATATATATATATATATATATATATTTAAATTTAAAAAGTAGAAAAGGGAGATTTATTCAGTATAGCCACCATATTGGGGAAAGGGGAAAAGAGATCCGGTGACCCCTTGGGTCCTGAAGTAAGATTGTAGGTCCAATCTTGATCACGGTATGGTTACAGCACATCATTGGCCCGTCATTGTCTAAATTTGTAATTGCCCCTGGAGAAGAGAATTTCTGTGCTGACTGGCCCAGGCTTTTCTTGAGATTCCTGGGGAATTCCAGCTTCCTCAGGTCCACTGCTTTAATGGTCTGATAGCTAGGTGTCTGTTTAGAACATACTCATTTCTACCAGACTGGTTAACATTTTCTGCTTCTGATAGCTAAGTGTCTGTTTAGAATGTATTCATTTCTACCAGACTGGTTAACATTTCTGCTTTTTTTTTTTTTTTTTTTTTTTTTTTGGTTTTTCGAGACAGGGTTTCTCTGTGTAGCTTTGCGCCTTTCCTGGAACTCACTTGGTAGCCCAGGCTGGCCTCAAACTCACAGAGATCCGCCTGGCTCTGCCTCCCGAGTGCTGGGATTAAAGGCGTGCGCCACCAACGCCCGGCAACATTTCTGCTTTTTGTTTAGTACCTCAGTTTCAAGGTGGACTGTGTCTATGTCTGAAACAAATACAGTGAACTCAGGCTGGAACATATACAGTTAACACCAGGTAGCTGTGTTATATAAGGTCATTTTTTCCTCATAACCTTGGCTTTTAGTCTTTTAGATGGGCTGGCACAATCAACTCCATCTTATGGGTTTGAGACCGATTCTTGCCCTGAAGCCTAGGCTAGTCTCAAACTTAGGATCCTCCTGCTTCAGTTTCCCTAGTGCTAGTTTAACAGGCAAGAGTTGCCATGCTTTGGCTTCATTTAAATTCCTACAGCTCCCTCTCCTCTGTGAACAGTATTCTCTAAAGACATTGTTGGTTAACCATCTGCCGGTTTGCCCTCCATTTCCCATGGCACCAGCATATAAGATCTGCCCCTGTTGGTCTCAGGTTCATGCTGTCTGTCCTGTGGGCAGTGTCCTAGCATCTCAAAAAACATTTGTTCAGGATCCCTTTTCAGAGGCTGCTCTTGCATTAATCTTTAGAAGACTTATATAGCACCAGAGTCGTATAGACCATTCTCAGCACTGCCACACTGCTGAATGTTGATTACATAGTTAATGGATGACTAGAAAAGAACAACCAAATTTTAAGTGTATTTTAGGAATCTGTTATCTAATTTTAACTCGGGAGTATTTTTGCCTTATTTTATTTTTAAACAAAGATTAAGGGCTGGAGAGATGGCTCAGCAGTTAAGAGCAGTGGCTGCTTTTCCAGAAGACCCGGGTTCAATTCCCAGCACCCACATGGCTACTCATAACTGCCTGTGACTCCAGTTTCAGGGCATCCAACACCTTCACACACACATACACACAGGCAAAACACAAATGTGCATGAAATAAAAGTAAATAAATTATTTTTAAAAAAAAGATCAAAAACTTAAAAAATTGACCAGCCATAGTGGTACATGCCTTTAATTTCAACACTTGAGGGGCAGAGGTAGGCAGATCTCTGTGAGTTCAGGACAGCCAAAGCTACATAGGGACAACCTGTCCCAAAAAAGCACACAAAAAATAAACAAATCAATAAATAAACAAACAAACAAATAAATAAATAAATAAATCATCCCATTTTTGTACTGATGACAAGGTGAAATTCTTTTTGTTTGTAAAATATATTTTATGTATTCTTTGGCAGTTTTTTGCATGTGGACAATGTATCTTGATCATATCCACCCCCAACTTCGGTCTTTACTCCTCCGTCTTACCCGTCCCATATATCCCCAACAGGCCCCCTCCCCACTTCATGTCTTCTTTTTTTAAAGCCCACTGAGTCCAATTAGTGTTGCCTGTTGGAATGCTTACTGATCTTGTCGGCTTGATCTCGGACACGTCACTATAGTTGCGGCAGAGGATTCATGAGGTCAATGAATGATGAGGACACCCCTCATCGTGTCCAGAACATGGTGTTTATTTGCATCACTCCTCCCATCCTCTGGTTCTTGCATCTTTTTTTTTTTTTTTTTTTTTTTTTTGGTTTTTCGAGACAGGGTTTCTCTGTGTAGCTTTGCGCCTTTCCTGGAACTCACTTGGTAGTCCAGGCTGGCCTCGAACTCACAGAGATCCTCCTGGCTCTGCCTCCCGAGTGCTGGGATTAAAGGCGTGCGCCACCACCGCCCGGCAGGTTCTTGCATCTTTATAGGACCCCTCTTCTGTGGCTATCTTTAGGCCTTGGGGAGTGAGGGGCTTGATGCAGATGTACTGTTTGGGGCTGAGCACTCAATGTACTTATTCTCAGCATTTTGACTAGTAACTGCTGTCCTCTGCAGAAGAACCTTTCCTGGTGGATGTTGAAGGACTGTGTATAAACAAAAAACATTTAGAGGTCAGTTTGACTTGTCTGTGTAGCAAATCATTGTTACTAGGTTACCTCCTAGGGCCTATGACCTCCCCAGGCATGGGCTTCTTACTCGGTTTACAATACCAGACTTACTCCCTCCTGTGGAACAGGTCCCAAGTCCAATCCAAAAGCATTGACCCCCCCAACTTTGATGCCTCCATTGTACGGTGGACATATGTTGCTTAGCTGGTTGGTATTGTAGAATGTATGGTCACCATTGATGGCTTTTCTCCCTTGGGGGCATGCATAGCCCCTTACAGAACTGTGGACGCACTAGCCAGCAGGAAGGAAGTTTTCAGTCAGTTGCATCTGGGTTTTCTGTGCCGTAACCGAAATGTTTGTCAGCAATATGGACTTGCTACTAGTCCTGATGTACTACAAAGAACAGCTATTGCCTGGGTCTCAGGCCTCCTTGCACAATAACTCATAGGTGAGGTGTCTTACACTGTGGTGATTTGAAAGAAAATGGCCCCGTGACATGTGGCACTGTTAGGTGTGACTTTTTTGGATTAGGTATGGCCTTGTTGGAGGAAGTGTGTCACTGTGCGGGTGGGCTTTGAGGATTCCTGTGCTCAAGCTATGCCCAGTGACACAGTTCACTTCCTGTTGCCTGTGGATCAAGCTGTTTCTCAGCTCAAACTCTCAGCTCCTTCTCCAGCACCACGTCTGCCTGCATGCTGCCATGTCCCACCATGTTGATAATAGACTAAACCTCTGAACTGTAAGCCAGCCCAGTTAAATATTTTCCTTTATAAGAGTTGCTGTGGCCGGGCGATGGTGGCGCACGCCTTTAATCCCAGCACTTGGGAGGCAGAGGCAGGTGGATCTCTGTGAGTTTGAGGCCAGCCTGGGCTACCAAGTGAGTTCCAGGAAAGGCTCCAAAGCTACACAGAGAAACCCTGTCTCGAAAAACCAAAAAAAAAAAAAAAAAAAAGTTGCTGTGGTCATGGTGTCTCTTCACAGCAATAGAAACCCTAATTAAGATATACAGTATTTTTATTACTTTTTTTTCTTTTCCTGGAACTTGCTCTGTAGACCAGGCTAGCCTCGAACTCACAGAGATCCGCCAGCCTCTGCCTCCCGAGTGCTACCTGCTATGTAGACCAGGGTGGCCTGGAGTTTTCTAAGGGAACAAGTAATGCTGGGCATATTGGGACATGCCTGTAATCCTAGTACTCAAAAGACAAACCTAGGAGAGTTACCTTGACTCTGAGGCCAGACTGGACCATGTAACAAGATCCTGTCTTAGTAAACAACAACAACAGCAAAACATGGTCAGGAGGAGAGGGCTCAGTGAGGAAAAGGTACTTGCTACCGAATCTGATAACCTTAGTTCAGTCTCTGGGACCTACATGGTGGAAGGAGAGAACTGAGTAGTCCTTAGACTGTCCTCTGACTCTGACGTGGATGTATGTACACACAACAGATTTTTTCTGTATATAACCACCAAAATGTGTTTTGTCAGCAATAAATATAAAATTAATAATAGTAATTTTCTAAAAAGTAGCACTAAGGGCCAGTTGTGGTGGTGCACACCTTTAATCTCAGCATTCAGAAGGCATAGGCAGGCGGATTTCTGTGAGTTCGAGGCCAGTCTGGTCTACAGAGTGAGTTTCAGGACAGCCAGGGCTACTAGAGAAATCCCATCCAAAAAAAAAGACTTATTTATGTGTTTGGTTTTTTTGGTTTTTGTTTCTCTGTATATCTCTGGAACTTACTCTGTAGACCAGGCTAGCCTTGAATGCAGAGGTCTGACTGCCTCTGCCTCCTAAGTGCTTGGATTAAAGGTGTTTACCACCACCACTCATATTTTTATTGTTTATTGTTTTTTAAACTTCTGCACCTGAGTGGGGTCCGCCAGTTGTAATGTCTCCTACCTGTAAACCCACAGGCTGTAACAAAGAAGCAATAGACTCACTACAAGATCAAGACCAGCCTAGACTCCATAGTCCATTCAGTGTCAGCAGGGCTATATAGTAAGACTTTATTTTGGAGACAGGGTCTCTCTGTGTAGCTTTTGAGCCTTTCCTGGAACTCACTCTAGCCCAGGCTGGCCTGGAACTCACAGAGATCCGCCTGCCTCTGCCTCCTGAGTGCTGGGATTAAAGGTGTGCACCACCACCACCTGGCAGTAAGACTATTTAAAAGAGAAAAAAAGGGAGTACAGTAGCAGCGTGCTTGCCTAACACCGAGGAAACTGGGTTCAAATCCCAGCACCACCACCAAAAGACAAACAAAATCTGTTGATTGTAAGGGACTGGAGAGGTGGGTCAGCAGTTCTAAGTACTGTAGCCTGCTTGCCCAGAGGACCTGAGTTCAGTTCCCAGCACCCACATGGCTCACGACCCTCTGTAGCTCCAGCTCCAGGGGACTCAGTGCTCTTTCTGACCTTCCAAGGCACCAGGCACTATTTGGTGCACAGATGGAAATGCAGGCAAAACGTCCATAGACAAAAAATAAATGTATGGAGGGGCCTGGAGAGATGGCTCAGAGGTTAAGAGCACCGACTGCTTTTCCAGAGGTCCTGAGTTCAATTCCCAGCACCCACATGGTGGCTCACAACCATCTGTAATGAGATCTGGTGACCTCTTCTGTATACATAATAAATAAATAAATCTTTAAAAAAAAAATGTATGGAAACAAGAAGAGCTCTCTCTGCGCTCCCTCTTCTGTTTCCTCTCTGCTCCCGACATCTTTCCGTCTCTCCAGGCCTGGTTTTTTTCTAATAAAGCTCTTTCCAACTCTGGCAAAAATAAATAAGAAAGAAAGAAGAAAGGGAAAGGTGTAAGCGCAAGTCTGCCATGACATTCCAGAGGAAGGAGCAGTGTTTTAGCAGAGTAAAGGTGAGTGAGTCAGGCCACAGAAGTCTGAAATATCTAAAACCTATTCACAAGTGATTTAATTTTGCCAGTGAAACAGATAATGCTATGTGTCTGTCTAAAAATGAAGTGATGGGGTTATTGAGATGGTTTAGTGGGTAAAGGTGCCTGCCACTATGCCTGGTGTCCTTAGTTTGATCCCTGGTACCTATATGGTAGAAAGAAAAAACCCAAGTTGCCCTCTGACCTGCTGCATGCATACCGTGGCCCATGTGTATACTCAACAAATAAATAAAATGTAATAAAAAACAGGAAGGAGTTTATGTTGGGTTCTCTTTTTTACATTTATTTTTTTATTTATGTGTACATGTGTATGCACAAGTGGGAGACAAGAGGACATTAGCTCCCCCGGAACTGGAGAGTTAAAAGCAGTTGTGAGCTGCTGTGTGGGTTCTTTGCAAGGGCAGTAAGCACTCTTAACTGAGCCATCTCTCCAGCCCCTCACATCCTTTTTTATTAGCGCACGGTGGTGGCACAGAGTGCGTACAGTGCAGAGCTTTGGAGCATGGAGATAAGACCACAGTGCTTTACCTAGGTTGTTCAGAGAGACTTGAACAGGTCTTAGCAAACTTTAGCTTTAATGGGGTTAGCTGTTTTAAATTCATCTTTATCAGAAGAAGCACTGGTTAATGATTCTTCTCCTAGCTCAACATGCTGGGCATTAGCTGGAATTGCTGAGTGATTTGCAGTGGGGGAGCAATTTTGTGTTTGTCCACAAATTATCATTAGTGGTTTCCTTTGCTCTCAGATAGAAGGAGCGGGAGAAATGGGCTTTTTGCCAATGGCAGCTTCCCTCCGATTAGGGCGTTAGTTCAATTATGTCCAATTAACTTTTATTGCAGATAGCGGTGATAATTACTTGGAGTCAGTTTGGGCTGCACTTATCCCAAGGCTGAAGTATGAACTTGATGGATTTTAATGACCACCATGACACAGTTCATTCCTTCCCTGCACTACAGTTATTTCTTTGTCCAGACCTCTTTTTATACAAGAGGTCAGAATGTTATAGAAATCTGTCTCACAATGAAAACATACTGTCCTTCTTTTGAAGAGCTGTGTAGGATCATATTTTAAAAGAATCTATTAGGAACAGCCTTAATGTTTTTTATATTCTGAGATCATACCCTTGAGTTCACTTCTGCTTATCAGAGGAGACTAGACCAAGATAGAACTAAACGTCATTCTCAGCAGTATGTGCTAATTGTAAGATTATAGTAATTTGCAGGAACAGGCTGGTCCCTGCTTGTATTTTAAGTTCTGTCCTAAGTACAAAGGAAAACTTTTTGATTATTTTTAAAATCAGTAGGGTGCTAAGGATATGCTTCCTCAGCTCTCTAGGCATATTTATTGACAGAGTCTCACGTAACCCAGGCTGGCCTCCCACTTGGTATGGGACAATGACCTTGTACTTCCGATCCTCTCTTCTCCCCTTCTCAAGTGCTGCTGTTAGAGTTGTGAAACACCATGCTGAGTTTTCGGTGCTGGGCCTCATGCATGCTAGGCAAGCACCTGACCAAGTGAGCTGCTACATCCTCAACTCCTCATTTTATAATGTTTCAAAAATTTTTATTCATCCATTCAGCATGTATGTGTGCGTGAGCACTGTGGTCTCGTGAGAATGTAGACACATGGGCCCCTGTGTGAAAGTCAAGGGACACTCAGCTCTCCTACCAAATGGGCTCCAGGCATCAAGCTCAGGCTGTCACATTTCGTAGCTTACCTTTACCCTCCCAGCCATCTTCCCTATCCCAAGGATGTTCTTTTAGCAGAGCTGAAAATAACCATTACTTCGTGGGAAAAAGAGGCATAGAAAGGAAGCAAGCAAGGTATGGTGATGTATGTTTGCAGTCCTCATACTTAATGGTGGAGGCAGGAAGATCAGAATCTCAAGGTGATATTTTCAGCTACACATTAATTTCAAGGCCTTCCTGGGCTGCTTGAGACCCTGTCATAGACAAAAATGAGAATCCTTACTAACAGACCACTTTCTCCAAGTCTTTGCTGTGATTTCTAATTCCACCTTTTTTATACTTAAACATTGCTACTTTGTATTCTTACTCCCCCCCTGACTTTTCCAGACAGGGTTTCTCTGTGTAGCCCTGCTTGTCCTAGAACTCACTTTGTAGCCCAGGCTGGCCTCGAACCCAGAGATCCACCTGCCTCTGCCTCTTGAGTACTGGGATTAAAGGTGTGTACCACCAAGGAGACACACACACACACACACACACACACACACACACACACACACACACACACCACCAAGGAGACACACACACACATACACACCCCACCAAGGAGATGCACACACACACACACACACACACCCTCCACCCACCCAAGACAGAGTTTCTGTATAAACCAGGCTGGCCTCAAACTCACAGAGATCTACCTGCCTCTGCCTCCTAGGTGCTGGACAGAAGTTGACAGAAACCAATCATCAATCCTCCCTACCTCCTCTGCCTCCTCTACTCTCTCCTGTCTTTTTGACAGGGTTTCATGTAGTACAGGTTGACCTCTAACTCAACATGTAGCTGGAGCTGGCCTTGAACTCTTAATCCTCCTGCTTCTGCTTCCCAAGCCCTGGGTCCACAGGAATGTGTTATTACCCAAAGTCTATGGTTGTTGTTTTTTGTAATTACTAAATGGTTGTACCATTTCTTTATTTAGTAGTTGCTTGCATTTTTCCGCCAGTGTCTTTGGTAGGAGTCATGTCCTTACCCTCTGGCACACACTCAGTGTTCCCATAGGGCCTTTCTTTTTGAGCCTATTCATAAATCTTCAGCATCTATTCAGTTTCATTTAAGTAATTCTCTATAGTTTTGATGAACAACCTTTTTTTGTACAGTGAGAATCAGTGTTACTTACTAAAAAGCAAAAATAAAAGCTTGTAAAATAAAAGTTTACAAATGCTTCTGGAAATGTTTCTACCCAGCGGTATGCTTTGATGAAGCACTTTTCTTTTTTCTTTCTTCTTCTTCTTTTGTTTGTTTTTCGAGACAGGGTTTCTCTGTGTAGCCCTGGCTGTGCTGGAACTCACTCTGTAGATCAGGCTGGCCTCCAGCTCAGAAACCCCCCTGCCTCTGCCTCCCCAGTGCTGGGATTAAGGGTGTGCACCGCCGCACGGCTTTGATGGAAGGAACACTTTAAGCGCAGATGAGGAAGATGCCCGTGCACTAGAACGTCACCGATTGTGATGATGCAGTGGGCTCAGAAATACGGCTCGAAGTGGCGTCTAGACTGGTTTCCAAGTAACACCTTGTGATTTGTGTACTTAGAATAGAACAAGTTTTCTGAGTGACCTTAACTTTCTGTCACCCTTCACCCTTGAAAGTTGCATTCTAGACTGGATTAGAAGCCATCCTTCCTGGCAAAGTGACTCTTTGGCAAGGGAATTCTGGCCTTTTGTACTTTTGTGCCATTGTGAGGAGGAGGAAAGAATATAAATGTGCAACTTCTATAGCTGGTCTCCAAACACTGCTTTGCCAGAGCCTGCCATTGCTAAGGTTGTAATAGCACTTTTTAAATTCATGTTATGACTACAGTCTGTAAAATTACATAGATGGTAGCTGTACTGAGGAACTTTTTTTCCTTCTGAAAGATAGCGTCTTGATATATAAGCCAAGCTAGCCTTGAACTTGCAACAGTTCTCCTGCCTTGACTTTGTAGTGCTGGAATTATAGGCATGCGCCACACTGGGCTTCCATGAAAGCTGTCTATGGGGACCAAAGAGATAGCCCAATGGTTAGAGCGTCTATTGTTCTTCCAGGGGATCAATTACTAGCACACATGTCAGGTAGTTCACAACTACCTCTGATTCCAGGTCTAGAGAGATCTGATGCCTCTGCCTTCTGGAACACCTATACTCACATGCATACACACACACACACACACACACAAAATCTTAAAAACACCAGTGGTGGCACATGCCCTTCCTTATTCCCAGCACTTGGGAGGCAGAGGCAGGCAGATCTCTGAGCTTGAGGACAGCCTGGTCTACAGAGGGAGTTTCAAGACAGCCAGGGCTACACAGAGAAACCTTTCTTAACCCAAAAACAAAACAACCTGTCTGCCTGCTATCAGACTTGCTTTGCCTTCAGTCGGAGCTATTTAAAGACTCTAGGAGGCACATGCCTTTAATGTGCAAGGAGGCAGAAGCAGGCCAATCTCTGTGAGTTTAAGGCCTCCTGGCCAGCAGATACTATATAGTAAGACTGTGTCTCAAAAACAAAACAAAACAAAGCAGACGTAAGTATTCTAAAACTTCAGAATCTTCCTATCGTTCTCGTTTCTACAGATCATCTGGAGTTTCAGTAGTCTTCTAGTGACTTAAGTGGTAGTGTGCCCTCCTAGCAGACCCGAGGCCCTGTAGCCGAGATCTCCAGCATTACAAAACTGAAGAGCTAGGCAAGCTGTCCAGCCTCAGAGTTTCCCCTGGAGATGATTGCTCTGTCCTCTGGCAGCTTTTTGTGACATCATGTGGGACTAGGAGCCTTGAAAATCAAGTGCTACATAATTGTAACCTTGAGTTCTTTTTCATCTGAATAATTTGACACCTTCTGGAGGAAATTGTGAAAGATGATAAGAATCCAGCATATGTCTTACTTTAAGGAAGAAGTTTCTCCTAATGCCTACTTTTCACTTTCCCTGGGGGAGAGCCAACAGATTTTGTTTGTTTGTTTCGAGACAGGGTTTCTCTGTGTAGCGTTTGGAGCCTGTCCTGGAACTTCGCTCTGTAGACCAGGCTGGACTCGAACTTACAAAGATTCGCCTGGCTCTGCCTCCCGAGTGCTGGGATAACAGGCGTGCACCACCACTGCCTGGCTTTTTTTTTTCCTCCTTTTTATTTCTTGGTTTTTTGTTTGTTTGATTTTGTTTTTTAAGAGAGGGTCTCTCTTTGTAGCCCTGGCTGTCCTGGAACTCACTATGTAGACTAGGCTGGCCTCTAACTCAAAGAGATCCACCTGCCTCTGCCTCAGAATTTCTGGAATAAAGGCGTGCCTGGCTCCATCTGCAGTCTTGTAGTTTTCAGGGCCAGACAATACCAGAATTGCCTATAGATTCTGCCTCATAGAATTCACAAAATTGTATACACTCTTCATTTTCAGAACCTAGTATTTCATAGATATATAGAGAAATATGAGGTAGCTGCCTTTTAAATCCCATAAACAAAACACTGAGTGATTATTTGCTCATGGGAATACAGTTATGATCACAGTTTTTCTTATTTAATGGTAGGAGGGGGTGATTGTGACACTTTGGCTTGGAGTTCTGTGTGTCTTGGTTGACTAATGGGATATTGATAACTTTGAAGACATCAGAAAGGTGCCATGTTCCTCACTTGGGGCTTGGCTCTCTTTTCTGTTCTCAGAATGAAAAGATCCTTCCCCAAATAGTCATCTCCACAAGTCTCCTGACAGAACACATTTATAATGACCTAACCCGCAGGTGACCAGAACCTAGAACAGGGTTACCCAGCCAGTATTAATATTGATCAACCAAACCACAGTCAGCTAAATAACACAGGAGCATAAGGGTAAATGCTTATTGGAGCTGGTCTGTTAGCTCTGTGCTGACCATAGGCGACTCACATAAATGAACCTAAAAAGCCAAGAGTTCTTTAATATTACAGGGTTTTTTTCTTTTGTATGTATGTTAGTATAGGACATATATTGTAAAAGCTGGTGATGTACCTCAGTACTTGATTTTCCCAGATTGCATGAGGTCCTGGGTTTGAACCCCAGCACCCCCCACACACACCCTATGGCTTTCAGAACTCAAGCTTGTTCTATGACATAATAAACATATACGTAAAGCCTAGGTTCGCTGCCTCCAACCAGTGTAGCTTGCGTATTTACATTTTTAGGGGCACTCATTTTTATCCAACAGAGATTAAAATATAGGTAGTCCAGGCTACCCTGTAACTTGACAGCCTCCCGAGTTTACCTCTGGTGCTGGGTTATAGGCATGTGCCACCATGCCCAGCTGTATAGCTGGCCTTTGTTTTATTTTGAGGTATATTTTCCCTATACCTGAATTGTTTTGTGTTGTTTTTGAGGTCAGGTCACATTCTGTAGTTGAGGCTGGTCTGGAAGTCATGCTTCTCCTGTGTCAGCCTGTTTAGTGCAGGGCTTACCGTGTGTGCCGCCATCTGTGGGGAGGGTTTATCATAGGTGGCTGGTGGGTTTTGTTAGATAATGTTTTGTCTTTCGTTTGATTAATGTGGTTCATCTTCTCTCTAGATTTATGTATGTTGAATCATCTTTCCACCCTTGATATAAATCCCACTTGGTTGTGACAGATGATTTTTGTGGGGAATTTTTCTGTATGTGTTCACCAGGGATATTTATCTGAAGGTTTTTGTTTGTTTGTTTTGTTTTGTTCTTTTTTAAACATTCATTTGTGGGTATGGGTGTGGGTGCTTACATGCCACAGAACGTCAGTTCCCTCCTTCCATCATGTGGGATCTGGAGATTTAACTCAGGTGATCAGGCATGGCAGGAAGTGCCTTTACCTGCTGGGCCTTTCCTCTCCCTGTCCCTACCTGAGGGAGGCTTTTCTCCAGTGTTCTGTCGCACTCTGGTGTCAGGGCAGTGCTGGCTCATACAGTGAGTTGGAAACGTTCCCTCCTCCAGTTTTCAAAGGGGTTGGTAAGATTGGCCCCGCTTGTTCATGAAGCGTTCAGTAGCATTCTCCTGGTCTTTTGTTCTCATTGTCTTGCTCTGGGCACAAACTCAAATATTTATGAGCAAAATCCCACCCAGTCTGACAGCTCTGCTCTTGATTATGAATGTGATTAGATTCAAAGGTCACTCCACTCCTTATGTAGTTGCAGTGACCATTCCCGACAGGGCTTGCAGAATTCCAGCCTGCTATGTGATGGAAAGTGAATGGACATAAGCAAAGTCTGGGTAAGCTGCTTGCAACTGTAGCTTCCTCAGGTTTTTAGGGACACTCATTTTATCCACGGAGATTAAAACAGAGAAACAAATGATGCTTTTCAATATAGCATACAACCAGCAGATAGATACACTATGGCACAGGGCCTTCTGTCGTATCCCATGCACACCGGTGACGATAGTGGTGATGCACACGAACTGATACAGCCCGAGTTCAGTAGTTAGAAGTGGAAGGAGAGAAGCGCACCCCAGAGTTGTTCTCTCATCTCCACAGTGCACTTTGTGGCATTTGTGTATCCTCACATCACACACGTACACACATCAATAGTGATGAAAACTTTTTTTTTAAAGATTTATTTATTTATTATGTATACAGAAGAGGGTGCCAGATCTCATTACAGATGGTTGTGAGCCACCATGTGGTTGCTGGGAATTGAACTCAGGACCTCTGGAAGAGCAGTCAGTGCTCTTAACCTCTGAGCCATCTCTCCAGCCCTGAAAACCTTTTAAAATAGATAAAATTAGTATCCAGGCTTTTCCTTTTGGATATAGACATTTTAATAGCCTCTAACTCTTCACAGTGAAGGTGTACGTCCGTGTGTACACACACACACACACACACACACACACACACACACACACACACACACACACACACACACACACAGAGTTTGGGTTTCAAATAAGTTCCAGGGCTAGAGACTTAGCTCAGTTTTTATTTTTATTTTATGTATGTGGATCTTTTTGCCTGCATATATGTCTGTGGATCACACCCTTGCAATGCTATGGAGGCCAGAAAAGGGCATCAGATGCCCTGGAGTTGGAGTTACAGACGTGTGAGCTGCCATGTGAGGAATGGGACCCAAGCCTAGGTCCTCTGGAAGAGCAGCCAGTGTTCTCAGCAGCTGAGCCAGCTCTCCAGCCCTTTTTAATAAAAATGCATGCTTAGCATGCCATTAAACTATGAGAGTGATCCCCAGCACTACCAGCATCATCCCCAAAATGTCCTAAGACCTGAGGTTAAATAAAGTATTGCTGTCATTCGGAAATATCAGCCAGTGATATTTACTGGGCACTTTTTGTGTGTTTAATTTTGTCCCTGATTCTGTAATTTGGAAGGATAATTAAGACCTGTGTTCTTAGGAAGCCCACCTCAGGTTAAAAGATTAATATGTTGAGCTGGAGAGATAGCTCCATGCTTAAGAGCATTTACTGCTCTTGCAGAAGACCCAAATTCAGTTCCTAGCATCCATATGGGAACTCACAACAGCCTGTAACTCCAGTTCCAGGGGATCTGACACCCTTGTCTGGCCTCCTCAGGCTCCTGTGTGCATGTGGTGCACATGAACTTAGACGCAGGCACACACATATAAACAAACTAAAACAAAGCTGATTGTGATGTCCAGAAAGAGAAAAATGAGCTTTCTTGGTACCTGAATGATAAATAATCCAGTTAGTAGTGCTAGGGAAAAGTTAATCAGTGGTCCAGGACAAAGTGTTGTTCTTGTCAGAGAGATCCCAGTGATGGCGTTGGGAGTGGAACAAAGGGTGATAGTGGAAGATAGGCTGACTGAGGACCTGTTGTGACAGGTTCTGAGAGTGGCCCTGAGAAGTGGATTTCCAGGGCAAGGGTGGTCATTGCCTGTTATCCCGCTGGGAACAAGACAAGAGACCCTTAAATTCCAGACTGGCCTGGACCAACCTATCCTCCACCTGTACCCCCACTACACACACACACACACACACACACACACACACACACACACACACACACACCCCAGAAGGGGACTTTTTTTTTTTTTTTTTAGACTGAGACTCTCTCTGTAGCCCTGGCGGTCCTGGAACTGGCTCTGTAGACCAGGCTGGCCTGGAACAGAGATCCGCCTGCTAGTGCTGGGATTAAATGCGTGTGCCACCACCATCCGGCTGAAAATAACAGTTCTGAAGGGAATAAGGAATAATTTGTTCTGAGTTCAATATGGGTGAACATGAATAGGGGTTCAGATTGCCCTGAATGTCATGTTCCAAGTAGAAATGGTCTCGTAAATTTTATAGTCACATAACAAAAGATGGTCGTAAGTCAGTGCATTGATGGAAAACATCGTTGGGGAAAGCAGACGAACAAGTTAACAAAGCTTTGTGGTTAGCAGGACTGAAGATAGACCACCATTATTGTGGCCCTAGATCTGCAGCATTCTGACTCCACAACGAGGTCAGTCAGTCCATTTGCAGAGTCTTCAGTGTAGGTGCGGCTTTTTCAGAGAAAACACTTGTCATCACAGCCCTTGGAGGCTGAGTCAGGAGGACAAAGAATTCCAAGGCAAATTTGGCTCCATTAAAAACTCGTCTCAAGCCGGGCGGTGGTGGCGCACGCCTTTAATCCCAGCACTCGGGAGGCAGAGCCAGGCGGATCTCTGTGAGTTCGAGGCCAGCCTGGACTACCAAGTGAGTTCCAGGAAAGGCGCAAAGCTACACAGAGAAACCCTGTCTCGAAAAACCAAAAAAAAAAAAAAAAAAATCTCAAGCCAGGCAGTGGTGGCCCACACCTTCAATCACAGCACTCGGGAGGCAGAGGCAGGTGGATCTCTCTGAGTTCGAGGCCAGCCTGGGCTACAGAGTGAGTTCCAGGACAGCCAGGGCTACACAGAGAAACCCTGTCTTGAAAAACAAAAAATCAGGTGCGTGATGTCTTTGCAAATCTGACGCTGTACTTCTAGAATTGCCTTACTGCCCCAACCCCAGTTAGGACTGCAGGAGGCTAAGGTCACCCTGTAAGGCCAGTGCTCTCAGGAGTATAGGAGCTTTACAAACGTGTTTTTGTGTGGATCGCTCTTTCCCAGTTTCAGGCAGTCCTTCCGCCCGCACATGTACTGGCTGCAGTGATTGCTGCTGCAAACAGATTTGGGCAAGTTTTTAACCAGCCCGCTGTTAATTCAGTTGCTTGTCTGTCCACACTAGGCACTCTGCTGCCCATATCGGCTGTCCCTTGTACCTTCCTTGAAGAAGTGTTCATGACCTTATTCTTTGTTGTTCATTACAGTGTGAACCGCTGCCCCATGCTGTGTTGATGCTGGTCTGCCATGCTAGCCTGTCTACCAGGGCCAGGTGACCTGTCCTTTCAGCTTCTCTCTCACACGCAGATGAACACTGGACTTCAGAAATGTAAGTAATCTGGATGCCCTGTGTTTTGTCCCAGCATCACGTCTGTGATGCGCTGACCATGAATTTTGGTACTTCAAGGTAGTCATGGGCTGACATTGCAGGACAGCAGCCACAAAGGACTTGTCTGTCAGCAGTGTGAGACACTTTGTGATCAGAGAAATCTCTCAAATCCTACCGTTCCCAGTGTGTGTGAACTTCGCTTGTTACTAGTAGCTTTCTGCTGCACAGCAAAGCCACAAGGAACTTCAGTGGATGTGTATCGTACGACCCTTCAAAGAAATGTTCCCTTTCAACCCTGTGAGGTGCTGAGTGAAAACTCATTGCCAGGGTTGGAGAGATGGTTCAATGGTTGAGAACACTGACTGTTCTTCCAGAGGACCCGGGTTCAATTCTCAGCACCCATATGGCAGCTCACAGCTGTCTGTAACTCCAGTTCTTGGAGATCTGACATCCTCACACAGACATACATGCAGGCAAAACACCAACGCACATTAACAAAGAAAGACAAGGAAACTGAGTGTCCAGCTCCCTTTTGTGTCTCGGAAGTGACTGTGTACGCTGTTGGTGAGTCCTTGGTCTCTGAATGTGGTCTGCCAGGGACACAAGACCGTTCCCCTTGCCTTGCTCTCGGCCCTCTGAGCCAGCATGACTTCTGCTCACAGAAATAAAGAGGCTTTTCCTCCAGGAGTCTGGAGCTGACTGCCTCGGTTTCTCTGGGTGTGTTTGTCTAACAGTGTGCTTCCCCCTGATTGAACCTCTGAGGACTGTTAGATTCCTGTCTTAATTACATTACATTGGAGCATTGTAATTCACTTTTCTCAGATTTCTATTTCTGTCTCTGCACTACATGATATGCAAGGGAAATATTCTTTATTTCTGACCCACTATTACATGTAGAGTGTCTAAGTATAAAAACAGCCCTAAATTTGGAGTAAACCTTTTTAAATCAAAAGGGGGCAACTGGTGAGGCAATGGGGCTTTCTTCAATGCTGTGCACTTTACCTGAGTTCTTCATGGCAGCCATTGGCAAACTTCCTCCATAAGTGCCAGGAAGCCAATATTTTGAGCTTCGTGGGCCATAGTTGCTGTTTCATCTACTTAGCTCTTCTGTTGTAGATCAAAAGCAGCCATAGACAACATGGAAACTGACCCGTGTAGCTTCATTTCAGTCAAATTTCCTCCAAAAGCACACTGCAGCTACACTTGGCAGATCAATTATAGTTTGCTGTAAGAGCATCAGCAGTTAAAAATAGTCTAGTCTTAATGGTATGAAGCCAGCTACGTGAAAGGCTGAGGCAGGAAAATCACAAGTTCAAGGCCATCCTAGGCAGTTTAGCTCTTGGACCCTGTATAAAAAAAATAGCTCCTCCTGCTCCCCTTCCTCTTCCTCTTCCTCCTGCTCCCCTTCCTCCTCCTCCTGATCCCCTTCCTCTTCCTCCTGCTCCCCTTCCTCCTCCTCCTGCTCCCCTTCCTCCTCCTCCTGTTCCCCTTCCTCTTCCTCTTCCTCCTGCTCCCCTTCCTCTTCATAGATAGATAGATAGATAGATAGATAGATAGATAGATAGATAAAAATAGAGCTGAGCATGGTGGCACACAAGTTTAATCCCAGCATTTAGGAGGCAGAAGCAGGTGAATATCTGAGGCCAGCTGGTGAGGACTACCCTGTCTCAGAAAAGTGAACAAAACAATAAAATTAAATTGGAGCTGAGGGTGTGACTCAGTTTGGTGGAATGCTTGCCTAGCTTGCAGAAAGCCCTGGATTTGATTCCAGCACTGAAAAAAATAGGATGTTGTCACAGGCCTTTAATTCTCAGCAATCGGGAGGCAGAGGCAGTCAGAGGGAGTTCCAGAACAGCCAGGGCTACACAGAGAAACCCTGTCTTCACAAACAAAAAAATCAGCTACAACAAACAACTGCTTGACTTCACTCCTTGAAAGAGCAGAGCACTCACCCTCACTAGTTCTGAATTTGTCTGATGAAAGGACAAAGAAGACGGGGACACCCTCCTTTCCCTGGCTCTGACTCTGTAGGCAGGGCCGTCCCTGGCATGCTCGGGAAGTACTCAACCACACAGCTGTACCTCCAGCCCTGGCCTTTGTCATCCTGATGACTGGGCGACACATCTGTGTGCTGTGATCATCCCAACGCGCACACTCAGTTGTGTCCTCGTCCCGGCTTCTGAGAACACAGTAAGAGGAAATACACTTGGAGAGTCCCGTAGATGGCAGGGGGGCTCAGTGATAACGAGGGAAGAATTGCCTAGCACGGGGCTGCCACCTGCAGTCCCAGTGCCTGACGAGCTGGGGCTGGAGAACTTGCTAGTTCCAAACCCAAACAAACCCAGGACATCTTAGCTTCGAGTGGGGCTGTGGCTGCTGGAGGAAATGCTTGAGTTAGGTGGATGTCCTCTTGGACATTTCTAGATTGTGTGTGCCATGGTGTCCCTTGCTTTGAGTCCTCAGCTGCTTAGGAACTCTGCTTGTAAATTTGGTTTTGCTCCTGACCCATCTTTTCCCAGAAATGGTGGTTTTTGGAATTTTTTTTCTTCCTTGACCCCAAGCTCCCTTTCCTAGCTCAGCATCAGGGATGTAGTAGTGGCTCATCAAAATAGTCACTGTGCAGTGGCTGGAGTGGTAAGAGGTCTTCCCGTTGTTTTTGTTGGTGTGGATTGTTTTTCTGGGTTTTATGGAGGTTTTTGGTCGTTTGAGACAGGTGTTTTGTTGGCTTGTTTTGTCTTTCGAGAGAGGGTTTTTCTTTGTAGCCATGGCTGTCCTGGATCTTGCTTTGTAGACCAGGTTGGCCTCGAACTTAAAAGATCCACCTGCCTCTGCCTCCTAAGTGCTGGGATTAAAGGCGTGCGCCACCATGCCCAGCTTTGAGTCAGTCTTTCTTAAGTATCCCAAGCTATCCTTGAACTTTGTAGCCAAAGATGACCTTGAGCTCCTGATTCTCTTCTACCTCCCTAAGTGTTGGGATTACAGATGTATATTACCATACCTGGCTAGCATACTAGCTTTTTAAAAATTTGATGTGTATGGGTGTTTTGTCCCGTATATCTATGTACCACTTGCATTCCTGATGCCCACAGGCCAGAAGGTGGCATCGGATCTCCTGGAACTAGAGTAACAATGGTTGTAAGGTGCCATGTAGGTGCTGGGAATCCAACCTGGATCCTCTGGAAGAGCAGCTGGTGCCCTTAAGTACTGAGACATCTTTCCAGCCCCTAACATACCATTTTTTAGTTGGCAAGTTTTTACCTCCTGCATGCAGAGCCTTGGGAGAGCCTGGAATAAATACTGAAATTACTTTATTTCCACTGCATGCCCCCTAGTGGAAAAGTATGGCAATTGTGAATTGACTCAAAGACTGGATAAACTCAGTAATTGCCTCCTGTGTATTAGGTACTATTTTACATTTTTTATATATATGTATGTATGTATGTAAGATTTTTCTCTTTAGACAAATATATATATATATATGTTTTGTTGAGTTTGGCCTTCACTATGTTGCCCAGGATGGTCTCAAACTCCTGGCCAGTGATCCTTTTTCCCTAACCTCCCAGTGAAGAGATTGTGTGCGTAATGTGCATGCATGTTGTGAGCAGCTATATGGGTGCTAAGAATCAGACCCAGTCCTGTGGAAGAGCAGCCAGTGCTTTTAACCACTAAGCCATTTATCCAGCCCCTACATACATATTTTTAAATTTTTATTTTACTACTTGTGTTTTTTATGAAGCAGGTATGTGCACAGGTACATGCATGTTTCTGTGATACACTTGTGAAGTTCAAGGATAACTTTTGGGAGTTAATACTTTCCTTCCACACTGAGTTCCTGGAATCTAAATTATGTTGTCAGGCTTGCACACACAGTAAGAGCTTTGCCTTCTGGGCCTCACTGTCCCTATTCACTAATTCTTCAGGGGAGACTTTTCCTGCTCTTTTTCTTTTTCTTTAGTTTTTCAGAGACAGGGCATTCCTCTAACCCAGGCTGACCTGGAACTCACTATAACCATCCTACCTCAGCTGCTAGAGGGCAGAGTACAGTGTGAATCATCGAATCCTGCTCCTTGCTTTCTTTTATACGTGGAACTTGCGTATGTCACATGACTATCCAATTGCTGGGTCAGAACTCGCTCCCATCACACTCCCAAGCCTTCTACCTGTGGATTCCAAGTTTCTGCCACACCTCAAAAGAAAAGGATAACCAAGGAGATCTCCGGAGGAAACTGGATTTACGAACGCCACACCCCAACACACACACACACACACACACACACACACACACACACACACACACACAGTCCCTTAGACTAGACAACCGTGCTTTCTGTCACATTCAGCTCAGCTTGAAGTCAGGGGTCCTGCCTTGCTGCTTCCTAGATCGGGTTCTTTGTTCTGACTGGGCAGGCTCTGCCAGACCTGCTTTTCTTGAATAACTGTAAACAGCTGTGACTCATGTTCACACCACATTTTTCCTGTTTGAGTCACTTAATACTAGTAATTTTATAACATTAAAGCAAGTTTCATTTCTATTGACAAATGAGGAATCACACTGAGTCTTCCGTTGTTAAATGGTGGAGCCATAGTTGGACTTTAGATTAAACTGTTCTTGTAGCCACAGACTCAGTTCTCCAACTGCCCTGTATCCATATTATAACCATACCAGCTGTTTAAGTAAGATTTCTCTTTTTAGACAAAACTGAAGATTATTGTCTGTGGTTAGAGGAGTTTGTTATGGAAGTAAGGTGCCAGTGAGCCTGTATATATGGGAGGGGCTCCATAAAAATACATTCATGGGGCTGGAGAGAAGGCTTAGCGGTTAAGAGCACTGACTGTTCTTCCAGAGGACCCAGGTTCAACTCCCTGCACCCACATGGCAGCTCATAACTGTCTGTAATCTACTTCCAGGGGATCTGGCACCTTATACAAACATGCAGGAGAAACACCAGTGCACATAAAATAAAAATAAAGTGTTAAAAAAATAAATTCATTGGGCTGGAGAGATGGCTCAGGTTAAGAGCACCAACTACTCCTCCAGAGGTCCTGAATTCAATTCCCAGCAACCACATGGTGGCTCACAACCACTTGTAATGAGATCTGGTGCCCTCTTCTGGCCTCCAAGGACACATGCAGGCAGAATAAATCTTTAAAAATAAATAAATTAATTAATTAATTCACAAAAAGACAAGCATGATGGCACTGAAATTCCAATCCTTAGGGTGCTGAACAGGAAGGTTATGAATTCAAGTCCATGCAGAACTACATAGTGAGATCCTGTCTCTGAAGACCAAATAAGAAGCTGGACGTGGTGGCATGCCTCTGAAATCTAAGTACTTGGGAGGCCATGGCAAGAGAATCAGAAGTTTCAGGAACAACCTGGTTGACCTTGTGGAACCTTGGTTCAAAACTTCAAAAATAAGTCTGGTCATAGTGGTATAGGAAGTAGAGGCAGAAGGGTCAGGATCAGCATGAGACCAGAAAAAGAGGGAAAGAGGAAAGGGAAAAGAAGAAGAAAAGGTGTTAGTTGAGCTGGTTTTTTTGTAAGGGCCAAGCTTAATGCTTCATTCTAGTATGGGGGGGGGTGGGGTGGGGTGAGTGGTGGTTTATTCCGGAGTAAGAGGACACTCTGCTCAGTGTGCTCATCCCTCAGATCTTCCTCAGCAGAAGCTCTCAGGCTGCAGCCTCCCTCTCTATGTTCATTTTTCTTCCTAATTCAACTGTCTTTCCACTGTCAGCAGCAATAGTAACATACTTCAGCCTGTCTTCTTGCCGGGCTAGGAAAAACCCTGAGAACTGATGCTCACTTTGAACAGAGAACTTCCTCAACAAGCCACTTCCCACACCAGGTCTTTACTTGGATTTCAAGTAGAGATGAGGTTAGAGAGAGAAGAACTAAGAAGTAGATCTACATTTTCCATCTGAACCAAATAAAACCCAGCACTTTGGACTCCCATTGCTCCACGGAGTCCTAGTTGTTTGTTTGGGTGATACTGCCGTAAGCACTCACCAGACGTGCTGTGTCTTCTAGGTAAGGCGCTGTGCTAGGAGTTGGCAGCAAAGCCCTTCTATCTGTAGCAGCCTGATGAGTACTCAGGCCGGCCAGGATTGGTTGGTTGGTTGGTTGGTTGGTTTTTAACTTGAGATCTCAGCCTGCAGTCCAGGCTAGCCTGGAACTCAAGGTCATACTTCTGCCTCCCAACTGGTAATTACAGGTATGAACCACCACAACCCAGCCAGCCTAAACCTGAGATTCTTTCTTCTTTTTCTTTTCTTTTTTTTTTTTTTTTGGGTGGGGGGGGTGGGGGGTGGGGTGGGGTGGGATTGGAGTGGGTTTCAAGAAAGGGTTTCTCTGTATCCTTGGCTGTCCTGGAACTCATTCACTCTGGACCAGGCTGGATCGGACTCAGAGATCCATCTGCCTCTGCCTCCTGAGTGCTGGGATTAAAGGCGTGCGCCACCACACCTGGCAGAGTTCTTCAACCTTTAAATCTTGTAGTAAATTACACTCTCTAAATGATGTGATTTACCATCATAAATATACATTTGGGTGACTTGCCTTTGAAAAGCCCATTCTTACGCTCAGCTACTTCTTATCTTTCCTGAATGCCTTCCCCTCCCCAACCCTTACGCTTAAAATCTATATTGTAACCTTTTAATAAACCTGCTAACTCTGTTTCATATTCGCTTGTCCTGAAATTCTCTCTGGTGAAGCCCAGGAATCCTGAGTTTGCCTGAGTAAAGATCCTTAAGGAGAAAGGGAATTCTTGAGGCCACTGCCAGGGATGATGTAGAGCTGTCCCTGTGTCCCTTGCTGCTGCTAACATCAACAGTAGCCAAATGTATGGTTCGGGTGGCTTTTGAAGTGGTGTTTGTTCAAGGGGTTTCTGGGAGCTTTTTTTTCTAAATGAGTTCATAGGGCTGTTGGTATTGAGGTGCGTTGGGCAGTATTAGAGGCTGATAAAATGGCGTAGTTGAGACTAGCTACATCTCAAGCTCTGGGCTGCTGTTAGGAACACGGAACCGCGTGCTCATTTCTCCTAGCCTTGAACTTTTTCCTTCCCTGCTTCAGAAAACAGCGGTTTCTACCCAGTTCTTCTAACATGCTCCCCGAAATCTGCTTTTGCTCCAGTTGATGCCCAGTGACATGACTTTGAATGGAGTCTCCTTTGGGCCAAGGCCAACCAAAGCTACCAGCTGGGCACTCAATAGATTAGCCCTTGGTCTTTCCTGGCTACTTTCTGCCAAGGGAGGAAGCGGGGAGGGAGTCGGCCAGCTGAGCCCAGGCTCTGTGCCAAGCCATTTCCCTCCTGCTTTGGGCAGTGTGTACAGTTACTCATTCAGCAAGTATTAATTATGTACTTTCTGTGTATGCTCAGAGTAGACCCCTTTTCTGAGAGAGGAAAACAGCAGAGATCCTTGCAGGAGGGAGCCTGGCATACTTTTAAGAGCTCTTGTGGGAAATTTTTCTTTTTGGATTGGAAACCCAGCATCTGCTGGAGTCCCTCGATGGGAGGCCCCCGGAGATGAGAACAAGGAGACTGTTAAACATTGATGAGGCACACTGTGTGGGTATTCCTGCAGTCTCCAGAGGAAGGCAAGTTTCACCTCTTTCTTGTCGGAGAGTGACAGACCGGATCCCATACAGACTGTTTTTGGCACCGAGGACGTGGAGATGGTCTGAATCTTTTCTCCTCAGCCCTCCCTGCTGCTCTGTCGTTTATAAGCCTCCTCCTGCCACACAGCAATAAATAAAACCTTTGGATCTTCAACCAGTCAGACACCAAGTAAACTGTAAACAACAGTGAACTTGTGAGTGGGAGACCTTGGCAACTTCCTCCTCTTCTCCTGAAAAAGTGTCTTGTTCTCTGTGCCAGACAGGCCTGTCCACCCCTGGGCATGGCGCCCCAGCTGCTTCGATGGCCACAAGACCGAGGTGGAGGGACTAAGTATGTCCCGCTTTACCAGTGTCACTACTGCCTGAGGAGGGCGCTGACAGGCAGTTCTGTTTAAAGCTTCTAACCCTCTGTGTGTGTCATCGTAGCGGGTAGGAACCTCGTACTGAAGAATTCTTGGTGATGGCTGTGAGAACCGGCTGGGCTCTGAATTGCCAAGCTGGAGTCTTAGAAAGTTGCTTTTTCCTTTAAAGACCTATAAAACAGGCTCACAGCACACCTGCCCCCTGTGGTCGTAGTGAGGATCACTGAAATAGCCTGTCCCTTAGTGCCTGGCCTGGCCTACTGTATATACCTAGTGAGTTTCAGTTGTGCTTGTGATTGTGGGAACTGTGGCTGGATCTAGAGTGAAGGCTACAGATGACAGCCTCCTCCTCCCACTGCTTCAACAGGGCATTCTAGAAAGGCTGGTTGGCTTGGCACTGATGAGCTCCCCTCCTCTCTGCTCTCCTTCCCCTCTCTCTCTCTCTCTCTCTCTTTCTCTCTCTAGGGGACACTACACAGAAAATGAGAACTGCTCACTATCCTACCCCAGCCGAATTGGACGCGTATGCTAAGAAGGTCGCAAACAACCCACTGACTATAAAAATCTTCCCCAACAGTGTGAAGGTTCCCCAGCGGAAACACGTTCGTCGTACTGTGAACGGCCTCGACACATCAGCCCAGCGCTACAGTCCCTACCCGACTCAGGCTGCCACCAAGGCAGGCCTGCTTGCCATTGTCAAAGTGCCAGCCAAAAGCATACTCAAGGACTTTGACGGCACCCGAGCCCGGTTACTCCCTGAGGCCATCATGAACCCCCCGGTGGCACCCTATGCTACTGTGGCACCGAGCACTTTAGCCCACCCCCAGGCCCAGGCTCTGGCCCGCCAGCAGGCCCTGCAGCATGCACAGACCCTGGCCCACGCCCCTCCCCAGACACTGCAACACCCTCAGGGTATACCACCACCACCACAGGCACTGTCTCACCCTCAGAGCCTCCAGCAGCCTCAGGGCCTGGGCCACCCACAGCCGATGGCCCAAACCCAGGGCTTGGTCCACCCACAGGCCCTGACTCACCAGGGTCTCCAGCACCCCCCTAATCCATTGCTGCATGGAGGCCGGAAGATGCCAGACTCAGATGCGCCCCCGAATGTGACCGTGTCTACCTCAACTATCCCCCCTTTCGATGGCGGCCACCCTGCAACACAGCCAGCCCCCGGACCTGAGCAGCATCGTGCATCAGATCAACCAGTTTTGCCAGACGAGGGCAGGCATCAGCACTACCTCAGTGTGTGAGGGCCAGATCGCCAATCCCAGCCCTATTAGTCGCAGTCTGCTCATCAATGCAAGCACCCGGGTGTCGACCCACAGCGTCCCCACACCAATGCCTTCATGTGTGGTCAATCCCATGGAGCACACCCATGCGGCTACAGCCGCACTGCCTGCCGCAGGTCCTGTCAACCTGCCCACAGGCATCTCTCGAGCCCCCACTGGCTACCCTAGCGACCTCAAGCCAGTTACCTGGAACCAGCACCAGCTGGCCCACCTACAACAGATGTGCAGTGAAGCTGGTGGCACACCAGCCCCTGGCCTGACAGGCAAACATACAGCAGGACGTGAGTTGGCGGGGCCTGGTTTTGTGGGCAAGGCCCCTGCCTACCCACAGGAACTCTGCCTGGCACAGTCCTTCCATCTGAAGCCTTCCCTGGAGAAGCCGACCCCATCCCCACCTGTGAACGGCCTACCAGCCCCACTGGCCTATCCCAATGGTCACTACTTCCAACCCCTGTGGAACAACATCCTACCAACTCCCAATAGCGACAGCTCGGGGGTCTCAGGACCTCGCCATGCCCTTCCATGGTGGGCAGCCCACAGGTGCACCCCCTCGACTGTGCGGCAGCTCCTGGGGCCCACTACCGAGCGGGAACTGGGGGTGGGCCAGTGGCAAGCCAGAACAGTCTGATGCAAACGGTGGATTACCTGAGTGGGGATTTCCAGCAGGCCTGCTTCCGAGAACAGAGCCTGGCCATGTTGAGCAAGGCCCACCGAGCCCCTGGCACCCGAGCCCCTGATCCCACAGATAGTCGAAGTCTTCATATTCAGCACCCAGGGTATAGATAGGGAGCTGTGATGTCCTCAGGCAACACGTCATACATTGCCCTTCTAGGTTTAGTCTTACTTTTAAGTAACTGGGTAGTTTCAAAGTCTCACTGCTCCAGTGTGATCATCCTTAGATACCTAAGGAAGGGAACTTGGCGGGGTCTCTTTAGGGGCAGAAGAAGGTCCTTTACCCTCCTCTCAAACAACTCGTGGCTTTCTGTTAGACCCAAACCTGGGGTCTCAGCCACCTGCCTATCAGTCAGTCTCCACCTTGACCACTTGTTACTCTGGCCGTCTTGCTAAGACTGAGTATGGCTGAGGGAAGGGGCCTAGAGCCTTAAGTTCGACTTCTCTGGGACTAAGAAGCCAGACTTTCTAAGTGCTCTGGAAGCTAATTCTTTATTCCCCCAAAGATGTCAAATCAGAATAAACAGTTTCCATCTTTCTCAGCTGCATTGACGTTGCTCCCAAGCCGCTGCACTTCTCCTTGACAAAGTCCTGAGACTCCGAGAGGAAACCTTTGTGTTGCATCTTGGTTCTTGACCCCCCCCCCCCCCCCCCCCAGAGAAATGCAGTGGCCATCTGGCATTCCCAAGACCTCCTGTCACTGTTGCCTCTCTCCAAACAACAACTGTCCTCATCCCTGCCTCCCCTCCCCCTTAAGAAAAAAAGAAAGAAAAAAAAAAAAAAGCAAAAAAAACTACCTTACTTGAAGAATTAGTTATAGGTAAAGGATGATCACATTAGAGTTTGGAATTAAAAACACCAAAAAAGTTTAAAAAAAAGTTAAAACTGCATTTGGTTCTCTACACTGGCTAGGAATTATTGGTCCACACTGTAAGTTTTAAGTGTCATGTTTCTGTATGAATGTGTGGGTTTGAGAGAGCGTTTTGGTATGAGTGGCCCCCACAGGTACATTCACCCTCACATTTTGCAGCCCTTCAGTTTAATGAAGAACAAAAGGAAAAACACAAAGCCTTAAGCTCTTTGAATTCTTCCTCTACCAAATGAGCATGGTTCTGACTGCTGCGGAGGGGCGTACATTGGAAACAGCCCCTCTTGCCCCTTGCCCGTTCTTAGAGCATCTCCCACCTTCCAGGACCAGTGTGTCTCATTATTCCCAAGTGACAATTAGTTGTCTAGAAACTCAACACATCTCTGTAACTTTAGATTGTTTTGTTGTAAACTTTTGCACCTGTCTTCTGTTGCACAGCTGGGCTTTAAGAAGAAGAATAATAAGCCCCTGCCTTTCCTCTTGTCTTTGGGGAATGTGAGCTGATAACTGAAGGTTTTGGGTTTGTTCTCACTGTTTCTTAGCCAGACATTCTGTAGTGAACTGAAGCGATGTGACTGAAGACCAGTTTTTAAATTATGTGTTGGCAAGTTGCCTTATATTTAAAAGGAAGAAAAAAAAAAAGGAAAAAAAAAATGCCTGAGTGTGTTATGCCAAATGATAGCAACATGAAGTCCTAATTTATTGTTTCCCTGCCGTCTGTGAACACTGGGATTATTGCCCTGTCTCCAAGCCCCTCAGCCTCTGGTGCAGCCTCCTTCAAGGTGTTGGCCATCTCCTCACCCAAAGCCCCCTCCATTAGCCGATTCTCTGAGTCGTATTTAATGAGCTCCACTATCTCCTGTGACCTCTTGCCTGACCTCCGATCTGATATTCTTGTTGTAACGCCCTTCCCAAATCCTCCCGAGAGTGGGCTGCCACTGTGGGAAACTGGACCAGACACTAACTTGGGGGCTTTCACACCTCACTCCCACCTCTAGTCTGCATGGAAGACGTACTGTGATCCCCTTACCCTACAAGTGACTGCCTTCAACTTTGGTGTAAGGTGTTTCCTAGTTCAACCCCATTGTCCCCTGCCCCACCCAACCAGCAATAAGGGTCCAAACCAGGGCCTCATCTTCACACTCCCTGCCACCCCAAGGGAATACCTGGAGCCCCATTCCACTTACTCACCCTTGTTCTCCACCTCACCTCACCTGTGGGCATGGTGGGTTTTTTTTTTTTTTTTAATTATAAACCAGTAAAAAACCCTCCTCTTGACCTTGTCCTGTTCGTTTAATGTGGTGAATGCCTGAGGTGGTTTGTCTTGAGGACAGTCTGTATTGTTTCCCTGAGTAAAAGAGTTTCTCTTATTCATCCCTCAGAAACCCTCCCCTGCTTACCCCAGACTGAATCCCAGGCTACAGGCTATAGGGTGTGCACACAGGCAGCTCGGTCAGGCCCCAGGTAGGGTCCAGCCGGAGAGCGCTGCCATCCTTTCAGTCCAAGAGCCATCAGTCCTAAGAAGTTTTCGGGCATCTGTTCACCATAAAGTCTCCAGCAAACTATAAACCTTCCTCCACTTTATTTCTTGTGACAGAGGTGAGAGTTCTGGAATCCAAAACAAGGAAGCTGCCTCACCCTCCTGATTTACACTGCTCCCAAGCGGAATGCTAGAGTCCTCTGATGGGAATGGGGGTGGGGAGGTTTCAGTTACCTGCTTGGTTTTTACTGTTGGGGCTCTGCCCAGTTTGATTGTAGGGGGAGGAAGATAGGAAAGCTAGTCAGCAGGTGGGGAAACACGTGGAATCCAGAGTGCCCTTCAGGTGGCATGCCCTTCTTGTTAACGCGCTTTGCCTCCCTCCTCCTTTGTGTCCAGGCAAGTACTCTGCAAACCAAGCCAGTCTGCCCAAAGAGCTAACACGGGGCGGGCGGTGGTGGCGCACACCTTTAATCCCAGCACTCAGGAGGCAGAGGCAGGCGGATCTCTGTGAGTTCAAGGCCAGCCTGGTCTGCATAGCGAGTTCCAGGAAAGGCTCCAAAGCTACACAGAGAAACCCTGTCTCGAAAAACCAAAAAAAAAAAAAAAAAAAAAAAAAAAAAAGCTAACACGGTAGGTAGGTAGGCTGGTGCTTAGGGAGTCCACCACTTCATGCTCTGCGGTCGACCCTAGTCTGCATTCCACAAGGCTAGGACCACAGTTGGGATGAAGGACAGGCCCGCCAGGCCGTGTGTCAATTGCAGTGTTCCAGCTTTCAGTCACACAGTTGTCTGTCAGCAGAGGAAGGCCAGCTTTAATCCAAGCGGTTCCAGCTTCTGAAATGCTAAACAGTAGTTTGACCCATGTCTCTGGTTTTCTCTAGTCTCCAGGTGACTGTCTAGCAAGCTGGTTGTATGATAAGGGACCATTTTGGCTTTCTCAGCTAAGGTCCCACGGCCCCCTAGATGAGTAAATAGAGTGAAAATACAAGACTAGTGGAGCAACCAGCTCTCTGCCTTCTCTCTTCACTTCCCTCTGTAGAACAGCCCCTTACATCCTCCTTACCAGTCTCAGTGCTAGGCCCTAAGTAAGGCACTTCATGCGAATTGGCTCCTGTCATGATCACATTCCAAGACCAGCAGTTGAGCAAAAGTCATCTTACCATTAAGGGTATTAACCCCACAGAGCTAAGTAACTTGCCAAAAGCAAGCCCAAATTTATTGCCCAAATTGAGCTATATGTCTACAGAATCCTAGTCATGAATTCAAGGGTGGACATGTAGTTGAGTAGTTCGTGGCATGCACCAGGGGGCAAAAAACAAAACAAAACAATTCCAGGCCCTGCCCCAAACTAGCTGAAGGAGTCAGTTTGCTTCCGTTTAGTTGACTGGCGAAATGTATGTAGTCGGAGACAACCATTCAGAACTGTGCAGAAAGCACACGAGACTACAGGTGAGAAAACCCAAGTGCTTTGTGCCCCTGAGTACAGACAGACATTAAGTCCTTGCTGTGTCAGGCACACGCAGCCTCATTAACTCTTCATGAAGGCCATTTATTCTAATGGTAAAAGCTTTACAAAGGCCTCAGGAAGCCGGGCAGGGTGATACGTGCTCTTAATCCCAGCATTCAGAAGGCAGAGGGTCTCCTGAGTTCCAGGCCAGCCTGATCTACAGTGACTTCCAGACACCTGGGACCACACAGGAGAAAGGCGGGCAGTGGTGGTGCATGCCTTTAATACCAGCGCTTGGGAGGCAGAGCCAAGGCTGATCTTTGTGAGTTCGAGGCCAGCCTGGACTACAGAGCGAGATCTAGGATAGGCACCAAACTACACAGAGAAACTCTGTCTCGAAACCCCACCCCCCAAAAAAATGGCCGTCTTGGTGGAAGTACTTATACAAACACAAGGACTTGAGTTTGGATTCCCTCACCTGTGTAAAACAAAAAACAAAAACTACACAACAACGCACACCTATAACACCCTAGTGCAGGGTCAGTCAAGGCAAGATTTTCGGAGCGCGTTGGCCGACTAGACTGACTAGTCTTGTGGAATCAGTGAGCTCCAGGAGTTTTGATCCTGGCTCAAAGTGGTCGAGAGTAACTGAGGACGACACTGGACATGGACCTTTGTCTCGCACATGTATACACACATGGTAATTATTGATAAACACCTGCCTAAGCAGAGAACTTGTCTTTGGTGAGGTAGGAACTAGAAACGCCAGCCTGATGAAAAGCGGTCCCTGCACTTATCCATCGAACCACCAGAGGGCAGCTGCAGGCGCCCACACAAGGCTTGCTGCAGTTCCCATATTGTCCACCAGAGCGGTCCACTGCGAGCAGCAGCAGCTCAACCCCTTTCCTTCTGTTGGGCCCAGCCTCCCAGAACCCTAACCAACTGGGAGGAGACAGGCTGGAATCAAGTTAATAAATACAATTCAGGATTTATTAAAAATCAGAGTTCCCCTGCTGTGCCCTCCTGGCACTAAAGAAATAAATAACCGGAGAGGGCAACACTGGGTAAATGGAGAGAGATTAATCTCAAGGCAGATTCTTAGAACTACCCCCTCCCTTTTCCCATACCCCCACCCCCACTATGGCTCTTGGGACATAGCACCTGAGCAGGCACCTCAGTCCAGGTAGAATGTGGCTGGCACCAAGGCATGTCTGCCCTGCCCAGGAGGGGAGACAGGCCCTGGGATCACTTGTTTCCAGCCCTTGATAACCCCGAGACCTGCTCCCCCCCAGGGGCCAGGGCTGAAGCACCAATTGGAGGCACCTGAGGGGTGGGGCGGTGGTGGTGGTGTGGGGAGAGGGTGGTGGGCTAACAACCTAGGCAAAAGAAGCTGCAGGGGGGTCCGGCCCCCTCTCCAGTCCCAGCCAGCGGCTGAGGTACTGTCCCACCTCCCTTCCGGCTTCAGCGCAGAAGGCTCTACCATCAGCTGAGGATCTTCCGAGGCAGTTCGACGGAGGCACGGATGAAGACTGCGTCATCCCGCACGTAATTTCGCTTTCGAATGTCCTGGTGGGAGATGAATTTGGGGTAGCCAAAGCCCAGAGAGCTCTCATCCAGGGAGCCTCGCCAAGTGCCGGGCTTTTGGAAGTTCTTCCAGTTTGGATCAGGGTGGAAGGTCTCTGTGACATGCTGTGGCTTGGCCAGACCCGGGTCGCTCTGATCCAACAGGGAGAAGGTGACCCGCCGGGCAAAGGGCCACTCAAGGAGATTGTCAAAGGCGCCTGGCAACACACGGATGTAGATGGAGAGGTGTGTGCCCTCGCCACTGCCGTTGCCGTTGAGGAACGCGGACACCTGCAGCTTGTAGCCGTACTTGTGTGTGTAGAAGGCCGGGCTGAAGCACTCCAGGTTAGGCTTGGCCTTGGCCTCTTGGAGACGCCGCCCATAGCTGCCGATCTTCCAGATGAGCACTCCATCGCTGCCTATGGATAGCTCCTCCAGCTCCCTCCGCAGCTCCTGCAGCTCTTGCCGCTGCCGGCTCACCAGGGCACACATCATAGCCAGATGTGGCTTTACACTCTCCTCCACGTGACGTGCCATTGCCAGCTTAGGGCACTGTTGGCAAAACCCAAGGCCATGGGGGGAAGGAAAAAGTTACCAAAAGAGGAAGGTCCAGGGGGAGAGAAGAAGCAGATAGGGTAGCAGGCACCCAATTCCACAGGACGGTGGCAGAGGGTGTTGGGAAGAGGCAGTTGGTCAGGGGGACCCCTAAGGGCTAAAGGGGGCCGAGAAAGGGGCATCTCACCCTGTGCTTGCAGCCAGACTCTTTGAAAGGGCAGAGCACCAAGGCAGTGCTGCAACTGTCCTTCAGGTGGCTGGGCAGGTCCTCCCGAGCCACGGTGCCCACACCACACTGGTTGGGGGCAGGCAACAGGCAGCCGTGGGCACTGGTACTGATGGCTCTAGGACCAGAGAGAGACGTAGTGGTCAATACCCCGAGTCCTTGTTACCCAGTCCCATAGCATACAGGTCAGTAAAGGCCTCACCTGGATGGTGTCAAAAACAAACTCCTTGGTACAGTAGGCACAAGGCTGGGTGCGCTTGGGGCACTCAGAAGTGGCATGCTGGGCCAACAGTCGCCTCATCATGCGGGCACCACACTTGTTCTCACAGTACACGCTCTCTTGGGGGCACATGCCCTCGTGACTCTAAAAATAGCACAGGGGCTGAATTAAGGGATGCCTGAGCTTCCAGGTACCCCACCCTCCCTTCACCTTCAGCCTAGACCCACCTACCTCGTAGGCCTCCCCGCTGAAGTCACAGCCACAGAATTCACACTTGAGGCGGCGCTTAGGGCAGTCGTGCTGCAGGTGGGCAGGCAGATCCCCGCCGGCTCAGCTTGGCCGGGCAGCGATTGGGGCAGGGGACCACATTGAAGCTGCAGGTGTTCAAGTGGCCCTGGTGGGAGAGACTCGGTCGGCATCTGCGAGTGATGAGTGAGGGCTAGTCCAGCTCCCCACCCCAGAGCCTCACCTGGAGATGGCGGAGTGGCCCACTCCAGCGGCAACCCTCCTCACTGTGGATGCAGCGGATAGGCAGGCCTAACACCTGGACCTCCAGCTCTGGGTCTGGGTAGATCTGTGGGCAGAGAATGGGGGGCTCAGCAAGGATCAGAGCCTGTGGTAGTCACATTCACCCCGACTCTCAACGGAGCTGGCTGTGTCTATAAGCCAGTAATAACCTCTTGGGCTCTTGGGCTCTCAGATTAGGTGTCTCTGTGCCCTCGGAGGAAGGAAGGGTACAGTAGGTGGTATCTACTCTGACTTGGAACCCAGGGTCCCCAAAATGCCTGCACAGGAACATGCTCCCTTCAAGGGGACACCCCATCACATCAGCCTGCTCAGTCACAGGCTACCATCCCCCTCCCCCGCTTCCTTCCTCTTAGTGGAGGGGTCCTGGCCCCTGGCCACAGGTCTAACTTGCCACAGGAAGAGGAGGGAGCGTTTTTTTACGGGCACAGAGCGGCTCTGTGCACCCCTACAGGCTGGGCATTGTGCCTGCCCCCCAGGGCAAACACAGCCTTCGTTTGCAAACTGGCCTGGTGGGAGAGAACAGGCTACCTTTGTGGGGGCTCAAGATCCTGAGGCTTGGGGTTGACACTGGCCCTGTGCCTGCGGGCTGCCAACAGCTCCGGCCTCCACCAAGGGCAACAGTCTATCTAACTATGTACCCAGGCTTCCAGCCTAGCAGTGTGTACTCACCTTGGCATAGTCCAGAGGAAGCTGGTCCTCAGGGCATTTGAAAACTCCTTCACTGAAAGGGGAGAAGGCAGGGTCAAGGTTCAAACCCTGGGCCTCACTCCCTCAACCAGGGTAGCCACCCTCCCTTGCCAGGCCCCTTCCAGGCCAGCCATAGCTGAGAAAAAGGGAAAGCAGAGGTCATTAGGAACCCACTTTCCAAGGGTGCTAGACAGCCTGCAAAGGGTATTCCAGGTCCAGTGCAGACAGACACAGCTGTCTTGGGCAGCACTTACCCAACAGGTGGCAGCTGGCATCCCCTCCCCCCAGGACAGCAGCTGGACTTGAAAGAAACAGGCAGCCTGCCACCCCCTTCTCCCAAAATGGTTTTCATTGGCTATTCTGAAAGCTGATGGGAGAGTATACAAGATGGGCTTGGATGAGGTGCCAGGACTACCCAGCCTCCATGACTGCCAGGCCAAGAACCAGGGCAAAGGTCATCTTGAGGCTACTTTATGCTATCCCACCCCTCTCTGAGGGTGTGTCTCCTAAAGAGGTGGGAAGGAAAAGTAAAGCCTTTGGCGCTCCCGTGTTCACTCCCACCCGGCCTTCATCACCCGCCTCTGAGAAGGGTTAGAAGGGGTTCACTCAGATGACAAAACCACCACCACCCAGGCTCCTCTTGAGGCAGCACCCGGGGGCGTCTGTGGCAAGTCCACAGCTCAGATAGGCTCTACCACGGGCAAGGCTTCTGAGACTTGGGGACCCCAGTCCCTGCCAGCTCTCCTGTCCCCCTTCTTCCCAGTCTCCACCCTGATACTCACATCCATAGAGCCTGGTAGCATGCTTCTTCCTGCCAGTATGCCCTAGCTGACCCCAACAAGACCCGTCACACATGACTGTCGTGGCCCAGGCAAGACAAGGGCTCACCCAGCAGGACAGAGGCCCCTAGGCATGGCATTCCTGGCAGATCTGAGTCAGGTAGGCGGGAGGCAGGCAGCCCTCAAGGCGGAAGCAGAGGCTACATGGCAGCCCTGTGTGAAAGCACTTCCCAGAGCCTGGGCAGGCCATACCCCAGGTGCCCAGTCCACTTCCTAAGACCTCCTCTTGGCCCCGCTACTAGTGGCCATGTCCTGGATGCAGAGAACAGTACATGCTCAGGCATCAAACAGGTATGCCTGCACCCACAGGGCAAGGAGCCTTTCTGGCTCAACCTGAGTAATAGCCTCGGCAGGAGTGGGGAAAGAGGACTGGACCACGGGGGAGGGGGTCCACTTGGCGGCTTCAGGAATGTGCTGACCCAGTGGTTTTGGAGACGAGGGGACTAAGGCAAGTCCCTAGGCTTCAGGCAGAGGCTTACCCTGCAGCTTGGGGCCCAGCCAGGACAAAGGTTTGGCCAAGGCGATGGACAACCTAACTTGTAGGGTAGGGGTGATAGTGGAGGGGAGGGTAGAGCCTGCTCAACCACCTCCAGAGGCCACGGAACACTCGATCAGTGGGGGAGGGGAGAAGGCAGAGGCAGCTCCTGGCTGAGCAGTGGAGGCCCAAGCCCAGGGGAGAAGACAGGATGGGGGGAGGGGGGCAGTGGGAGAGGAAGAGGGGATTTCCGGGAGAAGGAGGAGGGGCAGAAGCAGCCTCGAGGGGCCTGAGAAGGAGGTGAAGGAGGAGGGAACTGGGCCTGACGGCCCCCTTCTGGCTCCTTCCCCGAGGCAGTAAGGGTGGGTCAGCCGGAGGAGGGGGCTGGCTCAGCTGGCCTCATCTGGAAACCAGAGGGCCGGGAAGGGAGCTGAGGAGACAATGGGCCCGTGTGTCTGTGGAGGAGTTCAGTGTGTACATTGCAGGGAGGAGGGCCAGAGGGAGGAGGGAGGGAAGAAGGGAGGAGGGGGCCCGCACAGCAGCTTGAGCAGGAGCATATGTGAGAGCCCGAGCCCGCGGCTGCTAGGAACAAAAAAAACAAAGGGCCTGCTGAGATTTCCGCCAGCCAGGCTCTTCGGAGGCAGTGGGATGGGACACTGAGGCACAAGTCTTACACTGATCTCCCTGACAGTGCCCCTCGGACCGCGGCCGACCTGACCTTCCGTGGGTTCTAGGGCACGACCTCCACAGGCGTCGGGGGCTCCCCGATCTCCCCTCCCACACCGCAGCCCTCGGGGTGCCCAGAAGTGTGACGGGGGCCTGAGGCCGCAAGGCACGACCTGGGTCCTGAGAGGGCAGGGGACACTAAGTACCCACCCGGGGACAATTCCCCTTTCGCCTGTGTACCCGACCATCCGTCACACTCCAGACCCCAGGGAGGGTTCCCAGTCCAACCTCTCCTGCGTGACTACACGCAGCCCGGGCTGGATGCCCCGCTAAGATCTGAACCGTGTGACCCTGGGCAAATCGTAGCCTCTCTCTCCATCTCTGTGAAATGGGAGAACAATAGCGGCCGCTTTCTCGGCGTCAGAGAGGACGAGAGGAGGATGGACGGGGGAGAACTCCAGAGGCAGGCTTGCCGTGCCGCGCCGCGCGGGAGAGGCTTTGTCCTTCCTTCCCTTCCCCGAAGGATTCAAAGTTCAAGGCTGCGGCCGCTCGGGCTCAGGTGGGGGGGAAGGGCCGGCCACGGGTCGGGAAGAAGGGCGTCTTTCCCTTCGCCACGGCTCGGGGAGGGACGTCTTCCCCACCTGGAGCTGGGCAGGTAGGACCCGGGCGACCTTACGCCTGGGTACGTGGGGTCCTCCCCGGAGCCCTGACGTCACCGCCGCCCCTTGACATCCTGGTGGGCGCTCCTGAGGTCACCGGGGCGGCCGCGCAGACAAAGACCCGACGTGTCTCCGGCCCGAGCCCTTCCCCGTGCAGTGCCCGTCACCCTCCCCGCCCCGCTGTCCCGCCCCGCCGGCCGAGGCCCACCGCCCCCGGGTCGCACCTGAGGAACTCCTGCAGGCAGGTGTCGCAGAAGCGGTGGCCGCAAGTAGACACCTGCACCGGCTCGCGCATGGGCTTCCCGCACAGTGGGCACAGCAGCCGCCGCTTGGGCTTCTCCAGGAACTTGTAGTCGAAGCCGGGCATGGCGGGCTGGCGGCGGCGGGCACGGGCGAGCGGGGCCGGGCACGCGGCGGCCCCACAGCCCGCGCCTCGCTCCGGCCGCGTTCCCCGGCTGCGGGCGGCGCCGACTGGCGGCCGCGAGCGGCCCGGGTCCGCAACCCCGCCCGCCGGAAGAGGGGGCGGAGCCGCGGCCCCATGGTCCTAGAGCCCGCCCTCGCGCCCCGCCCACTCCGCCAGCCCTCCGCATGCGGTCGCGCTCGGGACTCTGCCCAGGCTTCGAAAGTTAAGTCAGCCTCGCCCACCCCCGGAAGCGGAGGCTTCTCTTTCCCGTTGCAACTGAGAGCGTGGCTGAGATTCTTTCCAGAAGTGGGGGCCCCTTGCGCTGGGACGGTGCCTTGCCGGGTCGCACCCCAAAGACTTGACTCTTTAGAGGCCGCTTTAAGGTCTCCTGCGCCACGCGCCGCCCAGGGACCCGTGGCTCTAGCTTCCAGGTGCTAGGCAGCGAAGCCTGGCAACAGGATCCGAGAAAACCCGGCTGGAGCAAGGAAACTGGGCTGGGCGCTGGGCCAGCGGAACCTTGGCCCCCGCCTCCGGCCTCTGACTGCGCCCACATTCCAACTGGCCGCTGCCCTACACCACAGTCGGGCCCAGCCCAGTCTTGGGGTGTCTAGAGGCCACCTCCACCCCAGAAGAGACCATATGCCAAGCAGGCATTTGATATTTTTATTGGCGCTATTTTCAAACCTTTGAGAAACTGGTCGGGTCTGGCCTGCTACATTTTCCCCTAGTCTTAGGTCTGGGAAATGGCCTGCGGTGACTGGCAACCTTCAGCAGGATTCCCTTGGCAACCACGCAGTAGCTCCAGTACTCCCCGCCCTGGGAGGTGGGGGGGGGCGCCCACTCAGAGGTTCCCTGCCTCAGGAAAGACTGAAAAGGGGACTCCCTCCGACCTATCAGCCTCAAGCTATGCAGTGTAGAGATAGGATTCGTACAACAGTCAGGCCTAATGGCCAGTCCAAACAAGCCCTGGCTTGCCCTACTCCAAAGCACGGCATCGGTCTCTATGAGGACACCTCCAGGGATGTATTTCTACCCGGGCTTGGGGTGGGGGTGTGTGCGTTTTTAGCAGTCTTTGAAAACCAGCCTGCTGTTCATTCCTGCCAGGCTGGAGCCTGGAGACACTAAGTAAGATAAGGAGTTTGGGACGGGGGCTTGGGGGAACAGAGTGGCGGCCAGTGGCCTCTCCACCTCACTGATGACACAATCCAGGAGCTGGAAACAGTCTTCCTCAGGCACCTGCAGTTTTCAGAACACTCAGAGGTGGTCCCTTGGATAATCCTGTTGCCTCAGGGGGGAACTGGTTCATCTGTGACTGCTGCAGAGTATCAAAGAGAAGCACCTGCAGCCTTTCTGGAGGCAAGGCCTACAGCAAGCATCACCCACCTTTGATCTCATTGAGCCCTGGAGCCAAAACCCTCCTGCCAGGCCAGAAATGGACATTTAATATCAGCTGGATCCAGGAAGTGTAAGAAGAAAGAATTCAAGTGAGGCCTGGAGAGCGGCAAAGAGAGGCAGCTCTTGCTCACCCAGGCTGGAAGCTTGGTGCTTTACACATCCCCTTCCTACTCCCCACTGGTTCTGCTTTCACTTTTCTGGGGGCAGAAGACTGCTCTGGGTAATTTGAGTTGTAACTACTGAGGATGGAGGAGGGAGTAGAAGAGAGCTGGGTTAACCCCCTGTGGTGTGGGTGAGACTGGAAGAGGAAACTCACATCGAACAGCCAAGAGAGTGTTCCCATGGCAGCAGGACACTGAAGTCACCACGTAAGGATGAGTCTCATCCAGCTGCACTGGCCTAGGGAGTCCAGCATCCTCATCCCTCCTTCCCAGTCGACCTCGGGCTCCTTTGCCCCAAGAATAAACTTCCCCCTCTGCCAAGAATTCAAAAGAGTAGGACACAGCCTAAGCAAGCAGCCAAACACTGGACAGTAAGAATGACTCCAGAGGGAAGGTACTGAGCATAACCCACCACATGCTTGCCTTGTCCACCCTCATCCTGCCCACCCTCACCTGCCCCGATGGCTACAGTGAAGGCATCCCCACAGGCCACTGTCACCATCTTGATGCCCTCTAGGCCTTGGACCCGACAGGGCGCCCTGCTGACCCGGCGAGAACTGGTACCCAATTGCCCATGCTGATTGCTGCCAAAAGTATAGCATTCACCGGAGGCTGCAGGGATGGAAAGAAAATAAAGGGCACTTGAACAGAAGTCTGGAGGAGCCCAGGTGGATCCCCCTTAGGCCTCCCATGCCTGGGTCCTACTCACCAGTCACAGCAGCTGAATGAGCAGTACCCAGGTCCACACACAGCAGAGGCTCCTGGTCCAGAGGTGCAGAGCCCAGTGGTGTGAAGCTCAGGGCCTCCTCCACTTGCTGGTGGGGAACAGGCTCCTCCTCCAGGGATATGTGGTCCAAGCCTAGCTTGTTGAACCTAAGGATGGAGCCAGAAGCCAGAAGTTTGTATAGGCTGCCTTTCTCACACTAGCCTCTGCAGGGATTGCTAGGATCTGTCCCACCAGGAGACAGATCCTACCCTGACTTGAATCACACAGTAGTTTCATCCCTCTTTAGTTCTGATCCTTGGAAGGAGGGAGGCAATAAGGACTGAAATGCTTTGTAGCTAAGGAGGGTGGAAAGGCAGGATTATCACTCTGATGCATCTACTTACCTGTTACTTCCGCAGGCCAGGACCCTGCCAGGCAAGGCGAGGATCATGGAAGAGTCAGTACCACAAACAACTCTCTGAGCTTCCTGTCCCAGAGGCACAGGCACCTGCTGGGGGCAGCTATGGGACTCCCTGGTGCCAAGTCCCAGCCTCCCTACAAGACAACAACAACAATAAGGGGTTACTCTGAACTTTAGGGATGGCAATGCCAGGATGCAAAGAGGGTGAATGAAGGCTGATCTCACTCTGAAATGCTTTTCTTAGGCCCTACGGCTGGTTGACATCCTCTAAAGCCTTGCTTGTGATTCCACCAGCAGCTGGATGTGATAAGCACACCTCTAATCAACCACAGCACTCAGGATGCTGACCCTGGAGGGCTGCCATGAGAGTGAGGCAAGCCTGAGCTACAGTGAATTCCAGGCTAGCTGAAGCTGCATAGCAAAGTTCTGTCTCAAAAAACAAACAGGCCAGAGAGATAGCTCAGCAATTACGAGCACTGTCTACGCTTCCAGAGGACCCAGGTTCAATTCCCAGCACCCACATGGCAACTCACAGCTGTCTGCAATCCAGTTCCAGGGGATCCGACGCCCTCATACAGACATACATGCAGGCAAAACACCAATGCACATAAAAAATATATATATATGTTATTTGAAAACAAACAAAAATTTAAGAATCCTTACACTCAAAAGGCCGAGGCAGCAAGACAGCAAGTTGCAGGTGAGACTGTCTCATAAAAAGGAAAGGCCCAGCCGGGCAGTGGTGGCACACGCCTTTAATCCCAGCACTCGGGAGGCAGAGGCAGGCGGATCTCTGTGAGTTCGAGGCCAGCCCGGTCTCCAAAGCGAGTTCCAGGAAAGGCGCAAAACTACACAGAGAAACCCTGTCTCAAAAAACCAAAAAAAAAAAAAAAAAAAAAAAGGAAAGGCCCTATGCAATGCCACCTGCCTCCCCTGGCACCTGCCCCCTTTAAATCCAGTGTTAATCTTTGCTATAGCTCTGGTATTCTCTAGCATCCGTCCCCCCCCACACACACACACACTTTACACTTGAGACCTCCAGGACAGGAACCCATCTATGACATCCCCACTTTCAGTACCCAGCTGGGTGGGCTGTGGGTATAGGTCACTGACAGAGTGTGTACTTACTACTGTGTGTGAAGTTTGAGTCCCAGCATTACAAAAAAAAGGTTTAAGTACTGTCAGAAGAACAAAATCTGCCTTACGTCATAAGCCTGAATGAATCCACATTTTTGTTTTGTTTTGTTTGTTTTTGAGACAGAGTTTCAGCCAGGCAGTAGTGGCGCATGCCTTTGATTCCAGCACTCAGGAAGCAGAGGCAGGCAGATCTTTGTGAGTTCAAGGCCAGCATGGTCTACAGAGTGAGTTCCAGGACAGCCAGAGCTACACAGAGAAACCCTGTCTCAAGGGGGGAAAAAAAAGAGTGTGAGATAAACAGGGTTTCACTATGTAGCCCTGGCTAATCTGGAACTTGCTTTGTAGCCTAGGCTAGCCTTGAGTGCTGGGATTAAAGGCCTGCACCACCACATCTGGCAACATCCCATTCATTTTACCAGCTCAACACCTAACAAGGGGTGAACACATGGTAGGTATGAAATAATGGTGTGTCCAGTGAATGAACACACTTGAGGAAAAACAGGAAGAAAACAATGGGCCATGGAGAGGAGGATGGGCATGATGAGGAACAAACCACGATGGAGAAGCTGTGAGACGGACCCTAAAGGCTGGAGCTGGGAAGTGGCCTTACCACCATCTCCTCGGCCCCAGGCAAACAGTTCTCCATCTGTGGACAGGGCCAGCACATGAGAGGCCCCACAGGCCACCTGTACCATCTCATAGCCCAGCAGGGCTTCCACAATGGTGGGCTAGAGAGAGGGAGAAAAGTGGGGTGATTGAGGTGTATGGGACTTGTCCTCTCCCCTGCAAGCAGGAAGTTAGAGGCTGCAAGTTCTCAGAAGGGCACTGTCTCTTTAACACCAACCCCACACATGCATGGCACAGCAACAGGTGGGAAGCTGCTGGGGAAGCTTTCTGTACTTCCCCTGAGCTGACCCAGAACAGGTGCAGCCTGGGAGCTCGCGGCACATGTGGCTCCGGGGAACTCCCCTGCCCCCGATCTGCTGTCAGCTCTCAGAAGAGGGCTCCCTGCCACCCTCTCACTTTTCTCCAGGGTACGTGGCACACCCACCTGGCTGATGTCGGTGAGGTTGCCGTGGCCTAAACACCCGTTGCTGCCGCTGCCAAAGGTCATGATGATGCCTCGGTCTGGGAAGAAGCCAGAGAAAGACCAGAGGAGTGGGTCTGCATTCGAGCAGTTTGGTTCACTTACAGGATGGAGGAGGGAGGTAATACTGGGGGCTAAGCGGGGCGCAGTGGTGCACGCCTTTAATCCCAGCACTCAGGCGGATCTCTGTGAGTTCCAGGTCAGCCTGGTCTACAAGAGCAAGTTCCAGGACTGCCAGGGCTACACAGAAACACCCTGTCTCAAAAAAAAAAACCAAAAAACACATGCCTGGTCTGGTGGCAGGTCTGTTACTTGGGATAAGGGAGAACTGCAAGTCTGGCTGGTCAAACTTAGTGAAACACTGCCTTTAAAAAAAAAAAAAAAAAGTAGCCGGGCGGTGGTGGCGCACGCCTTTAATCCCAGCACTTGGGAGGCAGAGGCAGGCGGATCTCTGTGAGTTCGAGGTCAGCCTGGACTACCAAGTGAGTTCCAGGAAAGGTGTAAAGCTACACAGAGAAACCCTGTCTCGAAAAACAAAAAACAAAAAAAAAAAAAAAAAAAAAAGTAAAGTAAAAACAGCCTCCTAGTGTGGTAGTGCATGCCTTTAATCCCAGGACTCAGGAGGGAGAAGTAGAGGAATCTCTAAGTGTTCCAGGATTGCAGGGCAAGACCTTATCTTAAAAAACAAAAACCAAAACCTGGGACCGTAACTCAATAGTAGAATGCTTGCCCGCCATGTACAAGGTCCTCGGTTCAGTCTCGAGAGTGTGTGTGTGTGTGTGTGTGGGGGGGGAGATTGAAAGGAGGAGGAGGGAAGATATTAAAAAGGGGCTGGAGCCAGGCAGTGGTGGCGCACGCCTTTAATCCCAGCACTTGGGAGGCAGAGGCAGGCGGATCTTCGTGAGTTCGAGGCCAGCCTGGTCTACAGAGAGAGATCCGGGAAAGGCGCAAAGCTACACAGAGAAACCCTGTCTCGAAATATCAAATAAATAAATAAATAAATAAATAAATAAATAAATAAATAAATAAATAAATAAATAAATAAATAAATAAATAAAAAGGGGCTGGAAGGGTAGGATGGAGGGAAAGGCATAGGTGGTCTCCTTCCAATGTGTAATTCTGGACTAGTGAGAGCCTTAGTTTCCCCATCTGTCAATGGGCATACTACAACACGCTCACTGCCAGCCTACTGTGCCAGGAAAAGGCGCTGGAGTCTGCGCATCTCAACAGCTTCTAGACAGAGGCAGTAACCCTTTAGGCGAGAGAAGCATTAATTGACCAATTTGGGATGAGAGAACTTGCACTGTCTGGCTTTCTCCTGTCTCCAGAGTACTTCCCTGACAAGCTCACCCGTCAGGCAAGCCGTGAACAGGTCCCCGCAGGCCACATGCTTGATGGTCACACCCGACTGGCCCTCCAGGAACCGGGAGACGAACTGGGGCTGAGGCTGCTCCACTGCCCCTGGGAGGAGCGTGCCTCCTCCAGTGCCTAGGGGCGGGGCCTGCAGGGGAGTGGGCGGCGCCTGAGGACCCCAACTCCATTTCTGGTCTCCCACCCTCACCGGAACAAGCCCACCGCCAACCTGACCTCCCACAGAATGAGGCGCCCGGAGCGTGTGACGCCAGCTTTCTGCGTGCGCCCTGCAGACACCTGGACCACCTCAGTGTTGAGCATCGGGAGCCTCAGGGGGACATTAAGGCCACCACCCCACGCATACACCGAAGACAGTGGCAGTGGGATGGCCGGTCTCACAGGTCCCCGGGGAACACCTGCAAGGGCAGAGTTTGAGGCCAGTTAAACTAGTGGAAAGGGTAAGGAGTCTACGGAGCTCCAGCAGCTGGTCCCGACTCACTCACCCCTGCATCGGGCACTGGTGGCCCGGCTCCCTGTGCTGCCGGGGGCCATAGGTGGTCCTGGGGTCAGGGACTTCTCTGCCCTGCAGGATACAGAGGGGCCTCAGGACGAGTCCTGTCCCTGGCAGTCCTATGTGACTACACACAATGGTTAGTTAGCTCTAGATCTCCTGTGTTCCCACCCCGCCCGCCCCTGTGGCCCCGGAACCCATCTCCCTGCACAGGCCTCCGCATGCGGACGCTGCCCACATCGGTGTGGAGGTTGAGGAGGGCCCGGATGCAGAGGGGTTGCGCCATGATGTGACTGAGGGGCGGCCGCTGTGCAGGCTCCAGGCTGAGCAGACTCAGGACGAGCTGGCGCAGCTCAGGGCTGTACCGGTCAGAGATGGGCGCAAAGGTACCGCTCATGATCTTCAGTACCAGGGCTGGCAGGTTCTGTGAGGGTATGACATGTAGGGATGGCCAGAGTGCCGGGCTGGGCTCTCAGGTAGGGCAGTTCTCCCACTGAGGGAATAAAACAGGTCTACCCTCATGACACCCAGTCTCATCAGAGAAGGCAGAATGGAAGGAGAGCCTAACACTGCTTTCAGAACTTCCTAGTCGGATAGGAAGTTTCAACTATGTCCGCAGAAATCCCAGGTGCTTTGGGAAACTCCAGGCTTGCTCTCGGGAATGTCTCTAATCTGATGGAAGAGCCGGAGATCACATCCATCCCCTCAGGAATTCTCACTCTAACACAGGACTCAAGCTGACCCTCCTCTGAGCTGAGCAAGGGAGGGAGAGGCCCAGCCCTGCCCTGGGGTAAGCCAGCAGCAGGTGTGGGACTGACGTGACTCAGCCAGCCACAAGAGAAGGAACACAGAAGTGGTCAGAGCTATGGCAAAGGAGCTGGAGTTCTGAGTCCCTTGCGGTTGTCTGTACTCACCGCAGCCTCGAAGGCTCTCTTGAGGCTGGCCAGCTCATATAAGACACAGCCCAGAGCCCAGATATCACTCTTCTGGTTGTAGGGCTTGCCCTCACACAGCTCGGGGGAGATGTAGCATGGAGTACCCACCACCTGCAGGAAGGAAGTCTGTATTACAGCCCTGGGAAGACAGGACCAGAGGCTGTGGCCAGCCAGAGACTCATTTGGGGATAGCCTCTCAAAGCAGGCCAAGCGGCTCCTCTCGCAGGACCACATAAGGGAGGAGGAAGAGGCAGGAATGTAGAGGAAGCCCAGCTATCAAGACCCTCGGTGCCCCCTGCACATCCGGGCACCGTGTAGGCCTTGCTCTTGCTGCTGAGGATCTTGGAGATGCCAAAGTCACCGATCTTGACGACCATGCGGTGTTTGTCGAGGAGGATGTTCTGGGTCTTGAGGTCCCGATGCAGGATGAGGTGCGTGTGCACGTGATGCAGTGCGAGCAGGATCTGCACGAAGAAGTGAAGGATGGTCTCCTCCTCTAGCAGGGAATTGCAGCGCTTCTGGATGAACTCAGCCAGGGTGCCACCTGTGGCCCAGAGAGCTCATCAAGACCCGGGCTTTCCCACACTGGGGACAACCCACTGCTTCAATGGAACAGGGCACTGGGACCAGAGAGGGCAAGGAGCCTGTCAGGGTCACACAAGTGGGGCCTCTGCCCTTCAGCCAAGTCCGATCCAGAAGGAAGCCACCTCATGGTGTCCAGCTCTCCTGGAAGGGAAAGGCCCCTGTAGGCGGAGGCATCTGACCTACCTGGTGCATATTCCATGGCAATCATAAGGGCCTTGTCCTCCAGGAAGTTCTCGTAGTACTCGATGACGTTGGGGTGGTTGAGCAGCTTGAGCACTTGGCACTCGTTCTGGGCTGCCTGCCGTTCCTCCTTGGTCATCTGTTCCACTGGGATCTGCTTGATGATGACCAGCTTCTGGTCAGCCTTGCGGAGGCACAGGTGCACTATCCTAGGGACACAGAGCAGGGGACAGCTTAGGGCAGCCTGTAGACCACAGGCTCTTTAGATGATCAAGCTGGGCACGGGGGAGGCTGAAGAGGACCTGGGGTTCAAGGTCGGTCTGGTAAGAACAACAACAACAACAACAAAAGGTCTGGAGAGATGGCTCAGCACCCACTTCAGTGGGCGGCCAAATCACTTGTAACTCCAGCTTCAAAGGATCCGATGACCGCTTCCGGCCTCCACAGGTGACATTCACTCACACACACACACACACACACACACACACACACACACACACACAATTAAAATGTTAAAAATAAATCCTGGGGGCTGGAGAGATGGCTCACAGTTAAGAGCACAGGCTGCTCTTCCAGAGGACCCGGGTTCAATTCCCAGCACCCACACGGTAGCTCACAACCATCTGTAACTCCAGGATCCAACACCCTCACACAGACATACATACAGGCAAAACACCAGTGAAATAAAAATGAATTAACTTAAATAAATAAATCTTGGAGCTAGGTGTGGTGGTTCACGCCTTTAATCCCAGCACTCGAGAGGCAAAGGCAGGCGGATCTCTGTGAGATGGAGGCCAGCCTGGGCTTCAAAGTGAGTTCCAGGACAACCAGGGCTGTTACACAGAGAAACTCTGTCTTAAAACAAACAAACAACAACAACAAAAAACCACAATAATAATTAATTAATTAATCTTGGGCTGGAGAGACGGCTCAGCAGTTAAGAGCACTGGCTGCTTTTCCAGAGGGCCCAGGTTTTGCTTCCCAGAACCCACATGGCAGCACACAACTGTCTAACTCCAGTTCCAGGCGTCCAACGCTATCTTCTGGCCTCCACAGGTACTGCATGACCATGGCAAATAGGCACATATGCATGCAAAAGACTCATACATATGATATAAAATCATCAAATCCTTAAAAAAAAAAATCTTGGGGCTGGAGAGATGGCTCAGAGGTTAAGAGCACTGCTTGCTCTTCCAAAGGTCCTGAGTTCAATTCCCAGCAACCACATGGTGGCTCACAACCATCTGTAATGAGATCTGGTGCCCTCTTCTGGCATGCAGGGATATGTGCAGACAGAACACTGTATAGATAATAAATAAATCTTTAAAAAAAAAAAAAAAAAAAAAAAAAACACTTGGGCCAGGAGGTGGTGATGCACGACTTTAATCCCAGCACTCCGGAGGCAGAGGCAGGCAGATCTCTGTGAGTTGGAGGCCAGCCTGGTCTACAGAGTGAGTTTCAGGACAGCCAAGGCTACACTGAGAAACCCTGTCTCAAAAAACAAAAACAAAAAACAAATACAAACCTCTAAAAATAAATACATAAATAGCAGTGGTGGTGGTGCATGTATGTACTCCTAGCACCCTGGAAGACAGAGACAAGAGGAAATAGATTTCAGGATTTCAAGACCATCTTTAGCCACATAGTCAGCTAGAGCCAGCCTGAGGTCCATGAGACCCTGTCTCAAAACAAGGCCAGCAAGCTGACTCACGGAATAAAAAGGCGCTTACTGTCAGGCCTGATATCCTGACCCCACCCATTCGATATGAATGAGAGCATGATTCCCACAAGCTGCCTTCTGACCTCTGCACTCACAAGAAAGAACACCAGCTGGGCATGGTGGGGCATGCCTTTAATGCCAGTACTCCTCTGGGAGGCAGAGGCAGGAGGGTATTTCAAAGCCAGCCTGGTCTACACTGTGAGTTCCAGGACAGCCAAGGCTACACAGAGAAACCCTGTCTGAAAACCAAAAACAAACAAACAAAAAACAACTGGCCGGGCGGCGGTGGCGCACGCCTTTAATCCCAGCACTCAGGAGGCAGAGCCAGGCGGATCTCTGTGAGTTCAAGGCCAGCCTGGGCTACAAAGCGAGATCCAGGAAAGGCACAAAGCTACACAGAGAAACCCTGTCTTGGGGAAAAAACAAAACAAAAAAATAAGTAAGAAAAAAAAATAAAAAACAAACAAAAAAGACAAAAAAACCACAACAACTGTTTAAACCTCCTTGTAGCCTATGTAAAGCTGGGAATTTTCCTTTTTAAACCTGTTTCCAGTCTTACCAGCATGACTTCCTCATATATATATATATCTGTTCAATGCATTCATAAGCAACTTGTGGTCTCATCTACAAAAGAAAATGCTTTGTTTTTGTTTTAGACTTTTAAAAATATTTTATGTGCATAAATGTTTTGCCCGCATGCATGCATGTGCTCACAGAGGCCAGAAGAGGGTGTTGGTTCCCCGGAACTAGGGTTTCAGATGGTTGTGAGCCACCATGTGGGTACTTGGACTAGAAATGGGTCATCTGTAAGAACAAGTGCTCTAAACCACTGAGCTATCTTAAGAGTGTTACTATGTAGCACAGGATGACCTTGAAAACTCACTGTGTACCCCAGCTTGGCCTTGAATTATCTAGCCTCAGCTTTCTAAGCATGAGATTCTGGGTTTCTTTTTTTCATTTTTTTTTTTTTCCAGACAGGGTTTCTCTGGGTAGTTCTGGCTGTCCTGGAACTAGCTCTGCAGAGGCTGGCCTCCAACTCACAGATATCTGCCTGCCTCTGCCTCCCGAGTGCTAGGATCAAAGGTGTGCACCACCACTGCCAGAGACCAAGTTTCTGAAATGGTTTTCTAAGTAGAGGTCTGTAGAAAGAATTCATACTTCAGAGCTATTGACAACTGAATTGCTTCTGCAATGACAATAATTTCTTAAAAAATGCCCCCCCTGGGGGGAGAAAAAAGCTGGGTGGTGGTGGTACCCACCTTTGATCCCAGCACTCAGGAGGCAGAGACAGGCAGATTTCTGAGTTAGAGGCCAGCCTGGTCTACAGAGTGAGTTCCAGGACTGCCAGGGCTACACAGAGAAACCCTGTCTTGAAAAACAAAACAGAACAAAAAGAATCCCCTGGCTTCTAAAGCAGTCCCTTCCACTCCCATCACTTTTAGATGTAAGCTCTACATAGCAGAAATAAGGCACTTTAGTTTCCTAGATCTGGGGACCAAATCCCGGGCCATCTAACACTGAGCTACAGCCTCATCCCGAGAATGTCCTTGTAAAATCTACATGGATCATATCAGGTCACTCCCTTGCCTTTTTTTTTTTTTTTTTTTTTTTAAGATTTATTTGGGGTTGGGGATTTAGCTCAGTGGTAGAGTGCTTGCCTAGCAAGCACAAGGCCCTGGGTTCAGTCCTCAGCTCTGAAAAAAAAAAAAAAAAAAGACAAAAAAAAAAAAAAAAGATTTATTTATTTTATGTATACAATGTTCTGTCTGCATGTATGCCTGCAGGCCAGAAGAGAGCGCCAGATCTCATTACAGATGGTTGTGAGTCACCATGTGGTTGCTGGGAATTGAACTCAGGACCTCTGGTAGAACAGTCGATGCTCTTAACCTCTGAGCCATCTCTCCAGTCCCCTTGCCTTTTTTTTAGAGACACAATCTCATACAGCCCAGGCTGACCTTGACCTCGCTATGAAGCACATACATTTAGCTGAAGACCTTGAGATTCTTCACCTCAGGCTTCTACCTCCTGTGGTGCTGTGATTACAGACATGGGCCACCACATCCCATTTCAGTTTTAAAACTCTTCCCTGGTTTGGGGTGTAGCTCTTTGACGCAGTGAGTTCAATCCCTAGCACAAACAAGAACGAAACCCCTCTTGCTTTTTATACTTTAAATCAATGTGACCTCCTACTTCAGTTTACAGGATCACAATCTGGTCCAGCCCTCTATGACAATCACACTCTTTACCTTGCCCCCCACATTCCAACCACACTAGTCTTTTTCTCCGTTTCTTGAAGGCTACACATATCTGCCTGTTGAGGACCTTTGCAAAGCTGCTTCATCGGCTAAAAGGACTCTGCCTCATTTCTTCAAGTCTTGACTTTACATCTCACCTCCTAGAAAATTCTTCCTTTCCTGGTCGACTCCTTAAGTTGCCTTTGGGAACTTACAAATTAAATCCAAGCATGGATACACATCTTCAGTCCCCCCTTTTTTCTTCTTTTTCTAAAATCTGAGAAGGGTAGCACTAAGTTGCCCAGGTTGGCCCTTAACTAGTTATATAGTCCAGGCCTGCTTGCTTGCAAAACCTGGCCTGCTGTCTTTAACGTTTTCTTTTGGAGACAATCTCTATATAGACCAGGTTGGCCTCGAATTCACAACAGTGCTCCTATGTCTGCTACCAAGTACTGGAATTACAGGCATATACCATCCCATCTGGTATGTGGCCTCATAATAAGTCTATAACTGTTCAAACTTCACTAACTGATTTAACAATATCATGTTCATGTTTATTTGTATCAGTTTCCTATGGGCTAAGTTCTTAAAGGGGAAGTACCATGCCTGTTTTGGTCATAACTGTATATATACTCCAGGCAGTCTGACCTGTGCAGCTAACGCTCATTATCAGTTGCAGCAAAGAACAAGCAATCTGTAGGAACAACTGTTTTCCAAGAGCACTGGCTGGTCGGGTGGGCGTGATTCCGCCGGGGGCGGGGCCTCCCGCCCAGACCTAAGCACAGGACGCCTGGGCGGGGCATCCCGGAGTGGCGCTCTCGCTTCGGGGCGGGGCCAGCAGGACCAGGACTTCTTGGTCAGAATTGGGGCTGATTTTCTTTCTCCCTTAGCATTTCCTCCCCAAAGCCCTGGCTCACCCGAAGGCACCTCTTCCCACCACTCGAATCCGCTCGTACTTCTCCATCTCATGTCTCAAATACGCTTCTGGAATTCCCGTGCGGCGCGTGCGCGGACCCGCCCATCCGGGAGCTCCGCCTTGCAGCTGCGAGACGCTTGCAGGGCGGAGCCGACGGGACCCGGGCGTCTGTTGAGACCCGCGCCTTTTCTTTGACTGTAAATCGCGTTTCCCCAACGGCCCTGCCGTTGGTCGGAGAATAGACATTCCTGGTTTCTGGGCGAGCCCCTCAGTGCTCGGCACCGTACAGCCACTTTGCACACGCGTGATTTGGCGTAGGTCGTTTAGACTGGAGCGATGCGGCGCTCACTTAAGTTGACCCGCGCAAACAAGATTGTCCCTCAAAGGTTGAACGGGGTGGGAAGCGAGGATCGAGTCCCCGCTGCCTAGGCGTGGCAGGCACAACTTCAGAAAGATAAAGGGATTCCTTTCTGGCACGTAAAGGATAAACCACCGAGAGTCTGCTGTGTGGGGCGGGAAGCCGGGGGGTTGTTTGGTGTTTGCCAAGGGAGAGACCCGGAAAACCCCAGATGGGCAAACTGATTCACCTGGAGAGTACGTGACGTGGTCTCTGGGCTGTGGCAACTACCGAGTACGGCGCTCTTGACTTTGCAGAACCCTGCACAAAACTCTGCCGTAAGGGGACCATCTCGAATGGAAGTAAACCTCTGCCCGAAAGTGTCAGGATGGGGGAAAACCCGAGAGGGTTTTACGCTTCTGTTCAGAAATAGTTGGCTAGTCAGTATCACGACTAGGGTTTCGACCAGGGTAAATTTAATCCTTATTCATGACGCCGCTGCTCTAAGGGAGTTATAGAACCCCAGTATTCAGGACCTGGTCCCTAGCTAAGGGTTACCCTGTTTCTGAATGGGTGAGGAAGGCGTGGGAAGGGATGTTTATCTTTTGTCCCCGCCCCGCCCCAAACTAGCCTACGTGGAAAGACGGGAGGGAGCCGGCGGTCACTGGCCTGTGGGCCGATGGACAGGCTTTCCAGTGAGCAAACTGGAACTTGGGAGCAGAAAAGGGGGTGAACTGCTCACCCAAGACGTCATGCTGTCACTTAGTAACCGACCGGACCTTGGGTGATCCTGGAGCCCCATGGGGGCTAATGTGTAAACCGGGAACCATCAGGGAAGACAGCAAACACCCAAAAGGCTTTGACCCCTGGGTGCCCGAGCTGGGGTTTTGTCTTTTTCCTTCTAAAATACAGTTTTACTCCCCACTTTCTGTTCGCGTCCTCTACTTCCACCTCCCTAAAGCACACCGCTTCACTTCCCGCACCGGCTCTAGGCTTTTCCTCGGGGTCTGCATATCCCGCTCCGCAAAAGCGCCTTTCTCACTGTGAGTCGGGCTTGGACCCCGCACCACAGTGAGGACAGGCTGACACCTAGTGGCCAGAAGCCGCAACTGCTTCAGGCCACTGCCCTGGAGAGAGGGTCACCCCAGCTGTCTGGGCAAATCCGCAGCCTTCCCCGCCCCAGCCTCCAAGGAGCCAGAAGAGGGTTGGGAGTGTCCGAGGGAGGACTGTGACAGCCGCTGGGCTCCAGAAGCCCAAGAGTGGTGAGGAGGAGAGGTGTGATGACGGGTGACTCAACAGTTCCCAAGCACCATTCGTACGGGGTGCGGGAGAGGCAGGTAAACACGTCGGTCTAGGTCCTGGAGAGGAACCGAGTCTGGGCGGATCCGTGGTCCGCGGCGGCGCTCCCTGTCCCCCAGGACCAGGATTTAGCCGACGCTGGTGTGTGATGGTCCCGCCCAGCTCTGCCCTGAAAAAAAAAAAAAGAGTTGAGAGAGGAGCGTTCTCGCGGTACCCGCCCAGGGTGTGCGAGCCGGTGGCCGCGGAGAAAGTGAGGCGGTACGCACGAGGGGAGCCGAGCACTCCTTCGGCTGTCGGGAGGCGCCAGAGAGGGGTGCCTCGGCGGCGATGGCGGGGACAACCCCTACGTGCTCGATGTCGGCGGGATCCGGGCGGGGCCCCGGGGGACACGGGGCTCGCGCGCTTCTGGCGGCAGAGGCGCCCGAGGGGCGGGGGCAGGCGGCGGGGCGGGGCGGGGGCGCGGGCGGCAGGGGCGGGCAGAGGCCGCGGGGAGGAGCGAAGGGGCCTTGAGGGCTCCGCGAAACTGTGGGTCTGGCGGCCCGCGGTAGAGGCAGGCGATCGTGGCGTGCTGGCCAGAGACGGAGTAGTGTTCCCAGAACTGCCGGAGGAGTCGGCCTAAAGAGCGGACAGACAGACGGCAGGGAGGGCCAGCATGCACCTACTGTTGCACCCCGCCTGGCCGCTGCTCCTGGGCGCCACGCTGACCTTCCGGGCACTCCGGCGCGCGCTCTGTCGCCTGCCCCTGCCTGCTCACGTGCGCACCGACCCCCTGCGCACCTGGCGTTGGCACAACCTTCTCGTCTCCTTCACCCACTCCATTGTATCAGGGATCTGGGCACTGATGTGGTGAGTGAACAGCCCGGGATAGTGAGATGGCCGTGGGATCTTTCGCGGGGTGCTCGGACTTTACTCCTTGTTGCTATTCCCATCACTCATGGGTGAACAGACGCCAAGGAGCTCACCTGATTCTCTGTTTGGAAAACTACCCAACCAAGAACGGCTGTGGGAAACCCGAGGTACCTGGGCTTCGGCCAAGCCCCTCCTCACTCTCCAATCAGCCAATAGTGGGCGCCCAGAGTGCCCTGGGACTGGCAAGTGTTGGGGGAGGCGAGGGTCCTCCGGGAGGCTGCAACCGCGAGAACATCCCTTTCCTCCATTTCAGCATATGGCAAACCCCCGAAATGCTGGTGGAGATTGAGACGGCGTGGTCACTTTCCGGCTATTTGCTTGTTTGCTTCTCTGCAGGTAGGTTATGCCCAAAGAGGCCGAGAGTAAGAGGCTGGAAGGCAGCTAAGCGTACTCAGTCTGTTCTTTCCCTACTAGGATACTTCATCCACGACACGGTGGACATTGTGGTTAGTAAACAGACTCGAGCTTCTTGGGAATACCTTGTTCATCATGTCATGGTAAGTGAGAAGCCGGTGATGTGATACAGACGTGGTCACTACCCTTTGAGCCAGGGAGGGAGGCCATCATCTTATTAACCCCAGTAGTGTCAGACTTCTAGGTTGCCTAGGAGTCTCAATGTTTCTGCTCCCCCAGGGTTCCGAGTGCCTGGGTCACCTACGGTCTAGGTAAACTGACTAGGAATGTCAACAGAGCTAAACCCCAATGAGCAAAGTCTAACCCTAGTGGATGAAAACAACTCAGCTGTAAAAATTGGCATCTCTCAGCTGTTTCATGTGCCCTGAAACAGTAGGGGCACCTTTTTCAGTGTTCCTAAAACAGCCCTCTTTACTTGCCCCTAGGCTATGGGTGCCTTCTTCTCTGGTATCTTTTGGAAAAGCTTTGTTGGTGGTGGCGTCTTAACACTCCTGGTGGAAGTCAGCAACATGTTCCTCACCCTAAGGATGATGATGAAAATCAACAACGCCCAGGACCATCTCCTCTACCGGGTCAACAAGTATGTCAACTTGGTCATGTACTTTTTATTCCGCCTGGCCCCTCAGGTCTACCTCACCAAGTTCTTCCTGCAGTATGCTGGCCAGAGGACCCTGGGAACGTTTTTGTTGGTCATTCTGCTCATGCTGGATTTGATGATTCTCACTTACTTTTCCCGCCTTCTCCGCTCCGATTTCTGCCCTCAACGTGCTCCCAGCCGCCAACACAAAGACAAATTCTTGACTGAGTGAGAAAGGATAACCCAGGACATGTAGCAGGGACAGCAAGCATGGCCAGCCAACAGCCTTGTAACATAAACTAGGACTCTGCCTCAAGCCTGGGTGTATTCTGGGCCAGCCTTCCCACCTCACGCCTACACCCACACTATTGAAAACACTAATGAAAGCTCTTCTCTGAAGTCCTTCTTGGGTAAGGGTTGAGGGAAGCAGACCAACCGGTTGGGCATAGCAGAATGAGTGAGGACAAGACACTGTCCAAAAGCCAGTCAACCCACATCACCCTGAAATGGATGCTGACGACTCTAAAATAACCCCTCTGCTCTTCCAAACTCTGGTATTGGTTTCACAACAGCCTCTTCCAGGGATAAAAGGAGGAACTCTTGTAAAGCTTGTGCTCTGAACCTCTGATGGAGGCATGTCCCAGGACAACTAACACTTGTCTGAAGTAATAAATACTTCTGGTACTTGAGCTCTAGCCTGAGAGCCTTAACAGAGGCATCATGGTATGTTCCAATGGAGTAAATAGATTGAGAACAATGGTTTTTGGGCTTTTTTTTTTTTTTGGCTCAGAGCTGGGCTTCCCCAGCACCCACCATATATAAGCATTATTACCTTAATGCATACCACAGTATGACAATGCCACCAGCCCAATCAGAAATTGAAAAAAAGACAAGCAGAGTTATTTATGGTGAAAAAGTATATTTAGAATTAGCCAGCTGGACTCAGTTTAGATGATCCCAATCTGAAAAACAAACAAACAAAAAGGGTATGTTTGTGGAGCTGGAATGTTTAAGGTTAAGTGACCTGGGATGGCAAGATGGGGAGAGGGGGAGGTTGCTAGGAGTAAAGGCAGGACTGAGTGCAGATACAGCACCTACACAAGGGAGTTGACTGTGGATAGATAGGATGCTTACTTTGTTGGCAACATCCAGAGCATCATAGTCAGGAGCCAACCGAACATATGCCTTCTTCTCTCCATCAGGCCTGAGTGGAGAAGGAAGCCTCAGTTGGATGCTCTCACAGACCCAAGCCCTCCCATGTTCCACCCGTCAACCCTCTGCTGCATCAGTGGTTCCTTTGCTGGTGTCATTCGTTTCCAAACATTGAGTTTTCCATCATTTGCGCAGAGGGTCTAAGAGTCACCGTGAAGGACGGGACAGTTTAGTGAACCCACACAAGCTTTCTGCTGGGGACCACTCACCTTATGAGGGTGTTGACTTTGGCCACATCAATGTCATAGAGTTTCTTCACAGCCTGTTTGATCTGGTGCTTGTTGGCCTTGACATCCACAATGAACACAAGTGTGTTGTTGTCTTCTATCTTCTTCATGGCTGACTCAGTGGTCAGGGGGAATTTGATGATGGCATAGTGGTCAAGCCTAGCATGGATGGGAGGAACAAAATGGAGTAAACTGCCCTGGGCCGGGGTTCAAGAGGAGATACACATTGGAACCTAAGTCTAGGAAAGAGTAGGTGCATCAGACAGTAATAGCAATCATTTCTATCAGACTTTGGTCGCTACACAGTGTCATCACATGCACCTGAACCCTCCTGGGGGCAAACTCCGCATTAGAGCCAAAACTTGTATTTCTCTAGACTTGAAGGGTCCTCACCCTTTGAAGAAACTGAAGAATCATGCTTAATTCATACACATTCACCCACTCGAGTTCCATGTTAGCACTTTACTAGGAGGACAGATTTCCCCCTCCCCACGCAAAAAGACAAGAGAGACCTGTATTAAAAGGTTGGCTATGCTCTACAGACTGTTTTTTTTTTTTTTTTTTTTTTGGTTTTTTGAGACAGGGTTTCTCTGTGTAGCTTTGCGCCTTTCCTGGAACTCACTTGGTAGCCCAGGGTGACCTCGAACTCACAGAGATCCGCCTGGCTCTGCCTCCCGAGTGCTGGGATTAAAGGCGTGCGCCACCACCGCCCGGCTCTACAGACTGTTTTTTTAGATGGGGCCTTACAATGTAGACAAGCTATCCTCAAATCCAAGAGCCACCAAGTTCACACACACCCCTTATGGTCTGAGACAGGGTCTCATACATCACATGCCCAAAGATGACCTTGAACTTCAGATCCTCTGGCCTCAACCTCCAAGCATCACAGGTTCACCATCACACAGGATCTATGTAGTGCCAGAGACTAAACCCAGGAATTCAAGAGTTTTACCTAATGAACTACATTCCCAGCCCAAAAGTCAACAGCTAGTCTAAACCTTAGGATAACTTGAAAAGTCAGGAGACTTTTCCTTGAAATTCTGAGGAGTCAAGCTTTACTCATCCAACTACTTTAAGGGTTTTTTCCTTTGTTTTTTCTTTTCTTTTTTTTTTTTTTTTTTTTGGAGACAGGGTTTCTCGGTGTAGTTTTGGTGCCTGTCCTAGATCTCGCGCTGTAGAGCAGGCTGGCCTTGAACTCAGAGATTGGCCTAGCTCTGCCTCCCAAGTGCTGGTATTAAAGGTGTGTGCCACCACACCTGGCCAACTTTTGTTTTGAAGATAGGTCAGGACTCATATCAGACAAAATTCTAGGTCCAAACAGGAAAATGAGGTGATTCTAAAGAACTTCCCCCACATACACAGCCCTCATGTCTTCTTCAGTAAACACGTTTTATCCATTTCTCCAAACTTCCTTTGAACAGTGTTAAAATTTGATAGTTAATTGAAAGTTTATTTCTACACAAGATTAATTAGGAGGTCATCACTGCCCATTGCAGAGAAATTAACCAACCCACTCCCCTCATTCTCAAATGCCATGACACTTGGAACCCTAAGCAGCATCTCCTTGAAGTAGACTTTCAAATATTGATCATGTTAATAATTAACATACAAAGACCTCACGCTTCCACCAGAACAGCCCATTGAACAAATAAGGTAAGCTACTGAGTGGGTAGTAAATTACCAACCCTAGTGCCCTACGACACACTAGTAAGTTTGGGGTCAGTACTGACTTGTTTCTCCTGGGCGCGCTCTTTCGAGGATATTTAGGCTGCCTCCTGAGCCGCAGGGTCTTGGGCCGCCGGAACGTGGGTGACGTGCGGATCTTCTTCTTTTTGTGGCTGTGGACGCCTTTCAGCACTGCCTTCTTGGCTTTCAAGGCCTTCGCTTTGGCTTCGGCTTTGGGAGGGGCAGGAGCTGCGAGAGAAGGAAATGTAACTAAGAATGCAGCGTTCATAAATTGATCCCTTCCGGCGGCCCTGTCAACACGCGCATCAGTGGTTCCTTTGAAGACATCATAGGTCTCAGGAGACTTTAAATTTTTTCCATCATATGCACGATACTGGCAAGCGAGGATAATTAACCCGGAATAACGGGGGAAAAAAAAAAAGAGGGTATCCTTTATAGGTCTGGAGGCTCGGAGCGCCACCCTGTGGATGTTAAGTAGCTTCCCAAAGCTAACCACTTGGTTATCAGTGGCAAGTGATGCCGGCTGGGTCGCCTCTCCAACTCCCTTCACTGGAACTAGCCCATGCGGCTTGGCCCACGCGGTCCTCATACACTGCAGTGGGGGCCTAAACGCGACAGTAGCTCCAAAACAAGTCCCCCATGGCTTAGCCCAGTGGGCATCTTCCCCGTGAGTCCGCTGGGCCGATAGCCCAGGCCAACCCGCCACAGCCCCATGCCGCAACACACCTTCCTTCTTCGCTTTCGGCGCCATCTTGGCGAAAAGGATTGCCTATTCTCGTTCCCATGAGCTTATAGGATGAAGTCTCATCAAAGCCTCGCGAAAGTTTATGCATAGCGTTGATTGGGTGATCAGAAGTGTAGGGCTTCCTGGGAATTGCAGTTCCATTTAATTTCCCAGCGTAAGATCAAGCATGCGCCACTCGTCCCTTCGAAAGGCCTCAAGGCTTCATGGGAGTTGTAGTTTTTTTCCCCCGGACACAAGGTTTTTCTGGGGATTAGTAGTTTTTAAAAGATCCAAGTTTATTTCTCTAGGCTTAAGTCTGTGGGTGGTTATAGCACCTGCTGGTTGAGTCTGGTCCTTGCCACTTCACTTCTTGAGCAATTTTCAGCCTTAGAGAAGAGATTTACAGTGTTAGAAGCCAGTAACATTACCAACTGGGAAAAATACAATTTGGGAAATTGGAAAGCAGCTCAGCACTTAAGATCATGTACTTCGCCAGGTGGTGGCGCCCACCTTTAATCCTAGCACTCGGGAGGCCCAGGCCAGCCTGGGCTACAGAGTGAGTTCCAGGAAAGGCTCAAAAGCTACACAGAGAAACCCTGTCTCAAAAAAAAAAAAAAATCATGTATTTCTCTTTCAGACGACCTGAGTTGGATTCCTAGCAGCCACACCTCTGTGGGCACATACCCACACATAGACAGTATTAAAAATAATTTTAAAGCTGATTGTGGACTCTACATGCCTTTAGTTCCAGCAGTTCAAGCCTGGCCTAGTCTACATAGCAAGGTCCAGGACAGCCAGCGCTACGTAGAAAGACCCTGATTCAAAAAAAGAAAAAATAAGCCGGGCGGTGGTGGCGCACGCCTTTAATCCCAGCACTCGGGAGGCAGAGCCAGGCGGATCTCTGTGAGTTCGAGCCCAGCCTGGGCTACCAAGTGAGTTCCAGGAAAGGCGCAAAGCTACACAGAGAAACCCTGTCTCGAAAAACCAAAAAAAAAAAAAAAAAAAAAAAGAAAAAAGAAAAAATAAATAAATGTAATTTGTAGCTTGGTGTGGTGGCAAACACCTTTAATCTAGTACCAGGAGGTAGAGACAGGCAGATCTCTGTAAATTTAGGATCAGCCTGGTCTACATAGCAATTTACAATCTAGCCAGGTATATATAGTGAAACTGTATTTCAAAAAAATATATTGATAGATAGATAGATAGATAGACAGATAGACTGAAGCCCTTCGTAGGCCACATCTGTAATCCCAGCACTCTTGAGACAAAAGATGGACACAAAGTCAAGGCTAGCCTGTTCTGCATAGTAAGTTCCAGACCAGCCAGCGCTACATGTAGCGAGACTATCACAACAAATAAACAAAGTACACATAGAACGCAATGGGACACAGGGAGAAGAGAAGCAAAGACGTACGATGTTAGAACAGGATTTTCTCTAACTTTTCCATATAGCATCTGTGGAAAATTGAGGGTCCAGAGATAGATGTGATTTAGTTATTACCACAGTGGTTGGGTGGCAGAGAAAAAACGGAGCATGAGATGGAAGAGAGTTCCAGAAGAGCTACAAAACAGCCACACACACACACACACATTGAATTTCCCAAATAATTTTTAGTGTAATTTTTAAAGATTTTATTTATGTCAGGCAGGTTTTTCGAGACAGGGTTTCTCTGTGTAGCTTTGCGCCTTTCCTGGACTCACTCTGTAGCCCAGGCTGGCCTCGAACTCACAGAGATCCGCCTGCCTCTGCCTCCCAAGTGCTGGGATTAAAGGTGTGCGACACCACCGCCCGGCCCGTAAAATTATTTTCGATGCTACATCATAACTGTAATTTTACTAGTTATGAGTTGTAATGTAAACATTTGTGTTTTCCGATGGTCTTAGGTGACCCAGAGGGATAGCGACCTACAGGTTGAGGACCACCGCTCTAAGATAACCTAGTTTTTCCTGTGAATAATTTCATAGTCTTCAACAGTCCTGTCTAGGACTGTGTTCCATTCATCTTCGCATCTTCAAATTTAGCTCCAGACTTCTTCTTCTTCTTCTTCTTCTTCTTCTTCTTCTTCTTCTTCTTCTTCTTCTTCTTCTTCTTCTTCTTCTTCCTCTTCCTCCTCCTCCTCCTCCTCCTCCTCCTCCTCCTCCTCCTCCTCCTTCGTGTGTGTGTGTGTGTGTGTGTGTGTCTGTGTGAATGTGTCTGCACGGCGCGCAAAAAGTAAAAGTTGTTTTGGTTTTGACTGTTCTAATGGGGGGCGGGGAGTGAACACTGGTATTAGAAGGGAGTCCTAGAGTCCCAGAATTGTGATGCGGAATTCCAGTCTACCTGACATTTCTTCATCCTCTTCGGTAGGAGGCTCGACGGGGAAAACAGCAGATCTGAGATGTCTGGTCCTTGGTGGACACCTCGTTCTGATCTTGGCACCCCCTTTAGATGCTTCGTCCCACCTCTCGGGGCAGAAGGGCAAGCAGGGGCAGACTCTCTGTGAGTCATGTTCCAGGCCTGGAGTGGTGGAGGGAAGCGCCGCCTCTCCTTGGGCCCCTTCTCTCCCCCTTTTCCCCTCGGCGGCTCTGGGTCTTGCCAGATGCTGCGCTACAGGCACCGGTTCCCCATCACCAGTTCCGTTGGGTAAGGGGTCCCAAGGAAGATGCAGCCCCGACAGGGAGATGAAGGGGAGAGAGGTTTAGGGGATCCCGGTCTGGAAAGGCTCCTGGGTGGAGGCAGTCTTGGTGTGGGGTAAGGAATCTGGCCTGAGAGCTAGAGCCCGGGCAGCGCGCGGAAGGAGAGAGGAGGGGGGTGGCGAGGGCCGCGACTGGGGCGGCTGCTAGCCCCGGAGCGGCGGGGTGCGGGGCAGGGGCGGCCCTTCTCCAGGAATTTCCGGGGATCGTGTTACAGCGTTCGCGGAGTGGGAACGGAGTGGGACGGCAGGCCTCGCCGCGGGTCCAGGGCCCTCGCCCCCTCCTCTCACCGTTGGCGGGCGTCGGCAGCGCCGCCCCTGCGCGCACTGACCCGGTGTGGCGGGGCGGCCCCGAGCCCCCAGGCCGCTCTGTTATGGTAGGGCCATCCCAGCCCCGAGTTGTCGTCGGGTCTCCGCGGCCCCGCGTTATCGTAGGAGCTGTCCGACCCCGTGTCATTGTAGGGTCCACGAGGGCCCGGGCTCCCCGGGACGCGACTCCCCGCCCACAGCTAGCGGCAGGGGGGTCTCCCCGCCCCCGAGTGGTCTTCGGAACGCCCCGGGCTCGCGTAATTGTTGGCTCTCCCAGACCCGGGGTGATCGTCTCGTCCCCTTGGCCCGCGGTGGTCGTAGCGTCTCCGAGGCCGAGGGCTCCTGCAGGCTCCCCGTGGCCCCGGGTGATTGTCGGTACCCCCGCGGCCGCGGGTCATCGTCGGGTCCCCACGGGCCCGGGCCGCCGGGGCGGATCAGGCCTCCGCGCCTTCCCGGGGAGCCCCCCAAGGCCGCAGACAAGATGAACATTCTGGCGCCCGTGCGGAGGGACCGCGTCCTGGCGGAGCTGCCCCAGGTAGGCACCAGGGCCACGTCGGGCCTCTGGCTGTAGCGGAGTGTGGGCGGGGAGAGGTGGCACCCGAGCAGTGGGATTGGGCCCAGCCCTGTCGCCCAGCGAGGCCCGCTGTTCCTGGGTGGTCCACTTCCCACCCTACCCCCAACCTCTGGCGGCTTGGTCGCGGGACAAAAGCCCCATTCTCACAATGTCCCTCTCAGTGCCTGAGGAAGGAGGCCGCTTTGCACGTGCGCAAAGACTTCCACCCCCGCGTCACTTGCGCCTGCCAGGAGCACCGGACAGGCACCGTGGGGTGAGTTAGGGACACCCCTAACTAAAAAAGAAAACACTCAAGAAACTTTGAAGGCATTCGAATGACCCCTTTGAGGCTCCGTGGCTATGCCTCAGCTCTGACGTTCTCCCCTTTCCTCCCAACGAGGTTGTTTCGAGCCTATGGAGAAGGCATTCACCATGGGGAGGTCATACACCCATCCATAGAGCCTCTAGGCTGGGGTGTGTGCAGCTCAGAGAAAAGAGAGAGCATTTGTCTAATGTGTGTAAAACCCTGGGCCATCACGACCCCTCCCAACCCTCCGCCCCCAACGCACACACTCCAGGGAGAGAGAGAGGGTGAAAGTCCCTAATGTTGAACACTGCTCCCCAGCCCGTCTGTGCAGGACCTTCCAGGCTCCCAGGGAGGCCTGCTGTCGATAGTAATTCATACCTTTCTGCTTAGGTGCAACTAAGACCCAGTAAGAGTATTAGAACCCCCTAGAGTGAAAAGCTGATGTTCACTTCCTCTGTCCAGCAGATTTAAGATATCCAAGGTCATCGTTGTGGGGGACCTGTCCGTGGGGAAGACCTGCTTCATTAATAGGTAACCGGGTGCTGGAGCTTGGCTGGGCGAGGGAGGGCACAGTAAGATCAGTCTTAACAAGGCGGGCTGGGCTACAGGCTACTTGGTGCCTCCCCAGGTTCTGCAAAGACACCTTTGACAAAAATTACAAGGCCACCATCGGAGTGGATTTTGAGATGGAACGATTTGAAGTGTTGGGTGTCCCCTTCAGTCTCCAACTGTGAGTGTCCCGTCCACCCCTTCCAGCTAGCCTTGTCACCCCTGCTGCGCATACCGCTATCTAGATTCTACTCCTCTTGTCTTCCAGTTGGGACACTGCTGGGCAGGAGAGGTTCAAATGCATCGCTTCCACCTACTACCGAGGAGCCCAAGGTATGTATGCCTTGGGCCCTGGAATGCAGGCAGTCTGGGAGCGAGCACATCGAGCTTCCAAGTAGAGCTGGGGGGTAGGGAAAACGAGCCTCAGGCAACCTTCTCTCTGCCAGCCTTGGAGCTGTTTCTATCCCTCTTTCAGCCATCATCATCGTCTTCAACCTGAATGATGTGGCATCCCTGGAGCATACCAAGTACGTGAGGGTGCCCGGAACACAGTGGGAATTCCAGGGAGGGTTTAGAGAAGGTGATCAGAAAAAGAGGGCGTGTCTGTAGCTGCTCGGTAGAGCACCTGCCAGCAATACACGGGGAACTGGGATCAATCCTGAGTCATCCAGGTGGGGGGGAGAGAGAGGGAAGATGGTGGATGGGCTCTGTCGGGCTCACTCATTTCTTACTGCTCGTCCACCATCTGTGGCAGGCAGTGGCTCGCTGATGCACTCAAGGAGAATGACCCTTCCAACGTGCTTCTGTTCCTTGTGGGTTCCAAGAAGGACCTGAGTGTGAGTGTACCAGTGGGGGAACTTCCCAACTTGGTGAGGGGACCCACCCCCAATCTGACGCCAATTTTCTCACAGACTCCTGCTCAGTATTCCCTAATGGAGAAGGATGCCCTCAAGGTGGCCCAAGAGATTAAGGCTGAGTATTGGGCAGTGTCCGCCCTCACTGGTGAGTTGGGGGCCCCAGCCTTCTGCTGTGTGTGCCTGCTCACCTCTCCTCTCACTCCTACATCTGGAGCTGGGTCCAGTGTTCTCAGCATATGTTTCCCCTGAGCATCCATTTCTGTTCCCCATGTCAGGTGAGAATGTCCGGGAATTCTTCTTCCGTGTGGCAGCATTGACCTTTGAGGCCAATGTCCTGGCTGAGCTGGAGAAATCGGGGGCACGGCGCATTGGGGATGTTGTCCGTAAGTGCTTACCGAGTTGGAGGTGGCAGAGGGCAAGGGGAGGAACCTCCAATCCTGCTTCATACATACATTTCCCACCCTTTTCCAGGCATCAACAGTGATGACAAAAACCTCTACCTAACTGCCAGCAAGAAAAAGGCCACATGCTGTCCCTGAAGAGTGAGGACTGTCCAGAAACTGCCCGTTCCTGGGGCATTGTGCCACACCAACTGCTTCAGAACTCAACCCCTGGACATTTGCACTGTTTTTCCAGACCAAAGAACTGCCCCTTGAAGGCAGTGACCCCAGAGGGTAACTGGGACCATGTTAGTCACTTCCTGCCCCCAGGCACCATGCCAAAGACTGGATGACCCTTGACTCCTCTGGGGCTCTCCAGGGTGCCTGGTGGGGGCCAGTGTTCCTGCTGCTTTTGCTCAGCCCGCTGGGCCCTTTATGTATGATGATGCTTAATAATTCCAGCCTTATACTGTGCCTTATGCATTAAAATCTGTTATTAGCATGTTCTGCGATGGAGTCCTTTTCAGGAGATAATGTGGAATGAGTAGGGACATGGAGTGCTTTAGGGACTGGAACCCCTGTGGAGATTCTGTCCATTCCTGCCCGCTAAGACAGTGCTCACACTTGGCTGACACCTCAGAGACCAGGTTTTAGAGGACTTATTATATCCTTTAGATCCACATTGGGCTAAAATCTGAATAATTTCCCTTTTTATTCTTTATCATTTGTCTTCTTTCCTTCCTCTCTGTCTCCTCCTCTCTTTGAGGCAGGGTCTCTTGTAGACCAGCCTGACCTAGAAATGACTATGTACCTGAGTACTGAGACAGTGTCCCTAGGGAGAGACATGATTGCTGTGGGGTGTTCTGTATGGCAAATGTGTTGCTGATTAGTCAATAAATAAATCACTGATTGGCCAGTGGCCAGGCAGGAAGTGTAGGCGGGACAAGGAGGAGAATAAAGCTGGGAAGTGGAAAGCTGAGTCAGAGAGACACTGCCAGTCGCCACGATGACAAACAGCATGTGAAGATGCCGGTAAGCCACGAGCCATGTGGCAAGGTATAGATGAATAGAAATGGATTAATTTAAGCTGTAAGAACAGTTAGCAAGAAGCCTGCCACGGCCATACAGTTTATAACCAATATAAGTCTCTGTGTTTACTTGGTCGGGTCTGAGTGGCTGTGGGACTGGCAGGTGAGAGAGATTTGTCCTGACTGTGGGCCAGGCGGGAAAACTTAAGCTACACATGATCAAACCTCTATTTGTCCCAGGTAGGAACTGATGACAGTAAGCATATGTATCTTCTAAGTCCAACTTGGTGAACCATGAGTTTTATTCAGGTTACTTACAGGAGTATGGGTGAGTGTCTATGCTGCAAGCTGTAAAAATATATGAAGTGGGATTTCAGCTGATTATGACAAGCTAATGCCTGGAAGAAGCCAAGGGCCTTCCAGAGGTCAAGGAGCCTTGTTGATATTTGGCTTTTGATTATCAGCTGTTTCCTACTATGAGTTTCTTGTGTGCTATTATAGCTTGTCCATCATTCATTGGGCACAATCTCCCCTCTACTAAAGGAATATTTAGATAACCTTCTGAGTAGTATCGCAGCCAGGATCCCTAATTTCAGGCCTTTCTGTAATTATTGTTTTAGCAGCATCTGGCCAGGACCATACCCAGAGGGATGATGAAAGGATCTTATCAGAGATCTCTCTGTACTCTCTAGAACAGACTTAAGCATCAGACTATCTGTTTGAGAAGGCCTGGCGGATGTGCTAATTAAACTTAACCTTCTCCTTTCCAAAGTCTTATCTCTAGTTTTTTTATCCCAGAGGAATAAAGTAGATGGACAAAGAGCTCGGTGTACTTAGATTCTTTTCCCGAAAATAATTCTCGCCGTTCATGGTTTCTCTTCTGGGCCCCTGGGGAGAATATTATTAAGGCTGGTCCTATAATACTATTTGAGATGTCTACTCAGATACAGCTGCATCACCAAAAGCTACCCCAGTATGAGTGCCAGCTTATGGAACCTGGGGCTTGCTGCACAGCCTTCAGGCAGCTGAACAGGTTGGAGGGGCTTTCTTCCAGCCAGTTCAGCTTATCTGAGAGTATCTCTCAAGCAGTCCTGACTGCTTAAATACGCATGGGGAAGGAGGAACCTCGTATATCTGCTCAATGTCAGGACTTCCTGAAGTCTTTGCGTTGTTTACCTCCTGAGCTTAAGGAGCTTCCCTGCAGAACATCCTATGTCTTTTAAGGGGTTTCCATCTAAGATGGAAGGTTTTATGTCAGAGGAAATTGCTACAGAACACTCCTCCCCTTCCTTGGACTCTTAAATCCTTTCTGCCTCCTTTCCTAATGGTCCCTGAGCCTTAGAGAAGTTACACAGAAGTCTGACTGTGGTCAACTAACCCTAGTGGGATACTGATGTCTTTTTATGCATCCCCATCTTACAGAGCATAACTGGTGACAAGTCTTGGCAGTATTTCTTTTGCTATAAAACACCAGTGAGGAAAAGACAGAAAATGACCTATAGGCATAAATACAGATGTTGGGAAGCAGCTTAGCTGGGACATCATACTAATTTACCAAAGCAATAGGTGTTGATTTTCCACAGGGGCCTATGACGTCTCTGGCCATAGGTTTTTGTCTAAGGCCCATATTAGATGTGACTTTTCCTTTTTGGAGACTTTGCTTAAGTCCAATCAGAAAATTTGTTTTATTCACGGCTGCTTATGCCTCTCCTGCACTAGCTGACACAGCTTGTCTGGCCCTTCCATCATGAAGCATGCAGAATCCACAGCTGAGTGGGACATTTCGGCCATGATCCTCCCCAGCAACCTCGGTTGCACTTTCTGGTACTACAAGAGCTAGACCACTGGTAAGGGACCTTTTGGCTCAGTCCTAGACTTATTTTTCCAAGTTCTGTAACCAACACACGAGACATCACTAACAGGGTCTTACCATTCAGTTTTGGAATGTTGCTGACAGCAATGGGAACAGCCCTGTTGTCCCGGAGGCTTCTCTGGCCTCCCTGCCAGCAACTCCTATGGAGGTAATCCACCCCTAGCACCAGGGGTTTATGTTTATTTTATTTTATTTTTTTTTAAGATTTATTTATTTATTATGTAGACAGCATGTATGACAGCAGTCCAGAAGAGGGCACCAGATCTCACTACAGATGGCTGTGAGCCACCATGTGGTTGCTGGGAATTGAACTCAGGACCTCTGGAAGAGCAGCCCGTGCTCTTAACCTCTGAGCTATCTCTCCAGCCCCCAATGTTTAGTTTTGATAGGGTTTCATGGTTAGCCCCATGACCTGGACCTCAGAGATCCACCTGCCTCTACCTCCCGATTAAAGGCACATGCCATCACACCTGGCCTTGTCCCTGCTTTTTATTTTTTTTTTTCCTCTTTTGAGTTAGCGTCTCTCTGCATAATCCTGGCTGTCCTAGAACTCACTATGAAAACCAGGCTGGCCTCAAACTCAGAGCTGCTTTCGAGTGTTTGGATTAAAGGTGAGCACTAGGGCTAGAGAGATGTCTCAGTGGTTAAGAGCAATGACTGCTCTTTCAGAGGACTCAGGTTCAATTCCCAGCACCCACATGGCAGTTTACAACTGTCTATAACTGGGATCCAACACTCTCACACAAACTAGCATACAGGCAAAACACCAATGCACATTAAAAAAAGAAAAAAAAAAAAAGCCTAGCACCATCATGTCCAGTATTTTTTAAGAATATTTTTTAAAATTTATTTGATGTGCATTGGTGTTTTGCCATGGTTGTCAGGTCCCCTGAAACTGGAGTGGGTGCTGGGAATTGAACCTGGGTCTTCTGGAAAAGCAATCAGTGCTCTTAACCGCTGAGCCATCTCTCCAGCCCTGTCCTCTGCTTTTTGGTTTTAGAAGCTGCTTGGAGGGAAACTGAGAGATAAGCTGTGTGGAATATCTGCGAAGCATCTCTCATTCAGTCACTTGTATCTATTTTCCATCTCTGTTCCCACAGCTCTGGTTCCACCTTGTACAGAGCTGGTTAATTCAGTGTGCATGTGAGAAGCAACCTCAGTACCGGAGTGCTCCCAGAGGCCTGCGTGTAGAGTTCTGTGATCTGCGTGTGTGGGGGTGGGTGCACACATTGTTAAATTAGGTCTGTGTACTGTGTGTAGTCTTGGCATCCTTGTGTGTGATATACAAGTGTACATGCTGTGTTTGAAGATGTAAAGAGTGTGTACTGGGATGAAGTTACCGTGAACGTAGGCCACCTTACTGACTAAACAGGAGAATTAGCTGTATGGGGCCCAGAACCAAGTGGCCTATGGGACTGGAGGAAACCTGAAGGGGGGAGCTTGAGTGGATGGTCTAGTGGTCTGGGAGTGTGGGGAGGTACCATACACAGTGAAGGAGAGCCATCGTGTCATCAAGGAGAACCAAATCCAGGACACCCGCAATCCGCGTTCAAGACTACTCTCTGAACTGTCAGGGGCGGACCTTGTGGATGTCCCGGCCTCGCCTTGGATGGCGGGTCGGGTCCCCAAGTGCAAAGGCTCTGGAGACTGAGCGGGGCGGGGCCAGTACCTGCTGGGGGCGGGGTTTCTGTCGGGTTTTTCTAGAAGTAGGGGCCAGCGAGAGCCACTGAGTGCTGGGTCTGTAATGTAAAGGCAAAAGCAGGTACTGGCGTTAAGGGCGTGACGAAAGGGACCTGGAAGGAGCTGGAAATCCCGGATGAAGAACACGACTGACGCTTAGACCCGGGCTGGAAGACGGGGAGGGGGGAGGCGGGCTGGGGGTTGGGTAAGCATGAGGCGGAGCTAGGGGCTGGACTGGAGTTTACAGCTGGGCCGAGGGCTCCACCACGCTGAGGTTCAAGGTTGAACTCTACGAGGTAGAGTCCTGTGGAAGAACTGGGCTGACAACGATGTGGGTCAGGACGACACTAACGATTAAAAGATGGACTGAGGAAAAGCCTGGCTGCAAAACTGACATTTGGGACAAGAGCGAGAGCACCGGTAAAGGGGCGGGGCAGAAGGCTGGGGGCGTGGCTGGGCGGGCTCTGTAAGATCGCCTGCCTTGGCCAGGAGCAATAGCTCCCGTGCCAAGGTGTAACTACAGAGCATTAGGCTGCAGTCAGCCGCTGGCCTAGCCCTCTGCCCCAGAGGCGCGAGGCTCTGGCAACCACCACCCCTCGTCCCCGGCCCATTGCTCACCCTGATGCCGGGGATGGGCGATCGGTTCCATTGACCTTGAGTGCGGGAGGGAGTTTGAGGATTCCACACGTGACATCACAATCACTTCTAAGATGGGGCCTGAGCCTGGGAGACATTTCCCAGGAGAAGACTCAGTGCCCCTTGCACCCTCCTCTTACTTTGTTTCCTCCTTTCTTCTCTCTTCACACTGTCTCCTTTTGGCTGCTCTGTGCCCATCCTCTGGGCCTCAAAGGAGGGGAGGGGCTTCGCAGGACAAGGAGGATCCTCTACAAATGAGCATCACCAGTGAGTTTGAGTTTGACCCTTGCTACCTGTCCCAAGGAAGAGACCACAGCTTTTCTCTTCCTTTCAAGCTATTATCCATCCTCATTCTGCTGCAGGAGCTCTGGAGCGCTGCCTTGGTCACAGCTCCCCTCCATCCTCTGTAGACAAAGGGCAGGCTGCCTTTCTAAATCCCCTCCTTTTCCATCTTTCCTATTTCCCTCCCATACAGCTGATGGTGTCAGCATCTACAAAGCCTGTTCATAGTGACAGGAGGCAGGAAAACCAGCCTCGTTTCATCCTGACGTAGGCACAGGCCCTTACTAGAGTGACTACGATTCAAACTGAAGAGGGGAAGCTGGGGATTTGGATTAAGAAAAATCAGCAGTGAGGAATTATCAATGTTGGGGATTAAAAGCAAGTGTTGAAGGGTTGACCACTGGATAGGGAGCCGAATCTAGTTTTAAGACTCGGCTTTGGAGCTTACAGCATAGGGTGACCTTTGGCTTATGTGTCTCCTTAGCCAACAAAGAACACAGGACTGAAAGTGCACTGGCTAGGGAGCCAAGAAGACCACGGCTTTCCTCCTGCCTCTACTGTCTATTACCTTTCATCCTGGGCAGGCTACTTAGCCTCTCTGGGTCTGGGAACCTAGCTATACAATTTAGATTTGAAGTCACACTTTAAAAGCCCACTCTAGGATTTGGCACTGTGAGCGGAGCGTGTACATCCTGGGAATCTCCCCCAGGAGAGCTGGGGGCTGGGGTCACAGCTTATAGGTAAGAATGCTTGCTCAGCATGTATGAAACCCTGAATCTGATTCCCAGAGACTTCCCCTACTTCTTCCAAAACACAGCTCCAGTCAAAATAAGTAAGTAAATAAATAAAGTGAGCAGGGTGGCTCATGTCAGTAGTTCCAGGACTTGGGACAATAAGGCAGAACTACCATAAATTCAAGGCCAACCTGGGCTACTTGGGGAATTCTAGGCCAGCCTGTGGCTATGTGAAATGGTCTCAAAAATAAATATATAAAAAGATAAAACACAGTACCCAGGTTTGAACCAGGAACACATTTTGTGCCTCTTTGAGGCTCAAATAGTGAATTTATGTATTCCAATAGGAGACTGAACATATACACTCAGTCATCCAACAATGACTGAGCTATTTCCATGGCTCTCTGGATATGAAGGCAGATGAAATATGGTTATTATTCTTAAGTAAATACAGGAATGTCACAGTTCCTAGAACTATGGCAGCAGGTCAGTGGGCACATAAAGCACACAATTAATTCCACTTGGATAGATTGGTGTTTGTCTGAGACAATGTCTTGCTGTGTAGCCCAGGTTAGCCCTCCTGCCTCAGCCTACCAAGTTCTTGGATTACAAATGTGTGCCATCATGAGCAACATTTTCCCAGTGAGTTGAGCAGGTAGCACTTGGGAGAGCAGCAGGGGAGAAAGAATGGTAAAGTGAGGGGTGGGAAGAACTGTCAGCAAGGAAAGAACTAGGTCCTGGATCCTAAGGGCATGACAAAAAACCAGCACTTCGACTGGGCAGTGGTGGCACACGCCTTTAATCCCAGCACTCAGGAGGCAGAGGCAGGCAGATCTTTGTGAGTTCGAGGCCAGCCTGGTCTACAGAGCGAGATCCAGGAAAGGCGCAAAGCTACACAGAGAAACCCTGTCTCGAAAAACCAACCAACCAAACAAAACAAAACAACAACAACAAAAACAGCACTTCATTGTGAAGGCAGGATGTAAGCCAGGTCTGGTGGCACATGCCTATAATTCTAGTATATGGCAGGTAAGAGGGAAAGAAATGTAGTAGGCCAGTTGATAGTCTACAAAACTCAACTTGGCTGTGTGGGGAGGACTGAAGAAAGGTAGTGAGGACCACAGGTGGCGAGACCAGGCAGGAAGATATGGCTGTATCCTAGGTCAGAGATGATGGAGGTTGAGCTTGGCTTTGTGGCTCAAATCTTTAACCTCAGCACTTAGGAGGCAGAGGTAAGTGAGTCAGGCCAGCCAGGGCTGCACAGTGAGACTCATCCTCAAAAACAACTAACAGACAAACAAGGGCTCCAAACGAAGGCACAGGAAGGTAAAAGGGTAGACAGTTATGGCAAGAAATGGCATGGAAGTGAGAGAGGATTAGCCCTTGATTTCTAGCTGAAATGTCTGTTGCTTTCTGAAAAGGATAAGATACAAGAAATGCACAGGTGGCAGGAAGCTGATAGGTGTGTGTGGGGACACACAATTTCTTTTCTTTTTTTTGTTTTGCTTCTTTGAGATAGGTTTCTTAGTGTAGTTCTGGCTGTCTTGGAACTCACTCTGTAGGCCAGGCTGGTCTTGAACTCACAGAGACCCACCTGCCTCTGCCTCCCAAGTGCTGCAATTAAAGGCGTGATATAATTTTTTAAGATACGTTGGGAATGTTCGAGAGACTATTACTGGCTGTGCATACTCAGAAAATCAGTCTGCAGTTGAGCAGGTAGTGGCTCAGTGGTAGAGGTGGTTTTGCTTGGGTGGGTTCCAGTCCAACACTGTAAAACATCAGGAAAGCAGCCAAGGCTAGATTCAGGGTGAGAGCTAGTCTTTTTTTTCTTTTTCCTTTTTTTCCTTTTTTTTTGGGGTTTTTTTGAGACAGGGTTTCTCTGTGTAGCTTTGCGCCTTTCCTGGAACTCACTCTGTAGCCCAGGCTGGCCTCGAACTCCCAAAGATCTGCCTGGCTCTGTCTCCTGAGGGCTGGGATTAAAGGTGTGCGCCACCACCACCCGGCCAGTCTTTTTTTTTTTTTTCTCTGTGTTCTTGTCATTGTTGTTTATTAGGAGCCAGGGTTTCACCAGGTAGTCCAGGCTAGCCTTGAATGTCCTATGTAGGACAGGCTGGCTCAAGCTCATTGATTCTTCTGTCCTAACCTCCCCAGGATTGGGATTACAGTCATGTACCACCACACCTTGCCCGATTTATGTCATTTCATGGATGAAAATGTTAAGACTATGGACATATATGATATTATCCAAAAGCTTGTGTCTGTTGAGCAGGTGGCCAAAACCAGAACCCTGGTAACCACCAATTTAAGTAGTGTAGTGGAATGGGCAGTGGTGGCCCATGCCTTTAATCCCTGGTCTGCACAGTGAGTTCTAGGACAGCCAGGACTACAAAGAGAAACTCTACCTTGAAAAAAACAAACCAATAGACAAACAAACAAAAAACCCCAAAACAAAACAACAACAAAACAGCCAAACCCCCCAAACAAACAAAAAAGAAGTATAGTGGAGGAGAGGGACAATATTCGGGTGGGGTGGGCCACACTAGTGGACCGTGTCAGAAGCAGACAAAGCTGGTCAAAGCCGAGAGGAGTGGCTGTACACAACAAACCTACAGACACGATCATGCCGAACAGAGAAGAACCTCAAAGCGTCTTCACTAGACTAAGAGTAAGACAAAAGTGACTCATTTTCTCCACTCTATTGAGACAATCTCTGCATTACACTGGAACTCACTCTGTAGACCAGGCTGGCCTCAAACTCATAGATCCTTTTGCCTCTGCCTCCTGAGTGCTGGGATCAAAGGTGTGCACTACCACTGCCCGGCTGTCTCCACTCTTCATAATAGTGCTTGAAGTGTTAGCTAGAGCAATATGACAACAGAAGGAAATAAAAGGGACATAAATATGTATCATTATTTGGAGAGAAGACCCTATACCTAAGAGACAAGAAGGATCCCACCAGAAAAATGTAATAGAATTGATCCGTTCAACAAAGTGGCTGGTTACAAAATTAGATTACAGAAACGAATATCAAGTAGTGAGATGCTCAGCAGGTAAAGGCACCAAGCGTGATGGCGGGAGTTTGATCCTCAAGACCCCCATGGAGGAAGGAGAGAGCTGACTCCTGCAGGCTGTCTTCTGCCCTCCACATGCACACTGTGGCATGCATGCCCACACACATAGGCTCAGGATAAATGTGGGGAAAATAAGGAAGTAACCTCATTCCCAATGACCTGAAGTAGCAACAAGAAATTCTGGGGATAAGCCTGATCCAGGAAGCGCCTCAACAGTTGAAACTAACAACACTAAATAAAGAAACTAAAGACACTAAAGACGAAAGACCTCCCAACAACACTGAATAAAGACACTAAAGACACTAAAGACGAAAGACCTCCCAACAACACTGAATAAAGACACTAAAGACACTAAAGACGAAAGACCTCCCATTTGTATGGGTTGGAAGAATACATACTATGAAAATGGCAAGTTTTTACCAAAAACAGTTTGCAGATTCAATGTAATCCAACTTAAAATTTCAATGCCGTTCTTCACAGAAATAGAAAAATAAAGTAAAGCACAAAACCCACTAACAGCTAAAGCAACCTGAGTAAGGTGCTGGAGGTATCACCATGTCTGAGTTCAAGTGATACTACAAAGCCATAGCAACGAAAACAACATAGTACTTGCTCAAAATATACACATAGATCAATGGAATAGAATATAATAAAATAAGCTGTGGTGGCGCACGCCGTTAATCCCAGCACTTGGGAAGCAGAGGCAGGCAGATCTCTCCGAGTTCCAGGAAAGCCAGGGCTACACAAAGAAACCCTGTCTCCAAAAAAAAAAAAAAAAAAAAAAAAAAATTATATATATATATATATATATATATATATATATATATATATATATATATATATGTGTATACCCATGCAGCTACGGCCACCTAACTGTAGACAAAAATACACACCAGAGAAAAGACAGCCCCTCCAAGAAAAGGCCCTGGCAACACTGGATAGCCACATGTGAAAGAATGAAGCTGGTCTTGCTCTCTCTCACCCTGCATGATACCAATTCCAAATGGATCAAAGACCTTAATGTAAGACCTGGAATTCTGAATCTACCTGAAGAAAAGACATTAGGAAAGGACTTTCCGAATGTGACAAAAGTCCATCAGTAAATAAGATCAACCATTGACAAATGGGATCTCATGGAAGTAAAAAAAATTCTACGTGGCAAACAAAACCAAACCAACCAGTTCATCAAGTAAAGAGACAGTCTAAGAATGGGAGAAAAATCTTTGCTAGCAATACATCTGATAGAGGATTAATATCTAGAATACACAACACAAAAACTTAAAAAAAAAATCAAGCTGGGTATGGTGGTGCACAACTTTAATCTCAACACTAGGGATGCAGAGGCAGGCAGATCTCTATGAGTTGGAGGCCAACCTGGTCTACAGAGTAAGTTCCAGGACAGCCAAAGCTTCACAGAGAAACCCTGTCTCAAAACAGTTAAAGATGAGGGCTTTCATGGAAGTCCAAGGAACAGTTTGCAAGGGAGTGATTGGTTATTAGTTAAGAGAAAAAGGCTGGGGCTGGGACTGGCTATTGAGAAATTGCTAGCAGCCTTGGCCAAGGCTATTTTAATAAAGGGGCAGACCACTGAGAAGGAAGGGGACTGAGCTTACTGAAGGTGGGGTTATATGGCCCCCTTCAACACTGCCTAGTAGAGTTGTTTGGTGAATGTCAGTGAATGAATAAACTTGACTTGGAAAGGAAAGGGGGAATATGCACGTGGTAGAAAAAGTGTTGGAGGCAGGCGTATCTCTGTGAGTTCGAGGCCAGCCTAGTCTACAGAGCGAGATCCAGGAAAGGCGCAAAGCTACACAGAGAAACCCTGTCTTGAAAAACAAAACAAAAAACAAGAAACAAAACAAAAAGAAGTGGCAAAAAAAAAAAAACAAACAAGTGTTGGAGGAGTGTCCCATTTGAAAATGTTCACAGTGTGCTGGGCAGTGGTGGCACACTCCTTTAATCCCAGCACTCAAGAGGCAGAGGCAGGCGGATTGGCTATGCAAAGATCACTTTCTGAAAATTCTTAAACCACTACTGTTTCCCTCTGCCATCTGCAGATAATGTCACCGTCACTGCCTGTGACTCTCTCTATCTGCTACTTCAGCCTGGGGAAGAGGTGCCCCAGGGTGCTAGTGCCCCAAGCCTGTGTAATGTATGGAATGTTACCTCCCTCTTTACTGTTTTTCTCCATGACAGGCTACAAACATTTCCTTTTTTCTTTTTCTTTTTTTTTTTTCAAGGCAGGGTTTCTCTGTTTAGTCCTTGCTGTCCTGGAACTTACTTTTTAGACAAGGCTGGGCTTGAACTCACAGAGATCCACCTGCCTCTGCCTCCTAAGTGCTGGGACCAAAGGCGTGGGCTACTATTTCTGGCTTCTCTTTCATTTTTTTTTTTTTTTTTTTTTTTTTTTTTTAAGACAAGGTCTCATGTAGCCCAGACTGGCCTTCAAGTCAGTATGTAGCCGAGGATAACCCTGAACATTTGACTCTCCCTCCTAGGTGCTGGGATAACAGTGTCTCGACAGCTGGTTCCATGCTTCATTTTCTAAGGAGGGTGCTTCTCTAATTCCTCTAACAAGCTAACCCTAACCCTATAGTTCAGCGGCAGAACACTTGCTTAGCATGCATGAGGCCATGGGGTCCATCCTATGGAACCCTACAAACCTGTGGTCTGCCCGGGCCACACTCTGACCAGGCTCCACACACCTGGGACAAGTTGTGGCACTGCCCTCCCTGCCCAGTCCCTCCAGTTCCACTGAAGCTCTTCATCCCTCCTGTCTTGGCGGGTGGCCCTTGTTCTGCAGCCCCCTCCCCTCCCCCATTTTCACCACACTGATGCCATGGACCTCTTTGCCTCTGTCTCCTTGCCCCGCTCTCTGGAGAACAGCAGCTTGGTTTTTAAATCCCTGCATCCCCAGTCTGTGTCTGGGCGCAGCACCCCATCTTAGGAAGGTTAGTGACTGAATGCTCGGGGAGGTGGCTGCTGTCACTGCTGCCATTTTGTGCTCTCTCAGATATAAGCAGGTTGCCCAGCTGGAGGAGAGGACATCTGGCTAGTGTGGAGTCCAGCAGTGATGTGTCTTCCCTCTCCTCTGAAGGTGAGTCCAAGGGACCTATGGCCCCCAGAGGCTACATTACCCCTTATTTGTGAGAGCTAACACTTGGCGGAGGGAAGGGATCTTGATGGGATTACCCAGATGTCCCAGGGTCCAGTGAAATGGCTCATGGGTAAAGATGCTTGCTGATAACCTGACGACCTGAGTGTGGTCCCCAGGACCATGTCACACGGTGGAGGACCCAGCTGCCCCGTCCTTACCTTCTACAGTGCCAGAGAAGGCCCCTTCCTTGAGTCCTGAAGAATAATTTATGGTTCACAAACATGAACTGAGTCCTTCTAACCTTGCATAATAGCTATCCCTGTCCCATTCTGTGGATAAGGGAGGCTCAGAAAAGTGATTTGTCTTAGGTTAGTTACCCTATTAAGTGAAAGAGCCAAGCCGTGGGCATGACTGACTCCAGGCTCCTAGCATATGCCTCCATGCTGCCCTTTGCCTTCATTTAACAAGGTCCTGTGTACACACCCCTTCCTTCCCTGGGGAGAAAAGGCACAAGAGAAAGTGGGTGAGGGGTCCTGTGGAAACTCGTGGGAGAGAGGGAAGGCCTGCAGGAGAAAGCCTCAGACCGCTCACTGTCTTCTCTCTCATGCACTTTAACGGACATGGACACTTGGGGTTCCGTACCCTCTGCCTGGGTCAATGAATTCCTGCTGGAGGGTCTCCGTGAGATGTGGGGCAGGAGGCAGGGCTATTGAGAGGCATGTTTACCTTTAGATAGGAGCAGATGGAAATCAGGGGTCGCCTGGATCCCTAAGCAAGGTCAGAGATGAAGCACTGGGAGTCCCATGAAAACCTCATGTAGCTCAGGAAGAAGCGGGAACCTCCCCTAGCCCTGGAGGCATCCTCTCCCTGTGCCTGTGAAAAGGGATGCAGTATCACATTGCCTAATCCACAGACTGCCATAGGCCATGGCAGGTTGTCCAGCATTCTGTGGTTCTGGGAGGAGAAGGTGATGTTTAAAGCACCTCCCCCTTCCTGGGAGGCAGGGCTTCGCTGTGTAGCCCTGGCTGGCCTGGAACTCACTCTGTAGACCAGGCTGGCCTTGAACTCAGAGATCCACCTGCCTCCGACTCCTGAATGCTAGGATTACAGGCCTGAGCCACCACCGCCCTGCTTAAAGCAATTTTTAAAAAGACTGACTTGTGTGGGTGTGGCACCATGGCAATCTGTGGAGGTCAGAGGACAACCTGCAGCACTCAGTTCTTTTTACCTTCGGCTGCTAAGGACCTTCCCGCCCACACTGACTTTGATGAGTAAAGAGCAGGGACGGAATGAAGAGAGAAAGGTGTGTGGGGGGGGGGGGGCTGGGAGGAGAAAAGAAGGCAGACGGAAGAACCAGAACATGCAGGGCGCATGCTGTAGAGGCCTAACCACCACCCTGTGCCATTTGGGTGGAGGGCACCAGAGGCCACCTGGGCCTGTGCAGGGGCAGGTGTCAGAACCAAGGCTGCCACTGTGGGCTTGTCTGCCAGACACAAAGACATGGCCATTCCCTACCTGCACTGTGGAGTGTGGTGGCTGGTGACCAGCAGTTGGATCCACAGGAGAGAGGGAGTGATAAAGGTGACACAGAACAGCAAGGCGTCATCACCTCTGATCGTAACCGTTGTCGGGGACCAGGTGGCAGAGAAATTTGGTGAAGCATTAAGACTGAGGTGTGCCCGGCTGCCTCCAAATGACCCAGACCCCTCTTCCCTCAGGTGAACTCCAGGAGCCTGCCAGGTGCTGCTGGAAACGCCAGCAGTGTGCTGGACATACCATCCACCCCTTCTTGGACTGTGGCCACCACAACCGGCACATGCACGCTGTCAGCCACTGCGACTGTGAATCTAGGTGAGGGCCCCCTTCATGGGGGACCCATCCCCTTCAGGTTTCCCTCTTCAACTTTGGCCTGGTGCTGCCGGCCTAGCCCCAGCTTTTAAACCCTGCTCTGCTCCAAGAACAATGAATGGGGAGCTCTCTTGGCAGCCTGGGCCAGGCCCAGAAGCAGCTGGCTGTCCCTCTGGGCCCCTGGGGAGTCATGGAGGTATGGGAGCCAAGCTGAGAGTCTGGTGTGTGGCAGGCTGAAGGACTGCTCAGGGAAGACAAATAGTAGCAGATCCCGAGATGTAGGCCCGACCTGCTCCAGAGATCGGGGCTCAACCTGCTTCAACATCATCCATACCCCTTGCTTTGAATTCATCCCAGAGGAAGAGTGTGTGGAGCGGATCTGGTACAGCTGGTGAGTGCCAGCTGGCTATGGGGACAGGACTCCAGAGTGCCCTGCTTCAGCTCCATGAATTTCTTCCTGTCCCTTCCCCCAGGTGCAAAGGCTACAGGCCTCTCTCTGTGGCAGTAATCCACCATCCCATTCATCATGTGTGTAGGACAGATAACCTACACGAGAAGGAGGATGAAGAGGATGAAGAGGAGGAGGAAGAGACCCCACCTTCCATCCCAACTCAGTTGTGCCCCACTGCCATACCTACTGACCCAGACATCGGGTCGGTCACCAGGACTCCCGACTCAGCAGCGCCCATCACCATCTGGCGTTCTGAGAGCCCCACAGAAAAGAGTCAGGAGGGCAAGGCCATCAAGAAGGTAAAAAAGAAAAAGGAGAAGGAGAAAGACAATGAGGATGAGATAGTGGATGAAAAGGCAAAGGTGAAGAAAAAGGTCAAGGGCAAGATAATTAAGAAGAAAAGCCCGGCAAAATCGGAGTCTTCCCCTCCAGACTTGAGCCGATCACTAAGCCCAAGAGAGCTAGTCAGGACGTCAGAGTCCAGCCCAGAAAGTCGGGGAGAGCTGGAGAGTGAGGACAGTTATGAACGGGGTAAAAAGGAGCCCTCCAGCGAAGACATTGTGGAGTCATCACCCAAGAAGAGAGAGAAGAGCACCTCCCAGGCCAAAAAGAATGGGACAAAGACCTTACAAACCAGGAAAACGAGCAAGAGAAAATCTCCCCCAGTGTCCAACCCCAATCTCAGCTGAGGCCAGGGCAACCAGAGTGAATAAATCAAGCCTGTAACTGACCCCTACTGCTATTCTCTCTCCCTCCAACAGGGCCTCTTCTTGTGGGAGGTGGCTGGCTCTGGGCCTACTAGAGCCAAGGGGCCAGGGGTCAGGGGATACTCAGGGGCAATCCTGCTTTCAAGGAGGAAGTCTATGTCTACGGGAAGTTAGGTAGGAGGGAGAGAGAACCCTCCTAGGACCAGGTGGCAGAATCATCTGGAGAGGAAATGGGGTGTGGGAGACCAGCCCTGTGTGTGAACACCCACTCTGTAGTGGGCAGCACTGTGCAGCACCACCTTCAATAAACTGGACCTGCCACTCACTCGGCCTGCCTTTCCCTCCTCGAGTGGCCCAAGGGGTGGGCTGTGGCACCATGGAGGACATGACCTTCCCAGCTGGTGCAGTCCCAGCCCTTCCCACCCTTGCAGCAGATAGACCTGTTATGCTGGAGAAAGTAAAGCGTTCTCACAGCAGGCCAGCCCTTTCCCACCAACACAACAAAAGACGAAGAAAAGCGGGTATGAGCTCAAATGCAGGCAGCAGTGGCGGCCCAAGCAGAGACAAAGGGGGAGGCTTTACTCTCCCACACTGAATCACCAGGAGATGAAGCCTGTGTGAAGAACAGGGAAATCAGACACGCAGACTAAAGACTGCGGAAGGAAGCAGAGCCAGGGGGCTGGCTGATCCTGAGCCAGGGGGGGCGAGGGTGGGAAACAGCCCTCTCCCATGGCCTGTGTGTCTGAGGGTGAGCAGGTGAGGGGCCCATTCTGGGCAGAGAACTGACTTCTCAGCGGCTGTCAGAGACCAAGCTGGGAAATGAAGGGGTGCCCAGGGGCTCACAGGGTTACTTTTCTCCACTGTGTGAGAAGATGAGAACACCACAATAGTTTGGTGGCCCTGGCCCAGCATTTCCTATTGCCCTGTGTGTGTCATCACCTCTTGGTCACAGATGGGACAGCCAAGCTAAGACAAGCAGCTGCTGGAGAGACAGCCCAGCAGTCAGGAGCACTTCCTGCTCTGGCAGAATACCTGAGTTCCCAATACCCATGCACGGTGGCTCAGAGCCGCCTCTCACTCCAGCTTCAAGGGAGCCAAAGCCCTCTTTTGGTCTTCTGTGAATACACCCACACATGCACATGCATAATTAAAATTAACCAGGGGTGGTGGTGCACACCTTTAATCCCAGCACTCAGGAGGCAGAGGCAGGTGATCTCTGAGTTTGAAGTCAGCCTGGTCTACAGAGTGAGTTCTAGGACAGTCAGGGCTACACAAAGAGAGACCCTGTCTCGAAAAACCAAAAACCAAGAAAAACAAACCAGAAAACCCTTAAGCACACGTGTGTCACTCCTGCAATTCTAGCATTCAGGAGGCAGAAGCAGGATTACTGTAACTCCAAGGCCAGCCTGGGCTAGAGACTCCACCTCAACACAGCTAACAAAAGATGTAAGAAGTCCACACAGGGTCATGGGGCTCAGAGCAGGGAGGTGACCACAGGCAATCTGAATCCTGGCCTCTGATGGATTATGAGGGGAAGTTTTTGGAGTTTCAAACTGCTCTGAAGCAACCCTTCAGAGCAGGGAGCTGGAGAGAGGCCTCGGCAAGTGCTCTGTAGAAACACTGTTTATTCAAATGACAGGTGAGAAGCAGGTGGCCATGGGTAGATGAGGATAGGTAGGCAGGGCTGGCAGGTCAACACTGCTCCTTACGTCCCCCACAGTCCTACTTTGACAGCCAAAGTACTGACATCAGGACCCTCCTCTCCCGCCTGCCTCAAACTGAATAAATAGCATCGTCTCCCCAGGAAGGCTGGGGACATGTACAAGTCGAGCCTGATGCCCCATTCTAGCCTGTGTCAGGTGAGGGCAGAAAGTCAAAAATGGCTTCCAGGGAGATTACAGACTGCTCCACTTTCATTCTCCTCCCCTGCTACATTCCTCCCTCAGCCTGGTCCCAGGACAGGTGGTTGGCACAGGTCTGGAGTGGGACAACTGCTCCTTGGTGCATACCAGCTCACAAGGCCATCCAGCCTGCCACCCATCCAGGCTGACCATTAAAGAGAATGTCATTTCATGCCACTTTATGGACAAAAAAAGAGGGGCAGGGAGTGAGGCTGTAGGTGGCCAGGCCTCTTGGAGCCTCAGAGGTAACCAGAGTCCGAGGAACAGGCCCCCTACCGATCCATCTCGTCCAGGAGTGGGGTCGCATCGCCAGCAATGGACATGGGGGTGCTTTCGATCATGGGGCTGGGAGAGGGTCGAGGGGTCAGCCGCTGTTTCTGTTTCCGACGTTCTGCCTCCTTCTCCTGTAGCCACTGTTCGGCCATCTTGCCCCAGTCGATGGCTGCATGGCTGTTGGACCTGGAGCAGAAAGGAAGGGCCTTAAGTGACAAGGTTCTTCTGTGATTTGTGAGAAGGACCTTCCCCCCAGTCACAGCAGAGACCACAGAAGGAACCTGACTCACACAGGAAGCAGCCTCTCTCCTGCTTTCCCATTCTTCCCCGGAACCCATTTCCCAAGGGCACATCTCCTAGGTCTTGGCATTTAAGAAGACACAGACTGCCTGATTCTGCTAAGTCTTCAGGCCACATGGCACCCCGCCCACTAGTAATCCACCTGTGTGTGCCCCTCTCCACGGACTTACTTTGGCTGCTGCTGCCGTTGTCGGGAGCTGGAGGAAGGCTGGGGCTGGGCCTGGGTGGACTGTGGGGTGGTGCTGGCCTGGAGCTGGTGGTATTGTGGGGTGGTAATGGGCTGGCTTGGGGTCGTGTAGGAGTAGCTGGGGGTCATTAGTGGTGTGGCCACCGGCTGCTGGGCTGGCGTTGGGAACACCTAAAGAGGGGTGGACAGAGAAATAGGGGTATGGTGTGGGCTTGCTTGACTTCACTGTGAATCTCTGACAGGCCAGAAGTGGTATTTATTTGGGAGAGTAAAGAAAAGCAAGGATAGCACCAGCATACAAAATTGTCCACTAATCTTTAACACCTCAGATGACTTGAGGGTTCCAGATATCCCATAGGGCTCTGTGCAAAGGACAGGCCCTTCACTTCTTACTCCCTTCACTGTCAAAGGTGTGGAGATAAGGAACACCTGCTAAGAGACGGTTCCTAGGCCTGAGCACAGGAAGCAGCTCCTGGTGGTGGCCATGGCCAAAGGTGTCTACAGCATCTGAGTCTGTAGGTAAAAGATGATTGCTCCCTCTCCTCCCCTCCCGAAAACACATACATGGTAGGCGCTGCTGCCTCCTCCACTGCCACCGTAGCCATACTGGCTGGAGGCCCACTGGGCTGGGGTAGCATTGGGGTTCTGGCCCTGCCCTGTCACAGCAGCAATGGCATTGAACATCTGCGAAGTCATGTTCTGAGGCAAGGCATTCACAGCCCGTGTCAGATCTGTAAACACAGAGTAGGTCATGTTAGGGTGCAAATCCCTCCGACTCCCTACTGCCCTACAAGTCTCAGCCCCAAGCATCCCACCTGCAAGATTGATGTTGGCTGGGGTAGCATTGATAGAAGCAGGGGTCCGAGTCCTGCTGCTGCTGCTGGGAGTGATGCCTGTAAGAAACAGATGCAGTCAGTTATGTTCCTCAAGAAAGCTACTCTGGCTTCCCAGTTCAAGAGTCAGAGGTATGGGGCTGGAGAGATGGCTCAGCGGTTAAGAGCACTGGCTGTTCTTCCAGAGGTCCTGAGTTCAATTCCCAGCAACCACATGGTGGCTCACAACCATCCGTAATGAGATCTGGTGCCCTCTTCTGGCCTGCAAGCATTCATGTAGGCAGAACACTATATATGTAATAAATAAATAAATCTTTAAAAAAAAAAGAGTCAGAAGAGGTTTAATCCCAGCACTCAGAAGGCAGAGGCTGGTGGATCTCTGTGAGTTCGAGGCCTGCCTGGTCTAGTGAGTTCCAGGACAGCCAGGGCTGTTACACAGAGAAACCCTGTCTCAAAAGACATAACAAACACAATGAAGTCAGAAAGGAGAGGAAGTGGGTGGAAGAGAAGCTGCACAGCCAGTGGGCGGAGGGCCTCCCCGCTGCTCAGAGCAGGAGCGGGGCGAAGCAGCTGACCCATAACTGACTTCACCTTCCTGGGCCAGGACCCGTGTCCCTCTCACCACAGCCAAGGGCAGGGTACAGCAGAACTCACCTGGTACAGGATCCTGATAGTGATCCTTAAACCACCTGAAGAGTCCATTCACAGTTGGGAAGATCTGGCCCCGGTACCGGAATCCTTCAGGAGTCACTGTTACATATTCTATCCTGAGATTTTGTAAGGAAACAAGCATTAGATATTGCTTATTTAGCTAGTTTTATGTCAACTCGACACAAGCTAAAGTCACTGGAGAGGAGGGAGCCTCAGTTGAGAAAATGCCTCCATAAGACCGGGCTGTAGTGGGCCAGAGAGATGGCTCAGTGGTTAAGAGCACTAGCTGCTCTTCCAGAGGTCCTGAGTTCAATTCCCAGCACCCACATAGTGTCTCACAACCATCTGTAATGAGATCTGGCACTCAGGCAGAACATTGTATACAAAATAAATAAATAAATCTTTAAAAAAAAAAAAAAAAAAAGACTGGGCTGTAGGCATGTAGGGCATTTTCTTAATCAGTGATTGATGTGGGAAGGCCCAATCCACTGGGGCCTCCCCTGGGCTGGTGGTCTTGGGCTCTGTAAGAAAGCAGGCTGAGTGAGCCAGTAAGCAGCTCCCCTCCATGGCCTCTGCATCAGCTCCTGCCTCCAGGTTCCTGCCCTTTTTGAGTTCCTGTCTTGCCTTCCTTCCACGAACTATGATATAATAAACCCATCCCCTGCCAACTTGCTTTCGGTCATGATGTTTCACTTGTGGTCACCTGTGAGAAAGTGACCAAATAAGTGTCAGCCACGTACACAGCCGTACTGGATGCTGGCGGAGGGAGATGACGGGGAGGCTGCACATGACAGCACCATCAAGGGTAAGGTGCAGTGGCCTTGTGTGCTGAGGCTGCCCTGGAGAGGGGGTGTCTTCACTGAAGACAGCATGCTACATGAGAGGAGACCAAGGTTACAGGACATGAGGTGGGAAGAGGCCTCGCTGGGCAGCTCCAGATAAGCAGGGAGAATTCTTTAGCACTCTAGAAGGTGGCTAGTCTGCCCTCATTCACTACTTCTGATGGTAGCAGAGTGGCTAGGAGGACGGGCCTTACCTTAGGCCTGGTTCTAGTTCTAAATTTGAGTTCTGCACTTACCACCTATGTGACTGTACCAAGCATAACCGCCCCTAAGCCTAAAGGGCGGCGGTCTCAAGTATCCAAGGCAGTCACCATACCTAAACGCAGTGCTGTGCTCACTCAAGAGCCAGCAACCGAGACAATGCTAAGCATGGCCAAGACCTCTGTTGTGCAGTGTTGGGTTCACGAGGTCCGTGGAAAGAAGGAACAGAGGCACTCCAGGATGAATTCTAGCTTTCTGCACCTGCAGGGAAGTTAACCTCTTGCAAACTGACTGACTATAGCTTAGTAAAGGGTTTTTTTAATTGTTATACAATTCATACTTTTAGCAAGTCAATTTCCATATACGGAAACCTCTCATCTAAGCTCACCAAAGAGACAATGCCAATTCGAATTCCAAAGTTACAGACATCTCAGTTTGTTGAGTCCTCTTATAACCAGGTTTTGCATAGGCTTTGAACCTTTAGGAAACTCTCAGATAAGATTTATATACTTCAAACAGAAGGTACCAGACACAAAAGGCAGCAGTCACAAAAGGCAGATCAAGGCTAGGTGCTAACACTCTGGAATCAAACCAGCTGCAGATCACTGCAGGATCTCCCCTAACAGGCCTCAATTATACTCAACCAAAAATTGTTTTCTATCTATTGTTCCAGGTTCTCAAATTTCTCACGTGGTTTTTTTAAAAAAAAGATTTATTTATTTATTATGTATACAGAAGAGGGTGCCAGATCTCATTACAGATGGTTATTAGCCACCATGTGGGTGCTGGGAATTGAACTCAAGACCTCTGGAAGAGCAGACAGTGCTCTTAACCTCTGAGCCATCTCTTCAGCCCCTCACGTGGTCTTTGTGAGACATTTACAGTCTCACAGGGCCCTGGCTGCCTCTCTTAGAGTGCCTTCCAGAGAAGGCACTGATGCGGTAGGACAGGCATCTCAAAAAGAGCATGATGTTCCAGGTGCCACAAGGTCCCAGAGCCCCACCAAATGGTCCAAGCTACGTATCACACGTGGCCAGTACAAGGCTAGAGCACTAACGTCCTCTGCGAGGGTAGGATGGCTGGTGCCAACAGACCTAAGTAGATCAACCTAAGGAAACAGGACAGGGTGAGCTAGAGAGGTGCAGGAAAAGGAATGCCTCAGGAAAAGCAGCCTGCCAGTCGCACACGGAAGAGAACAGAGTAGGAGACACATCTACCACACCCACACTCAGTAGGACACAAGAGATACACATTGTGGCATCAGTGAGCCACCATGTGCTGAAAGTTCTGCCAAGATGAAGAAGGGAGCCTTCCCACCACTGCAGTGCCTCGGAGTGGTGGTGAAGGGAACTCCTGTTCTAGTGTGGACGAGGGTGTCTTTCTTAGGTGACTCTGCTGTTTGTCTCTACCAGGCATGTCCAACCTCGACACTGTGACACAACACTGCCTTTTACAAAGTTCATGCTTGAGAACACCACAATCAGCTTACGAAGGAAGGAAGGAAGGAAGGAAGGAAGGAAGGAAGGAAGGAAGGAAGGAAGGAAGGAAGGAAAAAAAGCAGCAGCAACAAAACCAAAAACCACAAAAAATTCTCATGACGCATACGATTCTGTGCAGGGCCACAGCCTGGACATACGTGCATCATGAACCTCTCCCCATCTCTACCACCACTTCTGTTCTGAATAGGTAAGAGGGCAGAGGAAGGTAGAACCAGAGTGGTCTGACTCTCTTCTAGCTTATATATGACCCCAATGGCAGGCCGCAGCTTCTGAGTACCAGTGCTCACCTGGGTTTACCCCGGGGCTGATATCCCAGGAGGAACTTGCCGGGCAGTTCCTTGCAGGCACAGATGAAGTAAGGTATGAAGGTGGGCTTCTCCTTCTTAGTTTTGATGAGCAGCTCCTCTAACTTCTGGGGGTAGAATGAGGGGACAGGTTAGGATGGTAGCATGCTTGGCACACAATGACTAGTGAATACATTAAATAGACTTCCTTCACCACTGAGTCCCACACTCAAGGGGAAGCGTCCACCCTTAGGAGCCTGGAAGATGTCATCCCTCAGAGGGTCTCAGACTTACCTTTCGGTCCCCACCACTACAGTCCTGGTAATACTTGTGATTCAGAAGGTCTCGAGCAAAGGAAGCCATGGGCTGGACATAGCGGGCAACAATCTCATCCAAGTCTTCAAATTCCTATAGGAAGAACACTAACACCTCACATGTCATATCCAGAGCTAAGACTCCCTGCCCTTTATAAACCCACCCTGAAGAGAGAGGACAGCAGAGACTGACTTCTACCTCACTCTACTGCAAAATCCCCTCAATTTATCAACTGGTTTGATTAAATTCCAGACACTGGCTTACCAGAATAAAGTGGAGTACTAACTATGATGTTTCCCTGGTATTCAGGAACAATGGAGAACTTTGGATTTCTCCTTGCTGAGCATAGGTAAGAGACCTCATGTGTATGTATGCACACACATGTGTTTTTTCCTCTTCCTCAATAGTTCTCTCTGGGCTATTTTAAAATTTGAAACACGGGGTGGGGGGAAGCTAGTAACTTACTCTACAAATCACCTGCTTTGACGCTCTGCCTAACAAAAGTATGTGTGATGTGTCAAGTTGCTGCCAGGGGGAAGCAACAGAAAGAACTCGTTCAGGCCGGCTCTCACCTCACTGTTGATCCACAGAGTGGCTCCCAGGCTGAAGGCGTTCTCCTTGCCCTCCTCCCGCACATCTACATGCTGGTAGATGCCATCGCTGACTTTCCAGGTCACTGTCAGGTGGTTTTCACCCTTGCTGCTGGGTCGGATGATAACATCTCCTTGGTCCATGGTCTCCATCATCTTTTCTGCTTGCTTGAAATTTATGTTATGGAAGGATGGGTGTGCGATCACTCGCTTGATGTATGCTGAAGGGGGCAGGAGAGAGACAGACCAGGTGACGGGTTAGGAGCTGATAGCAACAGGACAACCATGGGTAGCTTCTGACCCGCTATGGGATTCTGAGACACTTTCTGGGCTTGGGTTCTCTGATGTGAATGAGCTATCAGCCTCAGTTTTTAGGCTGTATGAGGAGATGAAGTTCAGCAAAATGTAAGTCAGGAGACCCAGGTTCCAGTCCTGCTCATGCTTGCCTTTCACGCCTCTGGGCCTCAGTGCCATAGAACTGGTCACCCCCCAGCCCTGGAAATGGATGCACACAGACGGCAGCCTAAGTTCCCGAGTGTGGGCTGCTGTATTCAGGAGCAAGGCCCACTGCTGGGCACTCACTGGTCCGCTGCTGCTTCCGTTTCATGTCCTCTTCCTGCTTGTGGTCGGCTGCTTCGGCATCAAAGTCGTAGTAGGTGTCCTTGGGCAGTTTCCACTCATTGTTCCTGTCCATGAGGTCTGAGGTCCGGCAGGTCAGGTCTGCACTGAACTTTTCAATATCAATCTTCATGATACGGCAGTGAACAGTCATCCCCACCTAGATCCACAGAACATGTGAGCTGGAAGGGACAAAGACTATCTAGCCCAATGCTTTATTTTACATAAAAAACAAAACGAAACAAAACAAAAAACTGCAAAGCCCAAACAGAAAGGTAGGACTTGCTCAAAGCCAGCTACCAAACGGCAGAGTAGAGTTTGGGGTGGGTAGGTGTGCCCAGTACCAGTGCTTCCCACTCTTACTCTTAGCTGGAAAACTGGAGGGTTATCATAGGCACTCCTCCCACACTGCTCTCCAAAGCTCATGCCCTTTTTGGAACAGCTGTTTTTTTTTTTTTTTTGCTCTGTTAGGATCCTGTTGAAAATCCTGGCTTCATTATTAAGAATGTCTTTTTGAGCCTTAAGTCCACAGCTTTCCCAGACATATATAGGTTGTGGAGGCTGAATGAGAATGGCCCCCAGAGGCTCATATATTTGCATGCTTAGTCTTCAGATGAACTATTTGGAAGGGTTAGGAAACATGGCCTTGTTAGAGGAAGTGTCTCACTGGGATTGGCTTTGAAGGTTCAAAAGCCCAGGCCAGGCCCAGTGTCTTTCTCTGCCTGTTGCCTATGGATCAGGATCTAAAAACTCTCAGCTACTGCTGCTCCAGAGCCATGCCTGTCTGCTTTCCACCAAAATGATCATGGACTAACTTAAAACTGTAAGTAAGTTTCCAATTAAATGCTTTCTTGTAGAAGTTGTATCTGGCAAATCTGGATCCAGCCAGGTCACCGACTGGGTGATCCTAAAGGCATTCAGATTTCTCTAGGAAAAAAACCAAGAGCTGGGGAAAATGGCTCAATTACTAGAATGCTTTCCCAGTATTCACAGGGTTTAATTCCTAACACTACATAAAAACAGATATGCCATATATCTTTGAATTTTAGCCCTTGGAAGGTAGAGGCAGGGAGATTAGAAGTTGAAGGTCCTCCTCAGCTACATACCAAGTTTGAGGCCAGGGTGAGTTACATGAGACCCTACCTTTGAAAAGAAAAAGAGTATTTGAAGTTGTAAGATTAGAGACAACATGGGGGAGGGGGCGGGCGGGTGGGCGGAGGTGGCGGGGGGTGTGGCTCAGTGTGGCAAGCATGGAGATTTGAGTCTGATCCTTGGAACCCTCATAAAAAGCCAGATGAGGAACCATAAAAACTGAGGTAGAACTGGGTATAGTGGTACATGCCTTTAATCCTAGCACTCAGAAGGCGGAGGTAGGCGGAGTCTATAATGGCCTACAAAGTGAGAAGCTGTCTCGAAAACAAAACAAAACCACCTCCCCACCAGCCAATCCAAACCAATAACCCAAGGTGGAAGGAGAGAATCAGTTCCGGAAAAGGTACTCTCTGACCTCCGAGTGCACAACGGTGTGTGTATAACGTCCCTCCTCCCCCCAAACACGGGGCGGAGGACAGAGCATGGATGGACACATATCATTGAGTGTCTAGGACAGAACGGAGCTTGGCAATTTACTGCCAAGCTCTCATTTGGAGGCTCCTTCTGTGTGGCCCTGTTCTGCTGTGAAGCTCAGAGGTAGTCTATGGACAGAGCTGCAACACACAGCCTTTAAAATCTCCTGAGCAACACTGTCTAAACGGGAGAACAGGCAGAGCTTTTTTATTTGTGAGGCTGGGTCTCACTTCCTGCCATGTGCTGAAACCACAGCTTCCCACACAGGAAGGAACCCTCTCCCAGAGGGCTGGCAACCAGCAAAAGCTGCTTACAAAGGCGGCAGCAGACAAAAGCCACTGCTCATTCAGATGCTCTCGCAGCTTCTTCCAGTTACTCTCTGCTCTCACCACCAGCAGTCACTGGGAACAGAGCCTAACTTCTGGTAGGGAGGCCCCCAGTTAGAAAGCCCAACTGGGGCAGCTGGAGAGTCCACTACTCCTTAGGCTAGTCATCCATCTACCTTCACTCGCTCCTCTGGCCTCTTCACCACCTTGTCACTGAGGAATTTGGTAGGGATGAAGCCGGTGACACCATTGTCTAGCCGCGTTTTCACACCAATGGCCTGGCCAGGGCATGAACCACTGTCGAAGTGGTTCCAGACCTGAAGAACAGAAAGCAGGTTGATTGTCAGGATTCTGGAGCTCCTGTGTTCAGAAAAGAGTAATGTGGGGCGGGGACGAGGGGGAAGACTAGAGAGATGGCTCAGTGGTTAAGAGCATTTACCGCTCTTGCACAGAACCTGGGGTCAATTCCCAGCATCCACACAGTGGCCCACAAACAATCGTAACTCCAGGGATAAGGGAAAATGCCCTTTTCTGACCTCTGAGGGCACAAAGTACACCATTACAGTGCACATATACCCATACAGGCAAAATAGTCACATCTAAAATAAAGTGAATACATCTTTAAAAAAAAAAAAAAGAAAAGAAACAAGAACATTCAGAGAGCCAGCCAAGTGACTCAGTGGGGAAAGGCTCCTGCCACCAAGCCTGATGACCTAGTGTGATCCCTGGGATGCACGTGGTAGCAGAGAACCCACACGATGTCCTCTAACTGCCACACATACACTATGGTGTATACACACATATATACAAGAAATAAGAAAATTAAAAAAACACACACACCAACAGAAAAGGGTATCTAAGATTGCTGTAATTTATTCTACCACCGATGCTTGGCACTAGTCTGGAAACACAATCAGCTACCCACCAAGGAACAGTGTGAACATCCAGAGTTCTTTGACTTTTGCTTGGCACTAAGGCCATTAGATGAACCTTTCACGCTTAACTGACTGACTTCCTAACTCCACTGTGGTCTCTTTTGTTCTGTTCTGCCGTAGTGAGTGGAACAAGTATCTATACAGGAACTTGCTACAGTGGATCTAATAATAAGTGAAAAGCCAGAAAATGCTAGGTGACTTTAGAAAAGAACATGATAGCTGGGTGTGGTAGCGCACACCTTTAATTTCAGCGCTAAGGAGGCAGAGGCAGGCAGATCTCTGAGTTCAAGGCCAGTCTCATCTACACAGTGAGCTCCAGGCAAGCCAAGGGTACATAATGAGACCTAGTCTCCAGAAGAAAAAAAGGGCAGGCAAGCACATAATGCCTAGAAGAATAAAGGGAAAATTAGAGTGGGGATAATACAAAAACCACACACAGCCTACACATACCCTCAAACAAGGATAAGGCACTGCCTACCTACTCTGTGGGTGAAAATGCATATTTTCAAATCCTGACTCGCTATAGTGACTGACAGAAAGTGAGGCAAGAGTTCAAGGTTACAGTGACTGCTTCAGTTACCATGAGAGACACATGGTAACATCTCACTTCCTCTCACCCCTTCCTTTGTGTACTCTTTTGGGGAGAGCATGAACTAAAACACTCCCACCTCTGCACCAGACTTCTTAGTTCAAGAACTCACCCCCACAGGAGCGCTGCAGCACGTACCTCGCTGAGCTCAGGAAAGTTGTCCTGTTGGCAGAAGGGGCACTGCCACAGCCCTGTCTCGTCATTTCGGATGGCCTGGTCATAGCTCTCACCCTGTGGGCGTCTGTGAGCAATGCCAGTAACATTGCAGATGATGAGCTTTCCTGGAGGAAAGAAAGCAGGTAAAGAGGAGGGAGAGCTGATTCCTTCCCACTACCCTTTGTTGACACAACATCTGTCTTATGGCATCTCTACTGATTTCTTCCTCATCCTGGAGGATAATGCCAGGGATTATGCCAGGGAAATGATTCCTGTAAGCCAACTCCATGAATGAAAGATCTCAAAGCAAGCTAGAAGTAGAACTTTATTTGTATTTTGTCAGTGTTGGGGACTCAACTCAGGGCCTTGCGAATACTACAGAAGTGCTCCAACAAGGAGCTACACCCCAAGTCCTCCTTTTACCTTTTATTTTGAGACCCATTCTCACCAATTTACTATAAATTCACTCTGTAGCTTGGGCTGTTCCCAAATTTACAATCCTCCCTCTCCTCTCCCAAATAGGGGAGATTACAGGTGTGCGCCAACAGGCATGGACAGAAGTCTAACTTGATCTTAACCTTAATTTTGACTTCCAGTCTAGGCCTTGAATTCTTTCCCAACTTCACACAAACTAGAGACACCTGAGAAGAGGAAACTTCAACTGAGGAATTATTCTATCAGACTGTCCATGGACATGTCTTTGGGGACATTTTCTTGGCCACTAACTGATAGTTGCCCTACTGTGGACAGTGCCACTCCTGGGCAAGTAGTCCCAGGTATGTAAGACAGGCAGTTGAACGTGAGCCCAAAAGCAAGCCAGTAAAAGTAAGCAGCAATCCTCCACGATGTCTGCTCAGGTTCCTACCTCAAGCTTCTGTCCTGGCTTCCCTCAATGATGGACTCTAACCTGTAAGATGTAATAAGCCCTTTCCTCCTCAAAAGCTGCTTTTGGTCAGTGTTTTATCACAGCAACAGGAAAGCAAACTAGGATAAAAGATCTCTTGGTCTTCCTCATCTGATGTGTAAACCTTTTTTTTTTTTTTTAAATTTGTTTTTAGAGATAGGGTTTCCCTGTGTAGCACTAGCTATCTTGGAACTTGCTCTGCAGATCAGCCTGGCCCTGAACTCAGAGATCTGCCTGCCTCTACCTCCCCAGGGCTGGGATAATTAAAGGTGTGCACCACTATACCCTGTAAACCTGTCTTACACTATTGCAACCATTTTCAGTTTATGTGCACATAGTAAACGCCATGCCCGGAGTATAAGTACAGCCTCATAACTTACCAATGTAGAAGGTCTCTGGCGTCTCTTTGGTTAACATATTGAAGATCTCCTCTGTGTTAGGAGAGCGGTAGGCTGTCCTGAGGTCCTTATAACGACAACTGAGCTCTGCTCGGATATCATACAGTGTGATGTGCTTGTCACCATAGCCCTGAGGAAGAAGTCCATTAGGAAAAGCCTTGCAGCCCTCAATCTGACTTACTGGGAATTTTAGTGACAGGAGGCAGCCAGTTTGCACCTGTCCATGCTTTTCTTTACTGTCAACATTTACTGAAGAAAAGTCTCATTTCTTTCTCTCACCTTCTCCCTCAATGGTGTCTATGATGTCCAAGTTGCCCTTGGACATGAGATCTTCCTGATTTAACCTCCTAAGTAGCTGGGATTATTTATTACAGGTGTGTGCTACTGCTCCTACCTCAATAAAGGAGATTTCCAAGTCAGGCCTGGGACACTGTTCTGTAAAGACACGCATGCTTCAGGAAACCCCATGCATAAAGGAGACAACACACAGGCCTGCTCCTGGAGAGGAGGAACAAGGGCTGCACAGCACACACTCCTCCCCCTCTGTCCTGCCTCTCACTTGAAGGTCAGAGTACCTGACCCTTTCCCGGCTCACTAATGAGCGGCTGAAAGCTTCCCTCAGAAACCTAGCACAGCACGGGCAGGGAGGAGAGGATCAAGGCTCCCACACAATAGCATCAGATCTCTCTGGACAGCTGCTGCCCAGGGATGAGTCCTTGCCTGTCGGGGTTTACAGTCACCTACCTGTCTCTCCAGCTCTTCTGCAAAGGCATCAAGGTCAAGATCCTTCAGCCGCTCTGGGTTTTCCAAGATTTCTTCAAGGGCTCCTGCAGGATTGGCGTCCTCTGCAGACTCATCATATTCCAAGGCGTCCACTGCCATCTTCCTGGCCCATTCATACGTTTCAGGGTGGACTCGGGAGCCATCAAGGACTTCAATGTATGAGTCAGTGCTGGAGGAAAGGCAGAGATGGAGCAAGATATAAAACCAGAAGTTTCAATTAGTTAACAACCCAAATGTCCACCAATGTGGAACTGGCTGGGTAAACCAGGGCACTCCATGATGGAATACTAAACAGCCATTAAAAAGAATGAAGTAAATTTATGTTTGCTGACATGGGGAGATGGCCATGATATACTGATACGTGAAAAATGCACTGCAAAACACTATGAACCATGTGATCTCATTTTTGAAGTAAATGAGTAGTTAGTAAATGCATAGCAAAAATAAAATTTAGAAATTGTAGTATACATAAAAACTGTTATGGCAGTTTTCTCTGGGGGGTGGAATTATGGGGGACTTCCACTTTCTGTATAATAGTTCTTTCTGTTGAATTTTATATAGTGAACTTATGAGTCATAATATAAAACAAGAAGGGGGATAAACCTCTGAGAATTTGCTGCAGCTGTTTTCCCCCATAAAGCCTTCCCAGGCTGGTCTCGCCCGTGCACTCACATGGGCCTATGTTATTCGTGGAGTGTTACAGCAAAGCTGAGTGGAAAATGGAGTTTTAGAACTTGAAGCCTATTTCCCCACTGACTTCCATTACTGAATGAGGAGCTATGTGCCCGTGGAAAAGATCCTCCAAAGACTGAGTTGATAACTTCTGGAGAGGAAGAGGTCAATAGTGAAGTCTCAGTGCCACCATGCTAAAACAGAACAAATCTCTCTCCCCGTCCTGAACCTCTTTAGACCCACGCTCTCTTCCCATGGCCCCTTGCTTACTGTTCCCAACTTCATCTGGCTCTCACAAACCCTGAGCACAACCTGACGCTTTCTCCTTTAAAGACCACACTGTGGCTTCTGTGTCTCCCTCTCAGATGAAAAAGCCTTACAACTCATCTTTTCCATAGGTCAGGGGCGACTTCTTACCTTTTCTTTAAAACATTTCCTCATTTCAATTGGCCTGGGGCCCTTTCAAAGGCCTAATTCCCTGACACCCCAAATCAATGCCCAAGGAATTGCTCCTGGCCTGTCTAAGCAGAGGGTATCACCTGTCCCCCAGAGAGGCAGTGTCGATCTTGAGGAAGCCAGCACAATTCATGAAGACTTTGGGACCCATGTGACACATGGTGACCAGCTGAGTTCGGCTCTCGAGTCGAGTATTGTTCTGTTTCAAGATCTAGGGAAGAGGGCTGGGAGTGAGCAGGGCGGTAAGAGGGCCTGCCTCCCTAGACTGCCTTCTGGTTTCTGTTAAACTCTCTATGGTTCTGTCAGACTGAGGATCTGAGACCCCACCATGGTACCACTTAATAATACCTTTAACAGCTGCACCTTATCTATCAGACTACGTATAGCTGAGCATGGTGGCACACATGTAATGCCAGCACTTCAGAGATTGAGGCAGAAGGATCATGAGGAGCTCAAGGTCAACCTTAGCAACAAAGTAAGCCTGAAGCCAGCTAGGGCTAAAGGAAACTGTCTCAAAACAAAAACAAAACAAAAATAAGGCCAGGCGGTGGTGATACACACCTTTAATCCCAGCACTTGGGAGGCAGAGGCAGGTAGAGCTCTGAGTTCAAGACCAACCAGGGAATCATAGAAAAAGAACCCAAAAGACAATGACATGTAACTGTGTATGGCTTGAGGGTGTACTGCAGCACAGACTACAGTGAGCGCCACTCACATGAGAAAAAACAGTATTTCTCTGAAATCCCTTTTTGTTTGTACTGGAAGAAGAAACTGCTCTTCTGGTTTTTCTTGTTTCCATTATGGCTTACAGCCACTATAGCATAGCAGTGAAGAGCAGGGCTTGGCCTCTGCATCTCAAGTTGACTCTGAAGCTCATTGGCCGAGCAGTTCTCAACAACCCGCTTTACCTCTCTGATCTGTCAATTATATTGGCAAAGTTCTTCACACTCAATGAAATGATTGTTTTCTAATCAATCCAAGCCTACCTTCAGCAGGTGGGTCCCTTTTCGAGGTCCCAGGCCACAGACATACTGGATCAAGGCCTGGCTGTAAGGATGGGCAATGGCACGGTTGACATCAACCCCAACCTCATTGACCCGGTTGATGAATTCACAGTACAAGGCGTTGAGCAGCTCCTCTTTCACAACATGCTCCTACCAACAGAGCAGCAAGTAAGGTTACTGTGCCCTTCCACCCACCTGGCCTACTTGCCGATCCTACTCACCTGCAAGGGATGAAACTTGAGACACAGGATGTCTTCATCCGAGCTGCACACCTGGGCAAATTCTATCAGAGGGTCTTGGATGCGCCGGGCTAGAGAGACGGCTTGTCTCAGAACTGGTGGATAATCCCGGAACTCTGCCTAGAACCAAAGGAAGGACACAGAACCTTAGGGTGTCCACAGTGACAAGGTAAAAAGAAATCTAAACCATTCTGGCTTGAGCCACCTTTTTATCTCCGTTGGGGGCCTTTGTTTTCTTTTCCTAGGACCGACCACTTTAATCTCTGGAGCTGCCAATCTGAACTATATCTGGTAGCCCAGAAAGTCTCTGCATGGGTAAGCTAACAGGTGTAGTCCTAACCCTGACAACCTGCATTTCCTATTCAATTTCAATGGGGTTCACAGCAGTTGGAAGAGCATGCCTCGAGGGTGGGAAATTAGCATTACCTCTGATTTCTTGCTGTTCATATACAGAATGGCCAACTCGTTGTCAACCAGCTCCACCCCAATAGAAGAAAGCTGTTGGCCTTGGTCCAGCTCATGCACTATGCGCTTCACATCCTCAATCAACATCTGGGCATCTCTGGAAGGATGAAGAGTATTGGTCAAAGGACCTATTTCCTCAGGAATGGATACTCTTGACTGAGGTGGGGGTGGGAGGAGAGAGCTTCAAAGCAAAGAGGAGCCACATCTCCAGAGAGATCCCTGGGGTATCAACATTACACCCAGACACAAAGCCTCTGCTCTGGGCACATACCAGATTAAGCAATAAGAGATGAGTGACTTTGGGTCACAGCTTTAAGCCAGACCTACCCAGAGCCTTACGCTCCTACCTGTTCTCTCCCGCAACAGTAACCACATGAGGCTTCTTATTCACAAGAAACTTCTTTAGGGTTTCAATATCTTGAGCCTAAATTAAAAGAAAATTGTAGCTGAATAGCTCCAAGCATGTAAAGATTTCAAACAAGTTGAGATTTTCTTTTTAAGATTATTATTGCTGGGTATGGTGGTGTATATTTAATCCCAGCACTTGGAAAGGCAGAGGCAGGCAGATCTCTGTGAGTTCAAGGCCAGCCTGGTCTCAAAGAGAATTCCAGGACAGCCAGGCTTGTTACACACAGAAACCATGTCTCAAAAAACAAAAACCTGCCGGGCGGTGGTGGCACACGCCTTTAATCCCAGCACTCGGGAGGCAGAGCCAGGTGGATCTCTGTGAGTTCGAGGCCAGCCTGGGCTACCAAGCGAGTCCCAGGAAAGGCGCAAAGCTACACAGAGAAACCCTGTCTCGAAAAACGGAAAAAAAAAAAAAAAAAAAAAAAAAAAAAACAAACAAAAAAAAAAAACCTTTTTTATTTGTATAAATCACAGCCTGACAATACTATACTAATATTCTGATCCTCATTTTAAGATGTAAAAAACATAGCTGTTTGGTAAACTTTGTTGTTATTTTTCAGAATGGGGCTCTTACCAAATTTTGAAATACCATTATGATAAAGAAATTCAGAAATATTCAAATTCATCTTTCTTTAGAAGAAGAGGTACTGAAGGGCGGAAGCAAGGAAAAGGCTGGATTAATGCCCCAGTGGCTCTCAGCTCATGGAACAGTCTGACCCAGATGCTGCTAAGAACAGAAAAGGCCATGGCAAATCCAGAAGTACACAAGGCCTAGGCACTGGCTGGCCACCAGAAGCAAACCACACCCAGTAAAGAGTGCCATCTACTGCCTTCAGAAGTGAGAATGACTCCCAAAGGTGAGGCGATTTTTAAAATATTAAGATGGGGATTAGAATATCAGTGTTATTTTAATTAATGTTTTTTAAAAAAACTTGCCAGGGGTGGTGGTGCATGCCTTTAATCCCAGCACTGGGGAGGCAGAAGAAGGTAGATCCCTGGGTCTGAGGCCAGCCTGGTCTACCTCAGTTACCATTTCCTAAAGTTATTACCCTTCTGGCTAATACTCAAGATGTGATGAACTTGACTTACCACATGAGGTTTTGTTGTTTTACTTAGACAACAACCCTTGAACTCACTGAACTCGAGTGCACTCTGAGCACATACTTGTGTGACCTGTTCTAGAGACCCACCTTCTTTTCGCGCTCTTCTTCTCTCCATGCAGTTCGCCGTTTGGTAAAATGGGGCAGGCGGAGGAAATCAGTCACTTCTCCTTCACCATTGACTAAGGCACAGAACACAGGGTGATCTCTGCCAGCCAGCCACAGAAAGAACAACGCAATAGTTAGCGATAGGAACCACAGGTGGGAAGGAGACAACAGGAAAGGAAGTTGAGAGATGGTGCAAGGCAGGTAGGTACTACCTGGCAGAGGAGAAGGCAATGCCTAGGACTCGAATGCCCTTCCCCTGGTTCTCATCCATAAAGTCATCATCTTCTTCTACCTGCTGATCTGGACGGTAGGGCGCCACCCTTAACCAGTTGTAGAGCTTTCGGCTACAGGCCTAAAGTAGAGACACAGCAGAAACTATGGTCACCAGGGACTTCAAGTATGCAAGGGCAAGGGTATTCATGGGGCACATGTTTCTAGCCACGTGGCAGACCTACAACACAAAAGCTTGCTTGTATTTTGGAAATGGCAGCAACGTAAAAAAGAAATATTTAGATGAGTGAAGAGAGGGAAGAGGCCTGGAGAAAACTGGGGCACGAACCCTTTGCCCTGTTCGTACTGTTTCTCGCCTTATGCTCTGTACGGCCCTATTCTTTCTTTAGCTATAAGACAACTACGGGGTTTCCTCATTCTCAGCTCTACTAAAGAGAATGAAAGCTAGGGTGTGGTAACATAAGCATCAGGAGGATCACAGGGTCAGCTTGGGCTACATACAGACTTTGTCTTAAAAAAAAAAAAACCTCCACATCAATAGGGCCAGACAGACGGCTCCGCAGTAAAGGCGCCTATTGCCAGTCCTGACAACCTGAATTTAATCCATGGGACCCACATAGTGGAAGGTGAGAATCAACTACTAAAAGATACCCTCATTACCATTTCATAATTGCTTACTACAGCTAGCACAGTAGAGACCCTGGCAGCAAAAGTAGCTACCACAGTTAGTTAATCTTTCATTCTATTGGGCATGATAAGTTTAATTCAATAGTTATATACATTTCGATTGGCTTTGGAAATTATAAATTTATAAACTCAAGTTCCATTTGCTTTTGGGATACCATCTTACAAGGACTCCAATTTGCAGTAAGGCTCGTTAAGGAAGGGAATGGCTCAGTTGCCTTTAGCCTACTGGCTATGGGTGGGATAGGACCTCTGTTGGTCTTTTCTGTGTCGAACACACAGATTGCAAGCCCAGCGCCACTTTGAGATCTTTTGCAGCAATTAACTCTGCAGCTCACACACGATAGAGCCTGTATGATAATGAGTATTCAGAGACAGGTAATGCCTGGAGGGTGCTCACCAACCTAAGGCAGAGCGCCTGTGTGGCCTGGGCAGGCATCTCCATGACGGGTAAGGTGTCCCACACAACCTAAGTCAGAAGCTCATTTTTTAGTAAAAGGGGGACCTGTAGGGTCCTGGCCCCTGTTTTGGGTAACTGTTGCCTTGCTTGCTGACCTTGACCTTGATATCCTCCCTATGCTAATTCCCTGCCGGGTTCCACCCTCCTGAATGCTTAAGGGAAGTCCTTGTCTGTGTATCCTGCATAATGGGCGTTAACAGCTTAGATGCAAGATTGTAAAACATCAGTAGCGAACTTCTGCCCTCCAGGGTTCTCCCATTGTGTTATAAGCCTGTATTTAAGACCTCTTCCCTCCTTCAATAAACAGCATTCAGCATTTAAAAAAAAAAAAAAAAAAAAAAGATACCCTCTGATCACACAGGTCACGCACATACCCACACTTTTAATTAATAAATAAGTATAATAAAGAAAAAGAAAGAAAAGAAAAGGAGTTTAGGGCTCAGGGTGTGTGGCTCAGTAGTAATGTACTTGCCTACTTGTGTACAAGGCCTTGGGTTAAACATCTGGTACCACCCCCAGAGGGAGCGAGGCAGCAGATTGTGGGCCTCACCTTTACAACACTCTCCCTGGCCTCGGCTAGCAGCTTGTTCTTGAGTTCTTTGGCCATCTGCACGTACAGGAACTGCTGTAAAGCTCGTTCAATGGCCATAGTGCGTTGCCGGTTCCATTCTTGTACTTGGTGGCTGAACTCATCCCGGTAATAAAACTGCTTGATCTCCTCGAAATATGTTTGGTCATTGCCATACCTGAAGAAAGGCACAAAGCTCTGGTGTCTGGTGGAGAAAACTCTGTGAGTGAACCCACGACAAGGCTCCCTTAACTCAGAACTGGTGGTTTACGTTCCTGAGGGCCGCCGCCGCCCCTCCTCCAGCCTCCTTTAGCCAGTTCTATTAGGAGTCAGTTCGCTATAGCTTACCCTTCCACTCCCTTCATATCTATGCTGATGTCAATGGTGAGCAGCCCTTCATCTTCAGCCAGGCCTATCTTGAGGAACTGATCATCTCTTAGCTCTTTCACAGGCTTGTTCTTTAAGTACTTAAAAGAATAAGCGTAGTGGGCCTCATCCACATCCTGAAGACATTGAGAGAGAATCATTAGCAGCTGGGCAGAGGTTGGCCCTGGGAGAAAAGACTGCTTTTTGGTTGGAGGTAGACGCAGTCTAGAGTTCAGCCACACTTAGAACAGCCCTTTCCCCAACTTACCTTTCTACCTTTCTTGGTTGGGGTTATGTTTAGCTTGGCTCTCTCCTGGAAGGTCTGCCTCAGCACCTGTCTGACAAGGGGCTCCCGGGCAATCTGTAGTGCAACCATGTATCGGGCACCTTCAAGCACAGCTTCTGGCGTAGGGAACTGGCTGTGGGGACAATAGTGGAGCTGCAGAATGAGGGTGTTCCTGCTTCCAGGTCACCCTTCCTGCTTCCAGGTCACCCCTCCTGCTGGCCATCTGCTGCATGCCCACCTGCAAACGTAATCTTTGGCTAGCTCCAAGGGCTCTGCAGGGAACTGTTCTGTCTCATGCCGTTGGTAGCTGTCACGGAGGTTCTCCCCAAACTGCTCAGGTGTGAGACCAAATTTTTTGGCCAGGCCATCTAAAGCAAACAGAAGAGTGAAAGGTGAGACAGCAGCCCGCCATCAGACCTCTCAGTCGTCAGAGGCTACAGCAGCTCTTTTGGGCGTCCGAGTTGAAAGAGGCAATGAGGCAATAAACAGGCAGGACAGGCCAAAGAACAACAACTAAACCTGACTTTAATCACCCGGGAGACTTTTAACTAGAGACATTGGATAATCACAGAGGATGGGAACAGAAAGATGGCTGGGGGTGCAAGTGTTTATGGAGACTCTCCAGTTCATCCAGTCCACTAGGGCACTACTGGAAATGTTTCCTTATTCAAAGCTAAAATGTCTAGGGGACAAAAAAAGGTGGTTTTTACCCAGCCCTGCACTCTGGCAGATGGTGTACATGTCTCGGCGGGAGGCTTGCTTGAGCTCTGGTCCCCTCTGCTCCTCATCTTCAGCCTCCTCACCTTCACCTGGGAACAAAGTTTGAGGGCCATCAACTCTTGATTTCTAATCAATTCCTGACCTGAGATGTCAAAAGCCCAAGGGCAGCCAGCCCAGCCATGGAGACTGGCATTTTCTTCCTCAGCACTCACCTTCCTCATCTCCACCCTCCTTTATACGTTTCAGCTTCTTACGGCTAGCCTTGGCAGCATTCTGCATCTTAGGGATGTCACGACCATAGTAAAGTAAGAAATGGTTGTAGACGTCTTTCAGTTCATCCATTGACTGCACATCTTTGAGCCTGCAGGGGAAAGATACAAGATCCTCTTAGCAGAGGCAAGCTTTGCTATAATACTTCTAATTCCCAGGAAACAAGACCATGTAGGATGAGCAAACAAAGTCACAAGCGGTCTCAAACTAGTTTCAGCACAGCCAGGGTATCTTAAAAGAATGTATGTTGTTGGGGGTGGCAGTGCATGGTTGTAATGTTCAGAGACTAAAGCAAGAGGCCTGCCACAAGCCTGGGACATTCAGCAACATCCTGCTTCAAAAACCATCAAGTAAGCTGGGTGTGGTGTCCGAGAATTTGAGAGGTGGGAATATTAGGACTTTAAGGCCAGACTGTACTATATGAGATTCTGTAACAACATATACATATACAATACACATACACGAAATATATCAAACTAAAATGGTTAGAGGTAATTACTAGAAATGAAAGTATAAAGGCCAGGTGTGGCACTACACACTTGTAATCTCAGCACTAGAGAGATTGAGACTAGATTGCGAGTCTGAGGTCAGTTTGGGCTGCATAGTAAGACTCTGTCTCAAAAGAAAATAGCAGTATAAGGAAGAGGCAGATCAGGCAACATGTCTTTAGTAAGTTCAAAGTCTTTGAAACTACTTCTCAGCTTGTAAATACTATCCACCAAAACCATCTGTTGCCCTCCAATACCACATTATTCAGGCTCCCAAATTACTTCCCAATTATAAACTGTTTCTTGCGTAGCATTATCAACATGGAATAAATATACATATCACCAAATCTGAATACCTAATACAAGGGCTGGGGAGATGGCCTGGAGTTTGTAAAGTACTTGCCACTGGACTGCCTGATACCTTTCTTGTTTTGCCTTTTTTTTTTTTTTTTTAAACTTTTGAGACAGACATTATGTTAACCAACTTTGAACACCACCTTCCTTACTCAGCCTCTCAAGTACTGGGATTACAGGTGAGTGCCACCATACCCAATTTGAATTCCTGATTCTTTTAACAATTTAATTTTTGGTAAATAAATTAGTTTGTTTTTTATATACCAGTATAGAAAATCAAAGTGAAACTGTCAGATCTCATTCCCTTGCTCCCCATGGAGTTTATTATGTAGTTCAATCTCACTTTGAACTCAGAGTCCCAGCTCTATCTTCCAAGTATTGGGTTACAGAAGTAGACCAACATTTAGCTAGAAAGTTCACTTTGAGTTGGGTGTGGTGGCATACACTTTCAGTCCCAGCACTTGGGAGGCAGAGGCAGGTGGAACTCCATGAGTTCAACGCCAACCTGGTATACACAGTGTGTTCTAGGACAGACTGAGCTACAAAGAGACCCTGGTCTCAGAAAGGAAGAAATAAGTAAGTTCATTTTTGATGTGTTGACAATTTGGGTTCTAAGGGCTGGGGCCCCATTCGACAAATTCTGCAAAGTAACAGTGCTCCTGAGGACCTGCCTTCAGTCTGGAGGCTCCCCGGAACAGAATAAGCCCTGCATGTCCTACCTCTCCATATCAGTAGTATCCAAAGCTCGGATGCCATCAGCAAGAGGTTTGTCAGGATCAGCAGAGATCTGTTCATACTGGTAAGCCTGCATCTTCTCAAACAGCCGTGTTAGGTTCTCTTTTCGGATTCTCAGCTGAGTCCACTAGGGCAGAGGAAGGCAGGAGTGAGGACTGGTGTTAAGCTCCGGAGACCCAAGTCCATTGTTGTTCCCTTTAGCAGAAGCCCCAGTAGGGGAAGCTGGCAGTTCTGGAGGTCAGAGCTATAGCACCCTGATACGGGTTTTTCTCCACCTAGTTCTCAGCTCCTTGTGGGCCTTTTGTCCATGTTACCTTTTCATCCCACTGCCACACTCTCCACAGGTCATTGATGTGCAATTCAGGTTCAACATACTCCTTTCGGTAGAAGGCAATAAAAGGCACCTATGGTAGCAAGGATACTGCTATCAAACAGAAGAAAGATCTGCAGGTATCTCTTCTGCTAGAGGATAATCATTTCCTAGTCTAACAGCTCCACAAAATTCACAAGAATGGCCTCTCTAACTGGCTATCCAGTGAAGTGTTCTCCACAATGGAGTAGGTAACACTGCAGACAGGATGTCCTGTCCCCTTGGTCACTAGTGCCTCTTGTTAGTCATAACATTCTTGAGTTAAGGGATTCCTAAGGATGACGAAGGGGGTTTACTTGATCGTATCTACCTCTTGCCTCATTCTCCAAATTCTAATGAATTTAACCTCTGGGCTACCTCAAAATGCTGATTCCGCATGAAGCCCAGGGCCTCTTTGATCTTCTGAATTGTGCTGGGCCCTTTGCGACTGAAGCTACTAGTTGGCTGCCCACGGTCTAGGTAATCACAGCTTTCCTATAGTAAGAAGCAAAGACAAAAAAAAGCAGCAAGTCAGTGACCCTCTGTCTTACCCCACAAGAGCTTCTAACATGATAGCCTTTTCTGAGGACATCGAACATTTTTCTTTTCTTTTCTTTTCCATCTCTTTCATTTTTTAAAGACAGGGTTTCACTGTGCAGCCCTGGCTGTCCTAGAATTCGAGCTTTGTAGATCAGGCTGGCCTTGAACTCACAGAGATCTGGCTGCCTCTGCCTCCCGAGTGCTGGGATGAAAGGTGTGTACCACCACCACCACCACCTGGCTTGAAATTTTTCTCATATATATACTCTTTCCCAGGCATACAGAAGCATCACACAGGGAAGGAACAGCTTCCCATTTTCATCAACTGACCTCCGGTTCATGTCAGAACTTTTAACATATGTATACCATGTGAGTGCCTGGTGCCCACAGAGGTCAGAAGAGGGAGTAGGAACCAAAGAACTCCAGGTACAGGCAGTTGTGAGCCACCCTGTGGGTTCTCTGCAAAGGCAGCAGTGCTTCTAAGCACACAGCCAGCTTTCTAGGCTCTCAAGTGAAAGCTCTTGAGTACCTGTAGGGAAATGGTTGGTGTGGCAAAGGCGTTTCTATAGATCCAGTCAGCTTCTTCTTCTAGTTCATCATCTTCAGCTGCCTTGACAGGGATGGAGCGGAGCTGTAGTAGACAAGAGGGTGAGACATCTTTATTCTGTATCCTGCTTAGGAAAAACACACCACTTCTGGACAGAAGCGTGTAATCTTCAGGTATGTATCCTGTATCCTGCTTAGGAAAAAACACATACCACTTCTGACAGAAGCGTGTGATCTTCAGTACGTATTTCTAATGTCACCTAACACGAAATGAGCATTTTCCAGATCTGTTAAGAATACCATCTCATGTCAGGTGGTGGTGCACACCTTCAATCCCAGCACTCGGGAGGCAGAGGTAGGGGGATCTCTGTGAGTTTGAGGCCAGCCTTGTCTACAGAGTGAGTTCCAGGACAGCCAGGACTACAGAGAGAAACCCTGTCTCGAAACAACAACAAAGAAACAAACAAACAAAAAACCCCCAAAAAATTTCAGGGCTAGGAAGTAGCTTAGTTGGTAGCGTGATTGCCTAGCATGCATGAAACCTAAGCACCACAAAACCTGGTATGATGGTGTATGCCTGTGATCCCAGCACTCAAGAGAAGACAGAGACCTGGGCGGTGGTGGCGCAAACCTTTCAGAGGCAGAGGCAGGCAGAGTTCAAGGCCAGCCTGGTTTATAGAGCAAGTTCCAGGACAGCCAGGGCACACAGAGAAACCCTGTCTCAGGACACACACCCATTCCCAGCCCCTGCCCCCAAAAGATGGAGGCAAGAGGATCAGAAATTTAAGGTCATTCTTGGCTACATATTGAGTTTGAGGCCACTCTGGGCTACACGAGAACCTGTCTCAAAAACAAACAGAACAAAAAAATAACAAAGCAAAAAGCAAGAATGCCATTTCGCTGTCAGTCTTGTAATCCTTGCTACTCAGGAGGCTGAGGTTTAAGACTTGCTTGGGCTACAGAGTCAGCTGAAGGCCAATCTAAGTTAGTGAGACTGTTTCAAAATAAAAAGAGTAAAGACAGGACCAAGGACATCATTCAACAGCAGCACTCTTACCTACCATATAGTGGTCCTATGTTTAATTTTCAGTACCACCAGAATAAACAGATAAACAGACTCCCTGGACCTGAGTCAGATGGCTTTCAAAGTCCATGATGAAAACTACTCATTGTGGTTTCCTACCTGGAACCTCTCAGGCAAGTCAGTGGCTCGGATTTCATTGTCCTGGTCTGTCAGGTGACTGCTCTCCAGTTCACTTGGCTCATACATCTCAAAGATGCTCCTGCGACTCACACGCTTCTTGGTAGTTTTTTTGGGGCGCACTCGGATTTCACCTTCAGCCTCGTCATCCTCATACTCATAGTCCTCCTCCAGTTCTTCATCATATTCATTGTATTTCTCAAATTCGTCGTAGTCAAAGTCCACACCGAAGATCTCCTGAGCTTCTTGCAGGGCTCTATGTGTGAGAATAAGAGGCAGTGGGCTCAGGATTGAAAGGGAAGAGAAATGCAGCCCCCGCCCAGATCCTTTGTATGCCTCAGAGGACTAAAGGGGCAAAGAGAAAAGCCAGTTGGAAAATCACATTCAACGTGGAATAAATAGGTGCCTGGAAGTTTCAAGGCAAACTATTATCAGAGGATAAAAAGCTTATCTTTGGCACCTGCCAGAGATAGGAGCCAAAATCATGGTAGATGGGTCCTTATTCTGCTTGGTGAACCATTTTCTGCCAAGATGCTGTAACATTCCCTTAGAACAAAACCTTTCAAATTATTATGCTTTGATGCAGGTTAAAAGGTCATCTATAGATGAATACACTGGATAGAAGAGGGATCCTGGTCTCATGCCCATGTAGAACTCTATTATCTTTTTTTGTTTTGTTTTGTTTTTGGCAGAAGCCTCTGGACTTCCTGATCACATGCCCATCCAATGTCTTTATCACCACATGGTAACAGGAGCACTTACGCATCCGTATATCCAGGAAGCTTTTTTCGCCACTTGGGTTTTTTTAGAGGCTGTCCATCATCATCCACAATGAAATCATCAATATCTACGAGGAAGAAGGAACAAGTCAGTGCTCAGTCAGTGGGTATTTCTGGTTCCTGCCAGGGAGAGTTAGGGGGGTACTAGAAGGACTTCCTTATTAAGGAACAGGAAATCTCAACATCCACCCAATGTTGGCTTTCCTGTCCAGCATCTGTCATGTACCTGACTCTTCATCATCTTCCTCCTCTTCTTCAGGAGGAGCCATGGGGGCTTCTACAGCCTCCTGTCCTTCCTCCCCTTCTTCATCCTGGAAGATTTCCCCTGCAATAGCCTCCTTTTCATGTTCCTCTTTGCCATATTCCTCTTCATCATCATCTTCATCATCAGACATTTTTTTGACACGTCGGTATTTTTGCTAATGTTGAGAAAAATATGTTTTATTAGGATGGGGTATATGGGTGTCTAATATAAGGATGCCTGTTATCCAGGCTCATTTCTATATTCCAACCACAATTACTTTTATCAAGTGAGATGGGAAAGATGTTTATCCAGCCTCGAGGCCCATCTTGCAAACTGACAAATCTTTTTCTAATAGACTTCAGATCTGGGCCCCACAGCATTATGCTGCTGGGCACCCTTCTCTTCTCTGATGACCCCACACTATTCGGGAAGAAAGATCCAGAAATAACTTACTCCTCGTTTGACTTTCACACCCAAATTCTCCTCAATGAGGTCAAAGTCATCATCCTCCAGGCGGTCATCAAAAGATGCTAAAGAGAACAAAGTGTGCGCATGATGAGAGGGAGCTCTTCTCCACTGCAGCTTCCACCCCAGCCCCAGCTGACATGGGGCCATGCGACTCACGGCGTTTTCTCTTGTTGCTAACATCATCTTCTGAATCACCAGAGTCGCTGCCCTCATCTTCTTCCCCCTCTTCATCATCGTCATCATTGATAAAGCCTTTCAGGTTGCCTTGCTCATCTTGATCATCTAGATTCTCCTCTTCCTCCTCCTCATCTGAAAACACATGTGTCTGAGGCATGGAGATTGGGGATGGAGGGGGGTGGGGCAGACTACCCTCTTAACTTCAATTATCCATCTGCCCTGAACCCAGTGACTAGGTGGCATGTTAATTTTCTGCCCCATGAATTGGCACAAGGCAGGACTTGGAGCAGCAGCACCTACAAAGGAAGACTTATATCCCACATCTACCATGTCTTTAGGAAAGATGATCTTCCCAATTACCTTGCCTCCTCAAATCATTAGTAGAAGCTTTACAGTTACCAGTAACCTATTTTCCTCAAAGTACAAACTCAGCAGTTACAGTCTTTCTTTTATTCCTTTGCTAACAGTTATACCTCCCCTTCCCCCTTTAAAGTTATTTCAGAATTCTACTCTCTTGATGACCCTAAAGGTTAGAAAATGGAGTACATGAACATTCATAGGGCTAAAAGTGGGAAGCATTACAGATTTATCAGTTTACTGTCTGTCCCACACACTAATGTAAACTTGAACTAGCATAAGAATATCTGCACCTTATTTTGTCTTGCTAGTTTTCTAAGTACTGTGCCTGGGATACAGCAGAGTGGTGACTATGCATTTCTAAGAATGACTGAACGTTCTCAAGCTGGTACCTCATGTGTGAGAACTTCTGTGCTCAGCCTGAGCCTTTCATCAGCAAGAATCCAACTATCCAAAGCTTAGGAATAGTGGGGAGAAGCTTGAGGCCGGGGCCTCCTCACCATCATCCTCCTCTTCCACAAACTTCTTGGTGACTCTAGGTACCACCTCGCCGTCATCATTGTATTCTTCCTCTGACTCTTCAGCCTCACTTTCCACAAAATCAGACATTGCTGCTGCTTCTCACAGCCTCCTTGAAGACTACAGAAGGAAAGGAAGTGGGTGTGGGGTAGTGAACAAAAATAACACACATGAGCCAGGTGTGGTGTTGCACACCTTTAATCTCAGCACTCAGGAGGCAGAGGCAGGCAGAGCTTTGTGAGTTTGAGGCCAGCCTGGTCTATACAGTGAGTTCCAGGACAGCCAGAGCTACATAGTAAGACCCTTTCTCATAACAAACAAACGAACAAAAGATACATGATTTTAAACAGGGCTCTTAAACCTCTCCACAAAATCCTTGTAGCTATCTACCATGGCTCTGCCCACTCTATCATTTTTTCTTAGAAGAATCAGGAAGCTCAGCTTGGGAGTGTAGCTCACCTAGCACGCAAGAGGCCCGAGCTGGATTCCCAAAACCAGAAAACAATCCGAAGGCCCCAAACCTCCCATTCGTCCTCGGGTTGCTCCTCTTGTGTGTATCTTCAGAAATGGCGATCAGACAAGACTTACATCAGAATCTTTTCTCTTTCTCACTGTTTTACTGAGAAAGGGGTTTTCACCCTGTAGCCCAGGTTGGCCTTGAATTCACAGCAATCCTCCTGTGTCTGCCCCTCCAGTGCTGGGATTACAGGAACTAACCAGCACATCTGGTTTTATTATTTCTCTTAACCCAGGTGTTTTACTTACTTCACAGTATCCAGGCAGAACTGGGCAGCTGAAGAAAGCAACCAGCACAGGGATCATTATACAGGGGAGACTGACGGGAGAGTGAGATGATATGACTTGTTCTCAACAAGTTTGAGAAACAGTAATTGCCCAGACTTCACACAAGGTGCTTTCATACATACTCTAGCAGAGTTAAACTGAGGCCAGTCTAGTCTAAATAGTGAATTCCAGGTAAGCCAGGGATACACAGTAAGACCCTGTCCCCAAAAAGGAGGTGGGGGGAGACTAGAGGGATGGGTCAGTGGTTAAGAGCACCGGCTGCTCTTCCAGAGGACTCAGGTTCCATTCCCAACATCCACATAGTTGCTCACAACCATCTGTGACTCCAGTTCTAGGGGATCCAATATCCTCTTCTGAACTCCTTGGGCACCAGGCATATACATGGTACACAGACATACATGCAAGCAAAACATCCATACATATAAAATAAAAACAGCAAAATTACTTAAAAAAAAAAAAAAAGAAAAATCCCTTTCAATAGATTAAACAACCACTATGTGAACTTATACCTAGTTGTATGATGCTGGTTTGAAGAATTAGGCTGAAAAAGAGCCTCTTCAGAAACAGCAGAACCATGGTGAATCCATATTTATCATTTAACTTCTGGTTTCATTTCTATTGCTGTGATAAAACAATGACCAAAAGCTGTCTAGAGGAGGAAAGAGTTTATTCATCTTACAATTCCAGGTCATAGTCTATCACTGAGGGAAGTAAAGGCAGGAACTTGAAGGCAGGCTTACAGGGTATTCCATACAGCATCACCTCTGACCAAGGTACTCACTTCACAGCAAGACACAGTAGGAGTCATGAAGAATGCTGCTTCTTAGTTGGCTTGCTTACACTCAGCTAGCTTTCTTATATGGTCCAGGACCACTTGCCTAGTGATGGTACTGCCCATTGTGGGCTGGGCCCTCCTACATTCATTAACAATCAGGACAACCCCGCAGACTGGGAACCCACAGTCCAATCCGATCTAGGCAATTCCCCAGCTGAGGTTCACTCCTCTCAGATGACTCTAAGCTGTGTCAAGTTGACAGTTAAAGCTAACCAGGGCATCTCCCTTGGGGAAGGGGGAGAATCTCTCAAAGTCTTCCATGGCCTACAGAAAAAATGGAAAGCCTGGTGAACTTAAGAGCAAGATCAAATTCTGATCTCATTACCTAACACTTAGATCACCAGGAGAATGGCAACACAAGTACCCCAAGCCTGCTGAACTGAGTTTGAACTCTAAAACCATGCTTGAAGGAGAGAATTGATTCCTCAAAGTTCTCTGACCTCAAATGCACACACAAACCACACACGATAATTATGAAGATGACGATGAACGTTGGTGAGATGGCTCAGGGGGTAAAAATGTGCTTTGCTGTGCAAAACCTGGGGACCTTAGTTTATCCCTGGAACCCACGTAAAGATGGAGAAAACCGACTCCACAAGAGTTGTCCTCGGTCATCTCTCCCTACCCCACAGTAACACCTAAAGAAGAATCACCAGGTGGGGGTGGTGCACACCTTTAATCCCAGCACTCAAGAGGCAGAGATGGATCTCTGAGTTCAGGCCAGCCTGGTCCACAAAGCAAGTTTCAGGACAGCCAAGGCTACACAGAGAAGCCATATCTCAAAAAATGAAAGTCTACTGTTTCTTCTTTGTTTTAGGGAGACTGACTCAATATGGCCAGAGTGGCCTAAAATTTGCTATAGATTCTCCTCTATTTACCTCCTAAGTACTGAAATTACAGGTGTGTACCATCATAACAAGAAAGAATGTAGTTTCAAATAAATGTTAACTGGATTTCTTTTAAAAAAATATTCTGTTTTGGGGTTGAAGAGATGGCTCATCAGTTAAGAGCACTGGCTTCTCTCCCAGATGACTCAGGTTCAATTCTCAGCACCCATCACCAACATTGCACCTCACAACTGCAGTTCCAGGGGATCTGACACCCTCACACAGACATATATGCAAGCAAAACACCAAAGCACATGAAACAAATAATTCTTAAAATTTTTTTTTAAGTGTTATTAGTGTTTTTCCTGGGTGCATGTGTGTACCACATACATGTAATGCCCAAGGAGGCCAAAGGAGGGCACCAGATCCTCTGGACCTGGAGTTACTCAGTTGTTAACCCCTAGGCAAGTGCTGGGAAACCGGGGGACTCTATCTAATAGAGCAACAAATGCTTTCATCCAAAGAGCTCTCTCTCCAGCCCTGTCAGCTGGGTTTCAGTTTGAGTTCTGGGTCTCATTTTACTTAGCATTCTATACCAACCAATAACTTCACCTTCTGCGTCCCTGCTTTCCAACATAGCTAAAGGCTGGCGGGAGAACTCAAAAAACCATACCTGAGCCTTGAGTAGGACATTAAAAAATAACACACAGAGGCAGAGGATGTGGCTCAGCAGGTAGATTGCTTGCCTGGTACACATGAAGTCCTGGGTTCAGTTTCTAGCACTGCAAAACCAGTTGTGAACAGCAGAAGCTTCTAATTCTAGCTTTCAGGAAGTGGCAGGAGGAAGATCAGAAGTAAAAGGTCACATGGGCTTGGGAGCTAGTGTACTTGGTAAAGTGTTTGCCATGTGAGCCTGAGGACTTGAGTTGATCCCTAGGAACCATAAGGAGAAGCTGGGCATGATGGCACCGACTGGTAATTTCTAGCACGGGGAAGAGGGGGAGCGCAACAGGTGGGTCTGTAGGGCTCACTACCCTAGCCTACTTGATAAGCATCAGGCTATAGAGACCACTCAAAAGATAAGATGGACAACTCCAGAAGAAGGTACTTGAGTTTATCTGTGCATCTGCATAGTATGCTTACACACTTCATACACATGAACAAAGGATAAGTTTAAGGTTATTCTTGGGTGACATAGTGAATTGAAAGACAGCCTGAGCTACCTGAGATCCTTTTGGAAAACAAAAACACAAACAAAAGGCCCTAAAACGCATGCACCAAACAAGTCAAGTACTAATCCCAAAATTCTAGCTCAGAACCTTGAAGCTGGCTGCTCATAAACTCAGCAATACCCCTCAACTTACCTGTACTATCTATGTACCCCTTTCCCACACTATAGATTAGAAGTTTCTGGAAGACAGAGACTGTACCCAGTTGAAGCACTAATAAAAACTATGACAACAAATGACTATACAAGAGGCATTGTAAGGCCTTCTGTGGTTCTATAGCAGAAAAGCTATATCCCTCTAGGTGCTCCCCAAATTACAGTTGCTTAGTGTCTGTTACATAAATGTGGTGGCTACGGTTCTCCTGAAAGTCACCTGAACTGGTATCAACCAATACCATACCTAATTAAGATGAACTGCGTTAAAAGCGATAACAAATTAGAGCAGCTGGAAGGGGAGGTATTGCAATTGGAGAGTATCAGCACGCAGGAACCATCCCTTCTGTCCCTAGCATGAAATAAACTGAGCATGCTGGCTTAAGCCTGTATCTGAGGAGCTTCAGAAGCAGAGGAAAAGCAGAAGTTCAAGGTCATCCTCCAATACATAGTAAGTTTGAGGCTAGCCTAGGCTACATGAGACCCTGTCTCAAAAAAACAAAAACAAAAACAAAAACAAAAACAAAACAAAGCAACAACAACAAGAAAACCCAAGTGGAGATTTGGGGTTCAGATGGGAAAGAAATCACAGGCTGAGGTTTCAGTTCTCTTCTTTTTTATAAACTTGTAGGTGCCTGCCATGTGAACCGTGTGAAAATTGAAAGCTGGAGGCCTGAAGAAAAGCAGGACTATCTGTTGTCAAGTAGAGGGAGAGATGTGAAAACAAATAAACCATTCTAATTACTAAGATTCCTATTTTAATTTTTTTAATGAAAATATTAGTTATGTTAAAAGGTAATGGATGGGCTGGAGAGATGGCTCAGAGGTTAAGGGCACTGGCTGTGCTTCCAGAGGCCCTGAATTCAATTCCCAGCAACCACATGGTGGCTTGAGACCATCTATAATAAGATCTGTGCCTTCTTCTGGCGTGCAGGCACACAAGTAGACAGAAAACTGTATACATAATAAATAAACCTTAAAAAAAAGATTCATTATTTAAAAAAAAAGGTAATGCATTTACTACTTTAAAATGAACTATAGTTTTAAGAAATGAATAAAGCAATCACCAGATGAGAAATAAAAAACTATCAAACACCAATATATAGGCAAAACCCATATAGATCTCCCCTGGGTACTTAAAAATACATATACATATATATATTTATTTTTGTGTGTGGTGTGCGCTGTATGTGTGTGTGGTGGGTGTGTGTAGTAGACTCTCTCCCATCTTTACATGAGTTTTCAGGAATTAGTTCAGGTTGCCAGGCTTGTACAGCAAGTGCTTATACCCACAGAACCATCTTGCTGGCCCTACCCCTTGGTAGGTTTACTGTTCACCTATCAAATGCCAGACAGTCAGTAAATATCCTATTAATCTCTACTTGTTCTGTAAGTTATAAAACATTAAAATATTTCTTTTTTTTTTTTTTTTTTTTTAAAAAAGATTTATTTATTTATTATGTATACAGAAGAGGGCGCCAGATCTCATTACCGATGGTTGGGAGCCACCATGTGGTTGCTGGGAATTGAACTCAGGACCTCTGGAAGAGCAGTCAGTGCTCTTAACCTCTGAGCCATCTCTCCAGCCCCCTAAAATATTTCTTTATCCATTTAAAACAGAGGGAAATAAAAATCAAAAAGAGAAGAAATACACTCAGAGGTGAAGTGTCTTGTTCAAAGTCATCAACAGTTAAGGCCTGTCTGATTTCAACATCATATTGGTCATGCTGTATCAGTAATTCTCAGAGTGTGGTCCAGGGATCACCTCTCCTGTGTTGTAGTATTTTCCAGAGATCATATGACATGTGATAGCACAACAGACTGCAGAAAAACTTATGAGAATCCAGCTGTATTCTGTAGGTAGACATTACATTGTCAAAAACAGAGATTTACTTTATTTTTAGTGTATGGGTCTTTAGCTTCTATGTATATGTGTACCATGTGCATACAGTGCCTGAGGAGGCCAGAAGAGGGCATCAGAAGCCCTGGAACTGAAGTTAGGGATGCCTGTGAGCCGCCATTTGGGTGCTGGGAACTGAACCAGGGTTACAAGAGCAACAAGTCCTCTTAACCACTGAGCTAATCTCTCCAGCCCCTTGACAACTACTGTAAGAATTCTGCAGAGCTGTGACATGGGAAGTCTTTGCATTAGGTGGATGCCCCTCCCCCCCTTTCCCAAGATCTGTATCCTTAAGTTCTTTTAGCTTGAGTAACACCAAATGAGTGTCTTAAAAATTCTGCCAATTAAATTTGGAGCTCTAGGCTGGATGTGGTGTCTCATGCTAAGCCCAGTACTTAGAAGGTAGAGGCAGGGGGAATCTCTGTGAGTTGGAGGACAGTCTGGTTTATATACAGAGTTCCAGGCCAGGGCTATACAATAAGATCAACATCTCAAGAAAAAGAAAAACAACCTGGACAGAGGCAAGACAGAGTTAGAACCCCACTTCTATACTTGGTGTTTTGAGGCAGGGTCTTACTGTAGGCTGTGTGACCTGAAACTTAATACTTAAGGACTCACAACAATCTCCCTAAGCTCAGCTTCCTGAGTGTTGTGATTAAAATAATGAGCAATCACGCCTGCTAATTTTAATTTTAACATTGCTCCCCCTAAGCCTTGAACTGAGACATTAAAAATAGATTTGGATACACCAGTCTCTGACACAGTTTGCTTTAATTAGGTCATCATGAATTCAGTCTTTTAAGGGATCAACATCTTCAAGTTAAATGCTAGCTCTTACAGATTAGATGGCCCTGGTCTATTTACAGAGAGAAATAGACAGCCTACCTGAAAGAACAGCTTCTTCTTTAGTCCAAGGAGACAGCAGGTGTTCCGGTTACAATCAGCTTGGGAAGACAGCTGTATCCCTTCCCTCCCCGCTCCCAGCCTAGGTTAGTGATAAAGGACACTCTGCTATCGATGTGGAATGTTCCTAATCTAGCTCAGACAAGACTTCCAGTTAAAAGAGATGTGCCAGAAGCAATCACGACTTTCCACAGCGAGATTTGAAGAGTGCTGCATCAGCGCTGCAGGCTGAGGATGCCGAGCAGCACTGACTCCAGGATAAAGAACATATCGCTTGTGGATATTATTAATAGATGGCTTAATTCGATGAGCTGATTGTAGGGGTTTTTTTGTTTTGTTTTTTGGAGACAGGGTTTCTCTGTTGTAGCCCTGACTGTCCTGGAGTGCTGAGATTAAAGGCCTGCGCCACTGTCGCCCAGCCTTGACTGTAGTTTTGATTTTTGCATTTAGTACTCACACTCCTCAAATTTCCCCACATTCAAGACTGTAGTTAAATCTGCATCTGGAATAGGCCTGGAAGAGGATATGAGGGACATGCAGAAACACAGTGCAGTGTAAGATGTGGCTCAAGGGGAGGGTGGTGGTTACAATGACATTCACCGGAAGAGGAATAGAGCTGGGATCAGACGGCCACAAGGGAGGCCATCGGCAGTCCCTCCTTTCTAACAAGAACTTGTAGGAGGCAATTAAGAGGAGACCCGGCTGAAGAGACCTTCTGTTAACTCCTTTTGCTCTGAAGCTTCAACTAACATTTAGAATCTGTTTGTTTGTTTTAGGGTCAAGCTCTGTTCTGGATCTCGGTAGGTAAAACTGAATAAAATATGCTTCCTCCCTGGTAGGATTCATAATTTTCATAAATTACATTATGGCAAAATGTGCATGAGGGTGGGGTATATCTCAGTGGTGGACAGAACATTTGCATATCATGCACAAGGCTCTTGGTTAATTCTCTAAAACCAGAAAAGTAAAATGAAACAATATCCTGTAATTAGTGAACAATATGGTGACAGAAGTCATGGACTACTTCAGAAAGGGGAAGCTGAGGGGATTCTGAGTGAGGAGGTAAGAACACGGTCTGGGCTGGGAGGTGGCGCATGCATTTAATCCCAGCACTCGGGAGGCAGAGCCAGGAGGATCTATGTGAGTTCAAGGCCAGTCTAGTCTGCAGAGCGAGCTCCAGGACAGGCACCAAAACTACACAGAGAAACCCTGTCTCAAAAAACCAAAAAGTGATATCATTATGGGCTGGAGAAATGGCTCAGAGGTTAGGAGCACTCGCTGCTCTTCCAGAGGACCCGGGTTCAATTGCCAGCACCCATATGGCAGCTCACAACTGTCTGTAACTCCAGTTCCAGGGCATCTGACACCCTTACATCAATGCACGTTAAATAAAAAACAATAAAATTTAAAAAAAAAAGAAATTAAGATGTTTAAAATATAGGCTGGGCCTGGTGAGACGGTTCGGCAGGGTTCGGCAGGCAAAATTGCTTACCATGTAAGCCCACGACCTGAACTAGATCCCAAAACCCATGGAAGGTGGAAGAAAAGAACTGACTTCCCAAAGCTCTCAGACTTCCACATACAGCAGGCATGCTCACACCCACACAACAATTAACACACACATTATCATTCATTCTCTCTCTCTAATAAATTAAATAAGATCTTTAAGATCTTATTTTAAATTTAAGATCTTATTTAAAAATATAGGCAGCTGGGAGATTGTGGCAGTAGTGAGACTCTTTCCAAAAAATAAATAAACAAAACAAATTTTTAAAATGCCCAAAGAGTGAGGAGTAAAGTGTAGGAACTGACTACTTCAGGAGGGGGTTGGAGAAGCCACTGGAGATGAACCTTCTGTGTAGCATGAACTGTGGCAGCAACAGAGAAGGTTTGGCCAGGGAGAGGAAAAGGGCTTCATGTGAAGACACATAGCATCTTTATAGGGTAAGTTAAAGGCTTCAAAGACTGTAGGGGAATTTGAGTGGAAACAGGAAACTGGGGAATTATGGCATAGGCCAGGCAAAAGATGATGGTGGCCTACAATACAGAGCACAGAAAGGGGGTCTGAACTTGTAGAGGACTCAAGATTAAACCCTGAGAGAAACCCAACTAGGGAGAGAAGAAAAGTGTCTAGTAAAGGAGACTGAGGCATCCAGGAAGCTGAAATAAGAGGATCAAAGAGTTCGAGGCCATTTAGACTATACAGCAAGACCCTGACTCAAAATCAAAAAACAAACAAACAAAAAACATACAAAGCAAACAAGCAAGCAAACAAACAAACACAAAAAAGAAAGACAAACCCCTGCAAACCACATCAGGTGCAGTGGTGGATACCTACAGACCCAGCTAGGAGCAGCTAGCTCAACAGAGAAAGTCCAAGAGCAAAGTATTAGCAACAGCAATGGCGACAAAGCTTCAAAGAGTAAACTGAGCCGGGCGGTGGTGGCGCACGCCTTTAATCCCAGCACTCGGGAGGCAGAGGCAGGCAGATCTTTGTGAGTTCAAGGCCAGCCTGGTCTACAGATCGAGATCCAAGAACGGCGCAAAGCTACACAGAGAAACCCTGTCTCGAGGAAAAAACAAACAAACAAAAAACCAAAAACAAAGAGTAAACTGTATTGACTCTTCCAGAGATTACAGAAATGAAAAGTATCCATTGAATTTGGCAACATTGTAGCCATTGGTGAAGCTAACAATTTTGAAGAGCAATTAGAAGAGAAGCCAGAATGATATTGACTAAAGCTTCAGTGAAAGATAAAGTTGAACTGGTATAGGCAGAAAACTATGAAATGAGAATTTTAAAAAAGTTAGCTGGGGCCGGGCGGTGGTGGCGCACGCCTTTAATCCCAGCACTCGGGAGGCAGAGCCAGGCGGATCTCTGTGAGTTCAAGGCCAGCCTGGGCTACCAAGTGAGTTCCAGGAAAGGCGCAAAGCTACACAGAGAAACCCTGTCTCGAAAAACCAAAAAAAAAAAAAAAAAAGTTAGCTGGACTGTGGTAGCGCGTGCCCTTGATCCCAGCACAGGGGGGGTGGGGGAGGGGAGACGCAGCCAGGCGGATCTCTGTGAGTTTGAAGCCAGCCTGGTCTACAGAGCGAGTTCCAGGACAGCCAGAGTAACAGAGAAACTCCTACCCCTCAAAATAAATAAATTAGAAAATGATGAAGCTGTGCCCAGTAGCACATGCTTGTACTCCTAGCACTAAGTCAGTCTGGGGTACATGTCAAAAAAGATGATAGCTTGAGGGGCCTTTGAGAGACATGGGAACATAATCTGCAAGCGGATGGAAAGAGTTTTTTTTTGAAACATAGGATTTGGTGAATGACATTGAAAAATAATGATGAGGAAGTCAGTGATCATACTTAAACCAGATGGTGATGACATATGTTAGGAACAAGAATATTGCCAGATGGTGTGTGTCTCAAGCCTTTTATCTCAGCACTCGGGAAGCAGAGGCAGGCAGTTCCTCCGTGAGTTCGAGGCCAGCCTGGTCTACAAAGAGAGTTCCAAGACATCCAAGGTTACAGAGAAACCTTGTCTCAAAAAACAAACCCCGCCCCACACACAGCCAGAGCAAATTTATTTGCTTCCAAGGATGTTTCCACCAGACTACAGTTTGTTTTCCTATGAAGAAGCCCCCCCAGGGGGTGGTAATATAAAATGTGACTGAATTTGAGCACTGTACCACTTTCTGATGTGATTAATCCCTTGGTAAAGATTAAGCTCTTTTGGAGAGTATTAATACTTTGCCAATCTAATCTAATAGCCACACAAGCCAATCAAATAAAATAAGCTTATAGTGGTGAGATACTAGGCATGAAAAGGGTCTCTAAATTCATGGCTGAGGGGAAAGCTGTTTTTCTTTGAGACAGGGTCTACGAATGTAGCCAAAACTCAAATTCCATGATCCTCCTGGCTAAGCTTCTCGGTTGTTGCTAAAACACTGAAGACTTACAAACTGTCAACTCCAGTGTTCAACAGTGGAACTAAGCTTTAAAAAAAAACAACATGCCGGGCGGCGCACGCCTTTAATCCCAGCACTGGGGAGGCAGAGTCAAGCGGATCTCTATGAGTTCGAGGCCAGCCTGGGCTACAGAGTGAGTTCCAGGAAAGACGCAAAGCTACACAGAGAAACCCTGTCTCGAAAAAAAAAAAAGAAAGAAAGAAAAACCAAAACAACAACAAAAACAAACAAACAAACAAAAAACTAATTCAACACCTTCCACACAATGTATAATATTCCCTTGCTGGGGAGGGGTCTAGGCCCCTCCCCTCCCTAAAAATTTATAGGCAGTTAACGGTTGCTAGGGGGGAGGGGCTCACGAGATCCCACCAGTCCTAAGGATCTATAGCAATTCATGGTTGGGGGGGGGGGGGAGCAATTTCTTTACGGTAGTAGTCCAGGTTTCTCTGGATAATTCCTCACTGACATTCCTGTAAGTAACCTTAAATCTACTAGTTGAGCTACACACATACACAGAAAAATAAATGAAAGTAACAGGGGATTGTGAAGGGGATCAGCAGGAATGGGGTGTGTGTGGGAAAATGAAAAAAAAAATTACCCTACTACTTTTGATAGTACAGTGACTTCCCGTCTAGATGTTTTAGGAGTCCTGCCTCCTAAAGGAAGATAGGCATCAATTCTTTCCGTAACACAGGGAAACTGCTTTACTTAGACACTTAAATTGAGTACCTGATGTCAAACAAAAATATAAATTTCTGATTTAACAACCCATTCTGATATTTACGGTAGGTCGCAAGTGTTTGAGGAAATGAATTACGCAGGATGGAGGGCTTCAGGTACTTCTATACACACTCCCATCTTTAGAAAGGGTTAAGGGACTCAGCCACCAGGGGGGAAACAAGTTCAATTATTCAACAATATGAGAAGAGGTAACATTCAGCACACTACACCAGCCTCATGGCTGAACCATCGAAAAAGTCCGGTAGGGTCCAAACGCCCGGAATAATTAATCCGATCACTTGACACCAAGTAAGAAACATTTAGGTCTCTTCTAGTCCCAATTTTTCGCGTGGCCCAGATTCCAGAAGCTACGGGGAAGATGGGATCCCAGAAAGCCTGTTGATTCAACAGGCAACCCCAGTTCACAGGTTCCGGGTGATACTGCGTGGGGAAAGGCCCGAAGAGTCTGAGCAACCACGGCGCTTTTCTGTCCCTTTCCCCGGTAGATCCGGAAAGGCCAGGGCCTCCCGGGGTTCTTCCCGCAGTGGGCACCCCAATGCCTCTTCCCACTACGGGACCAGGCCCCGGGAGTCCGGCTCGCCACCTGCGCACGCCAGAAACACACCCCAGGCTGAGCTTTACCTGCTTGAAGGTCGCTGTTTCTCCGCTGCGCTAAGCTCCCACGGAAGAAAATGGAGTCGCCGAACCGAGTCTGGAAAAGGATAGTCCGGACCCACCGCAAGGGCCCCCGCAGCCGCCGCCGCCGCCGCCGCCGCCGCCGCCGCTACCACCGTCGCCGCTGCTGCGTAAACGTGCTACGTCACCTCCGGCTCTCTGTCATTGGGAGTGGGCGGGTCACTTCTTGTTCTCTTTTCCCCTCCGGTGTCTAGCGCTTTCTCCTCGAGTGTGCGAACGCTGACTGAAGGTAATAAGGAACGAAGCCGCCACGGAGCAACCAGGACGAAGCGGGGTCCCGAAGGCCACCCGGGCCAGCGTGTTCCTTAAGCCGCTCTAGCCAAAGGAACCATAAAGATTCAGGCTAAGGTGTCTTCACTTCCTCCTCTTCGTCGTTCCGCCCTTAGCTTCCGGTTCCGGGGAAGGGCCAAATTTTCTTGGATGATTAGGGACTCTCCAGTCTAGGATGGCTGTCTTGTCGCTCCTGTTGTTGGGCGGTTTGTGGAGCGCTGTGGGAGCGTCCGACATGGCTGTCGTTACGTGCGGCTCCGTGGTGAAGCTACTCAATACGCGCCATAACGTCCGACTGCACTCTCACGACGTGCGCTATGGGTCAGGTACGGAGGGAGACCAACCCGGGTTGGGTGGGCTGCCTAGGCCGGTGAGCCCCGAAGGGGGCGGGGCCTCCAATGCTGAGGGCGTGGTCTTGGAAAGTTAAAGGTGCCCTGGGGAGATTCATGAAGAGGACGATCGAGTTGCTAAGGAAATTAATTAAATCGTAATGTTAGTTTCTGTTTGATGAGTGTGTGCTAAACGTGTTACATACTTTTCAATTTTTAACATTGTATTGAGATAGTAAAGTTATTTTCATAGGTGAAGAAATAGACTCAGCTATTGCTCAAAGCCTTACAGCTAGTGAATGATGGAGACAGGGTTTAATCCAACTCTGTCCAGGTTTAAAAATCTTTCAGATTCCATGGGCTGCCACTATTTTGTGCTGGAGAGAGAGACATATAGAGCATGACAACATATGCTGAATCTCTGAGGTTTTAGACTTCAAGAGCTCACTCTTTGATTACAACCCTTTGTCTTATACTTGTTTCTTAGCTCATACCTTTTAGCACTCTTTCATTTAGCAATAACTTCCTTAAATAACTTAAGCGTTGACAGACATTGCAAAGGAAAGTCTGCTTTTTATCATATGCAATGAATGCTAAGTATTTTGGGGCTCATTCGTTCGGCATAGCTTTAAAGAGCTCTTTTTTTTTTTTTTGGTTCTAGTATTGTTCTAGACAGGAGATACTGTAGTGATCAAACAATTAAACAAGACAAATGGCAGGTGTGGTGGCTGCTATCTGTAATCCTAGCACTGGAAAGGCTGAAGTGGCAGGGTTGTGACTTAAAGATCAGCCTGGACTACACAGTGAGAGCTATCTCAAAACATCACACAAGAAATTCAAAGGCAGGGGCTGGAGAGATGGCTCAGAGGTTAAGAGCACTGGCTGCTCTTCAGAGGGCCTGAGTTCAAGTCCCAGCAACCACATGGTGGCTCACAGTCATCTGTAATGAGATCTGGTGCCCTCTTCTGGCCTGCAGGCGTATATACAGGTATACGTAAATATAAATCTTTTTTAATTCAGAGGCTGGCTAATTAGTTTAGTGTTAGAGTATTTGCCAAGCATTTGATAGGCCCTAGGTTCTGTCCTCATACTGAGGGGGAATAAAAGTAATGAGATTCAACATGAGATGTATTCAAGATAATTTGAATGACCGAGGATGCTGTTTGCTTAGTTAGTCTGTGGTTCCCAACTCTAAGAACCTGTCTGACCAGTTTAGTCCAGGGAATGTATAGTCATCATTGGGATATCTTTATATTCCTAACCACCTATTCAGGAAACACCTACCTGTATGTCAGGCGTATTACATTTTAATTTAATCTGTTTCCTGTTTTGGATCTACTAAATTAAAATAGAGTTAGAAAGAGGCCCAGTAGACTTCAAATCTTTACCAGTGGTTCTTATGGGTAGCCAGATTTTGAAACCATGTTTACTCGGAACCTTAGGAGAGGAATCTATGATACAGTGTTAGATACAATATTCTTTTAAAAGCTTCGTTTTTTTTTTTTTTTTTTGAGACAGAGTCTATCTATCCCTGGCTGTCCTGCTGCTAGGAACTCACTCTGTAGACCAGACTGGCCTACAGAAGCAGTGGATATCTACAAGTTCTAGGCCAGCCTAGTCCATGTAGGGAGTTTTAGGCCTGCCAAGGCTACATTCTGTGGTCAGAGTCTATCTCACAAATAAAAATAAATTTTTAAAAAATGAAAGAGAGCCCGGCGGTGGTGGCGCAGGCCTTTAATCCCAGCACTTGGGAGGCAGAGCCAGGCGGATCTCAGTGAGTTTGAGACCAGCCTGGTCTACAGAGTGACTTTGGTACATTGGGTACATTGCTCAAAATTCCTAACAATTCAATGTAAAGTTGGGACGGTAACAGTACCTGTCTCAGAGTAAAATGCATCAGTTATGTAAGAATGAATATTCAGTCAAGTAGGGTAGGCGGCTTTTAGTCCTACCATTCAAGAGGCAGAGAGAGGTGGATCTCTGAGGACAGCCTGGTCTACCTACAGATTTTCAGGCCAGCCAGGGTTACATAGTGAGACCCTGTCTCAAACAAATAAACAAACAAAAATCCAAATTAGGGGCCAGGTGGTGGTGCATGCCTTTAATCCTAGCACATGGGAGACAGGCAGATCTCTGTGAGTTTGAGGCTAACCTTGTGTACAGAGTGAGTGAGTTCCAGGACAGCTCTCGAAAAACCAAAAAAAAAAAGAAAAATGTACTATTCCTTACCGGACTAATCCAAGTTCTTTGCTTGAATAATTTGGAGTTTTTGTTTTTGTTGCTGTTTTTTGTTTTTGTTTTTTTTGAGACAAGGTTTCTCTGTGTAGCTTTGCGCCTTTCCTGGAACTCGCTTTGGAGACCAGGCTGGCCTCGAACTCACAGAGATCCGCCTGGCTCTGCCTCCCGAGTGCTGGGATTAAAGGCGTGCACCACATTTTTCTTTAAAACCTACGGCTACATGACCTTTAATCCCAGCACTGGGAAGGTAGAGGCAGGCGAATCTCTGTGTTCGAGGCCAGCCTCCTCTACAGAGTGAGTTCTAGGACAGCCAAAACTACTTAGATAGAGCGTATTTCAAGAAACAAAAACCAAACAACTACAGCTACATATTTCACTCAGTATTTTTAACGTGCAGAATTGTACTAGCTAAGGTATGACCGTACAAATTTATATGATCTAAGAGTATTTTAGTTTCAGCATTTGAGACAAGGTCTATATAGTTCTGACTGGCATAGAACTGCCAGAGGACGATTTGGGGCATTCAGGGTGGGGGTTTGGGGGAGCTGGTTCTTTCCTTCTACTGTGGATCCTCAGGATTACACTCGAGCCATCAGGTATGACGTCAAGTACTTTTAACCACTGAGCCAAGTCATTGGCCCCTTTTATATATTATTTTAAATAAGATTTCTATTATTTTCTATTTGTGTGTGTGCAGGGTGTGGTGATGCACACCTTTACTCCCAGCACTCAAAAGGTAGAAGCAGGCAGATCTCTGAGTTCAAGGCCAGCCTGGTCTACATAGGGAGCTCCAATACAGCGGGGACTACATAGAGAGACCCTGTCTTAAAAAAAAAAAAAGACTAATTATGTGCATGTTCAAGTGCTCATGAATACAGGTGCCTATAGAGGCTAAAAGTGTTGGGTCCCCTAGAACTGGAGTTAACAGGTAGTTATGAGTCTGCACTATGTAGGTGCTGGGAACTGAACTGGCCTTCTGTAAGAGCAGTATTGTCTCTTGCACCCTTTGACACTTTTTACCTGCGTTCTGGAAATTGATGTTTGGTTGTCAGGTTTGCGTGGCTAGTGCTCTTACCCACTGAGCCATCTCCCTGGCTCACACATTGTTTTTTGGGGGGCATGATCTCCCACTGGGAGCTAGGGCTTACCAATTTGTCTAGGCTGACAGGTCAGTGAGCTCAAGGCTGGCTGGCTCCACCTTTCCAATGCTGAGATTACAAGTGCAGGCCACGATGCCCAGCTTTTTTAAGGTGGGTTCTGAAGATAGAACTTGGGTAATCAGGCTTGGTAGCATGTGTCTTTACCTGATGAACCATCTTGCTAACCCACTTCCATGGAATTTTCTGCTGTAACGTGTGAAAACGAATTCTTTTCATGTTTATTTTGTATGGGGAAGAATGAATGTGTATCCTTGAATGCATCTGGTAGCCAGAGAACAACCTGCAGAAATCAGTTCTCTTTTTATTATGTGGGTTCTGGGGATGACCTTAGCCTGTCGGGCTTAGGCAGCCGGTGCCTTTACCCAATGAGCATCTCATTGGTCTTTTCACACATTTTTAAGTGTGTCTCATCTACAGTATATGGGAACATTTAGCATGTTTTAAATTTTAACATTGTGAAAGTAAAATATTACCAACATAGTGTTTCTTCCCCACCATACAACTTTTGTGACACAGGGCACATCTTTGGCCCTGGAAAGTGAAGGGTTAAGTTGAAACTCCTGTGCCTTTTTCTTCTTTTGTCAATTTTGTAGGGCTATGTATTTATTGTTAGCTATAATTAGTGCAGAAAGGGGACAGAAAGCTCACAGGCTACTCAGTTTCACAAGATACACTTCGGGGCAAAGAAAGTCTGGTTTTTGCCAATAATATCCTAGGGTCTTGGTGGACACCTTCCTGAGTAAGAGGGTCTCATTCCTAAAGAGGACAAGCCTATCATAGGTGCCCCTCAATGAGGGGAAGGCCAACTGGTGGGCCTGTGGGTGATGGTCCCCATCTTGGTAGGACCTTGGTGGGAGCTCAAGCAGTCCTGACAATCACAGCAGCAGCTGCTGCTGTCCCTCTTCTCTGTGGTGTCATCACCTACTGGGACAGGTCCTTCTGGGGACTGGGCACTCTAGCTGGTATTCCTCTGCTAACTGTTCTCCCAACCCCAGGACCTCTGATAGGAGGAGCATGTGGCATCCAAGCAGTGTCAATATCTTTAGAGAGTAGCATTTTTCATAATCATGGATACCAAGTTCTCCGCACACAACAGCACCAGACCTAAAACCTGTTTTTCTTCATGCTCTGGCCATTTAGCATCTTGTCTCTTGATTTTGCTGAACTCATCACAGTCTCGGGATCAAATTCTTATGCTTGTCCAAGACCTTAAAGGTGCAATGAAGATTGAACAAATGACCATCTCACAGGACATGTCTCATTCTGTAGTCAACATGTGCAGCCTGGTGTTCTACTCAGAGTCATGACTGGTGTTCCACGACAGCCAGTGTTTTAAGGGTGACATTTCAAATCCTTAATATCTAGGGAGGATATAAATGAAGGTGTGATGTAGGTTTTCTTAAAAACAATGCAAGCTTGGGAGAAGCTTTACCAGTAGTGGATGGGTCCTTGATTGCTCCATCACACTGAAAATGACTCTTCAGAACCAGGTATCAGGCATCTCCAAACTGCCTCCCTCTCTGCCTTACCTTTTTTTTTTTTGCCTGCAGGTAGTGGGCAGCAGTCAGTGACAGGGGTAACCTCTGTGGATGACAGCAACAGTTATTGGAGGATACGGGGGAAGACCGCCACAGTGTGTGAAAGGGGAACCCCCATCCGATGTGGCCAGCCCATCCGGCTGACGCACATCAACACTGGTCGAAACCTCCACAGTCACCATTTCACTTCACCTCTTTCTGGAAACCAGGTGAGGGGACATGCAATGGTCAGTCCTGATACAGAGTCGCAGAACTTATGGAAGGAATCTTTCTGTGTGTGTGTGTGTGTGTGTGTGTGTGTGTGTGTACGTGTGTACGTACACACATACATACACACAACATGGGAATTTATTGGAGTGACTTACAGGCTGCAGTCAAACAATGGCTAGTTATGAATGTAAAGTCCAAGAATCTAGTAGCTGCTCAGTCCCATGAGGCTGGGTATCTCAGCTGGTCTGCTGGGATCCCAAAGAAGGAATGGATGTGCTGACAGGCGAGGGCAAGCAGATGAAGAACAAACCCTTCTTTCTTCCATTGTCCTTATATACCCTTCCAGCATAGGTGTGGCCAGATTAAACTGTACCTTCCAGCCTCAAGGTCTGGATTAAAGGCATGTGTCTTCCCACCTCAAGATCCGGGTCAAAGGCATGTCATCTTCTTGCCTCAAGATCTGGATCACATGCAGGGCGATGGTGGTGCACGTCTTTAATGCCAGCACTCGGGAGGCAGAGCCAGGCGGATCTCTGTGAGTTCAAGGCCAGCCTGGGCTACCAAGTGAGTTCCAGGAAAGGTGCAAAGCTACACAGAGAAACCCTGTCTCTAAAACAAAACAAAACAAAACAAAAAAAAAGAGTCTGGATCACAAGTGTGCCCTCCATTTCTGAATTATAGTTCATTCCAGTTATGGCCAAGTTGACAACCAAGAATAGCCATCACATCTGCTCTGCCTTGCTCAGTTGACTTGTTTGATCTCTTGGTTCTTAACTTACTCCATCCTTCCTTCCTTCCTTCTCTTCCTTCCTAAATATGGTTCATTTCATGAATTTGTGTGTCCTCCTTGAACAGGGACCATGCTGATCTCTGTGTCATTCCAACTTTAGTGTATGTGCTGCTAAAATGAACATATTAACCCTTTCTAGGTGTAGATGTTCTCTTTTCTGCAGACTTGGAAAAATGATTCTGTCTCAAAAATGTGAAGAAAATTGTTTCTGGTCAGAGTGGAAACTTTACATCTAGACCAAAGCATGAAATAGGGAGAAAAGTCAGAATAGGATGCATTAATATACCATCAAGTTTTGACAAATACTGCAATAAAACTAGTGTTTCCAAATTTACAATGAAGAGTTTTGCAGGGCTGGAGAGATGCCTCAGCAGTTAAGAGCACTGGCTGTTCTTTCAGAGGTCCTGAGTTCAAATCCCAGAACCTACATGGCAGCTCACAACCTTCTGTAATGGGATCTGATTTAAATAATAATAATAAATAACCACCGAGCCATCTCTCAAACTCCATCTCTATGCTACTTTTTAAAACCTCATGCTTTCAGGCACTCCTCAATGACTCCTTACTCCAAACACAGGTGTTTTTTATTGCTCTGTGTGTGTGTGCATGCGCAGGTGCAAACATTTGAGGTCAGAGGACAGCTTGTAGGAGTTGGCTTTCTCTTTCCACTTTGTGGATCCCAGAGACGAAACTTAAGGAGTGAGTACCTTCCCTACCAAGTCATCTCTCTAGCCCTTTTTTTGTCTTTCCTTTTTAACTCAACAGGATTTATTTTTTACTGTCTGGGAGGAGGCCACAGTATGGTGTCAGAGTGTTGATTGGCAGATTTCTCTGGGGCCTCACTTTGCATTTGCAGACCATCTGCCCTAGTTTTCCCCTGTAACTTATGAAGCAAATGTGCTACAGTTAACGTAGCAGTGCTGACACATTATCTCTAACTAAAGTCCATAGGGTATTCTTTTTTTTTTAATTTTATTTTTTATTTTATATGCATTGGTGTTTTACCTTCATGTATATCTGTGAGGGTGTTGGATCCCCTGGAACTGGGGTTACAGTTTTGAGCTGCCATGTGAGTGCTGGGAATTGAACCTGAGTCCTTTGGAAGAATAGCCAGTGCTCTTAACCACTGGGCCATCTCTCCAGCCCCCCACCTCCACCCCTGCGCCCCCATAGGGTGTTTCTTTAGTTTTTTATTTTAAGATTTATGTGTATGAGTGTTTTGCCTGAATGTATGTATATGCCTCCCATGCATACCTAGTGCCCTCAGAGGTCAGAAAAAGGCCTGAGTCCCCCAGGACTGCCATCACAGATGATTGTGAGCTGCTGTGAGGGTGCTGGGGTCCAACCTGGGTCCTCTCAAACTGCACCTAGTGCCTTATTTGCTGAGCTCTCTCTGCAGCCCGCATTTCTTTAGTTTTATCTAATGTCCTTTTTCTGTTACAGGATAGACATTTAGTTGTCATGACTCATTAGACTCCTCTAGCTGTTAGAGTTTTTAAGAATTTCCTTGTTTTCACTGACTTTGACCATCTTGAGGAATGCTAGTCAGGTGTATTGTTCATGCCCCACCTTTGGAATATAATGTTTTCTCATGATGAAAGCCGTGAGGAAGGTCACAGGGGTAAGTACCATTTTTATCACATCCTATCAAGGGTGCATTCTGTCAACATGATTTGTGACAGTAATTTTGACCTTGCCCACCTGGCTTTACGGGGTTTCTTTTGTAAAGTCATGCTTTCATTTGGTTCTCTGTGAAGTCACTGTCTCCAGTCCACACTTTGGTAGTTAGGGGATTATATTCCTTTATATTGTACTGGAATAACTACAGAAATTATTTGGGTGTATGTGGGGGGGTGTCTTTTCTCGATTCACTTATTCATTCATACCAGTATGAGTTCATGGATATATAATTTGTACTTTGAATTATAACCCAATATTAACTGTTTTCATTTTATTGTTCAAGTTGTTCCAACTTTGCCTTTGGCAATTCTTTCAGTTGACTTATACATCCATCTCTTTGATAGAATCCTATTTTAAAGCACTTGCTTATTTTCTGGCACTACAAGATGTTCAAGACTCATCTAGTATATTTCTTGGCCCACTTCTGAAATCCTCTATTTCCTTGATGAGCTTGCTTCCGTTTACTGGAGAATGGTCTTAGAACCAAGCTCCAGGCTCTTCCCAAGCTTGCACTGCTGGATTGTTACTTCTTCTATGTCCTCTCACCTGGCAGAACAAGAAGTGGATGTTTGTGCTGTCCCTTCCCCACAGAGTAATAGTTAGAATGAAGTTAAAATAAATAGTAAGAGTTTGTTTAGAAGACCAGATGCAGTAGTGTGCACCCAGAGTCTCAGTTGTTTAAATGGAAGATCACTTGAGCCCACATGGGCCCACAGCCATCTTGGACAACTGAACAAGTCCGTGTCTCTAACAACAGAAAATTAAGGACTACCAGCAAGATGGCTTAGTTGGTAAAAGCGCTTGATGACCTGAGTTTGGTCTTGTACCCACCTGCCTTGTGAATGGAGAACCAACCCCATAAGTTGTCATCTGACCTCCACATGCATGCCATGGCATGTCTGCACCCACACATAAGTAACATTTAAAAGGTAAACAGGAAAAAACTTAGGAATAAAACACATGGCAGATCTAATATTAATTTAAAAAGTAGGATTTGGATCATAATCTAAGAGGACAAGTTTTCTCTTGTGCCCTTCATGTCTTTTTATTCCTCCATAGTTTATTTCATTTTAAAAATTTGTTAACCAACTGGGTATGGTGGCGCACGCCTTTAATCCCAGCACTCAGGAGGCAGAGGCAGGTGGATATTGAGTTTGAGGCCAGCCTGGTCTACAGAGTGAGTTCCAGGACACTTAGGACTGTTACACAGAGGAACCCTGTCTTGAAAAACAAAACAAACAAACAAATAAATAAAACCCCAAATTTGTTCAACCACAACAGAAAGTTCCAGTTTGTTTCTTTTGGATAATTTTATTTTTCTTCTTATTGACTCCTTATTTAATTTATTTGGAGACAGGGTCTCTTGTAACCTTGGCTATCCTCAAACTGCCTATATAGTGGATGATCTTGAACCCCGGGTCCTTCTGTCTCCACCTCCTGAATGGTAGGCTACAGGTGTGCTCTGCCATTCTGAGCACCATTTCTCCACTCTTCAGACCTGTCAGATTGTTACTGTTGCCGCTTTCTGTCTTTCAGGAAGTGAGTGCCTTTGGCGAGGAAGGTGAAGGCGACTATCTGGATGACTGGACAGTGCTCTGTAATGGACCCTACTGGGTGAGGGATGGTGAAGTGAGATTCAAACATTCTTCCACCGAAGTTCTCCTGTCTGTCACAGGAGAACAGTATGGTCGACCTATAAGTGGACAAAAAGAGGTACATGGTATGGCCCAGCCAAGTCAGAACAACTACTGGAAGGCTATGGAAGGCATCTTCATGAAGCCCAGTGAGTTGTTGAAGGCAGAAGTTCATCATGCAGAACTGTGACTAAATCTTCTGAGCCACTGTCAACCACACAGTGTTTGTAGACATCTGTTGCTGCTTTACCCTGGGTTCCCTGGTCCAGGTCCTCTGAGCAGTGGCTAGGCCCCCACTGAGATGCAGAGGCACAGTAGGAAGCAGTGGCTGCATTTCGACCCGCAGCCCTTCACACTTGAATTGGTCGCTCTCCCAGATTTGATCAGTTCTCAAGAGAGGACTTGTTTGTGATACTTTTCGTTCGTACTGTTAAGAGAAAGCTGAGGAACTTCCCTCTTAGCTGGGAAGTTAAGGCATCATGGATTATTAACTTGTCTGATTTTCCCCTATTTTTCTTTTTCCAAAATGATAAATAAAAAAATAAAGGGAATATTTGTTTGGCCATTTATTAGGGGGGCTATTTCAGGATCTGCCTGCTAAATCCTCAAGTCCTAATCCTGTGGGATGGTCTTTCTGTATGCTGTGAATATGTGTTGCTATGATTGTTTGATAAATAAAGTTGCATTGGCCTATGGCAAGGCAGGATAAGGTTAGGCAGTACATTGAAATTGAAGACTCGAGGAAGAAGGGTAGAGTTGAGGAGATGCCAGCCTGCCACCCAAGGAGCAACAAAATGCCAGCAGACCAGTAATGCCACGGCTACGTGGCAACATAGATTAATAGAAATTAGTGGAGTTAAGTTATAAGAGGTAGCTAACAAGAAGCCTGACCCATAGGCCATACAGTTTGTAAGTAATAGAAGCCTCTGTGTGTTTACTTGGGACCAAGCAGTTGTGAGACTCGGGTGGGAGAGATTCGTCCTGACTGCAGGGCAGGGCAGGTGGGAGAGATTCGTCCTGATTGCAGGACCAGGCAGGACCAGAGAAACTTATGGCTACATCCTAAGATATTCAATATGCTGGGAATCTTCACTGTGGGCCATTTTACAAGATTTATTTGCATATAAGCCTTTCTCTCTGTACCTTCACTTCTTCCCCAGCACATCTTTATTAAGACCTTAAGAGTTCAGCATAGGGCTGGAGAGATGGCTCAGTGGTTAAGAGTACTGGCTGCTCTTCCAAAGGTCCTGAGTTCAATACCCAGCAACCACATGGTGGCTCACAACCATCTGTAATGAGATCTGGTGCCCTCTTCTGGCCTGCAGTCATATATGCAGGCAGAATACTATATACATAATAAATAAGTCTTTAAAAAAATAGTTTAGCATAATATATAGCTAATGACATTTTCCTCTGAATCTGTTATGTATTGTGGAATATTAGTTTAAGATGTGTTACATTCATTTATGCTGTGGAATATTTGTTTAATGATGCCTTAAAGATGTATTGCATTCTTTTATGTTGCATTTGTTTAATTATGTGAAGCTGTGTTACTGTGCCTGTCTAAAACACCTCATTGGTCTAAGAAAGAGCTGAATGGCCAATAGCAAGGCAGGAGTGGGATAGGCGGGGCTGCCAGGCAGAGACAATAAATAGGAGAAATCTAGGCTCCAAGAGAGAAGAGAGAAGAGCAAGGAGTGGTAAGAGGAGGACACCAGGGCTGGAGAGATGGCTCAGAGGTTAAGAGCACTGACTGCTCTTCCAAAGGTCCTGAGTTCAATTCCCAGCAACCACATGGTGGCTCACAACCATCTGTAATGAGATCTGGTGCCCTCTTCTGGCCTGCAGTCAAACATGCTGTATATATAATAAATAAATAAATAAATAAATCTTTAAAAAAAAAAAAAAAAAGAGGACACCAGAGGCCAGCCACCCAGCCACACAACCACACAGCCAGCCATGGAGTATGAAGGAAAGAAAGATATGTAGAATAAAGAAAGGTAAAAAGCTCAGAGGCAAAACGCAGTTAAGGAAAAACAGGATAATTTAAGTTAGAAAAGCTGGCTAGAAACAAGCCAAGCTAAGGCTGGGCATTCGTGAGTTAAGAATGAGTCTCTGTGTATTTATAATACTAGCCACCATGTAAAAGCCCTTCATTTCATCTCCACAGACTTATCTCAGGATAGATATACTTTTAACAATGTAGAACAGAAAAACTGAGTAACTGCCTGCATTCTTTAAAGTAGTAAATAATTTTGTGATAGGAACTGTGTCTGCCTTGATCTTTTTTGCTACTCTACAGTTGTGTTTTTTTATTTCTGTCCTCAAACAGGAATCTTTTTTTTTTTCAAGGTTTTTTGTTTGTTTGGTCTTTGTTTTTGTTTTGTTTTCAAGATAGGGCTTCTCTGTGTAATAGTCCTGGATATTCTGAAAGTGGCTTTGTAGACCAGACTGGCCTCAAACTCACAGAGATTCACCTGCCTCTGCCTCCAGAGTGCTGGGATCAAAGGTGTGCGCCACCACCATACAGCATGCTCCTACATTAACTTGTCAGTGGTAAACAGAAGTGACTCCCATCTGGTGGGAATTCTTTCTTCTCCTCTTCTCCTCCGCCCTTTTTTTTTTTTTTTTTTTTTTTAGATTTTATGTATATAAGTGCATGTCTGTATACCACATGCCCAAAGAGGGCATCGGATCCTCCAGAACTGCAGTTACAGATGGTTGGGAGCTGGATGCTGGAAATGAAACTGGAATCTTCTGGAAGATTGACCAGTGCTCTTAATTGCTGAGCCATTTCTCTACTCCTGCTTTTTTTTGGGGGGGTGGCAGACAGGGTCTCACTATGTTGCTCTCTTGACTGACCTGGAACTCCTATGTAGACCATGCTATCCTCAAAACCACAGAAATCCATCCATTTCTGCCTCCTGAGTGCTGGAATTAAAGATTCATGCCACCTTGTGCAACTTAATACAAACTTTTTTTTTTTTACTTTAGAAATTTATTGTTTCCTATTTGCCTTAAATTGTTAATGTGGAATATTTGCAGATAATCCTATGTTAGGCATGGGCCATGACGTTAAGAATAAGAAACTTCAGCCAGGCGGTGGTGGCGCACGCCTTTAATCCCAGCACCTGGGAGGCAGAGCCAGGCGGATCTCTTGTGAGTTCGAGGCCAGCCTGGACTACCAAGTGAGTTCCTGGAAAGGCACAAAGCTACACAGAGAAACCCTGTCTCGAAAAACCAAAAAAAAAAAAAAAAAAAAGAAAAAAAAAAAGAAACTTCAATCCTTTTACAGAAAACTTGTGTTCTCAGTAAATTAGAGCCAAGAATCAGGATGAGGTCCCTGTGCTGCCCTCTCTGGCTCTGTTCTACTTTTGTTGTGCTGATTCCTTGTTTATCTTCAGAAAGAAGAAGAGAACTAATAAAGTGAGTGTGGTAGTGAAGGGGAAAATAAAAATGATAAATTTGCTGGACGCACGCCTTTAATCCAGCACTTGGGAGGCAGAGGCAGGCGGATCTCTGTAAGTTTGAGGCCAGCCTGGGCTACAGAGTGAGTTCCAGGGCAGCCAGGCCTACACAGAGAAACCCTGTCTCAAAAAAAGGAAAACTAGAATAAAAGAAAAAAAAGATTAATGTTATTAAGGATTTACCAATTAGTTTGCTTCGAAACATTAGTTACAGAGAAATAAAATTCAGCTGAAGAAGCACTGCTTTGCTGGGCAGTTGAAAGGAAACAACTCCAGCTCCTTCCAGCTGCCCAGTTAGGCTTCACACCCATTGTCAAAAAGAGCTTGCCTCTGCTAGGCAGTTCAGAAAAGATGACCCTGGCTGACAGTCGCTTATTAAGCCCTGTGCCTCTTCTCAGGAAGGGCATAAGCCTGCCAGGACAAAAGCTGTCTGTCTGTCTGGAGATAAATGTAACAGTATCTTTAAATTGTAAATCTCATCATTTGTCCAAAACAACCAAACTTACAATTTCTGTCTCTGTAAAACATGTTTAATTGCTCAAAGTGGGAACTAAAAGAGATTTGTAGATGAAAGCATATGTAAAAATGCAATGTTATAGCTCAAACCCATATCTGCTGTAAAGAATCCTTGTTCAAGGCTGGTGCTCCAACTATTATTAGACAGAGTTTCCTTTATGAATCTCTTCAGTGCTTGGAGTGACTTTTTACTAGGAGAATTTAATCAGCTATTTCAAAGGTAACCCTAGTACTTAGGTGGCTGAGGCTGGAGGATTATGAATTCTAGGCCAGTTTGAGCTGCACTGGGAGACCTTGTCTCAAAAATGAAGGGGTCATGGTGGTACATGCTTGTAATCCCAGCACTCAGGAGGCAGTGGTAGGAGGATCACTACAAGTTTGAAGTCAGCCTGGTTTACATATCAAGTTCTTGGCCAACCAGGGCTACATATTGAGACCTTATCTCAAAAAGCTTTAAAAAAAAAAATGACAACTTTTCAAGCTGCAAGTTGGCTAGGAGTAGAAACTTGTAGGGGAAGAAAGGAAGCGATAGCTACTTTAGCTGAGTGAACAGATTGAATAAGATGTATAGAGGGAGCCGGGCGGTGGTGATGCACGCCTTTAATCCCAGCACTCGGGAGGCAGAGCCAGGCAGATCTCTGTGAGTTAGAGGCCAGCCTGGTCTACAGAGTGAGATCTAGGACAGACACCAAAACAACACAGAGAAACCCTGTCTCGAAAAAAAACAAAACAAACAAACAAACCACCCAGAGTTGTCTCCTAAACAGAGGAGACATACATCTGTTTTCCACCCAGAAATCTGGGAATGGATATAGTTAATAGCCTGGTGATCTATGCTCTCTGTAGATCCTGGACATTCCTGAATCCCCCAGACTATTGTGTTTATCCCAGACTCTTCCTCCCTAGACCTTTATCTTGAGTATTCTCAGTTAATAGAACCCATCCTTATGGAAGATGTCACATGTCTAGGTGACCTCTGTGCTGTCTGTAGGGCCAGGCCACTCCTGACTCCCACAGACTTCTATGTTAATCCATCATTCTTTCTACCCCCTTACATTGAACGTTGTTTTCAGTCAATAGAACACATCTTTATGGAAAAGGTATTACTTTGTAAAGAGTGTCAGTGTAAACATGTGTTGTTTTATTGCACACATGGGATTGAGTTAATTATCACAGAAAACTGTTTTTCAAAATTATGCTGTGCTGAAATATGCCTAAAATATTCTGCCCAGTGTCAGACTCCAGATTCTAGAAGTGTGTACCAACACCTGCTACTGAGTCTCGTTGCCTCGTCTTCTTGCCTCATTTGGATTGTTACTCTGCTGGCCTTGGTGTTTGTAGAGACCCCCAAAAGATGAATTTGAGTAGGGAGATGTGTTGTGATGCACCTCTCCGTGACCTGGGTGGAGTTCTTGGACCATCTCTGAGCATGAGAGACCACACTTGAATGCAAGGTCAGAGGACAGCTTGTGGGAGTTAGTGCCTTCTTTCCATCATGTGGGTTTTGAGGATGGAACTCAAGTAAGTCCTCAGGCCTGCCAGGAAGTTGAGCTGTCTCACAGGTCCTGAAGTTGTTATCTGAAGGGACCAAAAGAGAAATTCTGAGTAAAATCTGGAAGAATCATATGGAGATTAGGACCTGAGAGCCAAGAATACAAATACTCCATAATACCTTGGAACCACCAGGATGTCTTTATCTTGTACTGTATTAGTAAGCCATGATTCAGACACTGACTCGTGAGAGTAATCATAGCAGGCCTTATCTACTTCCTTCGTTTTACAACGAAGAAAGCAAAATTCACCCTGACCTGATTTGACCTTGAATTCTCTATTTCATGTAGTTAAAATTGCTTCTCAGATAATTTGTGAAGCACAGAACAATATTCACTACTTCTGCTATATTCCACCCTGGCCCAGGTCCAGTTCTTGGTGATGCTATACATCGCACAAACCTAAAACTAAACTGTACAGAATGGCTCTTTGCGCGCAGCGTGTTAAAAGATACTAAGTGGCCAGAACAGTATTCAGACAGTGAACGACATAGACTCCATTGGTTTCCCTGTGGGATGAGGTGATGTCTGAGGTCTTTCAATTACCTCTTGGGTTTTCTCTTCAATCTTTTTGCAGACAGGATCAGGTCTGACCTAGGGACATGTAACTTTTAGCCAGCTTCCCTGACAGACTCTAAGAAGCCAGGCGGGCTCTTAACTGCCTTAGGGACTGTGTTTTGGAAGCGGAACTCCACGAGGCGGATATGAGCCACCTCCCAGAGCCAGGCACCAGACACCGACCTCTGCCCCCTGCGCCAGCCTGGAGCTCCTCGGTGGGCCTGGAAGGCTGCACCCTGGGCGGGGCGCTCAAGCCGGCGCGTTCGCGGGCCGCCCCGCCCCCGTCTCGGAGCCACGCCCCCACTCCGCGCAAGCCGCGGGTCGGCCCCCTGCGCGCTTGCGTGCGGGGGGCGGGGCGCGGAGGGAGCCATCCGGATGGTCGGCGATCCGCCGGGGCGGGGGTGCGCGCGCGCAACAACGCTTCCGCGGCCTGCGTGTGCGTGCGCGGCCGAGGCCCGCCGCGGCGCTGTGCGGTTCCGGCGTCGGGGCCCGGCATGGCGGGGGTCGGGGCCAGGCCGGGCCGGACCCGGACCTAAATGCCTCTATTTCTCTCCGCGCTGTTGGTCTTGCTGCTGGTTGCGCTTAGCGCACTCTTCCTAGGCCGGTGAGGGGCTTCCAGCCACGACGGCGCGGGGGACGAGGAAGAGGGTTTGGAGGAGGCGCGGGCTGATCGGGTGCAGTAGGCGGAGGGGGTGGGGACGGGAGGGGGCGCTCAGCCCGGCCTGAGGTGGGGGCGGGGTGGGGGGCGCTGCGGCATCGGGCGGGGCCCGAAGCAGTGCAGAGGCCAGGAACCGAGTAGGGGTGTGTGAGGGAGGGGTCTCCCTCGGTGGTCTCCTTTCCTGCTCCGTTCGCCCCGAAATGTCCTCTCCCCAGATTGCGAAGGGCACCTGCAGCCCCGCCCTGGAGAGAGGTCAGGAGGACTGTCTGTCTGGGGAAGAGCGGCATTTGAGTTGTCCCAAGTGTGACCTCTGCCCTTTTGCAAGCGTCTGCAGGGTGGGGACGCAGACAGCGACCCTCCAGGGAGTGTGTGATGACGTATTTAACGCGGCTGCTTTCACTTTGACTGCTTTTGAGGACCTCTTTTTACTTTGGGTTTCTAAAGATTTGAGGATTGCTTTCTTTTTTCTTTTTTTTTAGTCCTGTCTTAAATGGTGAGTTTAGTTTGTCTGGTTTCGTTTGAATTTAGGGACCCGTAGTCCTAATTATTGTGGCTACAAGTATGTGACAGAAAAATGCTTTAGGAAAATCACAAAGTTCCCAAGAAATACCCGGCTTCAGGATACCACCCATTGCAAGGCCTTTCCAGAGCCAAACAGGGGAGGGGGTCTTAAAATTAAACTTGATTTTTATGCAGGTGGCTTGTGGTCCGATTGGCCACCAGGTGGTGTCAGCGGAAGTTGCAGGCAGAGCTAAAGATTGGATCCTTCCGATTTTTTTGGATCCAAAATGTCAGTCTTAAGTTTCAGCAGCACCAGCAGACGGTGGTGAGTTCCGGGAATCAGTGTGTGTGTGTGTGTGTGTGTGTGTGTGTGTGTCTCTGTGTGTGTGTCTCTGTGTGTGTGTGTCTCTGTGTGTGTCTCTGTGTGTGTTTGTGTGTCTGTGTGTGTGTGTGTGTCTGTGTGTGTTTTGTTGGGGGACAGCAAAACAAGTGGCTGATCTAGTTAAATTTCAAACTTTAGTTTCCTTCATGGGTAGTTTTCCTAGTTAACTCCATCATTGTTATTTCTTTGTCAAGAAGATCTTAGGAGCTACTTGGAGGATGGATGCAAGTTGTTTAAAGTGTTTATAGGGCTAGACCTGGTAGGATATACCTTCAATTCTTGCTACTGAAGGGGCTGAGGCAAGAGGATTATAAGTTCAAGGCCTGTCTGGAAAACTTAGCGAAGGCTTGTCTCAAAATTAAAGGAGTTGGAGTGGTTCAGTGGTAGAGCCTGGCATATTCTGGGTCTTGTTTAGTATCTAGCACCAAACAAAATAAAAAGGCACAGAGTATCCAGGGTATGGAAGAAAGATATAAGGCCAAGCAGTGGTGGTGCACCCCTTTAATCCCTGCACTCAGGAGGCAGAGGCAGGGGCAGGTGGATCTCTGTGAGTTCAAGGCCAGCCTGGTCTACAGAAAGAGTTCTAGGACAGCTAGGGCTGTAACATAGAGAAACCCTGTCTTGAAAAATCAAAAAAAAAAAAAAAAAGAAGATATAGAAGAAACAGGAGAAAGATAACAGGAAACAGCAGACTTACTGTTCTAATTTAAGAGAGGAAATAGGGTGGCAACATATCCATACAAGACAGCTACTAAGCAAATTTGACTAACATCATCATGAGGAGCAAGATACCCAGTGCTGGTCAGAGAAACCAGTGAAAGAGCTGGGTAAATTTAGTGGGAGGGCTGGTAGAACTTCCGCCTCCTGACACTCAGGACCTTTTCAGGTTTATAAAGCTGCCTTCCTAGCAGCCAATGTACACAGCTTTCTTTCATATTGTTTAGGAAATTGACAACTTGTGGATTTCCAGCAAACTCCTTAGCTATGATCTGCCGTGAGTATTGGATGTCCTTACTTCTGCCCTTGGGGAATGTTTTGAGGTTGAGCTTTAACAGTGAGATTTTTCTGCTGAGATGTTTCAGTCAAGGTGGGAGGGAGTTCTTGCTGCAGTCTCCCATTAGTCCAAGTGCAGCTTGGTGAGATCTGCTGAGAACAGCGGAGGTCTCCTCTGTTGTTTGAGCTATAAAGAGCCTGGAGAGTACTGTGCGGGAGGAAAGGAGACTGCTCTGAAGGGCATGGACCCGATGTAATGAGGCTTCTCTTCTGGGCAGACACTATGTGGCCTTGTGCTTTGGAGAAGTACGCATCAGAACAGACCTACAGAAGGTTTCTAGCCTGTCTGCCCCATTCTCCCAGAACACGGAGGGGGAGCAGAAGGAGCTGTCCCTTAGCCCATCCTTGTTGAAGATCTTCTGCCAAGTGAGACCGCCTTCTGAGATTCTTTTTAGAAATTAAATATTTTTATTTTTGTGTGTGTGTGTGTGCTCATGCATGTGTCAGAGTGACCAAAGAGGCTAGCAGAGCGTTGGATCCCATGCAGGTGGCGTTGCAGGCAGTTGTGAGCTTTGGGGTTTGGGAATTGAACCCGAGTTCTCGGGAAGGAAGCCAGTACTTGATGAGCCGTCTCTCGGGCCCTACTTCTGTTATTCTCAGCTATAGCCCAGGGATGGTTGGTTGCCTTTGAACTGGGGGTGGCTTTTTTTTTTTTGTAAACTATTTGGGGGGATAAAATGCTAAGTACTTCCTTTCTCAGCTGGAAAGGAAGAGTGATGCCTTTCCAGTAATTGCTGCTTGGCCTTATCCCTCCTCCCAGCTGTTCTCCATTCATGTGGAGGCCATAAACATCATGGTTCTCAAGGTGGCTACCTCCGAGTCCTTGTGGCACATCCAGGTCAGCAGAAGCAGGCTCCTTTTGGACAGTGATGGGAAAAGGTGAGTGGTTGGTGGAAGAGGGTCTGGTAGTGTCCTTGTCTGGAGGTGCTTTAGGGAAATTGAATGTCAGAGCCTCCTTACCTGGGTGGCAGGTTCTCATTCTGTACAGTCTTGAGAGGCCAAGATTGGATATTTCTGCTTGCCTTGTCCTTCCTAGAGAACAGATTAATGAGAGATAATTAATCTCTTGTGGGGAAAGGGATCAAGAGTTTTTTATTTTTGTTTTGAGACAGAGTCTCACTATATAGCCCTGGGTGTCTTAGAACTCTGTATGTAGACTAGGCTGTCCTTGAACTCACAGAAAGCTCCCTGCCTTTGCTTCCTTCCTGAGTGCTGGGATTAAAGAGGTGTGCCACCACCCCCGGACTAAATGCTTTTAATCTTTTTTCCTTCCCAGTCTAATCTGTCAGGTGAACCTGTCAAAGATCAATAGCAAAATCTTGAAGAGTGGTCAGCTGGTGAGTGTCATGGTTCTTCCGATACGCCATTTCTTTTTAAGCACAAGATAGGAAGGAGTTAGGGTCCTTGTGTTCTAGAGTCCCTAACCATTGTAGCTCTCTTGCCGGGCGGTGGTGGCGCACGCCTTTAATCCCAGCACTCGGGAGGCAGAGGCAGGCGGATCTTTGTGAGTTCGAGGCCAGCCTGGTCTACAGAGCGAGCTCCAGGAACGGCGCAAAGCTACACAGAGAAACCCTGTCTCGAAAAAAGAAAAAAACAAAAAACAAAAAAAAACCATTGTAGCTCTCTTTGTTTTGGGAGAGACTGTTTTGTCATGTATAGCCATGGCTGGCCTGGTATGTAGTCGAGGCTGGCTCTGAACTCATGGTGGGCCTCTTACTCTTTGAGTACTAGGGTTATAGGTGTGTATCACCACACTGGCTTCAGACCATTACAATTTGACCTAAAACTTCAAAATTCCCTACACAGGAGGATACATGCCTTGTAGAGCTCTCACTGGCCCTGGACCTGTGTCTACAGGTGGGCATCAGCAGTTGGCATCTGAGGGCTATCACTGTAGATGTGTGGACACTCCATGCTGAGCTCCATGAAGGTCTCTTCCATAGTCAACTACTGTGTCAGGCCCCAGGCCGGATCTCCAAGTCTGTTTCTTGTTCAGGTAAAGTTTAGTCTTTGAGCTTCTTGTCTGCCTTATTCTCAAGTTATTTTGGAAGTAGAAAAACCAGTGTTTTCACCATTTGAGCCGGTGTGAATCATTAGACACTGTGACCTTTGACTCCTAGGTAATTAGAGGAAATGGGCATTTCCTTGTTCTGAGTCAAAAAACTAACATTCAGTGGTTATTTACCATGAGTTAGACCTATACTTTGTGTTTTATGTATGTTTTCACTGCATTTTCTGTATTTTACAAATAAACAACCCTAGAACAGTTAGCTAAATAACTTAGCTGATGTTTTATAATTAGTGAAAATGGATGCAAATTATTTGACAGTCAAGTCCATACGTTTTCCTTTATACCTAACTATTCATCATACTGTTGATGCTTTTAGAATCTGGGGAAGGAAGTACACCAGGTACCCAGATCTGTAATGTTATTGGCCATGTGTCCTCTTGGGCATTTGCTTAGCCTATCTTTTTGTCTTCCTTTATGTGTGAGGATTTGACCAAAGAGGGCAGGGCTGGGAGGATTTGTTAAGGACTAATGGTTCTCATGTATATTATTCATTCCTATTTCCAGATTTGACAGAGAACTCTGCTGAACCAACTCTGCCTGGCCTATACCTCCTCCAGCAGCTGCCAGACCAAGTCAAAGTGAAGATGGAGAACACAAGTGTGGTGTTGTCTATGAATAGTCAAAAGAGGTGAGGTCTCACCTGTGACTGTGGGGGGAGAGATAATGTGCGTTGTCCTCTAGGTCTCCATGACTAGTCTTAGTATCTTCGCTGAGCTCATCTGTGGAGAGGAAGGGGGAATGGCATTCCAGGTCTCTCTGATGTAGACTCTGTCTCTGGTCCAGGCACCTGACTTGGACACTGAAGCTGCTGTATTTCCTATACCACCGTGATGAGGATCAGCTGCCCCTTCGAAGCTTCACAGCCAACTATGATATGGCACAGATGAGCACTGAACTCCTACTAGAAGGTTCATGGAAGGGGTTACTGTTACTAAGGGAGGACCAGCATTCTGTGTTAATACCATACATGGTTCCATAATTTAATATCATTGTAGCGGGTAGGGAAGGAGGGACCATAATGAGAGAAAATAACCCCTAACTCACGGCTGTTGATGACGGTTTACTCATCTTCTTGCTTGTACCTGCCCATCTCCTGGTTATGTCTTGTGTCTTCCCTTCATCACTTCTCTGGCTTCTTGCAGATGGGCTGTTGCTCTCCCAGAGTCGCCAACGGATTGTCTGCCTCAGCTCCCTCAAGGCTAATGTCCAGGTGTGCCGCCCATGCTCCCAAGAACCCTTCCCTGCTCTCTCCACATTGTTGCGTTCTGAGCTATGGCAGTGAAACCTTGGGGTCTTCTCGTTTCCAGGTGACCACCATCGATCTCTCAGCTTCTCTCGTTTTGAACACTTGTATCATTCATTACCGACACCAGGAATTCTCTCACTGGCTGCTTATGCTAGCATTGGAGACCCAAGGAGCTAGTTCACCTGATCTTAAACAAAGGAAAAGAAGGTGAGGTGCTTCTGTCTTTGTTTTTTTTGGGGGGAGGGGGATGCTTTCAAGACAGGGTTTCACTGTGTAGCTTTGGTTGTCCTGGAACTCACTCTGTAGACCAGGTTGGCCTTATTCAACAGAGATCCAGCTGCCTCTGCCTCCCTCATGCTGGGATTAAAGGTGTGCGCCACCATTGCCTGGCAAAAAAGTTGAGTTTTAAATCACCTTCTTATCAGGTGGATTCTTTTTATCCAAAGTATCGTATCTTTTGTTAAATAGATATTTGATTGTGTGAGTTCCCTAAATCTTAGTTTCAGAAGCAAACCTGTTTTATATATTTCCCTGTTGGATTATACCCTTTATACCCTTTGTTGGTAAGAGGATGTCATTTTCATGTTTTCATTCTGAGTGCCCAGCACGATGCCTTATTTATAGAAGACAAACATTTCTTGAAGTTGACTGGGGTGATAAACATGTCTCATCTGCCTTGGGTTATAAGGTGTGGTGTCAGGTATACAGAACCATTTCTGTTTGTGTAGTGTTTGCATGGTTCTGCACAGAAAGTGATTTGTAAGTGATCTTGTTATTAGGGTGAATCATGTGATATTGCTGATACTGCCTGTATTTGGCTACGAATGTGGAAGTTTCATCTTGTTTAACTTCATATTTTTCTGGGGTTCCTTCAGATGACTGCTGGGAGGAGCAGCAGTCTGATAAAATTAGCCTTTTACTTCCTAGTTGTTGCCAGTCCTAAGATTCACAACAGAACTGACAATTGTTGTTCCTTGATCGGAAGCTGCCATTACAGTGATGTCGATTCTTACCCCTGTGTAGAACCTTCCCTCAGATCCTGGCTCCCATTATCTTCAGCACCTCCATCTCCAATGTCAGCGTTTCCGTTCAGCTTGGAGACACACCACCTTTTGCTCTGGGGTTCAATTCCATCTGCCTGGGTAAGGTTCAGGGATGGGGACAAGGATTTGCTCTTTGGTTACAGCTGTGCCTGTTTCATGGCCATGGTGGCTCAATAGAAGAGCTTTTTACCACCTGTTTCAGATTACCAGCACCTTCGACCACAAAGTATCCATCAGCGGGCTGTCCTGACTGTGGATCACCTCTGCTGGCGAGTGGGCAGTGAGTCCCACATCCAGCGGGCACCACATCCACCTAATATGCATGTTTGGGGTGAAGCACTTGTCCTGGACTCCTTCACACTCCAGGTATGTGGGTGCTGTGTGCTGAGTAGGGGCCCACAGAGCTCCCTATCTCTGAGGTGCTCTTGGTGTGGGTGATGTTCCAGGGTATTTTAACACTGAGTCTACATGGTTTCAGTAGGTTTCCTTTCTTTTCTAGGGTAGCTATAACCAGCCCCTGGGCTTGTCCAGCACCCAATCCAACACTCTTTTTCTTGACTGTACTATTCGAGGACTTCAGGTAGAAATATCAGACATCTGTGCCCAGTGTCTGTCTCGAATCCTGTCCTTAGTGATTCCACCATCTGAAAAGTCAGCTGTCTCAAGGAAACCTTCACTTGGGGAGTCTGTGACCTTACTGTGGAAGGTGGACTTGAAGGTGGAGGACATGAACCTGTTCACTCTCTCTGCACTGGTTGGTAAGTGGACCAGGAAGTCTGCTGAGGTGGGTAGTGTGTAAACTCAGCAGATTACGCTGGTTTAGTCAGCTGCTTCTCGTTTAAGGAAGCTGCGCATCTGGAAAGTTTCCATGTTAGAGGCAGGAGACATTAGAAAGGCTTGACTAATGGGCTCTGGGCTGCAGCTTAGTCATTGAAGGCGAGCATTAAAAAAGACAGGGGAAAATGTCACTTTGATGTGCTCAAGAGAATGAGACCGGTGTGGGGTTTCTTTGTTTGTTTTTTTCTTGAGACATGATCTTATTAAGTAGTCCAGGGTGTCCTCCAGCCTAGAATCCTCCAGTCCAACCTAACAAAAGCTGATGTTACAGGTATATCTGGCTCCTACATAAGCTTGTATTTTCTTGTGTGTAGTTCTGAGGAGTGGGTGATAGATGGAAAGTTTCTAGACACTGGAAAGCTTCTCTGACTTTGCCAGATCTCGTTTCCCTAAAATATTAGGAATCGTTTAGGGGAGGTGTGGGGAGTGAAGACAGTAAAGAGGGGAGGAAGGATAATGGACAGGATAATGTCATTTCAGAACTTGGAATGCAGGTTGTCTTGGTTTCTCTGTATCAGGTGCTTCGGAGGTACGACTGGACACACTGACTGTCTTGGGCAGTGCTGAGACCTCCACTGTGGGGATTCAAGGGCTTGTGCTTGCACTAGTAAAATCAGTCACAGAGAAGATGCAGCCCTGTTGCAAGGCACCTGACATCCCCACGCCAGTGCTTGGCCTCTCCATGCTCTCCCTCACCTATCACAGCAGCATCCGCTCTCTAGAGGTAATGCTTTGCGGCTGTGGGGCCAGATTCGATTTCCCTTCCACTTAAAGCCTTTTGGTCTTTTTGACTAATGTTGTGAACCTTAGAAAAAAGTGACAGCTGGTGTCCATCTTCCCTTTCTTTTTACATTTTTAACGTTTTACTATGTTACTAAAAATACATGCAAAATATAGAGAGAATATTTGAACTTTAATATTTCCAGCTTCGGTAATTACCCATTTGTGACTATCTTGTTGGCAGCCGTACCCATTTTAGACTCCCCTACCCCAAGCTCTAGGGTCATTTTAAAGGAGATACCAGGTATATCATTTTAATTATAATATATTATTTTAAGGTGTATATATAAAAATAGTGGGCTTTTGAAAAATCAGGAATTGGTTCAGCAGATAAGAGTGCTTGCTGTGCTTGCTAGAGACCCTGAATTCAAATTTTTAGTACCCATGTAAAAGCCAGGCCTGTAGCCCTAGCATTGAAGGGTGGAGACAGGTAGATCACGAAAGCCCACAGTCCTCATGTGTTGTAAAAGTACTAGCCACACAGTACAACGTGTTTGACCTGGACAGCCAGTTTCAGGTTCACTGAGAGACCTTGTCACCAAAAATGAGTGGGGCTGCAGAGATGGCTCTGTGATTAAGAGCACTTGCTGTTCTTACAGAGGGCTTGTAGGTCCAGTTCGCAGCACCCACATAGTGGTTCCTGATTACCAGTAGCTCCGGTCCTGAGCATCTGATGCTCTCTTCTCACTTCAGCAGGCATGTGGTGTGCATACACACATGCAGGCAAAGCATTCATAAACATAAATCTGAAGAAAAAAAAAAGATAAGGGCTTGGGAGATGGCTCCTTGGGTAAACACGTTTGCTGTCAGGCCTGACAATCCCCAGGACCTATAGAGTGAAAGGAGAGAACTAACTCCTGAAAGTTACCCTTTAATATCCATATGTGCATTGTGGGGCATATGTGTGCTAACACAAATACACACAAAACACACTTTATGGAAGCACTTGGCTCCTTAGAAGGCTAGAAGGGATCTGAAGATGGAGGCTTTCCAGTGCTTTCTCCATAGAGCATCAGGTGGGCGTGGGGTCTTCCTGGGAGAAGGGAGGCATTGAGCTCACTTTCCTTTGGAAACTGAGGAGGTTGCTTTTCAGAGACTGGACTTAAGAGTACGTCTGCGTCTTTGTTATTTCAGTTTCTCCATCCCTTGAGCTATCAGAACTGACCTTGTCTTTCAGGATGACAAGGACTTACATTCATAATAAGTCAGTTGCTGTGTTAAACTGTGTGGCCAGTACTTTTACACTGTGTTTTGGGAATCAAGTCATTTAATCAAAACATTTCAAGTTGCACTTATTTCTGTACAGTGCTGATTGAATGGTAATGTATGAATGGAAACATAAAGCCAAGTGATCATTGAGTACCTTCTGTGTATATTAGATGTAGTATGATAAGTAACCAAAGAAAACACGTGACCCCTACTTCCAAAGCATTTTAGAATCTAGTAGAGGAAAACTCAAAAGTGTACATGTGTGAGATAAATGACGATTAACAGCATGTTAGTACTACCGGGAACCAAGCAAGGCAGTAATTAATGTGATTTCTTGGGAAAGACTTGTGAAGGTGGACATAATTCTTGAACCAGGTAGGCGTGTGTAATAATCCCTGTTACCTCTTGTTCTGAGGTGATTGCCATAGTGATTGACAGATTGTTTTCTTACACCCTAAAGGTTCAGTGTGGTGCAGGGCTGACTTTACTCTGGAGCCCCCCAGATCATATGTACCTGTACCAGCATGTCTTGGCCACTCTACAATGCCGAGACTTGTTACGAGCTACTATGTTTCCTGAGATTGTTCAATCCCGTGAACTAGAGACCCCACAGTCCACTTCTGAGCCAGAAGACCAGCTCCCCGAGCCATCCCCACCTAGGCGGCTGCTAAACCTGACGCTGGAGGTGAGCACAGCCAAACTGACGGCTTTTGTGGCTGAGGACAAGTTCATTACCCTGGTTGCCGAGAGTGTGTCACTGAACCGGCATGGAGGTTCACTGCAGGCTTACTGCCCAGAGTTGGCGGCTGGCTTTGATGGCAATAGCATCTTCAGCTTCAAAGAGGTGGAGGTGCAGTTCCTACCTGAGCTAGAGGAGATGATTCTCCACAGGAACCCCTTCCCTGTACTGCAGACCCTCAGGAATCGGGTGTGGCTCCTTTCTCTTGGATCAGTCTCAGTGGAGTTCCCTTATCAGTATGACTTCTCTCGAACTTTGGATGAGGCTGTGGGAGTTCAGAAATGGCTGAAGGGGCTGCATCGAGGGACTCATGCTTGGGTCTCTCCAGGCCCCGCCCCACTCCCGCCTGACCTACTCTTAAAGGTTCAGCACTTCTCTTGGGTTTTCCTGGATGATGTCTTTGAGGTGAAACTTCACGATAACTACGAACTGATGAAGGATGAAAGTAAGGAGAGTGCCAAAAGACTGCAGTTGCTGGATGCCAAAGTGGCCGCCCTGCGGAAGCAGCATGGGGAGTTGTTGCCAGCTCGAAAAATTGAGGAGCTCTATGCCTCTCTGGAACGCAAAAACATTGAAATCTACATCCAGCGCTCTCGTCGTCTCTATGGGAACACACCCATGCGCCGTGCTCTGCTCACTTGGAGCCTGGCAGGGCTGGAGCTGGTGGCCCTGGCAGATGCATCCTTCCATGGGCCTGAACGTGTGATAGAACAGGTTCGAGAACTTGACCCTGGCAGCCCTTTTCCTGCTGAAGGAATAGACCTTGTCATTCATTGGTGCCGAATGCTCAAGTGCAGTGTCAAAACTTTTCTGGGTAAGTGCATCTCCTGTTTCTGGAGCCTGGTGTCTGTCCTGTGATTGCCAGGGAGCCCGCTGGGTGGTTACAGAGGAGCTAGGTTGTATTGGAAACGAGTTGGTTTGGGGTGGATGGACTCTGTTTCCCTTTCTTTGATCCTGATCTTCACCCTGAAACTGCTCTGCTGACATAATAGGGCCATGAGCACCACTGTTGTTAAGGTTATTGTGGCTCTTGAATTTCATGCTCTTCTGCCTCTTGCCTCTGCTTCATGGTCTGTACAACCTGTCTTAGCTTTGCTACTTAATTGCCAGCCCTTGTCCCCTCAGTTGATTATAGATGGGTAAAAAGAACAACAAGGGAAAAAAAACCATGCGTGAAAGTGAACAGCCAGTGTGTATCTACTGTCTAATGATAGTTCGGATCCGAGACTATCCACGGTACCTATTTGAGATCCGTGACTGGCGGCTGATGGGTCGACTTGCGGGCACCGAGCAGAGTGGCCAGCCTTGCTCCCGTCGACGTCAGATCCTGCATTTGGGGCTTCCCTGGGGTAACGTGGCAGTAGAGAGGAACATGCCCCCACTCAAGTTCTACCATGACTTCCACTGTAAGTAAAGGAGGCAGTTGGTTTGGCTGAGGGGTATTTGTGGGGCCTTGGATGGAAGATAAGCTGAAGCCCTTTTGGAGCAAAGGAGGAACAGAGAGGTATTTTCTAGTAAGCTGAAGCCTGCATTCCCCCTCTACCCTAGCGGAAATCTTCCAGTACACAGTGGTGTGGGGCCCATGCTGGGATCCAGCCTGGACACTGATTGGTCAATGTGTGGACCTCTTGACTAAGCCCTCAGCTGACCCCAGTCCACCTTTGCCCTGGTGGGATAAGAGCCGTCTTCTGTTCCATGGGGACTGGCATATGGATATTGAACAAGCAAACCTGCATCAGCTGGCCACTGAGGTGAGGGGCTCCATGGAGTCATTTCCTTACTAGGATAGTATAGTTGGGGCCTGTAGAGCATGTGGGGCACAGAGAGAAAGGTACTGGTTGGGGGACTGTTCTCTTAGCCATAGCTCACCTTGTTCTTTGGGGTGGGGCGTGTCGCTGTAGGACCCATATAATACAACTGAAAACATGCACTGGGAATGGAGCCATCTTTCTTTCCATTGGAAACCTGGTCAGTTTGTGTTCAAAGGGGACCTGGATGTCAACGTAAGAACAGCCTCTAAGTGAGTGGAGTGAAGGGTGGGGCCTTAACTAGATGGGGGAGTCAGGGCGGAGGGAGAGGGGAAGAGCCAAGGGAAGCAAGAGCCCAGTGACTGAGGGCTGGGGCTCCGTTGTGAGGCAGGTATGACGACTGCTGCTTCCTTCACCTGCCTGACCTCTGCATGACACTGGACCTGCAGTGGCTGTGCCATGGCAACCCTCATGATCATCACAGTGTCACTCTGAGGGCCCCAGAGTTCCTGCCTGAGGTGCCCTTGGGCCAGCTCCATGACTCCTACCGGGCCTTCCGCTCTGAGAACCTCAATCTCTCCATCAAGATGGATTTGACTCGCCATAGTGGGAGTGAGACTTGGGCCTGGGACAATGGGGAGGGTGGGCTTGGGATACTGACTGCTTTAGATTGGAAGAAGGATAGGATAGAAGGACAGAGCAGAATTTAGGTTGGGACCTTTGTAGGAGGATTAGTGTCTTTTTGGATTGCTAATAACAATAATACCATAAATTATATTGCTTAAGAGTAATGAAGAGTCTCAAAGTTGTATCGTCTAGGAAGTTAAAGATGGAAGTGCTGTCAGATTCAGTGTGGTGAGGATCCATTCCTCATGTGGTAGTGCCGCCTTCTTGCTATGTCCTCAAGTGGTAGAAAGAGCCAGTAAACTCCTTTGGGTCTCTTGACCCAGCTGTCAGCTGACCCAGACTACCATTTGTCATCAATATCATTCGTAAGGTCTGTGTCCTTGATATCAATCAACTTCCCACATCAATTCCATCACCTTGGTGTTTAGAATTTTAATCTAAAAATCTGGCTGGTGGAATCGGGAAGGGGGTGGACACAAACTTAGACCATAGTAGTAGGTGAAAGCAGAGGGCTTAGATCCTTGAAAGAAGAGGTGCTGGGGGTGCTGACTATGAGGAGGCTGTTTGTACTTTTTAATCTCTAAAACTGAAGCTAGGAAAGCACTTTCCTCACCTCTGTTTCAACCACAGCTTGGATATGCCTGCTCCTTCCTTTGCAGCAATAGCCCAACCCCGAATTCTGCTGTATAGTAGTACCCTGCGCTGGATGCAGAATTTCTGGGCAACTTGGACTAGCGTCACAAGGCCTATCTGTAGAGGAAAACTCTTTAATAACTTGAAGCCCAGCAAGAAGAAACTTGGCCAGCACTACAAACAGCTTTCCTATACGGCACTCTTTCCCCAGCTACAGGTTAGACTCTGACATCCAACATTTAACTGTGTGCCCCTTTCTTGGTTCCCTTGTTTTCTAATACATTGACTCTCTCACCCATCTCTGTTGTATCCTTCCTTCAGTGTTGTGTTCTTGTTACCAGGTCCATTACTGGGCCTCGTTTGCCCAGCAGCGAGGCATCCAGATTGAGTGCAGTCAGGGCCATGTCTTCACTCGGGGAACTCAGCGGCTTATACCTCAAGGTGAGGCCAAAGTTTCCAGCCCTCCTAGTCTGTTCCGTGTGTGTGTGTGTGTGTGTGTGTGTGTGTGTGTGTGTGTGTGTGTGTGTGTGTGTGTGTTCTTAGTTCCATTCTCCTCTTCCCTAGTGACTCACATCCTTTCATACCATTCTGCATGGACTGTGTTTCTTTTCGCAGCTGGCACAGTGATGCGGCGCCTTATTTCTGAGTGGAGTGTGACCCAGATGGTGAGTGACTTAAGTCAGGTGACTGTCCACCTGATGGCTTCACCTACTGACGAGAATGCTGACCACTGCCTTGACCCCATGATAACAAAGACCCACCTGTTGAGCCTGTCTTCCCTCACTTACCAGCGGCACAGCAACCGCACCACTGAAGAGGTACTGTTTGATGGTCTCTTTTACATCAGTTACGTTAGTAGGTGTCTCAGTTCAAGTGGGCCAAACAGACTGCTGGTGGCTTAAATGACAGAAATTTCTAGTAGTTTTGGAGACTTGAGAAGTCCAGTCCTGGGTCTTGCTGTCATGTGGGCCCTACCCTTATGTCCTCATCCACACCTAATTATCTCCTGACTCCAGGTCCTGTCACATGAGGGGTGAGAGTTACGTTCTGGTAAGGTTCTGGTAAGGTATTCATAGCATGTATGTCATTCCTTTATAGTATATTCACTTGGTGTAGTTGATCAGTGTCTCTTCTTTTAAATTTCATTTCTTAGGTAGGTGGGTGGGTGGGTTGTATGTGCATACAGGTCAGAGGAAAACTAGTTCGAGAACGTTCTCTCTTTCCACCATATTGGTCCAGAAGATCCAACTCAAGGTTTGATGGCCAGCACCTTCATCCACCGAGTCATATCACCAGCTCGTTTTCTTTTGTTTGGTTTTTCAAGACAGGGTTTCTTCTCTATGTAGCCTTGGCTGTCCTGGCTCTCACTCTGCAGACCAGGCTGGCCTGGAACTCACAGAGATCCACCTGGCTCAGTCTCCCGAGTGCTGGGATTAAAGGCGTGTGCCACCACCGCCCGACCCTCACCAGCTTCTTTTTAAAATTTATTTTTATTACATTTATTGTGTGTCTGTGTGTACACAGGGATCAAACTTAGGTCTTCAAGCTTGGCAGCAAAAGCCTTTAAATACTGAGCCATACCACTGGCCCCTTGCTCCTGTGGTTTTTTTTTTTTTTTTTTTTTGGAGAGATAGTCTTGCTCTGTAGCCCAGGCTTGACTCGAATATTCTGTCCTTTTCCCACTTAAGTGCTGGGGTTGCGGGTAGTGCTGCCACAGGTAGAAATCCTTCTTGAAAACTCCTCAGCTGGGTATGCAGCTCAGTGTATAGATTAGTGTGTGCAAAGCCCTGAGTTCAAACCCCAGCACCGCCACTCTCCCAAAAGGAAGATTCCTTTTCTTGTCCAACAAGTTTCTTGGTCTTCAGGAAATAAAAAGGAAGATTCCTTTTCTTTTGTAACAAGTCTCTAGGTCTTCAGGAAATAAAGTAAAACTTTTTAACTCTTCATTCAGTCCTGGCTTTCTCCATCTCCCAATTTTGGACGGCTTTTGAAATGACCAGATTCATTAAAAACGCACTCGGCACAGTTGGGATGTAAAGTGATGTACAAACTAAGACCACTTACTAGTTCTTTCTCCAGGGTCCTCCAGGTCACCTCTCCTCCAGAGCCACTTCCTTGTTTAACACGTTTGTCTGCATTTTTTGTCCAGAAGTAGTGGTGGGATGTCTGTGGGGATGCCTGTGTGATTCTGTATCCTTTTCCTGTTCCTCAGGAGCTGTCTACTCGAGATGGTGACCCTGCCTTTCATACACATCAGCTGTACTTGGTAGATTTACGGATCTCCTGGACAACCACCAACAGGGACATTGCCTTTGGCTTATATGATGGTTACAAAAAGGCAGCTGTCCTCAAACGCAATCTCTCTACGGAGGCCCTGAAAGGTTTGAAGATTGATCCCCAGATGTCAGCCAAAAAGCCAAAGCGTGGCATCCCACCTAACGCCCCAGTGCCACCTCATGTCAGCACTCCTAGCTTCAGTGGACGGCCTGAGAAGGGGTCATCAGGAGGTAGGCTGGGGCCGATGAGACTCTGGGTTTAGTTTACTCATCTTAGGTTTATATTGCTAATAATGAGGAAGCTTCAAGATTCTGATCCTGTGGCCAGGAGGAGATCAGCAAGTACTGGTGTCAAAAGAGAATTAGTCAGGGAAAGAGGCCAGAGATTCAAGAATTGTTTCTTGCTAGCGTGGTTTGATTGTGCATACCTTTAATCTCAGCACTCAAGGCGGAGGCCAGCCTGGTCTACATAGCAAGTTCCAGGCCAGCCGAGGCTACATAGTAAGACCTTTTCTAAACAAAACAACACAGAGTTGTCTTTCTTTCTTTTTATTTATTTATTTATTTTATTTTTTATTTATTCATTTATTTTTTGAAACAAGGTTCTCTGTAACAGCTCTGGCTGTCCTAGAACTGACTTTTTGGACCAGGCTGGTCTCGAATTCACAGGGAACCACTTGCCTCAGCCTCTGAGTGCTGGAATTAAAGGTGTGAGCCTCCACCTCTTGGCTATTTTTCTAGTATTTAGTGTTGGGACATTGAACTCGAGTCCTTGTGTGTTCTCGGCAAATACTAACACCATATCCACAGCCTTGTATCATTTTTGGTAAATTACTTGGTTCAGGCAACAAAGATTAAGTACATAGTTGGCATAAAACTGAAGCACTGCCAGGTTCTTTGATCTGCTGAGCCATCTCTCTAGCACCTGGGAAAAATCTTAAAGATAATACTTGGGCAAGAAACAAGTGGGCATTTTAGGGAATAATAAATGCAAGGGAATACAAACTTATGGTGAGTGTGAGAATAAGGTGAAAAGCAGGAAATGCCACGAGAAGAATTCAGAGAATAGGGAAGTCAGAGTGAAGGCCTGTAATCATACAGGGATTCATTGAGGAAGTGCCCTTTGAGCTGACGTAGGGGATGGCATGATTGGAAGGGGTGGAAATGGGGGAGGGGGCAGTCAATGCGAAGGGAATAACCTGAATAGGAATGGTATTGGGAAAGGTGCTGTGTTCCGAGGAGAGAACAGTTCTTATGACACAGAAACAAGAGGGAAGGAATGAGAAAATGGGTTAGAAAGAAAACACAGAAATCATTGTGACCTTCCGGCCCTTCCACACAGGTCCTTCTCCATTAGGGTTGGTGAAGCAGTGACGGTCTTTGAGCAGACTGTGATAATTAGATTTTGACGGTTAGAAGGTAACTCTAGCCATGGTGTGTAGGAGGACTGTGTGTGGACAGGCAGATGAGAAGCTATCACAATATGTCAACAGGAAGCAAGGACTGGAAGGAGGTAGAGCAGCTGGAATGGGTGAGATAAACAGAATGCTACTGTGCACACAGGAGATGTGGCTGCTGGAAGAAGTTAAAACGAGGAAAAAATAAGCTTGATGGACAGCACTGTAGAGGCAGAGACAGACAGTCTCTGTTTGAGGGCCATCCTGATCTACATAGCAATGTATAGTTTACATATATTCCAGGACAGCCAGGGCCTCATAATAGGGAAACTCTCAAACAAACAAACAAACAAACAAACAAAAAACCAAGTAGGGGCTAAAGAAATGGCTTAGTGATTAAGAACGCTGGCTGCTCTTTTAGAGGATCCAAGTTCGATTCCCAGAACCCACATGGTGGCTCATAACAGTCTGCAACTCCAGTTCCAGGAATCTAATACCTTCTTTTGGCTTCTTTGGGTAACTGCATACATCTGATGCACAGGTTTAGGGTGGCTCATAACAGTCTGCAACTCCAGTTCCAGGAATCTAATACCTTCTGGCTTCTTTGGGTACTGCATATACATCTGATGCACAGGCTTACAGATTTCATTTTTTAAAGGGCAGTGGTGTAGCTGGGAGGTGGTGGTGCACGCCTTTAATTCCAGCACCTGGAAGGCAGAGGCAGGCAGATCTCTGTGAATTCCAGGCCAGCCTGGTCTACAGAGAGAGTTCCAGGACAGCTTGAACTGTTACACAGAGAAACCCTGTCTCGAAAAACTAAACAGAGAGAGAGGAGAGAGAGAGAGAGGAGAGAGAGAGAGAGAGAGAGAGAGAGAGAGAGAGAGAGAGAGAGAGAGAGAGAGAGAGAGAAAGAAAGTGAGGTGGGGGTAGTGATGCCTAAAGTTTTGTGTCTGTTGATCTGTTGGCACATTGGTAGCAGTAGTATCAGAAGTAGAGGAGCCATAGACTGAAGAGATCTGGACATGCTGAACCTGTGGCAGTGGTAGGGTATCTAGGTAAGTCTGACAACATCTGGAAATGAATCTAAGGCTTAAGCTAGAGATAAGAGTTTTGGACATTTCTAAATGCCACTAAAACTTAATGCCAAAGAGGTGATAGTAGTTGCTTATTGTGTGGTAGACACTCTGCAAAAACATTTTTTATGTATTTCATTAAGTTGTCACAAGAGCTTTATGAGATAGTTGGTGTTATTTTACAGATAAGGAAACTGAGTCACAGAGTATAAAGCAAGCTGCCCAAAGTCACAGTTGAATAGTCGCTAGAGAGGTAGGATCTTGAGCACAGGCAGACTAGTCTGACACTGACACCGCTCTTAACCATACTCCTCTGTTAGACCAACGTACTAAGAGAAAGGAGGGGACGTGCCATGGTCTCGGGAGAGAAGAAGCAGAGCTAGAATGTGGTGCCCACTGCTGACAAGGGAGTGGGGAGGAATACTCACAGACAAGTATGTGAAAAGGAGGAAAGGGGGGCTGGAGAGAGGCTCAGCAGGTTAGAGCATGTGATGTTTTTACAGAGGACCTGGGTTCAGTTCCTACCACTGTCATGGTGGGGGACTTAGAAGAAAAAATAGTGCCATTTAAACTGGTGTTTCTATTTCTATTGGCAATCTTTTACTTTTATTAACATTGAGGGGGAACTAAGAAACAAGGGTGGGGTAAAGTGAACTGGACCAGCGTTGTACTGATGTTGTAAGGATGTACCACAGCCTTTACCTAGATAGGAATTAATGGAAGACTGATGTGGCCCTGTTCTCTTTCCCTTTGAGATGGTGACCTTTCCTCACTTTTATTTCTTTGCCAGGTGCTTACATGTTGCAGAAGCTGATTGAAGAGACAGATAGGTTTGTAGTATTCACAGAGGAGGAGTCTGGTATGAGTGACCAATTGTGTGGCATCGCTGCCTGCCAGACGGATGACATATACAACCGAAACTGCCTTATTGAGCTGGTTAACTGCCAGGTACCTTTTCCTTATAGGACACCAACATCAGGCTAGATCCCAGTCGTGTTGTTTACTTTCCTTCAGTTTTTACATTTTTTTAAAAGATATAGTTCTGAGGGCTGGATGTGGTGTCACACACCTTTAACCCCAGCACTTGGGAGGCCGAGCCAGGTGGAGCTCTGAATTTGAGGACAATATAGTGAGACCCTGTCTCAAAATAAGTAAGCAAGCAAGCAAGTACACAAACAAACAAACAAATAAATAAAACAAAATAGGGTCCCACTGTGTAGCTCAGGCTGGCCTCAAACTTGGCCGTCTTGCTTTGGTTTCTTGAGTGCCGAGGTTATGAGCATTTATCACCAACTCAGTGCTTCTCTGCATCTGAACTGAAGAACCGGGGGATAGAGCTCAGATTTGACCCTTTTGTTTTTTAATTTTTTTTTGGTTTTGGTTTGGTTTTTCAAGACAGGGTTTCTCTGTAGTCTTGGCTGTCCTGGATCTCGCTCTGTAGACCAGGCTGGCCTCGAACTGACGGAGATCTGCCTGGCTCTACCTCCTGAGTGCTGGGATTAAAGGCATGCGCCACCGTTGCCTGGCTTGTTTTGTTTTTTGAGACAGGGATTCTCTGTGTAACAGCTCTGGCTGTCCCAGAACTCACTGTGTAGACCAGGGTGGCCTTGAACTCACAGAGATCTGCCTGCCTCTGCCTCCCGAGTGCTGGGATTGAAGGCACACCACCAGATTTGTCCCTTTCTTAGGTAGCCTAAGTAATTACTTCGCGTATAAAACCCAGTGACCTTCACTCTGTAAGCCAGCGATCTTCCTTCGTGTCTGAAGCTCTGCTTTTTTCTTTGACAGATGGTTCTTCGTGGAGCAGAGACAGAAGGCTGTGTCATTGTGTCTGCTGCCAAAGCCCAGTTGCTGCAGTGCCAACACCATCCAGCTTGGTATGGTGACACACTGAAACAGAAGACTTCCTGGACTTGCCTTTTAGATGGCATGCAGTATTTTGCCACCACTGAAAGCAGCCCTACTGAACAGGATGGCCGGCAGCTCTGGCTAGAGGTGAGTCAGCATGGGTGGGAAGGCCCATTGTCTCTCTGGTTCTCTAGATAAGCCCCTTTTGCTAGAACCAATGAAGACTCTTCACAGTAGTAGAGAAAAGGAAGCTGTTGGCACTGTGGATGTGTCTGTGCTGTGGAAACGTAGTGCTTTTCTCTCCTACAGTACTGTCATATTTACCAGCACCAGAGTAAATGGACAGAAACTTCTTTATTTTCTTTCTTTTTTTAACTTTTATTCTTCTCTCATACGTCGCATTACATTCCAACTGCAGTTTCCCTTCTTTACTCTCCTCCCAGTCCCTCTCCCCACCTCCCCTCTCCCCCAGATCAATTCCTCTTGTTTCCCTTGGGGGAGGGGGAAAAGACAGGCCTCCCAGGGATATCCACCTAACATGTCTGTAGGTGGAGTTTTTGTCAGGGACCAGTGGCTCCCCAGTAAACACAAAGAGACTTACTAATTTAATTATAAATGCTTGGCCAATAGCTCAGGCTTGTTACCAGCTAACTCTTATATTTAAATTAACCTGTATTCCTTCTTTCAGCATGGCACATTCATCTTGCTTCTTCATGCAGCTCTTGAGACTCCTGAGACCCCACCCTTCCTCCTCCCACTGTCCTCAGTTTGACTCTGCTGCCTAGCCTCTCTACCCGTCTAACTATTGGCCAGTCAACTTTTTTATTAACCAGTGAGAGTAATACATATTTACAGTGTACAAAGTTTGTTCCACAGCACATGGCCTAATAAGATAAAATAAGATAGGACACAAAACCCTCATGTCACAGCTAGATGAGGTAACCCAGTAGGACCCATTACGCAAAACAGTCAGAGACAGCCCCATTCCCGCTGTTAGGAGTCCCGCAAGAACACCAAGCTACACAACCATAACATATGTGCAGAATACCTGGCTCGGACCCTACAGAGTCTGTGTTTGTCACTTCGGTCTCTGTGAGCCCTGCTCAGGTGACTCGGTGGGCCGTGTCCTTGTGCCCTCTGGCTCTGCCTAGTGTTTAGCCATGGGAACTTCTAAGTTGTTAGTCTCTCTTAATAAATGTCACACTAGCAGGCACCTAAGACAGTGGGCCTGAGGGCTTTGTTTGTTTCTTTGAGACAAGTCTTGCTATGTAGTCCTGATGGTCTCAAACTCTGTGTAGCCCAGACGGCTTAGAACTGGAGATCCTTTGACTTCGTTTCTGTAGTGCAGGAGCTCGTACCACATGGCTAGCCACTCCTTGTTATGGCCTTTCATAAAGATGATTGGCTATTTCAGCAAAGCAGTGAGGTTGAATGGAAGACTGTTAATCTAGAAGTCTGAATGTTTGACTTCTGATGACAGTTTACCACTGTAGCAGTTATGAGCACTCTGTTGAATCAAATGAGAAGGTGCTTTGAAAAAATTGGATGTGTTCAGATGACAAATAATCTTTTTCTTGTTTGTTTAAGTCAGTGCATTGGCAAGACACTGTTTTTGTTAGCTGGTGAGATTGAGCACTTGGCTAAGGCTGGGGAAGGAGCACTGCAAGATAGAGATTTTTTTTTTTGAGACAGCCCTGCATAGCCCTGGCTATCCTGGAAATCACTATGTAGACCAGGCTAGCCTTAAACCAGGAGATTTAAATTATAATTTCTAGGATATGCCCTCAGACTTACTGTAGGGTTAATGGTCATGAGGTAAATCTGGCCAGTATTGTACATTATCACTAACATATTTGACAGGCAGTAAGTGTCTGCACTGTACTTCACACTGAGTTTTAGGATTCAGCTATATCTGATAAGAACCAAAGTGAAAACAAGAATATTGATAATAAAAAGATCCAAAGTGATAATCCCATTTGCTGATCCTTCTTTTCCCTGGCCAGTACTTCTACAAAGGACCTTCTGGTTCAGTCAAGCCATAAATGAACATTTAGATCAGATGTCAAGCTAAGTAAGGTCAGGTGGTTGGTAACATGAGAGGTTAGCAGACTGTCTGTTACCAGTAATCTTGCAGTGGTCACAGAAGGTACATTAGCTGGAGTTCTGGCTCAGTGGTAGAACACTTGGCTAACACGCACAAGGCCCTGGGTTTGAGTCCCACAACCACCAAAAGAAATAGGGATGTGGGAGTGGTAATTATCCATGTAAAGGTGGGCAGAATTTTCTGGACCTACCACTTTTAGAACTGAAGGCTTTTTTTCTCCCCCAAGTTGCATTAGCATTAAGGTAGAGATCCTTGGAGTTAGAAATGATTTTTTTTCTTGTCTTTTCTCTGTGACTTTGTGATTCAGTAGATCTGCCTTCTGAAGCCTGGGTCTCTATATATTTTAAAGATTTTCTTTTTTATTTATGTGTTTGTGGGTCTGCCGCATATGTATGGGGGCCTGTAAAAACCAGAAGAGGGTTTCAAGTCTGGAACTAGAATTACAGGTGATTATGAGCTGCCGTGTGGGTGCTAGGAATTGAACCTGGGTCCTCTGCAAGAACAAGTGCTTCTAATTGCTGAGCCATCTCCAGCCCTTGAAGCAGTAATTTTTTTTTTTTTTAATGTGTGTGGGTGTTTTGCCTGCATGTATGTCTGTGTATTAGTTGTGTGCTTGGTGCCTATAGAGGCCAGAAGAGGGTGTTGGATCTCCTGGGACTGGCGTTACAGTTGTTAGCTGCCCTGTTGATGCTGGGAATGGAACCTTCATCTTCTGGAAGAGCAGCCAATGAGTGCTACTAACCACTGAGCCATCTCTCCAGTCCTGAAGATCTTACTGCTTTGATCTTACATGCCACTTACACTGTTATTTACCTTGACCTCCACAGCAACAGTGTCAAAATGATTTTTTTTTTAAATAGGTGTATGTATGAGTGAGCATGTGATGTATGTGTGTACAGGGATGTGTGCCTATGCGTGTGCAGAGAGACAGGGCATCAGGTGTCTTGCTCTACCGTGCTGTGCCTCATTCCCTTGAGACAGGGTCTTTCATTGAACCTGGAGCTAGGCTGGGATCTTGCAAGCCCTGGCAATCTTCCTGTCTCCAACCTCCATAGAACTGGGATTACAGGCATGTATGGCCGGCCATCCTCGGCTTTTTACACGGGTGCTGGGAACTTGAACTTACTGTATGTGTGAGAGAGGGGCGTGTGTGTGTGTGTGTGTGTGTTTAGAGGTCAGAAGACAATTTTGTCGAATCAGTTCTCCCATTTTTTTATGTGTAGATGAATGCCTAAATGTCTGTGTATATACCACAAACATGCCTTCAGACAGTGGAAGAGGGTGTCAGATCCCCTAGAACTGGAATTACAGGTAGTTTGAGTCACCTGGTGTTGGTGCTGGAAATCAAACCCTGCTCTTCTGGCAGAACAATGCATGCTCTTAACTGCTGGGCCATCTCTTCCTTTTTCGCCTTCTCCGTGAGTTCCAGGGATAGAACTCAGCTTGTCAGCAGCAAGCATTTTACCATCTCGATGGCCTCAGGGCTTTTTACCTTTCATTATGTATGTCCTACTCAGTGTCTGGCTGACTGCTTGCCTGGCAGCTGCCTAGCTGGCCCCAGGTGTCTCCCTCTCTCTCACTCTCTCTCTCCTCTCCTCCTACTTATTCTCTCTGCCCACCAGCCCCACCTATCCCTCTACTGCCTACCTATTGGCTGTTCAGCTTTTTATTAGACCAGTCAGATACCTTAGGTAGACAAGGTGAAATGGTAACACATCTTTACCTAAATAATTAAATGCAGCATAAACAAATGTAACACATCTTTACCTAGTTAAACAAATGCAACATAAATGGAACACACCTTTTCATAGTTAAAGTAATATTCCGCATCATAAACAAATGTGACGTATCTTTACAAAGTTAAGGTAATATTCCACAACAACAACCTTTTGTCTTGTTTTTGTAACTGTATACTAGGCTGTTATGGAACTCACTTTGTAGTCCAGGCTGGCCTCAAATCTGGTGGCACTCACTCCTGCCTCACAGCCTTTTACTGAAATTACAGGTATGGGGCTACCATTGGGCATGTAATCTGTCATTGACTGAAGCATTCTTTTGCAGCATATGACTCTACTTGAAACATGACCGTCTATGGTGGTGTTATAGTAAGCCACCTTTTTCCCAGGAACTAAAGATCCCTCAATCTGTTTTCAGGTGAAGAATATTGAGGAACACCGGGAACGTAGTCTGGACTCTGTTCAGGAGCTGATGGAAAGTGGGCAGGCAGTGGGAGGCATGGTTACCACAACCACAGGTCAGCTCTCTCCCTCTCTCATGCTGTGATTTGGAGTAAATGTGCATTCCTAAAGGGGCCTCATTTACTTATCTAACCTACAGTCTATTTTTTTTTTCCTTTCAGTTTTTGAAGCAGTGTTTCAGTTTGTATAGGCCAGGCTGCCCTCAAACTCCTGGCCTTATGAATGCTGGGATTATAGGCATGAGCCACCATACTGTTTTTATTTAATTTTTGGTAATACTGGGGATCAAACTCAAGGTCTCTTACATGCCAGGCATTTGCTGTACCTTAGAGTTGCACATCCAGCCCTATCTATCATCCATCCATCCATCCATCTCTGTCTGTCTGAAACAGGGTCTCATTATGTGGTCCTGGCTGTCCTGGAACTTACTGTGTAAACTAAACTGGCTTGGAACTCAGAGTTCCTGCCTCTGCCTCCCAAGTGTTGGGATTAAAGGTGTGTGCTACCATGCCTGGCCCCAATTTATGGTGTTTGTTTGTTTGTTTTAATTTTTTTTAATAACTTGTTTTTATTTTATGTGCATTGGTGTTTTGTTTGCATATATATCTGAGTAGGGGTGTCTGATCCCTTAAAACTAGAGTTACAGACAGTTGTGAACTGCCACGTGTGTGCTGAGAATTGAACCCTGGTCCTCTGGAAGAGCAGCCAGCCAGTGCTCCCAACCTTTGAGCTACCTCTCCAGCTCCAATTTATCTATTTTTAACATCAGTGTATGTTGAAGTAGTAGTATTTTTTTGCTATTCTAGACTGAAAGCAACATTTCTGGAATTCCTTCGAATCATATACAGATGGGAGGCTTTCACCATACCTTTCATAGAGAATCTCTTTTTCACTTCTTCCCAGATTGGAACCAGCCAGCTGAAGCTCAGCAAGCCCAGCAGGTCCAGCGGATCATTTCACGCTGTAATTGCCGAATGTACTATATTAGTTACAGTCATGACATCGACCCTGAGCTAGCAACTCAAATTAAGCCACCTGAGGTTCATGAGAACCAGGAAAAGGAGGATCTCTTAAAGAAGCAGGAAGGTATCTAGGCTTTAAAGATTTTCAGAGAGGACTGGGGACTTGTGAAAGTAGTTATTTCCTTAGTGGTTTTAAGACAGTAGAATTATTAAAGGGATTCCTGTGCACTGTTGCTACTAAGATTTCACTTGGCTTTGCATTTTGTAAGTTCAGCCATTAGAACAGCCTGTACTCTTAGAGGAAACTGAGACAGTGGCTATTACTTACAATTCTGAAATAAGCATATTCCTATTCCTGAGTACCTCTTACTCCCTTTCTGTTGAGCTAACTAACAGGAGTGGTTCCAGTGTTTGCTAGGCTGGGGGTAATGGTGACCACTTTACTCTCAGCATCTAGGAGGAAGAGGCAGTTGGATTTCCATGAGTTCCGGGCCAGCCAGGGCTACATAGTGAAACCCTGTCTCAAAAAACAAAAGAGAAAGTATGGGTTAGAAGAGTGAATATTGAGGGAGAAACTTGAACCTCCTGTTTAACTGCTAACAATCATCTAGGGGCTGTGGATACTTTCACTCTCATCCACCACGAATTGGAAATTTCTACCAACCCAGCTCAGTATGCTATGATTCTGGACATCGTCAACAACCTGCTGCTCCATGTAGAACCCAAGCGGAAGGTGAGCATGAGCTCTACCAGAATTCAGGTTAGCCTCACCTGAACTTTGACCTTGCCCTTTACTTGGGTCACAGTAAGTAAAGTAATGCTGGGCTGGTGAGATGGCTCAGTGGATAAGGAAGAAACTAATGCCTCTTACTAGTTTGATTGGTACATCCTCTTAATCAGGTATAGCTATTAGAAATCATATAATTAGACCGGGCAGTGGTGGCATACGCCTTTTATCCCAGCACTCAGGCAGGCAGAGGCAGGCGGATCTCTGCAAGTTTGAGGCCAGCCTGGTCTGGAGAATGAGTTCCAAGATAGCCAGAGCTACACAGAGAAACCCTGTCTTAAAAAAAAAAAAAAAAAAAAAAGAAAGAAAGAAATCATAGTTTAAGTGTCACTAAGACTGTGGCGCTTGTTCTAGCCAGTTCTCGGTCAACCAGACATCTCTAACAATGGTAACTCTACACTTTTGCCTCCATCTCCAACTCCACATTGCAGTTCTTTTTTATTGACCCACCCCTTACTCTTGCTACTGATCATGACCGGTAAAGGTCAGCTTTCCAGAAGAGATCCCCATTCACTTTCCTATAAGACTTAACCCATTTAACAAATGTTAATTCCTGAGACTGGGGATGTACCGATAGTAAAGCATGTATGAAGCTGTGGGTTTTATTCATAGAGCCACACAAAGCATAGAAGTTCACCTTACCCTTTTCCCTTATTTTAGGAGCACAGTGAAAAGAAGCAGCGTGTCAGGTTCCAGCTGGAGATCTCTAGCAATCCTGAGGAGCAGCGCAGTAGCATATTGCATCTGCAGGAGGCTGTGCGGCAGCATGTGGCCCAGATCCGGCACTTAGAGAAACAGATGTATTCTATCATGAAGGTATTCACCCCAGATAGTCTGAGGACAGAGACCACCTGGGGTAGCCAGGAAGGATCTCAGTTTCCTCTCTCCTGGTTCCCTAGTCTTTACAGGATGACAGCAAGAATGAGAACTTGCTTGACCTGAACCAAAAACTTCAGTTACAGCTGAACCAGGAAAAGGCCAGCCTGCAGCTGGAAAGTGAAGAGCTCAACATCCTCATCAGGTACCCAGCAGTCTTCTCCACTCAGTCGAGAGATGGGCTGTCTTTCTTGCCCATGTTATGACAGTCTTTAAGTTTAGTGTGCATTCTCAAAAACTATTGTAGCAGTAGATATAGGCACATCTTCCTATAAGCCTTGCTGAGGTTGGCTAGAGAGGTGAGTGCAAACAGGAAAGCCCCTCCTTTGGTTTCTCACTGGAGTGCTTCCTGGGAACCGCCCTGCTGCAAAATTAGGAAATTTAAAATTAGAAATACCACTTTTGTGGCCTTAGCAATGTGTATCTGAACTGAAAATACATTAAAACTGATTAATAAAGAACAAAATTGAAAGCCAGGCAGTGGTAGTGCACACCTATACTGCCATCACTTTCGAGGCAAAGGCAGGCAGAGCTCTGAGTTCAAGGCCAGCCTGGTCTACAGAACAAGTTCCAGGACAGCCAGGGCTACACAGAGAAACCTTGTCTCAAAACAACAACAAAAAAGAACAATGAGGAAAACAACATGAGGCGTTAGCTAAGCCCGAGGTTGGTCTCTGGGCTGCGAGCCTGCAGCATTATGGGGCAGTCCTGCCTGGGTGCTCTTTCCCTTACTCGCTTGCCTTGCCTGTTCGTGCATAGGTGTTTTAAGGATTTCCAACTGCAGCGGGCCAACAAAATGGAGCTGCGAAAGCAACAGGAAGATGTGAGTGTGGTCCGTCGCACTGAGTTTTACTTTGCTCAGGCACGTTGGCGCCTGACAGAGGAAGACGGACAGCTGGGAATCGCTGAGCTGGAGCTACAGAGGTTCCTCTACAGCAAGGTATTGGGGTGCACAGTCATACAGCATCAGCCCAGTCTGAGGCCTTAACCTATCCCAGGAATTCAATCCACGGAGAGAAAAAAGGGCTAATTGTATGATTATTGATGGTCATAATTAGAGACACATTGGCCTATAGTAAATAATATAGGTATATAGCTAATCAGCCTAGGTGGTGGTGGTACATGCCTTTAATCCCAGCACTCATGAGGCAGAGACAGGCGGATCTCCTGGCTACACAGAGAAACCTGTCTCAAAAAACCCAAATAAGGCTAGGCGGTGGTGGCGCACGCCTTTAATCCCAGCACTCGGGAGGCAGAGCCAGGCGGATCTCTGTGAGTTCGAGGCCAGCCTGGGCTACAGAGTGAGTTCCAGGAAAGGCGCAAAGCTACACAGAGAAACCCTGTCTCGAAAAAACCAAAAAAAAAAAAAAAAAAAAACCAAATAAAAAAAAGAAAGGAAAGATAATTATTCTTATTTTAAGGCCCAGAGTGAAGTAATTTTCCAAGTCAAGTTGTAATAGTAACATTCTGATACTGACTACCCTACAAGAAAAAAAGAATATTATATTACAAGGGATATTTGAAAATAAATGAGAAATTTAAATGTCGCAATAACTAGGAAGTATTAACATTTAGTGGTTTAGCTAGTATTACTCATGAGAAACAGTAGATTAGAGGGTTTGTAGATTGTATATGAGATTGAAAGAAGTTGATAGGGTGTGATTGTGCATACATATATGTTGTTCAAATCTTACAGATCTTATCTGGCTCTGGGTTTTCACCCAGATATCAGGGTGAAAGCTGAAAGATCAGAGTTTCAGAGCAGCCAGCCACTAGTTCTTACCTCTATGAAATCCTTAGCCTAAAGAGTATGAGTTCCTCTTTCTTCACACCTTTTTTTTTTCTTCCCCAGAACTGAGGACCGAACCCAGGGCCTTGCGCTTGCTAGGCAAGCACTCTACCACTGAGCTAAATCCCCAACCTCGATTTTTTTGGTTTTTCGAGACAGGGTTTCCCTGTGTACCTTTGCGCCTTTCCTGGAACTCACTCTGTAGACCAGGCTGGCCTCGAACTCACAGAGATCTGCCTGCCTCTGCCTCCCGAGTGCTGGGATTAAAAGCGTGCGCCACCACCACCCGGCTCCTCACTCCTTATATACCATTCTCTGCCCTGACATACTACTTCCTGGGTTTAAAGGCGTGTGCTTCCCAAGCAAAGGCATGAGATCTCAGGTGCTGGGATTAAAGGTGTGTGCCACCACTGCCTGACCTCTAATCTAGTGGCTGGCTCTCTTCTCTGATCCTCAGTCAGGCAAGTTTGTTAGGGTACACAGTATATCACCACACATACAATCACATCATTCTACATGTGTAGGTAGTGAGGCTTAGGAGCTCAAAGCCAGCCACAGGTATAATTTGAGGCTATCCTGGGCTTTATGAGATCCTGACTTAAAGAAGAAAGAGAAAAATGAAATCAGAGGGTTAGATTAGCATATATAGTAATTCTATACCAAGTTCCTAAGGAAGGCTTAAAATGAACAGGACAAAATCTGTCTTATAGGTGAATAAGTCTGATGACACTGCAGAACATCTCCTGGAGTTGGGATGGTTCACTATGAACAACCTTCTCCCCAATGCTATCTATAAGGCAAGTCTTACCTTTTTTTTTTTTTTTTTTTTAAATGGGGATGGGATTTAGGCAGGGCCTTGTTCATTCTAGTCAAGAACTCTACTAATCGACATCCCCACATCTATATGGCAAGTCTTATTTTGTCATTCCTAGCCCATTTATATATATGCTTTAGAGCAAAGGGCATTTGTGATGGTCTTTTCATATCAACTCATAGGAAACAATGTGATCTGAAATGGTATAGCTTGCCCACTTAGCAAGATCATTGGCTTCAGTTCTTCTGTACAAGGTTTGTGGATTGATTTTTAAGTTAACTTTTGGAGAGGACATTTAATAGAGCTGTTCACTCTGTCCTGTAGGTGGTTCTGCGGCCCCAGAGTTCCTGCCAATCGGGGAGACAGTTAGCCCTCCGCCTTTTTAGCAAAGTCCGGCCGCCTGTTGGGGGTATCTCTGTTAAGGAACACTTTGAGGTTTGTAAACACACAGTACCTTGGGAACCAAGGGCCAAAGGGCAGTTCAAAACTAAAAATTGTTAGTAATAAAAGACAAGGATAGTACCTGAGCCTAACTGCTTCTTTGCCTCTTTCCCTGCAGGTGAATGTGGTGCCTCTCACCATCCAGCTCTCCCACCAGTTCTTCCATAGAATGATGGGCTTTTTCTTTCCGGGTCGAAATGTGGAAGATGATGAAGTTGGTGATGAAGAGGATAAGTCTAAACTGGTGACAACTGGTGAGAATTGTTATTCTGGAATGCCAGAATAGAGTAGCAGCCCAAAGCCACTCAAGGAAAAGGATGACTGTTGGTGTTTGCTTTTTCTTAGGAATACCAGTAGTGAAGCCTCGGCAGCTGATAGCAACAGATGACTCAGTCCCGCTAGGCCCTGGGAAGGGTGTAGCACAGGGTTTGACCCGGAGTTCTGGGGTCAGAAGATCATTTCGCAAATTACCTGAGGTATGGCACATGTCCCTAAAGATTGAAAAATCAGAGAAAATGAATGTTACAGTAGTACTCTGTAATCTTAACACTTGGGGGACAGGTGTTGGAAAATCATGAGTTCAAGGGCAGCCTGGACCATATGAGATCCCGCTTCAAAAAAAAGCAAAAGAAACCCTCAAAAACTAAAATAAAAACATTTTAGTATGTATAAAAGTTTTTTTTTAGCCAGGCAGTGGTGGCTCACGCCTTTAATCCCAGCACTCAGGAGGCAGGGGCAGGTGGATCTCTGTGAGTTCGAGGCCAGCTTGGTCTACAGAGCGAGTTCCGGGGCAGCCAGAGCTGTTATTAATCATTTCTTTTGGACATGGCTGGGTGTAGAAACCTCTTTTCTTTGAGTCCATTCCAGGATTGAGAGGCTGGAGTAATAGTTAGGATATTTGGTTTCTTCTGGTTTTAGAGGCTTATGTTCCTTTCTTGTCTTTCCTAGCACCCAGTTGATGACATTGACAAGATGAAAGAGCGAGCTGCCATGAACAACTCCTTCATATACATAAAAATCCCACAAGTTCCACTGTGTGTCAGTTACAAGGTGTGTCCCGTCCCAGCAGTTTCTACGACAGTAGACAGAAGGGAACCAAGATTATAGAGGGTGACAACCAGGCTTCTGTGAGAATGGGCCGTGGGTGACAAACCTGCTGTTCCTTCTGCTTCCTGCAGGGGTCAGCACCACTACCAGAATGAGGGCGGGGAATCCAGTCTGTATCTGTAGGTTGCTAGCACAGGAATTATACTCTGAGTACTGGCTTAGATTCAAAATGGCAGCTGATGTAATTTTTCCCTCCTCCTCTTGCTCTTGCAGGGCGAGAAGAACAGTGTGGACTGGGGTGACCTTAACTTGGTGCTACCCTGTCTGGAGTACCACAACAATACGTGGACATGGCTGGACTTTGCCATGGCTGTCAAAAGGGACAGCCGGAAAGCTTTGGTTGCCCAGGTATCTCACCAGGGCTCATGGCTGTTTCGTTAGCAGGGACTGGCAAGCAAATGGGAGCCTTTTGTTCTACACTATATATTAAAAGAGAGCCAAGAAAGGGGCAGATAATAAAATGACTGATTGTTTGGTCCTTGTTTGGTCCTTGACATTGCCACAGTATGATCAAATAACTTTTATTTCATGTTAACAGTCGTTAATTTGAGGGAACTAAGGGCTGCTACAACCTCAGCTTTATGATGGATTCTGATTAGATTGTAAGCTTCTGAAAGCAGAGACCATTATTTATACACTTTATTCTTTACATACTTTGACCTGCCCCATTGTGCTTTGCATGTAAGTTTAATAAATTCTTGAACTGGTTCAGTTTGAATTGTTCGGCCCGTTCCACTAATCTTTTTGCCTTTCCTTTACTCCTCTCCACTTGCCAGGTAATCAAAGAAAAGCTAAGATTGAAACCTGCAACAGGGCCTGAGGTCCGGGGAAAGCTAGAAACAAAGTCGGACTTGAACATGCAACAGCAGGAAGAGGAGAAAGCGCGGCTCCTTATCGGTTTAAGTGTGGGTGACAAGAACCCTGGCAAGAAGTCCATCTTCGGCAGGCGCAAGTGACCTGGAGAGCCAAGGGACAGCGTGTAGAATCGACTCTGGCTCAGGGTCCAGCAACTTGAGGGCGGGCAGAGCTTCCCTTCATCCCACAGGATTTGTGGGCTTTGGAGCTTATAGGGAACTGAGACACTGTTCCGCAGCTGGCCTGTCCCTGCAGGGCATGGTGGACAAAAGTGCTAAATTCCCTCATGCTTACTGGGCCCAGGGCCAGAAAGGCCAGAGAACCAGAAGGCCTATGGAGTGTGTCCAAGCCTAGTGTCCTGCTCTTGGGGGCAACAGAAAGGGTGGGGATAGTTTTGATCAAGTATGATAATTTTTATAAATAGACATATATATATAATATATATATATATTTCTAAGTGTAATTGCTCTCCCTTTGTGCCAGTAAGCTGAGGGGAGGGGTCTGATCCTCTGTGCCTCACTCCACTGCCTTGTTGTATGAAAGGTGTTAGTGTTGGGGGGCGGTTCAGCTTCCCAGTCTGTGTGCTCACTTGGGAGGATGGCATTAGGAGCCAGGGCTGGCCATGGGTACCTTCCTTTCCTTTCCCCCTCGGGTATGCCCTGGAGAATGGAGAAAAAAAGAAGATGATTTAAAGAAAAAATATTTTAAATTTGATGCTGGCTTTTATTCTTTTTTTTTTTTCATTTGTGTTGAGTAAAAATGTCCAAGTTGTCCGTGTCCTTCCCTCCTCACTAACCCACCCATCTCTCCACTGCCATGGTAATGACTGGCCTTTCTCCTCCTCTGGAGTCGTATGGGAGCGACTTCCCAGCCCGGGTATGATGCTGACCTGAAGCTGATGGGTCTGTGTACACTGGGAGAGGCGGGGCTCCTGGGTAATGCAGCACAGAGATAGGAATTGCTTATGTAACTGGGGCAGCAGATTGACTGGAAGGAGAGGAGGCAGAGGCTGGGGATGGGAGCAGTGAGCTGTCGGCAGGGGCAACACACCCGGGTGTCTGCTCCTCAAAAGGTACAGAATGGGGCTCTGGCTGCCTGTGGATGGGAAGTGATGGAGGTAAGGGCCTGAAGCCAGAAAGTGCCGAGTTAGGAGCCTGTCCGTGATAGCCAATGGGGTGTGGGCATAGAGGCTATACTGTGAGTAGCCCCACTCAGGCACAGATTGTATTCCTGATTTGTCATGGAGAGAACATACAACTGTTACTGTCATCTATATTTTGAATTATATTGAGGAAATCTAGGTCACATCACAAGGCCTAGGAAGTTCCTTCCTTCTAGAGCAGTGGTTTTCAACTTGTGGGTAAATGACCCCTCTGGGATGGACTGGCCCTTTCACTGGGGTCACACCAGATATTTACATTACAATCTACATCAGTAGCAAAAGTATAGTTATTATATAGCAACCAAAGATAATTGTATGGTTGGGGGTCACCACCACAAGAGGAACTGTAATAAAGGGTTGCAGCGTCAGGAAGGGTGAGAACCACTGCTCTAGAGGGTAAGACTTGAGGGGAAGGAGTACCTGCTAAGATGGATCGAACCTGCAGTGCCTCCCTTCTCAGCAGGGTGGCAACATCCAGGGTCCTTGGGCCCGAGGCTGGAAGAGCCTCTGGTGTGGTGTGGGGACCGTCAGGTCAGGTCTGGAAGAACTATGGGAGCTACAGAGGCATCAGTGCCTGCCTCAGGAGCCCCTCCAGCCAGCCCCACTGCTGCTAGAGAAGCCGTTGTCTGAGTGGCCAGTGCCTCAGTTCATCAACCTCTTTCTACCAGAGTTTCCCATGAGGCCTGTTAGGGGGCAGCAGGAGCTAAAGGTAGGTCATCGGAGTCCCTGGGAAGTCTTTGGAGGAATCTAGAAACCACCAGTCTCAGGTGCCCTCTTCTCCATTTTAGATTTTGGGCCTTGTGGCTAAAGGCTCTTTTGGAACCGTCCTGAAAGTGCTGGATGGTGCCCAAAAAGCTGTATTTGCAGTGAAGGTAGGAGTCTAGGTATTCCACTCATTCAGTGGTTACTGTTTACAGCCTTCGTTTCAGAGGTCAGGAGCAGCATTGTTTTCCATGAGTTCTGCCTCTCCATTTGTAGGTGGTACCCAAAGTCAGAGTCCTACAGCGGGATACCCTGAGGCAGTGCAAAGAGGAGGTCAGCATCCAGGTGTGCACAATTCTGAAAGCATGGCTGGGAGAATGAAATTGCTGGTGGAGAAAGTCCCTCGCTTTGTCCAACCTACCTGCTTTTCTTGGCTCTACCTTCGCCATATGTTTCCATCTTGGTGCAATGTAGCCCCAGAATAAATCCTGAGAAAAGTATTATTAGCTGTAGACCCAGTCCAAGTTCTGCCAGGGAACTCTCCAACATACCTTGGCATGCTCCTTGGCAGTGTGCTGGCTCCAGGGTTCCCAGGGAGGTGGTCCCAAATGAGCTCTGAGTCAGGTGAGGCAACAGCTCATTTCTACACAAGGCAACACCTGGTTTCTTGGCTGTCTTTATCATCAATAAGCCTGTACTTTACTAACTTGCTCCTTTCTTTGTCTCTAGCGACAGATCAACCATCCTTTTGTACACAGCCTGGGAGACAGCTGGCAGGGGAGGCGACACCTCTTCATTAGTGAGTGGACTGGGCTTTGTCCCCATCCACAAAGGCCCCCAGACCGTTCTCCCAACCTGATGCTATTCTGCCTTCCCTTGGTTCCACTCCTCATAGCATTTCTGTATTCCAAAAGTAGAGGGGAAAGGCTGGGGGGTTGGTTTGGGCAGGAGGTCTATAATGCCTTGAGCCCAGGCCCTATAGACCACAGATACTGCCTGGACTTCTGGTGCTTTGCAGTGTGTAGCTACTGCAGCATGGATCTCCACTCCCTGTGGTCTGCTGTTGGTGGTTTCCCAGAGGCTTCTATCCGTCTCTTTGCAGCTGAACTGGTCCTTGTGCTGTGTAAGTGAAAGAGTGGTAGAGGAAACGGAAAGGGGAGAATTAAGTTGGTGGGGAAGAGAAAATAGAATTGATACTGAATTCTGAAAGTCAGGGTAGAGATGGGATAGAAGCTACAGAAACTGGAAGAGACAAGAGACCTTACACACACCTATGCTCACTGTTCTCCACAGGCTATCTCCATGACATGGGTATCATCCATCGAGATGTAAAGGTAGAGTTAAGTCTTTTTTCTTAGTCTGAGGAAGAACCTCAATAAGAAGTTCCAACAGGTCTGAGAAGGCAGTGAGAAGCAGAGACAGTTTACCTGGGTTCCTATGGATGCGAAGGGTTTAGGGATGGGTCCTCCAAGTAGAGGTTTGAATGCTGAGTAGACAGACTACCTTCTCCAGCTAACAGCTTTACATGAAAGAAAGCCAGGTGTGGTCATACCTGCCTATACTCCAGCACTACTGGGGGTGGGGGGGTAGGAGTGCTACAAGTTTGAGGCTAGCCTGGTATATATACCTAATTCCCAGCTAGCCCAGGCTACATAATGAGACCCTGTGTCAAAAAATAACAATGGGGGGGGGCTAGGGAGATGGCTCAGCGGTCAAGAGCACTGGCTGCTCTTCCAGAGGACCCGGGTTCAATTCCCTGCACCCACATGGCAGCTCATAGCTGTCTGTAACTCCAATTCTAGAGGATCTGGCACCCTCACACAGACATACATGAAAAACACCAATGCACATAAAAAACAAATAAATAAAAAACAATGGAAAAACCAAATCAGAGTCAATGGAAATAGTACAATAATGTCCTCTCGCCCATGATTTCAGATGGAGAACATCCTTCTGGATGAGCGAGGTATGTCTTCTTTTCCAGCCTCAGGATGAGTGGTACCTCTGCAAAAAAAGACACAGGTTGAACACTGTCTCCTTATTCCATAGGCCACCTGAAACTGACAGACTTCGGTCTGTCTCGCCGTCTGTCCCCGGGAGCACGAGCCTACACTATCTGTGGGACTCTTCAATACATGGGTGAGGGAGAAGCTGAAGCTGGTGGGGAGGGTGACGTAGAGAAGTGGTGACGAGTCCCTTCTCCCCACAGCCCCAGAGGTCCTGAGTGGTGGGCCTTACAACCACACTGCTGACTGGTGGTCCCTGGGGGTGCTGCTTTTCTCTCTGGCAACTGGTAAGGTGAGAGAATGGTATTGGCGCTGGGCAGGGGAGAGAGCTTGGCTTTGGGGAAAAGACCTTAGAAAGCCGCCTTCCCACCCCTACCCCTTTAACTCAGTTCCCAGTGGCTGCAGAAAGAGATCATGTGACCATGTTGGCAAGTGTGACCCACTGTGAATCTGAGATGCCAGCCTTTATTACTCAGGAGCTCTCACTCCTGCTCCATGAGGTAAGGGGACATACTGCTTTCCTTTTTGACTCCCAAGCTATTCACCATTTTCTTTTCATCAAAGTGGTATTTCCCAGCAGTTTCCCCCCCCCCTCCCTTCCTCCCTCTCTCTCTCTCTCCCCCCCCACCCTCTCTCTCTCTCCCTCTTCCCCTCTCTCCCTCTCCCCCTCCCCTTCTCTCCCTCTCCCTGATGCGGTCTGATGGGGATGGAGATGCTCCAGCTACCCATTTCCCCTGTAACTGGTACTGCAGATCTCACTCCCGAGTTCCTGCCACCCTAAATCCTTTCCTCCCCCAGAACAGACAGGTCCTTTTGAAGAGCCTGGGCCAGTGCTACCTTATCATCTGCAAATCCAAGTCCATCTCCTTTATCCTCACCAGTCCTCCCACTCTCTCTAATCACCATGTTCTTTTTTCACAAATCTTCTTCTATGCTTTAGGATTTTCCTGCCTTCCATAGCTGCACGAACCATTCACTGCCTTTCACCCTCTCTGTTTAGCCTCTGTCTTATCCCAGGCTCATTCTGTTTTCCTTCAGCTCCTGTGCCAGAACCCTCTGCACCGTCTACGTCATCTGCATCACTTCCAGGTCCACCCTTTCTTTCGGGGTGTGGCCTTTGACCCTGAGCTCCTAAAGAAGCAGCCAGTGAGCCTTGTCGTGGAGACACAAGATAGCAGCAGTCCATTGGAGTCCATGCCCTTCAAGGACTTTGACTGTGATCTGGAGTCCTTGGTCCACTCCGTCTCTGCTGATTCTCTACTGCAGATTGAGGCCCAGCTGGAAACCTGAGGATTTCTACTGCCAGCTCAGCATGATCACCGTGATGATCCAGTTTTTTCTTTGTTGTCCTTATTATTCGGTTGTAGGTATTGGACCAGAGTTTAAATTGTTGGCATTCTGCAACTGATGGCCAAAACTGCCCCTGATGCTTTCCTGTCACACAACCCACCTCTCACTTGCAGGCCAAGGCGGTGACCTTTATTTCATTTCTGCAGTACTTTTCACCTAAGCTGCCAAACAAAGGCTTCTTAAAACTCTATCTTATCCATGTTTTCTACCATACTTCCTGTCTTGGGCAATAATGACACTTTGTGGGATCCCGAAGTGCTATTTATATGTTTAACAAGCTAGTCAGAGCAATATGAATGCTTTTTAAAGATTGCAAAAGCTGGTATTTCAACACCTGATAAATAAGCAGTTAAAAAATATGACCTGCCAGGTGGTGGTGGCCCTGCGCCTTTAATTCCAGCACTTGGAAGGCAGAGGCAAGTGAACCTCTGAGTTTGAGGTTATCCTGGTCTACAGAGCGAGTTCCAGGACAGCCAGGGCAGTTACACAGAGAAACTCTGTCTCAAAAACAGCCCCCCCCCCAAAAAAAAAAAATTACCTAGGAGTTGGAGAATAGGCTCATTGCTCTTGCAGAGGAGTCAGTTGAGTTTTTAGCCCCTCACAAGTGCCTATAAATCCAGCTCCCGGGGATCCCACACTTCTGGCTTCCTCAGATGTGAATACCCACATACAACATACATATGCATACCCACACAGACACATGAAAATAATTTAAAATAATTTTTTAAATGCCAGGCATGATAGCACATGCCATTAATTCCAGCAACGCAGGTGGATCACTGTGACTTTTGCCTGGTCTACATAGTGAGTTCCGGGACAGCCAGGGCTACATACTGAAACCCTGTCTCAAATAAAAAACAAATGCAAAATGGCCCAGCAGATAAGGGACCTGCCCTGAAGCCTGAGGACATGAGTTTGATCCCCAAGACTCACACAGGAGAAGGAGAGACTGACTCCCACAACATGTATGCCACACCCCCCCCAAATAACTAACTATCTAAATAAATGTAATTAAGAAAATGTGATCTAGAAGCTTGAAGCTATTCTTCAATAAATACTATTTATTTATTGGTTGTTTTTTTTTTATTGGTTTTTCAAGACAGGGTTTCTCTGTATAACCGCCCTGGCTGTCCTGGAACTCACTCTGTAGACCAGGTTGGCCTCAAACTTAAAGAGATCTGCCTGCATCTCTGTGAGTTCGAGGTCAGTCTGGTCTACAGAGCAAGTTCCAGGACAGGCTCCAAACCTCCATAGAGAAACCCTGTCTTGAAAAACCAAAAAAAAAAAAAAAAAAAAAAAAAAAAAAAGAGATCCACCTGCCTCTGCCTCCCAAGTGCTAGGATTAAAGGGGTGCGCCACCACTGCCTGGCAATAAATATGATTTTTAAAAATTAGAAAGTGAATCTAATAATTGCTGAATGTGAGGAAGAAAACAGATTTCACTATGGATGGATTCTGTCTTCTCTAGGATAACATGAGAGCCTCCTAAGTCTATTCCAAAACAAAGCCTCCTAAAAAGACACAAGGATTATTAAACTGATCAGACAGCCTAAGATTCAGAGTTATTTTTTTCCCCCACTTTTGACCTGGACCAGCAGAGGACCAGGGATTCAGAAAATAAAGAAGGAAAGTTTGGGATCAGGTCTTACACAAGCTGTGTCTTAAGCCACACTTATTAAGGACAGCATCTTATGTATGGTTTGCAGAGGAATGGGACAGAGTCAGCAGAAAAGGATCTCACAGTAAAACCAAGTCAGCAGGAAGCTAATCAGGCAATGTTGCACAAAGGGAACACCAGTGCATCACAGCAGCCATGGGACTGATAACTGTAGCCTTTTAGGGGGAAGAGTTGACTGTCAGGACACAAAGCAACAGCTCCTCCGAGGCCCTGACCCCATTATTGGCTCTGCTAAGCATATTCCTGGTTTTGAACTACATCCCTCTTCCATACATCAGGCCTCAAGGAAGCCTTGGGTCGGCTTGGCTCCCAACACCTTTAGTTTTAAGATTCGGGGATTTGTGTTGTTGCTGTTTTGTGGTCCTAGGGATCAAACCTAGGGCTTTATGTATGCTAGGCGAGTATCTATTAAGTTACATCCCCAGTGTTCATTCATTCAGGTTTCCTCCTCTCCTAGACAAGGTCTCTTCAAGTTGCCAAAGCTAGTGCCTTGAACTTGTGATCTTCCTGCCCTAATCTTCCAAATGGCTGAGATTATAGACCTGCACTACTAGACCTATGCTAAGATTGGGTTTTGATCAACAAATGAAAACATTGAGAGCTACGGTATTAATTTTAGGATTTAAAGTTACATATGTATCTCAAGAACATTTTCCTGTTGTAAGGAAAATCATCTAGATCTTTTATGGACATTTCTGGCCTTTGACTTCATTTTCTTCAACTTATAAAGCTCCATTTTTGCTCTGGTTTTTTGTTTGTTTGTGGGTTTGTTTTTTTTTTTGGAGACAAGGTTTCTCTTTGTAGCCTTGGCTGTCCTGGAACTCACTCTGTAGACCAGGCTGGCCTCAAACTCTCAGAGATCCACCTGCCTTGGCCTCCTGAGTGCTGAGATTAAAGGTATGTGCCACCACTGCCTGGCTTGTTCTGATTTTTAAAATTTAGGCTTTAAATTTTTATGTGTCTGAGTATTTTGCCTGCATGTGTGTATGTGTACTCTCCAGCCCCTATGTTACTATGTTTAGGTAAAAATGTGTTTTAATCTACACTATTATTTTTCAGTTATGTCTGATCTCTCTTCAGGCCAAAAAGATACTAAAGAGTATCATATACACTCTTAGTATTCTCTCTGGATTAGGCCAGGATTTCTATTTTTTTTTTTTTTTTTTTTGGTTTTTCGAGACAGGGTTTCTCTGTGTAGTTTTGCGCCTTTCCTGGAACTCACTTGGTAGACCAGGCTGGCCTCGAACTCACAGAGATCCGCCTGGCTCTGCCTCCCGAGTGCTGGGATTAAAGGCGTGCGCCACCACCGCCCGGCCAGGATTTCTATTTTATTTGCCTCGGTAGAATTTTTTTTTTTTTCTGGTTTGTGCTTTGGCAATCCATCTGAATCTCTATGAATTTGATTGGTGCTCTAATTGTATGCTATGGGGCTGGAAAGATGGCTCAGTGGTTAGCAGCACTTGCTCTCACAGAGGACCCGGCTTTGGTTCCCAGCACTCACATGGTAGTTCACAACCATACATAACTCCGGTTCCAGGGGATCTGATGCTTTCTTCTGACCTCTGTTGGCACCAGCCACACAAATGCACATACACATATTCAGGTAAGACACTCATACATATAAAATAAATAATGAAAGTGCTAAGGGTATTACTGGGGTGTTGTAGGAATTTAGCAGAATCACTGTGTCTGGGGTAGATATTAGAATGAACAACTGTTTTTCAGAAGTACTTTGACCTTGAAGACTCCTTGTGGAAAACAGTGATTGTTTCCCATGGTCTGTACAATTGTTTTGCTGAAGGGGCTTTGCAGCCAGTCCATGACTTTGGTCACAAGACACCTGGGCACACCTGGGGATCTTGTGTATTGCACACAATACATAATAAGACTGGAGCCATTGAGGCATGTGATGCTCTCCTTCAGTAAGACATGTAAATTAAGGTTAGGGACCTTGGTATGAGGAAATACTTTGTGTAATCATCAATAAATATGCCTTTGTATGGCTGTTTGGGGCTCAGTCCATCAGAAGAGGCTGGACCTTCCTGCTGCCACTTAGGCCTTGAAATTTCATCTTGGGAGTGCCTTCTTTCTTCAACTGACCTGCACCATATGGTGCACCCCGACACAGGGGTCATAATGTTCTATGTAAGAATGTTCAAGCCGGGCGGTGGTGGCGCACGCCTTTAATCCCAGCACTCGGGAGGCAGAGCCAGGCGGATCTCTGTGAGTTCGAGGCCAGCCTGGTCTCCAAAGCGAGTTCCAGGAAAGGCGCAAAGCTACACAGAGAAACCCTGTCTCGAAAAAAAACCAAAAAAAAAAAAAAACCAAAAGAATGTTCAGGGGATTCTGACACTAAATAATTATCTATAGTTTCCTCCTTGTACTAATAATGTACCAATTAGAGCCCAGTTGGGGGCCTACCTCCAGAAAAATTGCACACCAGTCACTTACTTTTTTTTTCTTTTGCTTATTTTCATTTTTCTGTTATAATCTTTTGTATTACTATATTATCTACATCTTTGTAATCCTTAGATTAATATTGGTATAGAAAAGAATAAAAGGCTATATCCTTCATCCTGTTAGCTCATTTTTTTCTCTTTAGACATTTTATAGTTCTGATCATTTGTGGTAATGATCAGAACTACACACTGAATTAAAAACCTTAAATACTAAAAATAGGAATCAATTTTTAAGAGAGTTGAATTTGAATTTAGGATATTTGGTATCTGGATCTACAGTAACTATCTCAGTATGTTTTAAACAAGTCTGTTCAATTGCTTCAGATCTGGGATAGAAAATGAAGACATTACAATCAGTTTTTCCCCTCTGCACTACCCTGGGTCTTGTGCATTCTAAGCAGACCACGACTAAGCAGATTAGCCCTAAAGACTGGTTATTAGCTGAGGGGAACAGGTTTCAGGTTTATCTTTTTTTTCTTTTAATGATTTCTTAAAAATATTTATTTGTGTGCTGGAAAGATGGCTCAGTGGTTAAGAGCACTGGCTGCTGTTCCAGAGGACCAGGGTTCAAATACCAGCACCCACATGGCAGCTCATAACTGTCTGTAACTCCAGTTCCAGTGGATCTGACATGTTCACATAGACATATATGCAGGCAAAACACCAATGCACATAAAACAAAAATAAATTATTAAAAAAGTATTTATTTGTGGGGGCTGAAGAGATGGCTCAGAGGTTAAAGACACTGGCTGCTCTTCCAGAGGACTGGGGTTCAATTCCCAGCACCCACATGGCAGCTCACAACCGTCTGCAACTCCAAGATCTGACACCCTCACACAGTCACACATACAGGCAAAACACTAATGCACATAAAATAAAAATAAATAAATTATTAAAAAATACCACCACCAGCCGGGCGGTGGTGGCGCACGCCTTTAGTCCCAGCACTCGGGAGGCAGAGCCAGGCGGATCTCTGTGAGTTCGAGGCCAGCCTGGTCTCCAAAGCGAGTTCCAGGAAAGGCGCAAAGCTACACAGAGAAACCCTGTCTCGAAAAACCAAAAAAAAAAAAAAAAAAACCACCACCACCAGGCTAAGCCCGGTTTATTTGATGCTGATAAAACCCAGGACTTTTTGCATGCTAGGCAAGCATTCTACCAACTGAGTAACACCCTCCACCCTTTGTGATGTTTTGTTTTGTTTTTTTCTAAAGGCAGAGGTAAACTGAGCATAATGAAGCCAGGAGGTGGTGGTGCACACCTTTAATCCCAGAATTTAGGAGGCAGAAGTAGGTGGATCTCTGAGTTTGACACCAGCCTGGTACACATAGTGAGTTCCAGGACAGCCAGGGCTACACAGAGAAACTCTGTCTTGAAAAATCAAACAAACTCACTGGGCATGATGGTACACACCTGAATCCGGGCACCCAGGCAGGGCAGCAGGCAGAAGGATCATGGTTTAAGGCTAGCCTGAGCTACAGTGGGGAAGGCTGTTTCAGAAAAATTCAGCAAAGGCCAGACAGACTAAATTAGCATAAGTAAAGGCTCTTGGCGGCCCAACCTGATGATCTGAGTTTGGAACCTGGAACCTGTATAAACTGGTGACAGGACCACTCCAAGGAAGGTTTTGTTTTGTCTGGGCTTCTCTGTGTAGCTCTGGCTGCCCTGGAACTTGCTTTGTAGACCAGGCTGGCCTCAAACTCAAAGGTCCACCTGCCTCTGCCTCCTGAGCGCTAGGATTAAAGGTGTGCGCCACCACCGCCCGGCAAAGGGAAGATTTTTATTGTAGATATGAGAGATACACCAGAGGCATCTGGAAGAGTCCAGAGCAGGAAGAGAAAGTAGTAGAAATGAATATGGCCAGCAGACTGAACCTGGCCATGAGAGAAGCAGAGAGGGAGGGAGGGAGGATGGAGGAAGACAGAAGGAGAGAGAGAGAGAGAGAGAGAGAGAGAGAGAGAGAGAGAGAGAGAGAGAGAGAGAGAGAGAGAATAAAGACAAAGAGTGAGCATAGCTGAAATAGCAGGTTATAAAGCAAATGAGCAGCTGGAAGCCCACGAGCTGGAAAAGCTTAGGGTAGAGGTGAGACAAGCTGAGAAGAGTCGGCATGCCAGCACAGACTCTGAAATATGTGACACTGAGGGCGCCTGCAGGCCAGCATGTGCTTGGTATGCTAATAAGGCATCAGATACCATGTGTCCCTTCTGCCAGAGATAAGGAAAAAGGCTCCTTTTGGTAGAGGGGAACTGGCTTCACAAGTTCCTGAGGAATGCTGGCTTTTGTCTAACTGCCAGAATTTGGGGGGAGTGGAGTTTCCTTTGGACCTGACACATGGTGAAGGAGAGAATCAGGCCCTGCAAGCTGTCCTCTTACTTCCACACATGCATGTATGTACATGTATACACACACACACACACACACCAAATGAAAAATAAGTTATTAGTGACATATATATGATATCTATACATATACAGGTGGCTGGGTATATAGTTCAGTTGGTAAAGTCCTTGTCTAGCATTCATGAAACCCTGGGTTTGATCCAAGTGTGCTGTAAAAATCCCAACATTTGGGAGGTGGAGGTAGTGACGGGGGGTGTCTGAAATTCAAGGTCATCCTTGGCTACATAGTTTGAGATCAGCTTCAACTTGAACTGACTGTGAAACCCTACCACACACACAAAATGTAAAAACAAAATAAGGACAAGGGTAGTAGATTACATGATATTGTGTACCTAGCACAGTGTTACTCTCAATTCATCTGGTCACAGTAGCATAATGGATTAGTCCTGAGGAAATGGTGAACATGTCACTGGGTCCCTTTTGTAAGCCATATTAGAAAGCTTAGAGATAAACATGGATTGTCTGAATTACCTCTTAGACAGTGAGACCTAGGTGTGATGTCTCACATATGTGATTCCAGCACTTGGGAAATAAAGGCAGAGGGATAAGTGGGGATGTTGAGGCCATTCTGTGCTGCCTAGTGCATTCCAGAACAAAACTCAAGTATGGCATGGTGGTGCACGCCTTTAATCACAGTGCTCAGGGGACAGAGGCAGGTGGATCTCTGTGAGTAGGAGGCCAGCCTGGGCTACATATCAGATCCAGGACAGCCAGAATAATAGAGACCCACTTTCAAAACCAAAAGAAAAGAAAGAGGAGGGGGAGGAGAAACCTAAAAAGGTCAGATGTTGTGGCACATACCTGTAATTCCAGCATTCAGGGGTGGGAGGTCAAGGCCAGCCTGGGCTCATAATGAGTTTAAGGCCAATTTGTTTACATAAGGGCCTGTCTCAAACCAAAAAAATATGGGAATCCAAATGGTATAAGAGAAAATATCTTGCCGGGCGGTGGTGGCGCATGCCTTTAATCCCAGCACTCGGGAAGCAGAGCCAGGAGGATCTCTGTGAGTTCGAGGCCAGCCTGGGCTACCAAGTGAGTTCCAGGACAGGCGCAAAGCTACACAGAGAAACCCTGTCTCAAAAAAAAAAAAAAAAAAAGAGAAAATACCTTGACCAAATAAAAAATGTATCTCTATGGCTCAGTGCTTGCTACTCTTCCAAAGGATGTGAGTTTGGTTCCCAGCACCCACATCAGGCAGCTTACAACCTCTTCTAACTCCAGCTCCAGCACCCTCTTCTAACCTCCAATGGAACCAGGCATGTACGTGGGACAAAGACATATGGAGTGGGAGTGCTGGGCCAGAGGCAGGTGGAGCTCTGAGTTCAAGGACAGCCTGGTCTACAAAGCAAGTTCCAGGACAGCCAGGGCTACATAGAAAAACCCTGTTAAGAGAAAGAGAGAGAGAGAGAGAGAGAGAAAGACCCTTTGCTGTACCTTGGTCAATTCCAGGCTCAAGAGCATTCTCGGGACTCAAGAGTCTACGGCAGAAGGATTGCTGAAAAAGTGAGGCCAGCCTAGATTAAAGAAAGATCCTGCTTCAAAAGCAGGGAAATCATTCTATTGAGGATGAAAGAGCAGATCCTTGGTAGAGCACAAACGTAGCATGTGTTATGGTTTGAATGAAAATGGCCCTTGTAGGCTCATAGAGAGTGATACTATTAGGGGGTGTGGCCTTGTTGGAGGAAGTGTGTCACTAGGGGTGGGCTTGGAGGTTTCAGATGCTCAAGCCAGGCCCAGTGTCTCTTTCTCTTCTTGCTGCCTGCAGATCCAGATATAGAACTCTCAGCTACCTCTCCAGCACCATGTCTGCCTGATACCACCATGCTTTCTGCCATGACAACAATGGACTAAATCTCTGAGCTGTAAGCCAGCCCCAGTCAAATGTTTTCCTTTATAAGAGTTGCCATGGTCATGGTGTCCCTCCACACAATAGAAACCCTGAGTAAGACAGCATGTTCTAGGCACTGAGCTCCATACTCAGCACCACCCACCTATATTTCCACCCCCCTATTTTTATTCAGTTATTTTAATGCCTTCAGACTGGTACTGTTCTCTTTCTCGAGTCACAGAATTCAATAGAAGTATAATGCACTGACTAAAGGGCAGGAGAGGAGTGGAAGAATAATCCAATTTGCATCACCAGAGCCTAGCTTAAAACAACAAAAAGAAGGCTATGCTTGGTGACATGTATGCCTTTAATCCCAATACTTAGGAGACAGAGTTTGAGTCCAGTCTGATCTGCATATTGAGTTCCAAGAAAGCCCCAAGCACAGAGAGACTCTGTCTCAAAAAATAAAAGAAATACAATACAAATTGCTTAAATAATTTGTACATATGTACATGTTTGTCTGTGTGCCTAAACACTTGTTCACATATGTGCAGGTGTGTGGAGCCAGAGGTCAACATCAGGTATTTTCTCCAATTACTCTCTACCTTATTTCTGGAGACATTTTCTGTTACCAAACCCTGAACTCATTGATTGGTTAGACTGGTTGGCCAGGAAACTCCAGGGAATCCTCTTCTGCCCCACCCCTCATGTTAGGATTATAGACATAAACTGCTGTTTCTGGTTTTTTGTTTTTCTTTGAGACAGGGTTTCTCTGTGTAGCCTTGGCTGTCCTGGAACTCGCTCTGTAGACCAGGCTGCCCTTGAACTCATAGAAAACCACCTGCCTCTGCCTCCCGAGTGCTGGGATTAAAGGCATTCGCCACCACCTCCCTTTTTATGTGGTTCTGGAGATCCAAACTTGGGTCCTCATGCTTTCACGACAAGCTCTTTACTGACTGAGTCATCTCTCCATTCTTCTCTTGCTGTGGGATGTCTTTCTGTATGCTGTGAATATGTGTTGCTCTGATTGGTTGATAAATTAAGCTGCATTGGCCCACGGCAAGGCAGCTTAGAGGCAGGCAGGAAATCTAAGCAGATATATGGAGAGAAGAAAGGAGAGGACAGGGAGACGCCAGCACCGCTTCAGGAGAAGCAAGATGTGAAAGTATCGGTAAGGCATGGCCACGTGGCAACTTATAGATGAATAGAAATGGGTTAAGTTATAAGAACTAGCTATCAAGAAGCCTGACCCATAGGCCATACAGTTTGTAAATAATATAAACCTCTGTGTATTTACTTGAGTCTGAGTGGCTGTGGGCCAGGCGGGACCGGAGAAACCTTCCTACTACATTCTACTTAAATAATTTTAAAATTGTCACCCTATTCAAAAGGCTTTAAAACATGAAATTTTAACATATTTTATTTAATCTAGAATATCTAAAACTATTTCAATGTGTAATTAATACTATTTTTTCCCATGCGAGGTCTGATATGTTGTGTGCATTTTACACCTGTATCACATTCCCATTTGAAGAATTCAAAGCATGTAGCCAGTAGGAATGTACTGAGAAATACAGTTCCTGTGGTGGGCATTTCCTGAGACATCTGCAGTTTCTAACATTACAGCTCCTCTTTGGAGCTGGGCAGTGGTGGTGCATGCCTTTGGTCCTAACACTTGGGAGGCACAGGCAGGTGGATCTCTGTGAGTTCGAGGCCAGTCTGGTTTCAGGACAGCCAAGGCTGTTACACAGAGAAACCAAACCAAACCAAAAGCTCCCCTTTGGTTTGTTTCCTTCTCTCCGTTCATTAATAAGACTTCCAGACTTGCCTGGAATCTCAGCACTCAAGAGGCTGAGACAGGACTGGGGGCTAGTTAGGAGGCTGGCAAAACTGCTTCAACATGGCGCCATCAATGATTAACCTGAATACTCACCTTCCAGGCTTTGTGGCTCCACCAACTGGAAGGTTGAGACAGGATGACGGGGAGTTCAGGGTCAGCCTAAGCCACATACAAGACCCTGACACAAGATAAACAAAAAAATTGCTTTGGAGGCAGAAGCAGGAGGATCACTCCTTTGAGGCCAGCTTACACTATGTATTGAGGCCCTGTCTCAAATAACCAAAACCTTTAGCTAGTAATGAAAGAGAGAGAGAGAGAGAGAGAGAGAGAGAGAGAGAGAGAGGGAGAGAGAGAGAGAGAGAGAGAGAGAGAAAGAAAAAAGAAAGAAAGAAAGAAAGAAAGAAAGAAAGAAAGAAAGAAAGAAAGAGAGAAAGAGAGAAAGAAAGAAAGAGAAAAAAAATTCCGGCCGGATGATGTGATGGTACCTACTTTTAATTCCAGCACTCAGGAAGCAGAGGCAGGCACATCTCTGTGTTCAAGGCCAACCTGATCTACAAAATGAGCTCCACACCAGTCAAGGCTGCACCCTGTTTTAAGGACAGACACACATACACACACAGTGGATAGATTTTCCCTACAGAAGAAATTCAATAGACAGAAGCCTGTCTTCATGGGATACTGTGCAGATTATATTCTCTTTGATTCAATTCCTTATGTATAAAATGAGTGAGTTAATAATATAGCAAGCACTTGAAACAGTGCCAGGGTCATCATAAACGTACAGTACAGTACATGTCAGCTGTTATTCTAGTAGTCTTGTTGCAGGCTCTAAGGTTAAGACACAAGAAAGGCCCACGAATTCTTAAGAGGCATTTACCTGAAGGCACTTAGGGATTCTCTCAGGCCGTTAAGAATCTGGCACCTACACCACGACAGCCCAACCCCGAGTCAAGTGCGGCTCACTCGGTAACTGAGGGAAAGGAGCCACTGAAACAGGGTTCCTTGACTTTCCACCTGCCCACCGTGTCCCTGACCCGAGAGGATGCACACCCGCGGTGCCTGAAGACCCAGTAGAGGCGTTGGGCTGAGCGCGCAGAGGCCAGTGGGGGCGTGGCGAACGCAGGTCCCGCCCACCACGACGTACTGCGGCCCCGCAGCCAATCCGAAAGCGCGTATCGGGTTCAAATAGAGTCGGCGGGTGAATGTGGCCAAAGTCGACTTGATCAGAAAAGTGATCAAACTGAGGATGTGGAGGGTTAAAACACTGAATCTCGGCTTGTCGCCGTCGCCCCAACCGGAGAGGAGAGAACTCCCGCGGACAGGGCACTGCCAGGGCGAGGCGTCGGCGGTGCCGAGGCCGGTGAAGTCCGGGTCCCAGCGGGGCAGCGGGAGGCTTTTGTTGGCTCCGCGGCCTGGTGGTTGTGGGAAGACACTTCCCGGAGGGAGGAGGGCCGCGCTTGGCTGAGCCGGGTTTCCTCACACTGGCTTTCTCTCTCAGGAAAAAACAGCAATGAGAACTCCTCTCCGAGAGCTTAAACTGCAGCCCGGGGCCCTCACGGATTCAGGGAAAGGACCGCCCATGTTCTCCACGTTGACCCCATACCTGCGCAAGCTGGAGCTGAAGGTGAGATTCGCCTAGGCAGCTTCTCAGCTGGGCTGTTTGCCCAGGCCGGGTGCTCAGAGGAACAGAGGGCCAGGGCTGGAACGTAATTAATAACGATAATGAAACCTTCTACTTCCTTGACATCCATTTACAGCTATTCAGGCCAACAGAGAGGTGCCCTGGGGTGGTTAAAACAAATCCACTGAGAACCTGCACCTCTCTTTAGCTGCTTTTATTACCTCTTTTCCCGTTTGACCTTTACCAGATTCCCGAGAAATACACTGGCTCATTTATGGAGAGGTCTGTTTGATATATGAGTGAGACAGTATCCTATGAATTAGTCAGAATTTTCCTGGATCCAATACTTTAAAGTATTACCTTGCAGAATTGCCTTTACCGAGCTGTACTTTAGTCAAAAGTCTTTTCTATTATTCTTATTCTTATTTATTTACTTATTTTGGTTTTCCGAGACAGAGTTTCTCTGTGTTACAGTCCTGGCTGTCCTGGAGCTCACTTCGTAGACCAGGCTAGCCTCGAACTCCCTGAGATCCACCTGCCTCTGCTTCCCAAGTGCTGGGATTAAAAGGTGTGGCCACCACCCAGCAATTATTATTATTTTGGTTTTTTGAGACAGGGTTTCTCTGTGTAGTCCTGGCTGTCCTAGAACGCAACTCAGTAGACTAGCTTGGCCTGGAACTCAGAGATCCACCTGCCTCCCAAGTCCTGGGATTAAAGGTGTGTGCCACCACCACCTAGCTTCTTTACTACTTTTAAATTTTGTTTTAAAAAGCGTTTTAGATTTTTTATTACTTGTCAAAGGACTTCAGAGAAGTAGATATGTACAAACTGCTTTTGTAAAACATTGTCAAGGAAAGAAATTGACCCCTAGGGTTCTTTCTTTTTTTTTTTTTTTTTTGGTTTTTCCAGACAGGGTTTCTCTGTAGCTTTGCGCCTTTCCTGGATCTCACTCTGTAGACCAGGCTGGCCTCGAACTCACAAAGATCCACCTGGCTCTGCCTCCCGAGTGCTGGGATTAAAGGCGTGCGCCACCACCGTCCGGCCCCCTAGGGTTCTTTAGAGACATTTTGGAGAACTTACTTGCCTGGAGAAATTGTTCTGAAGAATTGCTATCCTTTTGTCTTGCTGTTAGTGAGAACGATGAAGCTTACCATTCTTTTGAAATATGGAAGTTTGCTCTTTTTTTTTCCCCTTTGGACCATGATTTTGTTCTTTGATTTCGTGGTATTTGGTATTGAACCTAGGTCCTTGCGCTTGCTAAGCAAACACTCTGCTACTGAACTAAATACCTCCAACCCTATGTCATTAACTTTATCTCTTCTGTCTATAGTGACTCTAGATTCTGACAGCACTTGAACAGACTGCATCCCCTATGCAGTCCCTCCTGCCGTATCTCTTAGATGTAGGTTAGAATTAGAAAAAGACATGAAAAGGTTGTAGTTGAGCTAAAGTCACCCATTGACATGAACAACGACGGCTGAATCCCCATTTATGTGTGAGATGCATTAGGGTCCAAAGTGACTTCCTAGCTTTCTTTCTCTGCTGGTGGGTCTGTGTAGTAACCAGCCAGGATTGACTAGCTTCTTACCTCAGAAGAGATAGTGAGGACTCTTTGCTTTTTCTTCTTTCTTTTTCTTTTTTTTTAGATTTTGTTTATTTATTATATAGTGTTCTGCCTGCATGTACCCCTGCAGGCCAGAAGAGGGCACCAGTTCTCATTACAGATGATTGTGAGCCACCATGTAGTTGCTGGGAATTGAACTCAGGACCTCTGGAAGAGCAGCCAGTGCTCTTAACCTCTGAGCCATCTCTCCAGCTCCCTCTTTGCTTTTTCTGAGTTTGGATATTATGATGTACCCACAGTTACATGTAGAGGACTGAACTGACTGCCTTAGTCAATTATTTTTGTTTCTTTTGGCAGGAAAGGAGCAAAAACTCATCTCCTGTGGATTTTATCAATACTGAGAACTCATCTCCCGTGGATTTTATCAAGACTGAGAACAACTTCCTTTCAGAACAGTTCAGCCAGCCTTCAGAGTACATGGAAGCATGTCAGTATGAATCTGATCTAGCTCCTGAAGGCTACTCTTCGCTCAGTGCATCTGAGAAAGCAGCAGAAACAACGGATGATGTTGTGGTAGAGCCAGTGGATGAAAGTATACTTGAAACCATGGTTCTTTTACCCTTTCCACCAGGGCAGCAGCAAGACCTAATGCCCGAGGCTTCCTTAGAGTCCATAGCAGAGAAAAACAGCAGTTCTCTAAATGAGTCTTTGGGGCTGGAAGATCTGGTGGAAAAGGAGGTGGCACCTTGTGTGGAAGACAGCTTTTCAGAAGTTGTTGCTGTGAGGCCCGAGCAACCTACATTTCAGGACCCTCCATCTCATGGCTTGGAAGACCCACCCAAACCCTGTCCTGAACAGTTCCACTGCTCTGAAGAAAACCTAAGCGGCATTAACGCTGAAGCTGCACCTGAGGACTTAGTACCTTCTGGAAATGCCTTGAATTTCTCTGTGGCCTGGCTTTCTCCTTCAGCTGCCCTGACCGACGACTTCCCTGCTGATCATGTAGATGCAGGGGAGGAAACTGTAGAGTGCAGAGTTATACAGGAAAAGGAAAAGAGCTTTCCCACATCCCCCGAGGGGGCTGAATTGGGACATCAAGCACTTGCTGCAAATGCGGAAGACGTCCCATCTGTATGTCTGACATCAAGTCCAGTAGAACCGGGACCCCAGGAGGCTCCAGGCTCAACCGTAGAAGATGCTAGTAGGATTCCTGGCTTGGAATCAGAGGCTTGGATGTCCCCATTGGCCTGGCTAGAAAAAGGTGTGACTACGTCAGTCATGCTCCAAAATCTCCGCCAGAGGTTATCCTTTCCTTCTGTGCTTCAGGATGCTGCCGTTGGCAACACACCCCTCTCCACTTGTTCTGTGGGAACTTCTTTTACTCCTCCAGTGCCACCAGAAGTAGGTACCAAGCACAGTACTTCAGAGACAGAGCATCTCCCCTTGGGGTAAGTGTCCCTTCCAAGCTTGTGCCTCTGGAGCTCCGATACTCTAGCCTACCACTGGCATCTCTCTCTTCCTGTCGTCTTTTCTTCTTTTCTGTGGTAGCTGCGGGCCCCTGGATCTGACTGCCTTGTCCCGACACGACTTGGAAGAGAACCTGTTGAACTCCCTTGTTGTGCTAGAAGCTCTTTCCCGCCAGCTACAAGCCTGGAAGAGGCAGCTCCCTGTCCCTCCCCGGGAATCTCAAGACGGTAGCACCCAGACTGACTGCTCCGCTTGTGGGGTAAGAAGCGTCTTCACAGAGCTCGGAGGATCCCAGTGACCCTCTGCCTTAGAATTAAGCTGAGAAAGAAGCTGCCAGAGGGAAAAGAGGATGCCTTAACCACAGGCTCAGTCTTAGCATAGGTGTAAACACTGAGAACTTAAGCCAGGTATAGTGCTATGTGCATGTAATATCAGGTCTTGGAAGGCTGAGGCAAAATGATCTAAAATTCAAGGCCAACCTGGGCTATAGAGTTTGAGGCTAGCCTGTCTTTTTTTTTTTTTTTTTTTTAAAGCTGAAGGCTGGGTGGTGGTGGCTCATGTCTTTAATCCCAGCATTTGGGAGGCAGAGGCAGGTGGATCTCTGTGAGTTTGAGGCCAGCCTGGTCTACAGAGTTCTAGGACAGCCAAGGCTACACAGAGAAAACCTGTCTTGAAAAAAACTTAAAAAAAAAAATGGGGCTAGAGAGATGGCTCAGAGTTTAAGAGCAGTGACTATTCTTTGAGAGGTCCTGAGTTCAATTCCCAGCAACCATGTAGTGGCTCACAACCATCAGTAATGAGATCTGGTGCCCTCGTCTGACATGCAGGCAGAACACTGTAGTGGCATATGCCTTTAATTCTAACACTGGTTGGATCTCCAAGTTTGAGGCCAGCATGCTCTACAGAGCTAGTTCCAGGTCAGCTAGGGCTACGTAGAGAAATCCTGCCTTGAGAAAAAAAAGGAAAAAAAAAGATCTGGTCATACCTTAAAGCATTGGGTGCTGACTGTACACAAGTCCAGAGCAGTATCTTTAGCCCAAGAATCATTTTCTAAGTCATTATCTTCCAGATACATTATTTACTAATTGTTTTCTTTCCTATTTCTCCATTATCAGTTCCCCAGCCCTCTCGACTAAGGAAGAACATACTTATATACTTCCCTTCCAATTTTTTTTTTTTTTTTTGGTTTTTCGAGACAGGGTTTCTCTGTGTAGCTTTGCGCCTTTTCCTGGAACTCACTTGGTAGCCCAGGCTGGCCTCGAACTCACAGAGATCCGCCTGGCTCTGCCTCCCGAGTGCTGGGATTAAAGGCGTGCGCCACCACCACCCGGCCCCTTCCAATTTTTACAAGCCAGTCAAGGGCAAAGAAAACCTTTGCACATGTACTGTGAAAGCAAATGACTGCAGTGATTAAAGAATGTGTCGTATCAGTGGGTCATGCAACTTTTTTTTTTTTTTTCAGACAGGTCACTCTTAGCCCAAGTTAGCCGGAACTCACTTTGTAATCCAGGCCAGCTTTGAATTTTCAGTGATCCTCTCTATCCTCCAGCCTCAGCTTCTAATTCAGAATACTAATTAGGATTATAGGTATGAACCACTGTGCCCAGCTGGATCAATAAACTTTGTCTTTTTTTCTTTTAGATTTGTTTTTTTAGACAGAATCTACCATGTAGCCCTGGCTGGCCTAGAACTCACAGAGATCTGCCTTCCTCTGCTTCCTGAGTACTGGGATTAAAAGCATGTACCACCAAGCTAAACAACATTTTTCTTTCGGTGTTTTTGAGGCAAGGTCAAACTGTAACCCAAACTGGCCTCGAACTCATGGTGTCCAGTCTCCTAGATGATGGGATATGGTCAAGCTTATGTCATCATGGCCAGCTAATTAAGCATGTGTGTGTGTGTGTGGGTGTGTGTCTGTCTGTCTGTCTGTCTGTCGGTCATAAAACTAGAGAGGGGACCATGAAAAGGGAAAAGGAAAAAGGGGAGAAACAAACCTAATGTAATGGTTTACATGTGACATGAAAGGAGGGGACGTTTGGGGGAGGGGAGGCAGGGGATGGAGGGAGGAGGACAATTGGGGAGAACAGAGTGTGCCCGACATCGCTGGGCTGCAGAGGTGGCTCAGGTCTGACCGCACTTAGTAGCTGGCAGAGGACCTTCGTTTGGATTCCAGCACCCACATGGTGGCTCAAACTGTCCTCAACTCCAGTTCCCTTTTCTAGCCTCTGTGGGCACCAGGCATGCTTGTCACATTCATACATGCAGACAAAATGCTCATACACATAAAATAACTCTTAGGAAAAAAAAGGGGTGTTTTTTTTTGTTTTGTTTTTTTGTTTTTTTAAATGCCATAATGAAACCTATTGCTTTGTACACTCATTTAAAAATAAATAAATAAAAAGCCAGGCATGGTGGCACACACCTTTAATCATAGCACTTGGGAGGCAAAGGCAGGTGGATTTCTGTAAGTTTGAGGCCAACCTGTCTACATAGTGAGGGTATGAGAATATGTAGGACTACACAGAGACCCTGTCTCACAAAAAAGGAAAAGAAAATTTAAAAGACAGCTATAATATTAGCCTGCCATGGTAATGACCAGTCCAAGCACTCAGTAGGTAGAGCCAGGTTTGACACAACTTTGAGACCAACCTGATCTGTTTAATGAATTCCAGGCCAGTGTTTCAGGGTGAAACACTCAAAAACTGAGAGATGGCTGGGCATGGTGGCACACACTGTTAATCCCAGCACTCAGGAGGCAGAGACAAGCAGATTTCCGAGTTCGAGGCCAGCCTGGTCTACAGAGAGAGTTCAGGACAGTTAAGGCTGTTACACAGAGAAACTGAGTCTTGAAAACACATACATACATACACACACACACACACACACACACACACACAAAGGTTGAGAGAAGGGGTCTGGAGAGATGGCTTAGAGGTTAAGATTAAATACTGCTCTTGCAAAAGACCTCAGTTCAGCTCCCAGCACTCACACTGGGTGCTTCACAACTGCCTGTCAGCCTGCTTCCAGGGAGATCCGATACCCCTGGCCTCTTGAGGTACCTACCCACACATGTACACATAATTAAAAATAAAAAAAAATAAATCTTAAAAAAAAAAAAAGCCAGAAAAGGGCTGTTGAGATGGCTCGGTGGGTAAAGGTGCTTTACGACAAAGCCTGATGCCCTGAGTTTGATCCCCAGGATCCACGTTGTAGACAGAACCGCCTACTGCATGTTGTCCCTGACCTGCATGTGTGCGGTCACTCACATAAATGACGAGATTGAGAAACAACAACAAAACCTACATAGGAGGTGTGAGAGGAAATGACTTAAGATGTGTTTTGCTTCCCCTTAAGGCTTATTTTTCACGTGCAGGTGCCCTTGGAGGCTAGAGGTGTCAGATCCCCTGGAACAGGGGTTACAGGTGGTTGCTGTCCGAGGTGGGTGCTGGGAATCAAACTTGAGTGAGAGGAAAGTAATTTTTTAAAGACCTCTGTTGTGGCAGGACCTGATTGAGTGCCCCTGTAATCCCAGCACTGGGGAAGATTGGGAGGATCAGGAGTTCAAGGTCTGCCTCAGCTACCTGTGAGCTAAGGGCCAGCCTGAGCTTTGTGAGACCCTATCTTTTGTTTTATTTTGGTTTTTGTTGTTACTGTAAAATAGCAATAAAGAGCACTGTTCTAGAGGACTCTAGCTGTGACATCACAGACTTAGGAAGAAAGAGAATAGTGAGGAGAAAGAATGGAAAGTCCCAGTATGTGGCTGTAGTAGCTATAGTGATTGATGTTTGGAAGAGATGGTGTCCCCAAACCCTCTCTTCAATTGCAAGTACTGTCAAAGCAACTTGACCTTTCTCCCTAAATCTGGAAACCATGGGCTCCTTGTTTCTCTAGCTGGCCAATTGCTTTCTTGAAATTTTTTGTATCTTTTTTCTTGTCCTTGGCCTCATTTCACGTCCCCAGATCTGCCTTCTATCCTTTTCCTGTGAAGCTGCCAGGGCCTTTGGGAGACCACTGAAGCAGAAGCAGAGAAGGGAAGTGACATCTCTTCAGCCATTTATCGTCACCACGCATGTTCTTGCTGCTTGGCTGCCTCTTCACATTAATCGCGTCACCTGCCTGACTGCCCAGCTCTAAGCAGTGTGTGTGGCCCTGTCCAGGACGTGGGGGTTCTTCTCTGCCTTTCTGCACAGTGCCATAGATAGATTGCTTTGCTGGGGAAGGGGGCTGTAAACTCTAAGAGACCTGAGGGTGACATGACAGCCTGCTGAGAGCCAGAGTGCCAGTGCTGGGGGGCTCAGGACTGCTGCTTCTGCAGTACCCTTTACTGTCTTCCTTTGGGTGCTAATGAAGACGCCCACTGAACACAGTATTGCTTTTGTAACCCAAGTGGCAGCGAACTCAGGACCATCCCTCAGCCTCCCTAGGGTAGGATTACAATCTGTTTGCTACCAGGTCTAGCTTCTTGCTAAGATTTTTACCTGCCATAAGAAAGTAGACAAGTAAAGTAAGAAAACAGGGGTTGGAGATGGCTCGGTGGTTGAGGGCGTTTACTGCTCTTCCAGAGGACCGGAGTTCTGTTCCCAGCATTCACATCAGGCTCACAACCACCTGTAATTCTAGCTCCAGGGAAATCTGATGTCTCTGGCCTCTATGGGTACCTGCACTTAAAGTGCACACACACAGGCACACACATATACATGTAAATAACAGTTAAGAAAATAGAAATAATTTAGATAGGGCTGGGATATCGCTCTGCCATAGAGCAGTTGCCTCGAATGGATGAGGCCCCAAGTTCATCTTCTAGCACTGCAGGGAGGAAGGGCAGTTTGGGGTGGTAGAGGAAGTTAGAGGTCAGTTGATAAGTGCATGATGAGCATGCTTGAAGACCTGAGTTCGATCCTCAGAAGACAGGTTAAAAAGCTGGCGTGGTGGCATGCATGAGCATGATTTTGTTTTTTAATGTGTGGGTTTTGCCTTTGTATATAAATGTGTGTACCACTTGTGTGCCTGGTGCCTGAGGAGGCCAGAAGAGGGCCTCAGATCCTCTAGAACTACAGTTACAGACAGAGTTGCAATGTGGGTGCTGGAAATGAAACTTGGATCCTCTAGAAGAGCAGCTAGTACTCGTAACTGCTGAGGCATTCCTCTAGCTGCTATTTATTTATTTATTTATTTATTTATTTATTTATTTATTTATTTATTTATTTTTAGTTTTTCCGAGACAGGGTTTCTCTGCGTAGCTTTGCGCCTTTCCTGGATCTCGCTCAGTAGACCAGGCTGGCCTTGAACTCACAGAGATCCGCCTGGCTCTGCCTCCCGAGTGCTGGGATTAAAGGCGTGTGCCACCACTGCCCGGCGCTATTTTTAATTAAAGAAAAAAAATCTTTATTTTGTGTGTATGTTTTGTCTGCATGTATGTATATGTGCCACATGTGCATCTGGTACCCATGGGGGCCAGAAGAGGATGCCAGATGCCCTGGAACTGGAGTGAGGGATGGCTGTAAGCCGCTAAGTGGGTGTTAGAAACTGAACCTGTCTTCTTAATTGCCAGCCATCTTTCTGTCTCCTGCTTTATTTTATATTTTAGCTAATATACACTGGTTTCATTATGGATTTGTTTGTTTGTTTGTTTTTTGAGACAGGTTTTCTCTATGTAGGCCTGACTGTCCTGGAACTCACTTTGTAGACCAGGCTGGCCTCAAACTCACAGAGATCCACCTGGCTCTGCCTCCCGAGTGCTGGGACTAAAGGCGTGCATGCCACTGCCTGACTTGCATCTGACTTTAAAAAAAAAAAGAGCTTTATTTATCATTTATGTGTATGTGTGTGTTTGAGTGTGTGTACAGTACGCCATATGTCTACAAGTGTCTGCAGAGGCCAGAAGAGAGCATCTGATCATCTGGATCTAGAGTTACAGGCAGTGTGAGCCACCTGATTTCAGTGCTGGGTGCCAAACCAGATCCTAGGGACTGAACCTGTGTCTTCTGGAAGAGCAACAAGTGCTCTCAACCACTGAGCCATCTCTCTTGCCCTACACCCAGCCGAGTAATCAGACTCCGGCCCTTGTGTGTGCAAGGCAAGCACACTACCATTATCTCCAGCACCCTCTAGGTTTTTCTTTCTCACTTGTGTGTGCAAGGCAAGCACATTACCATTATCCCCAGCACCCTCTAGGTTTTTCTTTCTCACTTGGCTTCATCTGATTGTGAGCCAAATTTTTGCATCTCATATGAAAGTCACTGGCACGAGGGAGCATTAGAGGCTGCTGGTGTATGTTATCCATCTAAAAAGAGCGATTCTTTCTTTGGCTAGGTCACTAAGACACCTAAACATCTTCAGGACAGCAAAGAGAGTAGACAGGCTCTGCTGCAAGCCAGGCATGTCATGGTGAGTGTCGGGTGAGCGTCGGGTGAGCCTATACCACTGGGGGCCCTTGTCAAGATAAAAATGGAGGATCCTGGGCTGGAGAGATGGCTCAGAGGTTAAGAACACTGGCTGCTCTTCCAGAGGTCCTGAGTTCAATTCCCAGCAACCACATGGTGGCTCACAACCATCTGTAATGAGATCTGGTGCCCTCTTCTGGCCTGCAGTCATACATGCTGTATACATAATAAATAAATAAATCTTAAAAAAAACACCTTTAAAAAAAAAAAAAAGGAGGATCCTGGGTGGTTAGTAGATGACGATACATAGCTGTGGCAGTGAAGGGACCATCCCAGGCCTTTGTCAAGAACAGCTCACTGTTAAGATCTTTGAATTGGGGGTGGGGGCACTGGCTTTTCCCAGCAGTGTCCCTTCATCTTACTTAATGACTGCATTTGGTCTAGCCTTGCCGTCTTGTCTTCTACAGCAGTCATGGGTGCTGGTCTCTAGAGAGCTGATGTCCCTGCTCCACCTGTCCCTGGCACACATGGAAGAAGACAGAATGACAGTGAGTCAGGAGGTGAGCATCGCCAAGGTGACCATAAGCCCGGAAGAAGGCACAAGACATAGCATCTCATTCTTCTTTTGTAGTCTCAGCATGCAGAAACCGTGGTTTCCTCCTGTTCTCGTGTACTGAAGAAACTGAGGGCAAAGCTCCAGAGCCTCCAAACAGAAAGGGAGGAGGCAAGGCACAAAGAGGAAATGGCCCTTAAAGGCAAAGATGCGGTAAGGTGTTCCTGGATGCAGAACTCCACTTCAAGGTTCTGTAGGAATGACTGGAATCGTAGAACTGCCTGGCCTGGGGAATTAAGAGCCCTGGGGGGCTGGGCAGTGGTGGCGCACATCTTTAATCCCAGCACTTGGGAGGCAGAGACAGGCGGATCTCTGTGAGTTCGATGACAGCTTGGTCTACAGAGTTCCAGGTCAGCCAGGGCTGTTACAGAGAAACCCTGTCTCGAAAAACCAAAAACAAACAAACAAACAAATAAAAAGAAGAGCTACTGAGATCTCTATGGTTCTGGCCTTCTGTGCTGTTTTCTTTTTACACACCAAGTCCTCGCAACCTTTTCCCTAAACAGGCAGAGGCAGTACTGGAGGCTTTCCGTGCACATGCCAGCCAGCGCATCAGCCAACTGGAACAGGATTTGACATCTATGCGGGAGTTCAGAGGTCTTCTGCAGAAGGCCCAGACCCAACTGGTAATTGTCTTTTCCTTTTTTGAGATAGGCTGTCACTATATAGTTGACATACTTTGCTATGTAGACCAGGCTAGCATTGAACTCACAGAGGTCTGCCAATCTCTGCTTCCTGAGCACTGGAATTTAAGGTGTGTGCCACCACTCCCAACTCAACTGGTAATCTAAGGGCATTTTTGTTCTTGGGGCTCATGACACTGACAAGATGGTCTCACACCCCCACTTAGCTGCCTCCATGATGATTCCCTTCCAGATAGAACTTCACACAGAGCAAGAGGGGCTGGCTCAGCAGACAGTGAGTCTGACTTCTGCCTTGCAGCAGGACTGGACAGCAATCCAACTGGATGTGAGTATGTGGGGCCATCACAGCCACTCCCTTGGAGGCAGTTTCCTGTCCTTGAGTGTGCTCTACTGATCCAGTTATTTTGGTAGTATGGGACATGGGCAGCTTTGCTGAGTCGGTCTCGAGAACTCACAGAGAAACTCACAATCAAGAGCCGGCAGGCCCTTCAGGAACGTGATGTTGCAGTCGAGGAAAAGAAGCAGGTAACTTGGAGTGGGGGCTACTTAGGCCTGCTTTCACTGCTTGGCTCTGAGGTGTCAGGAGCTCAGTTGTTCCCTTTGACCCCAGCATGTCCACTTCAGTCATTTGTCTTGTCTCCACTTGTTCCTGGGGATCAGCTTCATTTTTGCAGCGTTGCTGTTCTGGAAGTTTGTACTCTTGTCCGCAAGGGAAAGCTGCAGCGAGTCCTGGAGTTTGACTCAGGAGGAACTATTGGAAGGAAACTGTCTTTTCTAGGTTTCAAAGGAACTTGAACAAGTCTCTGCCCATTTAGAGGACTGTAAAGGCCAAATAGAACAATTGGAGTTGGAAAACAGTCACCTTACCACAGGTGTGTGTGCAAGTGTGAACACGCGCATGTATGCAGGTGCATAAACAGTTGACCTGCTTGTCATGTGGCAGAAGAGTAAGGTGTTCTGGAGCACTTGATTTGGGACAAAATTTTGTGTGTGTGTGTGTGTGTGGGGGGGGGGGTGATGGTGGTGGTGGTGGTAGGGCTCTGACTTAGGACCACCATGGTGTCATTAGGATACTTTTGTTCTAGATCTTGAGGCTAAGCTGCAGATTCTGACTAGCATAGACAGCCAGCTAAAAGAACTGCAGAGTCAGCATGCCCACTGTGTCCAGGACCTGGCCATGAAGGATGAGTTGCTGTGTCAACTTACCCAGAGCAACAAGGAGCAGGCTGCTCAGTGAGTTCCTGGAAGGTTATTATGGCAAGAGACCCAGCATGAATGGGGTCTAAGAGATGGTCTGTTGGCAGATGGCAGAGGGAAGAGATGGAGCTGAGACACACACAAGCAGAGCTGCAGCATCAGAAGGCTGTGCTGGCCAAGGAGGTCCAGGATCTGAAGGAGACCCTGGAGGTAAGCAGTTCAGCTGGGAGCAAGGGGTGGGGAAACCTCAGGACTGGGAGTTAGAGGCTGGACTGGAGAAAGCCTCTGTCCCAAGCTCTAAAGTTCCCTCCTCTCCCTTCCCTTCCATCCCTCCCTCTCCTTCCTTTTTCCTTCCTTCCATCCCTCCCTCTCCTTCCTTCCTTCTTCCTTCCTTTCCTTCTTTCCTTCCCTCCCTCCTTCCTTCCTTCCTTCCGTCCTTCCTTCCTTCCATCTCTCCCTCTCCTTCCTTCCTTCCTTCTCCCATCTTTCCAGTTTGCAGACCAAGAGAGTCAGGTTGCTCACCTGGAGCTGGGCCAGATCGAGTGTCAGCTGAAAGCCACCCTGGAAGTGCTGCGGGAGCGCAGCCTTCAGTGCGAGAACCAAAAGGACACTGTGGAGAACCTCAAGTAAGAACCTGCTGCCTTTTTCCCAGCAACCCTTCCAGAAGCTGAAGTCTCTCTGAAGAGAACCACGGGAGTGTTGAGTTTCTCTCTCTCCTGGAAAAAGGGGATCTGGGAGAAGTGTGCAGAGTCAGTGTCTGGTCTTTGCTCACCTTTGGGGTTCTGAATTTCAGGGCGGAGCTGGCCAGCACTGTAGCAAAGCATGAGAAAGAGACCCTGGAGAAGACACACCAGCATTCTCAAGAGCTGAGGCTGCTGGCTGAGCAGCTGCAGAGCCTCACCCTCTTCTTACAGGCAAAACTAAAGGAGAACAAGGTAGGACCGTGGCTTTCCTTCCCATCCCATTGTATCTTCGTCTCTGTTCTTTTTCATTTTCAGTTCTCAGTACTGAACTTGTGGCCTCACACATATCAGGACAGCACTCTACCACTGAGCCTTATTCCTATTCTCCAGTTCACCAGTTGCATCTTTCTTATATAGAATAGGCTTTTTTAAAAAAGATTTTGTTATATTTTATTTATGATTATGTGTGTGTGTCTTGGTGAGTGTGTGCTACATGTGTGCAGGTGCCTGTGGAAGCCAGAAGAGGGCGCTGGATCCCCTGGAACTGTAGTTACCAGCTATTGTGAAATGCCCATGTGGGTGCTGCGAACTGAACTAGGGTCCTCTAGGGGAGCAGAAAGCATTCGTTTCGTTTGTTAGTTTTTTTAGAGACAGGGTTTCTCTGTGCAGCCCTGGCTGTCCAGGAACTCACTCTGTAGACCAGGTTGGCTTTGAGCTCACAGAAATCCACCTGCCTCTGCCTCCCAAGTGCTGGGATTAAAGGCATGTGCCACAACCGCCTGGTTAGCAGACTTCTTCAAAACCCCACTCTTGCTTCATTCTGTGACCATTAGTGATTTTGAGTTACCTTCAGGCCCTCTTTAGCTTGTCATGTATACCTTCTTCTGCCTTCCAGTTAGAAGCCTCTCGCTCCAGTTAGGCTGCTTGTACACATACACATCTCATTTCTATTCACATCTTGCCTCTAGACAATTCCATATCCATATCCATTCTCTTCTCTTTTCCATTGGAAATCCTTTCTTTTTCTGTGAAAATCTTCTGTGGTTTCTTCCTGTGTTCCTGACATACTTGCTCTCCTTAGGCACTTGTATTAATTTTCTTTGGTTATTGGTATTTAAAGAAAGAAATTTAGCCGGGCAGTGGTAGTGCATGCCTTTATTCCCAGTTCTCCGGGAGGCAGAGGCAGGTGAATCTCTGAGTTCAAGGCAAGCCTGGTCTACAGAGTGAGTTCCAGGACAAGCTAGGACTATACAGAGAAATCCTGTCTTGAAAACACACACACACACACACACACACACACACAGAGAGAGAGAGAGAGAGAGAGAGAGAGAGATTTAGTGTTGCCTTTTTGGCTTCTCTACTGTATGTGCTAAACAGTAAATGGTTGATATTATTCAGCATTTAGAATTAATTAGTTTATTCAACAGTTAGAGATACAACCAAGATCCTCTTCTCCAGCTAGGTAGGAGCTGAACACATAAAATGCTAAAAGTTCTGCAGTGAACTTCAGGGAAGACAGATATAAAGTTGTCATTGTGACTTAATGTTTATTATCTGTGTGGGCTATTGTGGAAACTTGAAAGGAGGGTCTTTTTTATCTTTTGAGAGTTTAGGATACTGCCGGACGGTGGTGGCACACCACCTTTAATCCCAGTGCGCTGGAGGCAGAGGCAGGTGGATCTTTGTGAGTTTGAGGCTAGCCTGGTCTACAGAGTAAGTTCCAGGACAGGCTCCAAAGCTACAGAGAAACTCTGTCTTGAAAAACCAAAAAAAAAAGGGGGTGTGTGTGTGTGGCTGGAGAGATGGCTTAGTGGTTAAGAGTACTTACTGTTCTTCCAGAGGACCCCAGGTTCAATTCCCCCAGCACCCACATGGCGGCTCACAACTGTCTATAACTCCAGTTCCAGGGGACCTGGCACCCATGAAAGAAACACCAGTGCACATAAAATAAAAACAAAGAAATTTAAAAAAGAATTATATATATAAAGAAAAACAAACAAAACCCAAAACAAAAAGATTCCAGACATCAACTTTAGGTGTGCGCACACACACATGTGAAGAGACATACATATACACATGCATGCACACCGCACATGCACACATCAAAAGAAGGAAGAGGAAAAATACAGGATTTAGAATAAGTAACTGAACTTGGTGACTGATGTGGAAGCAGAAGAGTGACTGATGATCATAAAATGACTAGAAAAATGACACTGTGTCTAGGACTGGGCCCGGCATACTTTTCTCATGTAGGGACCAATCACAAGTGTTTCAGCTTTGTGGACCATCTGGCTTCGCCTTGCTGCTCAAGAGTAGCCACTGACAGGACTGAAGGGAATGCATGTGGCCTGTGTCCTCCTGAAACATTGCAAGAACAGTTGGCAAGCTACAATCTGCTGCCTGTTAGGAGCTAGAACAGCAAATACTGAACTAGGAACAGATTTTTGAGAGTGAAACAGAGAAAATGGTGAACTTAGCTTTATACACACTAGTTTTTAATGTAGAACATTCTGGTAGGTTCATAAGTGGTTTTCTTTGGGCCCGGAGACTGGGAAAAAGTCCAGTTGAGTGAAAGGGATTGAAGAGTCATTCATGTGGAAATGATGGTGGAATGGAAGTGTTTGTAGAGTTATAGAAGCCAAGCACTCGGGCTGGAATAGAGTCAAAAAGGACTGAACCCCAGGCAGGCTTGTGAAGTCCAAGAGTTAAGGAAAGACCTCTGAGTTGAGAAAAGAAGCATCTCTAAAGCCTGTCCATGAAGGAAGGTCATAATCCAAGGTCATGATCCAGAAGAAAAAGTTTCCAAAGTGCCTGATCATCAGTATCAAACAGGCCCAGTAAGCAAGAGCCAGGAAGTACCTGTTGTTTTTGAAAGTAAAGGATGTCAGGCTGGAGAGATGGTGAAGAGCACATATTGTTCTTGCAGAGGACCTGAGTTCAATTCCCAGCACCCACATCTGGCAGCTCACAACTGCCTGCAACTCAGCTTCAGGGGATCTGACATCCCTCTGTCCTCACTCATGCAGACAGATACACATATACCTAAATAAATAATAGCAAAAATATTTGAAAAAAAGAATGTTGAAATAAAGTAAGGATGCCAGTGGTGAACTAATGACAAGAATTTTGACTGCTGAGTCATGGGTAGTGAGAATCTCAGGTAAGAATTATAGGCAGGCCTTCCTTCTCCCCCTCCCCCCATTAAATATAAGAGAGAGGGCAGTAGTAGCTAAAAGACTTTTTGTTTTTCATTTTAAATGACTGTGGTTTTAGTGGGAGAAACGTAAGCACGTGAGCATGTTCGGGGAAAGGCATTAGTGGGAAGCCGGAGGTGGGACCGGAAGGTAGAGTGGAAGCTCATTCTGGAAGGGTAGGAGCATCTTGGAGCTCAGGAATCGCCCTGAGCACAGCTGGACAGCTGACTGATGTGTTTTCTCTCCTTTGTCCTTAGGCTGAACCAGAGATCATTCTGCCCAGCACAGGCTGTGCCCAGGATCACCCTCTGCCCACTGAGAGCACCGTGTGGGAAAACCCCCTGACGGCAGTGGCAGATGAAGGTTAAAGACCTTGGGATTTAAGGGAGGGGAAGGTGACCGACCGCTCCTCACGTCCCCGCCTAGCACTGGTGCACACCACTAGACGTGTCTGTCTTACCCACTTCCCCTGCAGCGGTCCCCCGGGTGGGTCACCAGAGACCCTCTCTATGCTTGGTATTTTTGTTTGTTTGTTTGATTTTAGAGTCAGTCTCATGTAGCTCAGGATGGCCTTGAATTTCTAGGTGCCTGAAGGTACCTGGTTTATTTTCGTTTTAGAACCAGAGCCAGTTCCCGTACCGTTGCTCGGAAGTGGTGGGAGTGCTTTCACCCGGGTAGCATCAGCCATTTCCCTTCGGCCTGCAGGTAGGACGGGCTCCAGGGACCATGCCTCATTTCTCGAAGACCTGGTGGTGATAAGCAAAGACAAAGCAGAGACGTGCTTTGCTCTAAAAACCTCAATTCTACTCGGGCTTCTTTTATTTCTGCCTTTTGGGATCTGTAATGTTCTGGATATTGAAACCTTGTGGGTGGGGAACATAAAGTTGTGGAAACAGTGCTTGTATACCCCATCCTAGGCAGAAGGGCTGTACCTCTATCTAGGACTTTCTCTTTCAGAGACCCCAGACCTGGAGAAGAGCCGGGCGGAAGTGAATACTGTGTTCCTGGAGCTGCAGGGCCTGTGTTCTCTGCTGCAGGACTCTAAAGAAGAAGCCGTTGAGGCCCTGCAGAGGCAAATGTGAGTGATGTTAATGACAGGGGTGATGAGACAGCCCCCGATGCCATGGCAGAGGGCAGGAAAGAGGCCGACTTCTTCCCTCCCACAGCTGTGAACTGCAGACTAGACTAGAGGACCAAGAAGAAGAGCATCAGGAGGCCCAGAAGGCAAAGGAAGCAGACGTAGAGAAGCTGAACCAGGCCTTGTGCTTGTGCTACAAGGTGAAGGAGGGGCCTGAAAGTGGGGCGATGAGGAACTGGGGCGGCTCCACCGGCCCGCTGGGAACCACTCTCTAGGAATCTAGGTAGTGGGGGGTTTCCAACTACTGCCCTAGTTTTGCCCTTTTGGGGTCAGACATTTGATATCTGAGACTTCGCTCTGGGCTGACCTGTCACGTTCAAGCAGACCCAGGAGAGAAGCCTATAACTGAAGCAGAGCCCTGAGACCAAGATGTGCCATGCTTGACTTGGCCCTGAAGAAGAAGTGGACTGATACGAGCTAGTCCCCAGGGCTGAGCAAAGCTCAGGCATTCTGTCCTGCCTTCTGGAAAGAGCTGAAAAATAAGTTAGCTTTCCTCAGTGTTTTCTCTCCTGTTTTTCTTCACAGAATGAAAAGGAGCTCCAGGAAGTGATACAGAAACAGAATGAGAAGCTTCTCGGGCAGATAGACAGGAATGGCGAGCTCATAGTATGTTTGGTCCTCGTGATGTTGTGCTGGGGCCTCTGCTTCTCCCACCTGATGGAATAGGGAGAGGAAGGACCCCAGAGTGCTACTGGATTACCTCTGCTCTTGTTCCCAGAGTCTCAGGGAGGAGGTGACCCAGCTCACACGTTTACTGCGGCATGCAGAGACAGAGACCAAAGTGCTCCAGGAAGCCCTGGAAGGCCAGCTAGACCCCAGCTGTCAACTGATGGCTACTGAGTGGATCCAGGAAAAAGTGTCTCTCTCACAGGAGGTAACTCAGAGGTAAAGGATCTGGGCACCTAATGGGGACCCCAGGCTGTGTCCCTATTAATGTGGACCTATTTCTAGGTGGACAAGCTGAGGGTCATGTGCCTGGAGTTGAAAAATGAGAAAGCAAAACTGGTGGTCAAGTACCAGAGCCATGTAAGGAACTGTTTTCTCCCATCGCAAGCAAGCGCCCTGCCTGTGCCCGCTCTAGCTGTGGTCTTTAAGTAGGGTTTATGAAGCCTGTTTGCATTTTAGAGGAACATTCTCGAGGAGAACCTTCGGCGCTCTGACACGGAGTTAAAGAAGCTCGATGACACTATTCAGCAGGTCTACGAGGTAAAAGTGAGGGAGGTCCCAGGACCTGTCTGCAGGAGTCCTGAGGAGCACAGCTCCGGTTCTCAGCCTGGGCTGGGAGCTAGGCCTGACTCCTTCCAGTGGGTTTCTCCCCTCCAGCCTCACGGGCCAGGAGCTTTGGCTTCAGCCCTGTGATTCAGAGCTGCTTTCTCTGCCTCTCCCCAGACTCTGCTGTCTGTCCCAGAGGTAGTGAAGAGTTGCAAGGAGCTACAAGGATTGCTGGAGTTTCTGAGCTAACAAAATGAAAATAGTGGGCTAGTGGTGTGTACCTGTAGTTCCAGCTACTCCGGAGGCCGAGGCAGGAAGATCGCCTACTTCCAGGAGTTGAGACCAGTGTGGACAATACGGCAAAGAAACTGAAAGCTGGATCCCACTTCATTCCTTTCTCCTGCAGGGTCCCTTACCCTAGTACTAGAACCAATTGGCAGAGAACCAACTATGTTTTATGGTATTTAAATAAAGCATATTTAATGTAGTCCTTGAGTCCATTGGATCTTATGTTGGGGGTAGGAATGGACAGATGAAATCAGGGAGGCAGCTCAGCCCTCCAGCCTGGGCACCCTTCACATCCCTCACCACCTCCTGTTGCAGCTAAAGCCAGGGCTGTCTATTTTTCTTTGCTTGATTCTCTTGCTTCCACAAATAATGGGCAATGGACTGCCTGTTCCCTGGATCACTGCCTGGGGGGACAGAAAAGACTCCATTCATTTACTTTCTCCAGTCCCCAGGGGGTAGGCACTGGTAAATGTGGGGCAGAGAACAGGAACTCAATGTCATTAGTCCAGGCTTTGAACTGGGGCACCCCGTTAGGTGGGCCTCTGTCCCACCTCCCACCTGCGGATTGTTTAGATGTCTCTTCTCTATACCAGGCTCAATCCCCAACATTCAGCATAATGCCTTTCACAGCAAAAGATGGATCCGTGGCAGAGACAAACACAGGCCATCTCATTCCTCTAGGGTTCTGGTGGCAGGGCTCCATGATGTGGGAGGAGCACGGTCTTTACAACCTTGGGGACCCTGGCGGAGGAGTCACTCCACCTCACTGCTCCACCTCTGAAGGCGTGGCCTTACCCCAGACCAGTCCTGGGGAGAGGGCGGGACTAGCACGGGGAGGTGTCTGCCCCGCCCCCAGGGAGTCACGTAGCTCTGCGGCATCCGACGCCTTATTTACTCCAGCTTGGACTGAGCTACTGTCTGTTGCCAGCCAGACCCGAAGTGAGCTGTGCCTGTGGCTCTTGCTGCTGACTGGTACAGGTAAGGTCCCAGGCAAAGCGGAGATGCTCAGCATCCCTGTTTCCGTTCCTTGTCTCTTCCCCTGCTGTCCGTGCTCTGCTCCCTGGGTCCCTGGGGTACCTTTTCAACCCTAGCCTCGCATCCTCTGCTTTCTGTGCTTGAAACCCCATGGCTCAGGAAAACCTTGCTTCCCCGCTTCCTCCTAGCAACTCAGCTTTTTGAGTTCCAAGTCTTACTCAGCCTCTAGGACTTTTTCACTGGGCTAGCCTCTCCCACCGAGGGCATTTTAATCTCAGTTCATTTCTGCTCCTTCTAGGTGGTCCCCAGGTCTAGGCTACAGGCCCAGGGAGAGCATCAGGACTGGTTAGCCTGCATCACCATCACTGGTCCCACCTTCCAAGGCTTCTTCCCGCTTCTCTTGCATCTCTTCCCCTTTCCCACACTCCACTCACTCAACCTTAATTCCTTGCCTCTGGATCCCCCCTAGGAGTTTGAGTTGTGGGGAGTCAAGCCTCCCTATTTCCTGTGCCTCCTGGCACACTGGGGAATGCTTCTGGGTACTGGAGATGACCTGGTGGTGTCCCTTTCCTGTCCTCTCATGTAAACCCAGCTAGCATGTTGGCCCTCTTTGCTCCCATACTTGCGGCCCTCTGGGGCCAGTCTCCAGCATAGGTATGGGGAGTAGACAGTAGCATAGGTAGTCAGGTTTTCAGTATGGAAAAGAAGAGGTAATGGAAGGCTGGGGCTGTTAGCTGTACCACTGCTACTCCATGACCTGTCCCCTGCCAGGATGTGGATTAAATGTCTCATTCACAAATCTTGGAGAAAAGTGGGTTATGTCCCCCCCTCCCCCAGGGGCCCTTTTGAAGAAAAGGAAAGGGAAGCAGAAAAAGGCAGGTCTTTTGTCTCCCTCAAGGGCCAGAGTCAGTGTAGGAAGAGTTGGCATTCTCAACGGGGCAGTGGTTTCCAGAAAGACCTATAGCTTCAGGGCTACCACCTCCCCATCCCCCATCCTGCATCTCTCCTGGAGCTGGGAAGGGTGCCCATCAGGGACAAAAGGAGATGTGGGAACTAGGGCTCTAACCCTGTTAGCTGTCAAAGAGATTGGTGCCACTCTGATGCCCAGGACCCAGGCCAAGGACTGCTGTTCAGCTTCCAGCCATGTGCTGGGAAGGGCATTTAGTCTGTTTGGTCAGGAGGGGAAGCAGAGGAGTTAGTAGTTGGAGTCTAGCTTTTCTGTCTTGTCTCCATTCCAGACAGCTGTCACCATGCCCCATTCGTACCCAGCTCTTTCTGCTGAGCAGAAGAGGGAGCTGTCTGATATTGCCCTCCGGATTGTGGCCCCGGGCAAAGGCATTCTGGCTGCAGATGAGTCCGTAGGTAAGTGAGAGCCTGTGGGCAGGGTTGGCGAAAGGTTGCCAGCCAAAGAACAAGGCTGTCTTCCCTTTGCTTGCTTCTAGGCAGCATGGCCAAAAGGCTGAGCCAGATTGGGGTAGAGAATACTGAGGAGAATCGCAGGCTGTACCGCCAGGTCCTATTCAGCGCTGATGACCGTGTGAAAAAGTGTATCGGTGGCGTTATCTTCTTCCATGAGACACTCTATCAGAAAGATGATAATGGTGTCCCCTTTGTCCGGACCATCCAGGATAAGGGCATTCTTGTAGGCATTAAGGTATGTAGCCCCTGGCCCTGCCTGGGAACTGGGTGTGGAAACTGGTGTATGTAGGAGGGGTGGCAAGGCCAGCCCTCGACTTATGTTTTCTTTGCAGGTTGACAAGGGTGTCGTGCCTCTAGCTGGGACTGATGGGGAAACCACCACTCAAGGTATGTGGTGGGTAGGTGTGAAGTCCACAGAGGTATGACATGGTTGACACCGGCAAGACAGGGGCAGGGCGATGAAGCGGGTACTGTGTTTCCAGGGCTGGATGGACTCTTGGAACGCTGTGCTCAGTATAAGAAGGATGGTGCCGATTTTGCCAAATGGCGCTGTGTACTGAAGATCGGTGATCGCACACCCTCAGCACTGGCCATTCTGGAGAATGCCAACGTGCTGGCCCGCTATGCCAGCATCTGCCAGCAGGTGTGGGCTGGGGGTTGGGCGGGTGGACGAATGCCCCATGCCTGGTGGAGGTATGCTTTCATAGCTTTCCCCCGTCCCATCTTCCGCTTCTTCCAACTAACCCTGCTCTTGCTTGCAGAATGGTATCGTGCCTATTGTGGAGCCTGAGATCCTGCCTGATGGAGACCATGACCTCAAACGTTGCCAGTATGTTACAGAGAAGGTAATGCTCCGCTGAGCTCAGACATGTTAGGGACAGCCATCAGGGGTGCCTGGACCCCACTCCTGCATCTTAGATCCAGACACACTCTCACTTAGGGCTCTTTGCTGACTCCAAAACAGGCTTCAGAGAATGAGCCCGTACATCCTGTAACCACCCACCCCTGGATGGGGAGCACAGCAGACTGAGCAGTGGCCCCAGCCCTACATAAACCTCCTCTGATTCCCAGGTCCTGGCTGCTGTGTACAAGGCCCTCAGTGATCATCATGTATACCTGGAAGGGACTCTGCTCAAGCCCAACATGGTAACCCCTGGCCATGCCTGTCCCATCAAGTATAGCCCAGAAGAGATCGCCATGGCTACCGTCACTGCCCTGCGTCGTACTGTGCCCCCAGCTGTCCCAGGTACAGAACTGCTCCTGTTACTTCAGGTCTGACGTTCAGGTTTTTCTGTGGCACAGGGATCCTTTACCCTGGAAAAAGTGTAGAATGATCAGTCAGTGTGTCTTCTCCCTCTTCTCCAGGAGTGACTTTCCTGTCCGGGGGTCAGAGCGAAGAGGAGGCATCCCTCAACCTCAACGCCATCAATCGCTGCCCACTTCCCCGGCCCTGGGCCCTCACCTTCTCCTATGGACGTGCCCTGCAGGCATCGGCACTCAATGCCTGGAGAGGACAAAGGGACAATGCGGGGGCTGCTACGGAGGAGTTTATCAAACGGGCAGAGGTAGGGAGCTAGAGGTGACGACTGGGGAGAGATGGTGCGTAGCACCCGGAGGTCCCAAACTGGGCAGGGGTTCCGCACCTGTGGTCTGGCTCAACCTGCTCACCCTGCCCCCATTCTCCTTTGCAGATGAACGGGCTGGCGAGCCCAGGGCAGATATGAAGGCAGTGGAGATGGTGGAGCAGCAGCCCAGTCCCTCTACATGGCCAACCACGCCTACTGAGGCGCGCCTGCCCAGCCCACAGCCCTTGGCCTAGTCACGTGCACCCCGTAGTCACAGCCAGGGCCAAACCGCCACGCAGAGCAGAGATGTCTTCATCCAGCACCAACTCGTCTTTTTCTCTCCTCTCTTTCTGTCTCGCATTGCTGCACCTGAAACCATGGAATGGGAGGGGCAGGGAGGCCCCCCAAGTCTGGGGGCAGGGGGACTTTTCTAGAAGTCAGAACAGAACGTGTGGGTCTTTCCCCTGGCTCCGTCAGCCCTTACAGTTTTCCCATGATGGTGTAGCTTGCCCTTAGGCTCTCTCTTGGGATCAGGGGGAAGTGCACCAGCCCTGACTCATGCCCCGAGTACACAGCAAATAAATGGGAGCAAAACACACTACTCTGTCTGTCTGTTGCACACATCCAAGTCCTATCTCCCTGTGTGTGATCTGCTGATCCTATCTCAGTGCCCTCTGACTATGGTGGTGGAGCGGTGAGATCTGAGTTTTACTGGGTTCACTAGGTTCACCATCCCCCGGTTCAGGCTCCCACCTGCTGATCTCCAAAGCTGGAGTGGAGTTGTAAGAGGGTGTGATGGGGACTACAAGTCTTCCAGGGACTGCCACATCAAACGCACTGGACTGCAGTTCCCGCACGATGAGCAACAGAAACAGATTATCTCCTGAACAGATTTTGTGCAGGACTCAAAGCAGCGAGTCAGCCAGACAAGCAGGGATGAGAGTGGGCCAGTTCTCTCTCATTTCAGCATTGCTGATTCCTGCTGGGGCCCCGACACATTTAGGGAGAAATGTGCACTTGGGCGCTTTCCAATAAGAAAACCTTCCAAGACTCTGGGCTGCCAGAGCTTGCCAAGGGCGATCGCCTACTTCCATGTAGAGAAGGGATCCATTTGAGAATCTGGGCAACGTTAGAACTGGTAGGGCTTTGTGCTGAATGTTGATCTCTGGGCTAGAGTGTGAGGTAGGGTGACACCAGACTGGCTGTGTCCTGTGAACTGGAGAAATCATTGCTGCTGTGCTCTGTGTGGCCTGACCTTATAACAAAGGAGCAGCTAACTCAGCAGTTTCTGTGATTCTGCCAGGCGGTGTTCCTCTAACCACTATGATGTGTATTGAGACAGCTCTGTAAAGTAGTGAATAGTCTTTCTCACAGGCAGAAGCAGGCTCAGAGAGCTGCTGTTCAGGTAATAAATGAAGCCAGGATGTGAACCGGAGTCATTAGAATATAGAATCTATGCTCAAGAAATTTCACTGAAGCATCCTGACTTTTCCAAATTGGAACCCATTTTTAAATTCTAGAAGCTGGATGTGGTGACCTGTGCCTATAGTCTCAGCTACTTGGGAGGCTGAGACACTGGGGACAGGATCACTTGGTCCTTCTGGGTCATGTAGGGAAATTGTCTCAAAACTAACTAAATCAATTAAAATTAATCCCAGAGTAGCTAATCATGCTAAAAAGTTACGGTTTTGTCAGTTCCGTCTTTAAGCTTTGAAGAGCCGGTGTCCTGAAGAAAGGCTCTATGCTAGGGATGACATTAGAAAGCTTTTCGGGAGTCAAGCTCTTGATAAGCTTGGCTTCACTGAAATAAATATTCTCCTTCCGCTGGGGGTGGTGGCGCGGGGGTGCGGTGCATGCTCGTAATCCCCTGCACTGGAGAGGCTGAGGCAGGGGGCTTGCCCAGAGTCAGAGGGCCAGCCTGGGCTAGTTAGCCAGTCTTGCCTTCTCTCTGAGCTGGCGCTGTGGAGCTACTCAGTGCCGGGCGCGTTCCGGGAAAGCGAGGTTCAGATCAAGTGTCCTGCCCGGCGGATACCCGCTCACAGGCTCTGCCTGCGCACTGGTGTGCGTCTGCAGTGTCGCTCGCAATTGGCAGCGGTCGGGCACCGTGGTCCCGCCCCTTCATGCTGAGGTTTCCTATTGGAGGAAACTCACGAGGCCCCGCCCCTCGGCGACCTGGGCAGCCGGAAGCGAGTATGGCGGCCGCGGGGGCCGCGGCTACGGACCTAGGTGCGGTGGGTTTCGGGTGGAGGGCGCGGCGGGGAGGTCTCGCGGGCGGAATGTGTGGGTGGGGCGCGAGAAGCCAGACAGGTCCCTCCAGGCTGGGTTCCGGGGCACGCCACGCGGGAGCGGCTCGCACGGGGAATCCCGGCAGCTCGCACTGGTCTGCGATCGCCGTGTGGCGGGCATCGCACCCTGGCTCCCGAGCCTCAGTCCGCCCCTTGTGCCCTCAGAGGTGGTCCGGGGCAAGCGCTCCGCGCTGTTCTTCGCCGCGGTGGCCATCCTGCTGGGACTGCCGCTCTGGTGGAAGACCACGGAGACCTACCGAGCCCCGTTGCCTTACTCCGAGATCAGTGGGCTGAATGCCCTGCAGGTGAGACTTGAGTGAGGAAGGCGAGGGTGGAGGGGGGCCGCCCACCGCAAGGTGCAGACGTCGCTCAAGGCCCCCCAATGCCTTCCTCCGCGCAGCTCCGGCTCATGGTGCCAGTCACAGTTGTGTTTACTCGGGACTCTGTGCCCCTGGACGACCAGGAGAAGCTACCCTTCACCGTTGTTCATGAGAGAGAGATCCCTCTGAAATGTGAGTTCCCTTGAGAGAGGGTGTCAGGGCTGAGCCAGACCCAAAACTCAGAGTTGGATTCCATAGGAGGAGCGTGGGCGTGTCATAACTTACTTTAGAATGTTTTATTGCATTTATTGTGTGTGTGTGTGTGTGTGTGTGTGTGTGTGTGTGTGTGTGTAGGTCAGAGGACAATATGTGGAAATCATTTCTCCTTCCACCTCATGGGCCCTGGGGAATCCAATTCAGGTCATCAGGCTTGGCAGCAAACACCTTTACTCACTGAGCCATCTCCCCGCCCCCCCCCCCGCCCCCCAAAAGATCTCTTTTGGAATAAACAACAGTGTGTTTATTTAGGAAGGGGAGAGATAGCCTTAAGTTCAGTGTTGTCATGGTAATTTAATTCATAAGGTAAGTTCTGCTACCTTATCAGTAGCAGTTGATACCCATCAGTGTATAGAGAAAGCAGGATGTACCTGGAAGAACACTCGAGTCTGGTTACACCGGCTCCTATCCAGACCCTTGTCATTCTAATCTCATACATTTTATTGTTAGGCACTTTGTTAGGTACCAAGAACTTGAGGATGAATAGTAAATTGGTAATGTTTTCAAGACGTTTATAGTCACACCAGGGAGAAAGAAACAGGCAGAATACTCTAAGGCTGGAGGTTTGGTTTAGTGGTAGGGGCACAGGAGATCCTGGATTCCCTCCTTACCTGTCAGAGAGGAAAGAAAGGTGGAGAGGGGTTTGACGATAGGATTTTTTTTTTTCCTTGAGAGACGGGTTTCTCTGTGCAGCCCTGGCTGTTCTAGAACTCACTCAGTAGACCAGGCAGGCCTCGAACTCACAGAGATCCGCCTACCTCTGCCTCCCGAGTGCTGGGACCAAAGGTGTGCGCCACCACTGCCTGGCTTGAAATTAGATTTTTAGGAACTGGGCATATAGGGGTCAGATTAAATGGGCAGAGTAGAGAGCCTTTCAGACAGAAGGAATACTGTGAAGGGATAGGAAGATAACTGGTATCAGTCACACTGTCTGCCAGAAGGCAGGCAGACAGCTGTACAATTTGCCTCATTTAATCCCAGCAGAATGATTCTCATTTTATAAATGAAGAAACCAAGATTTATAGGATTTGTCTTGCTCCAAATCACAAAGCTAGTAAACATGAACTGGGATTAAATCCAGATCTGATAGTGACACTCTTCCTGTCCGTCTCATGGAGGCGTGAATGACTGAGTTGGGTAATCTGAACAGTTTTGCCTTACTGAAATTCCAAGTAAAACATCAGGCATGGCTGGAGGTGCAGGCTGAACAGAGACCTTGAAGTACTGAGAGGCATACACCACCACACGTGGCTGCAGGTTCAGTCTGTTAGGCAGAAGTCTTTACAGGAGCTGACAAGATGGCTCAGTGGGAAAAGGTGCTGGCCACCAAGTCTGGTGATGTGAGTTTGATCCCCTGAACCCACATGGTGGAGGTCAGAAGACAGTCTGCTGTCATCAGTTCTCTTTCGTCACCGTGTGGGGCTCTGGGATTGTCAGTCCCTGCACTAGGTGCTTCTACCTGCAGAGACATCTTCCCCAAAGACAGGCTGGCCTTGAACTCCTGGCCCTCCCAAATACTGAGATTACAGGTGTGTGCCAGATCTCAGGAGGCAGAGGCAGGTGGATCTCTGAGTTCCAGGCCAACCTGGTCTACATTGCAAGTTCCAGGCTAGGCCAGGGCTCATAGTGAAACCCTGTCTCAACATAAAATAAAATGAAATGAAATATTAAAGACATCTAAATTACCTTAGCATTCATTAGATCTCCAGGCTTCACTCACATAGTCCTATCCATAGTCCTATATTTAATGCCTTTATAAAAGTTATTTATAATTTTATTTTTTTCCTTCTAGTTCATTTTTGTTTATTGAGACAGGGTGTCCTTGTCTATCTCTAGCTGGCCTCAGACTTGTGGCCATTCTCCAGCCTCAGCCTCTTGAATGCAGGGATTACAAATATGTCTGCTGTTGGTGGCTTTAGTTCCTCTGTCATACTGAGTAACTCAGATGCCGTTACTTGTGCAGCTGCTGGTTGGTGGATCATTTTGTGTGTGGTCATTCTGCTGAGCTGTTTCTAGCTCTAGTGGCTTTCAGCTGGTTCTCTTAAAAAAAAAAAAAACTTAAACATTTTTTAGATTTTACTTATTTTTACTTTATGTGTGTGTTTGAGTGTTTGCCTGACTGTAGTCTGTGTACCATGTGTGTTCAGAGAACAGAAGAGGGAATTGTTCCCTGCAACTGGAGTACACACTGTGTGGGTGCTGAAAACTGAACCCTGGTCCTCTAGAAGCTGAACCATCTCTCTAGCCCCTGGTTCTCATTTTTGTGTGTGTGAAAAATAATTATAGTACTTCAAAAATAGCTATTTGTTTCTTTTTTTTCTTTTTTTTTTTTTTTTTTTTTTTTTTGGTTTTTTTCGAGACAGGGTTTCTCTGTGTAGCTTTGCGCCTTTCCTGGAACTCACTTGGTAGTCCAGGCTGGCCTCGAACTCACAGAGATCCGCCTGGCTCTGCCTCCCGAGTGCTGGGATTAAAGGCGTGCGCCACCACCGCCCGGCGCTATTTGTTTCTTTTAATGTGTGTGTGCATATGTGTGTTTGGCATGTGCATGCCTGTGTATATGTGAGCATGGATGCACTCTCGTGTACATACAGATAGGGAAACCTAAGGCCAGTGTGTGGTGTCTTCCTCTGTTGTTTCCCACCTTCGTTTTTTGAAGAAGCATTACTCACTGAACCTTGAGTTCTCTTAGAATCCTTAAATCTCCAAGCGTTGCTCAGCAGACCTCTCCACATTGCCAGACCAGATGCTTTTACCAAGGTCTTTATCATTTGACTTCTGTCTTCTGGTTCACTTTATTTTTGTGTTTCTTGAGATAGTATCTCTCTGTGCAGCCCCATTTCAGCCTGGTTGGCTGGCCAGGGAGTCCCCAGGACCTGCCTGTCTCCACTCACTAGTACTAAAGTTGCAGGCATGTGCTCCACACCCGGCTTTTATGTGGAAACTGGGGGTGTGAGCTCAGATCTTCATGCTCGTGCAGCACACTCTCATGCTTGTGCAACACACTTCTTATGCTTGTGCAGCACACTCTTCATGCTTATGCAGCACACTCTTATGCTTGTGCAGCACACTCTTCTTATGCTTGTGTAGCACACTCTTATGCTTGTGCAGCATACTCTTCATGCTTATGCAGCACACTCTTCTTATGCTTGTGCAACACAATCTTTTTGTTTGTTTGTTTGAAGACAGGGTTTCACTGTGTTTGTACCCCTGGCTGTATTGGAACTCACTCTGTAGACCAGGCTGGCCTGGAACTCGCAGAGATCCACCTGCCTCTGCCTCCCGAATGCTGGGATTGAAGGTGTGCTCCACCAGCGCCTGACTTGTACAGCACATTCTTTATGCTTGTGCAGCACACTCTTTATCCACTGAATCATCTCTGCAGTCCTCTTCTGAATGTTTTAGGTTTCTTTTTCCTTTCTTATTACATTGGTGAGGACCATCACAAAGGACAGTGCTGAGTAACCCTGAACGACAGAGGAGACAGCAGGCCTCCTTGCTTTATCACTAACTTCCTGCGTTGTACCAGGGCTTTGGTTTTCATCAGGTTTATCGACTGGTTACCATATGGTTTTTCTCCTCTCTCCAATCAATGTAATGTACATTGAATAAAGTCCCCCAGTTTGGAGAGTTCTGGCAAGAGGACCAGTGAGCTCACAGTCAGAGGCAAGCGCTGGGGCAAAAGGGTGAAGTGAATGTCATGTGTCTGCTGTCATCTTTGCAGAAATGATTGGAGTGGCTGTCACTGCTTGGTACATGTACATTTTCTTTCTCTGAAGAGCCATCCTGATGTCGTTAATGCTGGAGGTGCCCAGCTGGGCAGGTAGCTGAAGTCTAATGCCCTTCGCGTGCTCTCCCTTCCAGACAAAATGAAAATCAAGTGCCGATTCCAGAAGGCCTACCGGAGAGCTCTGGACCACGAGGAGGAGGCACTGTCGCTGGGCAGTGTATATGGTATGACAGCTTTGATGAGTCGGTCTTTTTCCTTCTGCTCTCCTGCGCTGGCTAGTTTTATGTCAGCACGACACAAGATGGAGTTACCTTAAAGTAAGGAATCTCAGTTGAGAAAACGCCTCCATAAAATCCAACTGTAGGGCACTTTCTTACTTAGTGATTGATGGGGAGGGCCCAGCCCATTGTGGGTGGTGCCAGCCCTGGGCCAGTGATCCTGGGTCTATAAGAAAGCAGGCTGAGCCAGCCGTGATGAGCAAGCCAGTAAGCAGCATTCCTCCAAGGCCTCTGCATCAGTTCCTGTCTCCAGGTTCCTGCCCTTACTTCCCTCAGGGATGGCCCTGGAAGTATAAGCTGAAACAAACCCTCTCCTCCCCAGGTTACTTTGGTCATGGTGTTTCATCACAGCAATAGTGACCCTGACTAGGACATCTAAGTGTGATTTCCATGCTGTGTCTTCACTTCCCAAGCTTCTCTGAGAAAGCTGGGAATGAGATGCCTTGGGGTTCAGCCCGGTCCCTCTATGGGCTGAAAGCTGGACTGGGTGGCCCAAACACCCTGGGGTCCTGGGGAAGCTGTAATAATGCCGCCTCTGACGGGTCACGACTGTTATCCCCAGAGGCAGAAGCCATGTTAGCTGAGCCGGAGAAGCAAGCAGAGGGCTCCCTGACGGTGTACATCATCTCCGAACACTCCTCCCTTCTTCCCCAGGTAGGCTGAGAAGAGGTGCTGAAGACTGGCCTTTTCTGTCGGCTCATCCTCTCCCAGGCCACCTTCTTGTAGGGGTGCTGCCTGTAACTCTCACATGCTATGGAAAGTTCCACAGTTCACAATACACATACTAGTGTGATTATTCACTTATATCAGTTTGGGTCTTTCTAAACCCGAGACTGGTGTGTGGTTAAGGTGCTAGTGACTATTTGTTTTTTTTATCGACAGAATCTCATGTAGCAGGGCTGACCTCAGTGTGTAGCCAAGGATGGCCTTGAATTTCCTGTCTTCCTCTACCTACCTCCCAAGTGCTAGAATTAATTACAGGCATGCACCACTGTGCCTGTGTGTAGAGTTCCAAGGCTCGAACCCAGGGCTTCCTGATATCTCCAGTCCAATTTTCTTTTTTTTTTTTTGGAAACAGAGTCTCTCTGTGATGTAGCCCAAGCTATCCTGGAACTCATTCTGTAGACCAAGCTGACTTTGTCACAAAGGGGTGGGTGGTGGCAGGAGGAAGTGCCTTTGTGCTTCCCTCACTGGGCCGTGGTCTTCCGTCCCTCTGTACCCTGCATAGGACATGATGAGCTACATTGGACCCGAGAGGACAGCGGTTGTACGGGGGATAATGCACCGGGAAGCCTTCAACATCATTGGCCGCCGCATAATCCAAGTAGCCCAGGCCATGTCTTTGACAGAGGATGTGCTCGCCGCTGCTCTGGCTGACCACCTCCCCGAGGACAAGTGGAGCTCTGATAAGAGGAGGCCTCTCAAGTCCAGCTTGGGTAGGGCTCTGGGCTTCGTTACAGACAGGGAGAAGAAATGAGTCAGGTGGATGGCACAGCGGGAAATCTGTGCAAGCTGCTTATGCCTGTCTTTTTCTGGTCTCCATTTTCAAAAATATTTTTTAGATTTATTTATTTTATGTAAATGAATGTTTTATCTGCATGTATATATGTTCTGGTGTAGGTGCTTGGAGGTCAGAGAGGGTGTCAGATCCTCTGGAACTGGAGTTAAGATGGTTGTGAGCCACCCTGTGGGTGCTGGGAATTGAACCTGGGCCCTCTGCAAGAGCAGTGGTACTTTAAAGCTCTCAACCATTTCTCCAGTTTTTTCTCTCTTTTCTTTCTTTCTTTCTTTTTTTTTTAAGATTTATTTATTTATTATATATACAGTGTTTCTGTCTGCATGTATACCTACATGCCAGAAGAGGGCATCAGACCTCATTTCAAATGGGTATCAGATGCTATGCGGTTGCTGGGAATTGAACTCAGGACCTCTGGAAGAACAGCCAGTGCTCTTAACCTCTGAGCCATCTCTCCAGCCCCTTTTTCTTTTTCTTTTCTTTTTTTTTTTTTTTTTTTTTTTTGGAAACAGCCCTAGCTGTCCTGGAACTCACTCTGTAGACCAGGCTGTCCTCACACAGAAATCCTCCTGCCTCTGCTTCTGCCTTTATAGTGCTGTGATTCAAGGCAGGAGCCACCATGTTTGGCTTCTCCATTTCTATTTTTTGTTTGTTTCTTCTGAGACAGGGTCTCTCTGTGTAGTCCTGGCTGTCCTGGAACTCTCTGTAGACCAGGCTGGGCTTGAACTCACAGAGATCTGCCTGTCTCTGCCTCCCGAATGCTGGGACTAAAGGTGTGTGCTACTACTACCCAGCCCATTTTTTTTTCTTAAAGCACTCAGGAGTGTTCCTTACCTCACCTCTGTCCTCTCTGGTTCTTCCTGGCACCCTTCCCCATCCATATGAGGTGGGCTAGAGGCTGCCTCTTTTTTCCTTGGTGTCCTCTGAATTCCACGACTCCTCTTTCTGTAGGCTACGAGATCACTTTCAGCTTACTCAACCCAGACCCCAAATCCCATGATGTCCACTGGGACATCGAGGGGGCTGTCCAGCGCTATGTACAGCCTTTCCTGAATGCCCTCCGTGCCGCTGGCAATTTCTCTGTGGACTCTCAGGTAAGACCCGGAGTGAGTTACGGAATTTCTTTCAAAGTCTGTACACATTGAGTGTTTCCAAGGGCGTCTGCTCTTCCATCTCTTATAGCATGCTGGTTTGCTGGCGTAGCTATGTGCAGGGCAGTGTCATGTGAGCAGGTGTGTAGATTGTGGGCATTGCTGTGTGTGTGTGCACCTGTTTGATCTCCATCAGCCCATTGATCCCTTGAGGGCAGGTGCTGGTGTCCTTTCTTCCTTGGTGTCTGGCTCAAGGAGTCCTGTCAGAGCGGCTTAACAAAGCAGCTTCCTTAGGACTCTGGAACTTCTTCAGCAGTTGCACCTAGATAGGAAAGCTGTCAGCCGCTCTTCAGGAATTTATTAAAAAAAGCTTTCTGAATTATGTGCACACTGTAACGATAAAGCCATAAAGAATGCTGCTTGCTTTCCGTATCACATCCTGTCCTTGTAGGGGAAATGTGGGGGACTGTTTATCAAGTCCTGCTAGTGGGAGTGGTTATCTCGGAATAACATGCTTGATTGACTCTTGTGAACCAATGCTTTTTTTTTTTTTTTTTTTTTTATGCTTTTTCTTCATTTTCCTCTTTGGCTGTTTGGAAACCTAGTAAAATATGTGGTTTTCTAAGTATGTGTTTAGTATGTTAACTTTATCTTAATTTTGTTATTTTCTTCCGTACACCTATTTTCTCTGAGCCCTGACTTTGTCTTGTATATTTTGCCTTGTCCTGAATGTATTTTTACAAGTTACCTCAAACCTTTTCTTAGAGAAAGTAGACTCTAAATTCATGAACAGAGAAGAGAAATAGCCTGTTCTGTCTTTTCACCACAGATTCTTTATTATGCCATGTTGGGAGTGAACCCCCGCTTTGACCCAGCCTCATCTAGCTACTACTTAGCCATGCACAGCCTCCCCCATGTCATCAACCCGGTGGAGTCCCGGCTGGGTGAGTGCCTGATGAGGCTTTCTGCCAGGCCACGGAGGAACACTGCAGGGCATAGCCTGGGGTTGGAGGTGGGTTGTGTGTTTTGATGGTGTCTGGGTTGAATTGGTCTTTTTGGATTGGGAAGATTCTCTCTCTCTCTCTCTCTCTCTCTCTCTCTCTCTCTCTCTCTCTCTGTGTCTTTGTCTGTCTGTCTGTCTGTCTCTCTCACATCCTCTCATCTTTCCTTTTCATTGTTTGAGGCAGAGTTCATGTACCTCAGAAAGGTAGAAGTCTTTGTTTTGTTTTGTTGAGACAGGGTCTTATGCTAGGCTGGCTTCATGCTCACTGTGTAGCCAAGAAAGCCATGAACTCCTGACCCTCCTTCTTCCATCTCCCCAAGTGCTGAGATTATAGGCATGTCCCACCATACCCAGCTTTTAAAAAAAAACAACACTAATTTTTCTTCTCTCAGTTCTGGGGATTGAATTCAGGGTCTTGTGCTTACCAGGCACGTACTCTACAATTGAGCTGCATCTCACTCAGCCTTTGAAAGCAGAATTTGGGGTTTCTTTTCTTTTCTTTTTTAATGATTTATTTATTGTTATTTCACATGCATTGGTGTTTTGCCTGCATGTATGTCTGTATGAGGGTGTCAGACTCCTTGGAACTAGAGTTACGGACAGTTGTGAGCTGCCATGTGGGTGCTGGGAACTAAATCAGGTCCTCTGGAAGAACAGCCAGTACTCTTAACTGCTGAGACACCTCTCTAACCCCTTGACTTTTCTTGTAACATTTCTTTCTATAGTTTGTGGCTGTTGAGGGGACTGTTGTGGTATGCATGTGGAGGTCAGAGTACGCTTGTGAGAGCTCGTCTTCTCTTTCCATTATGTAGGTCCCGGGGATTAGATTCAGGTCACCAGATACGGTGGCAAGCACCTTTACCCACTGGGCCATCTCACCAGCCCAAAGCAGAATTTGAATGCACAGTTGTGCTCATTGAATTAGGGGAACCTTGAAGCTAGGATTGTAATCCTTTGTCTGGAGGGAAGGAGCCCTGGGGAGTGTGGTGAAGAACCAATACAGGCAGACCAGAGTTAAGTGCATTAAGTATGGACCAAGGATTTCAGGAGGGCTGGCACATGTGTCCTCTGCAAATTCCTCTTTCCTTCGTTACTTCGTTCATTCCACAACATTAGCAAAGGACACTCTGTGGCAGTGTGAGGACGGAGACAGAAAGGCTGTTTGTTACGGCAGAGGGGATGTCCCGACAAAGAAGAGTAAGAGCAGAGAGACCGAGGGAGCTTGGGGTAGTTTAGGAAGCTGAAACAGAGTGGAGACCACAGATGAGGCCTGGAACCAGGTAGAGTTGAAGTTCCTCTTTGCAGTGTCCAAGCGAGCTATTGTAAACAGTGGAGGGTGGGCTCTCAGAGGGCAGAAAACCAGGGACATTTGGGGGTCAAGGACTCTGTCCCATCCACGTGGTACATGTAGAAAAGTTGGGAGGAGTTGAGAGTGCCCTAGTGAGTGTCATTTGGGGGAACTCCGATCCAGGAGTCACGTGTTTGGGTCTCCTAACTCCTCTGTTTGTACCCCAGGATCCAGCGCTGCCTCCCTGTACCCTGTGCTCAACTTCCTACTCTACGTGCCTGAGCTCGCCCACTCCCCTCTGTACATTCAGGACAAGGATGGGGCTCCAGTGGCCACCAATGCCTTCCACAGTCCCCGCTGGGGTGGCATTATGGTAATAATCACCCTATTCAGACCCCAGAGTCCACATTTCTTTCCAGGGAACTCCCATCAGCTTGTCTCTGGGGCAGTGGGAGCGTGTGCCAGCGAGGTGACAGGGCTGTGCTTGAGCCCCTCCTCTGCCAGCCCGGCTGTTTCTTTGGTCAGTGCTTTTTTTGTGCTCACAGTTTGCACTGCAGGCTAGTCTGTGTCCATCTTAGCTCTTGGCTTCCGTGGGGGAGTCTTGCAGTGGTGAGACCCTGCTCCCCTCTGTCCTCTGCTCCATGGGTAGGAATGCTAAAACAAGATAACTGTTTTGAATCTCACAGGACCTTTGAGGGGCCATTTAGCATAATGTACTTGAAGCTTCTTTAGTACTTAAGTACATGGATACTCAATTTTTTTTTTTAAAAAGTAGGGGAGAGGGTTGCTGTGCCCCTGGGATGTATAGCCTGTGGATACCAGAAGCCATATCTTCCTTTCCTTTTAATGGCCTCTGACTACCAAGCAGAAATGTGCACAGTCCTGTGTGGTATTAAGGTAATTTCATTCCCCATTTTCAGATATACAACGTCGATCCCCAAATCTATAATGCCTCAGATCTGCCAGTGAGAGTTGAGGTGGACATGGTGCAGGTGATGCAGGTGTTCCTGGCTCAGCTGAGGTGAGGCCTGCCCTGCGTGATCCCTTCGGGGCCGTGCCCACCGACCGTGTGGATATAGGTGGGGTGGCAGAGCAGAATGAACTGGTGGAGGGCCGTGGAGGGCTGTGGCTGTGCCTAGAGCCCCAGCGAGACCAGGAAAAGTTTCCAGATGGTCCTTCTCCTAAGGAGGACAAGCAGCTGGCAAACCTTGCCCTCAGAAAAATAGAAGCCAGCTTTCCAGGTGTGATTAGGGGTGCTTAAGAGAACAACTGTTGCTGGGGCACGGTGGCGGCGCACGCCTTTAATCCCAGCACCCGAGAGGCAGGCAGACCTCTGTGAGTTCGAGGACAGCCAGAGAAACCCTGTCTCAGGGAAAAAAAAGAAAAAGAAAAAAAAAGAAAAGAAAAAGAGAGCTAGAAAGTAACTGTTTTTTTTTTGTTTTTTCGAGACAGGGTTTCTCTGTGTAGCTTTGCGCCTTTCCTGGAACTCACTTGGTAGCCCAGGCTGGCCTCGAACTCACAGAGATCCGCCGGCCTCTGCCTCCCGAGTGCTGGGATTAAAGGCGTGTGCCACCACCGCCCGGCGTAACTGGTTTTTTTTGTTTTGTTTTGTTTTGTTTTGTTGAGACAAGGTCTCAAAATTTTTAAATTTTTTATTTGATTTTTTACTTTATGTGTATGAATGTTTTGCCTGCATGTATGCCTCGTGCCCACAAAGGCCAGAAGAGGGCACTGGATCTCCTGGAACTGGAGTTACAAATGGTTGTAAGCCATCAGATGGGTGCTGGAAATCAAACCCAGCTGCTCCTCTGGACGAGCAGCCAGTGCCCTTAACCCTTGAGCCATCTCTCCAGCCCCTTGTTTTGTTTTTTTTTTCTTTCTTTCTATTTTTTTTTTTTTAAAGAAAATAGCTACTTATGTTGTGCTCACCCATAAATTGAGGGCAGTCATCTGACGCTCTACATTGAAGATGCTGAAGTGGCTTCTGGGCTAAATAGGACTGTATTCTGGTAATTAGCGGTACCTCGAGGCACACACGTCTTGTCAAAGGTGGGCCTGCCATCCCTGTCCCACGGAGTCCATTTGCTCAGAGAAGGGTACAGAGAGGGAACCAAACTGAGCTGGGGCTAAAGAACCATTTAAACCACAGCATGGTTTCCAGACAAGATCTTGGAACTCCAGTGTGGAAATGGAGATACTTGGTCAAGGCGGGGTTTGGAAATCTGGGTTGTCTGCTGCCGCTTCTCATTCCTCCACCTCTGTGGTCCTCCGTAAAACCAGTGCCTGGCTAGGACAGAGACAATGGGAATTTTAGCGTCGGCACCCCTGTGCACAGCAACTCTGGTCTTCCGGTACCATTTCCACAGGCTTCTCTTTGGGATTGCTCAGCCCCAGGTGCCTCCAAAATGCCTGCTTTCAGGACCAAAGAGTGAAGGACTCATGACCTGGGAGCTGGACCGATTGCTCTGGGCTCGGTCAGTGGAGAACCTGGCCACAGCCACCACCACCCTCACTTCCCTGGCTCAGCTTCTGGGCAAGATCAGCAACATTGTCATCAAGGATGATGTGGCATCTGAGGTAAATGGGCCAGGAAGGGATGAGCCAGGGTGCCTGTGAGCATGCCATCCATAAATAAATACCTCAAGCTTCCTCTGGAAGCCATGCCAGCTCCCCAATTGGAGTCTAGGTGGGAACAAACGAAAGTTTCAAGCTGACCCTCAGAAAATAAACAACAGCCCGTTTTGACTAACTTCCACATAGCTTGGGTGGACTCCAGGAAACTTCCCCTGGGAGACAGAGGGTACTGAAAGGCCAGCACTCTTCCCCTGCCCCTTGCCTAGGACATATTGGTAACTCCCATCCCTTCACCTTCCTAGGTATATAGGGCTGTGGCTGCAGTCCAGAAGGCAGCAGAGGAGTTAGCCCTTGGGCACCTGTCAGCCGCCTTTGTGGCCAGCCAGGAAGCCGTGACATCTTCTGAGCGTGCCTTTTTTGATCCCTCGCTCCTCCACCTCTTGTATTTCCCTGATGACCAGAAGTTTGCTATCTATATCCCACTTTTCCTGCCTATGGCTGTGCCCATCCTTCTGTCTCTGGTCAAGATCTTTCTGGAAACTCACAAGTCCTGGAAAAAGCCTGAGAAGATAGACTGAGCCGGATGGCATGTCAGAGGAAGCCTTCCTGTCTGGCCAAGCCAGGGTATTGGGTGAGAGGCCAAAGCGAGGTCCTATGGTTTGTCTTCATTCTTTGTTGGCTCTCTACCAACCAGAGGATGCCACTCCATGGTGGACTCACCTTCCTTTCCCTTCCCATTGCACTAATCTGGTCCTCCATCACACCTAGCAGCCTAGGAGGACACATTTTCTGGATCTCCACATCTGGCTTGAACTTAAAGGCCTTTGCCTGTCTACTCCTGGGCAGGGGTACCTTGTTCTTCCAGCCTGTCAGCACGGCATACTTCTGTACTGAGAGGTGGATTGAGGGGAAATCCTTGGGTTGAATTATAGCCCCCTCCTCTCCACTTCTAAGATCTTCTCCCTCCTTCCTCCCCTTCCTGACTGGTATCACCCATTGGGTACAGCCTAGCGTGGTCGAGGAGGCAGCCGCTTAGGACCTGTTTCTGCCTTGTGGCTAAGGTTCCCCTCTGCCCTTTCAGAGAGGCAGTGTGGTACAGGAGGAAACGTTTCTGACTTGGAATCCAGCAGGCCTGAGTCAGACCCCTGCTGCACCTACGGACTGGAGAGCTTCAGATAAGCTGCTCTTCTCTCTGAGCCTCAGGTTTTCATCTGTCGGAAAGCACTGATGACGTCACTCTCAGAAGGGGGTTGGATTAAATGTGATAAGCATGTAAAAGTGTTCTGTATATTGGGCTCTTTAAAAATATATATTAGGTTGTTAATAAACATTGGTTGAATATGAGTTGATACCACGTGTCATAACTCACTCGTGTGTGAGAAGTAGTCTGATCTGCTCTGGGCTCCCAGGTCCTCCATGTCCCACCTGGCCATGTGTCTCCCCTCCCTGACCCATTCATTGTCCTGTACAGTCTGGACACCTGGGCTGTGGTGTCTGCCTAAAGCTGTGAATATCTGCTTCTGCTTTTTAGCAGGAATTCTAGGGGGGATAGCTTGAGCCAGTGACAGCCCTGGAATATTAACTCTTAAGTTCAACAGAGGGAAATAGTGGGTACTGGCTGCCAGGAGCACTGTGATAGTGCTGGGCTGTTACAGAGAACAGAGTATTGAGAGAGTATGACTGCTTTCATAGAGCTGGCCTTTGAGGAACAAAGGTCAGGGAACAAATACAAATAATTTCGCCTAATGCATTGGAAAAAAAAACAAAACCAGGCTGGCTAGCTGGTAATTGAGAGGAAGTACTTTAGAACTGGGTGGGTGTGGGAGGTTGAGACTTGAGCTGGAGTCAGGACGAAGCTATCAGGGAAAGACCTTGAGGTTGGGACCCACAGAGACAGAGAGGGGAGGTATTCAGTATCCCTTACATTATCCAGAAGAACCGTGAAGTTCAAGAGGACCCGGGGGATCCTGGCTCTACCAGGGGAGATGCCAGACGGTGGGCGGGGCGTGTGTGACGCGCCCACTGTGGGCGTGGCCAAGGCGGGACGGCACCTGGGGCCCGGCCGGGGGTGGGGCGGCGGACGCTCCCCCTTCCCCTGGCTCCAGCCAGCGCAGGCAGCGGCGGCGGCGGCGGCGGTGGCAGCAGGCGAGGATCCGCGGCCCCGCGAGGCCATGAAGGTGAAGAAGGGCGGCGGCGGAACCGGGCCGGGGGCGGAGCCCGCTCCAGGGGCCTCGAACCGGAGTGTGGAGCCCAGGCGGGAGCCTCGGGCGGAATCCGGGTCCGGGTCCGAGTCCGAGCCAGAGCCAGGCCCCGGGCCCAGGCTGGGGCCGCTGCAGGGCAAGCAACCCATCGGGCCGGACGACGTGCTAGGGCTGCAGCGGATTACGGGCGGTGAGCACCGGCAAGGGAGCGCCTCCGGCGGGCTGGAGGGAGAGCGCGGGAGGGGGGCCCACGAGGCTCAGAGTCCGGCCCCCGCTCTCACCCCTCCCCCACGCAGCGCCCCTCCTCTGTGTCCCCTTACTTTCCCTCTGCCTCCAAGCCTGAGATCTGTTCTTTTCCTTGGTCCCTTGATGCGCCCCATCCTCTCCTTGTAATAGGGCTTCTTTTCTCCTCACTCCTTCCTTTTCAAGGGGCCCACCCCTTTTCCCGTGGTGGAGGTGCGGCAGGAGCTGCATTTGTAACCCTTTCCCCTGTGGAGTCTTCGGGACCCTTTGAGGCTGGTCACACAAGGGAAGTGTGCCTGATTTGCAGACTGCCTTCAGCACCTACCCTCCGCCTCGGTGGAGGCGAGGAAGACCCTCAGGCTCCCTGGCTATTACTGCCCTCACCCTGCTTCCCCGATTAGGGCTAGGGCCATACTCTTGCCGAGAAGGTTTACGTTACAGATCAGGGTGCTTCAGTATGTTGGCTGTGGGCTGTGTCATGGAAGCGAGCGGGTGACCCCAAGCCTGGACTGGCTGGTCCTTGTTTTTTTTTAACCAGGCTCTGTCATCAAAGAAAGCCTAGTCTCCACTGGAACTGTTTCCAAGCTGTGCTGCCTGGATTAGAGACCCAGTGTTGCCCCATAATTGGTTGTGTGACCTTGGGAATGTAATTTCATTTCCAGGGGCATGGTTTTTTCATCTGTAAAATGGGAACAGTGTTACCTCCCTCAAGGTTATTGTGAAATAAAGCCTGTCTTCTGATTTTGGACAATGCTTGGCATGCTGTGCGTGCTCTGTCAACGGGGCTCTTTATCAGCAGTCCTGGAGGCTACACAGGACTTGGTTCAGAGCAGCTGCATACAGGCAGATAAGTGAGCATGCAGGGCAAAGGCAGACATCACTACAGATGGTGAGCAAGGACTAGAGAGTCTTCTGGCAGAAGGTTGGCTGAGCCTCGAGGAATGGAAGGTATTTGGAGAGAGAATGGCATGCTGCCTTGGAATGAGTGGGTCACCAGCAACCTGCTCTGGCTCCCTTTGTGAGCCTGCAGTCCCTTTCTATGGGATGGACACAGGTGCGAGAGCGGACCTAAACCCTGGAGCTGCAGGAGCAGGAGAGCGGAGGGCTCCCAGACAGCTGTGAAGGGGACCAGGATGGCAGGCCTGAGCTTGTGCATCTGGGTCCCTAGGGGCCTCCCTCCTCCTTTCAGAGCTAGGCAGCAGCAGCATTCTTGGCTAGACCTCCAGAGCGTTGCTCCCTTGGCCAAGCAGGCATCAGTGGAGGGAGGGGCCTGGACCAGGCTGGTGTTGAAGCCAGTGGGCTGCATTTTGTAACAGCAGCCCTTCCAGTTCAGCTTAGCCCTGTGGGTGGAAGGCAGGACCACCTGCCTCACTCCTGGATAACTGAAGGCATGTTTTGCAACTAAGGAAGCCTCCAGGTGAGGTCACAGCATGTGTCTCCCGGTCTGGAGGGAGTTCATAGCCTGTAGAGGGTGAGCAAGGGCAAGCGCCTTGTGAGAGCCCTGTCCTGTGTGGAATTTGAAAATAGGGTTCCAAGCCTCTCCACGGTGCCTACTGTCTTCTGACCCTAATCACACAGGTCTGAGGTTTGTTCTTCCTGGATTACCAGGCCCTGAATCCAGCTTAGGAAGCTATTTGTGGCTCCAGCAGGAGAGCAGTTGGGTTCTGAGCCATTATTCTGGCCTGACCTTGGGTCTTAGGCTTCATTTGACTTGGCAGAGGGGAGGGAGTGGCTGCAGTGTCCTGAGCCCTAGGCAGCCCCTGACCCTCACGCCCTGGAGGGCGGAGGGGCTGACAGATTGAGTTTGCAGTGTAAGAGCCTGAGGTCTGGGTGTGAGTTGTTCCCAGTGAGAGGAGAGGTTCCCAGGCTGGGCACAGGGTGAGAAGGGAGGCTTTTCCTGGGAGTTGGGCAACTAGGATCCTGCTTCCACTTCTGCTCCCCCCCCCCCTTTGCTCAGCAGCACCTTTCTATAGCTTTGTGTCAGAGCTTACTGAGCTGTGGTGGACAGGCCAGGGCTCAGGACCCTCTCTAAAATTTTATATCATTTCTGCCAAGCTCCAAGGTGCTAGAGGGCTGTCAGGAGGGCTTCCTGGAGGAGGCTGGCCCAGGCTTGGGGAGGAGACAGACCTAGGGAAGAGAGAATGACTTTGTATTCACTTCCTCTTCCAACCACAGAGGAATAGGAGGTGGCCCAGGGGCCCAGAGGGTGACTTCCGGGCCTCTGTGGGTCAGCGGGAGGATGTGGTACTTTGAAGGTTGACAGCACCCCAAGCCTCCCTGGCATTTTTCTGCTCCTTCCTATTTTCTTGCCAGGGCCTCCCCTAGGACTTGCAGTTGCTGCTGTAAGAACAGTAAGTTGCATGAAGCAGGAAGAGCAGGAGTTCAAGGCCAGCCTCTGCCACATAGTGGGTTGGAGGTTAGCCCAGGCTGCATGAGACCCTGACTTAAAACCAGCAACAACAGAAGAGTGATTAGGGTCACACCATGAACTCCCTAGGCAGTGCCCAGTTCCCCTGGTTTCCTTCTGAGCCCAGGACTCTCTTCCTCGCCTCATCCATACCCTGCTGCACCGGCCATGCTCTTTCCTGGCTTGGCCTGTGCTCTTCTCTGAGAGTACCTTCTCCCTGCCGGTGGCTCTGGGCCAAGGCTGGAAAGATGACCTCTGAGGGCTCCCTCTGTTTGCTAAGACTTCCTCCCCTTGGGAGATCAGCAGAGGATCTGTTGGGCAAAGCCGGTCTCTTCTCCCCCAGTAGCCTGGGCTCCCAGCTTGAGTCAGCAGAGATCCCATAAGCTGCTTAAGGGACCTGGACTCACCTTAAGCTGCTTATGGGGGGTGGGGGTAGGGTGGGAACCAGGGCCAAGAGAACAGGGAAGGGGTACCAACCTGTCCCCAAAACGACCCATGCAAGGGGAAATCCCCTCAGGATCTGTATGCCATGCCGCAGGGTGTGTAATAGGGTGGGGCACGCTTCAAGGAAGAACCGTAATAGCCTTCCCTCAAGGGGCAGAGCTGCATGCTCCCTTTGGAGTGAGGCCCCCCTTCATGCTGGAAGCTTCTACTACACAGGAGGCCTAGTTGTCCAAAGGATGCATGCCAATTTGGCAGAGTGGAAGTTGAAATAAGGGTCCCCAAGCTAGAGGGTGGAACCAGGAAAGATATGGTGGAGGTGACCTCCCTCGCCTGAGCCTGTGAGGCCACTAGGATGAGGCTGTTAATCCCTGACTGTGTCCTCATAACAGAATCCTGTCCCCTGCTGTGTGGGGACTTCTCTCAGATAGGGTCACAGTTTTCTTTTTTGGAGGGCAGTGGCCAGAGGGATCAGAGTGAGCTTTAGGGTCCCACAGAAACTGAACTGACAGTGGGCATTTTGGGGTCCCTGTTTGCTCAGCTGCCTGTCTCCCCTAGACTACCTGTGCTCCCCTGAGGAAAATATCTACAAGATTGACTTCGTCAGGTTCAAGATCCGGGACATGGACTCGGGCACTGTCCTCTTTGAAATCAAGAAGCCCCCTGTCTCAGGTGAGTATGGTAGGTGGGTCATTGACTGTAGAGTGGGCTCCCTAGGTTCCTTGAGCCACAGGAGGGTCAGAGCAGGGTCCAGGCTCGAACCCCAGCATACTCAGGTGTCCGCAGGCAGTGAGGCTTCTTTTTCTGCCGCTGTTTCTCAGGGTGGACATCTTGGGAGCACAGTCCTGTTTAGTACTGGCCAGCCTGCCCTCTGCTGGCCTCCCTGGAAACTGCAGTCCCAAAGACCTCCCATAATCCTGTGCACGTCCTCTGGCTCTGAGAACCCCTGAAAATTGGTGACTTGCTGACCTAGAGCCCCCTAGGGACCACCATTTAACAAAAGTGTACCAGAAACTTCTGGAGAGTTTGGAAAGGTTCAAACAGAGGCCTCGGGGGGAGGGTGGAGGAGGCAAGGGCCCCAGCCTGAAGCCCGCTGAGCCCAGCTGGGGTACATTGCAGAACGGTTGCCCATCAACCGGCGGGACCTGGACCCCAATGCCGGGCGCTTTGTTCGCTACCAGTTCACACCTGCCTTCCTCCGCCTGAGGCAGGTGGGAGCCACGTGAGTCACGGGGCTGGGGTGAGGGCTGGGGGCGAGCGCGAGGGTGGGAACAGCCCTTCCAGAACCTCTCACTGGTGGTCTGCCTGGAGCCTGGTCCCTTGGCTGGCTGGCTGGCTGGCTGGCTGGCATGGAGGCTACTCTCAGCCCCTGCCCGCTTCTCTTAACACAGGGTGGAGTTCACAGTGGGAGACAAGCCGGTCAACAACTTCCGCATGATCGAGAGGCACTACTTCCGGAACCAGCTCCTGAAAAGCTTTGACTTCCACTTCGGCTTCTGCATCCCCAGCAGCAAGAACACCTGTGAGCACATCTATGACTTCCCGCCTCTCTCTGAGGAGCTAAGTGAGTGGAGATGTGTAGAGCCCGAGCGTGGGGGTGGGGGTGGGGTGGGAGGGTCGCACCTGTACATCTGACCCCTTTTCACCCATCCTGGGTCACTTCTCTACCCGGTACCACTGCCACACCACCAGGAGGGAAGCAGGCTCAGAGAAACTGAGAATCTCAGAAGTGGTTCTTCTGTCCCTGCCTCCCCCTATCCCGGTCCTGAAGTCCATAGTGGCATGGCTCAGGTTCCTGACCCTTATCCTGGCTGGGCCTCTCTTGCAGTCAGCGAGATGATTCGTCACCCGTATGAGACACAGTCTGACAGCTTCTACTTCGTGGATGACCGGCTGGTGATGCACAATAAAGCAGACTATTCCTACAGCGGGACACCCTGACCCCCCCACAGTGCCCCTGCCTATGAGGCTGTGGCCTCTCCAACATCATCTCAGCTTGGGGACGGCTCCAGTGGCTCTGGACCCTGAGTCAGTGTTGGGAGGAAGGGTGCCCAGCATCCTTAGGCCAAGCCTCTGAAACTCATGGGGCCTGTCACATGGGGAAGGGCAATCGGGGAGACTGTTTGCCCTCGTGTTCAGGAAGGCCTCCTGGAAGCAGAGGACTTCTGGACACCTCACCTGGTCCACTGGGCCTGAGTTTCAGAATAGTGTTCTCTTCTTGAGGCTGTGACTAGATCAGGTTAGGGATCCATTCCCTGTCCCCCGCCTACCACTTCGGGCTATTTATAGTTGTCAGTTCATGGATGAAGAGCCACAGTGGGTACCCTGGTCTCAGCCCTGGCCTCCTCCCTCAGGGGCCAAGACACTGCCCAAGGTGTGAGAGGGGCGGGTCCTGATTACAGCCTGTGGTAGGACCTGGACAAACTGTAAATAGTTTTCAATAAACCTCCTTTTCTGTTCTTGGGTGTGGCCAGCCTGTGTGTCTATAGGGAAAGGGGAGGATGGAGGGGGCTAGTCACATTTTATCATGACAAAAGTACATGGGCAAATCAGCTTAAAAGAGGCAAGGTTTACTTTAGTTCAGAGCTTTCAGTCCATGGCCCCATTATGTGGGCCTGTGGTGAGGCAGAGGGATGATAGAGAAGGTGTCCTGGGACAGAATTGTTCACCCGGTGGCAGAAACAGAGAGAGAGAGAGAGAGAGAGAGAGAGAGAGAGAGAGAGAGAGAGAGCAAGAGGAAGGTGCCAAGAACAAGACACTCTCTGCAAAGACTGCATTTGTCTCCCCATCTAGGCCCTCATGGTCATCTCAATATTGCCACTAGCTGGGACTAAGGTTTTGACATGAGCCTTCAGGGGAATGCTTCATATTCAACCATTTCTTCATAGCAAGAGAAGAAACCCACACCCCAGTGCCCTCTGGCCAGTGGGTTTTCATGGCCTCAGATTCTTAACATCTAAGTCAGCATTTAGGACATGGCACAAGCTAGGATTCCTCCTATGATGGAGACCCAGGGTCTGGGAGGGGAAGCTTTGGCATAAAGGTAGAGTTGGCAGAGCAGGGCCTGGAGGAAAGACTATCGACTCAGGATGGGGAAGGGAAAGTATGGGGAGGTGGCTTTGTTTTTCACTTCCTCTGACCCCCAGAGGCCACACGTAAGTGTGCTTTCGGCCCTCATCAGAGAAGGGCAGGACTTTGGCTAGGCCTCGAGCCATCTCCCTGCCCTCAGCAGTTTTGCAACACCCTTAGCCTGGCAAGTCCTGTGCATAATACTTCCGTTAGCCTCTGACCCTTCCCAGGCCCCTCTTCTAGTGGAGGGAACTCAAGAACTGAAGGAGGGGGCCTAGCTTAGGGTTCATGCCCTGATGTTGCAGGTCCTGTTTTCCACATATCTAACACCAGCCTACCATCCAGGCTGAGTAACCCCAGCTCCGGGAGGCCCAGAATGCCTGGCTCCTGCTGGCTCTGTGGAGCTCTGAGAGCCAGGATCTCTCCTGAACTTTGAAATTCTATGTGTATGTATGTTCATGTGTAGGCGGGGTGCATGTCTGTGAAGGACAGAGGTCAACACTTTAGGTCTTCCTCAGTCACTCTTCACCGTATTTGTCTAGACCGGACCTCTCATGAAACCTGCAGGTCACCATTTGGCTAGGCTACCTGGCAAGTCTGTCTCCACCCCAGTGCCATTGCTCTGGGATTAGAGATGCACACTACACTGCCATTCCTGACATTTTATATAAGCACTGGGTATCTGAACTCAGGTTCTCATACTTAAGTGGTAAGTACTTTTCCGAACCAAGCCATCTCCCCAGCCTGGAACTTTGGGACGTCTTAAATGAATAGATACTGTTGTCTCTGGAACATGATATATGGTGCTGGGCACGCAGGGAGCAGGAGAATTGTTCTTCCTTCTTGGAGATTTCTCAGGAGAGTAATTGAAGGAAGCAGCTTTGGATCAGTGCATGTAGAGTCAAGATGCCTCTGATAGGAAGATATGCAGAGAGAGACAGAGACACAGAGACAGAGATGGGAAAGGGAGAGAGACAGAGCATTGAGGCAGAGTGAACAGCCTAAGCTAGGACTCGGAGACAAGCTTTATCAGGTATATTTGAGAAACAGTAGCTATGATGTGAAAGGCAGATCCATCCACTGAGCTCAGGAGTTGCAGCTGCTTCTGAGGAAGATGAAGGATCCTGAGGAGGACTGAGCAGAAATGACCTGGGCATGTTATTACAGCAATTTCTTTTACCGCTTATTATAAAATATAACTCGGGGACAAATATTAAAGATAAAAGTCTGAGATAATCGCAAGCAACTGTGGCACACACCACCACCGTCCACTTCCCGGCTCAAAAGGGTCATGCAACCCCTTGTACCCACCTCATCCTCTTCCCAGGGCCTTTCTTTCTCTTGTCCTGAGTCTGCTGGGGAACTCTATGATCCATCTCGGCCAGCTGACTGTGAACCCTGACTCTCAAACCAAACTCTATTCCATTGGACATTGGGCCACAACAGAGACAAAATTCCCATAACATTTCCTCCTTTTTGTCTAATTAAAAAGGAAAGGTCCTAACATAGTAAAACTATATACAATAAGAATAATTTTCAGGTATTGTCCAAAATGAAAGGAAAGGTACTAACCTTAACAAAATGAAACTATATACAACAAGAACAATTATCAAGTGTAGCTAGAGTTTTCCTGCCTGGCCCACAGTCAGGACAAATCTCACCTGCCAGTCCCACAGCCTCTCAGACCCGACCAAGTAAACACAGAGACTTATATTGGTTACAAACTGTATGTCTGTGGCAGGCTTCTTGCTAACTGTTCTTACAGCTTAAATTAATCCATTTCTATAAATCTATACCTTGCCACATGGCTCGTGGCTTACCGGCATCTTCACATGCTGTTTGTCATCATGGCGGCTGGCAGTGTTTCTCTGACTCAGCCTTCCACTTCCCAGTTTTATTCTCCTCCTTGTCCCGCCTATACTTCCTGCCTAGCCAATGGCCAATCAGTGTTTTATTTATTGACCAATCAGAGCAACACATTTGACATACAGAACATCCCACAGCAATCAAGTAAGAAATACATTCACAATGTCCAGTCAATTTGTATTTGGCAAATTAGAGAAAAGACGCCATCAGCTGTCCTCTCCTGAAGAGTCCAGAGTTTTGCACCTAATTTGCTTTCTACTGTGATTAAGAGAGCTGTAACTGTAACTGTCTAGTCTTCAATCCCCTCAAAGATCTGAGGATATAATATTGCCTGAGTAAACACCAAGTTCAGAGCAAGCCACTGCAAAGTTAAGAGAAGTGACAGACACAGCTGGCTGCCTGGGCAGTCACCCTAGGTTCCATCTTCAGCCTATAGACCCAGAATATCTGACAGACTTTTCCGAGAAGCAGGAAACTCCCCCCCCTCCCCCCGGACAGAGTTTCTCTGTGTAGCTTTGGAGCCTGTCCTAGATCTTGCTCTGTAGACCTGGCTGGGCTTGAACTCACAGAGATCCACCTGCCTCTGCCTCCCAAGTGCTGGGATTAAAGATGTGTACCACTGCAGCCTGGTGAGAAGCAGGAAATTTTAAAGGACTGTCCTACCCTGTCTTAACAAAGTTTGGAAGTCACTTTTCTTGTGTCCTGCTTGTCCAGTTTGGATAGCATACTGTTAGCAGTTGAGGCAAGGGCAATTTCTTGCCGAAGTGGCTAGCCTCCAATAGGGAGGTTCTCCGATGCCCATCATCCTTTTTTGAAGCAGATCAGTGCTGCTAGGAGCAGACGTGTCTCATTGTCAAGAAAAGCCTTATGTTATTAAAACATTTTAAATGTCGTATTCTGTTAAGTCTTTAAAGTGTTTGAAGATCACCTATCTATCTAAAATATATCTTGCTGGGCAGTGGTGGCACATGCCTTTAATCCCAGCACTCAGGAGGCAGAGGCAGGCGGATCTCTGTGAGTTCGAGGCCAGCCTGGGCTACCAAGTGAGTTCCAGGAAAGCTACACAGAGAAACCCTGTCTCGAAAAACCAAAAAAAAAAAAAAAAAAAAAAAAAAAATATATATATATATATATATATATATATATATATATATATATCTGTATGACCTTAAAAAACATACCTAATAACAACAAAAAAAACCAGGCTGCAGTGCACACCTTTAATCCCAGCACTTGGGAGGCAGAGGCAGGTGGATCTCAGTGAGTTCGAGGTCAGCCTGGTCTACAGAGTGAGATCCAGGACAGCTAAACAGAGAAATCCTGTCTTGGAAAAAAAAAAAACCAAACATATCTAACATAACTATAAGTTTGATACTTATGGGTGATTAGTTATTAATTTGTGTTTCTTTATTATCCTAAATAGCTTTCAAGGACTAAAACTTTACATTATATAATTTAAACAAGCTGCATAGGTACAATACCATAAACAAAAATAGAAATGTGTACAGTATAACAAAAATAACCTTAAGTTTGCATCAGTAAGCTGGGCAGTGGTGGCACACGCCTTTAATCCCAGCACTCGGGAGGCAGAGGCCGGCGGATCTCTGTGAGTTCGAGGCCAGCCTGGGCTACCAAGTGAGTTCCAGGAAAGGCGCAAAGCTACACAGAGAAACCCTGTCTCGGAAAAAAAAAAAAAAAAAAAAAATCTTAGACAAGAGTAGAAACATATATGCAGTATAACAAAAATAACTTTAAATTTGTATCAATATACAAAAATCTATAGCAATGTAAAATTTTTTAGATTAATAGTTGCTTTTGGGATTAAAGTAGATTCAATAATCCACCCTTTTTTCCTATCATTCCTATATTCCCCCTTTTTCTTTTCAGAAGAGATCCTTGAATCTAACCTTTTTTAAAAAGAATTTTCTTAACCATGATCAGTAACAACTTACAACCAACTCCTCTAAAGAATGCAAACATCCATAATCCATTGAATGACCAAAAACCATCCACCCCCCACCTCTTGGGAATGTGGACGTCCTATTTTCTAGACTGTTTCCTCCTGATATGGGGTGCTGGCATCTTTGGGGACCCTGAAAACATTGAGATAATGGTCAAGTCCTGGGGAATCCAGCTGTTGTCCAGTCTTTGTGAGACAGGACAGTGCAAGGTTCTCTAAAGTCCTGGCTGGAGCAGTCCATGAGGCTGGGCCATCTTAACTGTCTTGAAATTGTCCTGAGCAGCTTGTAGTCCAAAGCCGATCTTTGGATGGTGTTTGTCAGCTTAGTGGCATTATCACCATCCAGGTGGAATCGCTGTTGTGGGGCCCCATCATCCTTTAGGAGACTTCGAAGGTCACTGTTACAAATGGTCATGGTTCGCTTAGGAAAACTTAAACATTTTAAATGTCATATGGAGTAGATCTCGGAGAGGTTAAAGGACCATAATCTATTAAATACACCCAGATATCTAGGCTTAAATACCTGCTTCAGATTCAAGCCTAAAATCACATACAGGAAGCTACAGGAAGCCTTATAACACGAAATCTAACAGGTCTTTCAATAAACAACAACAACAAAACCCCAGGAGTCTGTTATTGGGATAAAAGCTGAAAGGTCAGAGACAAAGGAATAAGCCACTGCCACCTCTTACCTCTAGGACTCCTCAGCCTGAAAAGGCTCTCTAGCTGAAAGGTCTGTAGCCGGAAGGGGTTCCTCAACTGAAAAGCTTTAGTTCCTGTCTCCTCACGCCTTATATACCTTTCTCCGTCCACCATAGCACTTCCTTCTTAGTGCTGGGATTAAAGGCATGTGACTCTCAAGTACTGGGATTAAAGGTGTGTGCCACCACTGCCTGGCTCTGTTTCTCTCCTAAACTGAGTCAATCTCATGTAGTCCAGGGTGGCTTTGAACTCACAGAGATCCAGACAGATCTCTGCCTTCCGAGTGCTAGGATTAAATGTGTGTGCCACCAATGCCTGACCTCTATGTTTAATCTAGTGACTTGTTCTGTTCTCTGACCCTCAGGCAAATTTTATTAGGGTACATAATATATCACCATAAAGCCTCAGATCAGAACTAATTAGTACTCTATATGACCATTAATATCACAACAGAAAGTTTATATATATATATATATATATATATATATATATATATATATTATAAATCTTGAGATAATATTTATACCTTAAGAAAAGTTTTAAAGAGTCAAAACAAATTTGAGGAATATGAAATTACTGACAATATAATAGTCCCTTGATGTTGGTTTTCTTTGGTCCCATACCAGATGGCTCTTCTGACACGAGACAGAGACTTTGGATTTTCTTTTAACAAACATGCTTGGGCTCAGAGAAGGAGAGAGCCATGCTCCAACTCCAAAGCCAGCTCTAGTTTTTAGTTGAGTTGGGACTACATAAAGACCATCTGCCTGACATGTTTGGAGAGAACAGCAAAAACATTTTTCTGGATGATTCTCCCTTCTTCCTCAGATGCTTCATTCACCCAAAGGTCTTCAGATTCCTTAGGTGAATGTTTTTATTCTTCTGGAAAGACAAAAACAAAACGCTGCTCCAACCTTAACTTTGAGTTTTCCTTTTTGCCGGGTTAAATTGCCACACTGTTTGATGACCTATTGCCTCTCCTAATCAAGAGGTCTCTCATGTTCGAATTGAACCTTTATCAATTTTGATGTCTCCATAGCTTTTCTTCTCCTGTGGAAGCAAAAGCGAAACCTCTTCCTCAACGCAGCATTTCCCTGGTTTCCATTCTGAGGTCAACACATCTTTAAAGTATACAGGCTGATTTAGTTCAGTGTTTTTTTTCTATTATCCAATGTCTCTCTGCAGCTGTTGTTCCCTTTTCGTTAGCATTTAAAAAGCATTTAAAGTTAATAAAGCATTGTGAAATCTATCTGTGGGGGTCTTTGTTACCCCTTTCTGCTTATTAAGCATTTCTTTTAAAGTGCAATTAGATCTTTCTATAACAGCTTGTCCTGTAGGATTGTGTGGTATATCTGTAATATGCTTTATGTTGTAATATGTAAAAAACTGTTTCATTTTACTAGAGACATATGCTGGAGAATTGTCAATCTTAATTTGTACAGGTATTCCCATAATGGCCATAACCTCTAAAAAGTGTGTGATTACAGAACCAGCCTTTTCAGAACCCAAAGCAGTTGCCCATTGAAATCCTGAATATGTATCTATGGTATGGTGTGTGTACTTTAATTTTCCAGACTCTGTAAAATGAAACATATCTACTTGTCAAATTTTATTTCTTTGAGTACCCTTAGGATTATATACTGCAGAAAGTGGAGTTTGGTTAAACAGGGAATAAGTAGGACAACATTTTATAATTTCTTTGGCTTGTTGCCAAGTGATAGAAAAATCTTTCTTTGAACATTTGCTATTAACATGGTGTTTCTTCTGAAATTCTGAGGCTTCTAGCACATTTCCTATCAATAACTGATCAATTTCATCATTACTTTGTGGTAGTGGGCCTTTATGAGATCTGATATGTATTATATACAAGGGATGATTTGTAGCATGAATCTTAAAGAGTCTTATTAATAAAATCAAACCTGAGCCAGGTATTGGGGTGAATACTGGAAGATCAGAGAGACAGAACAAGCCACAGCTAACCTCACCTGGCCAACTTCTCAGCAGATCTTGTTTCCTCAGACTGGAAGCCTCTGTGTCCTCATATCCGAATGGCTCTCAGCTGAACTGTGCTGCTCAAAACCTAAAAGCTTAACCAGCCAAATCCTTCTAGTTTCTGGTCCTCATGCCTTATACACCTTTCTGCTTTCTACCACCACTCCCTGGGATTAAAGGCCTTGCTTTCTGGGATTAAAGGTGTGAGTTACCATGCTTGGCTGTATCCTTGAACACATGGATTTCTGCCTCTGGAATGCTAGAATTAAAGGTGTGTGCTACCACTGCCTATCCTAAGCATTTAGTGGCTTTTCTGTTCTCTGACCCCAGATAAGTTTATTAGGGTACACAGTATTTTGGGGAACACAATACCACCACAATGATTTATATTTCTGATTATTTCTTGTAATTGAATAAATAACAAAGTTAATTCTGAATCATCAGGAATAAGTTCAGTGGTTTCAATATGTAGAACAACTCTTTCTGCATATTGAGAGTCAATAACTATATTAAGAGGTTCTGGAAAATCTAAAAATACCATGAGAATAGCATATAATTTGGACTTTTGAATAGAATCATAAAGGCTTTGAGCCACTTGACTTAAATTTCCTGACTTATAACCCACCTTTTCTGATTTGTTTGCATCAGTATAGAATGTAGGGATTCCAGATATTGGTGTTACTGACACAATGTAAGGAACGACCCAATTGGTTCTTTTTATAAATTGAAGTCTCTTGCTTTCGGGATATTTGTTGCTAATCTCTCCCAAAAATTTGCTGCAAGCTCTTTGCCAATGTTCATTTTTGACCCACAATGAGGAAATTTCAGCATTAGTAAAAGGTACTACAATTTCTGTTGGGTCCATTCCTGTTAATTGGTGAAGCCGCAATTTTCCTTTCAGATTCAATTCAGAACCCTTTTCTACGTAGGTTTTTAATAGTTTACTCTGTTTGTGTGGCAAAAATATCCATCCTAAGATATTATCTTCTCTCTGCATACAAATTCCTGTAGGAAAATGAGTAGAAGGAGACAATCAAGCTCTGGATCCAACTGATTCATATGTGTATCTTGTAATTTTTTTCTACCAGAGTTAATTTTCTCTCAGCTTCATCTGATAATTTTCTTGGACTATTTAAGTCTTTATCACCTTGTAAGGTTTGAAATAAATTACTTAGTTCTTGAATTGTTAATCCAATTGTGGGCCTTAGCCAGTTAATATCTCCCAGCAATTTTTGAAAATCATTAAGAGTTCACAATTGATCTCTCCTGATTTGTACCTTTTGTGGTTGAATATTTTGTGAATCTATCTTATATCCTAGGTAGTTAATAGAATCTCCTCTTTGTATTTTTTCAGGAGCAATTTGTAATCCCCAGAAAGGCAATGTTTTCTCTACTTCTTCAAACATTTTTTCCACGGTATCTGCATTTGAATCAGCTAGTAAGATATCTCCCACATAATGATAAATTATAGATCAAGGAAACTGTTTACAAATTGTTTTCAGTGGCTGTTGTACAAAATATTGATACAAAGTGAGGCTGTTTAACATCCCCTGTGGGAGAATTTTCCATTGATACCTTTTAACAGGCTGAAAATTATTATAAGAAGATACCGTGAAGGCAAATTTTTCTCTATCTTGTTTTTGTAAAGGTATAGTAAAAAAGCAGTCTTTTAAATAAATCACTATAATAGACCATCCTTTAGGTAATAGAGAAGGCAAGGGAATTCCAGGCTGTAAAGAACCCATTGGCTGAATTACTTTATTTATGGCGCTCAGATTTGTTAACATTCTCCATTTTCCTAATTTCTTTTTAATGACATAGGAGAGTTCCAAGTACTAATCAGTTCTTCATTATGTTGAGCACTCAGCTGGTCCTGTACCAGCTGTTCTAGTGCCTGTCTTTTTTCTGATATTAAAGGTCATTATTCTACACAGACAGGTTTGTCAGTTAACCATTTTAAAGTTAGGGTTGTTGGTACCTTCAAAAGATTGCTAGTTGTTGTGCCCTATTCATGTTCAATTTGAACAGTCTGTGGCCACTCTTGTGAATAACTTCTAATATTTCTCTCAGAAGAATTCTCTACTTTATGGCTTGTTTCTGAGATTAGAGGAATATTCATCTGTGTTTTCCATTGCTGTAATAAATCACGTCCCCATAAACTCATTGCTATGTTAGCCACATGTGGCTTTAATTTTCCTATCTGTCCTTCTGACACCATACATTTGACCCATCTGGAACTTTATTTTACCTGAGACAAAGTTCCAATCCCAAGAAGTTGAACATTTACCTCCTCAAGAGGTCAATCTGGATGCCAAAATTTTGGCAAAAATCATGGTTGCATCCATGCCTGTGTCAACCAAACCTTCAATTACAATGCTGCTTATCCATGTTTTTAGCTTTGGTCTTTGGGCATTTATAGAGGTTTGCCAAAATATTTGTTTTATGGTGTCTCCTGAAAATTTTGTCTTACCTAATGAAGCTGTTCTGTCATCCACAGCAGTATGATTAACAGCAGGCATTAGGTCCTTTAATTCCACTGTGGAGGAGTTTCCCCCATGCTGACAGGGAATGATTGAACCAAATTTGACGTGGGGGCCTGAGAGAGCCCCCCCCAAGGCATTTCCTGATGGCAAAGGGTTACCTTGTCTGTCCCTTGTTGATCTGCATTCATTAGTCCAATGTCAGCCTTTGCAGCGCCTTCTGCATACTCAAGAAGCCTGGGCCTTCTGTTTGGACTATCTGTAGAAAAAATATTCTAGGAATGCCTTGCCTACAATCCCTTTTTAGATGACCTTGTTTACCACAATTAAAACATACGACATTTTGATTTTTCTTAAAGTTTTTGGAAATCACTCCTCTTATCCAAGTATCATCATGAGTGTGAGATTCAATGTGGACTGTGTTTCTATCTTTAATATTTGCAGAAATTGTGCAGTTACTGCTTCTTCTTTTAACAAGCATTTTAGCAACTGTACATTTTGTTGCTCCTGAGATGGGGAGTTTAAATTCCCCATGACCCTGCCAATCCTGGAGTCCTCTTATCCTGAGAGTGAACTTTCCTCCAGTCCTTTGTTCTTCAAGTCCCACCCACATTGGGTGCCAAATGTTGTTCACATGGTCCATGGAAAGAAGACACAGAGGCATTCTAAGGATGAATTTTAGCCTTTTTAAACTGCAGGAGGCTCGGCCTCTGGCAGACTGGCTCACTGCCGCTTTGCAAAGAGCCTTCTTATTGTTATACAGTTCACACCTTTAGCAAGTCAGTTTCCATACACCAAAACCTCTTATCTAAGCTTCCCAAAGAGACAATGCAAAGGCTCAGTTAAGAGACATCTCCCCAACCATGTTTTGCATAGGCTTTGAAACTTCAGAAAACTCTCAGATAAGATTTACATATTTCAAATGGAAGGTACCAGACACAAAAGGCAGCAGTCACAAAAGGCAGATTAAAGCTAGGTGCTAACACTCTGGAATCAAACCAGCTGTCTAACTCTGCAGGAACTCCCCTAACACACAGTGAGGTGGAATTTCTGCCTGTGTCAGAAGGAAGACCTTCTCTAACTGGTCTGATCGATAGTAAAGGACCCCCATCCCCCTCACCCCAGACTCCTCACCCCCCAACTCCTCTGCTCCCAGCTTTGCCCCCAGAGAGCAGCAAGTAAAAGTGGACTGAGCTTCCAGAATGCCTTTGTTGCACTTCTGCTTTCAGACCACAAGGGGGCTCCATATTCTGCATGCCTCATTCCTACAGCTGAGTACCAAGATGGCTCTCCATATCGCTTGGGTAAGCCTTGGCTCCTTCCTCCTTTAGAGTCTTCATGGTTCTTATATTGGTCCCACTGCCAGCGGTGGGACTTGCTGCATTTGGTTCCTGGCACCATCCCTTGGAAGGAGGAAGGGACCGAGGTGTTTAGTGCTGTTGAGCTGTTCATCTTTTTGTTGTTGTTGTTGTTGGTTTTTTCTTTGTTTTTTGAGACAAGGTTTCTCTGTGTGGCTTTGGCTGTTCTGGAACTCACTCTGTAGTTCAGGCTGGCCTTGAACTCACAGAGATCCATCTGCCTCTGCCTCCTGAGTGCTGGGATCAAAGGCGTGCGCCACCACTTCCCTGCTGAACTTTTCATCCTGAAGGAACGATTCTCGTGGTCTTGCCAGGCCTCAGATAATCTCTCTGAAGTGGAACAGTCTTTTTAGCTGTGAGTCTATAGGGATGTTGTGAGGACTCTGACACTGGATAGAGCAGGAAACCCAGACACTGCAGGGAACCTCACAGTGGGTACCCTCCTGGGCTGGCCTTCAGGGTGCATGCCGGTGCTGCCAGTCCAGGTGTTAGAAGATGAAGATGCCTTATCCAGTTGGTGAAGAGCAGCTGTCCAAGGCTCCATGTGCTTCCCCCAGCCCAGCCTCTCCTCTAAGGGTCACTCTCCCACCTCCACCCTGGAGCACCTAAAATCACTTGTGCTTTGTTTATTTAAAATAAATTTTTTTTTGAGACAGGGTCTCTCTACATAGCTCTGACTGTCCTAGAACTCACTCTGTAGATCAGGCTGGCCTCAAACTCACAGAGATCCTCCTGCCTCTGACTCACAAATACTGGGATTAAAGGCGTGCACCCCAATGCCTGGTTTATTTAAAATAATTATATATATATATATATATATATATATATATATATTTTTTTTTTTTTTTGGTTTTTCGAGACAGCGTTTCTCTGTGTAGCTTTGCGCCTCTCCTGGAAAATATTTTTATTTTATGTCTACGAGTGTTAGCCTGCATGTAAGGGCACCACGTGTATGCCTGGTGCCTGAAGAGGGCATCAGATCCCTGGAACTAGAGTTATAGACAGCTGTAAGTACCGTATAGATACTGGAATCCAAACCGAGGTCCTCTGCAAGAGCGATGAATGCTCCTAACGGCTGAGCCATCTCTATTTTTTAATGCACTGCAGACCCGTTTGTTATCAGTCTGTTAAACCTCTGGACCACCTGAGGTTTTTCACTAACATAGAGTCTGTTACAATCCTATAGATGTTTATGTTTTTTAAATGATGTGTGTGTGAGTGCGTGTGCCTGTGTGCGTGTGTGTTGTAATGCTTATAAGATAGTATGAAGATACCTTTTTAAATTTTGTTTTAACTTTTTTGTAGCACTGGGCTTGGAACCCAGGTCCTCACACCTACAAGGCAAGACCTCAGCTGTTGCCTTTGAGCCTCATCCTCAGATCAATATTTGTGGTTTCTTTTTCCTCTTTTTCAATAGACAGCATTCCATTATGGTGACCAGGCTGGCTTTGAACTCCTGTGCTCGGTTCACGTGATCGTCCCCCTGAGTGTTGGGGTGAGCCTGCAGCTGCATACTTGGCATGGTTTCTTGTGGCAAAGTCTTAGGAACTGTAAAGGCTTGTGATTTGTTGTCGACATTGCTAAATTTCAGGTGAAGATAAAAATGATGTTGTAATTATGTGTCTGTGTACGTGTGTGAATGTGGTGTGTGTGAATGTGATGTGTGTGTGTAATTGCATATGTGAGGGTGGATGTGCCTGTGCATAAGCCAGAGAGCCCTGCTCTTGCCTTATTCCTTCGAGACTGAACTTGGAACAGGGCTGGTGGCGCATAAGCCCCAGTGATCTTCTGGTCTGTGCCCCTCGACCCCCAGTGCTAGACAGACGGGCACGTGCGGCTTTTTGTGGGGTGCTAGATCTGAACTCAGGGCTTCATCCTTGTGCAGCAAACACTCTTACCCACCGGTTCATCTTTTCAGTCCTTCTAGTATTTTTTCCTCCGAGTTTATGGGCCTTTGAATTATTTTCTTCCTTCCTTCCTTCCTTCCTTCCTTCCTTCCTTCCTTCCTTCCTTCCTTCTTTCCTTTCTTTTTTTCTTCCTTTCTTTCTGTTTTTTCAAGACACGGTTTCTCTGTGCAGCCCTGGCTGTCCTGGAACTCACTCTGTAGACCAGGCTGGCCTCAAACTGAGAGATCCATCTGCCTCTCCCTTCCGAGTCCTGGGATTAAAGGCATGTGCCACCACTGCCCGTCGAATTATTTTAAGTTTTAGTTAATCAGTTTATTTGAGTCAGGATCTGTAGCCTGCGTTGGGCTTGAACTGGCTACGTAGCTAAAGCTCAACGCTCTGCTCCTGACTCTCCTGCCTCCACGCTCCAACAGCCGGGATTACAGGTGTGCACCACTATGTCCTGGTAGTTTGAGAATTTTTGTGGAATCCCTGAGCAAAAGGGAGAATTCCCCACACTCTAGGGGATTTGCAGGTGTCTCAGCTGACTATTCCTGCCTTAAACCAAAGGGTGGCCGGCAGGGGGCAGCACAGGAGCAAGAGTGTGGGCTTTGTTTTCAGGATGGAGTTGGGCCCAGTTTTAAAATCTGAGGGGTAGTCTGGTGACAAAGGACCCGAGAAACTATACCCAAAGTCCCATCTTCACACACAGATCTCACACAGATGTGCTGAATGGGCCCACAGGGACAGATCTGATTGAAGGCACCTTGCAGATACCGTGTTGTACGTATCCTAAATTAAGGTATATGATGGGGGGCGGGGGAATAGGGAGGCTTGACTCCACCCCCAGGTTCCAAGTGTCAAGAGCAAAGGAAGTAGGTCCCAGAACAATTCTAGGAAACATTTGTCCTGTGCTTGAGGGCCTGAGTGTCAAGATACAGGCCAGAGCTGGGCAGAGCTGGGCACCACGTCACTACCACCTACCTCCGGACTTGGCAGACAGCTGTATCCCTCTTTCACAGGGGCAAGCAGTTCTTTTCATTGGGTGTGCCTGGCCATGCCTCTCCCATGTCCTACCCCACCCCAGTTCCTTCCTAGGGACTTAGGAGGGAGGAGGGCTCTCATGTGGGATTCTTTGTAGAACTCTTGGGGTGTTGACTGGCTTCCAGGCCTGACCCACCTGTGGCTGCAATGAGTGCTGACTCTCACGTGTGTTTGGCTCCTGAGTCTAGCAGTTCCTTCCGGAGGAGGAGCTATAGAGCTGCCGCTCCCTCACTGGCCAACCTACAGAGTGAGCTGAAATGGGACTGAATGAGCTCCTGAACCTCCAGAGTTCATCCTCCACTGCCAACGGGGCATGCAGCACCAGGCTGTGCTCCATCCTGTCACCGGTGGAACCAGTGACAAGATGCCCCAAACAGACTTGGCATCTCTCCCAGATGGTGACAGGAAGACACAGTCTAGACAGGGCAGTGACCCTTTCTTTTCTTTAAAAAAAATTATATGTAGGTATGTATGCCTGTGAGTACATGCATGTGAGTACAGTGCCCTCAGAGGCCAGGGGCGTCAGATCCCCTGGTCCTGGAGTTACGGAGGTCATAGGGCACCTGATATGGGTGCCGGGAACCAAACTCAGGTCCTCTGGAAGAGCAGCAAGTGAGCAAGTGCTTTTTTTTTTTTTTTTTTGAGACAGGGTTTCTCTGTGTAACAGAGTCCTGGCTGTCCTGGAACTTGCTTTGTAGACCAGGCTGGCCTCGAACACACAGAGACCCTCCTGCCTCTGCCTCCCGAGTGGTGGGATTAAAGGCGTGCGCCACCACCGCCCGGCTGAGCAGCAAGTGCTCTTAAGCACAGAGTCATCTCTCTAGCCCCAACAGTGACTCTCTCTTGTGAGGTTAGGGGAAGGCAGGGCAGCAGACAGGTGTCGTCAGTAAGAGGAGGCTTTGAGAGGTCACCTCCTTCCTCTGGTGGCAATTCCGGACTCGCGTGGTTAAGTTCCTCTGGGAAGAGGCCTTGCCTGATTGCTCACTCTGCTTGGTCTAGACCTTCCAGGACCAGAGAGATGGCTCAGCAGTTAAGAGTGCTTGTTGCTCTGCTAGAAAACCCGTTTGGTTTCCAGCATCCACATCAGGAGGCTCACAACTGCCTGTAACTCCTGCTCCAGGGCATCTGATGCCTTCTTTTGGACAAGCACATGATGCACAGACATGCACAGTGCACATTTGTCAACACACACACACACACACACACACACACACACACACACACACCATAAATTTAAAAACTATTTCCAAAGTCCTTCTAGCTGTCTGGTGGCCTGGTCTTTCTGCTCAGAGTGAAGATCCAGAAATGAAGGCTCAGTAGCTGTGACATGTAGCACTTATTTTATTCTTCTAGGACAGGGGACAGTGGTAGACTACTGAGGGACCTGCTCAGCCTCGTGTGAGCTTGAGGACAACCTTTGGAGGTACTTGTTGCCCTCAGGCCCGGAGAAGGCTGAAGACCCCACTTGGAGGGCCATGGTGGACATCTGAGTCACAGCCCCAGTTCCACAAACATCCTGCCTGCTCCCTGGGTGTCCCAAGTCTACTATGCAGGTGTGTGTGTGTGTGTGTGTGTGTGTGTGTGTGTGTGTGTGTGTGTGTGGTTACACACACCATACACATATCCTGTAGCAGGCTGCAATCTCTGGTTACCCAGAATGCTTGAGACCATTGACAGCAACTAGTAAGCTGGACCTGAACCATGTGACCTTCTCTTTGAGAAAGAGTGAGACTACGGCAACCTGGGGGGGGGACCCTTCTTGTGACTGAGACTTCGGGCGGAGGACAAGTTCAAGTTTCTGAGGACAAGGGTGTTTCCAAGCACTTTGTGTTGGATTTGGGCTCAGTTTGGTAGATACTGCCTTTCTGTGGGTCACCCTGGAGGTGGCCAGCCAGAGTATATACTGGGGATGGATTGGTAAAGCCTGACGACGAAGTAGCAGTCTCCCTAAGGGGTTCACGGGCCGCATGGGAGGAGCCCTTGTGGGCGCAGGGGTGAAGATGGGAGAATAAATACAGACTTCCGGGAGAGAACAGGGCCAGGCCTACAGAGCACACGGGAATTAGATGAGGCTTGGGGAGGGCGGGGGTCTGTGACCTGTCACACTGGCCCTGAGCTTTGCTAACCAAAGCTTTCAGCTCTCAGCTGCCCCGGAAATCAAGGCAGTCTCTGCGATGGTCTGTGGCTACCTCTGCGTGTAAGGCGCCTGAGCAGGTGTGTTGAGCTTCCCTGCCCGCTTGAGAGCTGAAGTTCGAGGGAGCTGGAGCTAGGGGGCGCGCTGTTGCTTCTTTGCGGACACCTGCCCTGCTGGGTCCCCGCGTGAGGAGCGGGTCCCTCAGGCAGCATCCTGGGTGGGTCCCCCAGCCGTCGGTTAACAAGCTGGCTGAGTGGCATAGGAGACAGGTAGTGTTTTCCTTCCGTGACCTTTAAGGTGAGCCCGCTATGGGCAGCTAGCTGGGACTTCAGTCCAGGAAAAGGCGGGAGCTGACGTTGGACACAGCTCAAGCCAGCGCCATTGGCTTGGAGCCGGGACTGAGGTACACAGCAGGGCCGGCAGCAGCCGAGGAGGCCGTGGGTTCCAGTTCCACAAAGGCCGAATAGAGGGTGCTGAGGTGCAGGTCTCCCAGGGCCCCGGAGCCCCCGCTGCCTGGAGGTGCCAGTTCACCTGCCCCGTTGCCTGTTTCTGACAGACAGGGCCCTGGGGGGAAGCAATGGGCTGCTGGTGGGGGTGGCAACATGGAGGATGACGACGTCGGGGACGAGGTCACCAGCACCAGGGGGTCCAGGGCCAAGCTGTCATCCTTCAGCTGCTCCCACAGATTTCCTAATTGGGGAGGAGCGTGGGGAGAAGAGAAACATCATCATTGGAGGGCAGCTAAACAGTCTGACTCCCACCCGAGCTTCTCAGGAGCCTCAGAGAGCAGGACAGGAGTGAGGCTGATTGGGGAGGTCCCTGGCACCCGCTCCGGGACCCCAAGCAGTCACTGATTTTTTTTTTCTGAACCTCAAAGTCCAGCTCCGTGGTAGCACAGAGTGAAAGCCAGGTTGAGACCAGTGGTCCTCAACCTTCCTAATGCTGCGACCCTTTAACACAGTACCTCCTGTTGTGGTGACCCCCCCCAACCACAAAATCTCATTGCTACTTCATAACTGTAATTTTGCTGCTGTTATGAATCGTAATGTAAATATCTGAAATGCAAGCTATCTGATATATGATACGACTCCCATCGGGGTTGCGACCCACAGGTCAAGAACCACTGCTGTAGATGTAGGTGACCTCTGTGCCTCTTTTGCGGGGTAGGGGCACTGGAGAAGATTAAGGATTTCCTCATCTGAAGGGTGGCTGCAAAGGCCGTACTTGGGGGCAGTTTGGGGGGCCCCCAGAAATGCTTTACTCAAGCTTCTGCCTAGGTTTCCAAAGAAGGTGGATTTGTAGCCTAAGATCTTCCCACTGTGCCCTGGACCTGATGCGGTCCACAGGCCTCGCTCCACAGGCCTCCTCTTTCACAGGACCCAATGCACAGGATAGAGCCAGAAAGGACACTTGACTCTGAGGAAAAAACAGTGCTACCAGGATTCCCCTCTGGGTCATGAGACCTGCCTTGTGGCAGGCCAGTGACTGGAATCCTCCTGGAACATCAGCACGGCAGGGTGGAGACAACTAACAACTGTCTGCTCTTGGCCACCTGGGTTCCAGTCCTAACCCCTTCTTTCTGGTGAGTGACCTTGAGTGGTTTGCATGATCTCTGTGTGTCCTACCACTTGCTATTCCACAGGTCCAGACCGGGAGAACACATGTAACATCTGCAAGATGTCTGATACTCAGTAGGAGTAAGTAAAGGAAGGGTTCTGTTTTGGTTTTGTGGTGCTGGGGTATTGAACCTAACCAAGGCCTGGTGCATGCTAGGCAAGTGCTCTATCCCCCAGCCACATCTCCAGCCTTCTAATAGATATTTATAGTATCCCACGTGTCCCTGGCCTCCTCTGCACCTGTCTTGTCTCTGCCTCTACAGCAGGGCTGGATGAAGATCTATGTGAAGTTATTTCCAGTAACCTAAGGTGTAGATCAGCAGCCTCTTCCAAACCTCCTGTGGTCAGTGGCAGGGTCTAGGGGCACACAGCAGTTTAGCTGGAAAGGGGTGGGACTTAGAGAAGAGGGTGTGGCTTGGTTGGCTGCAGGATGGAGCTGACAAGATGGAATAGATAGACGCCCTCTCTGGGCTTGTAGCCTCAAATCTCGATAGGACATGCCTAGCTCTCAGGTCTTTTCTTTCTTTGGTTTTCTGAGACAGGGTTTCTCTGTGTACTGTACTGGAACTCACTCTGTAGATGAGGCTGGTCTCGAACTCAAGATCCACCAGTCTCTGCCTCCCGAGTACTAGAATTAAAGGCGTGTGCCACTACCACCCGGCTAGCTGTGAGGTCCTACATTCTGTAGAGGGTCTCCTACAGTGGAGGGTGAATTCTGAGAAAACATCATTGTATTTGGGACGCTCAGGCACCCAGTCTCTCACAACCACGTTTGCTATGGGACTTCTAGCTTTTCCCAGCTTTGTCAGAGATGAGAAGTTTGATGATGAGGTCATCTGGAACATGTTCAGGGTACCAAGAGAAGGAAGATGGGGGCAAGAACAGTTTACCCCATTTCTGGATGGCAAGGAATGAATAGGTAGCTTCAACATTTACTCCTAGTCATCTGCCTCAGGTGACCAGAAACTCAGGAGCCAGCAGGTGGCGCCCTGGAGACATGGAGAGGCCAGGCCACATGGCCAAGAACACCTCTCTGGTCCTGTCCCACCCTTCCTTCCCCTGCTCCCAGCTCACCCTGGAAGTCGAAGTCGGTGAGAGAGGGATTGATGGCGTCCAGGTCAGTACCAAGGTCTCCATCCGGCAGCAGAGTATCGTGCACGGTCCTGGCTGGGGAAGGCTCAGCCAGAAGCTTGGCACTGTGGCTGGGTGGTGTGTGGGCAGGTAGAGGTGAGTCCTGGGGGGTGACCGGCTGGGCCTGCAGCTCCAGATGCCCATCTGGCTGTGGGAACAATGGCTGCGGGTGTCCAGAAGGGGCCAGGCTGGGAGAAAGATGTGGGTAGGTCTGCCCGTAGCAGGAGGGTGCATGACCACCTAGTAGGTCCTGCAGAGGGTTCTTGCCAGGCATGGGGCCTGGAGCTGGGTGCATTGGGTGTAGAGGTTGAGAGAGACCAGCTGAGGGTGCCAGAGGCCGGATGGAGCCTGGGCCTGCCATCCCAGGGGGTGGACAGCCGAGCAGCGGAGAGCTCAGTTTCTCCCTTTTGTCTCCAATGAGGCTGTCCAGCTCTTCTGTAAAGGCCCCAAAGGAAACATCATGAGGTCTCCCTCTTTCACAACCTCCCAGCCTGGGACCCTCTCTCAGGCTCCTTCGCTCCTCCCCTTTCTTACACAGGAGTCCCTTGGCCTTTCTCACGGCCTGCCAGCCTCACCTGGTTTGGCCATGCTTTTGCGCACAGCGATGGGGTCCTTCCTCTTCCATTTCTGCAGCTCTTCCTGCATCTTGTCGATCTTGGAAGGATTGAGGGCCCACAGACAGCCCTTTCGAGAGGAACTTCCGGATTTATTCTCCACCTTCTCGAAGCACTTGTTGAGAGACAGGTTATGGCGAACAGAATTCTTCCAACCATCAGGCGCGGTCTGCCAGAGCAGAGCAGAGCAAGAATTCAGGTTGGGCTCCGGCAGCAAGAAGTGGTTCCAGGTCTGGGTTCTAGAACATTCCTTCATCTACTCAGGACACAGAATTTCTACACACTCTATGGTTTGATGTCCTCAGCACCAAAAACATGCTTAGAACCCTTTAGAGGGTTTTTTTTTTTTGAGACAGTGTTTCTCTGTGTCGTTTTGGTGCCTGTCCTGGATCTCGCTCTGTAGACCAGGCTGGCCTCGAACTCAGAGATCTGCCTGGCTCTGCCTCCTGAGTGCTGGAATTAAAGGCATGTGCCACCATCGCCCGGCTATAAGTCTGTTTTTCAGCTAAAATCTAAAACCTGCCTTCATCCTTCCTACTTTTTAGCCCGGACCCTTCAGAGGACTATGATCCTTTATGTATTTTTTTACTTATTTTATGTGTGCATGTGGCTGCCTGTGTGTATGTCTACATACCACATGCATATAGGAGCCGGTGGAGGTCTAGAGAGGACACCGAATCCCCTGAAACTGCAGTTACAGACGGTTGTGGGCCACCGTGTGGGAGCTGGGAACAGACCCTCAGTCCTCTGCAAGAGCAGCCAGTGTCCTTAACCACTGAGCCATCTCTCCAATGCTTTTTACCACCCGCCCCCCCCCCTTTTCGAGATGGGATCTCGCTCTGTAGCCCAGGCTGGCCTCGAGCTCACAATTGTCCTGCCTCAGAGCCTCTTGAGTGCTGAAGTCACAGGCATCAGTCGCTACGACCAACTTGTGATTCCTCTTTAAGGGACAACTGGTAAATGCCACCTAGGCCTCTGGTCTATGTCCCCATTGAAGCAGGAAGTGTGCCCACTGGGCCTTCTGACCTGTGTACCCCCCTTTGTAGAAAGCAGAAGATCACTATTTTAAAGTCTTTGGGGCCAGTTTTAAAGGTGGGGAGGGGGGAAGCAGAATGCCCCTCCTCTGGGTCGGCCTCATCCCTCCAGGGCAAGCTTGGCAGAAAAACGGTTGGTGAGCAGTGGGAGTTAGCGCACCTGTTGCCTACATGTTTGATTGCAGATGTGTTGTTGGTGAAGACAGGGGTAGTAGTATGTAGGTAAATATGCGCTGAAGTTCTTAGATGGATGTCTTCTGGTGTGAGCGGCTTCTCCTACCACAGGTCTCTGAACTCCTGAGTGAGGATGGCTGTGTGTGAGAAAGTGTCTCTGAGTACGTGTGTATCCATGATTGAGTGTGTGGGTGTGAGTTCGCATGAGTGTGCCCTGGAGGTGTGCCCTGGTGGGGAGGCCAACCCTCAGGCAGGGGGTGCTCGTGCCAACAGAATAAACACCCATTAGGAGGCCTGGTCATGCCACCGGTGCAGTAATTGTGCCCAGGGAGGGTTGTAAAAACCATTAAGCTGACTCAGTTGGGTGAGAGGCTGTGTGGGCGGCGAGGGGAGCATGGACCTCCTACCTCCCACCTCTGGCTCAGTTGAAGGTTCTGTGACCATCCTGAGTCTAGCAAGGGCTGACTGTGGGCAGAACCAGGACTCTGGCTGATGGAACTCCCTCCAGTACTCACGCTCTGGCTCCTCTCCCTTTCAGCCCCTGTGTTTCTGGTTAATGAGAGATGGCCACGCCCTCCTCCCTAGCTCACTTGCCCCAGGGTGCAGCCAAGCTGAATCACGCCCAGCAGAACCAGGCCCTGATGCCAGCGTCACTGTGAGTTGCTGGCAGCAGCTGCTGGAGCCGTTCTTGGGGACAGCTAGCCTGTCACGGGTCTGGTTCTGATGTCCCCCAAGGTTCATCAAGGGTTACCAGGGAGGTTCTTGAAGCTGCTGGACCTCCTTTGACTCCCACAGCTGTCTCTACTAAGAGTCAAAGCTCTGTCGCCCCATGGGCAGACTTAATGGGCACTGGGAACTTTTATGGTCCTATAAACCTGTGACTTTGGGATGCCAGGGCAGCCCCCACCCCAGCCACTTCCTGTTTGGAAGCAGAATGGTCAGCACTAACAATTATGCACAGTGGTCGGACACTTCCTCGGTCCCACATCCCTGACTCATAGGACTATGGGACACCCACAACAGCTGCCTTGGGTATGAGTACTGTCCACCTGAGAGTCCACCCTGTCCTTTGAGTGCCGTCCACTTCAGAGTCCACTCTACTCGCCCCGAACAATGACCTTCTAATGAGTGAGAGGTGGAGTCTTTGAACTCTTTCTTTAGTGAGGATCAGAAGGAGCCTGTCGGCTTGGAAGGAATCTATGTATGAACTGGTCCAAACAGACGTGTTCCAGAGGGGGAAACTGAGGCCCAGAGAGGAAAGAGGCTGGCCTTGCATCACACAAGGAAACAATAACCGGTCCTAGACTCCAGCTCTGTTCCTCTGCTAAGGGCCCTGCCCAGGTCATCCCATGAGGCCTGCCTTACAATGGAGCGGGTCCCATCTTGACACACTCTCTCTGAAGTCAAATGTAAACTCAGGCATGAGGGAGTGATGCAACCAGCTAGGAAAAACAACCAAACCAAAAAAAGCTGTTAGACCTCTTCATTCTTCAGCCCCATAAAACAGGGATTACACGGCTCCCAGGAAAAATAATTAAGTCAGGAAGACGAGATACAGGGAGGGGCTGGGGGCAAGGCCAGGAGTGGGCAGGGAAGAAGGCCCAGAGGAGCAGGGAGGGGCCTCACTTCCCGTTCCCTGGCCAGTTCTTGGAGGACTTTGCCACAGCTTTAGGAGCAGGCAAGGGTCTATTCCTCCCGGGAGATTCTGGGGTTCAGGAGCAGTCCATACAGACGATGGTATTTCTCTCTCTCAGAACCTCAAGTCAGTGGACTTTTCCACTACAAGCCAAAGCCACGCTGAAGGACGTTTTTGCCCACTCCCGGTCTGGTGGGAGCATTAGCAGATGCCAAGCTGTCTGCACACCAGCCAGCAGCTGTCCCCAGGCAGGACAATGCCACAGGCAGAACCTCCTACCGCCTATGGAGCTGACTTGGGATAGCCTGGGCCTCAGCACCTGTCCGGCCTGGGTAGTGGATGAGACAGCATCCACCCTGGGGACTGTACTCCCCAACAGAAACACCCGCCTTAGGAGAAGATGTCTGTGCAAGGGGTGCTTGGGGAACATGTGTCAAGGCTAAGGGGGCTGTGTGTAAAGCCAAATAGCTTGACGCAACCGCTGGTCCATTTGCTGTGTGATCTCGGAAGGATGGATCACCTTCTCTGGTAAGTTTCCTCACTTGGAGAGAAGGGTACCTGTCAGGTCCCCAGGAGACTGGACTTTAGCAGGCCTCCCTAAGGGACCATCTTTGCCAAGTCAACCCAGAGACAGACATGACCCCTGCCCCCCAGGGTTAGATCAAGGGTCAGGGGTGAGCTTATTCTACCCCCACCCCCACCCCCACCCTGTGTAGGAATCTTGTCCAGGAACATTTGAAAATCCACTGGGTGTGACCTCCACCTCACGTTGCCATAACTGTTACATAGGGAGTAATCCCATGCCTCAGTTTCCCCAGGGTCCCTCTCAGCCCTCTTCCTGTCTCAGGGGTGCTGGGAAGGACTTGCTGAGAGTTGCCTAAAAGTCTGTTCTGTGGGGAATAGAAGCTAACCCTGCACACGGGTTTAGGGGAGAACCAGCTGGATTCTCAGGACACCCCAAGACTGTGAGCCCCACTCTCAGGCACCAGTGAAGCTCAGCATGCCGCCCATAGAGGCAGATGCTAATCTCACTCTGGAAGGTGACAGGTTCCAGCACTCCTGTTGCCTTAGCAACCAGCTCCAACTTGGAATTCCTCCAGCCCACAGCACCCTGGCCCAGGCTGGAGACACTCCCATCACCTGTCTTCCTCTCTCAATCTGGGGAAAGGTAGCTGATCCCCGAAACCTATCAGAACTGACATCACCCCTCCCCCACTTCCCCCAGCTGCTGTGTAACCTGGAGCAAGCAGCTTGAGCTCTCTGTTCACAGAGTCCTCCCCGGCTTTGCTATGGAGGACGGAGCTTGGGGCCTGGTACATGCGAGGTGATGCTCTCTCTCTTTCTCTGAGCCATGTGCAACCCTGTTACCACCTCCCCGCCGCCCCGAAGCTTTGCCCTTCACCTTGGACACAGGGGAAGCAGGTTGGGGCCAGGCCCCTCCTGCTTTCATGCTGGGGGATGGCCTTTAGACTCACCTTGAAATACGGGAAGTGCTCTGTCATGAAATTGTAGATTTCGCTGACTGGAAGGCTTCCGGTCTTGCTGTTCTTAAGGGCCATGAAGATGAGGATGCTGTAACAGAGATCTCCTGAGAGTCAAACCCTCTGACCAGGTCCCCACCGCCTTCAGCTCTCCCTCAGCCAACGGGCTCTGTGAGGCTGAGACTGAACGACAGAAGCCTTTTGTGGAATCTGGAAAGCCAGATTGCTCTCTGACACAGCCATTGGATGTGCGAGCTTGTCTGCAACTTTCTAAGCCTTGGTTTCCTTAGTTTTGAAATGGAAAAAAAAAAAGATAAAGTGCAGTAGCCAGCTTCCTAAGAGCTTCGGGAATGGAAGTTTCACGTGCATCCTTACACGGATAAGACCCGGACTGCTCAGGCCGCGGCTCACCATGCATGCGGTGGCCAGCAGAAAGGGATCAAGGCTTCCTGCTGTGCGCCAAGCACCGGCCTCCCCACCTTCTCTTACATAAAACTTCCAATATCCTGAATTGTCTCCCCCTTTCTCTTCCAGATGACTAAACAGCTTCACAGTTAGAAGCAGAGTCGTTTGTTTGTTGGTTTTTAAATGTTGGAAGAGGGGGGCAGGCAACGAGCACCCTTAATCCCCCACCTAAACTCTAGTACTAGGTGCTGGGCCCCAAGATAGGCCCTCATAGGCCCACCTACCCAAACCACCAGCATCCTCTGAGTCTAACCGGTTAAGACTCCACAGGGTCAGATGAAAGGTCAAAGGTTATGTATCTACTACCTGCCCACCTGCAGGGATCATTTCTCCGGCATCCTTGGAGGTTACTAGGTATGCTTTCTGTCCCCTTCAATGACCCTTACATCTGGAGGATCCCATGCCTTAGTTTCCCCTCAGTGCTCCTAGTTCTGCTCCAGATGTGCTAGGACACGTACCTGTAGGAGTAGATGGGCTTGGGGAAGAGTGGCTGGTGCCCGTCGGCGCTGGCCTGGGGTGTGATCCGCTGATAGGGATAGTGAGCCGAGCCCAGGTAAGGCACAGGGTAACTGCCTCCACCGGGGGAGTACTGTAGAGGTCAAAGAGGACAGAGTAGTTACTATGGTACCAAGCCTTCCCAAGTGGGGCACCATTCCTCCATTTACACATATCCAGAGAGGGAACTGAGGCCAGATTCTCCTCCCGTTGGTCATGGACTCTACTCCATATCCAATGGCATGGCTGAGGAACGGACGGTGGGAAGGACGTTTTGGACTTGGGTAGAGAGCCACACTCTAGAACTCAGAATCTCAGATGGCCTCAAAGCTATCTTTCTCCAACTCTTTCCCCTCAGCCCTTGAGGTGCTGTGGTTGCCATGGTGATGGGATGGGGAGCAGCCCACAGTCCTACACTTTGCAGGCAGGCACTCCGGGCCTCCTGTGTCTCTTTTGGAGCACAGGGCCGGAAGTGGGATGTCCAGCCTGGGTGTGTTCTAGGCATGGCCACCTTTACGAGTTTCAGTGGCTCTTTGAAAGAGCTGGTCATGATGGTGGGCAGGTGGGGGTAGGAGGTAGTTTTACGGCGAAGGGAGTGGCTGCGGTGCCAGGTTGGTGTTTTATGGGGGCTGGGGGTTGGAGACTCTGACTCCCCCAGCTGCTCCAGGCTGAAGTGTTCTTTCCAGGTCACCGAGAGACACTTAGTGCCTGAGTCACCCTCTCTCTGGGCTCCATAAAGCCCTGGGTGCGGCCATCTTGTTTAAGGATATTGAAGACTGCAGAGGTCTTCAAAGCAGGACTGGGCATGGCAAGGCCACTTTGGGTCTGCTGGTCACCTTCATCCTATGGTGGCTTGGTCCCTGATGTGGCAGATTTGCCTCGGGGACATCCTTTACCCTGAGTCAGATCAGGAGCCTCAGAAAAGCTGAGGCTTCTGCAGTTAGGTCCTTCCTGTAAGGGAGGACGTCCCTTCATGTCGTGTGTCTCTCTGTCCCTCTCTGTCACTTTCTGTACCCACAGCAGGCAGCCTGACCCCCACCTTCTCAGCCTGCCTCCTGCCTTGGCTAGGATCAGGGCCAATGCCAGAGCCGGAGTAGAACCTGCTCCACAGGCAAGGCCTGTCTGAGTGCCAGGCTGCAGGTGGATGGAGCTGGGCGCTGGGTAGCCACTTGCTCTGTCTTGCCCAGTGACTCCAAGGGAGCTGCCTGGCTGCTCTAGGGCTCTTTTCTGTCTCTTTTTAAAAATCCTCCATCCCTTGCCAGTGTGGGGTAATTATCTAGCATCTCCTCCGCTCCGGAGAGGCTACATGGGGCAGTGGGGTGGGGAAGGGCCAAGGGTGGTAAAGACGACAGGGAGGACCCCAGCCCTATACGTGTGACCACTTACTCTAGGCAAAGGGAAATTTAAGGACAAGGTCACACAGCAAGGTGTGACCTGGATGGGAGCCTTTTGTTCCAGGCTGTGTGTCACGCCACACCCCCCTTGCTTCTCTGCTCTTGTCTGTCTGGGATGGTTCTCCCTCTCTGTGGTGCGCATCATGACTGCCTCTGTCTCGGCTACGCTTTCTGTTTGAGACACTCCAGCCTCCACCAGGGAGGTGTTCAGAGAGTCCTGAGTGCCCCCAGAAAAAGGCAATTGTTTCTCTTTCCACTAGCCATTGTTCCTCCCCTGGGGGAGTGCCGTCCAAGGTTCAGGACCCTGAGGTCCTCCCCTGTCCACCCACATACACACCCACTTGGACATACACGTCGCACACAGCAACACCCACACAACCTGCTGAGAGCTCCGGGAAGTATGCCCACCTGCCCTACACCTACCTGGTGGAAGGCAGGCTGAGAAGAGCAGTACATGTGCTGCTGCAAGGGAGGCTGGTAGCAGTACATGCCAGGGCCGCTGTCCAGAGCTGGGGTCTTGACCTTAACTTCTGATCTCTGCTGGAAGAGAAAGATTTTTTTCCCCTTCCTTTCTCCTGTCTTGAAACTTACCCTAAAGGAATCTCTCTCTGACTCTCTGAAAGCTGACTCTTGGGGAAGGATCCGTGAACAGAGATGGGTAGGGGTTTTCCTGAGGGAAATCGGCAAGCCAGTGGCGGGGTTAGGCTGGAATGGACAGTGTTCCCCACATCCCGCCTCACTGCAGGTGACAGGCGTAAGCTAGGCGGCCAGAGAAATGATGGAGGCTGGTCAATGGTCACATAGACTTGAGTGGGACCAGAGATCTCTGAGAGGCCCACATGGAGTCCTCAGGGCCTAGCACAGAGCCAAGCCCCGAGTAGGGACAACAAGGTCCGGGTAGATAGACAAGCCAGGATCAGACTGCTCTAACCAGGATTCCCAGGGGCCTTTGGGAAGCCAGCATTTGGCCCCAGAGGGGCGAAAGCTAGCTGTGACCACTTTCTGGGTGTGCCCCAGGGCTGCTGATGCAGAGATTGCTGTAATCACAGGATCTTGGGCCTGGAAGGGCCACAAGCATCATCTCCAACCCCTTCATTTGACAGATGGTGGGGCTGATCCCAGAGAGGGAAAACTATGTGGCATCAGTCATCCAGAGAGTGGACCAGGCAGCAGTGGGCCCCTGGGTACAACTTGGCTTCATGGTGCCAGGTGGATGTCTGTTTTACAGGTTGGGGATATCCTGGCAAGGCATGAGGCCTCAACCAGAGAGCCCAGGTCCTGATTCACAAGATGGGCATGGTGGGGACCCTCTAAAGCTTTGGGGAGATTGAATGGAGCCCTGGAAAGAAAGCACAAGGCCCAGTGACCAGGGGCTGCATTGAGTGGGGGACAATCGCTAGTCTGTTGGGTGTCTTGCTGTGGCTGCTGCCGCATTCTAAAGGCTTGAGAAAAAGCTGTCGCTGTTCCGGAAACAGAGTAAGATCCTGTCTTGGCCACACCTGATGGGTGCTCATCTGTTTCCCTATCTTCCTTCTTGTTGGGAGCGGCTGAGGACTAGAATGGGCCCATTTGGAAGCAAGAGGTGAAGAAGGTTGGTGAACCCCTGGAGGAGGCAGAGCCCAGGCTGACCCCACTTAGTTATGGCCTTGGGATCAGAGATGGGGAGCAGGAAGCAAGCTCCCTTTTGCTTCCCAAAGCCACACTCCTATGAGACAGGTACCCTTAACATTGCTTTTCTCACGAGGCTCAGAGAGATTAAGATACTTGCCGGAGGTCACAGGGCTGGCGGATCTGGCTGTGGAAGTGCATGCCAACCCTTTAAGGTGTTTCCAAGGCACTTATATGAGTACGGAGAGGCCTGCTCTGGCCAAAGAATAGGCCCAGGATCCCACTTGTAATTCCAGCATCAGTGACATTGAGGCAGGAGACTCTCTAGTTCATGGCCAGCCTTAGGCAATGTAGCTATTTTCTGTCTCACACACAAAAATTAAAAAAAAAAAAAAAAAAAAGTAGGGTCTGGAAGGGTCCTGGAGATAACTAGTGATGCCCCTGAGTCCACACTGGTTTGGTGGGTTTGTGTTCTGATGCTCTGGCAAGAACCTTTTCTCTCTGGAATGTTTTTTTTTCTCCTCACATTTGCATAGGGGAGTGTTGGTCTGGCTGAGCATTCTTGACACTTAAACAAACAGAGAAGTCACCCTTTGGAATCTTGACTCAGCACCCTCTGGGAAGCTGCCAGCTTCCATCCCCCATGTGCTTCCTCCACCTGGCCCGCTCCATGCCTGCCAGTCTGGCATCCCCTCCCCGGGGGCCAGCATAGAGCCAGGAGACCCCTGCCCTCTGTACCTGCTGCTTCAGCGGGGTCCCAATTTTGAGATGGAGTCTCCATAAATAGACTCAGGCTGGCCTCCAATCTCAGGCAATCTCCTGCCTCAGCCTTCTGAGTACTAGGATTACAGGCATGTGCTGCCATACCTGGCTTTGAGGATTCTTTCTAGATGGCCAAGAGAGAGCAAGTGGGGAAGCACTTGGCCACGGGTACTCACCAAAACTTGGCTGTGTTCCTGACTGGGGTAAGGGAGTCCGTTGCACCAAGCCTCTGCCGGGAAGCCAGGCAGGAAGGCCTCGGTATCCCCCACATCCACAGGAATCTCTTCGAACGCTTCCAGTGGCCCCGGAGTCTTAAAGGAGTGTCCATCAAGGGTCATGGCCGTCTGGGCCTCCGGGAAGATGTCCTCATGGAAGTGCCTCTTGTAGGGGTGGAAAGGCATGTGGTTGCTCTTGAGGAAGCGCCCTGGGCTGCCTGCTGGGCCCTCCTCAAAGCCAAAGCCAGGATACTTGTCTGAGGGAGAGGGGCAGAAGGAGCCTGGGCCGGGTCCAGCTGTGCAGTGGCCCTGGATTTGCTCTGGGCCTGGAGATGCAATGCTTGGGCTGTGGGGGGGCAGTGAGGGTGCTCTCTCTGGGGGGCCTTCAGGCACAAATGACGAGCAGCTGAAGTTGGCATGCTTCTAGGTAGACAGAGTGGAGAGAACCTGTAAATGGAGGTGGGACCAGGAGACCTGCCAGGACCCTACTCTGTGCTGAGATAATAGAGTCTGTGACTGAGCCCTAGGGAATCTCAAATTGATGGGAAAGACATAAGCTGCTCTTGGGATCCCAACCTGATACAAGCATACTTCTCCTAAAAGTGTGGCACCCCAAGGCTGAGGGGGCTCCCTACCTTGCCCTGGGAAACACCAAACCAAGGGATGAGCAGAGACCCATGTGGGCTCAGAGCCCGTCTGGGTCTAGAGTCATCAGCTGGTTGGTGTAAGGGACAAAGTAGACTCTGGAGGTCCTTGTGTGGGGCAGTGACTGCCTACTCTCTGGACAAGCTACCAGGCTTGTCCTAATGCTAGGCCTAGGCACCAGGTACTTACGCTCTGTGGGGCAGGGGAGCCTGGGAGGCCCGGAGCCTGCATGAGGTCCCCTTGGGGTTCGCCCTCCAGTCGAGTGGAGCCTGGCAGTGTGACGTCAGACTGCGGAGGGAGTAGCGACACCATCACCCGGTCCTGGCCTCGAAGAAAGCCGGCTACGATGAGAACGAGGACCAACGTCTAGGGGTGGCCGACCCCAGGCTCACCACCTCTACTCCCACTCCTTCCCTAGGCTGAGACCCTGTTTGCAGCTAGCCATGTGATTAGGGAGATAGGGAGAGAAGGAAAGAGATTGACAGAGAGAAAGAAAGAGAGAGAGAGAGAGAGAGAGAGAGAGAGAGAGAGAAACCAGATACTCAGAGTAGGGGGTGCTGTCTATTCTCAAGCTTTGCTGGCTCAAGTGAGTCAGCAAGCCCCTGGTCCCCGGGAGTCCTGGCTGCTAGGTCTCCTATGTCTATGATAGGTGATCTTACCTGTGGCTGGGTAGGCTCTGAGAGAAGGGGGACCTAGGGAGTGTCATGCCTAGGCTTCACATGACAGTAGTTCTGGTGATACAGAGGCTAGCCCTGTGGGGTGACCTAGGGGCCTTGTTGCTAGGGCCCATGGGATATCTGGTAAGTGTTTTCACCTCCATCCTTCAAGCTGTTTCAGCTGTGACTTTTCCAAGCTTTGTCCTTTATTTTTCTTTTCTTTTCCTTATCCCCACTCCTCTCCTCTCCCCTCCTGTCCTGCGTAGGATTGAACCCAGTGCTCCCAGCTACTCCCCAGCCCCGGTCACTGCCCTCTTTTTGAAAAGCTGAGGCTTGGACTAGATCTGAGGGCTGACCCCTTCTGAACCACTCGAGAACCCTGACCCCAGAACTGTCGAGAGGCTTGGAGGCTTTGGGGCTCCGCGCCAGGGGAGGCCTTTCATCTGAGGCTGGGTCAGCAAAGCTCTCGGCCCTTCCACAGCAGCATCTACAAGCAAGGTGAGTGACAGAACCTCACACAGGGCGCCGAGAGTGGAGTGAAATCATGCGTAGAAAGCATGGAGCGCAGTGTGAGCAGAGCCCAGGGCTTGACCCACGTCAGTTCTTGTTGTTAATCATGTTATCGTCCTTTATCAGCCTGAGTCTTTGCCTTCCTCCATCTCTGCAAAGGGCAACAACTTTTGAACTCACTCCCCTGAGTTCATCTCTGACAGCGGCCATGGTTTACTGAGGGAAGGTTCTGTGCTGCACTTTTGGTGATTTTCCATACACTGAAGATGACTTTAGGCTCCTCCTTTCTCCACCTCCCCAGCGCTGGGATTACAGACATGCACCTTCATGTCCAGCTTTGTGTTCAAACCTAGGGCTTCCTGCATGATGGGCAATTACTTTACTGAGATATCTGTAGCCCCTGTTTCGAGACAGGGTTTCTCTGTGTAGCCCTGGCTGTCCTGGAACTCACTCTGTAGACCAGGCTGGCCTTGAATTCTCAGAGATCCACCTGCCTCTGCCTCCCGAGTGCTGGGATTAAAGGCATGTGCCATCATCGCCTGGTACCTCTGCTGTTTATTAATACAGGGTCTCACCTTTAGTTTATGCTGGCCCCTAACTCACTATGTAGGCCAGGCTAACCCTGAATATTGGCAATCCTCTGACCTCACCCATCCAACGGTTGGCATTTGAAGCATGAGCCATCATGCCCAAGCTCATTGCTTTACGGGGACAAGCCTGTAAGGATGGCACATTATTAATCCAGTCTTTCAGCTGAGGGAACTGAGGCCCAGAGGGATTTTGTGACTTTCCCAATCTCACAGAATCAGAACTTGAACTACGCTTTGGCTAGCTTCTCTCCCCACTTCTATATTGGATGGGAGTCAATGCTGGGTGGGGTGTTCCGAGAGCCAAGCAGCAAGAATAGCCCGAGTTTTGCACTTATTCTGTCTACCCAAGACCCCTCAAGCCACAGAGGAGTAGCTGTGCAGTTCTGGGAAATGTGTGAGGGAGGGCTTGGCCCAGTCAATGGTTGACATGTCTTTGATGAATTAGCCATCTCCAGAGAGGCTAACGGTGACAAGGAGGGAAGGCACATGTCCAGAGTCCCACAGAGATTTAGGCTGGGAGGGGGTTGGTAGCTGGAACGTAGATGGCTTCGAGGGTGGAGAGGTTCTCTCCCACCCCTCAGAGTCCCCACCACCCCTTCTCTGTATCCCTGCGCAGGCTCACCCTCAGCAACGCTAAATGTGGCGTGACCGGGAAGCGTGGAGCTGGCTGTAACGGGACACTTCAAGGGAGCAGGCAGGGGCGAGGACACCCCATCTCCAGCTTTGCATGACTGCCCGCCCTGGCCCATGCTCCCTGGACAGCTCTATGCTGTGAAGCAGCAGGGCTGGTGTCTGCCATGCCTCACCCCGGCTCAGAGCTGCCTTCCCCGGAGGACTGGGTGTCCTGTGAACTCGGCGCCTTCCAGATACAATCCCAGCCCCCTCCAGGTGTGAGAGCAGGGGTTTCTCCCTGCACATCTTAGACTCTGCAGTCTGGGGAGGGGAGAGCACTGATGGTTACACTTGAGGTAGATCTGACTTCAGTGCCAAGCCTTGTCACACTCTGGCTATGTGATTTTGAACACACTGTGTAAATCTAAACTTCGCTCTCTTCACCTGAGAAATGGGGTGTGTAGACCTATCTCACTGGGGCCTCTTGACGATCAAGGGACATGTGTGCATAAGATACTGATACCCAGAAAACGCTCAGGGACACACATCATACTTCTGGCCTCAACTGACCAAGTGCAGCTGGACCCAAGGGCCTCTAACCCCAGGCTCTATAGTTTCCTTGATGGCCTGACTGCTTCAGGTCTGGTAGTCCAGGAGAGGCGCTGATGATGCTGTTCCCAAGGTGGCAGCCGCCCTTGCTGGCTTTCCCTGTCTGCCTGGTCTTCATTTATTATGACCTCAGAAAACTCAGACACTAGCCCTGCTGCTTCACAGACTTGAACCCCAGGGGTAGGGACACCTGAGCTCCACCGGGCCTTCCCCTCCTGAAGATCGGTCTTGCTAAGAGGCACCCCTACCTCGCTCCCCAATCCTTCTTTCCCAGGTGGAGCTAGCTGTATAAACCTTGGCAGAGAGCCCCTGTGTCAGAAGCCTCCGCTCCCAGCTAGCACTAACACACTCTGGCTCTGCAAACCCACTACCCCATTTCTGGGATTTGAGCTGGTCTCTGCTGAGTTCAGAAGGCTGCCCTTTAATTTGCATTGAGGATGCAGATGTCCCAGAGTGGTCCTCACCCTGGCTTTCTTCTGGGTGGGTTCTACAAGTACTGATTTCCAAATCAGTGACCACGGTGCATCCTTGGTCTGCGGATCTGAAACCCCGGTCTAGGAGTCCCTTTAGGAAATTAACTGACTCTTCTAAAGCCATACAGTCCGGGAAAGATGAGCCCTTAATCAACCTCATCCTAAAGGGGTCACATGCTTCAGTGGCTGGACAAAGGGCCCTTAGTTGGTATTTGGGAAGGGTCCTTTCAGCACAGAGAGGTGGGAGAGAGAGGAGTCCTAGCCGCAGCCCTTTCTTGGAGCCGTGGGTAGAGTTCTTAAGGCTAGTGACTTGGAGTCAGGTCTGGGTCTGAGTCCTAATCAGGATGAGAATTTGGTTGGACACGTTGCTTAACTTCCTTCCCTGGGCCTCAGTTTCCTCCTCTGTAAAATAGAGCTAATAATACATACCTCTTTGGAGGATTAGATGAAATATTGCTTGTAAATAGCTTAACACACAGTACGTACTCAATAAATGATAGCTATTATTAATAATTAGCAGTGGGACAGAGTTAATTTAAGGCATGAGCTCCAGTGTGGGGGAGGGGACTCCCTCTTCTTGCCCTTTCCTGTCCCCCACCATCATCTCCCTGACATCATCTTCCTCCACGGACAGAGACTGTACTTCCTCTTGACTCTGGCCTCTGAGGCCATTTTGTTCATTTCCCTGCAGTAGAGTCAGTGGCTACAGAAACTTCAATGGCCTGGGATGGAACAGATAAGGTGTCCCTACTGCTTTGGCTGCCTCAGGAGGCATCCATGGTGGCCCCAGTGTCCTGACACTGGCCTAGGAACTTGGAAGGAAAATTTCATTGCTATCAAATCTTAATCCTGTCTCTTCCGGTTTCAGAGAATGCAGTGGGATGTATACCCATATCAGCAAATTGATTTCTCTCCTTTCCCTTCCCTTTCCCCCCTCTCCCAAATGCAGAATCCCTGGACCTAGTCCAGAGCACGTATGGCCCATCACTTAGAACCAACTTCTGCCCACCAAATCTCCTTCATGGGCTGGAGACCGGGGAGGAAGATGTGACCTAAGTTCCCTTCTCCTGTAAGACCGTGATTCTAGACCCACAATTTGGAGCACTCAGAAGTTCATGTCGCATGTTTTTAGCATCACCTCACCTCTTCCTCCTACGGTCCCCAAAGACAGTGAGCACAGAATGCTGGAGCCAGGGCTTTAGGGGAACAAGCTGAATCCATTACTTCCAATGTTACATTTAGCAAAATAAGGACAAATTGGCCATGGCCGCATAGCTGCCCATGCAAATTTTCAAACATCACAAACCAGAATCCTACTAGATGTGGTGGCCCACGCCTTTAATCCCAGCACTGGGAAGGCAGAGACAGGTGGATTTCTGTGAATTTGAGGCCATCCTGGTCTACAGAGTGAGTTTCAGGACAGCCAGAGCTGCATAGTAAGACCCTGTCTCAAAAAAAAAAACAAAAAAAAAAAAAAAAAAAACAAACCCAACCAAAACAAAACCCAAACCAGAATTCCCCCTTCCCCTTTTTGATAATTGATATTTGATGAAAATTAACCAGCACACTGTAGGTAGAGAAACAAGGACATTCGCTTCATTTTTTTCATGGGAAAAACAACAACAACAACCAAACAAACCTGAGGCCAAGAGAGAAGAAACAACACGCCTAGGTCCACACAGAGAAAATGGAAAATCCTGTCTCTTGTGCCTCAAGAGCCCTAGACACACTTATCCAGGGCTGCAGTTAGCAAGACATGTTGAAGACCCTCTCAGGGTCTGGGCATCCTTGCCACCCTCTGCCCTCTGAGCTCCTCCTGTGATCCCTGGAGAGGGGAAGGAAACGTTTGGGGACAGAAAATGTAGACCCAATGGGCCCTAGACTCAAAGGAAGAGAGAAGTGGCCCTCTGGCCCTGAGTAGAGAGGTTGAGAGGAAGCCCCTCCAGAACTGCTAGCTGGAGGATAATGAATCAATGGTAGTCCTTGCTGCAGGGCTGCCCTGTATCCCTGGATGCCCGGCATTCCTACCTCGTACTGCCTCTAGCCATTGGTACATCTGCCTCCTAGACCCTGTCTCCTCAGGACTCAGGCAGAAGGGACCATTTAAGGGTGAGGTCCGGGAGACACCCATTTTTCTGGTTTTGTGGTCTTAGATAAGTTATTTCCTCGTCTGCATTTCAGTTTTTCTACAGGCAAAATGAAGCCCAGGGATCATTTGAATCTTAAGATGCTGATGTTGGTCCTATGGATGTATATGTAGTGTATATATGTATATATAGAGTGTATATATGTGTATATAGAGAGTATATGTATATGTAGAGTGGTCTGCCAGGCTTGTACCAGGAATTCTGGTTACGTCCCAGGGGGAAGGAACTGCATTGTCACCCCCTTTTATGGATCAGGAAACTGAGGCTCAGAGAGGTTAACCTGACTCGCCCAAGTCCCCCAGCTAGTAAATTGTGCTCCCCAGGATTCAGACCCAGTCTTCAAAGCTAATCTCCTTAACCACTATACCACACAGCCCCGCCTCAACAAGGTGGAGGTTTCCTTGGGAGGGTCTGTCTCTGGAGCCCCTGCTGGCAGCTGAGTCACAGAGGCTAGGCAATCACTCCTGCCTGGCCAAGGGTTCTTACAGGGGGCTCTGCATTCTCCCTCCCACCTGCCGGCGCCCTCCTGCCTGCCCTTTATGAGCAGGCGGAGCCGGCTCGGTTCCACCTTAATGGTTTCTGTTGCTGGCTGCGGCAGCATGTTTTATGAGGGGTGGGGCTGTGCCCAGTGTTCGCCTGCAGCCCCACCCGGGGTTCCACCTGCCTGGCTGCTGGGAGAGGTTCCCTGGAGCAGGTCCCTAATTACTTCGTTGGGGGGTGGTGGTGGCAGGGAAGGACCTGGGGACTGTGCCTAAGGCTTGCACATCTCAGGTTTCTGGGAGTCTAGGGGTGTCAAGAAGGGGTTTCTAGCAGCTTTCCTCTCACCGTCCTGAAGGCAGCCTTCTGGACTCTCTGGCTCTGGATACTGCCTAGGTTGGTGAAGAGTGATGGATGAAAAGCAGGCATGATGGCTTAGCAGGAAAAAGGTACCCACCTTCAACCCTGACAACCCGAATTGGATCCCTAGGTCCCACATGACTGGAGAAAACCACTACATACAGCAAATTGTTCTCTGGTCTCTCCACTCTTGCTGTGGCATACACGCGCGCGCACACACACACACACACACACACACACACACACGCACACGCACACGCACACGCACACGCACACGCACACGCACACACACACACACACACAGAAATGCAATAAGAAAAGCAACCCTATCCCTCTTGCAGTGTTCTCTGAGCCACTGACTCCTGTGCCTAAGTCATCCCCAAGTCAGGTCTTTCCCAAAGCTATCTCAGTCATCCCCGGGGCTCATCAAGCAGGCTGGTGAGAAAGCATCCTTCACTTCGCTAGGCTTGTCCTGAAGAGGCTCTTTTTTTTTTTTGGTTTTTCGAGACAGGGTTTCTCTGTGTAGCTTTGCGCCTTTCCTGGGACTCACTTGGTAGCCCAGGCTGGCCTCGAACTCACAGAGATCCGCCTGGCTCTGCCTCCCGAGTGCTGGGATTAAAGGCGTGCGCCACCACCGCCCGGCTCTGAAGAGGCTCTTGAGCTACCCTCTCTGACCCAGGCAGACCTGGAAGTTCTAGATAGTTGGTCTAAATTCTTTTTTTTTTTTTTTTTTTTTTTTTGAGAGTTTCTCTGTGTAGCCCTGGCTGTCCTGGTACTCGCTCTGTAGACCAGGCTGGTCTCGAACTCAGAGATTCACCTGCCTCTGCCTCCTGAGTGTTGGGATGAAAGGCATGCACCTCTACCTCCTGGCTGGTCTTAATTCTTACAATCTTGTTCACTTGTCTTATGCATCCAGGGCCTCTCCCTGCTAGCTAAGGGAAATAGGCTCATCCCTTCTCCAGGGACGGTCCCAGCTTTGCTGAGAATGTCCGCTGCTGGCAGCCTCCTGTTCCTTCATCTGCCTAGCATGCTTGCTTTCCATAGTCCTTGGCCACCTCTGGGTAGCTTCCCCACTCTCCAGCCTCTCCCCATCTTAGTCCACCCAGTCTTGATCCCCAAAGAAGCCAAATCTAAACACTCACAGTGGGCTCTGGGCCATGGACACCATCCTGGCTTTGGGGAGTCATCCAGCCTGTAGCCAGGGGAGCCTCCATCCTGGTATAAATACTCCCACATGCCAAGACCGGCCCCCTGCCCCAGGGCAGGGGTGGGACTGCCTCCCCAGGCCAGGTAGGCAGGTCACATGTCCCATAAATGCCACAGGACCACAGGCCCTTCCCAGTAGCCCTGACCTCTCTAGAAAGGTGGATGGATAGATGGGTGGATGCATGGATGGACAGACAGAAGGATGGATGAAGAGAGATAGGCAGGCCATGGATAAGCAGGTGGATGGGTGGATTGATGGATGGGTAAATGGGTAGGTAGATGGATGGATAGATGGATTGATGAATGGATGGATATCTTTGACATACCTATTAATGCCTATCTTATAAATGGTCAGGAAGACATTTTAAAGAAACCAGAAAGGCTGTCCCTCAAAGCTGCCATCCAATCCTTCTAGACTTGTTGTATGCCTCCTTTCCCCCTTGCTGTGACTATCCCTCATTGGAGACCTCTTTCTAGAGACCTCTCACGTCCACCCGACTGTCCTCCTCACAGGAACTTTGCTGTTCTTCTTGGGGGCCACTTACGACCTACCTTTTCCTCCCTCCTGCCGACCTGCTCTGAGACCAGGAGCCTACCCCTAGATCTGGTTTCCAGGAGCAAGGTGGTTTCCCCTTCAGGGTTAGCAGGCATTCTCATATTCAAGAACATGACACCTTTGGATAGCCAGATAGGGAAAAGCCCCCAGCTCCACCTTTTCGGGGATTTTTGAAGCCGTGAATGGTGGAGATAGGCTTGACAAAGGATTTGGGATAGAACTGTTGTCCTAGTTAGGCTGGTGACATGTACTCTTAGTACTTAAGAGACAGAGGCAGGAGGATCACAAATTTAAGGTCAGCCTGGGCTGCACTGTAAGACCCCGTATCAATAATAATAATAAAAATAAAATAATAATAATAATAATAATAATAATAATAGGCTGGATAGTGGTAGCACATGCCTTTAATCCCAGTACCGGGGAGGCAGAGGCAGGTAGACCTCTGTGAGTTCGAGGACAGTCTGGTTTACAGAGAGAGTTCCAGGACAGCCAGAGCTACACAGAGAATCCCTGCCTCAGAAAACCAAAAGAAAAACAATAACAATATACTAAAAAAAAAGGGGGGGATCTAAATGGAGAGCTGGGGTGGGGGCATTTGCTTAATCCTCTGGATGCACCTTGCAGAGAACAGGGTCTGGGACCTTGGACACGGAGGCTGCCTCAAGACCTCAGTCTGCCTAGCCAGGAAAGGCGCCAAAGATGGGAAATATAGACGGGGAAGGACTGGAGAGCCAGGAGGCATTTTCACCTTCATCCTTCCTATGACAAGCCACATCTGCTGAAGAGAGTGGGGGACAGCTGAAGGGCGAAGCCTGCTGCTGGCCCCTGAGCACCCATTAGCTCTGAGTCTCTGAGGCCAGGAAATCCCGCCCCACAATGACATCATTTGGAACTGAGCCAGCTCCCCCCACCCCCGCCCCCCCCAAATTGGGTGCAGAGCCAATTGGCTATGTCAGTAACTGGCAGCTGAGGATTTGATCTGTAAACCTGGCAGGGATGGTGGGACCTTGTGCCATCTCCTCTAACCTGCGATTCTCTCCTGAAGACTTCACCAAGCTTGGACTCTCCCAGCTTGCTGTAGACTCCCCCCTTTCTTTCTCGGGGAGTCCTTCTAAGTCAAGTCTGTGGGAAAGCCTTCTCCTGGCTGTCATAAGCATGGGCTAGTGACTGGCATGAAGCTTACTTCCTCCCTTGTGAAATAGTAACTTCATTCTGGCCTCACAGTCCGTCCGTCCCCCGTTCTCCACCCCCCCCGACACCCCCCCCCCTCGTTGTCCCCTAGGACCAGGTGAGAACCATGAAGAAGTATTTAACATTCTTGCCTCCTCTCCTGGGATCCCAGGGAGGCTTGGTGCTGCATGAGAGCTTTTCACCTCGCTGGGATGTTCCCTATAGGAGTGTTAGCATGTCAGCTGCCCTTTACCTGCTTACTTTGGTAGGGGCCTCAGGTAGCCCAGGATTCCAGTGTCCCTCGGTCAGGGGCCTCTCTCTGTACATATTATTACCAACACTGCTCATCATCGCTGATCTGTTATTAGGGGTATTAATCCTGCCACCATTGCTAATAACACTGATTTAGCACAAGGTGAACACACGCTGGGGCACTTCCTGCCCTCACGTCCAAGCAAACGGCAGGCCATCAGTTCCAACACATGAACCGGGAGGGAGAGGCCCATTGGAAGATGCTCCCACTCCAGGCTCTTTCGGTGTGACAGATGGGAGACCTAAAGTCCCACCAAGAAGAAGGAGAGCTTTGTCTGGTTTTGTGGTACTGAGGCTTGAATGTCTGTCTGTCTTACCCATGCTAGGCAAGTGCTTTACCAATGAACTTTGGACACAGCTCTTTTTCTTAAAAGTTAAGACAAGGTCTTAGTCACTACATTGTCTAAACTGGCATTGAACTCACCATTATAGCCCAGACAGGCCTTGAACACGCTATTCTCCTGCCTCAGCCTCCTGAGCAGCTGGGATTAGAGGTCTGCACTGCCACCTCAGTCTAGGGATTATTTCCCAGATAGACTTGTTGTACACACCACTTCTTCCTCTGGGTGCCTGGACCATGTCGGGCTGGCTCTGAGATCCCATCATGCCCTTGGAGACGTGACAGGCTCAGAAGGGCTTTCTGAACTGCTCTGGCTGCTTGGCTCCAGCCTCCACCCTTGAGACTCCCTTTCAGCATCCTTCTGGCACTCCCATCCCCCTCAAATTTCCTCTCTCATTCCCCTCCCCCGACTCCAGGCATCTTGCATATAGGCATGGAAAGACCCATCAAAGGTCAGATTCTCTCTCCTTTCTTTTGTCTTGTTTGTTTTTGTTTTCCTTTTTTCTTTTAGACAGTGTCTCACAGTGGATTCCAAATTGACTTCAAACTCACTATGTAGTCTACACTGGCTTCAGACTCACAGCAATCCTCCTGCCTCAGCCTGCCCACTGCTGGGATTAGAAGAGACACCTTTCTAAGTCACTTGTTCTGTAGGTGCCCAGGGTAGGCTCTAGGACCCCGTCTAGAGAGGGTCAGGGTACAGGCTCCCACTGACTAAACATTGTTGTACTCCCTTTGGCTGTGTGCTGGGGAGGGTAGACAAATGTGATAACTGGGTCTTTACATCATGGTGGCGTGTGTGTGTGTGTGTGTGTGTGTGTGTGTGTGTGTGTGTGTGTGGTGTGTTCATCCTTGTTCACATCCTATTCCTCTGAACCTGATAGGTTGGTGCAGTCTGGGACATGGTTGTGGAATTTACAAGTGTAGGTGGGACTTCCATCTGTCTGCAGGCGATCCGGTTCCAGGGACACGCCTGTTCTGGGTGTCTGAGAGTATACCGACTGAGTGTGTGTTGGTGCCACGTAAACTGACTACATGTTGGTGCCTAGGCTGGCTGCAGTTTGTCAGAAATGGTGGTTTGAGGCTGGGGGGGGCGGGGGCGGTGCTGAAGGCCCTTGGAGTGTATGTGAGAGCAGGGTTGGTAACTAGCTGACCACAGATTGTTCTGCAAGCTTGGGGTGGAGGGTCAGGGCTATGCTTCCTAGAGGGCTCTGGGTAGCATCTCAGAGAGGAAGTGTCTTGAGGGGTAAACCCCTTCCCCCCACACACACCCAGGGAGCCTCCAGAATATCCCTGAAAGCTCAGGTTCCCTTCCCTGTGACTCACAGCAGGCTCTGGTTCCCCCGAGAGATCACGATTCAGCTAATTCTTTCCCAGTCCCATTAATCTGAGCTGACTAAGCAAGAGCCACAGGCGGGGTAGAGGCTGGGGGATACTCATGACAGTGGCAGTCACTCCTAAACAACCCAGGCAGCCTTGCTTCAGCTTCTGTCCACCTTCCTGCCTTGGTCTGGCCATACCTGACCAGATCAGCCATACCTCCCGCCTCCCCATTTTGCTACACAAGCTGTAGCATCCAGACCTCACTCATCTTGTATCTGAACTTATTTAGATGGTTTCATTTTTATTTGGGGGCTGAGGCTGGCACCTAGGACCTCAGGCCTCTAAAGCACAGGATTTTCCACTGAACTATACTCCAGCTGAACTCTCTTTTACTGTCTGCTAGCATCCAGCTGTTTAAAGCCCACATGGGATCAGGAAGCTGAGAGCTTCTCTAGAGATGCTCCCATACAATCCATTTGTCCCTGGGGCATGGCTCTGGGCTCCTCAGTCCTAAGAGAATGAAGTAGGGGATGCTGGGAGAAGTTCTAGATTCCCAGGGGATTATGCACAAGGATGCTCATCCATCCTGGGGTGGGGGTGCTGAAGAGATCATGGGGCTAGGAGGGAGAGTAGGGGGAGCTAGGGAGGTGAGTAAGAATAAGGAATGGGAATAGGAGGGAGTTGGGATTGTAGGGACTGTGGCAAAGTTGAGAATGGGGAGGAAGGGTGGAAAGGAAGGGGCTGAGCTGTGGCTGCAAGTGGGGATGAGGGAGGGCCAGGTGTCATGGCTGCACCTGTAACCTCAGCAGCAAGAGACTGATGCAGCAGAATCTCCAGCTTAAGTCGAGCCTGGGGTGCATAAAGAGAGCTGGTAAAAGGGAATGGGTTTAGGGCTGGGATGGGAAAGGAGGCAGGGACCAGGGCAGGCTGGAAGTGATAGGGGCCCAATCTCTGAGGGGTCATCTGATAGGTGCTTCTGGGTTGCACTCTGTCAGAGGTCAGCCTATCCTGCTCTGAGCACATTGCCAACCCCATCCCACTCAATTCGCCCCAGATCAGTGCTGGCCTGCCCTCCCCAGGAAACCACCTGCTGGGGTACATGGGCTGGTACAATTCAATTTAAAACGCGGAGCCATCTCCCTGAGGTCATGCTCTCCCATTGTGGAAGCCTGGCAGGCTGCGACAGAGATGGTGGCCTCTGTTCCTCTGTCCTCCTGTCCCTTCCATGCGGGGAACCAAAAGTTGTTGGGGGAGTTCCTGCAGAGCTGCAGCTGGTTTGATTCCAGAGTGTTAGCATCTAGCTTTTAATCTCCTTTTGTGACAAAAGGTACCTTTTGTCTCAGTACCTTCTTTGTGAATCTCGTCTTGAGAGTTTCTAAAGGTGCAAAGCCTGTGCAAAACTCTGTTGGGGAACAGTCTGGAAAACCGTGATAGTCCTTAACTGAGACTTTGCATTTGGCACTGTCCCTTTGGGGAGCTTAGATAAGAAGTTTTGGGATCTGGAAATTAACTTGCTTAAAGGTGTAAATTAGAGAACAATAAAAAAGCCCTTTGCTAAGCTGCAAGTGAGTCAGTCCGAGAGACTGATCCCCTTGCAGCTGGAAAGGCAAAAGGTTTCATCCTTAAGGTGCCTCTGAACTTCTTTCCATGGACCTGTGTGAACCCACACCTGATATACAACAAAAAGTGGCCCATAAGCTAGGTAGGGTGGCGCACACCTTTAATTCCAGTACTCAGAAGGCTGAGGCAGCAGGATCACTGTGAGTGCAAGGCTAGCCTGGGCTAGATAGGGAGATCCTGTCTTAAAAAAAAAAAAAAAAAAAAGCAAACAAAAGTGTCCCCAGTTCCACCAGAATATGGTGTTGGGGGGAATGATAGAGGGTAGCAGACATTGAATTCCCCAGGCTTTTATCTGTGACTGAGAAACGGGCACTAGCTGTGTGTGTAGACTCAGGGCAGGCAGTGGGGGGCAGGGGGCAAGGGGGGTTCGACAGCAGAAAAGACTCCCTGGCCGGGAGTTGGAGGGTCCAAGTGTGATGATGCCCTGTGACTTTCTTAGAGAGTAGAAGGGACTTTCCATGGGGGCCAAAGGAAGGCTTTCCCTGGAGCAAAGGATGACATGTGACTGAAAGCATGTGTCACGAGGGGCTTTTTTTTTTGTCTTTCACTGTCCCAAGGCTTCTTTCTCATGAAGAGCAATAAAGCTGTCAGTTGGAGGAAGTGTGGGACCTGTGTGTGAATAGACACAATGAGGACAGCAATGGACACTCACGCCCCCTAACCTTTCCATCCTCTTACTTTTCCAGGGTTCACTCACTGGTCCAGAGGATTTCTGGGCTCCCTAAACCCCTGGGAACTAAAGTCCTCTGAGAGAGAACTCCCTGGCATTCCCGGGAGAACAGGTTCCTGGCCTGGAGTGAGGCAGGAGGCCTGGGGGGTGCAGCGTGCCTCGGCAGGCCTCCCAGCCGGGAGCTGAGCTCGGCATAGGCTGCCCGGGCAGGCGGGCGGGGCCGGGTGGAGAGCTGGGAGGGCAAGTGCCCCTCCCCCTGGCATCTCCCCCCCCCACCCCCCAACCGAGGAGCCTCCTCAACCGAGGGCAGCCCTCGGCCCCTCTGTTTTTCCCCAGGACCCGGCTCAGCTCTGTCCTAGCTTGGCTCACCACAGGCCGCTCACAGAGCAAGATGTCCGGCCGTGCCTCATCACCGGTATGCCCTTATACTACTGGCATCCCATCCTGTTCTGTGGGTCAGGATGGAAAAGGGCTCTCTCCAAGTCCCCTGGGATAGGACTGGAGTTCACTGCCACCCTCTCCACCCCCAACTCTCATCAACCAATTCAGGGGAACAGGGTCTTGTCAGTAGCAGAAAGAGAAGGACATGGGGAAGGTAGGGATGGACCGTGCAGCCACAGAGACTTCAGAGAGGCTGTGAGGGAACTCATCAAGTGCCTTCCTGGGGGGATTAGAAAACAAGGAGGGCCAAGCTCTATCGGGCGTGGGACCTGCTCAGCACAGAGACAGAGGACAGAAGAGATGAGATGGTGTCCCAAAGGGGGGCATCTTCTCCATCTGGTCCTTTCTTGCTGAGCAGCTGTGCCCTGCCACTGCACATACCCAGACATGTCCTCTGAGCCTGTAGGTGCAGAGTGAAGAGGCGAACACACCCACTTCTTACTCTAGTCTTAACTCAGTCTGCTTCTTTGGACACTGAGAGAGAGCTGGGGCCGGGGGGGGGGCACAGCAAATTCCAGGACTTTGCCTAGTCAGGTAAGGGGCAGAGGGAAGTCTCAGCAGCTGGAGGGGCTTTTGGCTGCTCCCCGAGGGCCTTCACTTCCTAGATACCCCCATTCTAGGTTAGGGGAGCATCTGTGAACTCTCTGCCTGTCTCGGGTCTGCTTGCCACTCCTCTGCTGCAGGGATCTTGAGGCAGAGAAATGTCTCTGGCCCTCAGAGACGTGGGCCTCCAGCTCAGCATCGGCTCCTAGCCACGGCACCTGTTGTCACCTGCCTGCTCCTGCACCAGCTGCGACAATCTCCTTTCTACAAGTCAATTCTCCCCACCGAATACGAAACGGAACGTGCAGGCCCCAGCCCAGGCATCCCGGAGAGATGGCACGAATCGCCAGAGCTGGGTGCCCCATGTCCTACCCAAACAGCCACTCAGTCCTTGGCTGGGGATCTGCCTGCTTGTCTTTGAGCTCTGGCTTTCCAGCTGGGGTCATTATCGCTTCCCAGCCCAGGGTGGGTGCCACCACACAGAGCCACTATGAAGAGCCACCACGCAGAGCTACCATGCACAGCAGGACAGGAGTCCTACACTGCAGCAAGAAGGGTCAAACTTGGAAGACCTGGGCCAGGAAAAAGAGAGAGGAGAGTGTGTAGGAGGGGTTCCCTCAGCCTCCAGGCACTCACCCTGATCCTGAGCCTCCCTTGAAAGACAGTGAGACGCTGAGGAGCACCCAATGCCTTCTGGGGCCCATTAAAAAAGCCAAGCCCCCTCCCCTGCTGGCCTCCACGGCTGACTTGGGCCAGCTCTCCTCTTACCTGCTCAGTGAAGCAGGTCGGCGTGGGGGCCTGGGTCTAGGGGGCCAGGAGCTCTGACTGTCTGTCAGTCCGTCAGCCCGGTTGTCCTGGGTCTGCGCTGACATCAGGTGAGGGGAGGCAGCTGCTGGGTGAGCCAATAATTATGATATCAGCTTCCCCTTGCCCCGAGGGGTTGCTGCCAAAAACGGGGAGAAGAGAAAGGTGACTAAGAAGCTCGTTTGCTCCTTAGCTCTTGTTCGACAGGTACCGGCTCCTGTGCCCGCCCTGGCCGCGCCCGGCCCCCCAGCCCTCCCCTCCTGCACCAGCCAGGGCCCCCAGTCCCTGCCAGCGGGCACGGCCTGTGGCTTGCGGGGGAGGGGGTGGCTCTGTGGCCCCCACCTGCACCCCAGAACAGAGATGTCAGCCCCCACGGGTGGGGCCCAGGCCTGTTGGGACATGCACCTGTGTGTCAGGAGAGCCCAGCTGCCACATGTGTGTTCGCGGAGCTGGTGATGGGGTTCTGGGAAGCAGCACATGGTTGCAACTCTGTGGACCGGCACAGTGTGGACCTGCAGTGACTGGGACCCCTCACGGACCCAGTGCTTTCTGAGAGAGGTGTATAGGGTTGTCCCATCTGCCTGTCGTGTTAACTCTGACTCCTTATGTGTGGAGGTGTGCACCCCCAAGTCCACGTGTGACTTCCTCTACATGTCTGTAGACTCCCTCTACCTGTTTCTCCATGGGTCCTCCGGGGGTTGTCTGTCTGCACATCTGTAACTTTTCCTCCTGTACCCAGGCCTGTGTCTCTCGGCTACGTGTCGGCTTTGAGTTTGCAGCCATGTTCCTCTGCTCTGGGTTACCCTGCCCCATGTATGGGTGTGGGTGGGAATGGAGGCTGTCTAGTTCTGTGTCGTCATCCCCAAAGTGCCTCTTCATGATCTACGGGATGGAAGTATCTGACTGGCTGCTGGTCTCCAGCCCCTCAGGGTCCACAGTGGGGGTGCAGTGCCTGGTGGGTCTAGGAACTGGCCACCATGGGTCCCACCTGGATTAGGCCTAGGGCCTGTCCTTGCTCCTCCACAGCCTTTTGGGCCCCATTTCTGTTTCGTGTCCCCAGACTTTCTCTCCCCCCGTCCCTCCTCTTGTCCGGCCTCTCTGCCTAATTGTACCTCTTCCTGAAGCTAAGGGCCGGTACTGCCTTGTGGGGTCTGGGACACGGTTTCTGGTCCGAGAGTGCAGCAGGCCTGTTCTTCCCATTTACAGTGTCTCCCTCTAAAGACACACTGGCGGGCAGTTCAGGTCTTGCAGCACAAGCACGAATGGACTGAAAACACATGAAGACGTCTTGGGCCAGAGAGTGAGGCAAGAGGACCTGAGTTTGGATCCCCAGCATCCACATAAAAGCCAGGCCTGGCAGGACACACACATAACCGGGGGAAGACAGAGGATCCCCGGCCAGTCAGTTTCGTCAAAACAGCAAGTTCCAGGTTCAGTGAGAGACCCTGTCTCAAAAAAAAAGGTGGAGAGTGAATGAGAGAGACCTGCAACATTGATCTCTAGTCCCCACATACAAATCACCCATGCGTGTGTGCGCGCACACACACACACACACACACACCAATAGATAAAATATTTGGAGATGTCTTGGTTTCAGTGGAGGCTGTTTAGAGCTCAGTAGAAAGATGCTGCCGGTGGCTGACTGTATAGCCATCTGGTGGCTTTTTGAGATGGTTTCACACTGTAGCCTAGAACTCTCTATAATGCTCCTGCCTCAGCTTCCTGAGCTGTAGCATCACAGGCATGCTCCTCTACTTCCGGTTCAATGGGCCCATTTGTCCATGATGGTTAGCTGTGTGGTCTTCCACACCTGGCCATCAAGTCTCATTTTCCTTGTCTGTTTACAAGAGGATTGGAAGGATTAAAAATGTGTGTGTTCCCAGTTCCCAGAATAACACATGGTGCCAAGCTGATGGTCAATAAATGTGCATCTCCCTTCCCTATACTAAGCCCTGAGGTGCTGGGGCTTATTTATTTAAGAAATTGAAGAGAATCAGAGGAAGGACCATCAGAGGAGTTGAGTGAATTTCATTGGGTAGCCAGATAGCAGTTACGTTGGTAAAAGTCAAAATCATTTCTTTTCTTTTCTTTCTTTTTTTTTTTTTTTTTTTTTTCCGAGACAGGGTTTCTCTGTATAGTTTTGGTGCTTGTCCTGGATCTCACTCTGTAGACCAGGCTGGCCTCGAACTCACAGACATCCTGGCTCTGCCTCCTGAGTGCTGGGATCAAAGGTGTGCATCACCACTGCCCGGCAGAAGTCAAAATCATTCCTACGCATCTGAAAACAAGCTAGAAAACAGTGTGTTTCTGCACACTTGTTTTTTTTTTTGGTTTTTCGAGACAGGGTTTCTCTGTGTAGCTTTGCGCCTTTCCTGGAACTCACTTGGTAGTCCAGGCTGGCCTCGAACTCACAGAGATCCACCTGGCTCTGCCTCCCGAGTGCTGGGATTAAAGGCGTGAGCCACCACTGCCCGGCTGTGTTGCTGCACACTTGTAAACTCAGTCTGGAAACCGGAGGATTGAATTCAAGACACACCTGGGCTACAGAGCCACACCTCATATTAGAATTGGAAAGAGACACAGAAGACCCATGTCTCCACCGTAATGACACTGTAGAATGCCCATGAATATGTTTAATAAGAATCAGGAATCCACATGAGGAATCCACAGAGCTTTCTATTGAGCTCTGAACAGCCTCCACCGAGACCAAGACATTTCCGAATATTTTATCTATTGGTTTGTGTGTGTGTGTGTGTGTGTGTGTGTGTGTGTGTGTGTGTGCATACACGTGTGCATGGGTGATTTGTATTTGGGGACTAGAGATCAATGTTACAGGTCTTTCTCATTCTCTTAGGCTTTTACTGGCTGACACGAAAATAAGGTCTACAGAAATATGTGTCCTGTTACAGAACGAGAAAGCTGAACATGGCGTTGTACAGAAGTGGGTTCTTGTCTGAATAACCTCTAAACAGAACGTCTGTTAAATTCAAAACCTATCTTCCTTGGTCCTTAGAACTTGACAAGTAGAGTCTGAAGTCTAAGGAAGAATAAATACATGCAAATAGCTTAGAGCTTTTGAAATTTGCCTGGACAATCTTCAGACTCCCAGTGAGAGCTCACATGAATTTAGGAGCTAGGCATGGAGGTGCAGGTAGAGAATCCAAGCACTCAGGGGGAGTTTCAGTTTGAGGCTGCCCTGGGCTACACAGCGAGACTTTGACTCAAAACTAAATAAAAACAATACTAGCCTGGTGAGATGGCTCACGGGATAGAGTTGCTATCCGTGTGTGAGCCCCAAAACCCTCATGAAGGTAGATAAATAAAACCGACCCCATATAGATGTCTTCTGGCCCCCACACATGTGCCATGGCACACATGCACCCCCACAACAGTAATAAATACATGAACAAAAATCATGCAAAAAAAATCTACCCCCAAATAAAAAAAAACTAAATGTGATTTTGGTATCAAAATAAATAAATGAATTAATTAATGGAAAAGAGTTCAGGATAAAGTAGAATATTTCTGAGAATTGAGCATGTGATAAAAAGCTAACTCACAAGCAGTATGATAAATGGGGTTGAGGTAATAGACCTGAGATAGTTAAGAAAGTTGTCCTATGTCATGGTGCATGTTATGATGGGATGTGGAGGCAGGAAGGTCAAGAGCTTGTGGTTACATGAACTCCTGTTTCAAGAAAACAGAACAAACCAACACAGTGATGGAAGTCGGGTGTGGTGGCTCATACCTGGAATCCTAGCACTTGGGAGGCTGAGGCGGGAAGATTGCCATGAGTTCAAGGCCAGATTGTAGCCTGAGCTACAGAGGGAAACTCGAAAACGAACAGACCAAACGCCTACCACCCCCCAAGCACACAATAGATTACAAAGTGGAGATCCATATAAATCAGTATAAAAATAGAAAATATTTTATTAAATTATGAAATAGAGAAGACACCTTGAAGCATGATCTCAAATCAGGAAGCCATACAGGAATATATTGACAGATGTTACTAAGTAAAAATTCAAAATTTATTGATATTAAAATATAAACAGTTAAAAGACAAAAGTAACACCTAGAAGAAACTGGGGCAACACTAATGACAAAGGATCAGTACTCATTATAGATAAAGAGCTCCTCCAAAGAAACAAATGCCATCTCTCAGAAAAACGGACAATAAAGCACACCTTTAATCCCAGCACTCTGGAGGCAGAAGCAGGAGGATCTCTGTGAATTCAAGGCCAGCCTGGGCTACAGAGTGAGTTCCAGGACAGCCAGGGCTGTTACACAGAGAAACCCTGTCCCGAAAAACAAAAACAAACAAACAGACAAAAAAGTGGAGTGAGGATCTTTCTCTTGGTGACAGATAGGACTGTTGGCTTCTCTCGTCAAGCCAGACCCTCGCTTCTCCCCTAGGCCCAGAAGCCCAATCCCAGCACTCACCTCAATTCTACCATTTGCGTTGTGGACTCAGAAAGCACTCCCAACCTCTAGCAGACAATTGGCCCCAGGTAGTGTTTGAACAGGCCTGGGAAGCCAAGGGGTTAGAACCGTGACCTGCCTGCCAAGCTCTGCCCGGTAGCTAGGCAGGGATGGAAATCTGCCAGATTCTAGTCGAAAAAAGACTATGGAGACCCAAGCAGGAGGAACAATTTCCATGCTTGGAGCACCTGCGACATGGAGCAGGCTAGGGTCATCCTCACCTTCCATCAGAATGGGCCATCCTCACCTTCCATCAGAATGGACGAGTGGGTATCAAGTTATGCATGTGTGTGAGGGATTTGGTTGGGGTGGGGTGTGTATGCTTGTGTTTGTGTGGGTGTGTTTGGGTGCATGAATGGAGGCCAGAAGTCAATGTATGATGTCTTCCTCACTCTCTCCTCGCCTTATTTTCTAAGACAGTTTCTTACTGAATCTAGAACTTATTTGGCTGCACTGACTGGCTGGGAAGCTCCAGAGACCCTCTTGCACTGGGGTTCAGGTGGCCAGCTGCTGCAGTGGACTTCTACGTGATTCTGAAGCTTGACCTCAGGTGACTATCATGTTACCGACAGAGGCTTCTTCCCACTCTCAGTCTCCTACTCTCTCTTTCATTTCAGACACAGTGTTACTCTGTGGACCTGGCTGGCCTCTAACTCTCTATGTAGACCAGGCCAGCCGTGAGTTTGCAGCAAGTCCCCTGACCAGGATTATAGGCATAGTCCACCAGTCTGTCCATCTCTACTTTTGTAGGCTGAGTTCTGCTTTTCTTTTCTTTCTTTCTTTTTTTTTTTTTTGAGACAAGATTTCTCTGTGTAGCTTTGGAGCCCTTTCTGGAACTTACTCTGTAGCCCAGGTTGGCCTCGAACTTACAGAGATCCACCTGCCTCTGCCTCCCGTGTGCTGGGAGTGCTGGAATTAAAGGCGTGCACCACCACCGCCAAGCGAGTTCTGCTTTTCAAAGTGAGTTGAGCTTGCCCTTCCAGACTCTCCATCTCACTGCATTGGTGGAAGACTCGGAGGAAGGTCTGCTGAAGGGTCCTGGGGCAGGCCTTCAGGTAAAGCATGCACTTAGCATACTTGAGGTTCAGGCCCCCAGCACACTGCCCCCTGCTGACCCCAGCTCAGTCACAGTTGGCATGAAATGCTGAAGGCCAGGCTTCATCTCAGAGGCTGGCTGAACGGATCCGGAGGGATCTCGTCACAGGGTGGGCATGCTGGGAGCGGTGGCTCCTTGGTTGGGTGGTGGAACAACTGGACCAGAGCCTCAGGGGAGCTGGCCAGGGAGGTCCGCCCTGTTCTGGTTGGCTGACCCTTGGGAAGTGCAGGGAGTTTCCAAGCTTGGTGGGGAGGGTCTGGGGGGTGGGAGGAGGAGCGGGGCAGAGTCCTCCAGGCAGGATGGCTGCTGTACTCAGGTCCTAGTCCCTCCCCACTGGGGTCAGAGGAGGTCAGAAGTGTCTCTAAGAACAGTGAGTTTTTCTGCTGTAGAATGCACAGGTACCCTCTCTCTCAGGCTTGCTCATGGCCATGGTGGGATATGGAGCTACTGGGTGTGTCTGGGTGTGTCTGGCCCTGTGTGGGCCTCAGCACACTCGTAAGGACTCGTGGGTCTGAGCAGCACCGATGTACAGATGCTTGTGACTGTGGGTTTTGTGACGGTGTGTGTGAGGGGGTTGTGAGTGCACAGGAATGTGCGTGGGTACAGGGCTGAGATCTTCCAGGGCTCTGGGCCAGGGTCGCCCACCCTTCCAGGGTCACCCACTCTTGTCACAGTCTTGCACCCCTTGTTCTTTCAACACCCCTGTGCTGCAGGTTAAGGCTGGCCCTTCCTAGGCCCCCTGTTTCCAGCCAGCCGGGGTGGAGGCTGCAGGCTACCCCTTTAGGCAGTTCCCCTGTTACCTCTCCCAGCCCCTCCCTCCTTCAGAGACTGGGGGACAGAGGACCCCCCCAGGGGGCCTAGTTGGAGGGGGGCTGATCTTGACCTCTAGAGTGCTTCAGGGTGATGAAAACATGGCAATGGGGACGACTTGGCTTGTTCCTGTCTACCCAACCAGCTCTTTTCTGTCTGACAGGCTGAGTAGCAGGAGCCTCCTTGGTCTGGTTGCTATGGCTGCCCATAGAGACTGTTGCTAGCTGGCAGGGGGAGGAGAAGGAAACAGGGACCATTCCTCCCCAGGGTCTCAGGGCACAGGGATGGGGAAACATCTAAAGCTGGCTCAGAAATCTGGGCCTCTTTGCTGAGATTAAAGTGAGGTTAGGCCCAGGAGGGTCAAGACAGTGCCTCATGGTCTCAAAGTGTGGCCCATAAGGCAACTTGGAAATGGCTTTGAGGATAGTGCGTCCTGCTGGCCTCCGAGGGAAGGAGTACTTCTGTGCCCCTGGTACATTCGTTGCTTTATGTGACATTCCCTGTACAAGGCCGCGTGAAGAAACTACGGACAAGGCTCCGTTTGGCAGGCCACGGTGAAGCGTTCCAGTTTCTTGATTTTCCACAGGACTAGGGAACTCATGTCTTGAGTCCTTGAGTTCCAACTGCCAGGAGACACCCCAAGCCTCTGGCTACCCTGTCCCTGAAGACAGCAGTGATGGGGGTGCGCATGCCTAGCAGGGTGGTTGGGGATCCTCGGTTAGCAGGAGCGATCTGCTTGCTGCAGCCTGGAGTAGCTAGGCTGCTGTTATGGCCCTGACCCAGGCTGATAGGCCCTTCCCTGCAAAGGCCAGCCCAGCCCATGTGCTTTATTACCCAGCTAATGATGGTGATTAGGCCGGCAAGGGCTGCAGCAGCCCAGCCCTCCTCAACCCAGCTTGCTGAGGAAGGGAGTGTCTGAGGAGTTGGGGGAGGCTCAGACAGTACCTGCATGGGCCCACCAACTCTGACTGGTGTTAGCCTGGCTGGTGTCCATCTGCCCTAAAAAAAGACAGGGCCAGCAAGCCTACCTGCCCCCGGGCAGGCAGTGTGACCTCAGTTTGCACCTGCCCCTCTGAGCAGGGCTAACAGGGTATAGAGTTGAGAGGGCACCGGCTGGATTTGGTGGCCCTCAAGAGGTTGAGGAAGGAGGATTACCGTGAGCTCAAGGCCAGCTTAGTCTACATCGTGAGTTCCAGGCCAGCCAGGGCTGCATGCAGAAACTGTCTCAAAACTCAAACCAATGAGCAGGCAGTGCCCTGTGTCCTGTAAAGCCTTCCGCAGCCAGGGCTGGGCTTCAGCTACCCATAGTAGCAGAGAAGATCCTTCTCACTGCCCTCCTGGGAGCCCATTGCATTGTTGGGGACTGTCCCCTGAGACCTTGTGTGTGTGTGTGGGCTCACGTGGTTTATGGCTGTACTTCATGTGTGAGGAATGCCAGCTTGCAGGGGCAGTTTGGGGGCAGAGCCTCTCTTAACACACCTCACTCCCCCTGGCATGTTCTGTCAGGATCCATGTCTCCTGGAGATGGCCATATTCTTTCCTGGCTGCTCTCCCTATGGGTCGGGTCCCCAGCTCTGTAAAGATGGTGAAGAGAATGAAATCTTTTCTGTTTTCACAGATGGTACCCCCCTTTTCATTTGAACACGAGGCAGATTGCAAATATCTTTTTTTTCTCTCTCTCTCTCCCTCTGCTGCAGAAGGGAATTGGGTAAGCCTTAGGAAACTCCCCAAATGAATCCCAGGCTTACATGGCACCAACCACACTGAGAGACTTAGGACAGACACAGAGATGGACTTCCAACCTAGGAGAGGTGTTGATGCTAGAATGGATGGTGATGTGGTATCATCCATCCTCACCTTGCCAGATACTGGTATCTGGGGTCTATGAGAGCGTGGCGTGGGATGGGGAAAGGAGGCAGATGCTGTATACTGTCTGGCTCTGGACTCTGAAGGCCACAGCAGGTTTGAGCCTGTTCCTATATGCCTATGTGTCTTATCTAGCTTCCTGTGGGCTGCCATTTTGGATGAGGGTCCATCTTTCTGAGCACCCGGTATGGGTCAGCCTGTCTCCTCCGGTCTAGTGGGACCGGTTTTTTTCCAGCCGGAGGAAGGGTCGGTGAGGAATTGGCAGGGGCAGAGGGTTTTATGTAAATGTCCAGGGAGTGCTCTGGGAACGGGGAGGCCGGTTTTCCCAAAGGCACGCAGAGACTGGCAGCTGCCAATTAGCCGCTGGTGAAGTCACTGCAGCTTTGCTGGGTGGCTGCGCCCACTCCAAACGGCCTGGCAGGGGGTGCGCGACCTCTGCTTCCAGGCCCTGAGCGCCGGGAAAATCACCAGGACTCTACTGAAAAAGTCTTTAATGAACCTTGGAGTTCCCGCTCCCAGGCGCCTCCAGCCCAGAGTTTCAATAAATACAGTGCAAAGAGGTCTGGAGGTTGGGAGACAGAGGGTGGGCGCTGTCACCATGCATAAAACCCCCCGAGGCGCCCTTAGGCCATACCACACACGCGCGTCCCGCACAGCACACGGAAACACGAGCATCTTCCTCTGTACCCGAGAGAGAGAGAGAGAGAGAGAGAGAGAGAGAGAGAGAGACAGAGAGAGAGAGAGAGAGAGACAGAGAGAGACAGAGAGAGAGAGAGACAGAGAGAGAGACAGAGAGAGAGACAGAGAGAGAGAGAGAGAGAGAGGGACAGAGAGAGAGAGAGAGACAGAGAGAGAGACAGAGAGAGAGAGACAGAGAGACAGAGAGACAGAGAGAGAGACAGAGAGAGACAGAGAGAGAGACAGAGAGAGAGAGCACACACACGATCTTTGCAGACACAGGAATACACGATTGCACATGCGCCGGCCGACTCTCCAACACTGGCCCGGGCCTTGGCGTTTGAGGCGCCCTCTCCTGGCTCTGAGGAGTGGCACCGGTGGGCTTTCCCCAGCAGAGCTAGGTGGTAGCCTAGTCTAGAGGCCTGGTACGGTGGAGTTGGACGGGCTGAGAAGGCACTGGCTTGTGTTGGAGTGGGCCCAGGAGGGGAACGTGTCCAGGTGGAAGATGGGGATACTCCAGCTGTTGATGGACAGTGTGATAGCCAGCACCCCGATGATATTGAGCAGGAATCCGGCACGGGCCTAGGGTGAGGCAAACCAACGTGAATCAGAGGCCACTCCTCAGCTGTCAGGGGTGCTCAGGACCCCTCCCATCAGCAAAGCCCTCCTTGGGAAGGTCCGGCCTTCAGTCTAAACTGCAGGGTTAGGCAATGTCTTTGTCACTTATCTGACTACCCATCCTAACAGGGAAAGTGGGGGTTCCTTGTAAGCTTCTGGGGCTTTGAGCCTTGTTTTCTCTTAGGCAATTTCATTAAGTGGGGGTGCGGCCCCTACCCCCCGCCCCCCCCCCGCCCCCGCCCCCGAACTTCCGAATGTCCCCTCCCTTCATTTGTGACCTGGGATTGTAGAACACAAAGATGACAGCTCCTGCTGTCCTCCCACCCTCAGGGCCAGCTCTTCTTTGGGAACCTCAGTGTCCTTCAGCTGCTTTATAGTACCTTGAGACAGGGCAGGTGGAGGGCTGGGGCACTCCGACCTGCTTGTCACTCACCATATCGGACACTTTGAGGCCTCCAAAGGAGAAGACAATGGCGTTGGGCGGCGTGGCCACGGGTAGCATGAAAGCCAGGGAGGCGGCCAGGGTGCAGGGCAGCATGACATAGAGGGGGTGAAGGCAGATGGCCTGTGCCTGGAGGGTGACAGTGGGTACAATTGATCCCGGTCCAGGCTCAGGGAGGAGGCCGGGTCCCAGTTCCTCTGTTTCTTCACTTTGTAGGGGGCTGCTCCACCCCTCCCCCTTCTTTCTGGTCATGAACCCAATTCCTGGGCAGAGTGCTCTGGGTGACCTGGAGAGGGCCCCTTGACCTCTTGGAGGAGATGAATGTGCTGCCCTGCCCTGTGGGGTTGCAGTGAGGGGAGGGGCCCATAAAACCAATCTCAAAGGGGCTGGGGAGGTGTCATCAAAGGCTGTGGGAACACACCTGAGGAGGAAGGGGCTGGGGGACGCTCCAGGGAGCAATTTTACCCCCATCACATCTGGAATGACCAGAACAGGGATTGGGTGGGGAGGTGGGTGAGGCCTCCAGCCAGCCCCACTGGGATACTCAGAGAGTGATGTCACTTGGGACAGGTGACTCAGAGGCCAGAAGGCCTTGGGACCTAAGAGCTCAACATCTGGAGAAGGGGGAACTTTAGGGAGGGGTGCTGTCTCTCTGTGCGGGAGAGGAGGTTTAGACCAGCCACTCTGACTAGTTGGGGGGGGGGGGCAGGGGGCGGGTAGAGAACAGGCAGGAGGGCTTCCTGGAGGAAGCTGCCGTGTCAGCTCACCATGGAGGCCAGGATGGGCAGGAAGAGCGTAGTGGTGGCCACATTACTGGTGCATTCGGTGAAGACGGCAATCAACAGACAGAGGATGACCGCTGTGGCTGATGGCGGTATGCGCTCCAGCGGGGTCAGTTTGTCTCCCAGCCACTCAGACAGCCCTGATCTCTGATGGCGGGAGGGGGGGTGACATAGATGAGGCAGAACGGCCCGGGGTCCCCAGGTCCTCAGCTGGAACTCTGGGAGGCCCTGGCCCTGCCCGCGCTTCGTGGCCCTCGAGTCAAACAACTCTGAAGGAAGTCAGTACCCAGCTAGGTCCAAGGGGGCTCGCTGTTGCTCCTTGGAACCAGTAGGATGGGAGGGGGGGAGGGGGGCGGAAGTTCTCGTGGGAAGCCTGGCGATTTGTGGTGTGACCACCTTGCTTTCCTGACTCTCTTGAAGCTCCTGGATCGCCTGAGCCCTCTCCCTGCCAAGCGTTAGGGCTGAAGGGACCTTGCTTTTGGTAGTGGTGGTGGGACTTGAAGAGACAGGGAAGAGGCTCTTGGGAAAATAGGTAAATCCCAGGGCAGGAAGAGCTCCCGGTCCGTCCCTGAGCTCTGCCATGCCAGGCTGTGGGATCTGATACTAATGCTATGCCCAGCGCTGAGTTCCTCTCTCCTCCACACCAAGCAAAGTGTCTGGCACAGTCTGTGGGTACACTAACCACAGACCCAGGAGTCTCCTGCATCAACCCTTAGCTCAGCAGGATCCGGAATTTCAGCTCCTTTGGATGGAGGGTCAAGAGAAAGACGCTCCGGTTCCTGGAAGACTGTTGTCTTGCGCCCCCTGGAGGCTGCATCTGGTACTGCTTTAAGCCGATGCTAGCATTGCGGGTGCTCAGGCTTATCGCATTGGCTTCAGGAATACTTGACTGGTGTGCGGGTGGGGTGCATCGCTGAGAAAGGCCTACTCTTCTTTGGGCTTCAAGAACCCAGCTGGGGAAAGGTACCTAAGGCTGGTGTGGGACTATCCCAGGGTTTCCCTCAGACAGGCTCTCACCTCACTGCCTTTGGCCAGGGCAAAGCCCCCACCCAGCAAGATCACGACATTCCAGGGCATCTTATCGTTCACTGTCTTCCAGGTGAGGATGGCAGGAGGAGCCTTCAGCTTCCCTGGTTTTTCTACTCCCCAAGCAGACAAGGGTGGTCACCAAAAGTCAGAAGGCTTTCCCTCCCCGCCACTTGAGGCCTTCCTGAGTGGGTTCCTATCAAGTGGGTTCCTATTAAGCAGGTAGAAGGGTGTCCCTCAGTCTCCATCCCTGTAGTAACCCAACTCTGTCCCCAGGTCCCTGTGTCTTGGCAGGTCACCCCAACCCTCTAGGCTTTGCTAGCTCCTGCCGATGTGGTAGAAGGCAGTAGACTATATACCTGCAGGCAGGGGCCGCCGGAGACCCTTCCCAGCCCCGGGTTAGGTGCTTACTTGGGTCCTGGGTCAGTCCTGGAATCTTGGAGGGCATGATGAACATAACCAGGCTGATGAAGATGGCCACTGTCCCATCTGATGCCATGCTGTGGGAGGGGTAGGAAGGAAGACTGAGTGGAGGACAGAGAAGAGTCCCTGCCGCCAACATGCCTGGTGAGAGGCCCCAGGGGAGACATCTTGTCCCTCTCAACTCTCTGCCCTTCTTCTGCCTTCCTTTCCTTGCTCTCTAGTGTGGAGTCCCGGGGAGTCTCCCCTCCTGCCCCCTGGCAGGTCTCACCTTTGCCCATTTTCGTTGGCGAAAAGCATGTCACCCCAGCCTTGGAAGAAGCCTGGCTCTCTGGTGAACCAGAGCACCACCAGAATAATAAAGAGGACGGTGACGGTGATCTCTGCAAAACTCATGGGGCCCAGCAGCTTGTGCTGGGTCTTGATGACCTGGAAGGCTGCTTGTTTTTGCTCTTCCTCCCCTTCCCCAAAGCCAAAGTTCTTCCGGAAGCTGCAGGCAGAATCGGGGGGCAGTGTGTGAAGGGTCTGTACCTGGCATGGGGCAAAACCCTAAGCTCTAGAAGAGAGTCCAAGACCCAGAGAGGCATCATGGCATGGTACCTCCCCACTCCCCACCCCAACAGGGTCTCACATAGCCCAGGCTGACCTTGATTTCCAGGCTTACATTATCATGCCCAGATTATGTGGGACTGGAGCCAAACCCAGGTTTCATGCATGCTAGGTAAACGCTCTACTGTCTTACATTTCTTTTTTTTTTTTTTTTTTTTTTTGGTTTTTCGAGACAGGGTTTCTCTGTGTAGCTTTGCGCCTTTCCTGGAACTCACTTGGTAGCCCAGGCTGGCCTCGAACTCACAGAGATCCGCCTGGCTCTGCCTCCCGAGTGCTGGGATTATAGGCGTGCGCCACCACCGCCCGGCCCCTGTCTTACATTTCTAACCCTTTGTTTTGTTTTCAGCCCGAGCTGGTCTCCATCTTCTGATCCTCCTGTCTCAGCCTCCTGAGCGCTGGGGTTATAGGTGTGTGCCACCATTCCCAGCTTGGGATTGTGTTTTTTTTTTCTTCAACAAGAAAGCTAGATTTTCTTCATCTTCCCTGTGATCACCCTTCCTCTGAAGGGTCTCTTGTGCTGAGACCTTTCTGCCCAGAGTGAGATGGATGTGTGGCCCAGACTCGAGTGTCCTTCAGGTCCTGATTCTGAGCTTCCCTTCTCATGAATGTTCCAGAAACTGCTCCCTTCCCTCCCTGGGTATCCCTGCCAGCCTCAGCAATACCTTCATAGTCCTTAGCCTTTCAGAAGGCTTCGCCCACCTCCTTGTGCTGTTGCTTTAACTCCTACTGGCATTTAGCTTTCCACTTGGATAAATCTTATCACCCGCTGGTCTGTGAGTTTCTCTGGGCAAAGACCATGTTCCACACATCCCTGACTCCTCACAGAATCCAACCCTGTGCTGACTTCATCAACTCCTCCCTTGCCTCACACCAGTTCCCAACCTCAATCCAGCCTCCCTGCACCTGCCCAAGTGATCTGTTCAAAGTACAGCTTAACAACTTGCTGTGGCTCCCCTCTGCCTGGAAAGGATGGATGAATAATGGCTCACACCCCAGTAATACTCAGATCACCCACTCTGGTCTGTGTGCCCAGTTGACATCACTAAGTGATTACAGACTTGAGTTCAGCTGAGCCTTAGCAGAGTCTCTGACTATTTACTTCACTTTAGGGGTTTTAAAAAATTATTTATTTTATTTTATTTTATTTTCCGGAGCTGAGGACTGAGCCCAGGGCCTTGTGCTTGCTAGGCAAGTGCTCTACCACTGAGCTAAATCCCCAACCCCAGGGTTTTTTGTTTGTTTGTTTGTTTGTTTTTTGTTTTTTTGAGACAGTGTTTCTCTGTGTAGCTTTGGTGCCTGTCCTGGATCTCACTCTGTAGACCAGGCTGGCCTCGAACTCACAGAGATCTGCCTGGCTCTGCCTCCCGAGTGCTGGGATTAAAGGCATGAGCCACTGCTGCCTGGCTCATTTTAGGTTTCTAAGACAGGACTTTATGTAAGTAACCCAGGCTGGCCTTGAACTCACAATCCTCCTGCCTCAGCTCCCCAGGTATTGAGATGACAGGTATGTACCAGTTACCTAATCCTTCTCAACACAGGTCTCCAAACTGGAAGGAGGAGTGAGTAACTCAGGGTTGCACGTAGAATAAAATTTACCTCCTTATCTTGGCCTCAAGGACAAGGTCCCAACTCTATGTGACACACAAAGTCCTCTGTGATTGTCCCCTGACAGCCTCTTGCATTTCATTTTTCTCTTTGCACTTCAACCCCCCGGGAAGCAGCATTTTCAGACACACCCAGGTCTTTCCGGCCTCTGTGCTTCATGCCTCTCCTGCCTGGATGCCTTCCCCCACTTCTATACCTGGCTTCTATCAGTCCTGTAAGAATCAACTCAGACCCATGTCCAGGAACTTCTGGAGTGCCTGCCCCCTGTGCCCCCCTCCCTTATGGCTCCCACTGCATCACCACTCATCAGGGCAAGGACAGAGACTGCCTAAGGTGTAGGAGTCCTAGTGTCCAGTCCATGAACAGGCAAACAGAAGGCTCACCTCAAATGCTTCTCTAACTGACTGTGTGGAATCCCCAAGTGCCCATCCTAGGACCATGGAGCATTATGGGAAGGCGCCTGACTGGTGGGGTTGGGGATCGGGGCAACAGGAGATGTGGTTTTTAGGTCTGGAAAGACGGTTTAGTCAGTAAGATGCTTGCCATGTAAGCGTCAAGATCTGAGTTCAGGCCCCAGCCCTTATACATAAAAAATGGCACCAGGAATGCAGAGACCAAAGGGTCCCTGGGGCTCATTGGCTAGTCATTGAAACCTGAATGAGTTCTAGGTTCATTGAGAGACCCTGTCTCAAAAAATAAGGGGGAAAATGATTGAGGACAGCTAATGTCAACCTCTAGTCATCCTACACACTAATATAAACATGTGCACATGCACCTGTCCATACATAAGAACACACACACACACACACACACACACACACACACACACACACACACACACACAGAGACATGATTTTCAATCCCAGAATTCACCATTCCTCCAGACTCAGCTTGCCCATTCCCTGGCATGGGAAGCCAAGCCATTAGAGAGGGAGAGGGCTTCTCATGGCGTGGTCCCCACCTTGTTTGGATGAGCCAGAGGCTCCCAGGGGTGCAGGAGACTGGGCTTCTCTTACCTATGGCACCACTTACTTGAAACCCAGGAAGAGGACCTGCAGCCATATCCAAGCCAACATCAGCAAGATGATCATGGTGGGGAAGGCAAAACTGAACCAGGAAGCAAAGTTCACCACATTGCCATTTTTGGGGAAGAGCCTGATGAAGAGGACATGGACTGTTGTGTGACATCGTCCCTGAAACTGCCTGGTCCCATTTTCCCCTGAGCAAGAGTGCAAGTCCCCATTCATCATGCCCTCCCCCAGTTCAGGCACTCACGAGTTCACCTGGCCTTGGAGCACCAGGTTAGGGGTGGTGCCCGTCAGGGTAGCGATGCCCCCGATGCTGGCCGAGTAACAAATGCACAGGCTCAGGCCCTGGCTGAAGCGGAGATGGTCCTGGGTCTTCTGTACTCTTGACTCCGAAGAGGCAGATACAGCCTGTCCATTATCTATGAACAAGGGAAAGCACATGGGGACAGGTGCAAGGCTAACTGCAGGAATCCTGGCTGGGTCCTGTGGCCTCCAGGGCCCCTGGGCAGTGAACAGATGGACTTGAGTTGCCAGGGGGACAGAGACTGTGCCCAGATTCCGGCATTCTCTGGAGCTTTGGGTTGGGAGTGTTCTCAGACACAATCTGGTTCAACTTCTCTTGGGAAACTGAGGCATAGAGAGGCAAAGAGGGTTACCTAGACCAAGCAGGAGGGATGAAGCCCAGAGCATTTCCTGTTCCCCAGACTTCAGCCCACTTCTCACCAAACTCTTGGATTGCTAGGAATGAAGGATGTGCTAGCACAGGACGCTTAGCTTTGTGGTCAGTATTTATTATTGTTGTTGCTGTTATTATTACTATTTTGTGGTGCTGAGGATAGAATCCAGTGTCTCACACATGCTACATCCCTAGCCCATGGATTTTGGCATTTAATATTTTTGGAACATTACTACTACTACTACTACTACTACTACTACTACTACTACTACCACTACTACTACTACACACATGCATGCACACACACACACACACACACACACACACACACACACACACACACACCACGGTGCACATATGGAAGTCAGAGGACAGCTTTCAGGAGTCAGTTCTCTCTTTCCATCATGTAGGTCCTGGGGCTCAAATTCAGATCTTTAAGCTTGGTGGCAGGCACCATTACCTCCTGACATATCTCAGCAGACTCCACTGGCATTTTTTTTTTTTTTTTTTTTTTTTTTTTTTTTTTTTTTTTGGTTTTTCGAGACAGGGTTTCTCTGTGTAGCTTTGCGCCTTTCCTGGTACTCGCTTTGGAGACCAGGCTGGCCTCGAACTCACAGAGATCCACCTGGCTCTGCCTCCCGAGTGCTGGGATTAAAGGCGTGCGCCACCACCGCCCGGCTCCACTGGCATTTTAAATGTGGGAAAGCCTCAGGAAGACCTGGATGGGTTGGTCACTTGCCTGTCTCTTTCCCCATGGGCCTCTGGGAATAGCAGTCATGTCTGGGGGCAAGGTCTACTTCAGGTCTGGGGGTGGGGTCTGCTTCAGGTCTCTTACCAAGTTTGGTCACCTCCTTCTGGGGACTTGCTTCCTGGAGCTCAAAGGCAGGGTTGTCAGTGCCTTCCTCCACATCCTTCTGTGAGCCTTGAAGCTGCTCTAGAACCGCGTGCCCGATGGGCAACATCATGGCTGTGGTGGCCGTGTTGCTAATCCACATGGAGAGGAAGGCCGTGACCAGCATGAAGCCCAGAAGCAGTCTAGAGGCAAACAGACAGACACACCGCCATTCCAGCTTCCTTCAAGACATGGGATACCGGTATGTTTCTCCCATCCAGAATCACACAGACTCACAGGGCAGGCCGCACTCCAACGATAAGGAGCACTCGGAGGGCAATGCGTTTGTGCAGGTTCCAATGTTCCACGGCGATGGCCACCATCAGCCCCCCAAAGAACAGTACGTTGGTGTCTTTGAAGTACTCTACGCAGACCTGGGGAGTGAGGATGTATCTGAGACTCTGGGGTCTCCTCCCTGATACCACCAAGCTTATGCGGAACAGTCACGACATCCTCACAAACTGGTATTCCCCGGGGATCTCAGAACCAAATGGAAATGGCCTTTGGACAATCAGTCACTCAACAGGAGCCAGGTTCCTGCCAAGCTCACCACTTTTGTCCTCTCCAAGACTGGGAGGCTGTAGCCTGAATCCAGGTGCTTGGAAGAGAACTAGTTCCCTGCTCTTTCTGGACAGTATGTGTGGTCTCTACCAGTATCATCCCTATCACCTGAGACTTGTTATAAACAAAATGCTCAACCAGGCCTGGTAGCTCTGCTGAAACCCCAGGAACAGGAAGAATTCTGGGCTAGCCTGGGCTACACGGCAACACCCAGTGTTAAAATGGAGGAAGAATAAGAGAAGGAAGAAGATGGGGAAGAGGAAGCAAAAAAGAAGAGAAAGAATGGGGGAGGGGGAAGAGGAGGAAAAAGAAAGAGGCGGGTTAAGATGGAGATGAAAACCCTTTTAGATCCGAGTCAGCCCAGAGGTAGGCCTGTCTGTCTGTTTTGCTCCTCAGTCCAGGGCGTTCTGGTGTGATTCAAACTTAAGAGCCATTACATTACAAGTATATAGTCGGGGGCTGGAGAGTCGGGGGCTGGAGGGTCGGCTCAGCAGTTAAGAGCACTCACTGCTCTTCCAGAGGACCTGAATTCGGTTCTTAGTGCCCACATCACAGCTCACAACCATCTTTAACCCCAGTTCCAGGGGACCCAGTCTCCTCTTCTGATCTCTGAGGGTACCAGGCACAAATGTGATGCACATACATACATACACACAGATGAAATACACACATCCAATACATAAATCTTTAAATATCTATCTATCTATCTATCTATCTATCTATCTATCTATCTATCTATCTAGCTGGCCCTCTGTTAGACTTTTGTATATGGGGTCTGCCATCATGGATGAGGCACCCTTGTACAGAAAACACTCAGGCAGAAATTGCATCTATACTGAATGTGTACAGACTTTCCTCTTCATTATTTTCTTTAAAATTTGTTTTACATTTATTTACTTGTGTGTGTGTGTGTGTGTGTGTGTGTGTGTGTGTGTGTGTACATGTACCATGGCTAGAGTGTGGAGGTCAGAAGATATCTTGCAGGAGTCGGTCTCTTCCTCCACTAAGTGGATCCCAGGCATTGAACTCACGGTGTGAGGCCAGGCAGCAAGTGCCTTTATCTGCTGAGCCACCTCCTCAACCCTGTTTTCTAAACAATACATTATAGCAATGATTGACTTATATTTGGGTATCACAAGGAGGGTGTTTGAGGCTCTATGAAAACATCTTAAGTAAGAGAATTGAGAATCCTGGGCTCTTGACATCTAAAGGGTGTCTTAGAAAAAACCCTCACTTTGTCTCTGTGGACACAGAGACAGATGGCAGTTTATCTTTTTGTTTGCTTTTGACAGGGTCTACCTAGATATCCCAGGTTGGTCTTGAACTTAAGATCCTCCTGTTTCAGCCTCCCAGTGCCAGGCTTGCAGCAATGTGCTAGCAGAACCAGTTGTTGGGGGAGTTCTTCCGTTGGCTTTCATCGCCAACTTGTTGCAGGCTTTGTACCTGTCTGGCAAGGTTCATCCCTCCTTTTGTGAAGGAACTCTCACAACAACCACATGTGTTTCTAGAATACTCTCTGCTTCCTCACTGATTGTCTCCTACACCCTGTGCCTTCTTCCATGACCTTGTGAAGTGGCTTCTTTGGTTCCAAGGCTCTAGGGAAGATTCCCCCCTTCCCTGTAGCCTTTCCACCTGTGGATGGGGGTGCTCACCTCAGAGGCATCCATGACACCCATCAGGGGGAAGAGGATGATGGGGAATAGGGCCGTGACAGCCAGGGGCAGGGCCTCGGTACACCACAGCAGTGCCATGAGGATGATGGAGTAAGCACAGTAGGCTTCCTGTGGGCAGGGGGAGAGAGGGAGAGAGAGGGGTTAGAAGGTGAGCTGCATTCCCTTCTGCCCTCCAGAGAAAGCAGGCCATCTGTACCAGCATGAGGAGAGTTTGGGAATGCTTGATTCCCAAGTCCAAGGTCCCCATCTCAAAATGGAAATAAACAAAGAGAAGCTAGGGATGTGGTTCAGTTGGTGGAGTGTTCTAGCACGCATAGTGCATTGTATATAATCCCAAACACCACACAGCCTGTAAGACCCAGCATTCAGGAGGTAGAGGCAAGCTGCTCAGGAGTTCAAACTCATCCTTGGCTACATAGCAAGTTTGAGGACAGCCCAGACTAGACATGAGATACTATCTCGAGTTTGGGTTCATTCATCTTTGTTGTTATTTGTTTTGAAATAGAGTCTCGCTGTGTAGCACTGGCTAGCCTGGAGCTCACTATGTAGACCAGGCTGGTCTTAAACTCACAGAGGTCTCCTTGCTTCTGCCTCCTACGAGCTGGGATTAAAGGTGTGTGCCACCAATGAGACTCCGTGCCAAACAAAAGAAGACAAAGTGTCCTCTTGTCTTTCAGCTTGGGGCCTGGGCATTTTAACAGGCCTCGTGTAGCTCAAGAAGACTCCAAGGTTCCCGGGGAGGCAGCTGAGAAGAGGGTTGTGGGAGGAAAGCATCCCGCCCAGGACCTTGATCCTCTTCGTCTCATGTTTACTTCTTTATTTAGTGGTTCTTGGGTTGGAGTTGAACTTGGGGCCTTGTGCATGCTAGGCAAGCCTTCTGCCTCTGAGCTCTACCCCATGACAGGGTCAGCTTGGTGGCATCTGGATCCTTGGAGCCTCAGTTTTGAAGCTAATCTTGTCCAAGGGAAGGAATCTACTGGAGTTTTGGGAGGAAGATCTGCCTCTTGCTTGGGCTGCTCAGCACCCAAACCAAGGCACAGTTCAATTTTACAGTTTATTTGAGAGCTTCTCCTGTCCTTGCATTGTGCAAAGAATTTGGGGTGACTCTGAGGCACAGACTTTGGGTACCAGAAATTCCCCCCTTTCCTTCTTTAGGCCCACAGGTCCTGACCTCAAGCCTAGACTAGAAGGAGCCAGACATGGGCCCAAGACATCAGGGGTCCAGCCTCCTTGGCCTAGCCTCTCCCAGGGCCAGGGAATGATTAGCCAGAGGGAGGCCTCTGGGCAGGTGTGCCTGCCCAGACTGTTTGCTGAGGAAGGAACAGCGGGGGGGGGGGGGGGGGGGGGGGGGGGGTATAGGCTGTGGGCCAGGACCCTCCTCTCTTATCCATCCAACTGTTTGCCTTCTTTTTTCACTAGGCTCGCCCTTAGCACCCCGAAGCCTTGGTACTCTGATGCTGGGAGAGAGTTTCTTGGAGAGTGAGGAGGAGAGGACCGAGGGAAGAGGAAGTTGTTATTGAGCAACTTTTAGGACTTCTGGGTTGAAAACATAAGCACCATTAAGGTGGGTGTGGTGGTCTCACTTTATGGATATGCCCGAGAGCAAGCGGCTTGCTCAAGGTCTCAGGAGAGCTAAGGAGTGGCAGAGTTAGGACAGGCACTCGGGTTGAGTGGCAGGATTGCATAAGGCCAAGGGCTCCAGACAACACGCCCTTGGAAATAGATAGGAAGGTGCTCGCTCTTGGAGCTGCACCGTGTGCCATGCTCTTGACTGTCTCTGGGCAAGCTCTCATTTATTTAGTGATGCCAGGTATTGATTGAACACTCAACCTCTACCCCTTCTACACTGGACCTGAACTCGTTAGCTCAGGGGTAGGTCCCCATGACCCTTGACCAGAGATCCACCTCCTTTCTCGACCAGCTGGTTTCTGCTGATGCCAGTTTTTTCTTGCTCCGCTGTACTTGCCCCGGACAGACAACTGCCTACCCACCCCTTGGACTAAGGGCAGGCCATCCCCTCTGGACCCTTGTGGCTCCAACCCTAGAACTGTCTGGCCAGAGACAGAAGGAGGTTAGGGGTCACCACTGCTGATTCCAGAAGACTGCCCTGGGAGCATCCCAAGCCGTCTCCCTGCCAAGCCCCGTGACCTGTGGGTTTTGAATGCTTTTCAGTAACATTCAGTTGTTCCTTGAGGTTCCAAATGCTCTCCCCAGTTCACAGATGAAAAGATAAAGATGCAGCCAGTCAGTGGTGGTGGACACCCTTAATCCTAGTGCTTGGGAGGCAGAGGCAGGCAGATCTCTGAGTTCAAGGCCAGCCTGGTCTACAGAGTGAGTCCCAGGACAGTCAAGGCTCCACAGAAAAACCCTGTCTCAAAAAACCAAAAACCAAACCCAAACAAAACACCCCCCCAAAAAAAAAGAAAGAAAAGAAAAGAGAAAGATGCAGATTAATTAGGTCAACACGTTAAAGTCACGCAAATAGTAAGTAGGCAGACCAGGCCATCTGGGTCTTGAGGGTCAATTTTACCCTCCACCAATGCTCAGTTCTTCCCCTTTGCAGGAAGTTCAGACACCCTGTGACTGGAGAGGTAGAGGCACAAACTGGAGTTCTGAAACCAAATCATCACCTTCTCAGGGCCGGCCACCTCCTATTGCCTGGATTTAACAAGGGGCTTTGCTTTGCGCTCTCTCTGTCTCTGTCTCTGTCTCTGTCTCTGTCTCTCTCTGTCTCTGTGTGTGCACACGTGCGTGTGCGTGTGTGTGTGTGTGTGTGTGTGTGTGTGTGTGTGTGTGTGTGTGTGTGAAGGCTAGAGGTCAACATCCAGTGCTGTTCCTCAGGAGCCATCTACCTTATGTTTTGAACCTGGTTTTCTCACTGGCCTGCAGCTTACCTGTAGGCTTGGCTGGCTGGCCAGTGAGCCCCAGGGATCCCATCTCCACTTCCCAGCACTTGGGTTACACCATGCCTGGATTTTTTTTTAAAGTTTATTTATTTATCATGTATAATACAGTGTTCTGCCTGCATGTATGCCTGCAGTCCGAAGGGGAAATCTGATCTCATTACGGATGGTGATGAGCCACCATGTGGTTGCTGAGAATTGAACTCAGGACCTCTGGAAGAGCAGCCATTGCCCTTAACCACTGAACCATCTCTCCAGCTCATGCCTGGATTTTTATGTGGGTGCTAGGGATCAAATTTGTGTCAAGCCCTCACCCAGTATGGGGGTGCCTCATGCTTGTAATCTCAGCATTTGGGAGACTGAGGCATACTCCAGGGCCCATGCCACCCTCCTGCCTAAGCCTTCTGATGTATGCCAGCACACCCAGGTGAGGTGCTTCATTTTTGAGACCTCATGATCACACTGTCAAGGTGCAGCCTGGAGAGCTCAGGGCACCTGTATGTTTAGCGCGTGGCTCCTACCCTCACCCTTGATGGCTGTGCCAGTGTATCTGTTCTCAAAGCCCCACCTTGGCCCTGGTGACTTTAGACCTGTGTCCCTGATCCACCTCCCTAGCAGTTTGCCAAAGCATAGTGAACCTTGCTCGCTTGTTCCTCCTGGATTATGGGTTCCCAGCTGGGATGTGGAATCCTGGGGATCCACGAACTTAGATGGAAGAACTATGCTGTCTCTCTGGGAGCATCTTGTGAAGATTATGAGCATAGCCAGCAAGGTCAGCAGAGATTGTCCTGGCTCACAGATGGCTCCATTGTGGGCCCTCTGTATTATAATGTTCGAACTGATAAGCATTCACTAGAAACCATACCTTACTACACCTTACCATGAATTGCCATACCTTACGAAACCTTATAACACCTTACCAGATATCATCATACCTTGCTACATCTTAGCATACCTTACCATACTTTGCCTCACCTTACCATACTTTGCCCTACCTTACCATCCCTTACCATACATTACCACATCTTACCATATTTTGCCACACCTCACTGTACCTTACCACACCTTACCATACTTTACCACACCTTACCATGTTTTACCATACCTTACCATATTTTACCATCCCTTACCATACCTTATTACACCTTACCATACTTTGCCACACTTTACCATACTGTACCATACCTCACCACACCTTACCATACTTTGCCACACCTTATCATTCTTTACCACACCTTATCTACTTACCATACCTTACCCTACCTTACTTACCACACCTTACCATACTTTGCTATACCCTCCCATACCAACACATTTTACCACGTAGGCTTCGTGCCAGCGTGGCGGTGCATGTGTCTAAGCCTAGTATTTGCGTGGTAGGCAGAAGGGTCAGGATTTTAAGGCCATACTCGGCTACATAGGGAGTTCCAGGCAAGCCTGGGCTACTTGAGACCTTTACTTAAAGCAAAACAAAAACAAACAAACAGTCACATAGGGCCAGAGAGATGGCCGAGTGGGCGAAAGCACTCGATGTCAAGCCTGATGATCTGAGTTCGAAACCTGGAATCCACATGGTGGAAAGAGAGAGCACAAATTGTTCCCTGACCTCCACGTGTACCACGACACACATGTGTGCATACACACAATATATAAACAGACACATAAATAGAAAATAACTCAAAATCCAACAACAAAAATGTAGGCTTTGTGTTGGATGAATTTACCCATGTAGACAAATGACGTGTTCTGCGCATGTCTGAGGTAGGTGAGACAGTTGTCCACGTTAGCTTGTGTTTCAACTAAAAACAAGTTTATGGTCGGGCGGTGGCAGCACAAGCCTTTAATCCCAGCACTCGGGAGGTAGAGGTAGGCAGATCTCTGTGAATCTGAGACCAGCCTGGTCTACAGGGCAAGTTCCAGGACAGCCAGGACTACACAGAGAAAACCTTGTTTCAAAACAAACCAAACAACAACAACAGCAAAAGGAAAACAGGTTTATGAAGCTGAGACTCACCTGCACTATTTTCACTTTTTGTGTGCATAAGTTCTTGTGTGTGTGTGTGTGTGTGTGTGTGTGTGTGTGTGTGATTGAATGTCTTCCTCAGTTGCTCTGTGACTTAGGTTTCTCAGACAGGGTCTCTCACTGAACCTGGACCTTGCTGACTCAGCTAGACTGGCCAGGCACCTAACCTCAGGGATCCTGTCTCCAGCTCCACACTGTTGGGATCACAGGTGTTGTTGGGATCACAGGTATTGTTGGGATCACAGGTGTTGTTGGGATCACAGGTATTGTTGGGATCACAGGTATTGTTGGGATCACAGGTGTTGTTGGGATTACAGGTATTGTTGGGATCACAGGTGTTGCTGGGATTGCAGGTGTTGCTGGGATCACAGGTGTTGTTGGGATTGCAGGTATTGTTGGGATCACAGGTATTGGGATCACAGGTATTGTTGGGATCACAGGTATTGTTGGGATCACAAGTATTGTTGGGATCACAGGTGTTGGGATCACAGGTATTGTTGGGATCACAGGTGTTGTTGGGATCACAGGTGTTGTTGGGATCACAGGTATTGTTGGGATCACAGGTATTGTTGGGATCACAGGTGTTGGGATCACAGGTGTTGCTGGGATCACAGGTGTTGTTGGGATCACAGGTATTGTTGGGATCACAGGTATTGCTGGGATCACAGGTATTGCTGGGATCACAGGTGTTGTTGGGATCACAGGTATTGTTGGGATCACAGGTATTGCTGGGATCACAGGTGTTGTTGGGATCACAGGTATTGTTGGGATCACAGGTATTGCTGGGATCACAGGTATTGCTGGGATCACAGGTGTTGGGATCACAGGTGGGATCACAGGTGTTAGGATTACAGATGTGTGCCACTGCACTTGTTTTTAAACTCAGGCACTGGGGATCTGACTCATGTTTATGCTGCAATCCCTTTACATACTGAGCGGTCTCCCCAGCTCCCTGTTGTCACTATTTTGGGTGACTTTGTTACAGATATTTTGCTTTTGAGACAGAGTCCCACTAAATTTTCCATGGTGGCCTCAAACTCTGGGACTCAAATGACCCTCTCACTTCAGCTTCCTGAGTATCTGGGAATAGGCATGTGCCACCAGGCCTGGCTCTGCTACAAATACTGGATTATCCTATCAGACACTGGCTGCCTGCCCACATCAATTCTAGCAGTTACCTCCCAATCCATCTCAGCATACTGTTTAAACCGTCACTGTTCGGGAATGACAATAGTCTCTATGCCACATGTTTCTCTAAGGCACCAACAAGGAAACACCTATTTTTAAACTGCAGTGGGGTTTTCCTGGAAACCTGGATTCCGAGTTGCTTTCCTTTGCAAGTAATATTCTGGGAAACATAGAAGTGAGGGAGGCCTGATGGCACCTTGACGCACTGTTAAAGGTGGGAGGGTCCAGCTTGGAGCTGGTGCGCTGCCAGGGTTCTGTGAGGTTTCGTGGTTAGGTGCCACCCTTTGGGCAATGCTAAAGACACTGGTGGGACGTTTTCCTCTGCCCCACAGCATGTCTGATTCCAGGTCAGCATCCCCAGCTCCAGGAATGGGGAATCCAGGGATTCCAAGCCACACTAGAGCTCGTTGTCTCACAGATGAGAACTGTGAACGGGCAGCCCTGACGTGATGGCCCAGTGGCTTACATGCTGGTCTCTGGCAGCCCCCTGGGGCTGCTATGTGGCACAGATCCCAGGGGCACAGTTCCCATTTCAGTGGAGGCAGAGCCTGTACTAGGGTTGTCGATGGGCCCAGGACTTAGTAAACATCAGAGCGTTTTGTACTGAGCCCTTTCTGTCCTCTTCCTCGGGCCAGGAGGGGAGCTGTTCCCAGTTCTGGGTCCTCACTGCCACTAAAGCAATGTATTCTTGTCTTAGTAACTATTTTTTGTTGTTTGGGGAAGGGTTCAGTGCTGGGGGGCATGCTCTGCCCGCCCAAGTTCTCTACCACTGAGTCCCATACATACCTGGGTCTGGATGCCTTACACACAACACTCCTATCTTGCCCACTCTGCTCCAGTTTGGCCAGACATTGGTCTCCCTCGATTTCCTCAAGTACCCTATCTGGCCACAGAGACCTTAGCACACAAGTCCCTCTCTTTGGATTTCCTTTTCCTCTTCATTTTGCCTTGTTGACAGTCCATTCCTAGCCCTTAGCTGGGTATTCCCATCTAAGGGGAGCCCCTTCCCATCTTTTTTGAGACTGAGGCTCACTCTATGGGCCCTGATGGGATCTCTTGTTCTCTGCCTCCCAGGTGCTGGGATCACACATCTGTGCCACCTTGCTTGGCAACATTTAGTTTTAGGAAATAAAAGAGTATTAATCTTTGTCATCGGACCATAAACTGTCCACATCTGTTTCTGCCAAAAGAATGAACAAATGCACCACCTCAAAAGATATGATTCATGCCCAGCTTGGCCTCCAGGGAGTCTGTGTGGGCTGGCTAGGTGGGCTGGCCTGCCAAGTCAGCAGTGGGCAGAAAGACTAACTCCTTAGAGGAGCCAAGGTTGGAGGCTTACTGCTTTCACAGTGAAAAGAACCCAAGTCTCCAGACCCGGCTTTAATATCGTGTGTCTTTGAACGAGTCACTTAACCTCTCTTGCATTATTTTTTACCCTAAAAAACACCATGAAGCATCTCCAGCCATATGTACGTGTGTCTCCTTTATAGGAAGAAAAGAAACATTTTTCCTGGTGGGAATAGGATAGGGAGGAAGTGGGTAGCAGGTATGGATGTGTGGAAATGGGATGTACCTAGTGAACAGTGAGTGGGCAGGGTTCATTAGAGAGTAGTGTTGGACTTCCAGAGAATCGGGTGGCTCTCTGAGGCACACGTGGAAATGAGGGTGCCAGAGAAGCCAGGGCAGACTCTGGACCCTGGGGAATAGCAAAAGCAGGGAAGGGCAAGCGCTGTGGACATGATGGCCTTTACCCATCACAGACCCAGCACAGCGCATGGCTTTGAGGCAGGAGCGAATGCCCACAGTCTCAAAGGTGCCTCAGCTTGTTCCTCCTGGTGATTGAAGGTTAACTTGGGGTGGAGATGGTAGGCTTACCGGGAGCCATTTCCACTGTCCCTGAACTCCAGAAAGTGAGGGTGCTGCTGGCAGGGTGCAGGGACATTCTCAGGGCTTGGAGCAAGCTGGGACATTTAGGTGGCAACCTGACAAGCACTGCTGTAAAGGAGAGACCAGAAGAGTGAGGGTCCCAAGGGGAAATGACCTTTCCCAAGTCCTGTACTGCTAGACTGGAGAAGACTTCCAGGGAGGAGATGCTGAGCGGGTGCTGAGGAATGCGTAGGAGTTCGGTTGGTGGGCCATAGTGGTGTGGGGAGAGTAAGTACAGAGGGGTTGAGATGAGGCAGAAAGGTCAGGTTCCTGAAGGTGTGTACACTTGAAAGGAATCCTGTCTGCCTTAAGAGAGATCTGGAACTTTAACTAGAAGACAGGCCCATGGAAATGGGAGGCCTTTGAAGGACTGAAGGAGGGAGAGTGGAGCGCCAGCCCGCCCAGTGTTTTAATTAGATGATTGTACACAGGCTGGGTGAAGTCTGGCAGCGGAATCTGTGCTTAGTACACGCGGAATCTGTGCTTAGGACACGTGGAATCTGTGCTAAGTACACGTGGAATCTGTGCTTAGTACACGAGAGGTTCTGGGCTCTGTCTCAGCCCGAGAAGAAAAAGAAGACGATGAGGGAAGGGAGGAGGGAACGAAGGAAGGCCACGTGGGTGCTAAGGTGGGTGTGTGAGAACATTTGTACCCACATATGGGAACCTCTGGGGGCTTCTTACCCTGTGCAGGAATCAGGACCCCGTCACAGCCTGAAGAAGCCTTGCATTTCCTCAGACTAAGCTTTTAAAACGTACTAAGTAAAACAACCCAGGACTGTGAAGAAAGCCAACTCTACTGAAATGAGGAAAGAACCTCGTGTGTGTGTGCGTGTGTGTGTGTGTGTGCGTGTGTGTGTGTGTGTGAGTGTGTGTGAGTGTGTGTGTGCACGTGTGCATGTGTGCGTGCGTGTGTGTGTGTGTGCGTGCGTTGTGTGTGCGCGTGCGTTGTGTGTGCGTGTGTGTGTGTGTGTGTGTGTGTGTGTGTGTGTGTGTGTGTGAGAGTGTGTGTGATCTTTCCCAGGCATAACAGGCAGATGTTAATTGCCCAATACCTTTGATGACTGCATAGATGAAAATCTCAAACGGGACAATGGCCAGTTCAGCTTTGAAAATTTGTCTCTGATCCACCTAGCTCAGACCCCTCCCCTCCCCCCAATTCCTTTAACTCGCAGCAGGGGTGTGTCCTTTTCCTGTCTCCTGCTTCCAATTCCAGACCAGCCGGAGACAGCCAAGTATCATCCCACCAACCAATGGCACTGCGTGCCCCTCTTCTAGACCCTCCCCATGCCAGCAGCCTCTGTTAGGGACACCTGAAGCCACCATCCACTCAAAAGCCTCCTGTGCCCCAGCCTGCCTTTGAGGCTCTGCCAAAATGGCAGCTACAGCCTCTGTTGGTTCGCGTTTGGGCGAGTGCCATTGGTTCCTCTTGGAATGGCTTCTCCACACTACTTTCTGAGGACCGAGGGAGAGTCAGCAACCTTCTTCTCTCTCTACAACCCCACCCCCACTCCCCCCACCCCCGCATTTCCAAAACAAAGCTCTTTCACCCCCCTCCCCCCCCTAAAAAAAAGGATCTGTTGTTCCAGGTGTGAGCATTCTTGGCCAGGTGTGAGCATCCTTGGCCAGGGGAAGGTTTGGGAGAGGTCACATGCACTTTTATTTTTCTTGGTGTTTTTGAGACAAGGTCTCACTATGTAGCTCTGGCTGTTCCTGGAACTCCCTCTGTAGACCAGGCTGACCTAGAACTCCATTCCATCAGCTCTACCTAGCCATTGAGAAGATGTTAAGTCAGATGCTGATGCAGGTAGGAAATGGCCACTAAGGGAACTACAGATAATTCCGTAATTCTTGATCGGCTACATTCCAACTCTTCACAATCACGAAGTCTTAGTCAATCACTTAGCAAAATCTTAAATACAGCTGTGCCTTTGTCAGAGATACCTCTTTCTCTCTTCCCCCCTCTCTCCTTCTCTTCCTCTTTCCCTTTCTCCTTGTCCAGGTCTCACTATATTACCCAAGATGGCCTTGAACTCCTAGACTCAAATAATCCTCCTGCCTCGGTCCGCCAAGTAGCTGGGACTCCTGGCACATCAGGCTGAAACAGTGGATTCGCAGTGTCACAGGATTGTTAACAAAGCTTTGGGGACAACTCCTGACATCACAGTTTGCTCCTGGAGCTAGGTCTGCTGTGTCTGCAGAAGAGTGGACTCAGTCAAGCTGAGTGACGTGAACTGGCATTCCCACAGTCCTCTGCGAATTTGGTCCTCACAGAAGCCGAGGGGCCCATCTGCACTGTAACCAGCTTTGACCATTGAAGACTCTGCCTTCCTTCCCACAATGCTTCTAGAGGTGCTGGTGAGCCAGGTCACGCTTTAGTAATCGGTGTAAAATCTTACGTCAGAGTACTTCCTATCTCTATTTCAGGGACCTCCTGGCTTTTGGGGGCGGGGAGTCCCCTTTCAATCATCCTTCCATGTGAAACCTATCTCCATACATCCCAGGTGCCTCTCTCTGCCGCACCTGGGGACCACAGCTCACCACTTGGGGCTATGTGACAGAACACACTTCCCTGTTTCATAGACAGGAGCATCTGAGGCCCTGGTGGGGCCAACAGCTCATCTGAGCAGCTGTGGGAAAGTGGGAGTCCACACAGGGCCCAAGGCCTTCTATGTTCTCTGGGAGCCAGTGGCAGACAGGAAGCCATGTGGAGTTTATGGAGTCCTAGAGATGGGATAATATGATGCTGGCTGTTGTGTCTCCTCCTAGCGTTGGTGATCAGAAGGTCTGTAGATAATGTGATAGCATATACTCCACACATGCTCTGAAGTGCCCTCTGTTATCTCCCTGGCTCCAAAAGTCATCCTTTGTTCTCTGCATCCTGGTTTCTCAAGATAGAGGGTCTAAATTCCTTGTACAGATGTCCTCTACCTTTGGGCTTCTGCTTGTCCTGAGGATGCTTATCACCAGTTCTAAAGTGCACAGGACTGTGCGTCCTGTGCCCACGATTAAGAAACGCTGCTTTCCAATGATTTACTAAGTACAGAATCTCTGTTTTGTGTGATGGAAAACCGCCACAAATGGACAGTAGTATCAGGACATAATATCATGACTGTAATAAATCAATACAATTAATGTAATTAATGAATATCATAAATATAATTTTTGAATAATAATAAAAAAAAGAAACGCTGCTCTCTTCCGTTTTTAACACAAACATGTTCATCTCAGCTGATCTCTGGCCAACATGGCACCATTACTGTTTTCTACAGATGACCTTTTTGAGTTCCAAGAGACTTTTGCATTTTTGATTGACGTTTATAGAGACATGAGCACGCTATTTACCCCTTATTGCCGGAAGCACAAAGTCCCCATTTCTTCCCCAGCTCACAGGGCTGCCGTAGGCTGCCCTCTCCCTTCCTTTCTGAACTTGACTGTCATGAAGTTGTAACGGCACAGGCCCCTAGCTCAGCACTGCCGTTTGCCCCGTCAGCTTGCCAAGCTCACCCCTGTGTGAGCCCTTGGCACCTGCTGCAGGTTCGGCCTGGACACCTCTTCAGCCAGAGCTGGGTTGAGCTGGCTCTTACAGCCACTCTGGTCCTAGGGTAACTGTCCACTCCCCGGGAGGCCCTACTTGAGCCCTGTCCCGAGGGCAGCTCCTCCCCAGGTCGTATATGGAGACACCTGCCATACTGCTCCCACAGCTTGGGCAGCGCACATTCTTGTGTGTGTCCTCACGTCACCCCTATAGGAATGGCAACTCCCCCACATCCTCTCTCCAGAACACACAAACGGTACCTGCCCCACAGCACTGAGTACGAGGCTCACCCACAAGGGAAGAGATGAGTGGGCACGGGATTTCTGCCGTACAGTGGTGCTTGTGCCTGCAGGGCTGGACAAATGCTGCGCTGTATGCCATCAGCTGGCACTCTCTAAGGGGACAGCAGCTAAGGGGTTGATGGTCACTCTTTTCCCATAATGGCTACTGCTGGCCTCATGCTTCCCCACTGCCTGCCCTCTGGGCCTCTGGCAGCTGTGGTTTCCCCCCCGGCCTTCAGGGTTACTCAGTCTACCTCAACTCCTTAGGAGAAGCCACTGCCTGCTCTGAATGCTTCAGCCCCCTCGCTACATCTGTGTGGCACAAACACCTGTCTTCTCCTCCGGACCCTAGCTAGGTCAGGGGCAGCACAACTGTGTTTTTGTCCAGTTGCCCCTGGGAAAAAGCAAGCGTGTCCCAAACGTTGGTGACAGAGGGAACGTGGCACACTTGGCCGGGTGGTCAGGAATGAGAAAGGCTTGAGAGGGGACGTAAGGGGCCCCTCTCGCCTCCCCAGACAGCCTCAGGCAGAGACCCCAAGATTACTGCCTCCACTTTTTTTTCCCTAGATGGCATTAAAAGCAAGTTACATCCTCCCTCTGGGCCTCAGTTTACATGTCTGTGGAATGGAGACAGTAGCAGCAACATCACAGTGGAGCAGAGGCCTCCGTGGGAAACAAGGGCGCTAAGGTTTCGAGGCGACTGGCCTGATGCCAAGTGCATAAAACAATCCAATAAATATTAGCTATATAATAATAATATAATAAATACAATAAATAAATTACAGAGGGCTGAGCTTTGGTGGGGGCTCTCCTTCCCATGTGAGGAGCCAGAGCTAGGAGGCTAATTTTTTTTTTTTCTGGAAAGTACTTGGACTATGTTAAGTACTATATTCAATATTTGTTTTTTTCTTTTATTTATTAATTTATTAATTTTTATTAAGAAATTTTCTATTCACCCTTCATACCACCCACAGATCCCACCTCCTCCCTCCTCCCACCCCCAGCCCTCCCTCCCAAGCCACACCCCATCCCCATGTTCTCCAAATCAAGGTCTCCCAGGGGGAGTCAGCAGAGCTTGTTTAGCCTAAACTGTTTGGGGGACACCCAGGTGGGGTGGGGGGATCAGGATCCATCCTTGGTGCATGGGCAGGCTTTTGGGAGCCCGGTGCCTGCGGTGTGGCACCTTGTGCAGCCTTGGTGTGGCAGGGAGGGGCTTGGACCTGCCTCGGCTGGGAGGCTAAGTTTAAGTTCATGGGCTAATTACAGAGAGTAAGACTCAATAGGAACTCAGGAAATGTTTTCCCTTTCCCCACATCCCTTCATTTATTTACCTAACAAGTATTTTCTGGGCATCTTGGATACACCTGGCCATGGGAGTCTGCAGAGAGTCAGCCAAAGTCCCAGCCTCAAAAAATAGGAAGAAAGTAAACCAATATACAAGTTTTTTGTTTGTTTGTTTTTTGTTTTTTTTGTTTTTTGAGACATGACCTCATAAATCCCAGGCTAGCTTTAAACTCATTGTGTAGTTAAGGATGACCCTGAACTTCTGATCATCTGTGTCCCAACCGCTGTGATTGCAGGAGTGTGCCACCACGCTGTTTCTGCAGTGCCGGGGACTAACCCAGGGCTTCATACATGTTAGGCAAACACTCTCTACCCACGGAGCCACATCCCCAGCCCCAGACACATTCTTTTAAACAGGGACTGCTCTGTAAATAAAATGCCAGAATGACTAGTGTGGGGCAGAGAGCTTCTGAAACAGATTTAAGTGGAACTGTAAAGGAGAAGAATGCTTCTGGGAGAAGAGCCCAAGCAGAGAGGAGCCCCAGGTAGTAGAGGTGAGATGCGGGAAAGGAGTCTGGGTGACTGGTCTGCCGGTGTGGAGCCTCAGGGACTGGGCATCTTAAGTTAAGTAAACTTGATTTCTAAGTTTAATGGGAAGGCAGTATGGAGTTGGCAGGAGGTCTTGGGGATCCCCCTGACAGTAGGGTGGTAGGTGATGTCAGGCAGCCAGTGACAGGTGATAAAAGACAGAGTAGAGAGACTGCCCAGGTGGGGACTGTTGCCATTCAGAACACAGGTCTCCCAGACTTCTGACAGTTCCACCTATGATTTCCTGATTTTAGGGAGGTGCAAAGGTGACGTACTGATCTTTCCCCAGACTGGTGACTTGTGGTAAGTAAGATCATCTGAGGTGATATGGGGTGGTGGTAGCAAACCACAGCTGCTGGGCAGAGTAAGGAAGAGCTACAAACCATGCCTACCCCCAAGCTGCATTGCAAGGCTGTGGTTAGTGGGTGGGTGTTAGTAGGCACACTCAGTGTGTTTTCCACTTATAAAAGTATCAACCTAGGGTGAGTTTACTGGCACTCGGTCCGATCATAAATTGGAAACATTTATCGGGTGTTGAGGGGACAGTGAGTGCACAGGCCCTGCTGGTGTGTGAGCAGATGGAGCAAAGTGACCATCCAGAATGACCTGAGTCATGGCTGGCATTGAAAGGAAGTAAGTTGACACATTTCTCAGTAAGACTGTGGGAAGAGTCTTCTGGAGATGGCAGTCTGAGCTTCGAGTTGGATGGGGAGAAGCACAGGCTTCATACAGAGAAATATCCGTGTGGACCGAGTTAACGGGCTAATACAGTTGTAGAGGCTAGAGTAGGATCCTCCAGGACTTGTGGGCACAGAGACACTTAGGGGTGGTGGGTGGGGTTCTTGTTTTGTTTTTGAGGTAAGTTCTCACCACTCAGGCTGGTTTTGAGCTCATGATCCTGCTGTTTCTCGGCCTTGCTGAGATTAGAGGTGCGCACTACCACACCTGGCTAGGGAGATGCTTTTCAAATCATGAGACAGCATACAATTACCTGGCCCGGAGTAGGGAGGGGTGCGGGGGGGAGGGGCACAGGAGGGGTGCTGGGAAACCCACAGAGAGAGAGTCTGGTGGAGAAGGAGCCTGGGAATGGCATGTGGGGAAGGCAGAATGAGGTGTCATCGAAGTCAAGTGAAGACAACATGGTAAAGAGGGTGTGACCAGCTGGGACAAATCCTGCTGCAGGGTTGAGAAAGGTAAGAATGGGCTTTGGGTTGGGACCCTGGAAGCTGATGGGAATTTGAATAGCAGAGTCAGAGGAGATGGGAGAAAGCACATGGGTATGCATTCAGGCACACTGAGGCTTGCTGATAGGAACGACATAGAGGAGGAAGGCGGGACCAGAGAAGGAGTAAATGGGAGCTGAAGGAAAAGGTCTTGTTTGTTCCACATGAGACACATAATAGCTTATTTATATGCTGATGGGCTCGGTCAAGCAGGGAAGGCAAAATTGATCATATAGAAAGAGAATTCCTGAGTGGGGTGGGGACCCAAGGCCCAGAGGTGGGCCTGGTCTCTCAGGATCGTCGATTGAGTCAAGAGAGGGTAAGCAGAGCCTGTGTGCCAGAGGCAGGTGGCAGGGCCAGCCAGGCACAGTGGGCAAACTCTGGAGTTCCTAACACACTGTATTTCCACCAAGAGACACAGCTTCCCACACCCACTCGGGCTTTCTCCACCCTGTGACCCTCTCTCCGAGCTGTGTGTGCTTCTCTCAGGATGGTGGTGCTGCCACACATGTCCCAGCCTGTCTGGAATCTAGCTGATAGATTCCCGGCATAGAGACGCCACTGGTTTTGGTCTGAGAAGGTCATCTCAAAAATCAGTCAGGCTTTATGGCTAGGCAGGTGTTGGGGGCCATATCCTGGGCCTCCTTCCTCAGAGATAACATAACCTAAAGGCCTTCCTTGATTTCCCTATCTGTAGCAGTAAGTAGTGGTTCATTGGGCAGTCCTGGGGGCGTGGGATGGTCCAGGGCCAAGACTCAATATCAGCCTTAGAGACAGGGCCACACCTCCAGCTCTGCCTTTTCAATCCACGCCGTTTGCAAAGGCAGCTAGACTGCCAAGTGAAGGTATGACCTCTTGGGGGCTTCCTTCCCAAAGCTCCGGGATCATTTCACTAAAAATTATGGATTTCTGTATGTTTACAGGTCAGTTACTTATTCTATTTCTACCTGGGAAGGCATAACTGCCCGAGGCCAGCTCTCTCCTACTCTCCTTCTCAAAAGCTCTTGCCTCTTCCTGTCCCTGGCTGGCACTGAGCTCAGGCTGAGGGAACACACAGTAGTTAGAGAAACTCATCCGTCCGATCCTGCATTTCCTTTAGGCAACTGCCTTTCGGTCCTCAAACCAGCGAGCTCCAATGTCCCCGAGCAATTGGCACAGGGACTTTGGGTGCTGAATGCCCTGCAGAAACCACCCTTGGCTCCCGGGAAGACCAGGAGGCGGTGGCCTCACTTTTTGGGGAGAGGAAGTGAAAAGGGAATCCTAAGGATGCCCCCTCTTTGGCCCCAATGATCTCTCCCTGCCGCCTCTAGAGTTACCTATGCCAAGGGAGACCCAGCAGTCCTTACCTTAGTTTGGACAATGATTGGCAGAGGCAACAGGAAAATGGGCAGACATAGTACAATCAAGTAGGAGCGATAGGCCCATAGGCCCTGCCAGCAGGTGGCCATAGCGCGGACCAGCCGGTGGGGGCTGAGGCTGCTACAGCAGCTGCCTCCAGGAGTCTCGGAAACTGAAGGACTGAAGAGGCTGTGAACAGTAGGTGGCCCGGGGCAGCTTATATAAAGGCAGCTGAGTGTTAACCATTGACCCACCCTGGCAATCAGAGTGTTTTTGGAATCAGGAGGTGGGAGTAAGGAGGAGGGACGAGGCGTAACAACCAGGAAGACTTAGCGCGGCCAGGGAAGGAAAGACAAGAATGAAAAGCTTCAGGTTACCGGAGGAAAGCTGCCCAGACTTCACTCCTGCTGGGCACAGAGGCTGCTGGGGGCACTGGGCTTGAAGAGCCCCCAGCCAGGGCTGTACAGGACAGGAGCCAAGCACTCCCTCCAGCCCAGCCCACCTCCAGCCTTTGGATACCCAAAGCCAAGTTCTCCAGCTGAGCAGTTGACACATGACCCTTGGAGCTGGGCGTTGCCCCTACCCTGCCTACCCAGGCATCCCGTCCTCAGGAGTTCCAAAGCCTAAGATCGGTCCTGGGAGGCCTAGGGGCATCTGGCTAGCTAGCAAGCAAGCATGCCCCCTCCTTGTAGTTATCAAGGAGTCTGTCAAAGTCACAAGTTCTTCGTACCCTTGCACGAGACTGGCCCACTGACTTACTCTAGCCACCAACCGCTTCCTCATTCTGCAGTAATCTTTTCTTGTGTATGCTGAGCATTGATGTGTGATAGGTAGACAATAAAGATTAGTTTCTTTCAGAATCTTCCTGGTCCCCACCCCCTAACTGCCATGGGAAAACAGCAAATATTGCTTCATATTCTATTTACATATTCAGTCATTTCATACATCAGCCAGATATCTACCCCACAAAGCCTTTGGCACCAGTCATGGGCACTGTTTGGTGTTGAGGATACAGAGATTAACATGCTGCACATGAGGGCCTGATGTCCCCAGCATTTAGTTCCCACCACTAGGTGGTTACTGTTCCATTTTATAAGTGGGAATACTGAGGCCTGAAGACACAGAGCCAGGCAAACTTCAAATATGTTCTGTAAGTACCCCAAGGTGGGGGGTGCCAACCCTGTGTGGGAGCTTGGGAAAAGAGTGAGCACTGGAGACATCCCAACAAGGATGCCTCGGGGAGAGCCTGTGTGGGTCCAGGCTCTAGAGTGTGGTCACAGGGCAGGAGGAGGTGGGGCACAGGACACAGCAGGGAAGGGCAAAGTGGGACTTAGATGGTGGTGAGCAGGCAGTGGGTGTGCTGGGGGGGGAGTGCTGGGGTGCATACTGCAGTGTGCAGCATCTAGCTGGAAATGTCTCTCATGTGCCCTTATCCCTCCTGGCCCCACACTGCACACAGTAGGTGTTGGATGGGTATTTCTGATCACATCACAGTATGGTGACCTGTGGGTGCCAGGCTAAGAAGGTAGGGTGCCAGAGAGACTGTTTTAGGTGGGGACACAGTCTGACAAAGACATGTGTGTAGAGCTGAGGACAGTAAAGCCACACGGTGCACCTCAGAGGATGGGATTGACAGCTGTCAGTCATGTTTTCAGGCTGTTAGGCCACCAACGCACTCCTGGACCCAGTGGTGGTGGTGGGGGCGGTCTGTGTAAGAGACACCCCCAATGCCTTGCAAGATGATTGCGGAGGTGTGAATGGGTCCGGGTTGCAGAGCCAGGACGGATGAGAAGTTACAATAACACAAACAGCAGCCAGCTCCCAGGCCTGGCTACTCCCGCAGAGCTACCAAAGTGAGCAAGAGAAGGCAGGACCGCAGACAAAGAGTTTCAGATGCGCAGGACAATACCCTGATTCTAGTTCTCCTAGAAGGAAGCCTCTCCCATGGCCCAGGGCTCTGGAGGAGCCACCACAGCCACCAGGCTGGGCTCTCTTCCACCAAGAACAACATTTACGACTTGTAAAATCTGTACCCTAATTCTCCTCCACACCAGCCTAAAGCGTAGGCTCAGAGCAGTGAGGTCAACTGTCTGGTGTCACCCAGCATGGGCATAAAGGAAGTCAGGTTAATTTTCCGGTATTGCCTATGCCCTTGGTTCAGTCATCTCCATTGTTCTGGACTACTTTGATGGAGCTGGGACAGAACTCAGTATTTCCCATAGTGGGCTACTGTTTAAACTGTTTCTCCCAATAATCCTCTTCCATGCCACGGACTTTGGGGGCCTTGGTTGATCCTCTCCCTTTTTCTCCTCCTATCCCTCCTCCTCTTCTTTTGGTGTGTGTGTGGTTATGCATGCATGTGTGTGCATGTGTGTATAGACATGTGGATGTGTGTGAGTGCTCACATACATGTGACCAGAGATCAACCCAAGATGTCATTCCTTAGCAGCTGTCCGATCTTGTTTTTAAAGACAGGGTCTCTCGCTGGTCTGGAGCTGATGACGAGGCTAGTCTGACTGGCCAGTGAGTCCCTGAGATCCTCCTCTGTACTCCAACACTGGGGTTACAGGTGTGTACTCTAGCCCAGATTACTATTAGTATTATTTAGAGGGATGCTGGGGTGAACTCAAGTGCTCGTGGCTGTGTGGCAAGTGCCTTACCGAATGAGCCATCTCTCCAGCCCTGCTGCTGCCGGTCCTTTAAAAACAAATGTATTTTAGATTTATTTATTTCAGGCATATGAGCGTTTTGCTGCATGTATGTCATCTGTTCACGTTCATGCCTGCTCTTCAAAAGAGAGCATCAGGTTCCCTGGAACTGGAGTTCTGGATGGTTATAAACTGAACCTCAGAACTCTGCAAGAGCAGGCAGTGCTCTTAACTACTGAGACATCTCTCCAGCCTCCTCCTCTGATGCTCTTTTTGAGGTTCAGTCCTGGAAAATGACTGAATCAGAAGGACCTAGGCACCTCAACCCCATGATTAATTTATCTCAAAGTCAGCGTCCCAAGGGTAGTGGGAAGCCTCCAGCTGTCACACATATCACAAGAACTCACTCCTTGCTTAGCAACTAAGCCAGGGCCCCACCTGCAAGGCCTTTTTCATTTTCGAAGCCCTGCCACCATGCCCTCCTTCAGTAAATGTTCCGTATGACTTCTGATGGATCATGGGCAATATAAGTAGGAGACCAGCCTTCTTCAGTCTTTGCTGGGGGCCTTGCCTGGGCCAACCTTGTGTCCTATCTTAGGGGAAAGTCAGAATCAGGTAACACCTGCCTCGTGCTTTACCCAGTGGCCTTCCTGGAGAAGGCCATCAGAGACAACTGAAAGTCTAGGGGGATAGGAGATGTGCACAGATTGTAAGAGATGGCATGTCCTCAAAAGTAAATGGCTGATAAGCTGGAAGTAGATCTGGACTGAGGGGCGGGGGGAGGCAAAGGTGGTTCTTGGCAAGTTCATACCTGGACAGGTGTGGGGAGGACATTCAAAGGTCCCAATGAAGCCCCGAGAATGTTAGGGAAGGCTAGATACACCAACACTTGAAATGATTCGTAGGACATGGAACTGTGCAGTCCAGAGCAGAGAAGGCCAGATGAAGCCACCACATCTTGAGAGAAGAGGGCAAGTATGTTCTCAAGGGCCAAGACTGGACCACAGATCAGGGAAGCTGGGAGGGTGCTTGGGGCTGTTGTCAGGAAAACCACTTCCTCACCGAGAGAAGCATCTTCCCACAGACCAGCTTGCTCTGAGAGGGTAGGAAGAAGGGAGTGAGGCGTGGGTGTCCAGCTACAGCTCGGAGGATCCTTGACCATCCTGGCATCTTCTATCGCCTCTCCCACTGGGTCCACACAACGTAGTTTATAAATATTCATATCCACCCCTAACCCTACACCTGACAAAGTGCTCTGCAGGTGATTAAATGGTCCTGTGGGACCCATTGCTGGCTTTGCTCCTAGGCTTGGTCCTCATCATCCCTGCCTCTCACTCAATAAGCCAGATTCTGTTTTCAGATCCCTAGCAGGGCTCTGTATTCCCTAGTCTCCAGGAAGTTCCCATGCTCTGTGTCGTTTAGGCACATTGTCTGTGTCTCCTCCTCCCTACTTTACTGGTTCAGTCTTGTTGATCTTTCAAGTCTCAGATGAAGACTGAACTTGCTTTGTGAATCCTCAGCACAGACAGGGTGAGGCAGGGCCCCTGTTCAGTGCCCTGGATCAACTCCATCAAGGTATGTATCAATCATACCGCACTGCATCTTCTCTTATGTGCTGTGAGGGGCCTCTACCAGACCACGCTTCATCAAAAGCTGGTACCCAACAGATGGATGTTGACTGAATGCATGGGTAGATGATAGCTGGATAAGATAGTATTCCCATGAGATAATCCCTAAGGTTCAAGCTGGAGAACTAAGCCCTCTTTCTAGCACATACTGGAGCTTGGGTAGGGTATGTTGGGGTCATTGGTCACACAACAGAGAAAAGAAGTGAATGGCTTTTTACCTCTGTCAAGATCCCCATGGGGAGTGAGAAAGTAATTTCTGGAAGCAAGACCACAGTGAACTCGGATTCATTTCTCAAAGGGACCCACGGCTCATCTACACACAATCAGGCCAAGGACCACCTCCCTGAACTGCCGGGAAGCAAGCCCCAAGTTGTCTTTCCCTGTGCTTGTGTAGAGGCCAGAGGCAGAGGTCAGGTGTCTTCCTCAATCACTCTCCTCAGGAGTTTTTGAGACAGGCTCTCTCACTGAACCTGGAGACAGGGTTCCTCACTGATTTGGGTAAACTAGGTGGTCAGCAAACCCCAGGGATCCTCCTGTCTCTGCATCCCCAGCACTTAGAGGACAAGTTGTGTGTCATCACATTTAGCTCTTCATGTGGGAGCTGGGGCTCTGGACTCAGTCCTTATGCTTGCACAGTAAGCATTTGACAGACTGAGCCGTCCTTCAGCTCCCCCTCCTCCTTGAATCCTCGCTGCCCAGCTCTTTTTCTTTGGGGGCTGGGGTTTCTGGGGAATCCAAACCAGGGCCTTCACATACTAGGTAACACTCTACCTTTGAGCGACATCCTCTTCTGTTTTCATTTTTCTGTTTTGTTTTAATTTTAAGAGTCAGGTTCTCAGTAAGTCACTCAGGCTTGTCTTGTGCTCACTCCGTAGCCTAGGTAGGTCTGAACTTCTGATCCTCCTGAAGATCTGAGAGTTCTGTATTACAAGGTCTGCTATGCCAGGCTGTTTTTGAAACTGTGATAAGATAAGCATAATATAAACTATTATCTTGGCCGGGTGGTGGTGGCACATGCCTTTAATCCCAGCACTTGGGAGGCAGAGGCAGGCTGATCTCTATTAGTTTGAGCCCAGTCTGGTCTACAGAGCGAGTTCCAGGACAGGCACCAAAACTACACAGAGAAACTCTGTCTCAAAACAACAACAACAAAAAACCATTATCTTTTTTTCCGTTAGTCCATACACTTTATTATTCTGTGTCAGTTCTCTCTCTACACAGCTTCTATTCTGCTCTCATGCCTGGCTCCTTTCTTGCCTGATTTCTCTCTACATTATCTGCTGTCCCCTCTAAGTACTATCTTAATTCTCTCTTCTTAGCTCCACCCAATCTAGGTTCTCATCCATCTAGTTGCTTCCCATCTCAGCTCCTCTCCCATCTCCTTCTTTCTCGTCTTGTTCTTCCTCATCTTGTTCTTCCCCATCTGGCTTTTCCTCATCTTCCGTCTTGTTCCTCTAGCATTCTCTTTTAGCCCTTCAATCTAGTTCTTCCCATCTAGTCCATTCCTCTCCAAAAAAAAACTATTATCTTAAGCACTTTTCTGTGTACAGGGCAGAGGTGTTAGGTACATTCAAATTGTTGCACAACCAACTTCAGAACCTTTCCGTTTTGCAAACATGATACTCTACACTTATTAACCAGCCTCCATTCCTTCCTCCCTCACTTCCTGGCAACTGCCATTCTTCTTTTGGTTTCTGTGAGTCTGACAGGTCTTGACACTCCCTAGGAATGCAATCATACAGTGGTTATCTTTAGCTGACCAGCTTATTGCACTCAGCATGATGTCTCCAGGTTCATCCATGATGTACCAGGTCTCAGAACATCTTTTCCTCTGAAGGTCAAATAATGCTCCATTGTAGATCTGCACCATATCTACTCATCCATCTATCTGCCAATGAGTGCTTCTTTTCACCTCTGGCCTATTGTAAACATCGTGGCTATCATAATGAGTATTCAGACATCTGTAAGAGTCTGCTTTCAATATTTCAGGCTGTGTTGATAGGATTTAAATGCAAAATGTCCTCTACAGACATCGTGTATTTGAACACTTGCTCTCCTGCTGGTGACACAGTTTTGAGAGGTTGTAGGACCTTTTAGACATGGGGTTCAGTTGGCAGACAAATGTAAGGGTGTAGGGGTGAGGCCAAAGGGTTTATCATGCTAGAGATTGTCTAGACAAGCGCTGCAAAACAGCTGCACCCCTGCCTTTTTATTCTTATTTTTATTTTTTTGAGACAGAGTCTCACTAAGTTGCCCAGACTGGATTTGAATTCATGCTGTACCTCAGGCAGGTCCCCTTTCTGTTTGTACTGTCTGTTCCTGATTGACCACCAAGATAAGACTAAGGTGTCTTGTGTTCCTGCTGATATGGAGTCACCTGCGTCCACACCTTCACCATCGTGGTGGACTGTGTCCCCTCAAACTGTGAGCCAGATAAATCCTTCATCTCTTTATCTGTCTCTTGCCAGGTGATTGGTAACAATACTGAGAAAAATAACTGATACAGAAAATCGGTACCAAAAAGTGGAGTTATTGCTGTGAGAAACCAGACCCTGTGACTCCTCAACCTTGAGAGGAGTGTGGGAGAACCTGGAGATGTCCGGGATTCTGTAAGGAGAACTTAAATGGGCAGTTCTGGTAGGAATTTAGGGGACCAGAATACTGATAGTATGCTGACAATGAAGAATCAGCTCACAAGAACTCTGTCTAGATTCTGACAAGGACCCAGACTATTGTCCAGTCGTGTTAAATTCTGGCAAAGGATCTATCTACATTCTGCTCATATCCTAAAAATCTGAGTGAGGCTAAATCCAACAGTAATGGACTCTTTTCTTTAGCAGAAGAAATTTCATGACAGTATAACATTCAGGCTGTGGGATGGTTATCACTCACTGTGTTTAGCTCGATTGAGAGAGAGAGAGAGAGAGAGAGAGAGAGAGAGAGAGAGAGAGATTGATATTTAAAAAAAATGAAACAGCCAGGCAGTGGTGGCACATGCCTTTAATATCAGCACTCGGGAAGCAGAGGCAGATGGATCTCTGTGAGTTCGAGGCCCGCCTGGGCTCCAGAGTGAGTTCCAGGAAAAGGCGCAAAGTTACACAGAGAAACCCTGTCTCGAAAAACCAAAAAAAAAAAAAAAAAAAAAAAAAAGAAAGAAAGAAAGAAAGAAAAGAAACAGAAAGAGGCCAAATATAGTAGAGCACGCCTTTAATTCCAGCACTTGGGAGGCAGGGACAGGCAGATTTCTGTAAGTTTGAGGCCAGCCTGGTCTACAGAGTGAGTTCCAGGCCAGTAAAGAGGGCTGCATAGTAAGACCCTGTCTCCAAAAGGAAACAGAAGGTGTGAAAAGGGTGTGATTTGGTAAGGAAAGGAGCAGGAACCTGATTAACTTGATTAATGTTGTAGGCAGGTGTTGGGACCCAGCAAGCCTTACAGGAAAATCGGAATGCACAAAGTAAAAAAGAATGAAACTTGAATCTGCACAAAAAAACTTCCAGGGTTGGAATTCAGTGTTTATTTATCTTACACACTTCAACACCATAAAACTTTGGAAAAGGTTCCATGTGACAATTATCAGAACAAAGCTTTAGACATTGCTACATAGAAACTCCTTAACAAAGTAGCAAAGCACCTTTACAATAAGAAAGAGTTCTGTTGGTTAATAAACAGTGCTCAGGCTGAGGGCCTAGGGAGGAAGGTTTATGTAATAAGAGTCTATTGATGGAGGATACAAAGTACATGGGACCACTTTCATTAAGGATGGGTTCTGTTCACCAAAAGACTAAGCTCAGGATATTGGGGGATTCAGGAAGGCGGGTTCCATAGAATAGCAAAAAGATCACTAGGTTGCCGGATAACATCCACTCCAGCCTTCAGGATGACCAGGCATCAGCCATTCCCTTCCACTGAAGAAAATAGGCCCGAGAGTTTAACAAGTCTGGTTCCTCCTAAGCTTTCTTTAAGCTGTGACTTCTACAGACAGAGAATGTGTGCAGGGGCTGAAATGTTAAAGAGATTAGTGCCCTTAAAGAGAAACCTTCCAGTCGATCCTGGGATAACAGGAATGTGTCTTAAGGGCAATTGAAAGCTCCTGGGTATAACTCATCTGAAAACCTTTCATTTAAAGGTATATCATTTGTCTTTTGATTTTGCAGGGGCCTACAGTTAAGAGATTGTCTTGAGTCTTCGAGGAGACTTTCAACTTTAGACTTCGGAACGGTGTTAGAACTATGAGACTGTGGGGACTTTTGAAATTGGGCTGGATGCATTTTGCATAATGGGATGGCTACGAGCCTCTTGGGGCCAGGAGCAGGACGCTAGAGTTGGAATGTGAGATTCCCCTGCAGGCTCATGCACTTGAGTATTTCGTCTCTAGCCAAGAGGACTGTTTGGGGAGATGGTGTAGCTGTGTGTGTATGACTAGAGGGTTAGAACTGTCCAACAGTCCTGGGCTGTCTGTTCCCCTGAGGTGTGGCAGCCTCACACTGCTGCCAGCCACCCCCAGCTCCGTGCCTTTCTCTCCTAACGGACTGAACCTTCTTCCCTTAAGTCACTGGTCAGACATTTGGTCACAGCAAGGGGAAAATAATACATATACACAGTGTTACAGCCGGATACAGGTTACAGGGATTGTATTTTATGTTTTGTTGTTTTGTTTTGAGAGGGCTTCCTATGTAGCCCCGGCTGTCCTAGAACTCACTATGTAGTTCAGGCTGGCTTCCAACTCACAGCAATCCTCCTGCCTCAGTCTCCCTATTGCTGAGATTAAAGGCATGTGCTATTTGTTTACTTTTGGGAGATGTACAGTGCTGGTTTTCACTGTGGCTGTGACACTTGACACTCCTTTAGCAGCATGCAGGGTTCCAAAGCCCCACATTCTCACAAATGCAGCATCCTTGTTATATGATTTTAAAAACATTTTTATTTATGTGTACCCATGGAGGTACCCATGGAGGTCAGAAGAGGGTTTCACATGCCCTGGAGCTTACAGGCAGTTCTGAACCACCTGACTTGGGTCCTCTGGAAAAGCAGCCAGTGCTCTTACCCTGTCCAGCCCCCCAATTTGACTTTTTTTTTTTAAGGAGCCATCCTAATGTGTATGGGGAAATATTTCATTGTGGTTTTCTTTCAATTTCTCTAATGAATAGTGATGTTGAACAATCTTCCATATATCCGCTGGAGACATTTGCATATCTTCCTTGGAGAAATGTTATTAAATACATAGAGATTTCTGTTGTTAATGTTAAACTGTAGGGGTTCTTCATATAGTCTAGGTATTAGCCTCTTCTCAGATATACAAAGATTTGCCCTTGATAAGTTTTGAATCCCCGGTTGCTGGGTATCCACTGCCACCGCCGCCGTAGCCGATGTAATAAGTCAAATCAAACCAGATTAATAAATCCAGGTTTAATGAACAGAGCAAAGCAATTCAGGGTGACCCTTGGAAAGGCAGAGGAAGAGTCACATGGCAAATATGGCTACCAGGCCTTAAGTAGCCTGTAGGTGTGGTCTTGGGCAGCTCCAGGGAGGGGCTGGCTTTTGGTAGACTTTGAGGGGGGCAGGATTGGGGAGAAAGAGATAGGGGACAGGAGTTGAGGTGGAGCTTCTACCAGAACACCCCAGTCTCTTTGGGTACATGGGTGCCAGGGGCTGAGGCGGAGCTTCCACTGGAACAGTTCTCTTTCTTCCTTTTTTTTTTTTTCTTTCCTAAGACAGGGTTTCTCTGTGTAGCTTTGGAGCCTGTCCTGGAACTAGCTCTGTAGACCAGGCTGGCCTCGAACTCACAAAAATCCTCCTGACTCTGCCTCCCGAGTGCTGGGATTAAAGGTGTGCGCCACCCCCCGGCTCTCTCTTCCTTTCTTTAACAGGCTCTTACTGTAGAGGCCTCAACTCTCAGTCCTCCTGCCTCAGCCTCAGAGTGCGTCAACACACCCAGCATTCCCTCCCCTGCTGCACGGATGTCTCACTCTGTTCTCTGTTTCCTTAGAGACACCTGCCTGGCTCTTCTGAGACCTGTTTTCCCATTTAAACTTGCCTTTGATACTTCTTTTAACCTAATTCCACCTAGCTTACCACAGTGAAAAGGCCAGGGAGCCGGAAAAGGATTTACAGGATTAATGTTGCCTTTCAGTCTTTGGGTCTGTGAGCCCGACTCGGTCCGCCCACTAGGCATCCGCACAGCTACTCACTCATGTGTTCACTCATCCAGCACTCATTCACCGAGGGAATAGCAGAGCTTCAGGATCAAGCAGGCTCGTCCACGCAAGCGCGTGTGACTCTGGTCTAGTCAGCCTTCCCGGGCTTCAATTCTGTCTCTGTGAGAAAGCTGACCGTGTCAGAAGACAAGGGCGGAGGACTGGGGGTACAGCTCAAAAGAGAGTGCTGTCTACCACACCCAAGGTATCTTCAGCACCACAAAAAAGAAGAAAAGAAAAAACAAAAAAACAAAAAAGCTTGAGATAGGCCTACTGGGCTGTTGGCAGAACCAGTCATGCCGTGGAGAGGGTCTGCCAGCCTGTTTGTTTCTCAGGCCAGCACTGGGTGGATGCAAGCTTCTCCCGGGCCTTCTGACTGTCACAATCAAGAAACACATGCTAGGCTGGCATGTTGGTGCCCATCTGTGATCCCAGGGCTCAGAAAGCTGAGGCAGAAGGGTTGTGAGTTTGAGGCTAGCTTGAGCTAAACACTGAGACCCTACCTCGAAGGGAAATACAAAACAAAAAGTCTTGATGTTTCCTGGAAATTCAATTATTTCTCTATGAGATCATCAGCTGTTGGCAAGATAAGCAGAATCCTGTCTGCTTTTGCTCTTGTGGTGTTAGAAGTTCTGACCTTGGCCGGGTGGTGGTAGCACATGCCTTTAATCCCCAGGAGGCAGAGTCGGGCGGATCTCTGGGAGTTCGAGGCCAGCCTGGTCTACAGAGTGAGATCCAGGACAAGCACCAAAACTACACAGAGAAACCCTGTCTGGAAAAAACCAAAACAAACAAACAAAAAAAAAGTTCTGACCTTGAAGTTTTATGAAGAGAAGAGGGACTTTCCCCTAATGACAGCAGGCCTTGATCAGATTGCCCTGGGTGGAGGCAGAGATAAGACAAGTACTGCACTCTGTGAGGACAGGTCCTGGAAAGCTGCCGAGAGGAGTGGCCTTCTCCACACGGCCATGTCCTGTGTGGAGCCTCTGGTCTTCAGTCTTTGCAGCCCAAGAGCAGATTCCAAGTACTTAGGCTGGGATGGGGAGTCTGGGGCTGAAGTCCTCACTTCTGACCTTGGCTCTGTGGAGTCTCAGAAGCCTCAATGGTAATATGAATATGAGAAAAATGTTAGGGCAGGTGTGCCGCCTGTGTGAGAAGATGCAAGAAGAGCATCCCGCACACGAGGTTCCCAGGCAACGGTGGCCCCTTCTTCCTCCCTCCATCTCCTTTATTCTCAAGCTTCCATTTACATAGGTGTGCCCCCTCCAGCCTCCCTCAGGCTCCTGTGCTCATTACCACTGGGTTGAACAGGGCCTGGGCTTCTAGAATATACCACCCACCTGCTTTCCGCCATGAAAACTTCCCCTCCCCCAAGAGCGCACCCTTGGCTGCCAGCCTTGTCTGACGTTCTGGCTCATCTTGACCGAAGGGTTTAGGACATACAGGCTGCTCTGATCTCTGGCACAAACTGTCCTCTGGGTGGTTACATTTGTCCCTGGCAGGTCCCCAATGGGACTGTGAGAGCCTGGGGAAGAGAGCAGGGCTCTGATTCACCTCTCTGGTAGAGGTTCAGTGTGTGCCGTAGCTCAGTGCCCTTGGAAGCAGAGTCTGGAGAATGTGGGTGCCAACTGACAGACACACTGTGCATGGCCAGCAGATGAACACACTGGACCTCCTCATCCACTATCCTGTACGCAACACCCACCCCCACACACATGCATAGTCACCTACTTCCTTCAGCAATTGTCAAAATAGGGCAAGAGACGCAAGTTGGTGCTAGAGTGCCTACCTATGAGGCATGGAGCACCGTGTTCAATCCCCGGCATCATAAGAGATTAAAACAGTATGGTTAAAGAAAAAGGATGCCCAAACTGGGAATGGTGACTGACATTGGTAATTCCAGCTCTTGAGAGACTGAGGCAAGGAGATTGTTGTGAGTTCAAGGACACCCTAGTCTACACAGACATATAAAAACAAAGAAAAGAATGAGTAAAGGTCCAAGTGTAGCATCTTATTTATTTTGCAAAGCATATAGGTGTCCAGGGTAGAGGGCCTTCTTTCATCTGTGGGTCTGTCTCTAGCCTTGACACCCTTCCCACACTACACTCTCTGAATATGCTCTGAGAATTCTAGACTCCTGCCGCTGGATGACGCCAGAGGGCATTTCCTGCCCGGGCCCGGACGATGAAGTCTCAAGGCTGTACCTTCTGGACTTGCAGCCCCCTCTCTCTTCTCTATTTTACGACTCCTGTAGACCGTGTCCCTGGTCGAGCTTCCTCCTCCCGGCTTCCTTGCCGCCCCGTGTCATATTGACCTCTCTCCACACCACTACAGTTTTACTGTCATCACGGAACAGAGATGCAAACGTGAGTGGTCCCGGGCCTCCTGCTTAGCCAGTGGCCTAATGGAGACTTGATCATCATTCTCCGCCATGCCTACAGCCTCTCCTGGGCGATGCCGAAGCCAGAAGGTAGCTGGGAGAGTCAGTTCCCACTCCTGGCTGGGAGGCCCTTTGGAGATGGTAGGAGGCACCAATGCAGGCAAAAGGCCAGAACAGTGGCCTTCTGGCAGAATATGGCCTTGCTTTACACAGCATGTAAATAAGACCTCATTCTCCGAGGAATGCAGCAGGACAGCTCCCTGCCCAGCGCAATTGGGACCCAGCTGGGACACACCAGGGAGACTTGTGCGTCCAGCGGGTTCCACACCCCAGCCTGGCACCGGATCACGCCCCCTGCTGGACTCCTCAGGCAACGCAAGCCATCCACCTGCTTTAAGAGCATGTTTACCTTCTCAGCACCTTGGCTTCGGGATAACGATAGTGACGTATATAAAGATTTTTCCCCACCTGAAACACCATTTTATGAATACCAAGGCGCTACTGAAATGCCTTTAAAGGGGATGGAGAGATGGCTCAGTGATTAACAGCACTTTTTGCTCTGCATATAGTGTGTGCCGTATGTTTGGTTCCCAGCACCCACATCTGCTGACTCCCAACCGCCTGTAACTTCAGCACTAGGGGGATCAATTGCCCTGACCTCCACGGTACTTGCACATGCACACACATCCACCCTAACCCCCACGAATAGACACACATGCATGCATATAATTTAAAATAACAAAAATAGCCGGGCGGTGGTGGCACACGCCTTTAATCCCAGCACTCGGGAGGCAGAGCCAGGCGGATCTCTGTGAGTTCGAGGCCAGCCTGGTCTCCAAAGCGAGTTCCAGGAAAGGCGCAAAGCTACACAGAGAAACCCTGTCTCGAAAAACCAAAAAAAAAAAAAAAAAAAAAAAAAAAAAAAAAAAAAAAAAATAACAAAAATAAACCACATAATCCTTCATAAGAACAATTATTGCAATTTTTTTAATTTTTTTTAAGACAGGCTCTCACTATGGCTGGCTCACCCTGGCTGGCTGGGAACTCAGTGTAGACCAGGCTGGCATCAGACTCGGGAGATCTGCCTGTCTCTGCCTCCCTAGTGCTGGGATTAAAGGCTGTACCACCATGCCTTGCTAAGATTTCTTTTTTTTTTTTTTATCCCTTTCCCTTCTTCCTTTTCTTTCCCTTTATCTTTCCTATTTCCCCCTCTTTCTTATTTCCTTTCCTTTCTTTCTTGTGAAGTGCTAGGAATTGACCCTGGGGCCTCATCTGTGTTAGGCAAGTACTCTACTATTGAACTACCCCAGCATCCCTGGAAGTGACTCTCAGCCTGTGTTTTAGAGGAGACATTCAAAGCCTGGCACTTGGTACCAGCGTCACTCACATAGACCCATTCTCTGGTCCTCTCAGTGTTGACTAGCTGGAATACATTGCCATCTCTTTGATGGCCTTAGTTATATGCTTACATTTGGTGTGTCTGTATGTATGTTTAGACACATTCACACGTATGTGGGATTTATGGTTTGGGGCCATGTGCCACTTCACAATGGAGATATGTTCTGAGAAATGCCTTGTTATGCAATTCCACCACTGTGCAAACAGAGAGTGTGCTTGCACAAACTGGGACGGCTATAATGTCACTGGGTAATAGAATTTTATAGGGCTACTAGCTATAGATAATAGCGCCTGTTTGTAATCCCAGTGCTCAGGAGGTTAAGGCAGGCAGATTAGGAGTTTAGGCCCAGTCTGAGCTACAGAGTGAGAATTCTCAAACAAAACAAAAACCTTATAGGACTACCATGGTATACATGGTCCATCATTGACCAAAACATCATTATGCACATACAGGGAATGGGTGCATGGCTCATTGGTGTGTGTGTGTGTGTGTGTGTGTGTGTGTGTGATGTGAATAGGAAGGATGTTTTTAATATGTATGCATATGAGGATTTTTTTTTTAAAGATAGGATCTCATGTAGCCCAGAATGGCCTTGAACTCACTGTGTAATGAATTCATTTATGAACACTGGTGTTTATACTGTGTAGACACATGTGTATGTTAGATAACACTTGCATTTACTCATATATATTCTAGTGGCTAGGAAGGGCTTGACAAGTACTCTATGGAGACTCATTGTACCAAGGGAGAGAGAGAGAAAGATTCTGACAGCTTCCAGTGGCTGATAGCGTTGCCAGCTGCCCCAGTTTCCCTAGTTTTACCATTGAAAGTCCTACATGCTGGGTCAGTCTTCAGTCCCAGGCAAACCTGGGTGGCTGGTCATTGTATATCTACACTGTTATGTTCTTTTATTGACTATGACAGATTATCAGCCTTAGACGGGGTGACTCTGTGTCCACAACACGTCAAGGACACCGTGTAGCTAGAACTCCCCAAGTGTCCTCCCTCTCGGCCAGCACAAATGACTAATGCGCTATGACCAATGACAACTCCAACCCAGCTTTGATCCTCCTGCTCCCTAGATAAGAATAATTAAGGTGATTAATCATCAGATTGTCCTTGCTTCTTCATGATGCTCAACCCAGAAGGAACTTGATTCCGGGAATATTTATCGAAGTCACCCAGCACAATCCCATGCCCTGGAATGACTCCATCCTAACTGGATTTCGCCAAGATGCTCCACAGTTTATCATGCCCCAAAAGATGCAAAGGGCAAAAATGAAACAAACTCCCATATTTTGACAATCAGACACTAACTTACCTGACCCTATCGACTTGCAATACCTTATAATACCTTCAGAGCCTAAGTCCTGTGGACCCATTGCCCCACTTACCCGGAAGAACAGCCCAAGAAAGGCAACTGGTGTTGTAAATTTTACTACTTAATAAGGTGGTGAGATGCTCCCTTATCCATCCAAATATGATTCCACAGATAAGACCAAAGAATTTGCATAAACTGTGATAAAAATAACTCCCATTACCTGCCCTTTGTGTCTGTCTTACAGAATTTTTTTTTTTCCAAGACAGGGTTTCTCTGTGTAGTTTTGGTGCCTGTCCCGGATCTCGCTCTGTAGACCAGGCTGGCCTCAAACTCACAGAGATCCACCTGGCTCTGCCTCCTGAGTGCTGGGATTAAAGGCGTGTGCCACCACCGCCCGGCTCTTGTAGAATATTTTATTTTTATTTCTTGTGTACGGATGGGTGTTTTGCCTGCATTTATGTCTGTGCATCATATGCCTGCAGTGGCCACAGAAGCCAGAAGAAGGCGTTGGATCCCTCGAGACTAGAGTTACAGATGGCTGTGAGTTGCCATGTGGATGCTGAGACTTGAACCCCAGTCTTGTGAAAGAGCAGCCAGTGCTCTTAGCCACAGTACCACTCTCAAACCCCTGCAGTGTTTTTCTTTATTAACCGTTTTATGTCTCTTCTGGTCTGCTAAATACATTTACTTCATGCCTTTTGTCACCCGGTGGTTTTTTTTTCCCCAAGACAGGGTTTCTCTGTGGCTGTCCTGGAACTCACTCTGTAGACCTGGCTGGCCTTGAACTCACAGAGATCCACCTGCCTCTGCCTCCTGAGTGCTGGGATTAAAGGCGTGCGCCACCACCGCCCGGCGTCACCACTGTTCTTAACACAGCCTTGGCGGCCATCTAGGGAAGTATCTCCTTCCTTGTCTCTCTGGGTCCTTCTCCACTTTGGTGCTTGTGATGGCTATTGGAGAGACCTGTGGGCAACTGGAGGTCCCTGGTTGGAGTGGCTGTCCAGTGGACCTGAAATCCAGAACTGAAGCCTGCCATCCCACATCAAGTTACAAGTTGAAAAGTTCCGTCCAGCCCCTTGCAAAGTGCCTTCCTTCCTGTGTATATAACTGAAGGACTCTGGCCTTGGCTACAGTGTAACGAGACCTGGAGGCAACTGGGGGGTGGAGAACCGCTAACGATAAGTGGCTGTTCTTCCTACTGGGAACCCCCGCTCAGCATGAGGCAGCAGGTCCAGGGTGAAGCAGCATGTTGTAAGGGCTCCCCTTTCCCATCATCCCCCCTCTCACCCCCTTTCCCATCATCTCTCACCCCCTTTCCCATCATCCCCCCTCTCATCCCCTTTCCCAAGTCAAAGTGATGATACTAGGCCTTGCCCCTGATGATAGAGAAGACCCACTGTCCTCAAGAGACGCCCTCTGGGTGGATGTTGCGCCTCTGGTTGGACCCATTCAATGGGTCTTGTGCCCTCTATTCCCTCTGACACACCCATGGTTGTATTCTCTAAATCTGGTCCTCACACCCTTAAAAAGAAAAAAAGAAAACTGAATGTTCCTTTGCTTCTTTGTTTGTTTGTTTTTGAGACAGGGTTTCTCTGTGTAGTCTTGGTGCCTGTCCTGGATCTCACTCTGTAGACCAGGCTGGTCTTGAACTCACAGAGATCCGCCTGCCTCTGCCTCCCGAGTGCTGGGATTAAAGGCGTGCGCCACCCCCCACACCCCCACTCCCACCCCCGGCTCTGAATGTTCCTTTGTAACAAAATTTGGTTAGTACACACTTCTAGAGCAGGTCACCTCATGGCATATTAAGCTTTAACTACAACCTAGAAGCGGATCGCTTTTGCTGTAACTTCGGGAAAAAAGCCTGCAGTTCCTTAAAGCCAAACCTCCATAGCCTGTAGCGGGACCCTCGGCTGTGAGAGGGTGTCACATGTGCCTGTGTAAGTGACTGTCACTGCTGTGACCCAGTACCATCTTTAGGGAGAGGGGGTTTGCTTCGGTTTGTAGTTTGAAGGTACAGACACTTACGGGGCGGGGGGCGGGGGGGGGGGGGGTGTCCTGGTGGCAGGAGTGTGAGCAGCTGCGTCCGCCAGTCAGGAAGCTGAGGGAGATGGCTGCTGTGTCGGGGACACTTTCTCCTTTGTATTCAGCCCGTACCAAGCTGCCTCCTTCATTTAGAGTAGATCTTCCCACTTTCGCTAATCCACTCTAGACACTCAAAGACATGCTCAGAGGTTTGTTTCCCAGGAGATGCTAGAACCTGTCACATTGGCAATACTAATCGTCACAATAGCTTGCTAGATCCTCTTACATTAGCCCACTCCCCAAACTCAGTCCCAGATGATGGTTGTCTCTATGACTTCCTTTGTGGGTTTTTTTTTTGTTTTGTTTTGTTTGGTTTTTCGAGACAGGGTTTCTCTGTGTAATTTTGGTGCCTGTCCTGGATCTCACTCTATAGACCAGGCTGGCCTCAAACTCACAGAGATCCACCTGGCTCTGCCTCCTGAGCGCTGGGATTAAAGGCGTGCGATACCACCGCCCGGCTCCATGACTTCCTTTGTAGAAGGCTTTACTCAACCACTGACTTCTCTGCTAGCAGCCACCCCTTCACCTAGAACTCTGATCCCATCTGGCTTAGTTACTTTTCTATTGCTGTGGTAAGATTTATAAAAGAAAGAGTTCATTTGGGACTTATGACTCAGAGGTTAGAGTCCATGACTATCACCACAGGGAGCGTGGCGGCAGGCAGGCAGCACGGTGCTGGAAAGGCACTGATCTACAAGCCGGAGGCAGAGACAGAAGACTGGGAGTGGCACAGTGGTTGGAAGCCCCAAAGCCCACCCCTCATGACACACCTCCTCCAACGAAACCACCCCCCCAATCCTTCCCAAATAGTTCCACCAATTGGGGACCAAGTATTCAAACGTATGTGCCTCTGGGGCCATTCTCATTCAAACCACCACACCATCTCCCCCATCTTCAACGTCGTCCTCTCCCTGTCTCACTTCCTCTCTCTCCGTGAAGCTCTCTCTAACCCACTCCTCCTTACCCAGATACACTCAGGTAATTCTATAAAACATTTTTTTTGTGTGTGTATCAGTGCCTGCCTGTGTGTATATCCTTGGAGGCCAGAAGAGGGCATGAGGCCCTCTGGAACTGGAATTACAGGAGTTTGTGAGCCACCATGTCAGTGCTGGAATTGAACTCAGGTCCTCTGGAAGAACAACCAGTGCGCTTAACCACTGAGCCATCTCTCCAGCCCCTGTGCTCAGGTGCTTCTTTTTTTTTTTTTTTTGTTTTTGAGACAGGGTTTCTCTGTGTAGCTTTGCGCCTTTCCTGGAACTCACTCTGTAGTCCAGGCTGGCCTCGAACTCACAGAGATCCGCCTGCCTCTGCCTCCTGAGTGCTGGGATTAAAGGCGTGTGCCACCACTGCCCGGCTCTCAGGTGCTTCTTAAAGGGAACATAGAGAACAAGTGAAGCTGTCCCTCTCCCTCAGATGACATTCTTGCAATGTGGCTAAAGGAGACCAGGGCACCATCTAGGTACTTGTCTCCTCCCTAAGTCTGACCTGTCCACAATATAATCTAAACTAGGTATCGGGGACTAGGGGGGTCCAGCCCCTCGATAGTCCCCTCCCAGGGTCCGGGAAGAATCTACAACTAGCTGATAATTAATCTTTGATAAAAAGAAATGAATCTATGTACACGAAACTCCTTAGTTCATACACTTTATTATTCTGTGTCAGTTACAAGCTTTTATTCTGCTCTCATATTTAGCTCATTTCTTGCCTGATTTCTCTCTACACTTGTCTGCAGTCCCCTCTAGGTTCTATCTTAATCCCCTCATCTAGTTCTGCCCCTTCTAGGTTCTCATCCACCTTCCCATATCATCTCCTTTGCCATCTCCTTCTCTCTCCTCATCTCGTTCTTCCCCATCTGGCTCTTCCTCATCTTCCATCTCGTTCCTCTGGTACTGTCTTCTAGCCCTTCAATCTAGTTCTTCCCCATCTCAGTTTGTTCCTCTCAAGTTCTTACCCATCTAGTTCTTCCATTCTCTTTTCTTGTCTCCATCCTGTGCCCTGGAAGTCCTGGTATATAAAGGGAAGGTCCGAGCTAAATTGTGTAAATCTATTGCTTAATGTCCACCTCTCCTAGGCAGTGTTTCCTTGTGGAATTTACTGTAAGTCAGGAGACTTGCATGTGGGCTGTTATCATTGTTAGTCCTCGGAAGTTGGGGCCCACCTGGGTGGTGTTTCCTGTAGTCCTTGAAAGTGGCTAAGGGAGATATCTGATTCCAGAGAAAGTCTTTCTTGAGGCTATTCTCCAAATACCTGGAATGTGTATGTCCAGAGAGTGATCAGTCCACACTGTTAGTCCTTCTTAGGGAAAAGTCAATTGGGAAAACTATGAAGGCACACGTGATTTTCATAACAGAATACAGCTGATATATAACAAGCCAAGTAACACCAAAACTCCTTGGGATTTGGCTTCCTCTGGAGGAATTCCCTGATCCCTCCAGGTAGTGACTTTGCCATAACCAGCTGAGTTCTTATGATATATTCCTGTGGCCTGCAGCAACTAGGGTTGATCCCTTCACATTCATTAAGGAGTCCAAGGGGTTCACTGTGACTTTGATTAAACTTGGGGAGAAATCTGTATCCTCCTAATCATTTGTCACATGGGAGGGGAAGTCCCACAATCTGGCCTTTAGTGCATGCCTGGGCTGATGTGGTTCACACTTGTAGCCCAGGCTAGATTCATTGCTGTGTCTGATAGGGAGTCCATCTGGTCATAGAAAGCCACTAACATAGAAGAATATTGGAGAAGGGCCCTTTGAGACTACACGATTAACTATCAGAAGAAATGGAAAAATTTATATCAAACCCATTTGACGGTAATGAATCCTGGGAGTCATTACAGGGAGCTTCTAAGAACCCTGCTCTCTGCCATCCTAGGCTAGCTGAAACTGTGGCTAAGTGTGCTAGTCTGCACCCCAAGAACCAGGAATATTTAGCCATCCTGGTTTTACATTTTATATGCCAAGCCTCTCTGGATATTGGGCAGTGGCTTCCAAAACTAGGTTGTAGTCGGAAGTTTTCTTTAGTTCTGCCTGGCCCTGAGGCAGGACAAATCTCTCCCACCCGCATCCCACAGCCAAGGTCTCAAATAAACACAACAGAGGCTTATATTATTCAATTATATTATATTCAAACTATTTGGCCTAATGACTCAGGCTTCTCACTAGCTAGCTCTTATATCTTAAATTAACCAATTCCTATAAATCTATACTTTGCCATGTGGCTTGTGGCTTACCCATACTTTTACATCTTGCTTCTCCTGGCGGTGGCTAGCAGTGTCTCTTCTCTCTCCTGAGCCTCTCCTTTTCCTATCTCTATCCTGGATTTCCTGCCTGCCTCTAAGCTGCCTTGCCATAGGCCAAAGCAGTCCATTTGTAAACCGATGGGAACAACACATATTCACAGCATACAGAAAGACATCCCCCAGCACTAGACTATGGACCCTGGGTTCCTTTTCCCATTTTGTCAGACATGGTCTTCAAAGTCTTTAATAACTGAGAAGAACCTTGAAAGCCAGAAAGGTTAAACTAGAGACAAATGACAGGTCCAGTGTACGGCTACAGAAACCACATGATGCTTGGCCCTCTCAGACAATCCCAGAGTTCGGTCTAGCAGTCTCCCAGTTCAGTCTGAGGGAAAGTAAACTACCTTTGGCTGAGGGACTATTTCCTTTTATTGTTGTGATCACCTGTAATTTCTCAACTGAGAAGGTCTCAAACCAGCAGGCTGTAAGCCTCCCGAAGAGTCACATCCAGTATGCAAAGGGGAGTCCACTGGAAGCCAGAATGACCCCCTCTTTTCCATGAGGAAAAGTCAACCGCCATCCAGGGTCCTTCCACTCCAGTCAATCCTGAAAAAGGACAATTGCCCTGGACTTCGTTCCTAGACCATTAGGAGGTCAATGAGGAAGGAGGTTCTCCTCCAAAGTCTGGTAGAGCCCTGAGGCTATAGAGGGTCCCATACTCTCCATCTCTATGGATGAACCTTGAGTAACCTAGACGTGGTAAGGACCAAAGTTATATTCCTTATTGATGTCTCTCCTGAGGCCTGCTCACTGGTATTGGTGGCAAACCCCAACTAGCCTGCCTTACACTACTTTTAACCTGTATGGTTGACAAAAACATCTTTATACTCATTCCTTTCTGGTCCCACTTAGGTGCCCCATTCCTCTCCTGTATAGGAACATCATGTATAAACTTCAGGCTCATTCAAAACTTTCTGAGACTCCGAAGGTTCTTCTGTCACTCCCAACACCAATTACCCTGTCCTGTAGTGGCCTGGAGCTGTCTGAGGCCTCTTAGGCCTTCCCCATAGTGTCTACATCATCCACGTTACTCCTGTGTCTGGGGCATCTCCAATCCTGGATGTTCATTTACAACCTCCTGCCACAACTGCCCTTACGGACCCTTCCAGCTTTCCTTGAAGATCCTGATATCAAAGCCTGAACTGTGGAAAGGCTGTGGCTGCTCTCTTAATCATGGAGATCTCTAAATTAACCCTAGGATATAGTATGACAGCATACCCATCCCATTAGGTCTTTGAAGCGCTCAACTTGAGGGCCTTTCACCAGGTCTCAGATAGCAGAATTAAGGAGTACCAGATGGTTCTCTTACAGACCTTAAACCAGTGGATCTCAACCTTCCGAATGCTGCGACTCTTTAATACAGTTCTTTATATTGTGGTGACTCCCCCAACCATAAAATTATTTTCGTTGCTACTTTATGACTGTAATTTTGTTGCTGTTATGAATCTTAATATAAAATCTGTGTTTTCTGATGGACTTAGGCAACCCCATATGAAAGGGTCGGTTAATCATCAGGGGTCATGACCCACAGATTGAGAACCACTGCTGTAGCACTTACTAGAAACCTTAACCAATCTTCATATCCGATACTTCACTTTCACCTATCCCTCAGCCCCCCTCCCCCATAGCATTACTATGTGGAGCCAGTTCACAATCCCAGAGGTGCTAGATTAGATGCCTTCCCAAGCTGAGGCTTCCTGGGTCACCAATAGCAGTAGTTTTATGGGGATAGGTAATAAATTTTGGGGGTACGCAATAGTTAGTTTCAGAGGGCATAGACTGTGGGTCCCTTTTCTGATGTTTTCATGTCATCCTGAAAAGTAGAATTAATTGCCCTTACTGTGGCTCTCTAGCTAGGGACATGAATGAGACTCAACACAGATTCAGCTTATGCTCTCCATGGGACCAGAGAAAAGAGAAGAGTCCCTTCATTGTCTGCAATACACTAATCAACAGGTATCTGCAGTTTGGACCTTCCATATATTATATATATATATATATATATATATATATATATATATCCAACCCGGGTGGCCACTGTACACTGCAAGGCTCACCAGAAAGACCACTCTGATGTCTCTTCAGGACCCCTAGAGATTTGACAGGATAAACAGTCACACAGCCTTTATCCCTGGCTGCTTCAGTTACCAATCCTATTCTCCCATGTCCACAATATTCCCCCCAGTAAACACAAAAGTCCTTTTAGGTCAGGGCATCATAACCACCCCAGAGGGACGATTATGAAGCCCAGAGAACAAACTCCTTGGATCGTCCCAATGGAAGATTCTTTTTTCATCAGGCCATACACTTAAGGGACCAAAGCCCTCTAGGTTCTAACTGAGCCTCTCTTTAAAAAAAAAAAATCTGTTTTTATGTGCATGTATGAGTACTTGCATGAGGTTTTTAAATGCAACTATCATTTTTTATTATTATTTCGGGACTTTGGTAATCCTTTCACCCTCTGATTCAGTGTTTTCCTTTGTCACATGTTTTGCTTCAATATCATCTTGAATTTATGCGTATCAATTCAGTGATGGGCATTATCCTTTCAGAATTCATACAGATGAACATTTTCGAAGACGCCTCCCAGGTCTTGAATTTCCATCTTGTGTGAAATTAATGCCTATCATGGTCTTCTAGCTAATTGGATGGACACCACACTGTCACTTCCCACTCTGCCTATATCCAAGTTATAACTAGCAGTCAAGCCCCCCCCCCCCCCCCCCCCCCCCCGTACCTTTCAGGGATCTTTCTGCCTGGGAGAGCTGTCCGGTTGATGTACCCTTCTATTTCAGTTTGCTTTTCCAGGGCTACGATAAACACATAACCAACAGCAACTTGAAAAGGAAAGGGTTTATTTCAGCTCACAGGTTAGAGTCCCTCATTCAGGAAAGCCAAGGCAGGGACTCAAGGCAGAAGCTTGAAGTGGAAACCCAGGAGGGATGCTTTTCTAGTGTGCTCCCTCTTGGGAGCTAGCCAGCACTTTGGACAGCCCAGGCCCACCTGGCTAGGATGTACCACCGACAGAGGGCTGGCACCTCCTACACCAATTAGCAATCAAGTAAGTGCCCCCATAGTCATGCCCTACAGGCCAAACCCAATGGAGGTAACTCTTCAGTTGAGGTTCCCTCTTCTCAGACGTATCAAGCTGACAACCAGGATTAGCCACTGTACCCTGCTCATGGGAGCAGGCATCATGGCAGGCATGGATAACAGAATAAGTGGACTCAAATTTCTATGTTTTGTTTTTTCTTTTTTCTTTGGTGGTGGTGGTTGTTGTTTTGGGGGTATTTGATTGTTGGTTTGTTTTAGAAAGGTTTTCATGTAGTCCAGGCTGTTCTCAAGCTCACTATAGAGCTAAGGATGACCTTGAACTTCGGATCCACCTGCCTCCACCTCCTAAATTCTGGGATTATAGATATGTCTGGCTTCAGATTGGCTTTTTTTTTTTTTTTTTTTTTTTTTTTTTTTTTTTTTTTTTTTTTTTTTTTGGTTTTTTCAAGACAGGGTTTCTCTGTGTAGCTTTGCGCCTTTCCTGGAACTCACTTGGTAGCCCAGGCTGGCCTCGAACTCACAGAGATCCACCTGGCTCTGCCTCCCAAGTGCTGGGATTAAAGGCGTGCGCCACCACTGCCCGGCAAGATTGGCTTCTTATACTTCTCAAAAATTATTGACTCAGCCGGGCGGTAGTGGCGCACGCCTTTAATCCCAGCACTCGGGAGGCAGAGCCAGGTGGATCTCTGTGAGTTCGAGGCCAGCCTGGGCTACCAAGTGAGTTCCAGGAAAGGCGCAAAGCTACACAGAGAAACCCTGTCTCGAAAAACCAAAAAAAAAAAAAAATTATTGACTCAATTAGCTCTGAAACTAGACCGCATCTCAATAGCCTTCAAGACCCTTCAAGACCAGGCTGTGGTTCTTGTCTCAGAAGCACTCCAAAACTATGTGGTTTTGACATGCTTATGATGGGACAACATGTGTGTGCTTTTGGCATGCATACGGTGGCACAACATGCTACCTGCCTGGCCCTAGGAGAAGAATGCTGGGTCTATGCCAATCAACTGAAAACATAGTATGTGTGGTAGTTTGAATGAGAATGGCCCCCACAAGCTCATATGTTGTAATGCTTGGTTCCCAGTTGGTGGAACTGTTTGGGAAGGATTTGTAGGTGTGTCCTTGTTGAAGGAGGTGTGTCCTTGTTGAAGGAGGTGTGTCCTTGTTGGAGGGGGTGTGTCACTGGGGATGGGCTTTCTAAAAACCCATACCATGCCCAGTTAGCTCTCTCCACCTCATGATTGTATCCCAAGATGTAAGCTCTCAGCTACTGCTCCAGCACCGTGCTTGCCTGCCTGCTGCCATGCTCTCCGCCATGATGGTCAGAGACTCACCCTCTGAAACGATAAGACCCAACAAATTCTTTCTTGTTAAGTTGCCTTGGTCATGGTGTCTTAGCCCATTAGTAAAAAGGTAACTAAGACAGTACAAACTGCAGTTAAAAGACTAAAGATAAGAGAAAGCCTGTGAGGGAGCGTGCCTGAAAAAGGACACATAGGATAGGCTTTCCTGGTTACTGCCTCTCTTGGGTCAGCTCACTAGTCTAATTTTTTCTTTCAGCCCTTCCTGCATGATTGGCGTCTTCCAGGTTACAGGTCATTAAGCTCCAGATCTCCAGTTGGTATTGCCTCAGGGATATCAGCTGTTCCTATCAACACTGGCGCCCATTTCCTACCATCTAGGAGCTCTTGACCTTAGACTGATGTCAGTCTTCTCTTCAACCTCTTAAGATATGCCCTCCCTCCCCTCTCCAAAATACCATGCAAGCTTTTTATGACTGACAACAAACTGTAAGGCAGGTCAGCAATGCGAAACAGCGTCCTTCCATGCTCTGAAGCAGCCACAGAAGAAAAACATTTTCATTGCTGCTCTGTCAAGGTAGGAGGTGGGATATAAAAATAAATAAATAGCTGAAAACAAGGGCGGGAATTTCCAAACTGTAATAATCAAACCCTGACGCCTTGGAGCCTGACCCCAGCCACTTGTCACATCTCATTCATACTCATGAAATACTCATTAGATACATCAATCTTTCTTTTAAAAAATGTTTTATTATAGTTGCTCATGTGGAGGGGGGTATGTGTGTGTGTGCAGGCCATAGGACAATTTGCAGGAGTCAGTTCTCAGCTTCCACCATGTGGCTCCCAGGGATCCAGCTCAGGTCATCAGGCTTGGTGGCTGGTGCCTTTACCTGCAAGTCATCTCATTAACCCACTGTTTCTTTCCTTCTTTCTTTCTTTCTTTCTTTCTTTCTTTCTTTCTTTCTTTCTTTCTTTCTTTCCTTCCTTCCTTCCTTCCTTCCTTCCTTCCTTCCTTCCTTCCTTTCTTTCTTTCTTTTTTTTGTTTTTTTTTGATACAGGGTTTCTCTGTGTAGCTTTGGTGCCTTTTCCTGGAACTCATTCTGTAGCCCAGGCTGGCCTCGAACTCACAGACCTGCCTCTGCCTCCCGAGTGCTGGGATTAAAGGCGTGCGCCACCACCACCCAGCTTCCACTGTCTCTTTCTTGACATCACTTTGGAAGACATCCTGGCTGACCCCATTGGCTCATGTTCAAGGTTGAGTGGGTCCTTCTGAGCAGCAGGTCGGGCGGGGACTTTTTCTCAGATGGGCATTGCAAACATGGCCACTAGGGAGCAAGCAAGAGCAGCTTGGGCAGGTCTGGAGTGGGAGAGCACTGAGCAGGAAAGAAGAAAGGAGGAGGCCAGGGAGGGGGGCAGTGGGAGGTCACAAGTCTCCCCCAGTGCCAGGATGGGGTCTGCCCTCCACAGACCACCTGCCACAGGGCCAGGGATGCAGGCTGTGGAAGACTGACCCGAAGTGCCCCAAATCTTCCAAACGGTGGCTTCCTTCACGTCCAGATTTTGCTTGAGTCATAACTAAAAGAGCAAAATGAACACCAGTGGTTTCTTCAGTGAATACTCTTCTCACCTTCCGAAAACTGTGCCCTGCTGCGCCCACCACTCTGGAGAAACTGTGAGGAGACTGTCCGACAAGTCACTTGCCAAGGGGTGGCCCGGGACCCGGTGAGGCCAGCCTTTCTGTTCCCTGAGGACCAGAATCTCACAGCCCCTCACGAGGATATTTTCATACAAGTGTGATCTTCCACCTTTATTGGAAGTGGATCAGCACCAGAGTCAACTCCAGTGTCCTCCCTTCCCATTCAAGTGTCCTTAAGGACAGCATTTATCAGCCAAATGTCAAAAAAGCTAAATACATAGAAAAACTAAAAGATGGATGGAGGGCTGGAGAGATGGCTCAGAGGTTAAGAGCACTGGTCGCTCCCCCAGAGGTCCTGAGTTCAATTCCCAGCCACCACATGGTGGCTCACAACCATCCGTAATGAGATCTGGTGACCTTTTCTGACATAAAGGTGTACATGCAGATAGAGCACTCATACACAAAATAAATAAATCTTAAAAAAAAAAAAAAGATGAATGGAGAGGGCTTAGCAGTTAAGAGCGTTTCCTGGCACATGCTTTTATTCCTAGCACTTGGGAGGCAAAGGTAGGCAGATCTCTGTGAGTTTGAGGCCAGCCTGGTGTATGGAGTGAGTTCCAGGACAGGCAGGGCTGTTACACAGAGAAATCCTGTTTCAAAAACCAACCCCCCCAAACAAAACAAAACAAACAAACAAACAAAAAGTGCTTCCTGCTCTTGCAGAAGACTTGAGTTCAGTTCCCAGCACCTATATCTGATAGGTCACAACCTTCAGGAATTCCAGCTCCAAGGGCATCCTACACTTCTAGCCTCCTCATTAGCACACACCAACATGCAGACAAACACATACATATAATTTAAAAAGTATCTTAAAAAACAAAAGCAAAAGAAAAGCTAAAAGAGAAGGCACCATATACTGCCTGGGTGCTGGTCTGGGGTGTGGTGTCCCTGTACCATTACAAAGGGGTCAGTTCTGGCACTGTGGAGGGAGCCGAGGCCCAGATAGGCTGGTGCAGACACAACGCACTTGCAGCTGTCCACTCACCAGCTGGGCTTGTGGGTTTGTGTCCTTTGCCATCTTGCTATCTCTGGCTGGGTTTCAGCCTCAGACATGCATCCTGAGGTGGCAAGTTAGGCCTGCCTGTCCCTCCACACCAGCTCAGTTCTGCCTCTGGCAGAGGTGCTGATCTCAGCCTAGGCTGGGTTGGAGCCTGCCTGCTGGATGCTCTAAGGGTGACCTTATGTGGGGGTAAGGGTGGTGATCTTTAGCCCACTGTCATCTAATTTCTGTTCCTCCCTTCCTCAGCACAGCTGCTGACACTTCTGACCTGCTCACTGGTGACCACTAATTGGGTTTCCTTGGAACCCAGTCTATCATTACCCTCACAGGGAAATCCTTTCTTTGTGGCTTCTTCATCAATCTTTTCTGTCTTCCTCTTTTTTCCTCTTCCTCCACTCTGTCCATCCTGAAATGGCCCCCTGCCCAGGCTCCTTGTCACTTATCATATCCTTATAGGGCTCTCTGCTCACTGCCACAGCTGTACCTCATATACGTAGACAATGCCTGCCCTGCCCTGTGAGCTCTAGGCACGGAGCCCCTCCATCAGGACACAGCCCCTCCAACTATCACAAACAAACTAGGTTCCAAAGGCATCTCCTGGGCCTCCTGACCTCCTGAGTTCTCCAGCCTCACTGTCCCTGTTGCTATAAAGTATGGCAGCGTACCAGGCTGGGCTGTACACCACGGTGTTACCTGGAGCTAGTGAGAGTGACCCATACTGAGAAAAGTATGTTTCCTAGACCCTTGGAAGAGCAGCTTGGCATTATCAACAAAGCCCTGTCCAGCCCTGTAGATCCTTCAGAATCTATTTCCAGATCTGTCACAGCTCAGGGAAGGGGTGGTAGTGTGGCAGCCTGCAGTGAGCAGTCACTGTATGAGTAGAAGCCAGTGGTGAAGAGAGGGCACAGTGCCTTCCCAGCATCCAGCAGTTATTGCTCCTGTTAATGTTGCCACTATTTCTGAGTTTTCAAGAGAATCCCTAAGGCTGAGTGTTAAAGGACTTAAAAAGAGAGAGATTGAAGGCATGAGCCACCACACCTGGCTCTGGGGAAGCAAAGATAGGTTGTAGCTGGAAGTTTTCTTGTGTCCTGCCCGGTTCTGAGGTCCCATAGTTGTTTATAAAATAATCATTCAGAGGCTTGTATTAATTACCAACTGTATGGTCTAACACAGGCTTCATGCTAGCTAGCTCCTTCATCTCAAATGAACCCATTTCTATTAATCTATGTATCACCACGTGTTCCATGGCTTTACCTGTGTCCCATTACAAGTTGCTCCTTGGATGTCGATTTGGCATCTCTGTGGGAGCCCGTTTTCAGGTTCCTCCTGGCTTTACCCAGCAGGTCTGCCTTGAGAGGATGATTGGACCACAGACCTGAGTGCAGGCGTCTGAGATGGTCTGCACTTGGCTGTGCTGGGGGGAGGTCTTTTGCTCCACCCCTTGGCGTTTCTATAAATACCCTGGGGCAGAGATCGTCAGGACTGGTTGGAATAGATTCCAGGCCCTCTCGAGGCTATCCTTTATTTTCTATCTGTTTATCTCCACAATCTAAATCCTTCTATCTAATATTTCCTGTTGCTCACACTCAAGAAAACTCTGGGAAACTGTGGGGTTGGTGGGTAAATGCCCCGCACGACTCCCCTTATTTTCCTTTTATTATTTCTCTTGGATTTTCTTGCCTGGCTCCATCCTGTCTTGCCATAGGCCAATGCAGCTTTATTTATCTCCTAATCAGAGCAACATATATTCATAGCATATAGAAAGATATCCTATAACATTTCCCCTTTTCTGTCTAATCAAAAAGGGATGTTTTAACTTTAACATAGTAAAATTATATATAACAAAACAGTTATCAAGCAAAAATTATAGTTACAATATCCAGTCTGTTTATATTTGGCAAAATTAGAATATATTTTATCAGCTATCCTATTTTTGTGAGTTTAAAGTTTTATATCTAATTTGTCTTTTATCATGACTAAGGAAAGCTATAATTATAACCATCTAGTCTTCAACTCTATCAAAAACCCCAGAAGGATATAATATTATTCGAGTAAACAGGAAGTGCATTGCAAACAACTTCCATAATTAGAAATGACAGAGACAGCTGGCTGCCTGGACAGTCATCCAAATTTCCTCTGCAGTGTTGGGGCATGCATCTTCAGCCTATAGGCCCAGAGTCTCTCAGTCACTTTTCCCTGCGTCTTGTAGAATGTCTGGCAGTCTCCTCTGTGAAGCAGGAACCTGAAGGACCATCTCACCTTGTTTTGGCAAAATCAGTGGGCATTTTCTTATGGGTCCTGCATGTCCAGTTTATATAACATATTATCAAGGCATGAGCAGTTTTTTGTCCAAATGGCCAGTTTTGCCAAGAAAAAGATAAACTCCTTATGGAGTGTCTTCGATGCCCATCTTCCTCTTTGAAGTAAATCAGTGCTGCCAGGAGCAGATGTGTCTCATTGTCCAGAAAAGTCTAAGTTTTTAAAACATTTTAAATGCCATGTTTGGAAAGTCTTTGAAGTGTTTGAAGATTACCTATCTAATTGAAATATATCTTTGTATATCTAAAAAACTTGACTGACATGATTATAAGTTTGATTATCATAAATGACTAATTATTCTGTGTTTTTAATTATATATTACAACTTTAAATGAGTTTTATAAACATAATACCTTAAACAAGAATAGAAAAATATATAGTATAACAAAATTAACTTTAAATTTGTATCAATAAACCAAAATCCATAGTAATGTAAAACATGTCAAACAAGTTGTTGCTTTTTAAAAGTAAATTCAATAATCTACCCTTTTATCCTGTTATATCTATATTATATCCCCTTTTTTCTTTTAGAAAGAGATTGGCTATGACCAATAACAGTTTGTAACCAACCCCTAAACAAAGACAAACATCCATAATCCATTTTTTGGGAATATGGGTGTAGTTTTTTAGGCTACTTTCTGCTGATTTGGGGCACTGGTAGTCTTATGGGGACACAAAGAAAATTTTAGGATTATGGTCAACTCCTGACTACAGTAGTCTGTGAGGCTGTGTTCTCTGAGCCAGTTGCCTTGAAGCTGTTCTGGATGTTGGATCCTCTGGAGGTCTGGAGACCTCTCAGGGGGTTGTCCTTGATGGAACCATATTAACCTGCAAGGAACCCACATCTTCTCATCTTCTGTAGAAAGAAAAGCAGAAACTCTTTTCCAAAGCAACATATCCTTAGACATAAATTTTGAAGTAAAGATACCTTTAAAATGTATATATATTGGCTTAACTCAGCAGCCTTTACAATCAAATGTCTCTCTCCAGTTAAAAATCCCAAAGACAACATAATCCAGACTCTCAGTAATTTCCATCTTTACATGGCTTATTACATTTTTGTGTATTATTTTATTTAAGACTTGGTTTTATTTTTATGACCATCTATATCCTTTCTCTTCTCTCTCTCAAGCCTATGTATCTTTTTACATATATTGTAAGCCATTTAGAGTTTTATTCCATCTGAATCTGTCTTATTGTGAATCTGTAATCATTTTTTGACCATTGATTTAAACTGCAGAGTGACTAGGACCAAAGCAGTAGCAGCATTGGCTGCTGGCCCCTGTCCCATTAGGTTTTTTAACATGGCGCAGGTACCAATGAGTCATGCTTATCTCCACAATTCTGGGAAGCAGCATTAAGTAGTATGCTTCTGTTTTTCAGCCTGTGGCTGTGCTCCCAAGCCAGCATGCAGCAGCTGGGAGAAGCCTCTTTGTATTGCAGCCTGCCATGAGTGACATGAATTAGGAAGCTGCTCTTGGCTCCATTTTAGAACCCTTTTTTAAAGCTTTCTCAGGTTTTTGGGTGGATCTTTGTGAAGTCAAGACCTGCCTGGCATACATAGAGAGTTCCAGGGCAGCCATGGCTTTGTAGAGAGACCCTGTAACAAAACAAAACCCAAAACAGATGACCACAGTAGCTCTTTTTTTTTTTTTTTTTTTTTTTGGTTTTTCCAAGACAGGGTTTCTCTGTGTAGTTTTGGAGCCTGTCTTGGAACTCACTCTGTAGACCAGGCTGGCCTCGAACTCACAGAGATCCGCCTGGCTCTGCCTCCTGAGTGCTGGGATTAAAGGAGGCGCCACCACTGCCCGGCCACAGTAACTCTTAAAAAGGAAACATTTAATTGTGGCTGGCTTATAGTTCAGAGCTTTAGTCCATTATCATGGTGGGAAGCATGGCGGCAGACATGGTGATGGAGAGGTGGCTGAGAGTTCTACATCTAGATTGGCAGGCAGCAGGAAGAGAGTGAGACACTGGGCCTGGCTTGAGCATCTGAGACCTCAAGACCCACCCCCAGTGACACACTTCCTCCAACAAGTTCACACCTACTCCAGCGAGGCTGCACCTCCTAATAGTGCCACTCCCTATGGGCCGATAGGGGCCATTTTCATTCAGATCACCACAAAGCATGACCCAGAAGTGGATCCCACTTGAAGGCTGAACGGAATCTAAATCGACCAAGCTAGATCTGATGGGTATTCCTGGTAAGGAGTTCGTGGTGGTTTAAATGAGAAACAGCCTCCACAGGCTCAGATATTTTAACATGGGTTTGCCGGTTGGTGGCACTAGCTGGTGGCACTGTTTGGGAAGGTAGTCCAGTCTAACTGGAGGAACTGAGTCACGGGGGGTGGGGGTGGGCTTTGAGTGTTTATAGCCTCACCCCACTTCCAGTTCTCTCTCTTCTTCGTGTTCGCAGTTGAAGATGTGGTCTCTCAGCTTCCTGTTCCTGCCCCCTATGTGCTGAAGGGCCCCAGCATACTTGCTTAGCCTAACGCCATTTTTGAGCAAGGCCTGAAAAGTAACTAAAGGTCAGAAAAACAACTTGTACCCTGGATGGGAGCCAAGTCAGCAGGCGTGTCGAGCTCGGGGAAAAACCACGAGCTGTCCTGAGTTTGAACCTGGCCTCATACGAATCGTCCAATCAGAACCCTGTAAACTATGCTTCCTGCTTCTGTACCCGCCCTTCCGCTGCCCAACCCTATAAAAACCCTCCACTCCAGCCCGTCGGCGCGCCAGTCTCTTCAGCCTCTGGAGGGACTGTATCGCCCCGGGTACCCGTGTTCCTGAATAAAGCCTCTTGCTGTTTGCATCTGACTTGTGGTCTCGGTGTGATCTCTGGGCGAGGGTCTCTCCAGAGGGAAGACTCCAGACGGGGGTCTTTCATTTGGGGGCTCGTCCGGGATCAGAGACCTTCATCTCGGGACCACCGACCCACTGTCAGGAGGTAAGTTGGCCGGCCATTGTCTGTCTGTATTGTCTCAGTCTGTTTGCTTGTCTTTCGTGTTCGTCGGGCGTCCAAAGTCAGGTCTGAGTCGGTGGGGGCTGAAGGAGCTGACGAGCTCGGACTTCGCCCACCGAAACCCTGGAAGACGTTCCACGGGTATCTGAAGTCCCCTCTGGGGCACGGAAAGTCCCCTCTGGGGCACGGGAAGTCCCCTCTGGGGCACGGTTTTTCGGGGCCACCCACGCATCAGAAGGATACGTGGTACTGGCAGGGGACGGAGAATTCAAACACTCCGCGTCCCCATCTGAGTTTTTGCTTTCGGTTTTACGCCGGAACCGCGCAGCGAAAAATTCTGTGGTCTGTCTTGTCTGTTTGTTTCTCTTTATTTGGAGACCACCATGGGACAGGCTGTCGCCACCCCATTGAGCCTAACCAAGGACCACTGGTCCGATGTTAAGGCCCGAGGAAACAATGAAGGTGTCATTGTCAGGAAGAAGAAATGGATCACCTTCTGCGAGGCCGAATGGGTCATGATGAATGTCGGCTGGCCGCGAGAGGGATCTTTTAACCTCTCTCTTATTTCGCAGGTGGAGGGTAAGGTTTTCGCCCCTAGCCCTTATGGGCATCCCGACCAGGTCCCATATATCGCCATCTGGAGATCACTGGTCGAGAACCCATTTCCATGGGTTAAGCCTTTCCTTCCGCAGCCCCCTCCAGTCTCTGGGCCTTCTGCGCCCCCCAACCCGGACTCCTCCCTTTACCCTGTGCTCCCTCACAAGGAGACTCCTAAGCCTCCAGTCCTCCCCCCAGACCCCCATACCCCCCTTATAGATCTCCTGACGGAGGATCCACCACCATATCGAGCCGGACCACCTGGAGAGCCGGCCGAAGTGGCCCCAGCCGCCGCCCCGGTGGCGGCGTCCCCAGCCGTGCCCGTGGCAGATCCGGAAGTCACCTCGACTCGCAGGACCCATGGGGCTGAAGAAGAGGATGCAGCCCCGTCCCCCATTGCCGGCCGCCTCCGCGGCCGCCGGGATGGCCCCCCTATTGAGTCCAGGGCCTTCCCGCTCAGAGAGGGGCCGAATCGCCAGTTGCAGTACTGGCCCTTTTCAGCCTCAGACCTCTATAATTGGAAACAACATAATCCCCCTTTCTCCAGGGATCCTGTTGCCTTAACCGGCCTAATTGAGTCCATCCTAGTGACTCACAGGCCGACTTGGGACGACTGTCAGCAGCTCCTGCAGACCCTCTTAACAGTAGAGGAGAAGCAGAGAGTTTTCCTGGAGGCCCGGAAGCAGGTTCTGGGCGATGATGGGAGGCCAACCCAACTCCCAAATATCATCGATGCAGTTTTTCCCTTGACCCGCCCAGACTGGGACTTCAATACACCTGAAGGTAGGGAGCATCTACGTCTCTATCGCCAGTTGCTCTTAGCGGGTCTCCGAGCGGCCGCCAGAAGGCCTACCAATTTGGCTCAGGTAAGGAATGTGATACAGGGAAAGGAAGAAACACCCGCTGCATTTTTAGAGAGGCTGAAGGAGGCTTATAGGATGTACACTCCGTATGATCCAGAAGACCCAGGGCAAGCACCAGGTGTCATCCTATCATTTATCTATCAGTCTAGCTCAGATATCAGAACCAAATTGCAGCGGCTGGAAGGTTTACAGGCGCTAGGTTTGCCAGACTTATTGAAGGAAGCAGAGAAAGTGTTCAATAAGAGAGAAACTCCTGAGGAGCGTGAGGAAAGAAGATGGCAGAAACAAGAGGAAAGGGACAAGAAACAGCATAGGGAGATGAAAAAGGTTTTGGCCGCCGTTGTGTCTCAGGGACAGCGGAGAGAGGGAGATAGGTCGGGAGAGCGAAGGAGGCCACCCCTTGATAAAGACCAATGTGCTTACTGCAAGGAGAAGGGACACTGGGCCCGAGAGTGCCCCAAGAAGCCACAAGGACCCCGCCGGCCCAAGCCCAAGACTGTAGACCTCCTTAGTCTGGAAGACTAGGGGAGTCGAGGCCAGGAGCCCCCCCCTGAGCCTAGGATAACCCTCAAGATCAGGGGGCAGTCCGTGACCTTCCTGGTTGATACTGGTGCCGAACATTCAGTCCTAACCCATGCCGGAGTGCCTCTTAGCCGGCATTCTGCACTGGTGCAGGGGGCAACTGGAAACAAGAGGTATTATTGGACTGCCGAGAGAAAAGTCCAACTGGCATCAGGGCAAGTAACTCACTCCTTTCTGCACATACCTGAATGCCCCCATCCGCTGTTAGGACGGGACCTATTGACCAAATTGAAGGCACAAATCTATTTTGATGAGAAGGGACCGAGGGTCACGGGTCCTAAAGGAGACCCTCTACAAATCCTTGCCCTCAGTTTAGAAGAAGAATACCATTTGTTTGAACCAGAACCCCCGGAGAAATCACCTGAGGAACTACAGAACTGGCTGAGAGAGTTTCCTCAGGCCTGGGCAGAGACTGGAGGCTTGGGGCTGGCACACGATCAGCCACCGCTGGTGATCTCACTAAAGGCCTCCGCGACTCCCGTTTCAATTAGACAATACCCAATGTCACGGGAAGCTCATGAGGGGATCAAGCCCCATATTCGAAGGCTCCTAGACCAAGGGGTGCTAAAGCCCTGCCAGTCCCCTTGGAACACCCCTCTCTTGCCTGTTAAGAAACCGGGGACAGGGGACTACAGGCCGGTCCAGGACTTGAAAGAGGTCAATAAGCGGGTGGAGGACATACACCCCACGGTGCCCAACCCCTATAACCTTCTGAGCACCCTCCCACCGACCCACGTCTGGTACACTGTGCTAGACCTGAAGGATGCCTTCTTTTGTTTGAGACTGCACCCTCAAAGTCAAATGCTATTTGCTTTTGAATGGAGGGACCCAGAAAAAGGGCTTTCGGGACAGTTAACCTGGACCCGGCTCCCTCAGGGCTTCAAAAACAGCCCAACCCTCTTTGATGAGGCCCTACATGCAGATCTGGCCGGATTCCGGGTCGAACACCCAACCCTGACTCTGCTCCAGTACGTGGATGATCTACTCTTGGCGGCCAGGAGTCGAACCGAGTGCCTGGAGGGCACTCGAGCCTTATTGGCCAGACTTGGACAAAAGGGCTATAGAGCCTCAGCCAGAAAGGCTCAAGTATGCCGAGACAAGGTTACCTACCTGGGCTACACCCTGAGCGGGGGGCAAAGATGGTTAACAAGAGCGAGGAAGGAGATGATAATCTCCATCCCTCCTCCTCGGAACCCCCGCCAAGTTCGAGAGCTCCTGGGTACGGCTGGGTACTGCCGCCTTTGGATTCCTGGCTTTGCCGAACTGGCAGCCCCATTGTACCCCCTCACTAAACCAGGGGCCATGTTCCAATGGGAAGAGAAGCATCAGAAAGCATTCCAACAGATCAAGAAGGCCTTACTCGAGGCCCCGGCTCTGGGTCTGCCAGATCTAACCAAGCCCTTTGAGCTGTTTGTGGATGAGAACTCAGGTTTTGCCAAAGGGGTACTGGTGCAAAGACTGGGACCTTGGAGGAGACCTGTAGCGTACTTGTCCAAGAAATTGGACCCAGTGGCTACAGGATGGCCATCATGCCTCCGCATGGTGGCAGCCATTGCCGTATTACTCAAGGATGCCGGGAAGCTGACTCTGGGACAGCCGTTGACTGTGCTGGCCTCCCATGCAGTGGAGGCCTTGGTCCGACAACCACTGGACAGATGGCTTTCTAACGCCAGAATGACTTATTATCAGGCCTTACTACTGGACTCAGACCGGGTAAATTTTGGGCCGACAGTTTCCCTTAACCCTGCTACCTTGCTGCCACTGCCTAGCCCCTCCGAGGAGCATGACTGCCTCCAGATTCTAGCAGAAGCACATGGCACCCGCCCTGATCTGACAGATCAGCCGCTTAAGAATCCAGACGCTGTCTGGTACACAGATGGGAGCAGTTTCCTGGAGGAGGGGAAACGCAGAGCCGGGGCAGCTATAACCACCGAATCGGAAGTGGTATGGGCATCGTCACTCCCGCCCGGGACATCGGCCCAGCGCGCAGAACTGATTGCGCTCACCCAAGCTCTCCGGATGGCAGAAGGTAAGAAGCTCACAGTTTATACTGACAGCAGATATGCCTTCGCCACTGCGCATGACCACGGGGAAATCTACAGACGGAGAGGCCTGCTGACGTCCGCGGGTAAGGAAATCAAAAACAAAAAAGAGATCCTAGACCTCCTAAAGGCCCTGTTCCTCCCGCTCCAACTCAGTATTGTCCACTGCCCAGGGCATCAAAAGGATGACTCTGCGGTAGCCAGAGGGAATCGGCTGGCGGATCTGACTGCCCGAACAGTGGCTTCCCAGCCAGCAGGGAGCAGCCAGTTGATGGCCATACAAGAACCACAGCCTGAGAGAGACCCCATGCCCTATAGCCCAGAAGACCATGAGCTAGCAAAGAAAATGGGGGCGGACTGGGAACAAGGAAGACAAGCATATATACTAGGGGACCGGATGGTCATGCCAACCTCCCATACCCGATACATGCTGAGATTCCTCCATGCATTGACCCATTTGAGCAAAAACAAGATGAAGACCCTATTGGACAGAGAAAACACCTGGGCAGTGCTGCTGAACCAGGATCAGGTACTCCAGCAGGTAACTTCTACCTGCCCAGCCTGTGCTCAAGTCAACGCAGGAAAGGTTCATCTAAACAAGGGGGCCCGCCAAAGAGGCCATCGTCCTGGTGTTCATTGGGAAATAGACTTTACAGAAGTAAAACCCGGACTCTACGGGTACCGGTACCTCCTGGTCTTCGTGGACACTTTTTCCGGATGGATCGAGGCATTTCCAACCAAGAATGAGACGGCTAACGTGGCAACAAAGAAACTGTTGGAAGAAATCTTCCCCAGGTATGGGATGCCTCAAATATTGGGGTCGGATAACGGGCCTGCCTTCGTCTCTCAGGTAAGTCAGAAGGTGGCCAAACTGTTGGGGGTTGATTGGAAACTCCATTGTGCATACCGTCCCCAGAGCTCAGGACAGGTAGAACGAGCTAATAGAACAATCAAGGAGACTTTAACCAAATTAACGCTTGCAACTGGCACTAGAGATTGGGTGCTCCTACTTCCCTTGGCTCTCTACCGAGCCCGAAACACTCCTGGCCCACACGGCCTAACCCCTTTTGAGATCATGTATGGGGCCCCACCTCCTGTTGTAGACTTTCTCCATCCTGATATTTCCTCCTTTGCTACCACCCCTACTTTAGAGGCACATCTTCAAGCCCTCCAACTGGTGCAGAGGGAGATCTGGAAGCCCCTGGCCAAGGCCTATCAGGAGCAGCTAGACAAGCCGGTGGTGCCCCACCCCTTCCAGATCGGGGACTCCGTTTGGGTCCGACGACACCAGACCAAGAATCTGGAACCACGGTGGAAGGGGCCCTACACTGTCTTGCTGACCACCCCCACTGCACTCAAGGTCGATGGGATTGCTGCATGGATCCACGCCTCGCATGTGAAGGCTGCCAGGGAAGCCGACCCAGCAGGATCCAGAAAGTCAACATGGACAGTGCGCCGCACACGAAACCCCCTAAAAATAAGGTTGGCCCGCGGCTCCTCTTCCTCCCCCTCCTCTTAATCTCTGCCTACCCCCAGGGGACTAGGGCGGCAGAGAGCCCGCACCTAGTTAAGAGGCTCACTTGGCAGGTTATCTCACAAACTGGGGAGACGGTCTGGCAAACGACCGCCCTTCACACCCCCTTCACATGGTGGCCCAACTTGCATCCAGATCTCTGCCAACTAGTAGCAGGGTCAGGGGACTGGGACATCCCTACCACTGACCCCATGAACCCCAGAGCACCAGACGTCTGTCAGGATGGTAAGGGAACTTGCAAATGTAGTGACGGGAGATATGGATGTGGTCACCCTGAAACCAGAGCAGCCCTGTCACAACTATCCTTTTACGTCTGCCCCCGGGATGGTAGAGACAGAAAGATGATTAGACAATGTGGGGGTTATTAAAGTTACTTCTGTAAAGCATGGGGATGTGAAACAACTGGTAATACCTATTGGGAGCCTTCATCCACTTGGGACCTCATTAGGGTAAAAAGGGCTACCCAAAGAGAAAGCCACTCATGGCGCCCTCTTACTCAAGGACGTTGTTGGGGAACTGTCACGGTAGGAAGAGATAACACTTACTGGGAAGGGGGGGGGCCCTGTGTAAATTTCACCTGCAACCCCCTGAATATATCTTTTACTCAAAAGGGAAGGGAGATAACACAAGACTGGATTAAAGGTAGAACATGGGGACTTAGACTTTACATGACGGGATGGGACCAGGGAGTCGTGTTTACGATTAGGCTTAAAATCACGGAGCCCTCCGCCTCTATAGGTCCCAACCAGGTTCTCTCTGACCAAAAGCGCCCCTCTTTACCCGCTCCAGCACCCCCGAGGGCTACCCCCCGACCCAATTCGGCCATTCGCCCAAGCACGGCTCCGAATGCCACTATAACCCCAGTCACCCTCCAGCCACCCAGGCCCGGTACGGGAGACCGGCTATTGAATCTTATAGAGGGCGCTTACTCAGCCCTCAATGTTACCAACCCAAATCAGACTCAGGAATGCTGGTTATGCCTAGTCTCCACACCCCCCTATTATGAGGGGGTGGCCGTAGTCGGAAGCTTCACCAATTCTTCTTCACCCCCGTCAGGATGTGCCTCGACACCTCAGCATAAGCTCACAATCTCCGAGGTGTCAGGACAAGGACTATGTCTGGGGATAGTACCCTACACCCACCAACACCTGTGTAATCGCACCCAGGCACTTGTTCCAGGACCCCACTATCTCGTGGCTCCCAACGGGACTTATTGGGCCTGTAGCACTGGACTTACACCATGTCTCTCCTCCTCAATACTAGCCAACACGGCCGATTATTGTGTGCTCATAGAACTGTACCCCAAGATAGTCTACCATGCACCTGAAGATATCTATGCCCGATATGAAACAGGGGTCCCCCGTATAAAAAGAGAGCCAGTCTCGCTAACCCTACCCTGATACTAGGTGGATTAACTATGGGAGGAGTCGCTGCCGGAATAGGCACAGGTACCACTGCCCTCATGGAAACCAACCAGTTCAGACAACTCCAGGTTGCCATGCATACCGATATCCAGGCACTGGAGGAATCCGTGAGTGCCTTGGAAAAGTCACTCACCTCCCTGTCTGAAGTAGTTCTGCAGAACCGGAGGGGATTAGATCTCCTCTTCCTGCAGGAGGGGGGGTTATGTGTCGCCCTTAAAGAAGAATGTTGCTTCTATGCGGATCATACTGGGGTGGTGAGAGATAGCATGGCTAGATTAAGAAAAAGATTAGAACAAAGACAAAAACTCTTTGAAGAACAGCAGGGATGGTTTGAAGGATGGTTCAGAAGGTCCCCCTGGCTCACCACCCTCATCTCCACCCTTATGGAACCCCTTCTGATTTTATTGCTCCTTCTGACGCTCGGGCCCTGTATCCTAAACAGACTTGTCCAATTTATCAGGGAACGCGTTTCTACTATTCAGACCTTGGTATTGACCCAACAATACCAACGACTCAACCAGGTGGAAATGGAGTCACATCCCTATTCTTCCCCATGAATGGAGGATTCCATTCCCTGAGATAAGAAAATGGGGGAATGAAGGGCCCCAGCATACTTGCTTAGCCTAACGCCATTTTTGAGCAAGGCCTGAAAAGTAACTAAAGGTCAGAAAAACAACTTGTACCCTGGATGGGAGCCAAGTCAGCAGGCGTGTCGAGCTCAGGGGAAAAACCACGAGCTGTCCTGAGTTTGAACCTGGCCTCATACGAATCGTCCAATCAGAACCCTGTAAACTATGCTTCCTGCTTCTGTACCCGCCCTTCCGCTGCCCAACCCTATAAAAACCCTCCACTCCAGCCCGTCGGCGCGCCAGTCTCTTCAGCCTCTGGAGGGACTGTATCGCCCCGGGTACCCGTGTTCCTGAATAAAGCCTCTTGCTGTTTGCATCTGACTTGTGGTCTCGGTGTGATCTCTGGGCGAGGGTCTCTCCAGAGGGAAGACTCCAGACGGGGGTCTTTCAGTGCCACCGTGCCTGCCGGCCACGATGGACTCTCTCTGGAACCTTAAGGCAAAATAAATTCTTTCTCCCATGTGTTGCTTTGGGTCAAGGTGTGTTACCACAGCAACACAAAAGCAGGTACTGCAGAGTCTACCACATACTAAAGCTTGGGATATAGAAAACCCTAGAACGTTTGTAGGGAGGCTACAACTGTACTCAGAGTCACTAAAAATCACTATGTTGCAGAAGTCCCTCTCTCTAGCAGCGTTTTGGCTGAAGCAATCCTCATGCACCAGCCATATCGTTATACCGGGAGATCCCAGTGTTCCTCTCTATCTGTCTGCTGCTAAAACCTGCCTGCCTCCTGGCTCAAACGCAGCATCCATTTCTCAAGGAAGGGTGAGTTCACAGCACTGAGCATGCGCGGTTGGGCCCGGTTCCCTCCATTTGTCAAGCGACAGCTGCTTTGTGGAGTCAGCTGCACCCATCTTTAAGTCTCTGAGCACTGCCGGGCGCCACAGGAAGTTCACAGTAATGTTCCCAGAATCCACTTCTGCCAGCCGGGGGCAGAGCATGTTTAAGAAGGAGAACCATCATCAGACTTTTAAAAGTTTGATACTTTCCATGATAAAAACGTGTTTGCATGACGAGAATGGAAACTATTTTAAAACAAAGACAATATTCTTTCCTCACCTCTCTAACATTTTGCTGCTCTGGCTCTGATCTCTATTCTGGACATTTTCTTTTTTTCCGTCCTGGAACTTTCCCAATGAACAACTTCTCTCATTTCCAAATATCACGTGTTACCGAAGTATTATTACAATCTCTCTGAATATATTATGTTTGAGTATATCATTTTAATGGCACATTCTCTGAGTTATATATAATATATATGGGGTGGATTGTGTGTACTGGTGCATATATAATTATAATTCACTTGTCTCAGATACACAGGTTGTCTGAAAGGTTTGTGCTATTGTTTTTCATTATTTATTTATTTATTTATTTATTTATTTATTTATTTATTTATTTGAGGCAAGGTTTCTCTGTTTGTCCTGGAACTCACTTTGTAGACCAGGCTGGCCTTGAACTCACAGAGATCTACCTGCCTCTGCCTCCAAGTGCTGGGATTAAAGTCGTGCACCACCATGCCCATAAAGATTTATTAATTTTATATGTGTGAGTATTTTGTCTTCATGCATATATTTATACCATGTGTGTGCCAAGGAGATTGGAGGAGAGCATCAGATCCCTTGGAACTGGAATTTTGTATGGTTGTGGATGCCATATGGGTGCTGAGTCAAACACAGGTCCTCTCCAAGAGCATCTACTGTGAGATAATCTTTTTGTATACTGTAAAGATGTGTTTCTGCCTAAGGAGGTTTCTGATTGGTTTAATAAAAAGCTGAATGGCCAATAGCTAGGCAGAAGAGGATAGGCAGGACTTCTGGGCAGAGAGAGGAACTGGCAAGAGGAATCTAGGCACACAGATTTTCGCCAGTAGACTTGAGCAAGTTGGACATGCTGTATCAAGGAGAGGTAAAGGGCCATGTGACAGAATGTAGATTAAAAAAAATGGGTTAATTAAATTATAAGAGCTAGTTGGAAACAAGCCTAAGCTAAAGGCCAAGCTTTCATAATTAATAAGTATCCGTGTCATTATTCGGGAGTTAGCAATACAAAGGAAGATTTGCTACAAGTATCAAGTGCTCTTAATCTCTGAGCCACTGCTCCAGCCCCGTCTACAAGTTTTTTGACTGCAATCATAGTGTTCTGGAGAATGTGGTATGTAAAGCCAACTTCCATGCTTCAGATTAAACCCCGTGGTTTATGGAATCTGAGGATTTAGGAGTCTTGATGGGCCACACACAGAAACCCTGTCTCAAAAAACAAAACAAAACATGAGTCTTGGTGCAGGTTGGGCACCTTGTTTCCAGAGAGTCCCATTCCCGTTCTTCAGCAGCATTTGTTCTGCCAGGGTCCTGGGGCCACTTTGGGCAGTCTTGCTTAAAATGAAATTTTGAGCAGGACAAATCAAAGCCTGCCTGGGCTACAGGGTGAGTGTAAGGCTAGCCTGGACAATTTAATGAGACTCTTGTCTCCAGAAACAAAAGGTAAGATGGAGGCTGGAGATTCAGCTCAGCGGTGCAGCCCTGGCCTAGGGAACTCAGTACTACCAAAAAAGAGGGGAAAAAATTATGTAATTTTGCTGATGTGTTGGATATAAAAGCAAAAATACCATGGTTTCCATTCAGATGCTAGAGCATGTTGAGTCTCAAACCCTGAGACAAATGGCTGAGGTGCCAGGTTCTCACAGTCCCTGCCAGTTACACACATGGCTGGCATACCCCGCCCCCTACCCTAAACTTCTCCAGCCCAGGGAAGGCTGCCCTTCCCCGAGCTGCTCTTCCCTATATAATCCAACAGTTTGGCTATCTATCCTCTTTGGGCCTTCTGGCTGCTGTCCCTGGTTCCCCCTCCCCTCCCCTTTCCCTCTATCCTGTCGTCACGCGGCTCAGGGTCATGTCCACTCTGGACTCTGCCTCTGGCAATGCTCTCCCTTTTATCTACAATAAACTTTCTCCTCCACCATACCTAGAAGGTCATGTTCTTTCCTTTTTATTTCTTTTTTCATTCAGGGTAGAGCTGTGTGTGTGTGTGTGTGAGTGTGTGTGTGTGTGTGTGTGTGTGTGTGTGTGTGTGTGTGTGAGAGAGAGAGAGAGAGAGAGAGAGAGAGAAAAGAGAGAGAGAGAGAGAGAGAGAGAGAGAGAGAAAGGGAGGGTGTGTGTGTGTGTGTGCTATGTTCACATGCTGGAGTAGAGCGTGTGCGTATTTGACATATAGGACTGTGCAATAATCTCTCAGGAGGGCTTAGACTTTATCCAATTACTGGATAGGGAGAAATATTTTTTAAAGTTTTTTTTTGTTACCCCCTCCCTCCCAAAACAGGGTTTTTCTCTGTCTGTCCTGGCTGTCTCCTGCCTGCCTCTGCCTCCCGAGTGCTGGGATTAAAGGTGTATACCACCACCGCCCCGTTTAGGACTGTTTTTAAACATTTATTTTATGTGTATGGGTGTTTTGCCTCCATGTGTGTCTATGTATGTACCATGTGCAGTGCTTGCAGAAGCCAGAAGAGGGCATCAGATCCCCTGGAACTGGTGTTAGGGATGGTTGTGAGTCACCGTAAGAATGCTGGGAATTGAACCCCGGTCCTCTGGAAGAGCAGCCAGTGCTCTCAACTGTGGAGCCATCTCTCCAGGCCCCATACGGAGAAATCTTAAGACTGCTATCATGTACAGTTACAACACTTATCCTGCATCACGATTTAAAAACATTTTAAAAAGATTGACTTCGTGTGTATGAGTCTATGTACCATGCACATGCTTGGTGCCTGCAGAGGTCAAAACAGTGCGTCAGACCCCTGGAACTGATGTTACAGACAGTGAGCTGCCATGTGGGTGCTGGGAGCGGAACCTGGGTCTTTTGCAAGAGCAACACGTGCTCTTGATTGCTGAGCCAACTCTCCAGACCCCTTCATCACACTTCACAAGGAACATTTTGTGGGCCTGAGGACTTAGTTCAGTGATAAAGTGCTTGCTTAGCTAGTGTGAGGTCCCTGGTAGGGGTTGGGGACAGACATTTTCGCACTGTTCTGTTGTGTACCTTTTAACTATGGCTTCGAATTCTAACAGAGTCAATATGTAGACCCTTCTGCTGAGTGATCACATAGTCCCTGCTCTGGGGATTTGAAAGGCAGGGTCATTTTATTCTCCCTGTCTTCCAATTGGGTGACAGGTGATTTCTTGGCTTCCTTGGAAGTACAGATTCTTGGACTCTGCCCTCCCCAGCGCAGCTCCATACGACGGCCCTGGGCTCCAGCTGGGGAGTCCTTTCTTCCTGACAACTTTAGAGCATCTACCATTCTGGTGGCTGGGGATACAGTACTGAAGGACCCAAGATCCTTGCCGTCTAGGAAAGGGAGACAGACAGCAAACAGAGACACGACAGTCATAACAATCCCATGAGAGGGAGTGACAGGAGGTCCGGGAGGGAGTGGCTGTCATAAATCACAGGGTCAGGTTACATTTTTAGCAGAGGTGGGGCAGCCAGTGGCATGGACTTCTGGGAGAACAGCATTCCAGGCAGAAGAAATGGCAGGTGCAGGAATAAGACCGATGGGCAAGTTGGAAGGGGACTGAGGAGGCCAGTGAAGGCAGAGTGAAGAGAGGCCAGAGTGGGGTGGGTGGAACAGGGGGAGGGTGGAGGTGGCCCAGGTGGCTGTGGCTTGCAGGATGGCTTGGGTTTCACTAGCGAAGTGGAAACCACTGGATGGGCCTAGCTGTGTTCAAGGAATGTTGACCATCCCCCATAGAAGGAGGGAGTGGTGAGGACAACCTGGCCATGGCTGAGATTCTGGCTGCTCCCTCCCTCTAGGCCGTCTCCCAGCTGTTTGTAACTCTGTCCCTGCTGCAGGATGCTTCTGAAGGTGCAGGACAACACAGGTTGAAGGCTAACTGAAAGGCGGACTCTAGCTAGGCAGGCACCAGGCCATCATCCATGCTAGAGTGAGGCTTTTCGGTGACCTGGCTGCCTCCCATGCTCCTGTAAATAAGTTCGCTAAACTCACTGGTTCACCAAGCCAGACCTGGGTAGAATTGTTTACCAAGTGAAGTCAACCACGTGAGGTTTACCAAGAGTCAGAAGAGGCCTCCAGTCAATGGACACACAGACGGAGACTCACCCTGCCCCACTCTCAACTGAGAGACCCTGACCTCTCCTGACCTTAGCTCCTATCTAGGTAGTGGCAAGGTTTTAGCCCAGTGGTTCCCGATTCCTAATGCTTTGACCCTTGAATACAGTTCCTCGTGTCGGGGTGACCCCCAACCATAAAATTATTCTCATTGCTACTTCGTAAGTGTAATTTTCCTACTGTTATGAATCATAATGTAAATATTTGACATGAGATCCCTGTGGGGTCGTGACCCACAGGTTGAGATCCCTGTTTTAGCCAGTCTCCCTTTCTTTCTGTGCTGATCCCACTGGTAAAAGCTCTGTGTGGGCAGGGATATCGGGGAGCAACAGGATGGGGGTGCACACAGAGGCCTGATTATCTGAAGTAGAATTCTCTCTCTCTAGAAGCCCATCGAGGGTTAGTTGGCACCCACCTATTCTGAGCCTTAGCCTCTTACTGGCTCAAAAATGAGAGTCACTGACTCTCTGCAAGTCCAGGCAGAGATGGAGTCACTCTCTACTCCAAGAATCAGGGCCCTGCGGGTCACACACGGACCCTGTTAGTTCTTAGGGACTTTGCTGACTCTGCTCCCAGGTCCCCACATGAGCACCAGAGGCCCCTATTCCTACCCTTTAAAGCATCTGTCAGTGGACTCTACACTGATTACTCAGTCAGGTCTTTGTCTCTCGCCCCCAGTCTAGAAGCTGCCAAGTCCGGGATTGGGGTCAGAGAACGGACCGGGGCGGGGCTTTGTCTGTTTCCCTCCATGTCGGGTTCTCAGACCTCCACTGCACTCAGTAAAGACCGCAGATGAATGAACGAAGAAATGGTGGAGGAAGGGTGTTGCTGTGAATTCCTTTCTCACAGCAATAAAACAGAAGCCCAGACAGACAGGAAGTCGGAGCGGCTCAGCAACAGTGCAGGTGTCTGCTTTCTGGCCCAGTTCCTGTAGAGCACAGGACTACCCAGGGGCCTCACCCGTCTCCTGGTCTTGTCTCAACTCTGCTCCTCTAAGGGAACTGCAGAATCAGATGCCAGACCTAGAAGTGAAACTAGCTCCAGGAAAGGCTCCCGGGGCAGGAGCAGGGGCAAGGGACAACCCATTAGTCATTAGCAATAGCTGGCAGCTATTAAGTATAATAGCAAGTGGCACGTCTTCAATCCCAGCACCCAGGAGCCTGAGGCAGGAGGATCTCTATGAGTTTGAGGCTAGCTTGGTGTATATAAACAATAATAGCACTTCCGATGTACCAGATCTCGCTGTTCTTTCCCAATACCTCTTCCAGACAGCTTTTCCTTTCTGTTTTTTTTTTTGTTTGTTTGTTTGTTTGTTTGTTTTTGGTTTTGGTTTTGGTTTTTCGAGACAGGGTTTCTCTGTGTAACTTTGCGCCTTTCCTGGAACTCGCTTTGTAGACCATGCTGGCCTCGAACTCACAGAGATCCGCCTGCCTCTGCCTCCCGAGTGCTGACATTAAAGGCGTGCGCCACCACCACTTGGCATGTTTTGTTTTTTTAGGACAAGATTTTACTATATAGCCTTGGGTGGCCTGAAATTCCCTGTGTAGACCAAGCTGGCTTCGAATTCACAGAGATCCACCTGCCTCTGCCTCTGGTGTGCTGGGATTAAAAGCCTGTGCCAACAGGCCCCACCTCCACGCAGCTTTTCTTCCAGATAAAGTGCTCCAGTGCGGGCCATCAGGCTCTGGCTGTCCTTGTACAGATGCCCTGTACAGCGCTGCGGACGCCACACAGCAGGCATACCCAGCCTTGTGTTCTAGCCCTGCGTACCCATTGATCTGACTTCTACATCTCTGGATTCGGATCACTAAATGGCAGGTCTATAAGGCTGCCACGAGATAATACACACTCAGAATTTCCGGCCCCAGCACAAAGTAAATGTTCGATAAATGTTAATTATTGATACTCTAGTTGTTCTTATGAGTGTTCCTGGACCCAGGAGGGAGGGCTGCAGCAAGGCGGTTATCTTTGCGCTGTTTGAAGTGAGGTCACCCTACAGGGATTCTAACTCGACTACACCCAGCCTGAAGCACAGCGGGCCAAAGTTTTGGAGGCTGACATCTCATGCCCCGCCCCTCCAGACTTGAACTGGGAGAAGAGCAGGAGGCCCGCGCCGGCGCAGACCGCGCAGACCGGCCCGGGCCTCCTGCAGCTGGATCCGAGGTGCCAGCCCCTCCGCGTTCGCGCATGGAGGAGCGCGTGAGCCCCGTGGGCTCGTCCCGCAGCATCCCCGCCGCGGCCGTGCTGTGCCGTGGCCCCGTGGAGCCTGTCGTCTTCCTGGCCAACTTTGCCCTGGTCCTGCAAGGCCCGCTCACCACGCAGTACCTGTGGCACCGGTTCAGCACCGAGCTCGGCTACAATGGCACCCGCCACCGGGGGAACTGCGGGAACCAAAGCGCAGATCCCATCATGAAGGTAGCGGGGACCAGAGCAGCTGTGCAAGCGGAGCACGGCACGGGGCGGGGCCTGGGGAAGATGGGGTCCGTGAGAGGGGACGCACGTGGCGTGGTGGGCGGAGCTAGAGCCAAGGGGGCCTCCCCGGGCTGACTGCCTTGGGGTGCGGACCTAGAAAATGGCTGGCCTGGAGGGTTAACCCAAGTGCGGGGACGGAGGGAATGCTTATCCAGGGCCTGTTTTTACAAGTTCAAGTAACATTCCAAGAGGCTCAGGGCTCCAATGCAAGACTTCAACCCTGTAGCTCCCAGGATGATGGTGGCTAACCAAAGTGAGGGCCTTCCCCCTGGCGATTCTGTCTTAACAGGAAGTGGAGACCCTGACTTCCCACTGGACCCTCTACATGAACGTGGGCGGCTTCCTGGTGGGACTTTTCTGGTCCACCCTTCTGGGAGCCTGGAGTGACCGCGTGGGTCGCCGCCCACTGCTGGTGCTGTCCTCTCTTGGCCTGCTGCTCCAGGTCGTGGTGTCCATCTTCGTGGTGCAGCTAGAGCTGCACGTCGGCTTCTTCGTGCTTGGCCGAGTCCTTTGTGCCCTGCTAGGAGACTTCAATGGCCTTCTGGCTGCTAGCTTTGCCTCTGTGGCAGATGTCAGCTCTAACCACAGTCGCACCTTCCGCATGGCTCTGCTGGAAGCATGCATTGGTGTGGCTGGGACCCTGGCAAGCCTTCTCGGGGGTCATTGGCTCCGGGCCCAGGGTTATGCCAACCCCTTCTGGCTGGCTCTGGCCCTGCTGATCGTCATGACGCTGTATGCAGCATTCTGTTTTGGTGAGACAGTGAAAGAGCCAAAGTCCACCAGGCTTTTCACACTCCACCATCACCGATCCATTGCCCGGCTGTATGTGGTCCCATCCCCAGAGAAATCCAGGAAGCATCTAGCCCTGTACTCATTGGCCATTTTCGTTGTGGTCACTGTGCACTTTGGGGCTCAGGACATCCTGACACTCTATGAGCTGAGCACGCCCCTCTGCTGGGACTCCAAGCTGGTTGGCTATGGCTCTGCAGCCCAGCACCTACCCTACCTCACCAGCCTGGTCGGCCTAAAACTTCTGCAGTACTGCCTGGCGGACACCTGGGTGGCTGAGATTGGCCTGTCCTTCAACATCCTGGGCATGGTGGTCTTTGCATTTGCTACCACCACACCCCTCATGTTCACAGGTAAACTGAAAACGGGGTCATCCACTCATTGCCCTCAAATGTGGTTCAAGCCTTTGTCTTTGGACCCAGAGTTACACTCTCAGCCTGTGCAGAGAAACCCCAGAAAAATACCATCTCCGATAAACAGAAAATATAGGGCATCAGTGGCCAAAGTAATTAATGCACATTATCAACCATAAATATTGTTAGGAATGCAGAGCAAAAGACGAAAGCATAGCCCATAAGCTAATTGCTTTACCCCTTGGCCTCTCATAGCTTATTTATAGTGTTCTTAAGCAAAGTCCATGCTACTAATGCCTTGCTCCTTGGCTCTTGGATAAGAATCGCCGGGCCTCCCTTAAGAATCGTATTTAGCCGGGCGGTGGTGGCGCACGCCTTTAATCCCAGCACTCGGGAGGCAGAGGCAGGCGGATCTCTGTGAGTTCGAGGCCAGCCTGGTCTCCAAAGCGAGTACCAGGAAAGGCGCAAAGCTACACAGAGAAACCCTGTCTCGAAAAACCAAAAAAAAAAAAAAAAAAAGAATCGTATTTATTTGTTTAGAAACAGGCTCAGACTTGGCCAGGTGATTTTCTGTGTAGCTGAAGATGACGTTGAACTTGTGATCCTCCTGCCTCTACCTCCCAGATCCTGGGATTACAGGCATTAGCAACCTTACTCTGCCTTTTTTTTTTTCCTCGTTTGTTAAAAAGCCAAAATCTCTAAAACTCCCGTCGACTCACTTCCTCTTCCCTCCCTTCCTTCCCCTTGCTCCTGCTCCCCTCCCTCTCCTGAGAAGAGGGGCAGCTGGCTAGGGAATGAAGAAGTTAACCTTTTTTTTTTTTTTTTTTTTTTTTTTGGTTTTTCGAGACAGGGTTTCTCTGTGTAGCTTTGCGCCTCTCCTGGAACTCACTTGGTAGCCCAGGCTGGCCTCGAACTCACAGAGATCCGCCTGGCTCTGCCTCCCGAGTGCTGGGATTAAAGGCGTGCGCCACCACCGCCCGGCCCTTTTTTTTTTTTTAAAAAAAAAAAAAAAAAAAAAAAACAACAACAACTTTATTTTTATTTTATGTGCAGTGGTGTTTTCCCTGCATATCTGTGTGAGGATGCCAGATGTCCTGGAACTGGAGTTACAAACAGTTGTGAGCTGCCATGTGGGTGATGGGAATTGAACCCAGGTCCTCTGGAAAAGCAGTCAGTGCTCTTAACCGCTGAGCCCTCTCTCCAGCCCCAGAAGTTAACTTTCTAAAAAAAAGGTGAATGTATTCTGCGAGAGCCTGGAACTGCGCTGTGTAGAGTAGCTGTTTGATAGCACAGCTGTGTGAACTGCGCTGCTGGGCTAACAGTGAAGGGACTGGGTCCCATCCACTCAAAGCCAGAGACCTCGAAAGTACTGAGATAAAGATGTGCCACAAAGTCTCAGCAGAATTGCAAACGTTGTATGCCTGTAGGTAGCCGGATGCCAGGAGCAAAGGAACTCACATGCTATGTCATCAACAAGTGCCCTTCGCAGATGTTACTCCTTATCCCAAAGTGACTGAAGCATATTGTCACACAGGGTGTACTTAAACATCAGAGAGGTGTTCTCTCAGTACTAGAGGCCAGAAGTCCAGGATCAGAGTCACTGGGCTGAAATCAGAATATCCCAGGGCAGTGCTTGCTCGGGCACCAGGAGAGAAGCTGTATCCCATCTGCTAGAGACTGGCCACATCCCTATCAGCTTAATGAAAAGGAGAGCTTCAGCCGGGTGGTGGCAGCGCACGCCTTTAATCTCAGCACTCGGGAGGCAGAGCCAGGCGGATCTCCGTGAGTTCAAGGCCAGCCTGGGCTACCAAGTGAGTTCCAGGAAAGGTGCAAAGCTACACAGGGAAACCCTGTCTCGAAAAACCAAAAAAAAAAAAAAAAAAAAAAAGAAAAGAAAGAAAGAAAGAAAAGGAGAGCTTCCCTTAAGGTCCTTCCTGATTAAACCTGTAGAGACTCACTTTCCATAGAAGACAGTTCACAGGTTTAGGGCCTGCCTTTGAGGCTGTTAGTCAACCTCTCACACTGAAGAACCATCCTCCGCTAGAGGCCTATGGTCTTCCTCTTACAGGCTAGGAGATGGTTCAGGGAAGTCTGTTAGACAAGGTCACACACACACACAGTAAGCGATGGTAACAGGGTTTGAACTCGGGGCCAGTTCCAAAGCCCACGCTCATTTTCTGAGTCCTGCCGTCTCCCTTCTAGTACCAAGTGGCCACCAGAGGTGTTTGGTAAAGCAGTTGGCAGGGCTTAGCTCCCATTTAGAAAGAGTGAACAGAGGGGCGAGCCTGGAGAAAGCTGCTGTCTTTCCTCTTGGGTCCAACATCTGTCCCTCCTGGGCTGTCTGTAGGAGCTTTGCTGCATCAGGACACCCACCCCCACACCCCACCCCACCCCCGCCTCGATCACTCTCTCCTGACCGGTGTTTCTCCCTGCAGGCTACGGGTTGCTTTTCTTGTCATTGGTCACTACACCTGTCATCCGGGCCAAGCTCTCCAAGCTGGTGAGCGAGTCGGAGCACGGTGAGTGTCAGGGTCAGTCTGTACCTGGTCCTTCATGTCCAGTGTTGCCTGGATGGGCTGTTCTGGTCAAGGATGGCCTGTCTTCTACCCTGGAGGAGAAAGTAGCCAGGACAGATGCGCTTCCACCACGTGCTCAGGACTGGCTCGAGACAGATGCTGTGGATTTTTGTACCACAGAGCTAAGATTGCTATCAGTAGAGCATGATCAAGTTTATCTCTTCAGACCTTGTCTTTCCCATCTGTGAAGTGGGTGTGATGATACCAGGGTTTCCTGTTTGGCTGGGGTCAGAGTATACAGACCCAGAGGGAATAAGTGATCTGTGCCATAGGTTTTGTTGTTCCCAGCTGTCAGATGAAGCAGAGGCCTAGAGGGTTAAATTGAGTTCTTCAAGGTTGCTCAGTAGATAATGGGATGGGGATGCATGCACGTGTATGTATGTACTCACATGCTTGTGACTTCAGTGTCTTAAGGAACATGGAGTCTTTGACTTGGGCAGTCTAGCTAACCACTTGGCCTGGTTTCCTGTCTCCACCTCTCAAGCACTGGGATTACGGGTGCCCACCATACCCACCTGGCTTTTATGTGGGTGCAGGGCATCCAAACTCTGGTCCTGGTACTAGTATAGGGGTGCTTTATCTACTGATCCAGCTCCACCCCATGCATGCACACACCTCCCGTTCCGTGTTTTTTTTTTTTTTTTTTTTTTTTTTTTAAGAGCATTTGGTCTTGGTCTTGTAGCTGGGCTTTCCAGCCCTGGCTTGTTCGGGACCTGTTTCTTCATCTGTGACATGAGACCTTCGTTCCCCCGGACGCTGGCAGGTCCTCGTAGTCTGACAGTTGAGTCTTGGTTTCTATGAGGTTATCGCTCAATGCGCAGCAGCTGGGTGACAGAGCTTGGTTCTGGCACGGGTTTGGGTGCTAAAATGCCTCCTCATTCATCCAGTAGACGTTTGTTTTTATTTTGAAACAGGGTCTTGGTAAGTAGCCCAAACTGTCCTTGAGCTCAAAATCCTCCTGCCTCAGCTTCCTGAGAGCTGGAATGACAGTTGTGTTTCACCATGTATGCAGACAGCGGACTTTTTTTACCCAGCACATTTCACTGTACCCACTGTGGGAAAACAGCAGACACCCCCTCTCCGCCCCAGGAGGCCCCCAGTGACAGGTACCCTTCATTTTAAAATGACTGGCAGTCCTTGCAATAGCTCTTGTCCTCCGTTCACAGGAGGAGGAGCAGTGACCCAGAGACCCAGAAAGATAAGCGCCTCAGTGTGCACACAGCTGTGAGTGTTGGAACTTGGGATCAAATGATGCTTCCAAAGAGAGGAAGCCTATCAGGAGTCCATTAGACTTCATCATGTGTAGTACTGGCAAGACCAGGCAGGCAAAAGCACTTGTCACCAAGCCTGATGGCCAGAGTTCGCCATCTGGAGCCCACATGGGAGGAGAATCAGCTCCTGAAAGTTGTCCTCTGACCCCCCCTCCCCCCACATGCTTGGCTCAAGTGACGCACGCACATGGGTGATTATGATAAAAAATACATTCTTAAAAGAAGTCATCGTGCCGGGCAGTGGTGGCGCATGCCTTTAATCCCAGCACTCGGGAGGCAGAGGCCGGCGGATCTCTGTGAGTTCGAGGCCAGCCTGGGCTACCAAGTGAGTTCCAGGACAGGCGCAAAGCTATACAGAGAAACCCTGTCTCGAAAAACCAAAAAAAAAAAAAAAAAAAAAAAAAAAAAAAAAAAAAGAAGTCATCGTGGTGGTACATCCTCAAAATCCTAGCACTTGAGGCTGAGGCAGGAGGATTGCAAGTTTAAGGGCAACCTAAGCCACATAGCGAGACTATTTCTTAAAACAAACCAAGCTGGGGCTGCAGAGCTGGCTCAGCATTTAATAGCACTGGCTACTCTTCCAGAGGACCAGGGTTCCGTTCCCAGCACCCATGTGATGACTCACAGCATCTGTAACTCCATTTCCAGAGAGTCTGACACCCTCTTCTAGTTCCCAAGGGCACCAGGCATGCACGTGGTGCAGAGTCATACATGCAGGCAAAACGCCCATACACGTTAATAATGTTTTAAGTAAAAGGTACTGTGCAGGCTTTTCTGTGAATTTAATGACAATCAACAGCTGTGTATCTAATAGCCCCTCTGCCAGGCGCTTCCCATGTATAACTTCATTGAGTCTTTACCACAGCACAGAGTAGGAGGCACAGGAAAGGGTGGCCAGTTGTCTCGTCCCAGGTCATCCAGCTGTGGGGTGGTACTGCCCTCATTTGACCCTGGGTTTTTCCAACTCTGACGCGTGGTCTTTATCCCTCCCAGGTGCTCTCTTTTCTGCTGTGGCCTGTGTGAATAGCTTGGCCATGTTGATGGCCTCTGGCATCTTCAACTCACTCTACCCAGCCACTCTGAACTTCATGAAGGGCTTCCCCTTCCTCCTGGGAGCTGGCCTCCTCTTCATCCCGGCCATTCTGATCGGGTAATCGAGGGCCCTGACCTTGCCTGCTCATCATGGTGTCTTACTTTCCTAGAGGTTTCCTCTTGCTCCTGCTCCTAACTCAAAACGGCAGCTTTGCTCCTGGAACCCTTGTCCTTTAGCTATGTCATCCAGGGCTAGCCCTACCCCAGGCAGGTGGCTGCCTGATCTTTTAGGAGCCATCTCCAGAGCAAGGTAGAGGGACATGTGTCGAGGGGTCAGGCTAACACTACTGCTTGACAAGGCCTCTCTATCAGGCCCCTCAGCCTGCCCCATCCTCACGTTGCAGATAGGACTACAGTGGCCAAACTGTGTTAACAGGAAGAGAACTTACTTGGCTACTTGTGGCTGAGCCCCAGGCTAGGCAGACCCACTGAAGTCTTAAGAGTTCTTCTCCAGAGCCCTCTGCCTGTGGACATTGTCCTATGCCTGTTGGCTTGGGGAGGGAGACACCTGGAACTGCCCACCCAAGTCAGTCCCATGTCACCTCTCCAGACTGGGCTTGGGGGCTCCCCATGTCAATTCTGAACCATCTCTCTGGTCTCTCACAGGGTACTGGAGAAGGTTAATCCACGTGCTGAATTCCAGCAGTTTCCTCACAGTTCCTGATCTGCCAGAGGCCATGAGGAACAGTGGACCCGCACCAGCCAGCCCTCTGAGGGCAGTACTCACTTTGGACAGGGTGCTCAAGCCAGTTAGGGGCACCACCTGGCCTCCCACTAAGACCCTGCATAGGGTCTCCAATCTAACCAGGACAGGCCCACTCAGGGCAGGCTACAAGGAGCTATTTGAGCCAGGGGTTTCTTCACCCTTTATGCCATTCAGCATTCAGCAGCCTCCAGAGTGAAGGAAACGGCACTTCAGGGACCAAGTGAAGCATGAGAACCAACCTCTCCTTCCAGCCTGTGGTTCTAGGTCCCTGATGTGTGCAGTGGCCTCCATTCAGCCCTAATGAGAAGTATGGTACCTGGGGGAGTATTTGCCCAGAGGCAGAAGCCTCATCTGGGGTTGGGAATCAGCCCTTGACCCCACGACCCTTGACCTCAGCCGTGTCACCTGTCACAGTAAATTGTTTGAGCCAGACTGAAGAGTCACAGGGCTTTGGGGCTTTCTGTCTTTCTGCTCTTGGCCTGTTTGGCACAGGTCAGACACCAGCAGCTGCTGGGCTGGAGTTCCTGAGCTGCCTGTGGGGTTGGCTCTGGCATGTCCCTCCAAGCTCCATCTTTCTAAGCTGCTGAGAGGTGAAAGGCTTGTGAGGCGTCATCAGAGCAGCGGAGACACTTGGGCCCAAGCCCTGGCTGCTCTTCCTGAGTCAGGTCAGGTGAGTCACTCAGTCCCTGGCTGGCTTCATGGCTACACTAGCCCCAGCAGGATCTCTCTGGGCTGCCGTTTTGCCCTCCCACACAGCTCCGTGCCCAGCAGGGCCGTGTGTGTGTGTGTGTGTGTGTGTGTGTGTGTGTGTGTGTGTGTGTGTGTGTGTGCGCGCGCGCACTGAGACCATCCTTCCTGCTTCCATGAGTGAATGGAGGTTGGAAAGACCTGGACCTGGACCCAGAGCTGAAAGGCAGACTCTGGCCTGTTGTGAAGCTGCTGTTTTTGGCAACTGGCAGTCTCCCCATCAAGCTGACCCAAAGTGGGGGTGGGGGAGGGGGTTGTGATTCTTCAAACCGGAACTGTCCCTGAGAGCTAGACCATCTGCACTTACCCACCTACCTACCCTGCGAGGCAGTTTCCTGGCTGGAAACCATGCAGGTAAAAGACAATTCTCCCAGGGAAAATGAAGGCCCACTGAGCTGCAGCGGTCCATCCTGCCTCCACACCCCTCCTTCGCCTCCCCTCTAAGGCCCACTGAACTGCAGCAGGTCCCTCCTGCCTCCCCTCCCCTCTAAGGCCCACTGAACTGCAGCAGGGTCCCTCCTGCCCCCCCTCCCCTCTAAGGCTCACTGAGCTGCAGCAGGGTCCATCCTGCCTCCACACTCCTGCCTCACTCTGGAGATGGAAACTAAGCAAGAAACGTTCTTCCGCTGACCCCACCACCGTGAGGCTGTGAGGAGGAAAAGGCTCCACTCTGGCACCTTGACCTTGAATGAACCTAGTGAAACCTGGGTCAGCACTCCTCCTAAACTGTCTGGTTACAAGGATCCCTCCAACTTCATGCATCCCAGGATGAGATGCCTAGTGAAGGGGTGAACCAACTATGGCTGGATTTTTACCCTCTCAGTGTCCTGAGCACATTGCCCACCGGAGAGGGGTAGGTGGTGTAGCGTAGTGACCTGATTCAGTCCCAGCTTGGGGGCAGCAGCTATATAGCCCAGCCAGGCAGAAAACTCTGATCCCACAGACCATGCAAGCTTGGGCAGCTTGAAGAGCCCGCCTCAAGGTCAGTGTGGTCAGCCAGGCTTGGCAGAAGTTGAGGCCCAGCTGCTGCTCTGCCTGCCATCTGAGATGTGCCACACCCAGCACAGTGCCTAGCTGGAGGAGCCTTGACACTTCTGCTACCCTGGCTGGGACAGAAGGCTGTGCTCTGGTCCCCCAGGAAGACAGGAGGGGACAGGTCAGCAGAAGGCCAGACACTGGAGGCAGCGGTGACATATGTCCCAAACAAAACCCCGAAACTTCTTGAGTACTGCCCATGGGGACCTCTGGAGAGTGTGGACTGAAGACGACGTTTCCCCAGGGGGACTCATACACTGTATTGTCATTGAGTTGGTCATCAAGGCCACCATTCCATCTGCCTCACCTCAGAATAGGATGTGGGGTTGGCACTGGTGATGGACCAGGACTACAGATAGTCACAGCCAGAGGCCAGCCACGACCCGTGGAAGAGGGGGTCTTTGGCAGGAAGGACAGTGGAAGGAAGAGGTCCCTAAGCCTGGAGAGGAAGCCCCTTGGCTCTCTGACAGTGGGGACTGAGAGCAAGTAACCCGGCCACCTCCGGGAGAGGTGTGACCCCACTGCCTCCTGAAGGCAGTGGCAGGGTGGTGCCAGCTGACTCCAAGCTGGAGCCTGGGTGTCCTGCCCTCTTTGTACAGTGGGGGGAGGGATATGGGACAGTCCTGCCCAGTTATTTCTGTATGCCTCTGGCCCAGCCTTTTGCCTAAGACCCACCCCATACTGCTCAATTCTTTGGGGCCAGGGAGCGGCTACTACCCAGCTTGAGTCTCGGGAGAACAGGTCTGGAAGCTGTGGTGCTGGGTACCAGGACTAGGGCAGAATCCGGAGACTGCCACCAATGATTTGGGGACCTGGGCCTATCATTCAGCCACTCCTCTCTGTAAAACTGGGGTGACAGTGGAAAAAGCTGCTGCGAGGGTTAGGGACCAGGGTGAGGGTGTTCGGAACATGGCTGGGACCGGTGAGGGCCTTGCATTAGCTCACTTGGGAATCTGAAAACTGCAGCGTCTCAGGCGCTTCCCAGATGGCCTGCTCTGAGTCTTGACAAGATTCCCAGTGGATGTGGACACACTTCGGTGGGAGAATCTGCCCCAGGAATTGACCCTTGCCCACGGAGGTCCTGCCTCTTTCCCATGGTGCAGGTTCTGCTCAGGCTACTGGTGCTGTTGGAGCTTCTCTGGTCTCCTTCTCTGAATAAGAGGGTGAAAAGCCCTGTGTGGGTGAAGAGCTGGGGAAGCCAGCTGGAACAGGCTAGGCAAGAGCTTTAGGCACAGCACAGAGGTTTGGGCTAGGGTGGGTTCTTAGGGTCTCCCTGCACAAGCAAGGGGCCCCTTCTTGCACCAGAAAGGGCAGCGAGGCCAGGCAGAGGGCTGGCTCAGATGCACCCTGACTCCCAGCATGGCAAAGGAGGCTGCCTAAAGAGGTCTGACAGGGGTACCAAGTAGTTATAGAGCAAGGCCATGAGGCATCAGGAAGCCAGGTGAGCCAGAGGCCAGGCACAATGTGAGTGGACAGCCTTTGGGGGATCCTCAACCCCAGATGCCTCCTGGGCCCGTTGTCCTGACTCCTGCCAGAGCCTGCCAACCTCACCCTTCTCAAGCTGGCTGCTATTGGGGCAGGAGATGGGAGAATGTCCTTCCCCTATCTTGAGGGTCCAGATCGAAGCAGGGACATGGCTCTGGATGGGAGTTGGAACCTGATGGCAGGGCCTGACAGAGGAGTGTCCTCTCATCTCACCCCGTGCCTGGCATCTCTGGGTTAGAAGTGGGCCACAGTGGGCAGCAGGGAAAGCCTTTCCCTGAGAAGAGCCTGGTTTGTCTCAGCCCAGGGCGGCTCTAGAGGAGCTACTCCTTTAGGGTGGGGAGCTGATGGAACCAGGAGTCACGGCTGGGCATGGGAACTGGGACAGGTTAAGGCAGGCCCATTGGTGCAGCTCCCTCCAAACTGGTATCCGAGCCGCCAGAGGAGTCTTGAGAGGGCCGTCCCTGCAGGAAGCGGATGATCTTCTCGATGGTGGCCTCCTGGTACTCATGGGACCATCTGTGGACACAGAGGCCAAAGGGGTCAGAGGGTGGGCAGAGGCTGCTGTGGGCCAGTGCCATTTTCTTCACCCAGGTGCTGCTGGTGGTTTGGGTGGCGCACACACACACACACACACACACACACACACACACACACACACACATACACACACACCCCAGCTCCTTCCTCAACTCTCCCTAGGGCCCAGGGCTTACTTGATGCCGTTGAAGGTGAGTACAGCCTGCATGTCCTCAGGCAGTGCCTGAGGCTCGGGCCACTCGAAGCCATCGATGATAGGCACAATGTTCTTGCCACAGCTTAAAGCAGTCACAATCTCCTGGAGAAAGAATCAAGAAAGGGAAAGAGACTGTTGAGGTTTGATCTTGGATAACCCCCAAGGAAGCTCATGTCTTGGATGTTCGGTCCCCAGTAGACGGCGCTGTTGGGAAGTGGTGGAGACTTCAGGACGTGGGGACTAAGTTGTATAAAGTAGGTCATGGGGGGGGGGGGGGCAGAAGGGGTACCCCTGGTAGAGCAGGACTCTGCCCCTTCCCCACTCTGTGCCTCCTGGCCACCGTGAATGTTCTGCTTCACAGCAGGACTCAAGGTGACAGGGCCAAGTGGCCATGAATCCACAGCTCAAAACCATGGGCTAAAGGAAGATACCCTCCCTTTCCTTCCTTCCTTCCTTCCTTCCTTCCTTCCTTCCTTCCTTCCTTCCTTCCTTCCTTCTTCCTTTCTTTCCTTTCCTTTTTTTTTTTTTTTTGAGACAGAGTTTCTTTGTGCAACAGTCTTGGCTGTTCTGGAACTTGCTTTGTAGACCAGGCTGGCCTCAAACTCATAGATCCACCTGCCTCTGCCTCCTGAGTGCTGGGATTAAAGGTGTGCACCACCATGCCTGACTCTTCTTCCCTTTTCTGTTGACTTTCTTGGGTGCCTTGTCATGTGATAGAGATCTGGCTGACACAGGCCTCCATCCCACTCAATAGCCCTGGGACCACCATGTAGGAGAGGGCCCTTAGCTCCAGACTGAGTGTGGGGCAAAACACTGGTTCTGGAATGTACCCTGACTTCTCTCGGCTTTCATGGAACTTCATAAACCTTTAGTCTTTATCCTAGGACAGGCAGGCTTAGAGTGCCTAAAACTACTGGAGTCTTCAGAGTGTATTTTTACTATCATAATGATCCTAGCCAGAGGCTGGATGGGGGAAGTGGCCTAGAAAATTCCTGATGGGGGCTGGGCATGAGAAAGACCATCCACAGCACGGGGCTTAGGACTTTTCAGAGGGGGCTGCTGAATGAGTTCAGTGCCAGTAGCCACAATTTCATCAGTCCTGCCGATGTCTAAAACCTCCACAAGCTCTCCTCAGCAGTGGGGTCTGAGGTTCGAGGGTGGTACATAGACCATGGAGGTGAAAGCCTGCAGGTGTGAAAGTTCCACCAGCCCGGCCTGTCCCTCATTTTGCCTCTCTTCCTCAGACCATTGCGGAGATGGATTTGTTTGTTGCTCATTTATTGTGTGTGGAGCCCAGAAAATCATGAGTCCAAGATGTTGAACACTGAGCTGTTTACACTGTTGTGTTCTTGGTTTTGCTCTGGTTCGATTGTGATGGCTTCTTCCCTCTTAGAGTAAAAACGTGTTTAATTTAATTTACAGGAGCCCTCAGTTGAGAGACTTGGACTTCTAAAGAGGTGTTGATGTTTTCAAAGAGATTGGACTTAAGTTTTAAATTTTAGGCAGTGGAATTTTAAAAGTTGAAATGTGACGCCAGGCGGCGGTGGCACATGCCTTTAATCCCAGCACTCGGGAGGCAGAGCCAGGCGGATTTCTGTGAGTTTGAGGCCAGCCTTGTCTACAGAGCGAGTTCCAGGACAGGCACCAAAACTACACAGAGAAACCCTGTCTCAAAAAACAAACAAACAAACAAAAGTTGAAATGTGTTTTATATTGTGATAGTGATGTTAATGAGAACCTGGAGATAAACAAGGAAAGTTAGGGTTGTCTAGTGATGTACGACTGTGTGAAGTTGGCAAGAGGCCAATTGTCCCAGCTAGTTTGTTGTTAACTTGACACAAGTTAGAGTCATCTGGGAAGAGGAGCCTCAGGTGGGAAAATGTCTCCATCAGCTTGGCTGTAGGCAAGTCTGTCGGGCATTTTCTTGACTAATGATTGATGTGAGAGGGCCCAGACCACTGGAGCATTCTTCCGTGGTCTCTGCCTCAGTCCTTGCCTTGGTTTCCCTGACAGTGGACTTTAACTTGTAAGCCAAGTAAACCCTTTCCTCCCCAAGTTGCATTGGAGAATAGGGTGTTTTGTCCCAGCAACAGACAGCAAACTAAGACAAATGCCACCACCCCTATTTTATACAGAGTCTCTCACCGGCCTGGAACTCACCAAGTAGACTAGGCTGGCTGGCCAGTGAGCCCCAGGGCTCAATGTAAGGAAAATCTGACATCTCACTTCTGGACTTGACCTGGCTCTTAGAATTGAGTTTTATATCCTTAATGTGGCCTGCAAGGCCCTGTGTGTCATCCACAGCCTGCCTCTCAAACTCCACCCCTGCACTGTCCTCTCAGCCAGAGCTCCCCGCCCCTTCCATTTTCTCTCTCCTCTCCCTGCACAGGACCTTGGCACATGCTGTGGCCTCTGCCTCGAGCATGGTTCCTTCCTCTCTCACCTGTATCCACTCACGGTTTTGGTCTGAGCTCAGCTGATACTTCCCCGAGGAACTTGCCTTCACATCCTGATCAAGTCAGATCTCCCATGCGAATTCCCATGGGCTCTGCTGCTCTGTCGCAAACTTCAACTAATTCAGGGGTGATTCACTTCATATTTTCTTCTCTGTGGTACCACAGGTGATTAAGGGCAGGGGGTCATGCCTGTTTCTCATTAGTCATACTTCTCAGCATCTTTCACAAAGCCCTGGTGAAAGATTATTATGGTGTTTCTAGGGGGGCGGATAACTAAGGGGGGATGCCCCGAATGTAGCTGGCACCATTCCACGGGCTGAGGTCCCAGACTGAGTACAAGGGGACAAAGAAGAAAGCCAACTGAATGGCACCCCCTCTGCTTCCTGACCCAAAGGTGAGAGCTAGCAGCCTCCTCCTGCCCCCGACAGGCGTGATATTGCCTCTAGGCTTCCCTCGCCATGATGGATGCAGCCCCTGCATCATGAGCCAATGAGCCTTTCCTTCCTGGAGTTTCTTGTCCAGTATTTGGTTACAACCTTGAAACAAGTAAGGACTGTGTGGCGTCTCTGACACAGGCTGTATGATCCACGGCAGAAATAATGGGCTTTCAAAGTCTGTTTTCTAATATGTAGAATAGGGTTAATGACAGTTAATGATCTTACAGGGTTGTTGGGTGGAATAATGGCAGCATTCCACAGCAAGTGGTTAGAGCAGGGGGGTAGCACTTAAAAACTGTATATTTAAGGAGCCGTGGGGTGTGGTGGCTCAGGACTGTAATTCTAGCACAAGGGAAGGCTAAGGTGCGGGGATTGTGAGTTTGGGGCTAACCTGGGGTATACATAGCTATAACCTATCTCCAAAAAGGAAAAAAAAAATTTAAAAAGGAAATAATGGGCTCCTTCTCTGTAAAGTGCAGAGGGTAAAGCCTGCCCCACAGACTGTTCTGGGGACATTATTCCCTGTTAATAGTGATCTGGTAAGCACTTACCAAATGGGTTTTGCCTTTCAAGTCCCATCAGGGATGGGACTTTTTTAAGTGCAGTTCACTTGTGGGTTTGTATATTGATTAGCCACTAAATGTGGCTTCTGGGAAGGGAGTATGAAAACCAGAGACAATTAGGCACGGCAAACAACCAAAGAGGATGACAAAGTCTTTGGACAGAATCCAGGGAGCAAGCCAAGCCAGCACCTGGAAGCTCCTTCCTTGCCAGGCTCAGTGGTGGAGCCCGGGAAGAGAACATGTGGAGCTTTCACAGACTGGTCTCCCGGAGCCTTGGAAGGGACGCCAAGAGCAGAAGGTGTTTCCTCCCAAGCCCCTCAAACATGGAGCCCAGACCAAGCCTTCAAAGTTCAAGTTCATCCAGGCCTGTGTCATCCAAGCCTTGCTGCCTCTGCTAAGCATCTGAGTGAGTCCTGGGTCTGCCACTCGCTGGGGGAACATTTAGATATTTGCTCCAGAATTACACAGAACCAAAGACAGATTTTAAACCCTAGCCTTTCGGATTTCCACACTACAATTATGCTGCCTCTCTGAGCCTCAAGTCTGAAGCCTGTGAGTGTGTGACCCTGTCTTATCCCAACTCTGCTCCTTCACCCACGCTGTTCCCTGCCTGGAGCACCTTCTCCTCCATTCGTCTGCATTCTGCTTTTTAAAAGTATGTATTTATTTTAACTATGTGTATGGATAGTTGCAGGTACCTTTAGAGGGCAGAAGAGGGTGCTGGATCCCCTAGAGCTGAAGTTATAGGAGGATGTGAGCTGCCTTATGTGGTGCTTGGAACTGAACTCCAGTTCTCTGTGAGAGCAGCATATGCTTTTAACCACTGGGCCATCTTGCCAGACCCTCACCAGCATTCTTAAGACATTTCTCAAGCTCTGCTTCCTCCATGAAGCCTCCCCTGATCATTCCAGCCCTGGCTCAGTGTTTTTGTTTTTGTTTTTTTTTTTTGTTTTATGTTTTTTGGTTTTTTGGTTTTTCAAGACAGGGTTTCTCTGTGTAGCTTTGTGCCTTTCCTGGAACTCACTCTGTAGACCAGGCTGGCCTCGAACTCACAGAGATCTGCCTGCCTCTGCCTCCCAAGTGCTGGGATTAAAGGCGCACACCACCACTGCCCGGCTTCCTGGCTCAGTGTTTACACGAGTCATTGTGGGCATATTTTTACAGTGTTTGTTCATGTTTTAATTTTAATTTAATTTATTTACTTATTTTGTTTTTTTCGAGACAGGGTTTCTCTGCGTAGCTTTGCGCCTTTCCTGGAACTCGCTTTGGAGACCAGGCTGGCCTCAAACTCACAAAGATCTGCCTGCCTCTGCCTCCCGAGTGCTGGGATTAAAGGTGTGTGCCACCACTGCCCAGCTTAATTTTATTTTATTGAGACAGGGTCTTACTATATAGCTGATCCCGGCTGGCCTGGATCTTGCTATGTAGCCCAGACTCAAAGTCAAAGAAATGTACCCACCTTCTTCTGTTTCTCAAGTGCTGGGATTAAAGGTGTGTGCTAACACACGCAGCCCTGTTTTTTATTTTAAATTATGTGTATTTGTGTCTACGCTTGTGTGCATATGCGTGCTTGTGTGAGTATGTGAGGGGCATGTATGTGTATTTGTGTGTGTGTACATAAGTGCAAGTGCCCTGGGAAGCCAAAAGATATCATCAGATGGCCTGGGATTGGAATTACAGGAGGTTGTAAGTGCTGGGAACTAAACCCTGGTCTTCCTCAGTAACCACTGAACATTTTCTCCAGCCTCATTGCCTTGTTTGTTGCTAAGAGACAAGGTCTTGCTGTGTTGCCAGAGCAGGTCTTGGGCTCAAATCATCATCCAGCCTCAGCCTCCTGAGTAGCTGAGTCTACAGGCCAGTGCCACAGCTCAGGTTCATGGTGGGGCATACTCTTGTCCTCAGCTGCCTGGAGGCAACAAAACCTCACCTCAGTTGACTACTGCATCCCCCAGCCCAAGCTCCAATCCCTACTGACTGATGCATGACTGATAATCTGTAGGTGTGCTATGGACCCATTGTCTGTGCCTTCTGCAAGGGCTATTTCATCCTACTGTGCCCTGGGGGTACAATGGTGAATTTAACAGATGTAGTCCAAAAATTAAATTGATAATAATAATTGCTACCACTACTGAACAGTACCTATGTGCCAGGCGTCCTGCTGAAGGGTTCCCAATTTAGCCCTGTGAGTCCTTTTAACAATATCCTAGATCAGTGGTCCTCAGCCTTCCTAATGCTACGACCTTTTAATACAGTTCATAATGTTGTTGTGACCCCAAACCATAAAATTATTTCTGTTACTACTTCATAACTGATTTTGCTACTATTATGAATCATACTGTAAATATCTGTATTTTCTGATGATCTTAGATGACCCCTGTGAAAGGTTTTGTTTGGGGGTTTTCTTTGGGTTTTGAGACAAGGTCTCACTAGGTAGCCCTGACTTGTCCAGAAATTGATAAATAGACATGGCTGGTCCTGAGCTTGAGACAACCTTCTTGCCTCTGCCTCACAAGTGCTGGGATTGTAGGATGCACCACCGTTCCCAGCTCGCAGATGTTATATTTCCCACACATTTGTATCCCTCCCTGATCTCACTCTATAGCCTTCCAAATGAATGGGGCAGGTAAGCAATCCCTACTTTGCAGCTGAGAAAACGAGGCTTCGAGAACCTAAGTCGTTTGCTAAAGTCCTACCCCAGACTGAGCAATGGCTCCTGACTTCCAGCGGAGCCAGAAAGATGATCGGGGATTGAGTGTGGCTGGGGTGTACAGAAAACAAGGGATGAGGGGAAAACCTCATCCCCTCCGCCCCACGCAATGTTTCATCACAGAGGCCCAGGCCGTCACCTACCTTGTGCACCCAGTCCTTGCAGTCATGGTCCTGCATACATTTGTCCAGCGCCCCAGCAGATAGCACCAGTACAAAGTTTCGAGCCGCCATGACACTCTGGATGAGCTTGTCCTCGAACTTGCCGGCTTCCAGCTTCTCCACATCGATGAAGACGCTGAAGCCATGCAGCTGCAGGTGCACCTTCAGGAGGCTGCAGGAATAGCGTCAACACCATGGCCTGGCCCCAAACCCCAGCCACCTGCCCACCCCCCTCACCTGGCCAGCTGGGAACCCGAGCTCCTCCGGTAGCTGATAAAGACGTCTGGGGTGTCTCCGCTGGGCTTGCCACCGGTACAGGGCAATGGTGAGTGTAGCATTTCTGGAGCCAAGGAAAGAGACATTGAGGTGAGGGTGCCCCACCCCCGCTACTCATCATGAGGTCTATCATCTTAGTCCCCTGTCTGTTCAAACTTCTCAGGCCAGTCTGGGCTAGATGACTTGCCCCAGAGAGGGTCACTGAGATGGCTCCTATGGGAAGGAAAGTCACCCCTTGGCTAGCCCTGGGCAGGAAGGGTCTGTGCTTTAGGGACACTGACATGACTCTCTAGCCTTGCTTTCCTTCTGAACTGCAGACTAGCTTGGCCAGGTGCCCACAAGCGCTCCAAACTGAGCCTAGGTTAAGCCCTTCCCCCTCGGCCCTTCTCTCTCAATTCCATCGGGAACCCAGGCTTCTGCCTCAACTCCCGCCTGACATCTTAGTCAGTAAGAGCTGGTGCTCCTCACCTTAAAATGGTGTCAATGTCCTGAGAAACCCACGATGAGTATAAACTACTGCAAGGGAAGAGGAATTGAATATACCTCCCGGACATCCTAGCCTAGGGGCCGACCTCACAGGGGCTCAGAACAGCCACATCAACCTGCAGCTAAGCAAAATCATCCAATACAAAGCCTACCTCACAAAGATCTAGTTTTCTGAAAATTGATGAAAGTGAAGAGCATGGCTGTGCTTCAGGCCACCGTGAAGGGGAAAACTGAAAACTGGGCGTGGCGGTCTGTGCCTATCATCCCGGGGAGGTGGAGACAGAAAGATCACAAGTTCAAGTCTAGTCTCAACTATATAGCAAGTTTAAGACCAGACTGAACTACATGAGACCTTGTCTGATCACATACACACACATACACACACACACACACACACACACACACACACACACACACACACACTCACACACATACATACACACACTCACACACACACACACACACATACACACACATACAAGGGGGGGAGAGAGAGCGGGAAAGAGAGGGTCACATTGCTGCAGAGGGGATCACTTAATTCACTAAGTTCGTACAGGATTCTGGCTGCCAGCCTCAGTGCTAGGATACAGCAGTAAATAAAGCAGAGCAACCTCCGCCCTCTGGAGCTGCTGTGCGGTGCTCAGCACCAGGTGCCTTGCTGTGTGGATCTCCCTTCTGTCTACTCATCATCTGGGACTCATCCCTGCTGCAGGTGTCCAGCACCAGCCTCCTCAACGGGCTCCTGTGGTAGTTTGAATGTAATTGGCCCCCATAATCTTATAGAGGGTGGCACTATTAGGAGGTGTGGCTTTGTTAGAGTAAGTGTGGCCTTTTTGGAGGAAGTGTGTCACCGTGGAGGTGGGCTTTGAGATCTCACATATTCAAGATACCACCCAGTGTCTCAGCCCACTTCCTCTGCCTGCACACCTCATGCTCCCCGTCATGATAATGGACTGAATCTCTGAAGCTGTAAGCCAGCCACCCCAATTAAATGTTTTCATTATAAGAGTTGCTGTGGTCATGGTGTCTCCTCACAGCAATAGACACCCTAACTAAGACAGCTCCCCAAGCCATTCAGGATAACCATCCTATTCCATGTGCCACATCACCAGAGGGATCTTCCTAAAACTGCCCTCTGAGTATGTCATCGTCCCTATGTAAAACAAACAAAAAACTGCATGGGCCGGTAAGATGGCTCAGTGGTAACGACACTTGCCACCAATCCCAGGGACTGGGGTGGACAGGAGAGACCCGAGTGACAAAGCTCTCTTCTAAACTCCACACATGTGCTATGGTGTGTTTGCCCCCCAACACACACACACACACACACACACACACACACACACACACACACACACACAAATAAATACATGTAATAAGACAAATAAGATTTAAAAAAAGGTATGCATGGACAGGGAATGTGGCTCAGAAGAGGAACATTTGCTCCTCATGTGCAAGGCCATTGGCTTGACTGCAATGCCACACACACACACACACACACACACACACACACACACACACCAGACAATAAAACAGGAAAAATGCAAACTGTGCACAGTGGCGCATGCCTGTAGCCCTGGTACTGGGGAAGGGAGGAGGGTGGAGAAAGGGGGAACTGAGAGACAGGTGTCAGCCAACTTAGCCAATTGGTGAGCTCTGAATCAAGTGAGACCTTGTCTCCAAAAAATAACATAGCTGTGGTGACACATGCCTTGAGCCCAGCAATGGGAGACAAAGGCAAGATCTCTGTGAATCTGAGGCCAGTCTTGGTCTCTTTAGTGAGTTCCAGGCCAGTGTGGCTACATAGTGAGACCCTGTCTCAAAAACAAAAAACAGTGTCAAGCAATAGAGGAAGAAGAAGACACCCCAACATTGACCTCTGGACTCCACATGCATTAACACGCATGCACCCATGTGGCATACAAACAAACTATACACATATAAAATAACAAAACAAAACAGCTGAGTGTGGTGATGTACAGATCCCAGCCCTCGGGAGGCAGAGGCAGGCAGATCTTGAGTTCAAGTCCAGCCTGGTCTACAGAGCGAGTTCCAGGAGAGCTGGGGCTACAAGAGAGAAACCCTGTCTTGATAGATAGATAGATAGATAGATAGATAGATAGATAGATAGATAGATAGATAGATAGATAGATAATTAAAACAAAACTTGAAGACTGCGTGGTTCTTTATTCTTCAGAATGACATTTATTTTTGTCTTAGAACCTTACAGGAAGGAAGGAAGGAAGGAGGGAGGGAGGGAAGGAGGGAGGGAGGGAGGGAGGGAGGGAAGGAAGAAAGGAAGTCTTAGCTAGGCAGTGGTGGCATATGCCTTTAATCTCGGCACTTGGGAGGCAGAGGCCGATGCATCTCTGAAGTTCAAGGCCAGCCTGTTCCAATGCTACATAGATTCTGTGTTCAAAAATGAAACAAAACAAAAGAAGGAACAGCAACAAAGGAAATCTTGGAGTTTCACTGGGAGTTACAGGATCAAGGCTGAGCTGCTTTTCTTAAGGCAGAAGAAACAGTCCATGAGGTGCTTAGTGCGTTCTTGCTGAGTGGAAGGATAAAATGAATGGACTCATCTTCTAATAATATTCATAATTAACAGCACACACATTTGTCTGTTTATGATGCATTAAAAACAATAGGCTCAAATCCCAGTTGTCACTTAATGGCTTTTATAACCCTGGGAAATGTTTTTAAATTATTTTATTTTCATTTTATTATCTCCAAAATTAGAACCTAGGATGGAAACTTTGATTACACAGGGTACACTTTTCCAAACACCTCAAGCTGGACACTGCCATATTTATTTTTCAAGTTCAAGTCTCTTTTGAAAAAAATGTTTCCTTACATTTATATATTCATGGGGTGGGGTGCCACAGAGCGCCTGTGCAGGTCAGAGGGTAACTTGGGGCAGTGCGTTCTCTCCTACTATGTGAGTCATAGAGATCGATCTCAGGGCATCAGGCTTGGCAACAGGAACCTTTGTCCTCTAAGCCATCCCAGCAGCCCTAAGAGCCTCTTTTTATTCTTTAAAAGTTTGTAAGAGTTTATTTAAATACTGAACTCCTACTACATAGGGTGGTTATAGAAATAAGTGGGTTATCTTTTTGTTTTTTGTTTTTTTTTTTTTTTTGAGACAGGATTGCCCTCCATAGCCCTGGATGGTCTTGGACTCCATGTGTATACCAAGTTGGTCTTGAACTTTCAGCAATCCTCCTGCCTCTGCCTCCCAAGTGCTGGGGTTACAGGTGCATACCTCCACACTCAGTTATGAGATTACAGACTAACAACTTACTGCAAGGGCTGGAGAGATGACGCAGAGGTTCAGAGCACTGGCTGCTCTTCTAGAGGACCCAGGTCCAGTTCCCAGCACCACCTGGTGGGTCACAACCATTTGTAACTCCAGTTACAGGGGCTGTGATGCCCTCTTCTGGTTTCTATGGGTACTGGAAGCTCATGAGGTACACATACATACACACAGACAAACACTCATACACATAAAATAAAAATAAGTCTCAAAAGAAAACTGACTGTGATACTTGGGATACATCATTATTGACATGTAAGAGCTAGCCAAAGAGTTAATTGTCCAATGAAAACAAGTCAGTAAGGAAAGAAAGGCTGCCTGGCAGTGGTGGAGCATACCCTTAGTCCCAGCACTCAGGAGGCAGAGCCAGGTGGATCTCTGTGAGTTCGAGGCCAGCCTGGTCTACAGAGCGAGATCCAGGACAGGCACCAAAGCTACACAGAGAAACCCTGTCTCGAAAAAAAATAAAAAGAAAGAAAAGAAAGGCTGCCCATGCCCAGGCTCTGCTGGGACATACTGCCCGACTTTGTAAGCTGCCAGATACTAGGATAAGCCTTTCCCCAACCCCCACCTCCCCACCCCAAACTACCAGTGCCCCACCAATGGCACCCAGGTACTGTCCTGCCTGTCCTTATACTTGCTAAAGCTACTCCTGCCTGGCTGTCCTTCCTGTTCTCCCTGCTCCCCCCACCCCATTCCTCAAAACCTGGACAACATCTCCTCCTCTCCAAGTCTGAACTTGAGTGACCAAGACAGGCAGTGATTCCTCTGGGCTCCCATAGGAGTCCTGAAAACGCTTCCTACCGTGGCCACCTGCTGATCGTACACACCTCCTTCCTCCCACCCTGGTACCCATCTCAGGTGGAGGGCTTCTTAAGGGCAGAAGGCAGCAGACTCATCTTTACATCCTCCAGGCCAGTCTAACCCAGCCAGGCGCTCACTCCTCAGGGAGGCTGAGTCTCCAGCCTGGGCGGCCCATCCCTTTCAGGATTGGAGCCGGAGTGGGGTTCCCAGGTGGGCGCTCTTACCTCGGGCTGCAGAGAGGATGCGTGAGCGATGCACCCCCAGGCGGATGCCACAGTCTTCCAGGAGCTGCTGCTCTGACACTCGGTGCAGCAGGGAGCGGTCCAGGCCGCAGCTGACCAGGCCATAGGTGTACTGGCGGAAGCGAGGGTCCAGGCTGCCGAGCCAGTCCGCTAGGTTGCTGCGGTCGCAGGTAGCATAGCTGGCAAAGGTCTTGAGCTCCGTGAGCTCCCGAAAGAACCTGCCCAGGAGGGAGAAGATGATGTTACAGTTCCGATGCTCAGGGTGCTAAGGACGGGCTGGTGGCAGTAGGGGGAGGCTAGTTAAGCCCCAGCTGGGTTGGACTGGCTGGGGGCTCCTTGCCTCTTGCGTGTGATGCTTGATTTCATGCCCAGGTCTGTCTGGAGTTCTTCCTCTGTGAGCCGCAGAAGCAGGTCACCATCTACCTGCTGATCCTGGGGGAGGGGGAGGTGTGAGGAAGGCTCTCCTTCTCCTCCCTCCGCGCCCCCCCCCCCCCAGCTCAAGATGCAAGGGAAAGGAACAGGAGGTGGCGGTGGAGGCCAATGGGACTCTGAGGGTGGCTGACTGCAGGTTTCCCACTGCTAAAAGGCCAGGGTGGCGCTGCTGGCGTGTGGCCTACAGGGCACGCGGACGCCTGTGCTCAGGACGCTCCCAGGGGCCGCGCGCGCGCCCCTCAGGGATGCTCCCGTTTGGTGTAGGGGGAGGTGGCTGCCCGCGGCTCTACCCGAAAGTTCTCGCAGTACTGGGAGAAGCCGATCTGTTGCAGCCAGGTCTGGACCTCGGCCTCCTTCCAGCTGGCCACGCAGGGCAGGATGCGCCGGGGTACCTCCTCGCCCAACAGGCGCAGGGCACGCTTCGCCAGCGCCGACGTGGTGCCGTTGGTGGAGTAAGAAACCAGGCGTTTCAGGCTCTGGATGGCACCGATGTCACTGAACACCTTTGGAAGGAGGATGGATTGAGGGAGCCTAAGGTTCCCAGCTCCCCAGCTGCCACGGGAAGTGCTCAGTCTCATCTCTCTTTTCACTGAGGAAAGGCCCACCAAACTGTCCTAGCCTTCATCACTAAGTCATCCGTGTCGCGCCCTCTCCTGCGTCCCCAGTGCATTTGCCCTCCGGAAACCCATCCACTCTTGATTAGGACCTCCAACTTCCTTGCCCATGCACCCTAGGATAAAGTCTGTAGTTCTCAATATGACCGCCAGGTGGCAGCAGACCCTGAGCCCTACACTCTCAGCTCGCACATCTGTGGTGTTCTAAACCCTTAGTTTTTCTAGCCTGACCCCACTAATTCATGAGAATTCAGATTGATCAGCAACTCCGCCACGCATTCCATTGACTCCTTCAATTTTCCAAAAAGTAAAAACGTGGCTCAGAGGGAGAAAGCCAGCTGCTCAAGGTCACAGTAAGTCGAGGGAGTAGGCAACGGCTGTGGTTTAGATCTTGGCCCTGGGGATCCTTTGTGACATTTACACTGAGGTCCTACTCCAAGCCTCTGTCCCCAGCTGCCATCTCGTTTCCAGGTGGCTTAGCTGTCCACTGAAGTTTCCCGGAACACCGGACACCCGGAACTCAACAGGACCCACTGATCTTCCACTGTGTCTCTCACCCAGTTTACCTCCTCATATTCATGGCCGAGAAGCACCGTCACCCCCCTCACCCCCTTCCTAAGCAGAATTCCCTAACCTGTCTACTTCTCTCTGCTATAGTCCACACTCCTCCCTTCCTCCACTTTCTTTGTCTCCCCAGCACAACAGCATCGAGCTACCACGATCACCCCCACTTCTACAACAGCCAGGTTGATCTTTGTAAAACTTGAGGGTCTCCTATTTAAAAACTTCTCAATATCTTCCTCTTGTCCCCAAAGGCCAAGTACAACTTTGAGTCTCACCTTCAAGGCCAAAATGACTGGTCCTTCTACCTTCTGATTGCTTCACCTAAACATATATATATATATATATATATATATATATATATATATATATATAAATATAATATATATATTAAAGCCCTGGCTAGCCTGGAACTCGATATGTAGACCAGACTAGCTTCAAAGTCACAGAGGTCTGTCTGCCTCTGCAGACATGCTCCATCATCGCTGTCTATTCACTTCATTCTTTTTTAAAAAAAGATTTATTTATTTATGCATATGAGTGCACTATTTGCATATTCTGAAGGGCAGAACAGGGCATCAGACAGAACAGGGCCTCAGAACCCCATTATAGATGGTTGTGAGCCACCATGTGGGTGCTGGGAACTGAACTCAGGTCCTCTGGAAGAGCAGCCAGTGCTCTTAACTGCTGAGCCATCTCTCCAGCCCCCTATTCACTTCATTCTTAAGAATACTCCAAATCCCAGTTGCATATAGCTTCCTCTGAGACTCCTTCCCAAACGCTCTCTAACCCTTGAGCCGCCCTCCTCTACAGCAGTACCTTGGTCTTGCCCTGTAGGCTCTTGATGGCAGCCTCGGCGCACAGATAGAAAGCCCCCATGCACTGAGCCTCCAAACGGGACGAATCGAGCAGCAGCACTAGACTTTGCAGGTCGTCTGGCCCGCGACCCTGGCTTGTGTCGCTGGCGTCCACCAGGCAGCGGGCGAAGCGGCCGGGGTCCAGCGACGCCACGAGCGGCTCGACGAGCGCTAGCGTGCCAGAGTGCTCGACTTCGCGCTCCACCTCCTTGTTGGTAGCCAACACCGCCACCGCCAAGCAGGCATGCAGCCGAAGCAGCTCGTCCTCCTTGGAGAAGGCCAGAGGGAAGAGCCACTCGGCGGCGCGCTTCTCCACCATGCATCTCTGCACCGCCTGGCCCCCGTGCAGCGCGCAGTTCGCCAGCGCCAGGGCGCAGTGGCGCAGGAGCGCCGGGTCTGTGCGGCGGCACCAGTACAGCACCGCATCCAGGCCGCCCGCCGCCACCAGCCTCTGGCACGTCTCCTCCGAGTGCTTGAACATGTGCTCCAAGATGCCCGCCACGCTCCGTGACAGCTCCACCGGCTCGCGCTCCTTCGCCAGGTTCAAGATCACACCCAGGCCGATCCGCGCCACGCGGTCCCTACCGGGAGACAGGAGAATGAGAACGTGGTGTGGCGGCAGTCTCCAGAGCTTGGCTTTCTCACGGAGGCCTGGCCCGATCTCTGGGCTTCACTGGTGTAAAAGACATGGCAGGCAGCATTATTACCCTTTTTGTTCAGACCCTAACTTGTGTTTCTTCTCTTGTTATCAGGGAGCTCTAACCCGGCCACAGCCACCTCCTCCTTTACCTTCTTCCCAAAGCCGATCTCTATGGCCGATCCCTGGGCCCTCCTGGGTTCTTCTTTGCTGCTTTCTAATTGCAAACACCTCATTTCTCGACTTCAGTTTCCTCACCTCACGAACGGGAAAATAATGCCTATCTTAGAAAAATATTATCAGGACTAACAAGATAATCCATAAAGAAGCTGGAGAGGTGGCTCAGCCAGTGAGCACTTGCTGCTCTTGCAGGGAAGTCCAGAGTTCAGTTCCCAGCACCCATATCAGGGGCATGGCTCACAAATGTCTATTAACTCCAGTTCTGGGGAACCATTGCTTTCTTCTGGTCTTGGGGTGCACCTGCACACACATGCACTTACAAGCACAGAGGCACAATAAAAGAAATACATTTTTGCTGGGCGGTGGTGGCGCAAGCCTTTAATCCCAGCACTCGGGAGGCAGAGACAGGCGGATCAGCCTGGTCTACAGAGCGAGTTCCAGGAAAGGCGCAAAGCTACACAGAGAAACCCTGTCTCAAAAAAAAAAAAAAAAAAAAAAAAAAAAAGATAATCCATAAAACTCAATAAATGTGAATTTGTCATTTGATACATCACTGGACATACAACACTCTTTGACGATACCTCCCTTTCCATGGCTGGTGTGTGCCTATTCATTCACTCGGTCACATTGTTGGAGGTCCTATTGTGTGCCCAACCTGGCACTACAGAGGCTGACATTAAGCAGTGATTAAGCCTGACAACTAACCAATGAGCGACCAAGTTCTCAGAAGTAGGGCGCCATGCTAGCAAATTGGATGATGTCAAGGAAGAGGGATGTGTCTAAGGAGATTCTATCTGGGAAATAATATTGGGAAACCTGCCTGCAAATAGCTAAGAGAAGAGCCTAATGTGTATATGGGGTGGGGGGTGGAGGGGCGGGGCAGGGGGAAGGAGCCAAGACAAAGGTCCTGTCACTGATGAGCTAGCATGTTTGAGGAAGAGAAAGAAGGCCAGAGATAAACAGGGTCTAACATCAGCCAGGAAAAAGAAAATCAAGAAGGGGTTTACTTATGCATAGAGTGTGTAAGTAAATATCCAAACCAACAAAATGCAAGAATTCAATAGCAAACGAGCAGAGTCTTGGACAATATATGAAGGAGAAAATCCAAAACATAAAGAGACACTGCAATGTTCTGGGTAGTCAAAGGAATAAAGATTGCCTGACAGGTAAGCAAACACAGAGAGCAGAGGGTTGTGAAGGTCCTGAGCACTGTGGGAGGGGTGCCAGCTGGGTCAGTTAATCTGGGGAGCAGGCAATCTCTCCTAAAAAGAGTCCAACTGAAGGTACATGTGTAAAGATGCTTGACAAGGTGCTATTTGTGAAGCAAGGAAGTTGGAGCCATGAATAAAGAGACCAGGGGTAACTGGACAGGTGCTCATCACTGTAATAAATGATTGAGCAGATTTATAACACTGTAACAGGAAGGATCTTTTTTATTATTATTTTTTCCATACAGATCTCACTATGTAGTTTTGGCCATCCTAGAACTCACTATGTAGACCAGGCGGGCCTCAACTCACAGAAATCCACCTGCCTCTGCCTCCTGAGAGCTGGGATTAAAGGTGTGTCCCAGTACTTCTGGTATGTGACATGAAGGATCTTAAGACCCTAACCTGGAGTTGGAAAAGGAAACATATTGTGTTTATATAACACAGCACCGTTTGTGTAAAATAAAAGTGCCTGAACTCAAAACAAATCTGGAGGTTTTACCAGGCTGGGCACAGCAGCACACATCTGTAATCTCAGCTACTCAAGAAGTTGAGAATCACGCTGGGCATGGTGGTGTACACCTTTAATCCCAGCACTCGAGAGGCAGAAGCAGACAGATCTCTGTGAGTTCGAGGTCAGCCTGATCTATAGAGTGAGTTCCAGGACATCCGGGGCTGTTACACAAAGAAATCCTGCCTCAAAAAACCAAATAAACAAATAACAAAAAAAGAAGTTGAGAATCGAAAGTTCAAGGCCAGTACTACACAGTGAGTTGGAGGCGAGCTTAGGTAACTTAGTGAGATCCTGTCTCCAACAGACAGACAGACAGACAGACAGACAGACAGGCTGGGTCTCAATGGCAAAGTGCTTGTTTAACATGTGCAAGGTCCTGAATTCAATCCCTAGCATCACAAAAGAGAAGAAAAGATCTCACTAGATACATGAAATATAGTCAGTCAATGGTTGCTTAGGGGATTATGTCTGGCGGATGTTAGGACGTGAGCCAGGAGAAGGGGATCTTGCATTGTAGACACAGGTGCATGCCCGGGCTTGCAGCTTTTGGAGAGATGGTACCCCCAGGGAGCTAACCACACTCCCACATGCTAAAGCAGAGGGTCTAAAGAAAGGGTGGGGAAGAAACCAGTCCTGACCGACGACAGCCTCTTCAGCTTCCTTGAGGCATCTGTACTTTGTCTTTGTGACACACAGGAAGCCACTGACGAGCTTCGGGGAAGGAGTGTCCAGTTTGTGTTTCGGCTTTAAGAAACTGGCTGCTGCAGCGAGGGTATGCCCCAGGCAGATCCTGAAGGTCACCAGAGCAGCACGCAAACTGCCACTCTCCAGGCAGAGGAGAAGACTTCCTGTCTCACCTACCTCCACAGATGGTGTCCCCTAGTCAGGTGATTTCCAAAGACTTAACAGGCAACAGAATTCTGGCTCTGTGGATGCCACAAGGACCATAACGCACAGTGTGCAGTGCATTGTACACTTTGTGTGGTCTGGCTAAGCCCCTGGACATGCCATAAGTTCAGCAAAGCTTTGCTGACCTCATCATTCAGCCTCTCTACAGTCCACCCCAAAGGAACAAATGGGTCCTAACTATCCGTCCTGGAATCTGGAACTCAGGCATGCCTTTTACCAGTGAGGAAAGCTAAGGTCAGAGGGAGATCATGCCAAACCCAAGGTCACAGAATTTTTGAGAGGTCTGTTTGCCTCCAGAGTTCAAGATCCTTCATCTTGACTTTGGACTAGGTAAACTCTTAGACTATCAGGGCTAGAATGTGCCTAAGAACTCATCTCAGGACTGGAGAGTTGGTTCAGCAGTTAAATGCACTGGCTGCTCTTCCAGAGGACCTGGGTTCAATGACCAGAATCCACATGGTGGCTCACAATCCTCTATAACTCCAGTTCCAGGGTATCCAACACCCTCTTTTGACCTCTATGTGTACTTCACACACATGGTACACAGATAAACATGCAGGCAAAACATTCATAAAATGAAAAATTAAAAGAAGAAACCGCCAGGCAGTGATGGCACAAGCCTTTAATCTCAGCACTTGGGAGGCAGAGTCAGGTGGATCTTTGTGAGCTCGAGGCCAGCCTGGTCTACAGAGTGAGATCCAGGAAAGGCACAAAGCTACACAGAGAAACCCTGTCTCAAAAAAAAAAAAAAAACCTGAAAAAAAAGAAGAAGAAGAAGAAACCATCTCATCTAACACTAACACTCATATTTTCAGAGGACTAACCTAAGGCCCAGTGAAGTGAAAGGCTTACTTGGGAACATCAGTTCACAGCTGGAAGTTTATTCTGACCTTAAGTCTTAGCCTCCAGCCCTTACCTTTTCCTATGTCCAGACACCTCCCTGAGGTTAAAGCTGTGTGGTGGTTGTGAGAACTGTTAAATCACTTCCCAATTCTGTTGTCTGAGGCCGTGCATCTGATGAAATGCCCATAATCTTTGAGATACACAGGTCTGGTTTCAAATTCCAGCTGCCAAGTAGGGGACAGTTATTTATATGTGACTCTACATATATGAGCAAATGCTTGTGTATGCTCTGCCCTTCTCCGGAAGGATATACAAAAAGTTAGTTCAGTGGTTTTCCTCCACAGAGGAGGCTTTACTGAAAACTTTTAGCATTATACTCTTTTTTTGCACACATTTGCATTTTTTAATTTATGTGCAATAATTTTCTTTCCTTATGTTAAAAACAGCCACCTCTATTATTCATTTAAGATTCTGGGGGAGGCCGTTTAGCGTCCCTGAGGCTATGTTGGTTATATTCATCCTCTTCCCCTGGTGGGGTGGCCTGTGATTTAGAAGGCTGTTAGATGGTGCCCTCACTGGGTGTTATGGAACCAGGTTTGAAGAGTCCTGCACTGTTGACAGCTCAGGGGTGAGAGAGAGTGATCTAGGATTCTGGGAAGTGGCTGCAGCAATACCCGAGGAAGACCAGAGCTGCCAGAACAGAATGGTAAAGGAGTCAGTGAGGAGGCTGGCTGGTGGGGGAGGGAGACATTCATAAGCATAGACCCTCAGTGTGTTCCCCCTTCCCTTCCACTCTTACGCCTGCACACCCTGGAAGAATGCAGAGCCCCTGGGTTTCTGGGGAAAGAGCATGAAGGCCACCAGGACTTGTGCCCTGTCCTTGGTCCTGAAGCAACATCTACCTGTGTTTGGGAACTGGTACTCTAGAGATTACTCTCTCAGAGCTCTCAGTAGATGAGGATGGTCATTTTCATTCTAGAAAACATATCAATATGTTTGCATCCTGCAGTCCTGCTCCTCCTGGGTTGCTGTCTGCACCCACGTTCCACAAGTACTAGTTCTAGCTTCGTGTCCCATGTACCAAGCCCACACCAGCCAAACTGGGCCCCAACACACTCAGCAAGCATCCACTCCATTTTTGGGTTCTCCATATTCATGGCCCATCCCTATCAGGACACCAGATGCTAGATGAGAGAGGGAAGGCAAGCAGAACTTCACCTTGGGTCTCCCAACCTAAACTGTTCTGTTCGTGCATTTTTGACAGTTACATTGTTTCCACGTGATTGAAAACGCCAGAGAAAGAGCCCCTGGCTCATTGCCACAGCACTTGTGAGGGCAACGTGCTGAAACTGACTTTTCCAAAAATTCTGAGCTGAGAGCCTGAGATTTCGGCGAGAATTAGGAACGTGACAGCTCGTTTTGCTCTGGCACCAAAGGATTGGGAAAATGAGCTCTCTGAGGGCTTCATAGTTCAGAGAAGGTCCCAGGAGGTAGGTGAAGATAGCAGACAGGCTTAGTCTGTTCCCACATGCAGAGGAAGGGAAGGTGCCTAAGTTTCCTCTGCCCCACCCTCTCAATCCAGCAAAAAAAACCTTTTTGTTCCTGATCAGACGCTGCAGAATGAGGTCATGACTGGCCTAGTGAGAGGACAGCATAGAAGGGCACCCAGATACACGGGGAGAACTATGGGCTCAGGAGGCTCTCAGCAATGGGATGCCATCTCCAACCACATCCGCTGCCCTGGCCTCTCCACACCTCACGGGCGCTTTCCCTCACCGGTTCTCAGCCACCAGGATCTGCTCCAGCAGGCGTGCGGCCTGCACGCGGGTCTCTAGCTCCGGTGCCTGCAGCAGCCGCAGCAGCAAGTCGAGGCCACCGTCCAGGCGTATCGCATCGCACAGACCCTGGGCCACCTCGCGGCCCACGGCCGGCAGCAGCCAGGCCTCCTCTACCAGCTGGAAGACCTCGGCGAGGCCCGCGCCCACCGCCCGCGGCGCGCTTGCCTGCTTCAGCTCAGACAGCGCCTGCTGCAGCTCTGGCAGCGAACGCTCCAGGGCGCCTTGCACCTCGGTGCCCACCCCGGGCGACACTTCGCGAGACCCGCGGCCCGCAGCCCACCACGGGCTGGCGCTGCCATTCCTATCCGGCCCCGGCACCGTCAGCCGATCGGCGCCCGACCGTGGGCCAGACATGGCGAAGAAGCGGCACAGTTTGTAGGCGGAGAAGAGCAGCGTCAGGACCATGGGCGCTGGGCAGCGGGGGACATACCGCGCCCGGAGGGGCGGGGCCTGGCGGAGCGACCCCGGCCTTGGCGGGGGGGGGGGGGAAGCAAAAACCAGGACCTGGCAAGGGCGCTGGGCCACAAGTTTAGAAGCAGGGGGAGGAGGGCAGCTCGGGGACGCAGCAGCTGGGGAAGGGGATGCAGGGAGAGGGAAGCAAAGGATGGGCCCGACGCGGGAGGATAGAGACCCCGGTGCCAGGAACAAAGCGCAGCTCCAGCCTCTCGCTCCTTGGAGCTGAGATGCTCAACAGCAACCACGCCTCTGAGTAGCGGAGTCAAGGATTTGACGCCCCGCCCCTAATTCTCGCAGGCTCCGCCCCTGCCGCAGGCGAAAGCCCCACCCCAGGCCTCACGGGCCCCACCTCCTTTCTCTAGTCGGCTCCCCTATGCGGTTTGCTAGATAGTGGAAAGGGCTGGGAAGAGCGGTCCTCGATCCCCATCGCTCGCCCCGCCCCGGGTGATGTGGAAGCAAACCGCCTGAATGGACCCACATCCCCTTCGGATGGCTAAAGAATCGTAGTTGAGATTCTTAAGGCCCTTTAATGCCTGTTTCCACTTAGGCCTCACATGTCTATAGGGAGTAAGATTTAGTGCTTCATTTTGCCGCTGAGACTACCGAGGCCCACAGGGAAGAGACACCAAAGGCACAGTCCCCTGTGATTACAGAACAGAAAACTTAAGGGCTTCAAAAGCGTACCGGTGTCTGAAATTTGGCACAAAACCTGGCGTTCTATAACAATGAGCATCTTCTTCATAGAGGGATCACACTTTGTGAGTTAAAAATATGCCCAACCAGTCCATTCTTTATAGATGGGGTCACTGAGGGTGGGTTCAGGGGTGGTCCACTGAGGATCAGTGGGTTGGTGGAAGCCTTAGGAATCTTAGGCTCTGGGAGTGGGGAGATGGCTTGGTCTTCAAGAGCACTGGTTCTCGCAGAGGACCCCGATTCGATTCCCAGCGTTCATATGGCAGTTCACAATTGTTCAAAACTCCAGTTCCAGGGTGTCCAAAGTCCACTTCTGACCTCCACAGACACCAGGCATGCACGTGGTGTACAGACACTCACACACGCACACAAAATAAAATACATAAATCTAAAATTAAAGACAAGAATGGAGCCGCTGCTTCCTGCACGGTGAAGCCCAGCTTGGAGAGAACCATGCTTCCTCAAGGAGAGGCGAGAAATGAAGCTTTGTTCTTTTATGATAAGAAAAGAACCCTCCCGCAGAGGTTGGCAGCTCTCCTCCACCCTAGGGCCCTAACTATCCACCTGGGACGTGGGGGTAGGTGGAACAAACACCTAGTCCGGGATGCGCCTGATCAAACACTAAATCAATAACTGCTGATGAGAATGAGTTGGAAGCTACTCGGGGCACCAAGCCTTTTGTCCGTTCTAGCTCACGTAATCTCTCAACACCTGATGAGGCCAGTCACCATGGTCCCATTTCATAAAAAGGAAGGCTCAGAGACATTAACGTAACTGGCTCACAGGGCGACAACGCAAACTTTCTTTCGGCCTTCCCAACCCACCATGCTATCCCAGCTGCCCATGACCCTCCTGACTCTGGTCTTGGCGAGGGTTCTGTTTCCCAGCTCTCCTAGGGCTGGGGTTCTGGGAATGTGACCCTTTGCTGCAGCTGTGTTTGGAGGAGGGGACTAGGGCTGGGCCGGAGGATGAGCAAACAGAGGCAGGAACCCAGTAAACTAGCAACTCCTCTTCAGTTCGAGTCTTTTCTCAGGCAGGACGGCGAGACTCCGGAAGCTCCGAGCCCAGCTTGCCAGGCGCTCTGCCAGAGGCCTGCCATGGCACCCCTGAGGCCCTTTCTCATACTGGCCCTGCTGACATGGGTTTCCCTGGCTGACCAAGGTGTGTGTGTGTGGGGGGGGGGGGTGATTGGTGGACATCTAGGGCAATGCAGGGTGGAAGGTGGTCTGGCCTGGGCTGTAGAGACTGATATTCCCTCCCACAGAGTCATGCAAGGGCCGCTGCGCCGAGGGCTTCGTGGCCAACAAGAAGTGCCAGTGTGATGAGCTCTGCAGTTACTATCAGAGCTGCTGTGCTGACTACATGGCACAGTGCAAGCCCCAAGGTTCGTTCAGAGCCCTGGTGGGTGGGGGTGGGGGTCCCCTGTGCAACGGGAAACTCACTACTGCCCACTCTGCCTACAGTGACTCGGGGGGATGTGTTCACTATGCCCGAAGATGAGTACTGGAACTATGACTACCTGGAGGGGACCAAGAACGACACCAGCACCCTTGTACAACCAGAGAACACTCCTCTATACCCTGACCGACAGCCCCAAACTGAAGGGGCTTCAAAGCCAACATCTTTCCTAAAGCCCAAGGAACAGGCTCCAACACTGGAGGCAAGCACCTCAGGGCCAGAAGTGGGGTACCAGGAGGTGAGCCCAAGGCCTGATACCACTGATCAAGGGACCTCTGACTCCCCAGAGGAAGAGCTGTGTAGTGGGGAGCCCTTTGACGCCTTCACGGACCTCAAGAACGGTTCCCTCTTTGCCTTCCGAGGTGACTCTATGGACAGGTCTGGTGGTGGTGGGGGGGGGTCTGCCTAGGACCATCTGCTTCTCACACAGCTTCCCCTCCTCTAGGGCAGTACTGCTATGAGCTAGATGAAACGGCAGTGAGGCCTGGGTACCCTAAGCTCATCCGAGATGTCTGGGGCATCGAGGGTCCCATTGACGCTGCCTTCACTCGCATCAACTGTCAGGGGAAGACCTACCTTTTCAAGGTACCAGACCCAAGCCTATGAGTCAAGGTAAAGAGTATCATGGAAGGTGCTGGGAGCTGTGAGAACAAGGTAGTCAGGGGCTCCCGGAGCTGGTGACAGGATACAGGACTGCCTCTTTGTCCAGCAGTCTGTCCTCACTCTTTTCATCTTCCCTGTCTCTCAGGGTAGTCAGTACTGGCGCTTTGAGGACGGTATTTTGGACCCTGGCTATCCCCAAAACATCTCTGAAGGCTTCAGCGGCATACCAGACAATGTTGATGCGGCTTTCGCCCTTCCTGCCCACAGCTACAATGGCCGGGAGAGGGTCTACTTCTTCAAGGGTACTCGGGGTGGGAGGAGAAAGGGGTGGTGGTGGAGGAGTCCCTGCTCTCTCCTATGCTTCCCTGGGTCCCACCCTGCCTCGGAGCTCCCCAGCCTTAGTCAGACCTGCCCTTCTGACGCCAGCTGTCCTGCTCCTCAGGGAAGCAGTACTGGGAGTATGTATTCCGGCAGCAGCCCAGCCAGGAGGAATGTGAAGACAGCTCTCTGTCAGCTGTGTTTGAGCACTTTGCCCTGCTTCAGCGCGACAGCTGGGAGGACATCTTTGCACTCCTCTTCTGGGGCAGACCCTCTGGTACGGAGGGGGAGCGAGTCTGGCTTCTTTCTCCAGAAAGGCTCTGGAGTAGGGCTGGACTGCGGTAGTGAGGATTCCAGGGGGAGGGGACTGCAATCGCCCCACCATCGATCGAGAGCTGTTTGCTCTGGTTAGACTTTGCTTCTGTTGACTTTTGGGGGTGAGGCTTGGCTCCATTTGGACCCCATACCTTGAACTTTGCCTAACACAGCAGAAGGAGGGGGGCTGTGGATGAGGGGTTTGGGAGGGGGCAGAGATACAAGGGATACAGTGGAGAGAGGGCACAGGAAAAAGCGCTGGACAGGGAGTCTGAGGCCTGGGTGCTGGGTACTGAGTTCTATCATGAGCTTGTTGTGTGTCTTGGGCAAGACGAACTCTAAAGGTCCTGCTGGAGCCGGGAGGTGGTGGCACACACCTTTAATCCCAGCACTCTGAGGCAGAGGCAGGTGGATCTCTGTGAGTTAAGAGCCCAGCATGGTCTTCATGGCGAGTTCCAGGCTAGTCATGGGTACATAGAGAGACCTTGTTTCAAAGAAAATAAATATATAAATAATAAATAAATGTCCTGCTGAAAAAAAAAATCAAAGCCTGGATTCTCAAAGTTGCATTAACCCCTTCCCTACTACAGACGGTGTCAGAGAACCCCAATTCATCAGCCGGGACTGGCATGGTGTGCCAGGAAAAGTGGACGCTGCTATGGCTGGCCGCATCTACATCGCAGGCTCTGCACCCCACTCCCTGCAGGCCAAAAAAAAGAAGTCTAGGCGTCGCAGCCGAAAACGCTACCGTTCACGCAAGGCGGGTGGCCGCGGCAGCCGCAGCCGCAGCCGCAGCCGCAGCCTGAACTCCCGTCGCTCATCGCGTTCACTCTGGTTCTCTTTGATCTCTAGTGAAGAGAGCGGGCTAGACGCCTACAACTATGATTATGATATGAACTGGCTCGTACCTGCCACCTGCGAGCCCATTCAGAGCGTCTATTTCTTCTCTGGAGGTGAGAGCCGCTAATACCCCTGAAGCTGGTTTTGCCTGGGCCCTTCCGTCAGGCTCTGGTCCCTGGGTGCTGAACACAGCCTGTAGATGGTGACCTTATCTGCATGGTGGATGTTCCCTTTCACTTCGGAAAGAAACCCTTGTTTTCCTTCTTGGGACCAGCGACAGGACCAGGCAGGATCTTATATAGCCTCTTTCCGTTCTCTCTTTCAGACAAGTACTACCGAGTCAACCTTAGAACACAGCGAGTGGACTCTGTGAACCCTCCCTACCCACGCTCCATTGCTCAGTATTGGCTGGGCTGCCCAGCCCCTAAAAAGTAGGAGTCAGAGCCCACACAACAGAGCCTGGAGAAACTCATCCTTCAGCCTTTTCCTCCCAGCCCAATAAAGTCTGTTGGCCCTCGGGGCTGGAGAGATGGCTCAGAGGTTAAGAGCACTGGCTGCTCTTCCAAAGGTCTTGAGTTCAGTTCCCAGCAACCACATGGTGGCTCACAACCATCTGTAATGAGATCTGGTGCCCTCTTCTGGCCTGCAGGGATATGTGCAGGCAGAACACTGTATACATAATAAATAAATAAATCTTTAAAAAAAAAAGTCTGTTGGCCCTGAGTTTAAGACTTCTGTCCTGAATAGGGTGGGCAGCCCTGTCCCCTGGACAAAGAAAGACAAGTGGGGCTCTCTGATTGAGGAGGGACAGAGAAGACCCCACTGGGCTCGGGTGCTCTTCCTAAACCAGAAACACTGGGGGCTTGTGAGAGCTACCCTTTCAAGTCTCCTTGCCCCCCCCCCAACCCCGCTCTGCAGGTAAATATGAACTCCAGTTGCTGTGGTGATGACTGCAGTTACCCAGCCACCCGCTCAGGTGACGCTTCTTTAACCATGGAGTTAACCAGGGCCTCCGAGGAGATGAGAAGCAAGAGGATGGAATTCAACTCAGCTTTGCTGTCCACCGTGCATCTAGAACACAGTTAACTTCCAAGCAACAGCGGGGACAGACCCCCACAACAGACACCTAATGGGGGCTTTTCTCTGAGGCCTCTGTCCTGGGCATGGGGGTGGAGAGAGAGAGAGAGAGAGAGAGAGAGAGAGAGAGAGAGAGAGAGAGAGAGAGAGAGAGAGAGAGAGAGGGAGAGAGGGAGAGGGAGAGAGGGAGAGAGGGAGAGAGGGAGAGGGAGAGAGGGAGAGAGGGAGGAGGAGGGAGGAGGGAGAGGGAGAGAGGAGAGAGAGAGGGAGGGAGGGGGAGGAGGCAAGGACAGGAAGAACATTGACATACATCCCCTTTCTCATAGTAAAGAAGCTCAGAGGACCCTCATGGAAGGAAATGCTGTAAAAGTGAATGTCTTTGTGAACCCCTGGCTCGCCCGTGGAATGTTCCCTGGCTCCATGATCCTGGGTTTCAGGAAGCCTGTCTGGCCTTTAGAGGAGCCAGAAAGGGTTCTAGAGCAGCCCCGAGGGCAAGCTGGTGGTGGCAACTGTTCCCCAGCCCTGCTGACAACAGGTGGCTCAAACAGCATCCTCACCCACCCAGTTTCTCTGCCAAGTCCTCAGAGAGTGGGACAGGAATCCACCCACTTTCCCCTGAAGGCAGCCAAGACCAGGACACTGGAGAATCTTAGGGAGCATCAGAAGCCCTGGGAGCTTTGGGGAGGTAGATTTCTGTGGTTTGGGGCAAGGGTTTCACACGGTACAGGACTGAAAGCAGAGACTGTCAGAGGCTGAGGTTTGAGGAGGGAGGTGTGACCAGCTTCTTGGTGAAAGCTGGGGTGTGCACCAATCTGGTCCAACCTAGACCTCGATTAGCCCCAATCCTGCCTTGCTTCCCCCTTCTCAACCTCCCTAGAGTGACTGCTACGCCTCTTCCCTCTGGAGGCGGAGCCACGGTGGACTCTGAACAGCTTAAAACCCTAAGGCCTGAGTCTGGTGTGGGCAATAGCCCTGGCAGGGCCCTCTGGCTCCTCGTCCTGTTCCAGCTCCATGGCCAGTCCTGTGGAGGCATCTCCAGGTGACCTGGTGGGGGAAGGGTGGGTAGGGTGAGGAAGAGTAACACGGTGGGATGGTGAAGGGTGAGGAGTGTAGGGATTGGGGCTACAGAGGCTGATCAAGGCTTTAAAAGCTGAGGCTCTTGCAAAGGAGTTCTGGTTTGATTCCCACTCCTCCGGCCCACAGGTTGTGACAGTGGGTTGGGTCCCCATCGGAGAAAGAGGACCACCTTCAGTGTTGGGCAGTTGCTGGAGCTAGAACGGGTATTTGCAGCTAGGCCCTATCCTGACATCAGCACTCGTGAGCACCTGGCCCAGGTAACTCACCTGCCTGAAGCCAAGATCCAGGTGAGCTGCAATAGCGAACTTCTGGGTTTCACACAGCGCCTCTTCTCTCTGGGAATCCTGCCTTCATATTCTGATTTCCGTCCCAGGAGAGTGTGCTGGTGCCAAGATATATCCCTTCATCTTCCCTATCAGGTGTGGTTCCAGAACCGCCGAGCCAAGAGACTCAAGAGCAGAAAGCCAGGAGCCCTAAACCCTAGGCTGGAGCTTCCTCCAAACTCCTGTTGTCTTCCAGACACCCCCCAGCAGCCCTGGGACCCTGGAACACCAGGCCAGCTTCTACACCCCACCAGCTCAGCTCAGCATGCTTCAGCATGCCCACAGACCACCTGTGTAGCTCCCAGCTTGGGTCCAGGGCAGAGCTGGGCAGGGGCTAAAGCTGCAGCCTCATGGGGGCCAAGTGGGCCTTCAGGGGTTCACCCTTCTTTAGAGCAAATTATTCCTCAGACTTCACTGGGCAGCCTGTCTGACCTTATCTATACCTCAGCCATCGTTACCAATGTAGATCACTCCTAATTTAGGTGTAGAGTTTGTAAGTTTGGCTCTGGCTCTTGTAGCCCATTCCATCTCTCCTGGGATGGAGCACATGAGAGAACCCCTGCCTCTTTTTACATAGGGAGTGTTCTCTAACAGAGTTTAGCTCAGAGACCCACCTCTCCACTCTCAACCTCCAGCAACCTAGTTGAAGGTCCTGTGCAGGGATTAGAGTCTAGCTTCCACCACCCAGCGCCCTGGTCATTTCTGGGGCATATGCCCATCATCAGGAGGTACTGTCAAGGTAAGGGACCATGTTGTTGCCCTCTATTGCCGGGTTTGGGTCCCCAACTCCTATTATCTTAGCTGATGATCTCTTTCCTCTGAGGGGGCAGCTACCAGTCTGAGAACCCTGCCAGGACCTTACCTATGTGCCAGGGGAAGGGTACTGCTCCTAAGCTGGACTGCTGGAACACCCACCCTTTCATGGTTCAGGGCCCCATTGCCTGACTTCCTGCCACCTGGAAAAATTAATCAGAACTGTGGATTTGAAGAGAGTGATATTAACGTTACAGAAATAGAAGCCCGGGTCTTAGGTTGATTGAATTTCCCCAAATATCAGATTGGCTGTCCTCTGATGTGGGCTGTGGGGACAACCTGACAGATCTGGGGAGGGGGTGTGGTAGCTTTGGGTTTTCCTATCACTGGCATCTGTAATACCAACTAATCTCCAAATAAAACAAAACTCGGCACTTTAATCTGGATTGTTGTATTGCAAATGAATGGGGGTGAGGCTTGCCTGCCTGGGAAGGTTATCTCCCACCACCAAATCCCTAAATAGGGCCAGGTGCCACAGACTGGGTAGGAATCATGTCCAGGCTTCTGCTGGGATTAGGGTGGTTAATTAAAGGGCTCAAGCTCTCCCAGGCTCTGGGGACACAGTAGCTAGCTTGCATGCCAGAATGTTCCAGTTCCCTCCACCTCTGGAGCTGCTCTGGAGAGAAAAGCATGGAGTCTGCAATCAATCTGTGTTGGATTCAAACCTTAGCTCTGCTATGTGACTACAACTCCGAAATTCTGTCTGCAAAGCAGGGATGGAAACCCTTCCTGTCTTGGGAAACATGTAGGTAAGGAACTTCATGTGATGACACATGATTAAAAAACTCAATAAATAGCCCGGCGGTGGTGGCGCACGCCTTTAATCCCAGCACTCGGGAGGCAGAGCCAGGCAGATCTCTGTGAGTTCGAGGCCAGCCTGGGCTACCAAGTGAGTTCCAGGAGAGGCGCAAAGCTACACAGAGAAACCCTGTCTCGAAAAACCAAAAAAAAAAAAAAAAAAAAAAAAATCAATAAATGCTAGTTCCCTCTGCTCCACACAAGGAAATCATGAGAAACTGGTAAGAACCAAATTTCCTGTCCTCTGCTAAGCACCTCTTGGAACCTGAGTGCTTTGGATAAAATGTGGCAGAAAGTTCCCTTTCCTGTGCTGTGAACTGGCCACCTCATTCCCAACACTCTCTCTGCCTGTGCAGATGGAAAGATGCTTGCAGCTTGCCTCTTGCTCAATTACACACAAGGCATGAGCTAGATCTTGGCTTTATTATCTCCAGACACTAGAATAGTACCTGGCCCACTAAACTACTGTTTGTAAGAGCTTGATGTCACTGAAGCTTATTGGCCTGTGTGGAGGGACTGGGATCTAGTGGACAATTCCTCCCAACAAAGGACCCCAAGTTTACTGTGAAATAGATACCCTAGGCTGGTCAAAGTCTGCTGGAAGAGAGTCTGCTGAAGTCAAACCTCTAACATTTGGAAGGCTTTCAACTTAAATTCAGGTACTTAAGGATATGTAGGCAGCCTGGCATACAGAGAACACATGGAAGTGAACCACAAGTCCCCCCTCAGGTTTCAGCGAGGTTTTCTGACCCAACACTTTAACAGTCCTGGTTATCAGAAACACTGTAAAATGCCACTTATACTTTCCTGTACTTGGTGCTTCTCCCTACCAACAGGAACTGATAAACATAATTGACAAAATGTCTACTATCTAGTAAGACTATGAGACAAGCTTGGGAAAAACATGGTCCAGAGATGGCTCAGTAGATAAAAGCCTCTGCTGTATAATCCTGAGAAAAGTCCACCGAAAAAGATGGTGCTTATCTACAATCCCAGCACTTCTAGAGAGAAGAGGTAGGGAAAGGTAGCCGGGAGTATGCAGCAGAGTAACAGAAACAAGAGACCCAGCCTCGACAAAGTAAAGGACAAAAGGAACCCCTCCCTCCAAGTTGTCCTGACCTCCATCTGAAAACCCTGGCACATGTGGGCCTGTACTCACACACGGCAACAGGAAGTTAAGAAGAGAGAGGCTTGAGGGGCTGAAGTGATGGCTTAATGGTTTACAGCTCTTGCAGAGAATGGAGCTTCAGTTCCTGGTACCCACACCAGCTAACTCCAGTTCCTCTTCCATCCCCTCAGGCTCCTGTGTGCATATATAGCCACACAGACACATGAAAGGAAGGATGGAAAGCTGGCAGGCCCAACAGACCTCAAAGACCTGCCATGATGGCATGTGCCTGAATCCTAGGACTTAGGAGGCAGATGTGGAAGATTGTCATGAGTTCGAGGTCAGCCAGAGCTATATAGCAAGACCATGTCACAAACAAGGGCAAATATTGAGCAATTCTCAGAATTACAGAAGTTTTTGTGCTCTTAAAAGATCTGAAATAAAAATATACTGAACACAAGAAATATTTATTGGATAAATAACATTTTTCAAGGGCCTTAAACAGATTCTCTAACTTATCTACATTCTGGAAAGTGTAACATAACATAGAGACAACAAGACAATGTAGACATCTTTGGCTCCATTTAACAGAAGGACCATAGCTGATCATCTGATTTCTTTCAGACTGTTTTGACTTCTGGAAAATGGCCTGATACCATTTCGTTTTCTAGAAAAAGTTAGCTGCCTGGCTTCTGGTTCCACCATCCTGTATCAACTGGTTTTTCTCTTATTTATTTGATGCCTGTTTTCTGACTGGTTCTTCTCAGGTTCATGCCTTCTGCTTCCTTAGGGTCTTCTGCTCAGTTACAGATCTTGTGCCAAGATATGTGGATGAAAGATGTTGATTGATTTATGCACTTGGGCCAGTTCAAGGCAGTACAGCCCATTTGGGGATAAGGTCTGGATTCTACTTACTTCTGATGGGAAAATCCCAGACTCAGCAGACCCCAGAATGGACCGCAGAAGGCAAATGGCACTGGATTCAGGAGCAGTTACTGAGACCAGTTCTTTCAGTTTTAAAGAAACAACGCTGTCTGAATCTCCTCTATTCCTCTCCAAGGAAACTGACAGCAGACACGGCTCCCCAAAGAAGAACTTGACTGGTCCTCTGACTAACTGGAGCGGAGTACAAAGAGCTTCATGGGTTGATGGAGAGTCAGTGATGGGCAATGGAGACTCTGGGGCTCCCCAAACTTCTTCCAGACTTTGATGGTGAAGTTACAGCTCCCCCAGTTCGCCTTCCATTACCCTCACCATGATGTACAGCTCTGCCAAACCCACCACCGAGGCGACGATCAATGCAGCCAGCACTCTCTGCCAGTGGGAAGAACCAGGTGTAGGTGATGCAGGCCAACACCCACATCTGCAGCCCTTAGCACTTCTTTTTTTTTTTTTTTTTTTTTGGTTTTTCGAGACAGGGTTTCTCTGTGTAGCTTTGCGCCCCTCCTGGAACTCACTTGGTAGCCCAGGCTGGCCTCGAACTCACAGAGATCCGCCTGGCTCTGCCTCCCGAGTGCTGGGATTAAAGGCGTGCGCCACCACCGCCCGGCGCCCTTAGCACTTCTAATACGGATAGAGATTCCCCATCTCAGTCCCTAAGTCAGTGGTTCTCAACCTGTGGGTCACAACCTTCTTTGGGGGTCGTTCACAGGGGTCGCATATCAGATATCCTACCTATCAAATATTTATATTATGATTCATAACTAGCAAAATTATAGTTATGAAGTAACAATAAAAGTAATTATATGGTTGGGGGTCGCCACACCATGAGGAACTATCTTAACGGGTCCCACTGCTCTAAGCTGTTGGGGAAAGGCAGCTCTTCAGATTACTACTCACCCCCGTGACTACTGGAAAGCTAAATGTGTCCCCTGGTTATTGCATGAATACATGCAACTGATAACCTGTGCAGTTTCACACACATCCTCCCTTTCCCATTAATCCCAGCAAGGGGCACTTTGTTCTGCCCAGTGCCTACTCACCGAAGCCATTTCTGTGAAGATATACTGGCTTCCCAGGTAAGTGCAGACAAAGGCAGCTACAACCGTGACAATGAAGTTGAAGATGGTAATGACCAAAGCCTTCATTGATCTCACTTTGGAAAGCAGTTCAGAGAAGAAACATTTAGGTCAACATTCTCAGGGAGACCCTATTAACCTCATAGCTCCCCCATCTACTGGGTTCCTCTCAGAGACCAAGACTGAATATCTTAGCCTTGATCCAACAATAGTGTAGTGGGAAGCAAGGCCATGACCAGTCCCAGAGAGAGACTTAGCAGCCTGGTTCCTAGTACCTCACCTTGTTTTCCCAGGTCATTAAGAGTCCCCCCACGCTGTGCATCCTGGGAAAAAACAAAACAAAAAAACTCAGATGATTTCAGAATGAAAGCAGTTCAGAAATCCTCCTTTGCCAGTCTGGCCTCAGCCCTTTCTACTCTTCAACAGATTAATTCTGTCCTCTCCAGGGATTCTTTTTCTGGAAGTGGTATGATGCCTTCTAGATCACAAAAAGGAGGATCCAGGCTCCCAGAACCCATCTACTTTTCTACTTTATAGCAGAAACATGCCAAATGAATCTTGTCAGTTAAAAAAAAAAAAAAAAAAAAAAAAAAAAAGCTACAGGTACACCTGTAATCCCGGCATTTGGGAGGCTGGACAAGAGGATCCAGATTTCAAGGCCTGTCTGGGCCACAGAGACCCATCCTTGAATAAAGAAAAAGCTCCAAGGCTCATCTCCATTTCTATGCTATTTGAGAATCGCTTACCATCTAAGCCCAAGAGTCTCAGTGAACACACTGAAGATATGTTTGATCTAGACAGAACCCAGAGGTCTTTTATGTTGCTGCTGTTGTTTGTTTTTCAAGACAGGGTTTCTTGGTGCAATAGCCCTGGCTGGGATTAAAGGCATGTACCACCGTGCCTGGCAGAACACAGAGGTCTTACGGTTCTAGAACAGTATATAAACTGAGTTTGAATTCCCATGTTTTTCTTTTCTTTTTTTTTTTTTTTTTTTGAGACAGGGTCTCACTATATAGTTCTGGCCGGCATCAAACTCAGAGATCCACTTGCCCCTGCATCAGGACTACTTGGATTAAAGGTGTGTGCTACTACACTCTGCTACTATTGTTTTTAAAATTGAAACTCTTTATTTATTTCTGGTGCAGGAGTAGGCCCTTACCTGACAAGTGACATTTCGAGTGATCCGCTTATATTCCTCATTGGCTAGCTGTATCTTAATCTTCTCTAGTCGGGCAACTAGCTCTGGATTCTAAAGCAAAAACAACCACATGAGAAGAACGACATTCTTCTACATATTTCTTGCTGCAAATTATGTCATAATCATTGGTTCCAAAGTGTAAGGTATAGCTAAGAGTGCTAGGGGTATCTGCATACTGCTTTGGAAAATGGGTTACTGGATCTCAGTTTTCCAAAGTTTTCAGGCAAGGCTTATTTCACTGCTTTGGAAAATGGGTTACTGGATCTGTTTTCCAAAGTTTTCAGGCAAGGCTTACTTCCCTGATTTTGGATTCCAAAGATTTTTTTTGTTGTTGGTGTTTTTTTTTCTTTCTTTTTCTTTTTTAGATTCTCCTCCAGAACAGGGCTTTTTTTTTTTTTTTTTTTTTTTTTTGGTTTTTCGAGACAGGGTTTCTCTGTGTAGCTTTGTGCCTCTCCTGGAACTCACTTGGTAGCCCAGGCTGGCCTCGAACTCACAGAGATCCGCCTGCCTCTGCCTCCCGAGTGCTGGGATTAAAGGCGTGTGCCACCACCGCCCGGCCAGAACAGGGCTTTTTAAAAAATTTATTTATTTTATTTTATTTTTTAAAGATTTATTTATTTATTATATATACAGCATATATGACTGCAGGCCAGAAGAGGGCACCAGATCTCATTACAGATGGTTGTGAGCCACCATGTGGTTGCTGGGAATTGAACTCAGGACCTCTGGAAGAGCAGTCAGTGCTCTTAACCTCTGAGCCATCTCTCCAGCCCTGTTTTTTGTTTTTTCAAGGCAGGGTTTCTCTGTGTATCCCTGACTGTCCTAGAACTCACTCTGTAGATCAGGCTGGCCTAAAACTCAGAGATCCACCTGCCTCTGCCTCCAGAGTGCTGGGATTTAAGGCGTGCACCACCACTGCCTGGCCCAAAATATATATATATTAAATCCTTTGTACATGTGCACACACAAAGCCACAGTGCATGTGTGGCAGTAAGAAGAAAACCTTTAAGAGTTACCTCTTTTCTTCCACCATGTGGGTCCTGAGGACTGAGGCCAGGCTGCCATGCTTGGTGGCAAGTGCCCCAAGTCGTTAAGCTATCTCACTGGCCCCCAAATTTTATTTGAACTCAGGGCCTTGTCAAGTACTCTTCCACTGAACCACATCTCATCCATTCCAAATCATTAAAATACAATATTTCAAACACGAAAGTTGATTAATAGAATCTACATCCAACTCAGCACATAACTACTCTCACAAATACATCCCTTACATACCCGAGGCGGCTTCACAACCTCTTGAAGGTAGATTTCACTTCCTTTTAGGAGTTGATGAAGGTATAGGTTGGAATCTGGGAAGAAAAAGGTTCCACATAATGACCCATGAAGCTGAGGCTGGAAGACTACGTTTATAGAAGTGGATAGCCCTAATTTTAACACCCCCCCCCCCATGGCCATCCCTGTTAACCCATCCCTAGGATATATGTATGTATATACTTATATATTTGGAGACAAGACAGGCTTGTGTAGATCAGGCTAACCTAAAGCTCATAAGGATATTACCTGTCTGTCTCTCAAATGCACCACATACACAACCCCCACCCTTTTAGCTTTTTGGACAGGGTTTCATTTACCTCATCTAGACCACAACTCACAATCCTCCTGCCTCAGCCCCTCAAGTGCTAGGATTTCAGGTGTGTGCCATGCCAAGCTTCATGAGCATTTTCTTTTTCTCTTTTTGTTTATGTATTCATTTATTTTTCTTCTTACTCAAGATCATTTTAAATTTAGAAAATTCCACTGACGTATTTCTTAGTGCTACACAGTTGACTTTAATTGTCAGTCTTCAATTATCCTGCCAGTGATAGGTTATTTCTGTGAAAATAATAATCTGTCCTAGGTAGGACTGGGTCGTTGTGATGCTAAGCACTCAGAGGACACTATATTAGAGGATCTTTTTCTAAGGTCCTCTTTAAGTCATAATAGTTGAGAATCTATTCTTTGCACTTCTGGCCAGGATATGTCAAGTCTGGCAAAACATGTTACATGCCTGTTTACCCTATTCCCTCCCTTAATAGACAAGTAAACAGGTTCAAAGAGGAGAAATGACTTCTTTGAAAGAACTTGAACTAGATGCGACTTTCAGTTCAGACCTTTCAATACAGTTTTTTTGTTTTTGTCATTCTATTTCCCTACCCTCACCCCTAAACAGGGTCTGGGGCGGGGATCAGAATTCTCTACCCTTGCCTTTGAGATGAAAGAAAAATCACTAGTTCCCAAACAGGAGAAGCTCACAACATTGTAAGGAGAAACTCAACATGGTAGATACAACTGGGGTGGAATCTCGAATTCCTTAAGTCAGGTGGACTCAGGTGGACCCAAAAGAGGACACTCAACAAAATCTGCACAAATACGTTTTGTCACACACGAGGCATTCCCACGAAAATTAAGATGTAAGTGGTGAACCTGGGGTTTTATGAAAAGGCTTTGGACTGGCTAAATGAGAACTTGGCAGGCACGCGAGAGTGATGGGGGGGGGGGGGGGCCGGGAGGTTCCAGGAGGGATTAGATCTGAAAATGAGGCGGTGACTCTCGACTGGGGACCGCTCACTTCTTTCTCTCAGGTGTTGATGTAGTTCTCGGATCAGACGGAAGGGAATCAGGCGCCGGGGGCCCGTGGTGCCATCACTGCTCGTGTGTTTCTTCCCCAAAGCAGCCTCGAGCTGGGCACGCAGCTTCCGGGGCAGCTGCTCCCGTTCCAGTTCTCCGCCAGGGCCCAAAGCCCGAATCAATCGTTCGCCCCCAAGCAAGGAAGACGCCATTTCTAGCTCACGCTCTGGTCAGGTGATCTCAGACGGGGACTTCCGCCCACCTGCGCCGGATGTAGCTGGAGGAGTGCGCGCAGCAGCGAGGGGCGGGCCCGAGGGCCAGGGGGCGGGGCTTAGGCGCGGGGCAGTGTGGGGCGGGGGCGGGACGCCGCCCCGCCGCGGGTCTGGCCCTGTGTCAGCAGCCGAGCGGGCGCTCGGGCGGGACATGGCTAGCTGTGCGGCCCGACGGGCCCTGACTGTCGGCAGCCGCTGGTGGTCTCGGTCGCTGGCCACGGCCCGAGGGTCGAGGCCGCTGTGTGCGGTCGGTGGAGCAGGGGCCCTTCTGCCGGTGGCTACAGCGACGTCGCGAAGGCATCTGTCGTCCCGGTGAGGGACCGAACCAGGGGGCCAGGGAACCGGGCCCAGAATTTGGGGAGCATGTTCCTAGCCACTAAGGAGGCCAGGAGGCCTGACTCTGTGTGGGCAACCGGAGTATCACCTGAGAAAGGGTCCCGAGCAGGGAGCAGACATGCGCTGCTTGGGACATGTGCCAGGAGCAGAGAAGGGAACACGGCCCAGGGCCCTGGCGGTGCAGAGCAGCTCCGAGGGAGAACGCTTCTTCAGCGAATCCTGCTTCCCTTGCTGGGGTCCCCAGCACCTGTAGTGGGCTGCCATTTAATCCAATTACCGGGATTTTGACTTTGATCCCCAGTCACTTATTGGGTCATGGCTTCTCTCAAAAAGATGCTATTACGTGGGAAACAAGTCGATTTAAGTGTCTACCTTTGTGGGTCCTAGGTTTCTGTGTGACCTTGGGGAAACTGGTTTTGCCTCTGAGACTTGGGAAAGAGGGTTTGAGGCTTGGGGATGGTGTAAACAAAGCCTTTTAGGGACCAGACAGGAGTGATCGAGTTGGGTATGAAGTTATCATTTTCAAAATGAAATCACAGTGCTTTGACGGGCCCATAGAAAAATTAGACCTATTTAAAAAGGTAATTGATGGAACTGACCTGATAGTGGCTGAGAGAGGTATTTTCTATTAAATAATTATTGCGCGTGCGCACGCGGGGGGTGGTGGGGTGGGCTATGTAGAGAGACTTCAGTACTAAGTGTATTGTTTGTTGTACCTTTGGGAATCTAGAGATGTTAAGTCCTGAGGTCAGGGTAAACACTGTTATAGTTTAAAGGGTAGATGGATGTGTAGAATTGGGAGAGTCATGCTATGTAGCCAGGTTGGTTCAGAACTTGTGATCTTCTAACCTCAGCCTCAAGAGCCCTGAGATTACAGACATGTGGAACCATGTTTGGTTCAGAACAATTTTTCAAAGTAGCAAATGACAGGTTTATTGAGTATACTGCAAGGAAGCAGTAGGTAAGAGCAGAAACAGAAGAACTGCTTGCCTCAGAACGAAGGCTTTTTGAGCACCTCTTACACACTAGACATTGCTCTCAGGAAACAATAGTCTCCCATGGACTCAAGGCAGGGACACCAGTAACTGAAGTGCAGAATTGGAAGGACAGTTAAAATGCTGTGGGAGGCCATGGGCATGGGTGAAGATGTACATTTAACCAGGATATGTAGGCATGACTTTGGATATGCTAAGTGAAGACAGGGGAAAGTAAATCTGGAGTAATTTGATCTAACACTGGGAGACTGGGAAAGGCTTCACCAAGTAGAGGCCGATGGCTGGGTCTTAAAGGAAGAAAAACAGCATCCTTGGCCTTCTCTTCCACCATTGTCCTGGCACCGTACCCTGGCCCCTCAGTGTGCTAGGGTTTTTTTGTTTGTTTGTTTTGTTTTTCCTGATGGAGAAGGACTGTTACCTCCCCAGCATTTCACTTGCTTATTCTTTTCCTTCCCCACTAGAAATCGTGCAGAGGGCAAAGTGCTGGAGACAGTTGGTGTGTTTGAGGTGCCAAAACAAAATGGAAAATATGAGACTGGGCAGGTAGGTATTGTGCTGGGTCAGCTCTCATTTTCATGGAATATTCTGTTTTTGAATGGAGCCAAATTTCGTCACAATGCTGAGTCTCAGTGGTGTTTTCTTCTTTGCATTTCACATCCCCTTCCCCATAGTGCTGGAGACAGATGCTAGACTCCTGGCCTAACCCCAAGCTTCTGTTCTTCTTCTGTTTGGTGGCAGACCAAGATTATAAGTTTTGGTTTTGTTTTGAGGCAGGGTCTTCTGTGTAGCTCAGTTTAGCTTTGAATTCATTCTATAACCCGGGCTGACCTTGAACTTGCAATCTTATTTCCTTAATTTACAGAATCCTGGGATTACAGATATATGAAACCATGCTCAGCTCAGAATCACAAATTTAAAAAAAAATGTTTTTACTTTGATTTATTGAGAAAGAGAGAGCACCCATGCATGGAGATCAAAGGACAGCTTGTGGAAAGTGGTTCTCTCCTCCCACCATGTGAGGCTTGGATCAAACTCAGGTCATTAGGTTTGGTGGCAAGTGCCTTTACCCCAGTGAACTATCTAACGGGCCCAAAAGATATTTTACACTGATTTATTTAGTGTGCGTGCCTCTGTGTTAGTGCTGTGCATACCGTGTGTGCATTAGAATCACAAATTCTTTGTTTTTTTGTTTTTTGAGACAGGGTTTCTCTGTGTAGCTTTGCGCCTTTTCCTGGAACTCACTTGGTAGCCCAGGCTGGCCTCGAACTCACAGAGATCCGCCTGGCTCTGCCTCCCAAGTGCTGGGATTAAAGGCGTGCGCCACCACCGCCCGGCTGAATCACAAATTCTTTAAAGATGAGGTTTCTGGAGGTAGGTGTACAGTACCATCTAATCCCATCGCTCAGAAGTGGGAGCAGAAGGAACACTTCAATTTTGAGGTCTAATATAGTGATGCTATTTGAAAATTCAGTAAGAGGCCAGCGATATAGCTCAACTGGTAAAGGCAGTTGCCAAGGAAACCTAGAAGTAAAGGTGGAGGCGAGAACTGATTCCATAGAGCCATCCTTTGACCTCCACACACCATGGCACTTGTACCCATTTACACCTCCCTAAAATAATAATTACTATTGTTTAAAAAGATTCTTGTTAAAAATACAAATTAGGCTGGGCGGTGGTGGCGCACACCTTTAATCCCAGCACTCCGGAGGCAGAGGGAAGCTGATCTCTGTGAGTTCGAGGCCAGCCTGGGCTATAGAGTGAGTTCCAGGAAAGGCACCAAAGCTATATAAAGAAAGGTTGTTTCAAAAAAACCAAAAAAAAAAAAACCAAAAAAAATCAGGCTAGGGGTGTTAGTTGGTAGAGTGCCTAGCATGCTGGAAGCCCGGTTTGCATCCTGCTATACAAACTGAATGTGGTGGTCCCCTCCTATAATCCTAACACTTGGGAAGTGGAGGTAGGAGGATCAGGACTTTGAGGTCATTTTATCTACTTAGCAAGACTGAGGCCAGACTGGCTTACAAAACTTCAAACCCCTCTGAAACAAAAGTTCCATTGTAAGTAAGGGAAACTATTTGTATGCCTAAAATTTACCCGTGTTATGCATGAGTGTTCTTTCTGTCCTGGAGTTCACAGCTCCAAGAAATGATAGAAACATGGTCAGTGGGGGTTGGAGGGATGACCTAGCAGTTCAGAGCACTTACTGGTTTTCCAGAGGACCTGCCTATAGCTCCCGCTCCCAGGAATTCAATGCTTCTGGCTTCCTTGGGTCCCTGTACTCACATACCCACATACAGATACATACACATAATTAAAAGTAAAGTAAATCTGTAAGAAAGACAAAGAAATATAATCAGTGGCTCTATACTGGACTAAGAGGAGGGCAGGCCAAGGAAAGTTCCCTAAAGGCCAAAGGTGACTTGAAGGGTGACGGGTCAGCCCAGTGATGAGGCATGAGCATACTGCAGTTGTACAGAGTTTTCGGAAAAGGCTGGCAAGACTGTGCTGCAGTTGCCTGCACCCATGCTCCTTCATGGTCATGCCCCACCTGGATGGATTTGCTGGACAGCGGGCTCAGTGAGGTCTCTCTTTCCTCCTAGCTGTTCCTTCATAGTGTTTTTGGCTACCGAGGGGTCGTCCTGTTTCCTTGGCAGGCCAGACTGTATGACCGGGACGTGGCTTCTGCAGCTCCAGAAAAGTAAGTTTCCCTGTCATGCTTATGGTGTCCTCAGGTGGCCCGACTTGTAGCAGACATACTCAGTTGGGGCCTCGGGGGTGAAAATAGCATCCTCTTGGGCTTTAGAAACAACCCCAACCATGGCTGGATGGTGGTGGTGCATGCCTTTAATCCCAGCACTCAGGAGGCAGAGGCAGGTGGATCTCTAAGTTTGAGGCCAACCTGGTCTATGTAGTGAGTTCCAGGACAGCCAGGACTACACAGAAACTCAAACTCAAAAAACAAAACAACAAACCCAACCAGGCATGGTAGTGCACACTTTTAATCCCAGTTCTCAGAGGCAGACACAGGAGGATCTTTGTGAGTTCAAGGACAGCCTGGTCTACATAGTTCCAGGACAGCCAGGGCTATATAGAGAGACCTTATTTCAAAAACAAAACAAAAAAAACAAAACAAAAAAACACAAACAGAAAAATCAAACAAAATAAAAGAAATGACCCCCGAGTATTTCTCTGGCACTCATACCCATGGAGACAGAGTGCTTAATACTAAATATATAGGGTCTCTTTTGGCCTCCCAAAATGGCCTCTTATTGCTCTTTGTTTTTATTATTTATTTACTTGCTGGTTTATTTTTGATTTTTGAGACAGGGTTTCTCTGTAGCCTTGGCTGTCCTGGAACTTTCTCTAGACCAAGCTGGCCTGGAATTCACAGAGATCTATCTGCCTCTGCCTCCCAAGTGCTGGGATTAAAGGTGTGCGCCACCGCCTGGCAAGATTTTTTTTGTTTTTGTTTTTGTTTTTCGAGACAGGGTTTCTCTGTGTAGCTAGCTTTGCGCCTTTCCTGGGACTCACTTGGTAGCCCAGGCTGGCCTCGAACTCACAGAGATCCGCCGGCCTCTGCCTCCCGAGTGCTGGGATTAAAGGCGTGCGCCACCACCGCCCGGCAAGATTTTATTTTTATATAATGTGTATGAGTGTTCTGCCTGGCTGCATGTCTGTGCACCACACTCATGCAGTGCTTCTGGAGGCCAGAAGAGGGTGTAGGAACTGGAGTTACAGACTGTGAACTTTGTGTGGATGCTGGAAACCAAACCTTGGTTCTCTGGAAGAGCAGCCAGTGCTCTCAACCACTTAGCCCTCTTTCCAGCCCCTCTTGTTGGTTTCTTGATGTCCAGTTGGAATCTCTCCATTAATCTCACATCACCCTGGAGTACATTAAAAGAAGAAGGAAGCTCCACTGAATGATCACAGACAACCCTGGCCGGGGGGGGGGGGGGGGGGGGAGCACAGAGACCTTGTGCCCTTGGGGACTCAGGTAGCAACTGGATTCTTTTGTCATGACCCTCCTCTAGGAGGTGCCCAGAGAGTGGTAACTGCATGGGTCCTGCAGGCTCCATTGTTTACTCTCACTGGAGAGAGGCTAGCTGGAGGTGGTATTGAGCAGGTGCCAACCTGTGCCAAGGCCCCTTCAGATCACGAACCAGCCCATTTTGGAGAGGAGGTGTTAGTTAGCTGAACCAGGTACAGCTTCCGCTTCTCTGGAGTGATCTGGGCTGCTTCTCCTACCCCACAGAGCAGAGAACCCCGCTGGTCATGGCTCTAAGGAGGTGAAAGGCAAAACTCACACTTACTATCAGGTGCTGATTGATGCCCGTGACTGTCCACATATAGTAAGTAAGCAAAGTGCCTGGGCCTGGGGTCCCTTCCATGGGGTCCCTTCCATGGGGTCCCTTCACTCATTTAGGGACAAAGAGGGGTCAGACAGAGTTCAGGTCAGCCCTGAGCATCAAGGCCTCAGGACTGGGTAGTGGCCAAGAAACCTTTGAATCACCTTCTGCTTCAGTCTCAGAGATCTCAGACAGAAGCTGTGACCTTCTTGGCTAACCATGATGACAGCCGGGCCCTCTATGCCATCCCAGGTGAGGACCTGAGGAGCAGGGGTCTGGTGTGTCCCAGGGAGAGGAATCTGATGTCCTGTCATCTGCTGGGAGGGATCATGGTGCTAGGGTCGCCTACCTTGGGCAAGACCAGAAGGTATTTCCTCTCCATCTCATCCCTTTGCTCTGTGAGTCTTACCAGCTCTGCCTCTCTGTGCCAGGCTTGGACTATGTCAGCCATGAAGACATCCTCCCCTACACCTCCACAGATCAGGTTCCCATCCAACACGAGCTCTTCGAAAGATTTCTTCTCTATGACCAGACAAAAGGTAATCTTTCAGGAAGGGAGGCAGGAAGGAGAAGGCCCTTTCTTGAAGCTGAGTATCAGACATACCTGGCAGCTAGATCTAGTCCCATTCCCCTCTCACTTTCCCTGTGTCCTGTGTGGTCAGTGGCTTCTGTTTCCTTACACCACCAGAAACAGGCTGGGGTGATGAGAAGCAATTCACAATTGCTAGATAGTAACAACCAGAGGTCCGAACGAACGAACGAACGAATGCCAGGGCTCTTAACTCCCAGTCCTTTCCCACTGTATCACGCCCTCAGGACTTAATCTCAGTAGCAGCTCTGCACCTTCTTCCAGCCTGCTTTCGCTGTATGTGTTGGTCTCGTTCCCTTGGGCATAACTGGGAAGGGGTTTCTGGGAGGGACAGTTGGAGAGTCGGTGCTGTGCCTAGGACTCTGCAGGGCCTGCACTAACCTGCTGTCTCTTCTAGCACCCCCCTTTGTGGCTCGAGAAACACTACGGGCCTGGCAAGAGAAGAATCACCCCTGGCTAGAGCTCTCTGATGTCCACCGGGAAACAACCGAGAACATCCGTGTCACAGTCATCCCTTTCTATATGGGCATGAGGGTAAGTGCTCGAGTGGGCTTCTTCCCGCAAGACTAGGCCCCAGATTCTGTGTGGTATCCTTGATGTGATTGTTGGGATGCGGTGAGAGTGTATCAAATCCTAAACCCTGCCCTGTGGTTCTGCTCTCAAGTGCTTATGTATGGGGTGGCATTGAGTAGCCTCTTGGTAATGGCCAGCACCATGACTTAGAGCAGGAAACCCACAGACCAGGAAGTAGTCCTCCATGCTAGCTCCTCATTCTCCCTTCTGGTAGAGGGACATTCTTGTGAAAAATATGTATACATATACTTGCCTAAATCAGTGTGGACTGATTATCACACTTTGTGTTTAGTAGTGTTGTGATCTTTGTCTTGCCTCACTCCAAGCTGGGCTTGCAGATACAAGTATAAATGGAAGATTTCTTGCCTATTAGGATTCAGTCATGGGGATGTCCACACCCATCAAAAATGGTCGTAAGAGGGCTGTAAGGATAACGGCCCCGGGGGCAGTAAGGCTGGTGAGAACAGAGCCATGGAGTGGACTTCTGTTGGCATCCAGCTCTGTTGGCTTTACCAGGATTGGGGAGGGGCAGAGCAGGAAGGATTTGGTAGGCTGCTGACCATAGTTCTGTCATTCATCATTGGTTCCCAGATATTCACAGCTTGATCAGTCTCTGCTACCTTTCAGGAATACTTCATTTGAGAAGTGTTGATTGGAACAAACTTAGTCTCATCCTCAAACCTTTTCCCCCTCTAGGAAGCCCAGAATTCTCACGTCTATTGGGTGAGTGTCTCCCTTGGCAGGAGCTCAGGAAGGGCCTGGGGGAGGTGTGGAGGCACGTGTTTGCCTCTTGGCCAGGGTGGGTGCAGCCATCCACACTTTAAAACGTAGATGTCGGCCCTTGTTGCTTTTTACTCTCTGTGGAGTTCTGGATGGGCTGGCCCAAGCATTATTCTTCCTCACACATGAACTGTTTCCCTCACAGTGGCGCTACTGTATACGCTTGGAGAACTTGGACAGTGATGTGGTCCAGCTTCGGGAGCGGCACTGGCGGATATTCAGTCTCTCGGGCACCTTGGAGACAGTTCGAGGACGAGGGGTGGTGGGCAGGGTGAGCATCCTTGGGCCACTACAGCCTAGCTGCTGGTCCTGTTAGCAGGCCTGGGAACCTCGGGTATGTGTCTTCGTCTCTGTTATGGACAGAGTGACATACTGAGTTGTCTGTGGTTAAAAATCTTACAGCAGCCCTATCGGGTAGCTTGTCTGTAACCTGTTTCATGGATGAAGAGTGAGACTTAGAAGCTAATTAATAAGGGACAGGGGAGCTGGGTGGTGGTGGCGCATGCCTTTAATCCCAGCACTCGGGAGGCAGAGACAGGAGGATCTCTGTGAGTTTGAGGCCAGCCTGAGAGCTACAGAGTGAGTTCCAAGACAGGCTCCAAAGCTACAAGGCTCTCAAAACAAACAAACAAACAAACAAACAACAACAACAAAATAAGGGACGGGATGTAGTTGGTAGAGTGCCTGCCTGGCATCATGAGTTTGAGCCTAGCACTACATTAACTAACCGTGGTTTTATGTGCCTATAATCTTAGCACTTGGGATGTTTAGGGTCATCCTTGGCTGCCTGGGCTACATGAATCCCTATCTTGACACACATCCCTCTGGAACCCTGGTCTTCTCCAAGAGCAGCACGTGTTCTTTAACTGCTGAGCCCTTTCCAGCCCCAAAGCTCAGGCACTTACTGCTGAGCAGCACGTCTTCCCACCTACTCCAGCACTGGGGATCAAAGTGAGGGCCCTGTGCATGTCAGGCAAACAATCTAGCTACATCATACCCAGATGGCATGTCTTTTAAAACCCTGACTTTATGGGAAATAGAGTCAGAAGGATCAGAATTTAAGGCTATATTTTGGCCACATACAAAGTTTGAAGTCAGCTCATGTCTCTTTTTGCATTCATCCATCTAGTATTTCTTAAAAAGATTTTATTTTATATTACCTGCCTATCCTACCCTGACTCTTGAGAGATTAAGTCACAAGTAATACTAGTGTCATCCAGCACCACTGTTAGAAGACACTTGGGAAAGTGGGGTGAGAAGTAAATAGGGTTTAGACTGGGTATGTGGCAGTACCTGTATCCAGTACCCTGGAAGCTGAGGCAGGATTATTGTGAGTTTGAGGCCAAGTTGGGCTACATGTCATGTCTTTGAAAAACAAAAAATCTTCAGTAGGGCTTGCCTTCAAATTTCAGCTATGTACTATATAACTTTGGGGCTTTTTTTTTTTTTTTTTTTTTTTTGAGACAGGGTTTCTCTGTTTAACAGTCCTGGCTGTACTAGAACTCACTTTGTAGACTAGGCTGGCTTCAAACTCAGAGACCTGCCTGCCTCTGCCTTCCTAGTGCTGGGATCAAAAGTATGTACCACCATGCCTGGCTTGGGCAAATTACATAGCCCAAGTCTGTTTCTTATTGGTAAAGTAGGGATCACACAGTACTTCATGGTCACCAAGAGAATAAAATCTGTGGGCAGAGAGAGGGCCTGCTGTTATGACTGGCACTTGTTCATGAGAGTGAATGCAGGGAGAGATGTTGTCAGAGGAAGTCTGCCTAGCATCCTTCCCTGAGTGCTCCCAGTTTGTTTCCCTAGTGATAGACAGAGTAAGAGGCTCAGGCCACTGCCCATGCTGCGGGAGGAAGTACTGAAAGATGCTCATTGTAGCTATGTCTTCTAGTGTGTTGCTTGGGTGAAGGAGGCATCCGGTCAGTATTTGGTAGCCCCAGGATGGAGGGAATGTGTTTCTGGGGCTTGGCCTGACCCATTTTGCCTGAATTCTTTTAGGAACCAGTGTTATCCAAGGAGCAGCCTGCATTCCAGTATAGCAGCCATGTCTCCCTGCAAGCTTCCAGTGGGCACATGTGGTGAGTGTGTATGCTGGAGTGTATGTTGCTCAGCTCCCCAGACAGCTGCCAGTTAGCAAGTGAGAGCTGGAGCTGGGTGTAGTAGATGTATACCTGTCATGACAGCACTTGGAAGACTGAGGCAGGCTTATGAGACCCTATTTCCACTCATGCCAACAGCAACAAAGTGAGAGCAGAGTGAGGACCTGAGATGGGCACAAGTAGGTATTGTTCACTGCTATGTGGACTGTTTGAGGTTTTTTGTTTTTTGTTTTTTGAGACAGGGTTTCTCTGTAGTCTTGGCTGTCCTGGATCTTGCTTTGTAGACCAGGCTGGCCTTGAACTCACAGAGATCCGCCTGCCTCTACCTCCCAAGTGCTGGGATTAAAGGTGTGTGCCACCACCACCCGGCGACTGTCTGGTTTTTAGGGTTATGGTTTGTGGGCTAAGGAATTAGGTCCCAAGACTTGGGACTGTACTGAATTGCTCATGTAGTTGGGTTTCCCCCTTAATCTCAAGTTCAGGTTGGCTGCTCATATAGTACGTATATCCAAATGACAGAATCTTTATAGCTGTGCTTTTGTGTGTGGCCACATGGGACTCTTGGATCTTTGGTTATCTTGTCATGAGCTAGGCAAATGACAACCCCAACCTTCCTCATCCAGCTGTGGCTGGATGCACACAGATCAAGAGGGCTTTCAGTTCAGCTCTTTCTCCCTCTAAAGCAACTTCTCCAATTCTTAGGGGCACATTTCGTTTTGAGAGACCTGATGGCTCCCACTTTGATGTCCGGATCCCACCCTTCTCCTTGGAAAGCAATAAAGATGAGAAGACACCACCCTCAGGCCTTCACTGGTAGGCCAGCTGAGGTCCTTGAGTGCCCAGGTTGGGCCCCTCCAAACAGCTCTTAATCCCTAATTGCTGCAGAACTCTAAATCTCTCCCTGTTATGGGCCACAATGGGCCCCCTAATTTTGGGATTCTTTTTTGGAGGGGATTGTAACTTTTCTTGGAAGACCCACATAAGAATCCTCCAAGGTTGGCCCCTGCCCCAGGCCATGCCTACACCATGTTCCAGCAAAATTGTCAGGGAACTCTGTTCAGTTGTCACAGGTTTCTGGAATGTGAGGTGTGGTCAGTAAACCAGTGCTCACTTGGCCACAATGGCCATTTTGTCCCCAGGGTCTCAGGCTCCCTTGTTGGCCCTGTGGGAATTCTTGGTTGCTTTCCTGCAAAGTCTCTTCTAGGGAGCTGCTGCCTCTGCTAGGGTGTGTCTTCCTCAGAAGCTGGACATCTGCTGGGGGAACTGCTAACAGTGGGCTGCACTGGACTAAGTTCTCAGCCTCTTCTTTACCCTCAGCCCAGTGCAGAGGAGGCCAGGCAGCCAGCATTTAGGGTTGGAATGCCTGACTATAAACACTGATTAGCCACCAGCCACCAGGCCTGGTTTCACTAGGCCTGGAGAAGAGTGAGGCAAAACCAGTCAGTTTCCTGGAGCTGTGGGCTTCTGAGCATTGAGCAAAAGTCTGCCAGGCATCCAGACCACAAGTGCAGGAATTCAGCCAAGCAGCAGCTTACGTTATGGACAGTGACCAAGCCGAGCCACTTCCAGAGCTTCTGTCAGACCAACAAGAGGCAGAACTGGGCTGCATTCTGCACAGTTCTCAGGATCCTTCACCACTCTAGTCACTGTTGAGGCCCTTTCATTCTTGCATTATTAAATCTCAGTTCCAGTCCTTGTGAGCATTGTTCTTAATCTTCCACCAGGGGGAGTGTGGGGACTAATGAGTTTTCGGACCTACCTAGAATACAAGGTCATGGAGGGACCAGAAATAAAGAACTGAGCCCACAGCTGTGAGCTGGCCAACCTCTACTCCCTGGAAACATGGATCCGCACCATTGCAGTGTGACACAATTTTATTAGAAGTTAGTGTTTACTTCTATCACTTAGGGTAAGCAACCAAGGATTGCAGGTATGCATTAAGTAAGACACATTCTTTCACGACAGAACCTGTGCTACCCTTTAGGTAGACCAGTCACATCCATCCCAAGTTCAGCAGAGCCCGTTGCTGGTGTCTGTTAACAGCTCCCAGTTTGACCTTCATCCATACTTGTGTTTACTCCCCCGGGCTGCTTGTAATCGAAAATTTCATCCTTCCAAGAGCCACTGTAGGAAGAGGACTGGGAAATCCCACAAACCCCTAAGCCACAGAGTCTAAGCAAAGAAGCACAATCACTTCAGTGTTAGTGTTTTTCTTAAACCAAGGAGATGTTTTCCGTCAAAGAGGATGAATGCCCAGCCCTGGACTCTTGCTGTGCTACCTTAGGCCCAAGGACTAGACACCACTGATATGGATGTCAAAGCACCAAGTAGAAGCTAAAGGGGATGAGGAGGTTAAGGAACAAACTGGAAATACGAGGATATGGATGTCAAAGCACCAAGTAGAGGCTAAAGGGGATGTGGAGGTCAAGGAACAACCCGGAAATACGCAGCAGGGAGCCAGGAATGTGAATATTAGAGGGCTTCTTGGGGACAGCTGAGAAAATAGTCAGTGGCCTCATGCTACAACATTCCAAAGTCTGGGAAAGCCTCAAAGCCAAAGCCTAAATTTGGCCAAAAAATTGATTGTCATCTCACTTCCAGTGAGATCTGGAAGAACTAATAGCTGCTGATCACCACGGTGCCTGACCTGAGCATCTTAGAGCTATCTATACATTCAAGATTCACATCAAAGGCTTGATTACTTAGTCACATTTCTCCTGCTCTATTGTGTCATGTCAGGGCCTTGTGAGAGCCCAACCCTGGGCCTGGCATCTGCCCATAGGCTCTGAGAGGTGAGCTATGTGCAGCCATTTGGCAATTATAAAAGTGGTCAAGGGATGAAGCTGACAACCTCTGTCCCTTCCTGAGCACTGCTGCTGCTGATGGCCACACACTTTGTCAGGCTTGCAAACAGCTCTCTCCAGTGACAACATTCCTCTGGAAAGAATCCAGTTAAGAGGGCCAAGACCAGCAAAGAAGGGGAGGAAAACCAAAGCCCAGAGGAATAATTCATGTCTAGTCTAGACCTTGGTACCTCTATGATCAAGTGACCCAAAAGAAATTTGGGCCTTTAAAAAGGCTTAAGTTGCCCTGGTTACTATGTATTTGGAGCCTCATCACTAAACAGAACCACCACCAGAGCCAGAACATAAACCAAACATGATGTCAGGAGCTGGGCAAAAGTATGGCCGAGCCTGGGCCACATCTGTGGGCAGTGCTGGCAGCATGGGGCTCCAAGAGTTTGCTCCACAGCCTCCTGCTGCAGCTTGTGTTTCAGGCCTGCAGCACAGCTTTTGGCTTTATGGACTGCGGGGAGAGCATGTCTTAGAGCTGAGCATACCCAAGTATGAGACCCAAAGCAAACGATCGTGTTAGGTCTGAGTCAGTGATTTGGCCCTACAGGGGGTGAGGTATCTTTTCCCATAGGAAGCTATTAAAACCACGGTCTCATCTTGGGCATCCTTCCCTGTTGGGTGTTCTTTGGGCTGGCCAGTCACATTGACAAAGCCAAAGCTAGTCAGTTTGCTTTTTTTCTTGGGACAAAGTCTCTACATAGCCCAGGCTAGCCTGGAACTTTAACTACATAGCACAGACTGGTCTCAAACTTATGATCCTCCTGCCTCAGCCTTTGAGTGCTGGTATTATAGCATATGCCAGCACACCTGGCTACTAACTGCTTCTTTATCCCTTCCCTCAGATTCTGCAAGAGGGGATTAGTGTCAGAAAAAGCTTTGGATCAAGGCAGAATAGGCTCCTGAATGACAGATATACAAAGTGCTTTAAAGATGAGTCCTAGGGCATTAAAAAGGGTGGAGTGTGGGGGTTGGGTGGGGTGGGCAGGGATCTGTCTAGGTGGGGGCCTGGCATCCTGCAGGGGTAACAAATGCTTAGTCCTAGGTTGTCCCTCATCAGACTAGAAACTAGTCATTTCCTAGATACTTTGTGTGTGTGGCAGTACTGGGGATTGAACCCAGGGCCTCACTCATACTAGGTAAGTATTCTACCACTAAGCTATGCCACTAGCCCTCTTTTTAAAACTTTATATTGAGACAGTCTTGCTAAGTTGTCCAGGCTAGCCTATAACCTTTTATCCTGCCTCAGCCTCTCCATAGCTGGGATTATAGGCAAGGCCACCATGCTAACATCTAGATTTAAAAACAACAACAAAACAAACAAACAAAAAAAATCAGGCCATACCTATGCTTAAACATCTTAGGAAAAAAAAAAGGCTGCCCTTTCTGTTCAAAATTGGGTCCTTGCAGCACCAGAAGCCTCCTTTCCAGTAGAACAAAGCTGTTCCCATGGGCCTCAGCTGAGGAACTGAAGGAGCTCTTCAGCAGAGGAAAGGAGCACTCAGCCAAGGGCCTGGGGAATGTTCTTGGCAGGAGGTGGAAGTCAGTGCACTCACCCTAGAGCAGAAGTAGCTCCCTGTTGGGCAGGAAGTGGGGTGGCATCTGATGGGGGAGGAGGACCAGGTAAGACAACGTGGCCTTTCCTCTGCTGGGCTCCCTGATCTCCCAAGCAGGGCCTGGCACCGCTACTTGCTAAAGCAGGCTCCCAGCTAGCAGGAGCAGCATAGGGTGGCCAATGGGGTGTGTTCCACAGGAGAGCAGACATGGCTTCTTGTGCTCTGACTTCCTAAAGGTCCCATTAGTCTCGATGAGCAGACTGGTGGCCAAGTTGCCGGTCATCGTAAGTGCTATAGCGCTTGACGTGAATGCGGCGGACACGGTCCCGCAGTTCAAAGGTATCCTCATCTTCACTGGGGGAAGCCTGGCTGCGGCTCCGACTTGTGGCCTCCAGCAAGGAATTGTCAGGGACTCGAGGGGTCTCATAGAGTAGGACATTGAGTGTCTCCTCATAGATTCGGGCCTCTGGGAATTCCACCTGGGGAGAAGGGAACAAGATGGAGTGAGGTTTCATTTCCCGAGGAAACAAGTTAGCGCTCTTGACCTTGTCTCTTCCATGAAGCCTCCTAACTTAGAAGTCAGGTAGCTGCCCAGCTAACAAGGGAAGCATCAGGGGACATGAGAATATAGATTAACACCCCCCCTGCATCCCACCCCACTCCACAACTGACGATTATATCATAGGTATGTGCAGGCACAAACAACTCCATGGGAGGTGCTAGGTCTCAGGCCTGAGCTTTCTGGGATGCAGTTTCTATGGGTGTAAAGTGATACCAATTGCTACTTTCTTTGTTTTTTTGTTTGTTTTTGTTTTGTTTTGCTTTTAGACAGGGTCTCCTTATGGCCCAAGCTGCCCCAGACTCTGAATCCTCCAGACTCAGAATCCTCCTACCTCAGCCTTCTGGGTACTGGGATTCCAGGTTTGCCTGCCGAGCTGAGCTAATACCTCTTGAGATTTGTCAGCATCAGAAGAAAGACCTACATTCCTTAGCTCAGTGAACAGCCTGACTAAACAACCAAACACATAATAAAAAGCAGCTGCTTAGCCAGGCTGGGTGGTACCCATCTGTAATCCCTGCTACCTGGGATGCTGAGGCAGGAGGATGGAGAGTTTGAAGCCAGCCTACCTAGTGAAGTCCTGTCTCAATGAAGCAGTGGGGGCACAGAGATGATGGCGCAGATGGTAAATTAAAGGTGCTTGCCACCAGTCCTGACGACCTGAGTTTGACCCCAGGACCCAAATGGTGGAACCTAAATGGAGAGAAGTCTCCAGGCTGTCCTGTCTGTCACCCACCCACACAGACAAATGCAGTAATAAAGAAGTCACTCTGATAAGCAGTTCCACTGCTTTTCTGATCCTGAAAGCCCACCCCTAGGATCAATGTGGAAGAGATCAGGACCCCAAAATTGTAGCAACTCTGTCACAGTGAGCTCCTGTGCCTTCACCTCAAGTGGAGAGAATGGTTCCAGCTGGGCCCGTCCTACAGCTGGGGTGTAAGGGGGAGGGGAGTCACGGAAAAAGAGAGCACCTGGGAAGAAGACAGGCACTGCCACCTCTGCTGTTCCTCAGACCCCGAATCCTGACTCCAGTGTCACAGCCTCTTGGCTTAACCCCATGTCACACCCCCGTCCCACACACCCACTGCCAAAGACTCCTACCTCACATACGCTGCCCTTCGGACAGCCCTCAGCAGAGCACTCAGCCTGAGGCAGTGTGGCAGTCTGGGGCTAAGGTTCTTGGGTCTGGATGCTTGAACCCTTAATTCCCCTTCACTTCCCAGATAATCTGCCTGGTACTCCACCCAGTACAACTCTGCTGTCTCCAAGTATATATATACTCTAGGAAGACTCCTGCTGGCCTCTGCAGAAGGGGAAGAGCTGAGTATGTAAACTGTCCCCTACCAAGTAATTCACACAGCCGATTATAGTGGAGTATACCTGTAACCCTAGTACTACTGGGCTGAGGCAGGAGGAATGCCATGTGTTTGTGGCCAACCTACTAGGTTATGTAGCAAGCTTCAGCCTGCGCTTCACTGACCCTGTTTCAACAAGAAAAAATGAAAGGTGACTTGTGTTCATCTGCACTGTGAGGTCATTCCATAGGCTGGCTGCAAGAGCAGTGTTGAAGTGGGAAGCCACACTAGACTGCTGTTTCTGAGTCGTACCTTTGCCATGTATTGGCTACACTGAGACTCTCATTCCCATGTCTGCAAGCAGGAGAACAGACCAGTGTGGTTGAAATGGCTCCCGCAGATCAGACAACTGAGAAGGGGTGGGGCTAGAGCTGCAACTGAGTTGTGACAACCTCAGAGACCTGGTCCTTCCATGACCCAGAAAGTTCTTGCTGGTCAGTGGGCTTCTTTCTCAGCAGTGCTACCAGTTTCTGACCATCCCCAACCTCTTTGTTCTGGCTCTCTCCTACCTGGCACCATCACACCATGTTTGGGAAAGTCCATGAGGCTCTTGGGTTGCTGTGGGAAGGGTGCACTGGGGCAAGACCAGTTCTCCACCCTGGAGTCTGTGTAATCTGTCCCCACAGGGGAAAGCCCATACCTTGGTCTGCTTCTTCTCGGTGGCATACACGATGGAGGTGCAGCACACCTCTGCCAGCTTACGACCCTGGCCATAGAAAGACCAGCAGCAGATTTCATCACCAATGACGTCCTTGATGAAGAGCACGCGGCCATTGAAGCGCAAAGACAGCTTGTCAAACAGTTCAATGTTTTTCAGCAGATGATCATCAGAGTTGCTGAAAAACCCAAGGGCCAGCAGGCCTGGAATGAGGTTCCAGCACAATGGAGGGCTGGTGGGACAGTCTGGGTTCTCCACCTCCCCCCCAATGCTAAAATGAAGACAAGACAGAGGCAGAAAGGAACTTGTAGGACTGAGGCCTGTGAGAGCGGAGGGTGGAACTGGCTCTCATTTATAGCAAAGAGTACTGAGGGGAAGTGGTGACCCCTCCCTAAGCCTGGAAGAAGGGGTCCCTCACTGCTCCATAGGAGACAGTGTTCTTTTGCTGTGGGGTGGATGATGCAGTGTCCACAGGGGACCATGAGAGCCTAGAGCCAAGCCGGGGTCTATCTAACCCAACTATGGCCTGTCAGGAGGACACAGTGAGGAGCATAGGCTTCAGGACTTGGTTTATGACTTCCTAGCACCCCTCTTCACCCACCAAGACAATGGGGATGGAAATCCCTGACGTGCTCCTGATATGAGACATTACAGGCATGCTTCACATTTTATCATCTACATCCCAACCAGGCTATGTAACAAATCCCCAGTGCCTCTGTCCTGAGTCCCCTTCTATTTCTGTTCATTGCCCTCAGCAAAGGTGGTTTCAACACCCAGCTCCGTGTTACATGTGTCAGGAATCTGAATTCCCTTGGGCCTACTGCCCAGAACCGGCTGGCTGCTCAGCCCTTAGGGTGCTTCTGCCACCCTCGCCAGGGAGATGCCCGCCGTACCTGGTGTATGAGTACTTGTTATTGCTCCTGTTGTACAGCAGCTTCACCACAGGCTGTGAGGGAAGAAAGAGTAAGGGCTAGGCCAGGAGCCTGGTGTCCCCAGGCCGCGGCCCTCAGAGTGCCCGGTACCTTTGTGGAAGATTCGATGAGCCTGTCCTCCTCTCTCAGAGATGTGATGATAGGGATGTTGCACACAGGCTGGTAGGACTCTTTCTTGTCCTGGGTGACACAGAGCAGAAAGCTGCCTTTAGGATCTAATGCTGGCCAGGTCCCTCCCTAGGCCTTGGGCCACAGTCACCCCTGCCTGGTAAGGAGGTAGACAGATCATGACATTCTTGGTAATAGATACTGCCAGCCAGTAAGCAGATCCCCACCGCAGAAAACCTGAAGCTCAGCTATCTACGTGAATGAACCAGAGGCCTAGCCGGCTTGTGCTGCCATGCACGGATACTTAGCGGCAGTTTGCTGCGCCTGGGCAGCACCTCATTGTTCTAGCTGGATTTGGACTCATCAACCTCATTTCCGACACAGCTTTCCAGGAGCCAAACCTAATGTCCCCAGAGGGACAAGTCCCAGCCTCATTAAGCCACCCAGCTCTTCCTGTACCTGCAGTGCAGTCTGGCACATGTTCACTAGCCCTTGAATGAGATAATATTTTGCTTCAGCCATCAATTCCTGGATCTCTTGCCGGTTTTGAGGGAGGGTGATGGTGTCATCTCGGAGGTAATTCAAGATGGTGCCAAAGTGCTTTCCACATCTGTCTATGAGGATCCAGCCTAGAGATTTAGAGGGATCCCACAGGATTACTGTTAGCCTCCAGCTGTGTCTGATGCAGGCAGAGGCCACCTGAGAGAGGCAGGCAGGCAGGCAGGCAGGCAGCAGCATGCAAGGAAAGGCGCTACATGGGAGTGCAGAGACGAGGCCAGGGGTGCACGGAGACCGAGGCCTCAGGTCTGTGCTGCTCTTCCCTATCCTGAGTCCAGAAACTCCTGTGTCCCTGAGAAGATACAGGTCTTCAAGGCTCTATGGAGGACTGGATGTCTAAGCTTGGGGGTACTCAGGTCACCCAGGTAATACAGAAATCACCAGTCTGCTTACCTTTTGCCCACTGCCCAGGCTGTACTGTGTTTATGACAAGCTTACTCATTTGGATATATATGTCAGCTTGTGTGTGTGTGTGTGTGTGTAGCCTTAGCTGTCCTGGAACTCACTCTGTAGACCAGGCTGGCCTCGAACTCACAGAGATCCGCTTGCCTCTGCCTCCCGAGTGCTGGGATTAAAGGCATGTACCACCATGCCTGACCCATATGTCAGCTTTTGAAACAGGGTTTTGCTAAGTTATCTGGGTTAGCCCCAAATTTGAGATTGAACTGTGTCAACCTCCTGAGTGTTGGGATTACAAACATGTGCCAGCATTCCTGGATTCTATTTGGAAAAAAAATATATATTTTTTTTCTTTTTTTTTTTTTTTTTTTTTTTTTTTTTTGGTTTTTCGAGACAGGGTTTCTCTGTGTAGCTTTGCGCCTGTCCTGGAACTCACTTGGTAGCCCAGGCTAGCCTCGAACTCACAGAGATCCGCCTGGCTCTGCCTCCCAAGTGCTGGGATTAAAGGCGTGCGCCACCACCGCCCGGCATATTTTTTTTCTTGAGACAAAGTTTCTTATAGTCTAAGGCTGGCTTCAAATTCGCTATGTAATGGAGGCTGGCTTCAAATTCCCGATTCTCCTGTCCCCACCTCTAAGTGCTAGCATTACAGACGTGTGCCACCACACCCAGCCTGGATATTTTTTAAGTATGAACTTTTTCCTCTAGATGATACATAAACATACAGCATTCTATGGACAATTTCAAGGAATTTTGAAGCTCTGTTAAGACTTGTAAGAAATGAAGAGGAAAAGATACAGATTCTAGATCTATTGAGCTTAAGCCCTGCCCTGAAGTCACCTCAGGATGCCCCCTTCCTCCCCTCCCTTGCCCAGCATGCCCCGATATAATGGCTCACCTTCTTTGTCGGTCAGCACCTCCATGCGCCCACTGAACATGGCCTTGAGCATAGTGTCATGCCGAGTGAGGGCCCGGACTGTAGTGTAGTACAGGGAGCCGCCCACGTTGAGCTGCACGTACTTGTTGCCCAGCCCGCCTCCCTTGAAGCCGCTTATCTTGGGCTTGGCCCCTGAGGCTGGGCACAGACAGGTGTCCCCGGACATCTCCCGCTGCAGGTAGATCACCACACGGCAGGAGGTAGGCTTGGAAGGCTCTGCCGTGGTGGAAGTAGTCACGAATGAGTGGCCCACAGAGGCCAGGGCCTCATACTCTCAGTGCTGGAAGCAAGAGGTAGAGAGAACACGGAAGTCAGCAGAGTAGAGGTCACAAGGGAGGAGGGACAGCAGCAGGAACTCTGACATGGTTTACTTCCCAGATAAGCCCATGCACTCCCAAGCAGAGGCTGAGTTCCTGGCTGTGCTGGTCAGTTTTCTGTCAACTTGACACAAGCTAAAGTCATCTGGGAAGAAAACCTTAACTGAGAAAAATGCCTTTATCACATTGGCCTGGAGGCAAGCCTGCAGGGGCATTTTCTTGATTAATGATTGATGGGGAGTGGGCAGTGCCATCCATCCCTGGGCAGGTGATCCTGGATGGTGTAAGAAAGCAGGCTGGGTCGGGTGGCGGCGGCGCATGCCTTTAATCCCAGCACCTGGGAGGCAGAGGCAGGCAGATCTCTGTGAGTTTGAGGCCAGCCTGGTCTACAAAATGAGTTCCAGGACAGGTACCAAAGCTACACAGAGAAACCCGGTCTCGGGGGTGGGGGGTGGGGAGAAGCAAGCAAGCAGGCTGGGCAAGCCAGTAAACAGCATTCCTCTATGGGCTCCGCTTCAGTTCCTATCCTCAGGTTCCTGTCACCAGTTCCTTCCCCAACTTTCCTCAATGAAGAACTGTGACCTGGGACGTGTGAGCCAAATAAACTTTCCTCCCTGATCTGCTTTTGGTCACATGTTTTATCGCAGCAATAGAAAGCAAATTAGGATACTGGGTGCCAGCAAGAATGACCCCTATGCTGTTCTCACAGTACCAGGAGCCAGGTCTGGGAGCATAAACTCCCTCCAGGCTCAGCTCTGCTTTGAGTTGCAAGGAAAACCCTTAGAACTAAGAGCCAGATAAATAGATCATCCTGGAATCCACCATACTGACTTCAGAAAATGGTTTCCCAAGACTCCCAGAACTCCAGACTTCTAGACTAACCAACTGGGGATCTAGCCAGCCTGGGAGTTTCCCAGGAGCCAGAAGGACAGGATGCATTTCCTGTCTCAGGAGTAGCCCGCTCCAGAACTCAGGTTAGCACCAGCCAAAGAAAGCCTGGATTTAGGAAGAACATGAGTATGGTTCTAAGAGAGGTTGGAGAGGGCCAGCTTTGGAGGCAGCCAGCCCGGGAGCTTGGCAGGGGTTACCTGAGCTCCCACGGGGTTTCCTGACCTTCCCCTTTCTTGGCATCAGTCTTGACCCAAGTTCCTGTAATTGTCACTATTTTTTCAAAGCAGAACACAGGATGGCTCTTTTGCTGCTTTTTCCTGAGGGCCCTATCTCTCTTTTTTTCCTTCCCACCAAGAATGGGGAGAAAAGACATGATGATAATACTAAAAATGATTAAGGAATGTAGAAAGTAAAACTAACAGTTCAGAAACCAAAGGAATGATTAAAGGAAAAGTTGGTTCGATCTCTTGGCTTGCATTATGGTTTTGTTGTTGTTATTTATATTCTAAGAGTCACCATGTGGTTGCTCGGAATTGAATTTAGGTCCTCTGGAAGAGCAGCCAGTGCTTTTAACTGCTGAGCCACCTCTCCAGCCCCATATTCTAAATTCTAAACCTGTAAACTCTGAATTAAAAACAAACAAACAAAAAGATTGAGTCCTAGAGTATGGTGATACCTGCCTTTAATCCCAGCACTGGGAAGCAGAGGCAGGAGGCTCTCTGTGAGTTCTAGGCCAGTCAGATCTACAGAGAGAGTTCTAGGACAGCCAGGACTACACACAGAGAGACCTTGTATCAACAACAAACAAACAAACAAACAAGGGCTGGAGAGATGGCTCAGAAGTTAAGAGCACCGACTGCTCTTCCAGAGGTCTTGAGTTCAATTCCCAGCACCCATATGGTGGCTCGCAACCATCTGTAATGAGATCTGGCGCCCTCTTCTGGCATGAAGGCAGAACACTGCATAATAAATAAATCTTAAAACAAACCAACAAACTGAATGGGTACAGACTTACTGTGGTTACCATTCCCTAAACATCACAGTGTAACAACTATTTGTATACATACAATAATATCCATTCACCAAAGAAAAAATATCATAGCTAAACTCACTGCATGTTTAGTATGTGGCAGGGAATATTTTAGGCATTGGGTATATATTTTATCTCACTTAATAAAGTTGTCATTTCTTATGCTCCTACTGTGTGTCAGACACTGGAAATAGAAAAGAACAAATACAAAAGAGTCCTGCCCTCATGGAACTTACACTCTACTAGAAGAAGACAGACTAGCTGGACATAACGGCACATGCCTTTAATCCTAGTACTTAGAAGTTTCAAGCTAGCCTGGCGTATGTAGTGAGTTCCAGGGCAGCCAAGGCTATGCAGAGAAACCTTGTCTCAAACAAAAACAAAAACACAAACTAGAAGACAGAGTATAAACAAGGAACAAAGAAGCAGACAGTTATACAGGCGATTGATGTAACTGAAAATACCAGAATGACCTGAGAATTATCAGGCTGAGGCTTGAGACCAAGGGAAGATGGCATTTCAGCTAAGGTCGGACAGTGTATTCTAGACAGCAAGTGCAATGCTCCTGTTTGAAACAAGGTTTAGAGGCAGAAGAGATGGCTCAGTGGTAAGAACATGTACTCCCCTTACAGAAGACCCAGGTACAGTTCCCAGCACTCACATCAACAGGCTCACAATAATCAAACTCCTGTTCCAGGGGATCTGACACCTTCTTCTGGCCTTTGCTGCACATGGTATACATATGTACACTCAGACACACACATGTACACTTAGATTTTTAAAAAATGTAACAAGTTTTATGGGGCTGGAGAGATGGATCAGCAGTTAAGAGCACTGGCTGCCTCCCAGACACCTACGTTCAAGTCATACCACTCATACAGTGGCTCACAATCGTCTATAACTCCAGTTCTAGGGGATCCGATGCCCTCTTCTGGTCTCTGTGGGCACCAGGCACAACATGCAGGCAAAACCACCACACACACAAATTGCTAAAAAGGAACAAGTTTTAGGAAGAGTGGGGACATGGTAAGTGGTAGACAGGAAGAAGGGGAAGGTGGTCTGATGGAGAGCCAGAGAAAGCCAGCACTACGTGATCATGAAGAACTGGGTTTTATGTGAATTAAAATATACTTTGGGAACTGACTGGAAGGCTTTAAGCAGGGGAGTGATATGATCTAATTTTATAGCCTCCACGGACAACTGGATGCTGTGTAGGACTGCAAAGGTGCATGAGAGGAAGTGGAAAGATCAGAGAAAGTAGTGGTCTAGGCAAGAGATGATGAAGGCATGGGTCACAGAAGCAAGGCTGGAGACAGAAACAGAAACCCCCAAAGTGGGATCGACCTCTTTAAATCCCAGAACACTCAGTGGATTACTGTTAGCCTCATGCCTTACAGGTGAAACCCAGACTGTTGTTCCTCAAACAAGAATGGCACATTTTTAAGTATTCAATATATATCAGCTTGTTAGACTAAAACTGTTCCTGAAAAGATCTAGGTATGTCCCTGGAATGGTCGGGGTGGGGTGGGGTGTTGTCTGGGAAAGGCTAGGGTGGTGCTGTGTGAAGTAACACATCCTTTTGGTGGCTTATTTGCTTCGTTGATGGAATACGCATGACATGAGTCCCAGGAGACTGACAGGAAGTAACACGAGAATGCTAGAATGGCGAGCAATTGCCCTATCTCAAAGGAAAAAAGTGGACCCTCAACAAGTTTTAGCAAGTTCCTCACACATTTTGTGTCCAATCCCTACTGCCCCAGAATCAAAGGAAGCACACATATACACGTTCTACCAAATCAAAGAAACTCAATGACGAGGCTTGCCAACGGAGGAAATCAAATCCGGAGCTAATCTATTCTTTTCCTACAAAGCAGCCACTTTGAGTCCTGGGTGACGTCAGATCAGATTCCACCAGACCAATGAGTTCCAAGAGTCCGGTGGCAGGTGACGCCCTAGAAAGAAATTTCTGAGAGGATGAAGTTTCCACCAATAGCCTCGGTGCTCTTCCCTCTGGACTTCGCCTATGGATCTCAGAGTAGTCCTGGGGCTAGGGACCTACACGTGTCTCTAAGGGAACCTCATGGGAAGCAAAACAGAACAAAGGGCAAAAGATCGCGGTGGTGTAAAGACGGTCCTAAAGGAAGGACACGATGGGCAGCCAGAGGGTGGGAAGGCTGATTTTGGCTAAAAAGGTCAGAAATCGTGGGAGCGACTCTTAGGCTTCACCCAAAGGGTCCTCCGTGGAAATGAAGAGATATCCCACCTCTCTCCCGCCACACCCCTCCTCTTCTGAGACACTGAGATCCGTGGTGCCACCCATCCCCAGGAGAGGACCTGAACTCTATCCCCGCGCGCCGTCCCGTGCCTTTTGCCCAGGACCCGGCAGAGCCTGTCCTTTCCCTCTGCACTCAAAAACGTCTGGCTCTCACCGTCCGCGGGGGCGCCTCTCCTCTCAGGCGAGCGGCGAGCGGACTCCGCGCTGCCTCTGGCCTGTGGCAGCCTGCAATCTCAGCTGTGAGCTCACATCCTGCGCCCGCCGACTCCGGAGCTACAGCCCCGCCCTTACGGCTCGAGAAACATTACTACAAGGCCCGGCATGCACAGCGCGCGAGCAGCTGGTGGAGTCGGGCATCCGCTGAGGTTTGGCCTCTTTCCGCTTCCGGGTGTGAGCGCAAATCTACTTCCGACGGCTTCCGGCGCAAAGGCTTCTGGGTCTCGTGGGCAGTTACGACTCCGCTCGGGTTGCCTCTTTTTCCCAGCGGGCACTGCGGGGTGGGCGGATGCTAGTGGTTCTGGTGTCCGGGGTGACGTGTGGCTAATAGGTCCTGTGTCCGTGGCAGCGGCCAGTTGCGGTTACCGGAGAGAACTTTCCACTGACAGTCATCTGGGCCGCAGCGCGCCGCTGAGGCGGGTCGGCAGGTATGTCGTGATCTGAGATCGGGGGACGTGGTAGACTTGGGACTAGAGGAGGCCGACGGGACCCCGCGCTGAGGCTTGGCAAGCCCAGGCCGAAAGCGGCGGTTTCCCACCCTCGGATTTTTGGAGAGCAGGTTTACACCCAGCTCAGCCCTAGAGCGCGGCTCCCTGTGATCTCACCGGGAAACCGAGGCTCGGACATTGCAGGAGGGTAACGTAGTAAAGACAGCCACGTCCTTTGCCCAGTGCTTCCTGACTGTGCCAGCGCCTTCTCCACACCCCACAGCAGCAACTGTTCTTAGTGCCTGCGGATCAGGGAGAGCCAGGGCGCGGAGAGCCAGTTACTGCCCTCATGCTTAGGAAACTTAGTCCCCGGTCCCTGGGACATGTTTGCGGTGGAAGCTGGGGGTGAGGTGGGGATCTGTTAGTCAGTCCCCTGTGAACCATTTCACTGCAGCTCTCTTTCTTACCCATCTCATTAAACTGTCCTTTCCGGCCATACACTCGGTCCAATCCAGATTCATGGCAATCGTGTTTGGCTCTTTTCTTCACTCATCTCCAAACTGCTGCATTAAGCAATCTATTACTAAGTTCTGTCGACTCAGAAAACATCTCAGCTCTGAATTCGTCTTCAGCTTCAAGTCTTTCTTCTGTTACAGCCTACTGTTTCCACATTGATTCATTCCGCAAACATTAACGGAGTGCCGCTTACCTGCAGGCAACCTGCTTAGATGCTAGGCTCACAGTGAAGAGTCTGGTAGATGTGCCTCTGTGCCGCTGTTCCCTGTTTCCTCCGGTTGGCCAAGGCAGTGAGTGATCTTTCCAAACCTGGTCGATGAGCACTGCTGGAATCCACTACCAGCTGTTACACCATTATAAGTTCATTCCTGGGACTTTCCCAGCATTTACCACCCACGCTAGTGTTAAATCGACCCTTGTCGTTTTGATCACAACAACCTTTGTGTCAAATTCTAGCTTCAGAATCTTCCCATGTGCTTTTCCCTCTGCCCAGAATGCCTCTCTCCCACCTTCTCTTAGAAGATTTTTTTTTTTTTGCACATGTTTAGGTCTCCTGTTATTTTTTCTGAAGGCTTTTGTTAACCCCCCTCTGCCCACTGAGTTATGGTCTCCTGCAGCGGCTTCACAGAGTACTGAGCACGGTTCCTCTTTTTTTTTTTTTTTTTTTTTTTTTTTGGTTTTTCAAGACAGGGTTTCTCTGTGTAGCTTTGCACCTTTCCTGGAACTCACTCTGTAGTCCAAGCTAGCCTCGAACTCACAGAGATCTGCCTGCCTCTGCCTCCTGAGTGCTGGGATTAAAGGCGTAAGCCACCACCGCCTGGTTCCTCATATTCTTATCACAGTTTGTGGTTATTTGCTTCCTGTCTGTCCAGAGACATTGCGTTCACTCTGTCCTTGGAGCAGGGATTCCAGTTTTTTGAGTAAATGCATGCAAACTCAGAAGGTGGTAGAAGTTCGAATAGGTGTGTGCATCCTCATATGAACTTTCCTATAGCACCTGGTCCAGTTAATCCCTGGTAACTCTTAAGTACTCAAACTGTTCGTCCAAAGAGAACAACACAAGAGGACAGGTTTTTTTTTTTTTTTTTTTTTTTTTTGTGTGTGTGTGTGTGTGTGTGTGTGTGTGTGTGTGTGTGTGTTTGAGACAGGGTCTTAAGTAGCACAGGATAACCTGGAATTTAGTATGTAACCCAGGTTGCTCCTAAATTTGTGTCTGTGGTCCTCTGGCACAAGTGCTAGGATTAGAGTCGTGCATGACCATAGCTGGCTTTTAACTCAAAATTTTTAATTCACCCAGATTTTTTATTTTATTTTATTTTTTTGTGTGTGTGGCATGTCAGTGCATGTGTTTGAAAAGCTTTTTGGGGTACATAAATGGGGATTTATAACTGTGCTTATGGCTCACAGCTTAGGCCAGATGCACCCAAGTGAATTGCTGTTTTCATTTTTTTCTCCTGTTGGCTTAGTGATAGTTCTGTAAAATCACTTAATGCAATAGTTTTTCAGGTTTACATGTCTGTTTTCCTCCAGCTAAACTGTGCTGCTCCAGGGCAGGCACCATGTTGCATTCATCTTTACACCCAGCATCTAGCAGTGTTGGCATGTAGTAGGCACTCAAGCAATGTGTGTTGAATGAACGATGCCTGTGACAAGCAACTGGACTTTACTCTTTCCTGACCCTTGCTCCTATGCCATACCTCCTGACTTCCACTGTCACCCCTTCAAAGCAGGACTTCTCTAGGGAGCCTCAAGGGAAACAGGTGAGGCTGAGAGGTGGAAGCAGAGGGAATGGGGAGTATGAGGAGGCTTGACATTGGTATCTGGGGACTGGAGTGGGCTGAGGTAGAGCCTGGATTATCTTGGGTGTCTAGGATGAAATTCAGGTTGGGGCTGATTTCTTTGCAGCTATGGCCAAGGATATCTTGGGAGAAGCAGGACTGCACTTTGATGAGCTGAACAAGCTTCGGGTGTTGGACCCAGAAGTTACCCAGCAGACCATAGAGCTCAAGGAAGAGTGTAAGGATTTCGTGGATAGTGAGTATCATTTGGAGACACGGTGCCATTCTGCTTGGGCAAATTCATCACCCCACCTTGACCGTCAGTCTTGTTCTGCAGAACGGAGTTGCTTGCTACCTGGATTAAGCCTGGTTTCTGGATTCCCATGCATACCCAACCTTCTCTGCTTGCCCTCTTATGCTGCTATGGAGTCCCACATTTAGTCCCAAGCAACACATTGGACTGGGGGAGAGGGGGAGGGTGGTTTTAGATGAACAGCCTTAAAATTCATGATAGAGAAGTAACTGGAGGTGGGAAATGGAATTATATATTCTGATTTGATTTCTTGGTACAGTAGTCTTCGTGGCAGGATCTCTGTCATTTGGAGCTAGAGGTGGTAACTGAGGTCTCCAGGAGCAGCTCAGCACAGTGGTGAGCTTTGAGCTACAGATCTCTAGGAGGCCCCTTTCCTAGCTGCTAAGCCAGCCAGCCCAGTGCCAGTGGAAAAAGCCAGATTAAGCTGGAACAAGGGGGTTTCTTTCCTTTTTTTGAGGGTCTTACTATATATGTTGTGTATTGGCCTCGAACTCATGATTCTCCTAACTCAGCCTCCCTAGTGCTGGGGTTTCAGGCCTGAAGCAAGAAATTTATGGGCCATGGTTTTGTGACAGGTTTCATGGTATCTGTTCCCAGTTTAATGGTTGCTGTGTGCTATGGCCCACTTCTCTGGCCTAGTTTCATAAAATGAAATAGGGTTCCAGCATACCAAGAGCATTGGAAAAAGTGAATGGGAAATGGGGCACCTAAATGATGTGAACTTTCTACCAGCCTGGTTACAGGTGGGGATTCTCACACCACCTTTTACTGAAACCCTGTGTTGAGTCTTTGGCCAGTCCAGAGGCTACACTTGTGTCCTGAGAGTCCTTTCTGGGAGAGGCAGCGTTGGGTCCACCCTGGAGCTCATGCTCAAAGTCTAGCTCTGGTACTGGTCCCTCTTCTCTAGGGTAGACCAAATGGTGGCAGGCTTAGGTTAGGAGGCACCAGGCTGCTGTAGCACAGAAGGGCAGTTAGCTCTGCCCTCCCTCCTTCAAAGGAACGCTAATGAGAATGTATTGTTCTTTCCCTCAAAGAAATTGGCCAGTTTCAGAAAATAGTTGGTGGTCTGATTGAGCTTGTGGATCAGCTCGCGAAAGAAGCGGAGAACGAGAAGATGAAGGTAAGATCAACAGTTGGCCTTGGCCAGGAACCCTGCAGGCCTCGTCTTTATTATAGGGCTGGTCGGCTCATTTATTTAACACAGGTGTTAACAGATGTTTAAAAGACTGATTTCATGTGGATGAATGTTTGTCTGCATGCATGTCTGTGCACATACATGTGCTTGTCTAAAAGCCAGAAGGTGTCAGATCCTCTGGAACTAGAATTAGAAATGTTTGGTTATGGTTGCTGTGAGTGCTGGTAATTGAACCTAGGTTCTCTGCAAAAACAGCTAGTGCTTTTAATGACCGAACCATTTTTCCAGTCCCCAAATTTTTCGATTGATTTATGTGCCTACATAAATCAATCTGTGATTGTTTTGCCTACATGTATGTATGTATACTATGTGTGTGCCTGGTGTCTATGCCCTTGGAGGTCAGAGAGGGTGTTGGATACCCTGGAACTGAAGTTAGAGATACTTGTGAGCTGCCATGTGGGTGCCTGCAGAACTGAACCTGGCTCCTCTCCAAGAGCAACCAGTGCTCTTAACCACCGAGTCCTCTCTCCAGCCTGGCCAGTACACACTTGTTACTCCTTTTGATCTTCATGGTAGTACTGGTGGGTGTTTACCCTCCATTTATAAATGAAGACATGCAAGAGTGCCTGGTACAGATGACTTGGTAAAAGGCATCAGTGATGCCTCCCAATAGGCCACTGCATACACTTGCAGGCCAGACTACTTCCTCTTGCCACTTTTCACCAAGCACTTTGGGATCAGTGGGTTAATAGTCCTGACTAGCCATTAAAACCATGGGGCTCAGGTTGGGGATTTAGCTCAAAGGCCCTGGGTTCGATCCTCAGCTCAAAAACAACAACAACAACAACAAAAAATCCATGGGGCTCCTCTCTTTCTCCCTCCCAAGTGGTCTCTCCCTCTTGGAGGACTTTTGAGTTTAAAGCATGCCTTCTTTGGCAATGTTTCTTAGGCCATTGGTGCTCGGAACTTGCTCAAGTCCATAGCAAAGCAGAGGGAGGCCCAGCAGCAGCAACTGCAGGCGCTGATAGCAGAAAAGAAAATGCAGCTGGAGAGGTAAGCGCACCCTGAGCCAGCGCTCAGCTGCAGGCTCGGTTCCCTTCTCCGTCCGTCCGCTTGTCTTTCTGCATCAGTTCCCAGGGGGAGCATGTCACTGAGGATCTTGTAGACTAAATTACATTTGATAAGAACGAAGTTGGTTAACTCCAGACCTCCCATAGTCTGAGCACTGGCTGCTGTGACAAGGGCTAAGGCCACCTCCTGTGCCTTCCCTAGGGATGGAGGTTTCTCCTGGGTGGCTCTAAGTAGGGCTTTGCTTATTTCACACTCTCACCTTGACTTCATAGCTCACCATTTCTTGCAACTGTTTAAAGCTCTATATTCTCAAAGAATTGTCTTGTTTTTATTTCATTCTTTTCAGGGTGTCTAACAATTTTGTTTTTCAGGTATCGGGTTGAATATGAAGCTTTGTGTAAAGTAGAAGCAGAACAAAATGAATTTATTGACCAATTTATTTTTCAGAAATGAACTGAAATTTCCATTATTTATAGCAGGAAGGCAAAAAAGCACCCAAACAAACAACCTCTGTACCATTCCAGTGACTTGACTGATGACCAAGTATGTCATGGCAGTGTATAAGGAGGCAGTGTTGCTGTGTGGGTACCTCTGGGGCAGCTGGGAAACAGTGCCCAGCCACTGCTTGTGGCCGGGCAGCACAGGGCCTCACCTCTTGCATTCTCAGCACAAACTAAGCAGCCTGTCAACTTGATCCTCTTTTTTTTTTTTTTTTTTTTTTTGTAAATTCAAAAGGCTCTCAATGAAAAGCAATAAATACCATTAGCAAATGGCGTGGTCTTTCTTCTCTGGTGCTGTGTGTGATAGCACCCACTCTGAGAACTTAGTGTTCTAACCCCATCATCCATACAACAAACCAGGCAGTGATCTGCAGCTACCTTTATTTGGACCAGACATACAAGTCAGACAGTAATAACCACAGCCTTGTGGCTTGTGCGGACAATAGCACTGCTGAGCACCCACCAGTCTTGTTTCTGTAGGAGAGCCACTGGGAGAGCAGACACACACTGGGACAGTCACTCTCTGGATAGCAGGGAAGACCAGGCAGAGAGAAGGACAAGCTGTCTACTAGGGAGCCCAGTGGTGTGAGAGGTCAGAGTTGGGAAGTACAAGTACTAGCAGGATGACCGGAAGGTGGGGTGCCCTGTAAGTGGCCACCTCCCACCGTAAGCTATCTCTGGCATAGACCTGGGCTACAGTATCTTTTTCTCCCAGAGGTAGAGGCACAGGCAGGAAACCATGGTAGTTTTCCATGGATGTTAAAGAGACAGAATTTGTGATATTCAAGTGGCCTGAAACACCCACTGCTCATCTGTTGACTAGTGATCAGCTATAGAGGTCGAGTTGAGGATTTAGTTAGGTATGTGCATTCTAGGTCAGGAGCTAACCGGCTTCTTGTCTGCCCGTTTTAGCAATGCTGTGGCAGAACTTGGGCACCATTTTGCTGGTCCCCATCCCTGCTGATGGCCTGTTCAATCCTTGGAAGGTGAGGGCTTGGCATGGTTCGTGCCACACTATCGTGTTCTTGTGCACTACTGTTGGTGTTTGAAATGCTGCTGAAACATGGCTTCACAGCAGTTTTTCTTGTAGTGTCCAAAAGGCAGCTGTGCTGTGGGATCTCCCCCACCGGGCTAGTGGCTGTACCTTATTTTTTCTTTCTTTTCTCCTCATACTTGTAGTAAGGGTTCCGCAACATGAACAGGAGGAGTATAAGGGGGATTATTAAGTAGGGGGCATAGACACCTATAAGGGTTAGTCGTTCACGGAAATTCTTGGGTCTTTGTCCTTTGAAAGCAGCATCTTTGGAGAAATCCTCCAGTAGAAATGTGCAGAGGATTGGAATTAAAGTTGTTATCGTATGAACTGCATAGATGATTGCAGGGGTTCGGATCCACCGGCAGCTTCCTGAAGCAGAGGAAGAAAAAACGACAATTACGTTAAAGTCAGGTCTGGCGAGTCCCAGGGTGTCTGGGACACTCTATCCCATCCCTGCATGTCTGCTCCCTCTCAGCTCGATTGGTTCTGCCTCCTCTTGATGGAAAGTCAGACCACACACATGTAAAACTGGATGTGTTATACCGCTCAACAGGCAAGCGTGTGTGACAGCCAGGACCCACCCAGCTCACCAAGGGTGAGGACTGGCCTACAGCTCAGAAAACAGCTGGCCAGTCTGATCTAAAACACAGCAGGAGGGGACCCTGCCCCAGCACTCAGAAAGGATCCACATGGGGGCTGGGCGGTGGTGGCACACGCCTTTAATCCCAGCACTCGGGAGGCAGAGGCAGGTGGATCTCTGTGAGTTCGAGTCCAGCCTGGACTACAGAGTGAGTTCCAGGAAAGGCGCAAAGCTACACAGAGAAACCCTGTCTCGAAAAACCAAAAAAAAAAAAAGAGCCACACGGGCATGTAGACATAATTTTTTTTTTTAATTTTAATTTTAAAAAACTTTTTTTTTTTTGAGATAGGGTTTCTCTCTGTAGCTTTGGAGCCTGTCCTGGAACTCACTCTGTAAACCAGGCTGCCCTCAAACCCAGAGATCTCTGCCTCCTGATCTCTGGGATTAAAGACACGTGCCACTATCGCCCGGCAAATCTTCTTTTCTGTCTGAGTGTTTTGCTGCATTCATGTTGTGTGCAGTGTCCCTCAAGGCCAGAAGAGGGTGTTGGATCTTCTAGACCTGGAATTACAGACGGTTGTGAGCTGCCATGTGGGTGTTGGAAACCAAACCCAGGTCCTTTAGAAGAGCAGTCAGTGTTTTTAACTGCTGAGCCATCTCTTCAGCCTCTCCATCTCTCCAGGAATAATTTTTAAATGAGAAATTAAGCTCTTCAGGGATTGGCTTGATGCTTTGAGCTTATAAGACAATATACTATCCTAAGTGGAAGGCAGGCCACAGATAAAAGAAACTGTATGTGTATATGGTGGGTTAAAAGGAACAAGCTTATCCTTGGCCTCAGGTTTCACATCATGAGAGAAGTCTAAGTAACTGAGGCAGCCCATCTTACGGGACATGAGCTGAGCCACATTTAATGTTCCTGTGACATCTATGCTAGCGGAGACCAGATCCTTCAAGCTACAGGGGTTCACTCCTCCAAGAGATTTCTGAGCAAAACTCACATTTCCCACACTACCGACCTTTGAAGAAGGCGTATGCTGCAATGGGGAAGAAGGGCAGCTGGAACACAAGCTCACAGAACACGAAGGACTTGAACCACACCGGAGGGTCCTGCATCAGAGGGTCTTTGAACTCCTTAGAGTACCACCGCAGCAGGTTGCTGAACTGGAAAGACAGGGTCCTGGTGAGTACTACCAAGCCGCCTGCGCAGATTCAGTGGCTCCAGGGAACCAAGATCCCCAGCCAAGAGTCCCTCCCTCCCTGTGCAGCCCTGGTGGCAGCGGTGACATACCCAGTTGGCTCTCATGACATCTAGACCAGTGGTTCTCAACCTTCCTAACACTGTGACACTTTAACAGAGTTCCTCATACTGTAGTGACCCCCAACCATAACATTATTTTGTTGCTACTTCATACTGTAATTCTGCTACTGTTACAAAATCATAATGTCAACATATGATATGCAGGATATCTGATATACAACCCCTGTGAAAGTCATTTTACATCCCCCCAGGGGTCGTGACCCACAAGCTGAGAAATTGGCCTAGGTGGTCATTAATAAAAACTTACTAGTCGTAATTCAGATGTTACCTTCTCTGCACAGTAAGCTTTCATGGGCTCATCCAATCTAGTCTTAGTGCTGCTGCTGTGCATTTGTTCGTAACTCTGTGATAGCACAAACCTAGGTATGTTACTGAAGAGCTGTGGTAACTGCCACTTAGGAGCTTCTCAGGATGTTTACTAAGTGAAAATGACATTCTGCTAACATTTCTTGATAAGGAAATGAAAACCTATCCTGACGTTTTCCCTTTCACAACTGTACATTTAGATTCCTCAAATACAGAAATCAGTTGAATTTTCTTGGGGGCTGAGGGTGAGGGCAGAAGGGAAATAAATCTAACCTCTGTGGAGACATTTCTATCCTAATATTACAAATACATTAATTTTCATTCACTATCTTCAAGACCAGCTGGGTATTGGAACTACCCCCAAGTACACAGCATCAAGGTTCTGGCAAGGCCTGAGTCTGCAGTCTGGGAATAGCTCCAGCCTCACACCTGTAATCAACCTCACAAATCAAAGTATGCAGGTCCATGCTGACTGGTTACAGACGCAGGAGGTGGGAACCTGCAGCTGCCCCCTCTGCTAGACAGAAGCCTAGGGGCCTGGAGGCTACTGCCAAAGGCCTGTAGACTTAGCATCCTGAAGCAAGGTCATCTGCAGCTGTATGTCTGGGCCTTATGAGGTCTTGTCTCAAAAAGGAAGCAAATTAAAGTGACAAAACAGCATGGAAACAACACAAATGCACCTTCAAAGCCAAGTAAGCGTCAGGACACGATGAATAATAAGGGCAACTCCAGGGTGTTTTATCTTACAATGGAAAACCTAGGGCTATTTTTTGTGTTAATTTCTAATCCAAAGATAAAGGGTGTGGTGGCACCTGGCAATCCCAGCACTTGGGAAGTGGAGGCAGGAGTTCAAGGCCAGCCTAGTTGGAGGCTAGGTCTGGGCTACAGACCTGTCTCCAAAACAAATAAAAAACCCAAGCAACAGCAAAGACAGAGGCTAGCTACTGTGGAACAGAGGTCCTTACCACGAGAGCTTTTAAGCAAGCGCCCAGAAACACTGTTGTGCTGGAGTCAGAGACATCAGCACGCACAGCTTTCGGATGTGAAACTGGACTCTTGGCAATACCCTCTGCGTCCTCCTGAGCACTTTTCAAGGCAGTAAGTGAAGGTTAAGTCAGCCTTTCTCGGGACTCTACTTCCTCATCTGTAAATTGAGCAAGTTAGACTAAATGGTTCTTTCCTTGTGCATTTTTTTGGTTTTTTTGAGAGCAGGGTCTCTTGTAACTGAGACTGGCCTTGACGTCCTGATCCTCTGCTTCCCAGGTGTTGGGATTACAGATGTGCACCACCACACACAGCCTCACATTACTACTTGCTTGGCAAGATTCACTTCAGAGTCCAGTGTTGACAGGCATTTCTGCCCATTTGAATGTCGCTGTAAACAGTCTGCAGGTCTAGACAGATGTGCAGGGCTGCAGTGCTGAAAGGCAGGGAAGAGCGGTCTAGACAGATGTGCAGGGCTGCAGTGCTGAAAGGCAGGGAAGAGCGGTCTAGACAGATGTGCAGGGCTGCAGTGCTGAAAGGCAGGGAAGAGCGGTCTAGACAGATGTGCAGGGCTGCAGGGCTGAAAGGCAGGGAAGAGCGGTCTAGACAGATGTGCAGGGCTGAAAGGCGGGGAAGAGCGGTCTAGACAGATGTGCAGGGCTGCAGTGCTGAAAGGCGGGGAAGAGCGGTCTAGACAGATGTGCAGGGCTGCAGGGCTGAAAGGCGGGTAAGAGCGGCAAAGCTGACAACCCCACTCCCAGTCAGCTGGAGCCCACAGGGCCCTACCACCTGCCTGGTGCCAGAAGAGCCTGGACAAAGAGTGGACAAGACGAGGAGGAGGGCCCTGTGGGAGGGTAGGACTGCAGGAGCTGGGGGCAAAGGGCCCGGCTCTGGGCAAGGCCTGAACACCAGCACACTATTTCTCCACCTAATAAAATAGTGCTGATGACCCTCAACTGTGTTCAGATGCAGTGAATTAATACATGTGGCCTGTAGACAGTGGCTAACACAGAGGAAGGCCTGTGTGTGGTGGCTGGTTAGCCCATACCCAAAGATACTCCAGTTTAACACGACCAAATCTAAGCATGCAAGTGCTCGGCATTTAAGTCCTGCACCCCAGGGTTTAAAAGAAACAAATTTCCATTTACACTACACCCTACCTGGAACACGTGGTCTTTCTGAACTGGTCTGCTACTGAATCCTGCAGAACCTCATTTAAGATTAGGATAGACTGCTTTCAGATCTACAGGCTCACACATTTCTCTTATTTTCACAGAACTGGCTCACTCATTTGCAAGAGATTTCTACAAGATGCTTCCTTTCCTTTCTGTTTGAACCCAAGCTCAGGTCTTTAACTATTTCATAATGGTTTTTAGCCCACGTGATTTGATTCAAACAAAGTTAAGTTTGCAAATTTCAGCCCAACCCCTGAGGCCTTCCACATTTTTAGGGAAAAACCCTAGATGAAAAGTTTTAGCTTTTTATAATTGTTCTTTTTTTGGGGTGTGAATTTGGGCTTTGCTGTTTGTTTTAGAGACAGTCTTGCTATGTAGCTTAGGTTGGCCTTGAGCTCAGTCATCCTCATCTCATAGCCTCCCGAGTGCCACCAAACCGGTTCTAAATTCAGGTATCATTCAAGACAAGAGGGAGCAGGGTATGGACCTTCCACGGCAGGGGGCCCAGGTGTATGCCTTTACTAACCAACAATACAGACACACAGTTTTTAGTCAGGACATTAAAAAGGCAGGGCCAGCCGGGCAGTGGTGGCGCAACCTTTAATCCCAGCACTCGGGAGGCAGAGCCAGGTGGATCTCTGTGAGTTCGAGGCCAGCCTGGTCTCCAAAGCGAGTTCCAGGAAAGGCGCAAAGCTACACAGAGAAACCCTGTCTCGAAAAACCAAAAAAAAAAAAAGGCAGGGCCAGCAAGATGGTTCTGTGGCTAAAGTGCTTGGTGCACAAACCTGATGACCGAATCCACTATCCAGAACTCCTATAAAGATGGAAGATGAGAACTGACCCTATAAATTGTTCTGTGACCTCCACAGAGGCATCGTAGCCTGTGCTCACACACACAATGATGAATAAAGTTTCAAAAAAGGCAAAAGGGGCAGAGCTAAAGGGCTAGACGTGAAACCCAGCACCATGCTCGTGTTAGACACATGACCCATGCTACATCCCTAGCTTGAAAACTGATAAAAGTTCATCAGATCAAATGTGAGATTGGGCATAGTGACAATAAGCCTTAAATCAAGCATTTGGGAGGCAGAGGCAGGAAAATTCTGTAAGTTCGAGCCAGGCAGATCTAGACATTGAGTTACATACAGGACAGCTAGAGCTACACAGTGAGACACTGTCTCGAAAAACAAAGATAAAATAAATTTTAACTGGTGGTCTGTATAGGGCTGATCCAATTTTAGTTGTCTGGGGAGTGTGAGCAGTCAGGAAAGAAACAGGAGCTGTGAGGGAAGCGGAGGCAGCTTTTGAGTAGTGAGACCCTACCTCAAAAAGCCGTCACTCTAGCGGTTCATGCCTGGAAACCCTGTACAGCTCAGACAGTGGATGCTTTGGGTCTAGCCTGTGCTAGCATGAGATACCCCCTCTCTCTCTTTTTTTCTTACTTTTTTGTTTTTCAATACAAGGTTTCTCTGTGTAGCCCTGGCTGTCCTTGAATTCCCTGAATGCTGGGATTAAGGGCATGTTGTCGCCACCTTCGTGGAGACCCCTTTTCCCAAAAAAAAAAAAAAAAACAAACAAAAAAAAACAAAATAAAAACAAGAGCCGAGGACAGTTCAGGAAGCAAAGCCCTGAGTTTTATCTATACTGCTACCAAACCCCAAAGAAATGGCAATAGGTGGCTCCCTTTCTTCAGGCTGACAGCTAGTGCAGTTCTGATGGCCTCTGCAGGTTTTCAGGCCCTTCTGTGGCAGCAGACTGATGGCACTCAAAGGTACCATGTCCTTACCATGCTGACCAGGACCACAGATGTGTTAGTCAAAGGGATCTTGTCCTAGGTTACATGGTGGGCCTTAAATGTATTACAAGTGGCCTTAGAAAAGACGGGGATTTGTGAATACAGATGAAGTGGCAATATGACGGCTGACCGGCAGAGCTGGAAGTGAAAGGGCCGCAAGCAGAGGTCAAGGGATAGGGCTCAGTGGCTAGACTGCATGGCAAGTGTGCCCTCGGCTCTGCAAAACAAGCCACAAGACACAGGCAGCGTCACAAAGCTGCAAGGCGCAAGGCGCATCTTCCCCTTACAGCCTGGGACCACCATTTTAAATTCTAACCTCCAGACAGCTGAAGAGTACATCTGGGCAGAGTAAGCCACTGCATTTTAACAGTGTGTTAGAGCAATGATACAAAACGACACAACTTGTATATAGACACACATAGTGTTTCTTGGTGCTGGGATTTGAACTTGGGGCCTCAGGCATGCTGGGCAAATGTTTTCACCAAGGAGCCACACCTTAACCCCACAATTTATCTTTGAGTTTACTGTCGAACCTATTCTTTCAGAGCTGTGGCTGCAGTAACCCTAGTTACTGCCCTCCTGCAAGGTACTCAATCAACTGTTACTTTAAGGGAAAAAAAGTTGGAGCCATAGAGCCCTGAACATGCCAAGATATTCAGCCAGTTCTTGGAAAAGTCATGTGCTCTTGCTACATACTACCTACGGTTTTCCCATGGAAAAGGTCAAAGGCCTTTCTAGTTATGTGGTTCTACAAACAAACCAGAGACTTAAGGGGATGGGGGTGACACTGCTCATTGTGTCACTCCTAACCTTGGGTGAGTGGCAACTTCCAGTGATGGAAGTTACACAGACTCCCCTCTCATAGGGGAGTCTCAAGGTACATGCAATTTTGCAGACACCATTGAGAATTCATGGATTTCAGATTAACAACTGCCTTGCAAAGAAGAAACATTTAAAGAGCATTTCAGAGGCAAAATCAAACCGTTTTGTTGTTTCTTTCTTTCTTTTTTTTTTTTTCAAGACAAGGTTTCTCTATGTAGCCCTGGCTGTCCTGGAACTCACTCTGCAGACCAGGTTGGCCTCGAACTCAGAGATCCCTCTGCCTCTGCGCGCCACTACCGCCCAGCAGACTAAATCTTTAGGTGGATAAATCAGTCTACCTGTAGTTTGGAGAAGCATGCAGAAATTCCCGGGAAGGTTACAGATTCAGATAGAGCAGGGAGACCCCCTCAAGTTTGGGTCAAAGGATGCAGCTCACCTCCAACCCAATTCAAACAGCCTACCTGAAAAGGCATTTCCTCACCTCTCCTGAAGCTAGATCCCGACCCAGGAGTGATGGATGAATACGACGCAGACTAACCAAGGGCAAAACCCTTCAGACAGGCTTGATTCTACTCGGGTTTTTTTCCTCTACGGGTTACACTGGACTCTTAAAGCCCATCCAAACACAACTTGAACAAAATCCAACAGGTGACAAGACTGGTTCACCCAGGCAACTTCCCTCAGCCACCGGCCGGAGTTGGAACAGTGGGAGCGAAACACACCCAGAGGGCAAAAGGTTTGCAAGCAAAGGTTTGGCGAGTAAATGTAGCTCGAACCCAGGACCGCCTGAGTGCTAGGCATGCACCCTACCACTGGGTTGAGAGGAACAAAGCGCTGGTCTTTGGCTTGTCAGACCCAGCCTGGGCCCACGTCAGGCACCGAGCCCACGGGAACCGCGACGGCGACGTGGGGACCCCCGGGCCCTCACCTCCTGCGGGTACAGTTCGGGCGGCAGCACCACCTGCAGGTCGATGAACAGCGTGACGGGGATGTGCGAGACAAAGTAGAGGCCCAGCAGCCACTCGACGCAGCGCCTGGCGGCCGCAGCCCCCATCTTCCGTCCCGTCGGTTGGGATGCGGCTGACACGCCTGCGCCCGGAGCCCGCGACGTCGGAAGAAGCCCGGCGCCCGCGCTGTGGGCCGCGCGGACCCGCCCCCGGCCTACGCAAGCCGCGCCCATTGGCCGAAGAGACAGAGGAGCGGCGCGCGAGTGGGCGGTGGCCCCAGGGGGCCCGCCCATTGCCTACCCGGGCTATCGTTTGAGCGACGGCTTCCCAACTGTTCCCATTGGCTGCTGGGAGCGCCGCGCGACGGGGCGGGGCTCGAGCCATCCACGTCGGCGGGTCCGCGTGCGCGGTGGTGTTCCCGGTTCCGCGTATCTTTCATTTAGCTGGGTTCTGTTCCGGACCGGGATCTGCGGCCCGTGGAGCTCCCCACGCGGTGACGGTGCCGGAGCGCCGCGAGAATGGCCTTCGTGCTGGCGCCAAAACCACAAATAACGAGCTTCTATCCTGGTCCCTGCCAGGCTTGGGACAAGATGGGGGCTGCCGTTCGCTGAGAAGATGGGGCACGGGAAGTGGGTTCAAAGGAAAGTCCGTTTGGGCTTGCAGACACTGAGCGAGGTTAGGACTTGGGTGTTGCTCAGTGGTAGCGCACTTGCCTAGCGCTCAAGAAGTCCTGGGTTGTTTCACCTGCACGATTTGAAACAGACTCTTTCCCCCTACCTTCCCCCCCAAAAAGTGCTGGCAATGGGTGGACCTCTCTGAAGTCTAGGCCAGCCTGGTCTACGTAGGAGGTACAGGCCAGCCAGGGACAGAGACCCTATCTCAAGCCAAAACAAACAGACCTTGAGTGGGCTGCAGCACCTGGGTGAACACGCCTAACCGGCAGTTGGAGGAACCTGGTGACTAGATTTGTAAGACAGCGATCTGAGTGGGTTGAAGGGTAGAGAGCAAAGTGCATGTAAGATGTCTTACAGAAGCTCCAACCTCGGCGGCCATGGGAGGAGGCGGCCATGGGAGGAGGCCACAAGAGAATGTGGTCCCAGGGAGGAGTGGCGCGGCCGCATCGCAGGCACCGACCGTATGGCTGTAGAGCAGTGAATCAGGAGGTGGGGAATGGAGTCTGGGAGTGCAGACAGCTGGTCTTGAAGGGGTGGAGAGACGGACTCCAACATGTCCTCTTTCTTTTTTATCTTTGTCACCCTTTATTCCTGTTTTTTGTGTGTTTTAAGATTTATTTATTATGTATACAATGTTCTGTCTGCAGGCCAGAAGAGGGCACCAGATCTCACTATAGATGGTTGTGAGCCACCATGTGGTTGCTGAGAATTGAACTCAGGACCTGTGGAAGAGGAGCCAGTGCTCTTAACCTCTGAGCCATCTCTCCAGCCCCCATTCCTGTTTTTTTGTTTTTTTGTTTTTTTTTTTAAACGCTTTCTTTCACTTATAACGCGCAGTGTATTGTTCTTAATTCTTACATGAAGAAAATGAGAAGAAAACTTGTGGTTAGGAATTGACCATAGAAACCACACCTGGGTTGGGACCTGGCCAATGCTGAGACAGGCTGATTTTCCTGAAGACTTGAGTGATGACAGAAAAGCCATCAGCGGGGTGGGGCCCATGCTTGGTGCCCTTCACTGCTCCAGAGGCTGAGATGAGGAGGCGGTGAACACACATGAACTCCCAGCTTCACCAACATGCCTGCTCTCGGCCGTGGCTGACTCCGGCAGCAGTGGTGGCACCTGCCACTGCTGGACTAAGACTGACCACGGTGGCTGTGGTCACCAGGCCAGGGCGTGTCCTCTTTCTTTTCTATTTATTTTTTGAGACAGCCTCTCACTACGTAGCCCTGCTTGGCCTGCAACTGGCTGTGTAGACCAGGCTGGTATGGACCTCCCAGAGCTCCACCCTGCCTCTACCTACCAAGTTCTGGGATTCAAGTCATGTGGCACCACGCCCTCCCCAGCGTGCCCATTTCAGTGAAGGGGATGACAGTGTTTAAATGAGTTGGACTGTGGTGGTGCACGCCTTTGATCCCAGCACTTGGGAGGCAGAGGCAGGTGGATCTCTTGTGAGTTCCAGGACAGCCTGGACAGTCAAAGCTGTACACAGAGAAACCCTGCCTCAAAGAAACAAAACATGTTTAAATGGGTTCGAAGTTTCTGCCCACAGAGGAGGAAGGGAGGGCAGAGATTAGGATTAGGCCAGGTAGTCTGTGAGCCCCAAGGGGTTGGCAATGCTGAATTGGGTGGCCCTGGACTTGGAGACCCCAGTCTCCAAAGCTGTTTCCTCCCATGTGGGGTCTGCTCAGGAAAATGATGTTGGATGCACCAGGGAGGGGGTGGTCAGGAAGATAAAGGTGATCAGAAGAAGGTGGACCAGAGTGGTTGAAGTGATCCAGTTGGGACCCAAGGAGGGTAGGGAGAGATGAGGCCATGGGTGCTGGGCACTGGGAGAAAGTTGAAAGGCAAATGGCTTAGCCCTGCTGAGCAGCCAGCCGGCAGGAGTTTGGGATGTTCTGCCTTTAGAGGGAAGGTCTTTGCAGATGTGGCCTATGGACCAAGTACCCAGTGCCACAAGGCAATAACAGGGACGTGGGTGAGGGCAGAGATGTGGCCTTGGGGAGCAGGAAGGCTGATGACCTGGCTTCAAGGAATGTGGGAAAATGAACAGCCTGTGCTGTGGGGGAGCGAAGCCCTAGACAAAGCCAGGTGCCAGTTTCTGAGGTGACTGCTGAGGGTGTGGAGGACAGTGAGGAGGGTGGAGAGAGAAAACAGCAGCCTGCAAGGTCTGAGTAGATGACTGCTGGAGCCCGTTTAGGCTTTACCCAGCAGGTCTGCATACGAGGATGATTGGACCACGGGCCGGAGTAGCAGGTGTCTGAGATGGTCTGCACTTGGCTGTGCTGGGGGAGGTCTTTTGCTCCATCCCTTGGCATTCCTTTAAAAACCCGAGGGCAGAGACCGTCAGGGCCCGATGGATTAGGATCCAGGCCCTCTCAAGGCTATCCTGTATTTTCTATTTTATTCTTCTCCCTCTATATCCTTCTAACTGTTTATATTTCCTGTTTCTTCTACTCAAGAGTACTCTGGGGAAATGTGGGGGTGAGGGACTGCCCCCCACAGATGACCATTTGAGAACAGGATTCCTCTCAGGTTGGCTTGCCTAGGCCCTCAGGGTCAGAGAATGAACGTTCAATATCCAGAACCTTTTAGAGATGCTCCAAAGTCATTTTTCTAAAACAAAACAAACGAACCCAAGACAAAACAAAATGCTAATACCAAAGGAACTTCAGGCCACCTGAGGAGAGTCTGTCTAAAGAAAGGTTTTAAGGAAAAGCTGTTGCCGATCCTCAGCACAGGCCTCCAATTCTACGTGAACAGCCTCCTTCCTCCCATCTCCAAACCATCTATGTGGATGTGAAGTCCTTGGAGGGCCCAACACCTCGTGAGGAAACAGACTTAGTGTTTGTCCAGGTCACGACGTGACAAGGCAAGAGTGGCACCTGCCTCCAGCCCAGACTCTTCATGGTGGGAGTGGTGCCTAGTTCAGGCCTTCCCTCCATTCCTTCTTCACAAGAGTCGTCTCCAGACCAGGCCCAGGAAAGGCCTGGCCAGGTTGGGGTCACTGTACCCAGCTATATTCAGAAAAGGGACTGGCACAATGCTCTCTTCCCAACACTCAGAATAGCCCTGAGGAGTGGCCGTACCCTGTAAAGTGTGAGGAGTGCAGACCCCTGTACTCCATCCAACTGTGGCTTCCAGCTTCAGGTTTCTGCCCAGGGAACATGTGAGCAGCTGTAGGTGTGACAGACCCAGCCAAGTTTGTTATCTACAGATAAAGATTTCGAGGCCAAGGCTTCCAGCCGAAGGCCCTTCGTCCAAAATATCACCCCACCCCCAGCCGTGGTCTGGTTTTCAATTTTAGTGGGAGATCAGAGGTTCTTTTTTCTTATTTTTTAAAATTTTTGTTTGTTTTTTGAGATAGGGTCTCTTTATGTAGCCCAGGCTGTCCTGAAGTTCACGCTGCAGACCAGGCTGGCCTCCCAACTCACAGAGATCCACCTGCCTCTGCCTCCCGAGAGCTGGGATTAAAGGCGTGTCACACCTGGCTTTTTTTTTTAATTTTTGAATTAAAAGGTTTGTTTTTTTAAATATATTTTAAACTATCTTTAAAGATTATTTGTTGGGGGCTGGAGAGATGGCTCAGAGGTTAAGAGCACTGACTGCTCTTCCAGAGGTCCTAAGTTCAATTCTCAGCAACCACATGGCAGCTCATAACTGTCTGCAACTCTGGTCCCAGGGGATCCAACACTCTCATAGGACACATAATAATATAAACAAATAATCTTTTTTTTTTAAAGAAGATTTATTTATTTATTATGTATAGTGTTCTGTCTGGAAGCATGCCTGCACACTAAGATGGCATGCTAAGCCATCTCTCCAGCCCCTGTTTGTTTTCAAGACAGGGTTTCTCTGTGTAGGCCTGGCTATCCTGAAACTTGGTATGTAGACCTGGCTGGCCTCAAACTCAGAGATTCAGCTGCTTCTGCTTCCTGAATGCTGGCATTAAAGGTGTGGACCACCACCACCTAGCAAAAGTTTTTTTTTTTTTTTTTTTTTTTTTTTTTTTTTGGGGGGGGTTTTTCGAGACAGGGTTTCTCTGTGTAGCTTTGCGCCTTTCCTGGAACTCTCTGTAGACCAGGCTGGCCTCGAACTCACAGAGATCCGCCTGACTCTGCCTCCCGAGTGCTGGGATTAAAGGCGTGCACCACCACCGCCCGGCTTGTTTTGTTTTTAAAATCTTTCAATCTCTGTCTGTCTGTCTGTCTGTTTCTCTCTGTGTGTAGGGCACAGGCAAGTGAGTACAGTGCCCACAAAAGCTGGAAGAGGATGTAAGATGCCCAGGAGCTAGAATTGCAGGTGGTTGTGAGCTGCCCAGTGTGGGTGCTGGGAATTGAACTCGGTCCTCTTCAAGAGCAGTATACATGGTTCACTGGTGAACCATCTCTCCAACCCTAAAACTGAAATTATTAATTTGAGGAAGTCACTCACGTGCCCTGGCCCTGGAGAGACTGGAGGAGGGGCCTACAGCTACTCTGCAGTCACCATGGTGCTCAGTGACTTCCCTGTGGCCCTGGGAAGAGACTGTTCTTAAGGCCTTTGTAAATTATTTGAATACCAGGCCTTTTACATTAAAAACAACAATCAAACACAGCAAAACACCTCACCTGCTGTGTGGAATCAGTGTATCCAAGTCGACCTACGTGTTGTGATATACAGACACTGTACAGTGATGAGTCTCAGATGTGTGTCACTAACAAGTGGGAATTAATTCAAATACGGCTTTAGTGTTCTGAAAACCTTAGTCAGTGGGGAGCCGAGTTATTGGACTTACAAGAGCTAGCAGAGAAGTACACATGACTCCACAACCTTACACTTACTAAAACCACAAGCAATGGTTTTCTCTACTAAATATATCAGCAACGAAGATCCTTGAAAAATTACTTGCAGGCCAAGCATGGTGGTCCATGTCTAATCACAACACTTGAGAGGCAGAGGCAGAAGAATCAGGAGTGCATGGGCATACATACTTGGCTACATGGCAGGTTCAAGGCCAGTCTAAACTACATGAGACCCTGACTTTTAAAAAAAAAAAGAAAAAATTGGGGCTGGAGAGATGGCTCGGAGATTAAGAACACTGGCTGCTCTTCCATAGGGCTTGAGTTCAATTCCCAGCAACCACATGATGGCTCACAACCCTCTATAATGAGATTTGGTTTCCTCTCCTGGCATGCGGGCATACATGCAGGGAGAATGCTGTTAACATAATAAGTAAGTCTTAAAGAAAAGTGTGTGTGTATTATTTGAGACAAACACCTCAGTGCCCCCTAGTGGTAGGAAGGGAATTCTGGCATAATAAGTACCCTAGGTGGAAGGGGCATGGAGGAGGCTTGCTTTACTCATCGACAGCAACTGCACCGAGCTTTCCTCTGTCCCTGCTTCCCTCTGCCCTGCACTTAGCCCACACCTCCCTCCTCACCACAGCAGCCTGCCTCCTCCATCCCATCCTTGTGTATTTTAAGGCTCAGGTGATGGTCACCCATGCTTTGCCTCTCTTTGATGGCACCTCCACCTGTGACTGTGACACTCCGGCTCTGAGAGCTTGTCCCTTTCCACTTTGAGCATGTCCCTCCTCCACCCCACACAGGCTGTCCCCTTGTGTCACTGGGAAGGAATACGGTGCAAGGTCTGACTTGAGAGGTTCTGGTGCTCTGGAAGACGTTGAGCCCCGGAATACTGCTGTGACCCACACCGACAGATAGACTCATACCTCAAAACGGAACCACGAGGCAGGCATTCACACCAAAGGGCAGTCATCAAACCAGAGCTAGGATCCTGCCAATGCTGGAGATTCGGCACGGGGGATGCAGGAGACTGAGAACCATCTCCTGAGCCCCCTGGTTTCACCAGGGCCGCTGGGGCTGGGTTGCCTTGAGAGGCCATCTTTTTGTGTCAAAGAATCGGTGTGTGGGGGCAGATGGGCAGAGCTGGCAGGGGCTAATCCTGAAAGACAAAACTATTTTGTCCTTAGCTCTTCTGGAGTTAGGCTTTGAAAGCTGCATTAGCCAGGGCCTGGCGGTACATGCCTTTAATCCCAGGAGTCCGAGCACTGGGGAGGCAGAGAGGCCTCTTGCTCATCAAACAAGCACTTTACCACTGAACTCCACCTGCCAATGCAGCTTTCTTTCTTTTTTTTTTTTTTTTTTTTTTTTTTAAAGGTTTATTTATTTATTATGTGTACAGTGTTCTGTCTCCACGTATCCCTGCAGGCCAGAAGAGGGCGCCAGATCTCATTACAGATGGTTGTAAGCCACCATGTGGTTGCTGGGAATTGAACTCAGGACCTTTGGAAGAGCAAGCAGTGCTCTTAACCTCTGAGCCATCTCTCCAGCCCTTCTTTCTTTTTTTTGAGACAGGGTCTCACTGTGTAGCTCGAGCTGGCCTGGAACTCAGTGTGTGGATCAGGCTGGTCTTGAACTCACAGAGGTCCTGCTGCCTCCCAAGGGCTGGGATTAAAGATGTGTCACCATAACTAGTTTCCGGCATTAGACATTTTCAAAGTATATTTTGGTGGTGGAGGTGAACACAGGGGCCCATTCCTTTATGACCTGCCCTACTCCCTCCCAACTTCATGTCTCCCTTTTTCATAACTCTCCAACTGTGCTGACCACATACACCAGTGTGTATTCCACACTGCTGAGAGCTGTCCCATTATGCCCAGAAGATAGATTCACTCTGGCCCTCCCCAACCTCTGGCTCTTACAGTCTTTCCAGCCACCTTTTCTCAGTGGTCCCTGAGCGTAAAGGTGATGTGAGGAGGGAAAGGGATCATGGAGAGAGAGGTCTCAGTGAGAAGGGCGATGGAAGGGCAGGGTGGAGGAGAGGACCAGGAGAGGGATAACCAACACTAAGGATGTTTGAAAAAGCCATATGGAAGCCTGTTTTATAAGCTTCCTAAATATATATGGTAGCATATGCCTTTATTTTTAAGGATTTATTTATTCATGTATATGGGTACTTTGTCTGCATGTATATCTGCACACCAGAAGAAGGTATCAGGCAGTTGGGAGCTCCCATGTGGGTGCTGGGAATTGAACTCAGGACCTATCAGAAGAGCAGTGAGTGCTCTTAACCACTGAGCCATCTCTCCAGCCCCTGGCATGTGCCTTTAATCTCAGCACCTGAGAGGTAAAGGCAGGCAGATCTCTGTGAATTCGAGACCAGCCTGGTCTACTTAGTGAATTCCAGGCCAGCCAGAGCTACAAAGTGAGAGCCTGACTCAAAATAAACAAACTAATAAAAAACAAATACACATACATTCATAAAAGAGTTTAATTGAAGTTACCTTACACAGGGGATAAGAAGCGGTATGTTGCCAAATAAAAAGTCCTGTGCCAGGTATGGGATACCTTCCCTTCAGGTATATCTTTAGGGGTGTCCTGGGACCCCCTAGCACAACACAGGCTGTTCCCACTGCTCTTGGTTGTCCACCAGAACTGGATGGTGAGACTATTGCCGAAGACACCACACACTTTGGCCACAGAACATGGAGAAATCAAGTCGATAATGACCAGGAAGCACCCTCCTTACTGGCTAGCTGCCACAGTACCAGAAGGCGCTAGGCAGGCTGCCAGGAGGTGGGGGAGTAGCAATTAGCAGTCTGACCCAGCTGTGAACCCTGTGAGCCGCACTAATGACCAGTGTGGCAAGATATGCCAATGGATACAATAGCGGCAGGCATGGTCTGGGATGACCAACCACTTTATTAGATTTACGGCCTGTCACCCAGGAAGAAACACAGGCCGGGTGCTGTACATTTATCCAAGAATCCGTGGTTGGGGAGCTCACATGCCCCAGGGGTGAACCCACTGCTACTATCCTGCTGCATGGACAGAGCATCAAAGTGCCCTCTCTATTTGTATCTCTATACCCATGCGTCGGTTCAGCTCTCAGACCTCAGCGGAGACGTGTCTTTGTGCGGTAGACATCAGAGATCCTCAGGCCTTGGTGTGTGCCACCATGCCCAGCTTTTATGTATTCACTTTGTGTGTGTGCATGTGGACGCGGGAGGAGGGCAATGCTTTCTTCTACCCAGTCGACCCCAGGGATCCAACTCGGGTGGCCAGGCTTGGTGGCAGGCATTGCCACCCCCTGAGCCATACCACTGACCCCATTTGTTGCTGTTTTTTTTTTTTTTTTAAATCTTTTCTCCTTTGGCTCTTTGCTCTTTTGGGGGGCCCCACCACCTAGCTCCCAAATAAACCACACACGGAGGCTTATTCTTATATTTTTGGTTGTGAGCCTAGCCTTTAATGACTGAGGCATCTCTCTAGCCCAAGATTTATTCTTAATTCTAAATGCCCAACTTTTGCTTGGCTTATTCTAGCCAGTTTTTCTTAACTTTAAAGTAACCCAGCTACCTTTTCTTACTTCTTACTTTCACTCTTACTCCGTGGCTGGCTGTGTGGCTGGGTGCTAGGCTGGCCCCTAGCATTCTCCTCTCCTTGTTCTCTTGCTCTTTCTTCTTCTCCCAGATTTCTCCTTCTCTTTATTCTCTCTGCCTGCCAGCCCCACCTATCCTTTCTCCTGCCTTCCTATTGGCCATTCAGCTCTTCATTAGACCATCAGGTGTTTTAGACAGGCACAGTAACACAGCTTCACAGAGTTAAACAAATGCAACATAAAATAATGCAACACATCTTTGTATCATCAAACAAATGTCCCACAGCATAAACAAACGTAACACATCTTAAAATAATATTCTGCAACACCCATTAGCTTCTATAGACATCTAGAATATAAGTAGTTCGGGCTTTCCTGGCCAGCCTCTATCCAAGCTACTCTTCTGCCTTTGTGTAAATAAAATCATGGACGGGACTGAAAGAGTAAATGTGGCCATGTTCTAATTAAGCTTGATCAAAACAGTGGTCAACTTCACCTATGCTCTTCATGGTCAAAGCCTAGTGGCCATAAAGTAAGAGAAGAGAGCATGGAGGGAGTCACACCATAGTTCGAAGGCCTTGGCCTGGAAGTGGCAATACACCTTCCCTTCCTTCAGAGGTTATTTACATACCTGACCACATTTTGTCACTAGGGGGCGTGGAAATCCAGACTAGCTGCATGCCTGCAGTCCATAAACTCCCAGCAGGGGGCAGTTTCCTATGCCGAAATTTTGGTGACTCATTATATCTGAATCTGCTTGAATCTTAGAAAAAGGTGTGTTGGATAAATGGCAACATTAATAAATTATTTCTCAACTAGTAGCAAATAATGGGGCAAAGACCACCAACAGATGTCACTGTGTGCCATTTGCTGAAGAATAAAATGTGATCTTGAAATATTTCTCCACGTGGGTGTGGTGCCCAGGTCTGTAATCCTAGTGCTTGGGAGACGGAGGCCGGGAGATCACTGGTTCAAAGACAGACTCCATTACAAAACAAGTTTGGGTCCAGCCTGGACACATGGGACGCTGCCTCAGAAAAGCCAAAACCAATTTCTCCACAGGTTAGTTAATACAAGAGAAGAGGGGGGTCTCTTGCACAGTGCAGACCTCTAGTAATCAATGTTGATCACATGATCATACAAATTATCACCCAAAGACAAGATGTTTGTGCCTCCTGATGGGATGGAATGGGGGCAAACCACTCATATCCCTTAAAAAGTATCATCATTGACACACACACACACACACACACACACACACACACACACACACACACCCTTCACCGGATGTGAGATTTATTACTGAACGTGACTTAGGGTTTAGGACAGCACAGGAGTGCAGGACCTACCACTTGTCCAGAGGACCACAACTGGGAATATATTTGATTCCACAGCCACTAGCTACTATGTCTTCAAATTCATCTGCATTAAGCTTGGGGAAGCCCCATTTCCTTGAGATGTGGATCTAGTGGCCGAGGAACTTGAGCTTGGTTCTATGCAGGGCCTCAGTCACGTGTTCCTTACTGTGTAGTTTGGTGTGGATGGACATGATGACTTGGCCACTGTGCCCTGGGGCCTCCCAAAGGCACCCTGTATACCCATGGGACTAGGGACTGGGGACAATACTGAGACCAGAGACCTGAATAGTCACCAGAGAATTGTCTCCAAGGCTTCTCAGAGCAACCTATATAGGCAACAGGCCCACGCACTCCCAAGGAGGCCGCCATTTGCAGCCACCACATACCAGCCTGCCAGTCTTTCCAAAATGTTTAACAGGTATCTAAACCCAAGGAAACAAACTGAATACACAGATCTTTGTCTATCTTTTTTCATGACAGCTGGCTCTGCCTTTTCTCTTCTTTTTATTTTTTTAAAGATGTTTATTTGATTTTTTTTTTCCTGAGACAGAATCTTTGTGTAGTCCTGACTGTCCTGGAACTCACTCTGTAGACCAGGCTGGGCTTGAACTCACAGAGATCTGCCTGCCTCTGTCTCCTGAGTGCTGGGATTAAAGGCATGTGCCACCACCGGGCAGATTTGTGTGTGTGTGTGTGTGTGTGTGTGTGTGTGTGTGTGTGTGTGATGTACGTATGTATGTATGTATATGGGTGTTTTGTCTGCATACATGTCTGCACACCAGAAGAGGGCATGAATCCCACTGGACTAGTTATAGATGGCTGTGAGCTGCCATGTGAGTGCTGGGAATTGAATTAAAGACCTCTGGAAGAGCAGCTAGTGAACTTAACCATTGAGCTATCCCTCCAGCCCAGCTCAATGCCTTTTTTACTGGCACTAAAAAGAAAACCAATAAAAGGTCTGATCCTTGATCTTGAATTGGGGGTGAACACCTCTAAGTGAAATTTGGAGGACAGCTGGAGAATCTGAATATGTAAAGCAGTGCATCACGTGGACTAATAAAGGCTGGTGAGATAGGCCAGCAGGTTCAAGTGTGTGCGTGCAACCCGGATGACCCCGGTTCAGTCCCTGGAACCCACTCTTCCCACCAGACGGAAGAGAGAGGATGACCGAAATCTGGGGATTACAGCCAGACAGCAACCAGAACAAGAGCCAGGTGTGGCCGTGTGCACCATCTGTCCCAGCACAAAGAGGGAGGTGGAGGCAGGTGGATCTCCATGAGTTCCAGGCCAAACTGGTCTACATTGTGAGACTCTGTCTCCGACAAACAAACAAAAAGAATGGAACTGGAGAGATGGCTCAGTGGTTAAAAGCACTGACTGCTCTTACAGAGGACCCAGGTTCAATTCCCAGCACTTACCTGTCAGCAACTCTAGTTCCAGAGGATCTGACACCCTCCTCTGACCTCTGCAGGTACCAGGCACAAAAGAGGTGCACAGGCATGCACACAGACAAAACACCCACACAAATAAAAATTTTAAAAAGGGTGGTGGCACACGCCTTTAATCCCAGCACTCAGAAGGCAGATACAGGTGGATTTCTTTGCACTGGAGGCCAGCCTGGTCTACAGAGTGAGTTCCAGGACAGGATCCAAAGCTACAGAGAAACCCTGTCTCAAAAAACCAACCAACCAACCAACCAACCAACAAAACAAAACAAAAAACCCCAGTTTCCTGTGTCAGCTTCCCAAGGGTGACAGGCAGATAGATAGGCACAACTCCTGAACTAAAAAAAAAAAAAAAAATTTTTAAAGTCAGAATTGTGCTTTTTAAAAAGACAAAGTTTTATTATATAGACTGTAATTTTTTTTTCTTCCAAGACAGGGTTTCTTTATGTAGCCCTGGCTGTCCTGGAATTCACTCTGTAGACCAGGCTGGCTTCAAACTTAAAGAGATCCGCCTGCCTCTGCCTCCCTCTAAGGGCTGGGATTAAAGGTGTGTGCCACCACTCGCTCTAGATTGAAATTTTTATTCCTTTTCCTCAGAAAAAAAAAAAAAAACCCACAAAAATGGTTGTTGTTGTTTTGCGTTTTAGGGGGTAACGTCTTCTGGCCCAAGCTGGTCTTGAACTTACTATGTAACTTGTTTCACTGAGCATAAATCTGTGAGGCTCAGTCACCTCCTTATCACCTATCAAAACTGCTTCCCATTTTAAGCCTGCATAATATTCCTTTTATAGATATACCAGTTTATCCCTTGATGACATGTGGGTTTCTGCCTTCGTAGTGCTATGAGAGCCACTGTTCTTTTTAAAAAGGATGTCGTTCACTTTTCATTCTGTGTTGTTGTGTGGGGTATGTGCACATGTGTGCAGGTACTCCAGTTTTGAGGTGCTGGATCTCTTTGGAGCTGGGTTACAGGTGCTTGTGAGTTGACTGGTGTGGGTGCTGGGAACTGAACTCAGGTTCTCTGCAGGAGCTGTGCTCATTTATAACCACTGTGCCATCTGTCTAGTCTTCACTCTTAGATGGACAAACCCAGAGATGAGCTCTGTGTTTACTTTTCTTCTGGAGGAACTGACACACTGCTTTCTTTTTTTTTTTTTTTTTTTTTTGGTTTTTCGAGACAGGGTTTCTCTGTGTAGCTTTGCGCCTTTTCCTGGAACTCACTTGGTAGCCCAGGCTGGCCTCGAACTCACAGAGATCCGCCTGGCTCTGCCTCCCGAGTGCTGGGATTAAAGGCGTGCGCCACCACCGCCCGGCTATACACTGCTTTCTAAGCCCTTGTACCACTTACATTTCCACCAGCCATGCCCAGGGACTTCCAACTTCTCCACATCCTTGCCAACGTTTGTGCAACATTTTTTTTTTTGACGTGTTTTAATCTTTTGCTTTAAATATATTTTGCTAAAACTTTTAAGCTGCAGATTCAGGCTAATTCCAAATATGGAAAATATATATCATATAAACTGTAAAGTCCTCGTTGGCCAAGCAGGCAATCAAAACAGATTTACCTTCTGCTGGAGAAAGCCAGCCTTCATTTTGTCTCTACAAACAAACAAAGCTGTGCCATGCATTCGCTCAGCCTACCGGTTTTCGTTTTCTTGTAGCCCTGGACCCTGAACCAAGGACTTGAAAATGGCAGACAAGTGCTCAACCACTGAGCCCAAGCCCTAGTCTACAGTCTTTAAAAACAAAACTGTTCAAGTTGTCTCTTTATTTGGCAACCCGGACTCTGAAGACTGCATTTTATTATCCAAGACTCGCAGGACTTCTCTTTTTGATGTGGGAGGACAGAGGTGGAGGAAAACTCTGCCAAAGAGTCTCCAAAACTGGTGAGGAGGGGTGGGGATGCAGAGATGGCTCGCTCGGTGGTTAAGAGTGCTTGCTGCTCTTGTGGAGGACCCAGGTTCAGCTCCCAGCACCCACACAGCAGCTCACAACTGTTATTATTCCTAGCCACTCAGCAGTCAGGCAAAATGCTTAGTCACTCCAGGACCTTACTTCCTATGTAATCAGGGCACAGAGTGGTCATGTAATCTATGTGCACACATGGAGTAGCTACATAAACCCATATATGCATGTGTGAGGTGACCTATAAAAGCAGGCTCTGCGCTCTCTCTCTCTCTTTCTCTCTTTCTCTCTCTCTCTCTCTCTCTCTCTCTCTCTCTCTCTCTCTCTCTGTCTGTCTCTCTCTCTCTCTGTAGCGTGTGCCCCTTCCCTTCCCTAATAAACCTCCCCCGCTTTTTTTTCTCCCAAGACAGGGTTTCTCTGTGTAGTTTGGTGCCTGTCCTGGATTTTGCTCTGTAGACCAGGCTGGCCTCGAACTCACAGAGATCCACCTGGCTCTGCCTCCTGAGTGCTGGGATTAAAGGCGTGTGCCACCATGGCTTGGCAATAAAAACTCTTATAGTGGATTCCATTGTACCTCATGCTTTCTTGCGCCTGGTAAATAGCATCGCTGAATAAATAACAACCACCATCCATAATTGCTGTTCCAGGGGAACCCATGACCCTCTTTGGGACTTGGTGGGACCCAGGCATGCCATGGTAGAGATACATGCATGCAGACAAACTCATATACATACAAAACCAATGTTTAAAAACAAACCCTATAACACTTGGGGCAGGGAAATAGCTCAGCTGATGAGAGCACTTGCCTAGACATGTGAACCCTGGGATCGATCCCCAGTCCCACACAGCCAGTTGGGTAGCATGTACTTGTAACTGCAGCACCTGGGAAGTGGAGCCAAGCGGATCAGAGGATCAGTACTCAGTACATCCTTGGCTACATATTGGTTCAAGGTCAGCCTGGGCAACAGGAGACCTTTCAAAACACCAAAAGACCCACACCAGGTGCTTCCATAGAATCTTCTGTCTTCAAGGCTGTGTCTTAGTTGAAATGGCGCTCTGAGCATGGATGGGAGTGCATGCCAATAATCCTATCACTTTTGAAGTGGAGGAGCAGCATCAGGAGCTCAAGGCCAGTTTGGGATACATGAGGCTCTGTCATTAAAAAAAACAAAAAACAAGGTGGGCAGCGGTGGTGCACGCCTTTAATCAAAGCACTCGGGAGGCAGAGCCAGGCGGATCTCTGTGAGTTTAAGGCCAGCCTGGTCTACAGAGTGAGATTCAGGACAGCCAAGGCTACCCAGAGAAACTCTGACTTGAAAAATAAAAAACAAAACAAAACAAAAGCCAAAAAAAAAAAAAAAAAAAAAAAAAACCAATCCCAAAACAAAACCCAAACCCAAACCATAAGCTAGCGGTAGTGGTGTCACATGCCTTTATACCCAGCACTCAGGAGGCAGAGACAGGATCTCTGTGAGTTCGAGGCCAGCCTGGTCTACAGAGCGAGTTCCAGGACAGGCTCTAAAGCTACAGAGAGAAACCCTGTCTTGAAAAACCAACCAACCAACTTAAGAGGGGAAGAGTGTGGGAGGGATAGCTCAGCGGTTAAGAGTACTTGTGTTAGTATTCTGATCGGCCCCTTGAAGTCCCACCACTTGGCTCTGCCCTGCGTCCTGAAGTAATAGCCTCATTTTAAAGACAAACTCCCCCCGCCTCTCTCTCTCTTCTGCTTTTCCTCCCACAAGGTACACACCCTTGACCTTTCTCTCTCTTCTTCTCTCTCCTCTTTCTTTCTGCCTTTCCTTCATCTCTCTATTATAACAAACTCTCCAGGTGGATGCAGTGTCTGGGTTGTGAATTACTGGCCTCTGCTGCTGCTGCCATGCCTGCATGATGTGCATTTGCCCAGCCTGCTGCTGCATCTACCCAGCATGTTTCCCTGCACACTCAGGATACCCTTGGGGGTCCCCTCCAGCACAATAATTCATAACATTGGCACCCAACATCACCAGGCAACCCCATTGCTTTCTCCTGCCCGCCGGTAGTCTGAGGAGCTCTGGAATCTTGTACCACTTGCCATTTTTCAGGCTGGAGCACTGACGGACTCTTCACCCTACCGAATTGGTAAGATTCCTCCCTCCCCTTCCGGCCATGTTCCCCCAAGTGAGGGTTCGTCTTGTTTTTCTTGCTGGTACCATGTGTTTTCCAGGCTCTAAGCCCCTAAGCCCCAACCCGATGCTACAGCATATAGAAACGGCTTGTGCCCACTCAAGTTCACAGCCCATAGCCTTTGCCTGGCGTTTCCCCAGCTGCCTCTCTCAGGCTTGAGCTGTCTGGGCAGGGCAGAAGTCCAGTTGGGACCTGCCATTTGTTCCTCCATGGCTGCTCACATTGGCAGGGCCCAAAGAGGTATACACTCCCGCTCCCCTCCGGGGCATCAGCGGAACCACATGCAGGTGGTATCATCATATGAAGATTTTAAAATTTCAGATCTTAACATTAATACAATTCTGATATACTTAGAGTCACAAGGCTCAAGATTTTAAATTCTCCTTGGCTACTCATTACCTGCTTTTCCACGATATGGATTTCAGTATTGATTGATGATACTAATTTACTAAAACTTTTATTTTTTTCCTCACTTGTCTATTCCTAAGGATGGTAATTTTTCTCTCTCCTGGTCTTGACTCCTGCTCTTCCCAATTCTTCCCAATTATTAAGACCATGGGCTTGTTCAGTCCTCAGCTCCAAAAAAAAAAAAAAAAAAAGACCATGGGCCAAAAGGCTCCAAATAAATTGATAAATTTTAACTTCTGTCTCTAGTCTATATCTCAGCAGGTTGGCAGAAACATCAAAGCAGCAGTTGTGGACCACAACCTGCAGCCCTTTCCCTGCCACAGATGTCAGCAGAGATTCTTGTCTATGTGATGTGGACCAGTCCAGCCAAACGTAATTGTTCCCTGCCTCTACAGCCAGGTCAGATGACCACATACCTAGGTTCTCTCCTTGCTGCAGGCCGCAGGAATATATCATAAGAACTCAGCTGGTTATGGCAAAGTCACTACCTGGAGGGATCAGGGAATTCCTCCAGAGGAAGCCAAGTCCCAAGGAGTTTTTGGTGTTATTTGGCTTGTTATATATCAGCTGCATTCTGTTATGAACATCATGTGTGCCTTCATAGTTTTCCCAATTGACTTTTCCCTAAGAAGGGCTAACAGTGTGGACTGATCACTCTCTGGACATACACATTCCAGGTATTTGGAGAACTGCCTCAGGAAAGACTTTCTCTGGAATCAGATATCTCCCTTGGCCACTTTCAAGGACTAGCAGTAATAACAGTCCACATGCAAGTCTCCTGAATTAAGACAAATTCCACAAGGAAACACCACCTAGGTCAGGTGGATGTTCAGTAATAGCTTTACACAATTTAGCTCGGACCCTCCTTTCTTACAGCCTTACTAACTTTATAGACCTCTAACTCCTTATCTAACCACTTGTAGAAATATTTGGATAACCTTGTGCGCTGACAGCTATGCTCAGCCAGAACCCCAGTTCTAGCCTCCCTGTAATTATCATTATTGGCAGCATCTGGCCAGGTCCATCCCCAGATGGAGGAAAGTGCCTTATCAGAGATACCTCTGTACTCTCTAAGAACAGACTTAAGCATCTAGGCTACCCATCTGAGAAGGCCTGGTGGATGTGCCAATTAAGCTCAACTACCTCCTTTCCCAAATCCTTCCTCTAGTTCCAGATCTCCCTTTAACTATCACTAGAGGCATCTAGCTGTACACAGGTTGCCTAGCAACCGAGCACACTTTTCCCCCACCCTGCAGAAAAATGGCAGATAGCTTGGACAGATATGAGTCACAGGGAAAAAAAAGACAGTTTTATTTTCTCCCATTGACCTAGCAACTTATAGATTCTTAACATTTTCTACCAAACACATTTAAGATTATAGTTGAGCACATAAGAGCCCTCTTCTTAGATATTACCTGAATTTAGCCTTTAGTTAATTCATTTCCCCATTAGTCTCTTCCTTTGGGGTTGCAAGTGATAATTAATGGTTATTGCCTCCCTATGTGATTCTTATCACCCCTCCGTTTGACCCTGGAAGCCTGGCTTTGCACTGCTAAGGAAATACTGCTTGTAAGTGTATATATACCAGGACTTCCAGGGCACGGGGAGGACATAGAAGAGAAAAGAGAATGGAAGAACTAGATGGGTAAGAACTTGAGAGAAACAAACTGAGATGGGAAAGAACTAGATTGAAGGGCTAGAAAAGAGTACTAGAGGAACGAGACGGAAGATGAGGAAGAGTCAGATAGGAAAGCCCTAGCTGGGTAAGAACAAGGTGAAAAGGACCTAGATGAGGCAGAATTAAGACGAGAGAATTAAGATAGAACTTAAGAGGGAACAGCAGATAAGCAGAGAGAAATCAGGCAAGAAAGGAGCTAGGCACGAGAACAGAACTGAAGCTGTGTATAAAGGATGTTATGCCAGAGGAATTAAAGCAAGTGGACTATAGAGCTTGGTGTGCTGAGATTCTATTTCCCAAAAATAGTCCTCGTCGTTAGTAGTTCTCTCTCCTGAGCTCCTGGGATGTATAATATTAAGGCTGGTCCCGCTAATATTATACAAGACCTCCTTACCTTTAACTAGCCGGAGTCCTCCTGACCATTTGTGCCCTGTTTCAGCTTGAAGCAGCTATGGAGAATATGTTGTCCTGTGCTCCCTGTTCCTAGGACAGGTTGGAGGGCTACGTTAGGGATGGAGACCCTGGCATAGAGTCCACCAAGAGGGTCCCTTTCCTTTCTCAGAGTTGGGCTATACCATGACTCACAAGCCCTTTTTCTCTTGTTCTCATTCAGCCTTGGGATCTTTCCCCGTCACTCTTCTTTGCCTTCTCAGGAGACAGCTTAAGAAATAATTATTTCGGGCTGGAGAGATGGCTCAGTGGTTAAGAGCACCGACTGCTCTTCCAGAGGTCCTGAGTTCAATTCCCAGCAACCACATGGTGACTCAGAACCATCTGTAATGAGATCTGGTGCCCTCTTCTGGCCTGCAGGGACACATGCAGGCAGAATACTGTATGCATAATAAATTAATAAATCTTTGAAAAAAAAAAAAGAAATAATTATTTCTATGTAAGTCATTCAGGATTATAATCTGGTTGTACTCAATAGATCAGAACTAGAGCCACAGGGTCTTAAAAATGGTAATAGATTCAGATATCACTGCCAACAGCTTAAAGAATGTCTCTCCTTACTCAAGGTCTATTCAGGCTTAAGAATGTGAATCTCCCTGTCCTTGTTAACTTCATTAGGCTGTAACTAACTGGGAAACCTGTATATTCAGATTTAAGTCATATATATATGCTCTCAAAGTTATAAATACATCTAACATATTTTGTTCTCCCAGTCCTCAAACACCTGTAGAGATCTGAGAATATGGCATTTAATATAAAAGCCTTTTTATGATAAAGAGACATGCCAGCTCCTGGAAGCATCCTGTATCTCCTCCAAGATAGATGGCCGCAGAAGAACTTCCACCTGGAAGCTTATGGCAAGGCTGGCCACGCATCGAGCAGCTGAGATCTTGTCCAGACTTGAATAAGTGGAACAATGGAGGACCAATTGCCCCATACTACAAAGTCAAGGTGGGTCAGTCTCCCTAAATTTCTACTCCACAGAAAAAAATCTGTCAGAACGGGGCCTATCAGCCGAACAAGTGCTGCCTTTGGGGCTTCTGTTCCCCAACGACCACGGAGAGACTTGGGATTGTTGCCTAGGTAGCTGAAAAGCTGCCTCACTTCTTAAATTTATCCTTCTCAGATCTGACGATGTTTGATGACTAGGGTATCAGTTTAATAGCCCCGATCCCAAGATTTTATACACACACACACACACACACACACACACACACACACACACACACACGCTTTCTCCAATTACAGACAGGTATACCTCATTCACAGACTTCATGGTACAGGATAGACCAGTTTTAGATATAACTCCAGAGGTTCAAAGTTTTAATAATGATAAATGTGGCTTTGATAAACTGATAGAACATTGACTACAAAGAGTTCTTAAGAGTCCTTAAATGGATTTTTAACCCTTTTGCCACGATGTAAATCCATTCCAGCTATCTTACAGACACCTACAGGCTCCTGGGAAAAGTTTTGCTACTGCATCAAGAAATCTGGTCTGATGAAAACTAACACTCTCCAGAGCCCATTTCTGACTCCACCTATTTTTTGAGCATATTTTGCAGATTCATTGTTCCCTCCTGACCTCCAGAGAAATAGCAAATGCCACGGCTTCTATACTCCTGATTTGGCATGCCATTTCCCAAGCTCCTGGAACACCACTGCTGCAACCTGCCTCCTCAGCTCCCTCAAGGAACGTTCCTGAGATCTCCCACTGTGTGTGACTCCTGGTTCCCCCACCCCACGTCACCCCTTGTCAGTTTGAAGTAGCCTGGAGAATTCAGTGCCCTTGCTTGCTCCCCCACCTGCTCCTGCCTCTCAAGTGCTTCCGCTGCTTTTCTTCCAGAAGTGAAATGATCCCATGATGAATAGTGTTAATTGTCAATTTGACAGGTTGTAAAATCATCTAGAATCAAGCATCACGCCCTGGAGGGATTATCTAGGCTGGGTCAGCCTCTGGGCCCGCCTGTGTGTGACTGCCCTAATTAGGTTACACTGAGGTAGAAAGACTCACACTGACAGTGGGTGGTACCATTCCCCAGGCTTGCTGCCTCACTGTATAAAAAGGAGAGAGCTGAGCACAAGCATCCACTGCTCTGCCTCCTTCAAGGTCCTGCTGCTCTGACTGCCCTGCCCTGATGGACACTAAGCTGACACAAACCCTGTCTCCCTAGAGCTTGCTTTGGTCAGGGGATTTTTATCACCACAGGAAAAAAAATGAAGACTTCCCTCTTCAGAACCACCTTTAGTGAGGTGTGGTTAATAACAAATTAAGGATTTCTGCAAAATCTGCATCGAGTTTCAACCTTTATGCAATCTATTTTTTAATGTTTTTATTATTTATTTTTATGTCATGTGTGTGTGTGCATGCCAGAGACCCTGGAGCTAGCTAGGTCTGTGTGAGTAGAAATTTAGGGAGACTGACCCACCTTGATTTTGCACCATGTCATCTTTCTGGTCCTGATTTTTTTTTCCTCTTGAGACAGGGTTTCTATGTGTAGCCCTGGCTGTCCTGGCACTTGCTCTGCAGACTAGGCTGGCCTCGAACTCAGAGATTCACCTCCCTCTGTCTCCTGAGTGCTGGGATTTGAGACACATGCCACCATTTCCTGGCTTACTTCTTTTTCTTAATTTAAAGATTTTTTTTGTTTTTATTTAATGTGTATGAGTATTTTGCCTGCATATGTATACGTGCACTGTGTTGTAAGTGTGCACCATGTATGTACCTGATGGCCTTGAAGGCCAGAAGAGGGCATGGGTTCCCTGGAACTGGAATTACAGATGGTTGTGAGCCACCATGTGGGTGCTGGGAACCAAACTCATGCCCTCTGCTATGGCAAGAGCTCTTAACCACCAAGCCATCTCTCCAGCCCCAGAGGTTTATTATTTTTAGTTGTTGTGTGTGTGTGTGTGTGTGTGTGTGTGTGTGTGTGTGTGTGTGTGTGTGTCTGAGCATGCAAGCACAGGTGCCCATTGAGGTCAGACCCATCTGATCCCCCTGGGGCTGCTGGAGTTAAAGGCATTTGAGCTGCCCTATGTAGGTACTGGGAATTAAACTCTGGTCCTCTGGAAGAGCAGTAAGTGCTCTTAGTCACTAAGCCATCTCCAGTCCCTGATGTTTTTAATATAGAAGTAACATTTTGAGTGATATATTATGGAGGAGAAAATAAAAATTCCAAACAAGAGAATATTTCCAGGATCTTACACTGCTAGTAACTGCAGCTGATTAAACTCACCCATATTCACTCTTCTAGAAGCCTTAGCAATTCCGAAGTCCCAAAGCACAAATCTCTTGGACTGGTAAGCAGACCGTATTAGAAAGGCATCAATACGGTCTCTCTACTTGTTGTCTGTGAAGAACTTTAGGTTCAAAGTTAAATGTACATTTTAAAATGCTCTTGTGTAGCTGGGCATGTACACACGCCTGTACTTCAGCATTTCAGAGGCAGAGGCAGGAGGATCACTGTCCAGTCACGGCAAGTCTGGTCTAAGTTTCACATGGGCCAGAGCTATAACAGAGAGAGATCCTATGTCAAAACAAAACAAAACAAAATCAAACATCAAACCAACAACAAAATATGAACAGTCAACTTTCCCGTATCTGGAGGAAAAAAATCCATCCTTTCATTGGAGCTGCGCCTGTTTTCCCCAGTCCCACCCAAGCTCCTGGGAAAGCTGAAGCAGGAGGGTCACAAATCCAAGGCCAGCCCGGGAACTCATCCCAACCCTGTCTCAAAATGGTTGAGGATGTACTTCTGTGGTATGGTGCTTGCTAGAATGCTTGAGGCGCTGGGTTTGAGCCTCAGTAGTACAAAAAAGGGGGATGTAAATACCACTTCCAGATGCAAGGGTGCACAACAGCATGGGCTGGGATTGCAGTTTAGCTGGCAGTGTCTAGCACGCACAAAACCCTGGGTTCCATCCCGGCGCTGAACTTGGGAAGCAAAGAGGATCGGAAGTTTAAAGTGATCTTTGGTGAGCCAGATGGTAGGGAGTGGTACTCGCCTTTAATCTCGGCACTCAGGAGAAGAGGCAGGTGGATCTCTGTGAGTTCCTGGTCTATATAGTGAGTTCTAGGATAGATGGATATACAGAAAGACCCTATCTTGGGGTGGGGTGGGAGAGTAATCTTTGGTTTCACACTTAGTTCAAGGCCAGCATGGGCAAAAAGAATAATACATATTATTTTGTCCAGCCTCAGGACACATGTGGGAAAGTCAGGCAGTCTGGTTTCCGGTCTGAACTACACTGCCACAAAGCCCTGACTTCTTCCTTAGTGACTAGGGCTTCTAGGGACAGGGGACAGAAAGGAGGAGGGAAGGTCATGTGTCTTCCCACAGCAACCTACTTTTATTTAATGTGTTCAATACTAATATAGTAGTGGAAGATCCCACACGAAAACAAGACATCCATACTTGTGGTGGTATTGTGTTCCCCAAAATATTGTGCACTCTAATAAACTTATCTGGGGTCAGACACAGAACAACCACTAGATACAAAGGCTAGAAAATGGTGGCACTCACACCTTTAATCCTAGCATTCCAGAGGCAGAAATCCATGTGTTTAAGGATACAGCCAAGCATGATGACTCACGCCTTTAATCCCAGAAAGCGAGCTTTTAATCCCAGAAAGCGAGCCTTTAATCCCAGGAAGTAGTGGTAGAAAGCAAAAAGGTATATAAGGTGTAGACCAGAAACTAGAAGCATTTGGCTGGTTAAGCTTTTAGCTGGTTAAGCTTCAGGCTTTCCAGCAGCAGTTCAGCTGAGAGCCATTGGGATGAGGACACAGAAGCTTCCAGTCTGAGGAAACAAGACCAGCTGAGAAGTTGGCCAGGTGAGGTTAGCTGTGGCTTGTTCTGTCTCTCTGATCTTCCAGTATTCACCCCAATAACTGGCCTCAGGTTTGATTTTATTAATAAGAACTTTCAAGATTCTTGCTACACATACTGTACTAAATATTTAGATCACGCTATCTCTGGTGTCATTCAACTGAGCTTCTGACACATTCTTGGGAATCTTAAGTTTCTGGGAAGAATTACACACAAACAAGTAATGTCCTCAAAAATAAGAGTGGAGATGGAAGCATATGTCTCCAGACTTTGCAGAGTCAGGACGAGGCTGTACTGAAGAGAAACAGGGGGGACGTGGGGTGGAAATAAAACAGCAACGTATCATTTTCAAATGTCACATTTAATGTTTTCACCACTGTACTTCAAATCTACATTGTACAAAGTGACCAGAAAGTGTGCCACGGTAACTGACCAACCTCTGAGATTGTACCTTTCATACCAGTGTCTTCTCGGGCTCTTTTGATACTAAACACGTTTCTCATTCAAGTGAATTGAAATGCTTCAGTTGGGTTGATTCTCAGGAGCCTCATAAAACAAAAACAAAAACAAAAACAAAAACAAAGATATTGCACCATCTTTGTTTAGTAATTCAATGTTTGTTTCTTTCACAGCAAATAATTACTTCATTGAAGTTAAAACTTCCAAACATAACTTAATAGTCTTCAAATTCAGCTCAGATCACTCAAGATGAAAATACTCTGCTAAATACAGATAACTTACAATAACTTTAACAGTTAATTGTCCATAACACACACCAAGCTTTTTCCTAGACCAGTTTTAAGACGATCCATTAGTACTCGTTGTACAGGTGAAAAAACGCTCTTCCATTTTCTTGTCTTTTTATTTTTAATATAAAAGTTGGAAGGGACATTCAAGTTTCAAGTCTCCACATTGAACTTAAAAAAAAAATAGTCATCATCAGCGTGTGGAGGTAAACAAGCCAAGTTGTGTAACTCCAGGAGGTAGAGGCCTTCGATTGGTGTTCTATTTACATATGCACAGAGTTCAGTGTTCCAGCAGGAAAAAGAATTTGTCAGAAAGTAATAAGCTATTTACTACTGTGACATTTCAAGACTCCCACAGCTTTGCCTAAGGACACAAACACATTTGACATGATTCCCTATGTGCCTTTGTGGCTTTAATTTTTTTTTAAATTTCTTTTTGTCTTTTATTTATTATTTTTCACTGTCCAGTGCAGGAAAAGTCTCACAGAATTTCACAGACTAAAATGTGCAAGCTAGCTCTCTCTATACAGCAGTGTTGGGATTCTTTTGAAATTAGACCAGAAATGAATTATTTACACACATGAAAGATGCATGCTTGGGTCTTTTTTTTTTTTTATGTAAGAAAGAGCAGAAAAACTTCTAATAAAAATAGATTAAATATATATATATTTATATATATTTATACTGGGTAAGGAAAACAGGGTTAGTCTCTCCTAGTCAGATTCAGTCTCTATGTACGACATTGGAGTTCAGACAGTACACATCAGCATCACGGCTCTAATGAGAAGCCAGTTATAGGGCTTGGTCATTAGGTGACATGCCCCTCCCGCCCCCTCCCCCACGTGCAGCCACGATCAGCTCACGTGGCTCCATGATTGGTCGCAGGCAAGCTTTCTAGACTCTTTAGTTTTAGAAAACCCTAAATTTTTAGGAATGGCTCAAATATCAAAATGTATGACTGTCCTCTGCATGTGTGTGTGTGTACATGTGAACAATCTCACTTCATTAAAAAAAGAAAAGAAAAGAAAAGATAAACCCCAAACGCCCAAATGTGGTTCAGTTCCCGTTTGTTCTGAGGCGAGCCATGGCAGCTGCACTAATTCTTTAACCATGTGCAGCTCTGGGTAAAATATTTTTTTTTCTTCTAAAAGCACAACCACTTTACAAGATTAAAAGTCTAGTAACATTTCTAAATATTATTCATATCATACAAGTAGTGGTTGTTAATTTAAAACTTCATTAGTAAAATTACAGTACAAGCATGATTAACCCTCCAGAATTGCAAATCCCAGACTCCAGTGAAAGCTACATTACATCTTCAGTAGTACAGTGTCCTCCACTGTCACTCCCACACCAGAGGAGAGGGTGGCATCTCAGACGGCTGAGCGACGGTGGAACTGCAAGGAAAGGGAGACCCCAGAATCAGCGCCCCTCAGAGGGTGAGAGGGCGGCTCCGCCCCCCGCCCCGCCCCGCCCCGCCCCGGAAGCCTCCCTCGGAGGGGCTTGTGCAGAGCACTGCCTGCATCATTCCTCTCTGCTGCTCTACCTTCCACATGGAGTTGGCTGCAAACCATTCACAGATCTGTTATCCAGAGAGAGGCAGTAACCTTCAGTGGTTTACACAGGGACAGGAGAGGGCCGTGTGTGTTAGTGGGGAGTGGGAAGGATCCTACCATCTACCTCAGAGTAATGTGGAAAATACATGTACAGTGCTTTCCATGGAGCCTACCTCAGGATGTAAGGTAAATGGTAGCTCTTATAAACAACGCTATCCATATTCAATCAGGAAAGTCCCCTTAAGAAGTACCTCTCAAAATAGTGTCAGCAAGTGGGAAGCTATGTGAAGGGGCCCAGTGAGCCTTCTCTCAGGGACATTCCTGGTGCAGACGAGCCAGGGTCCAGCAATTGTTATCACAGACCTAGTAGTTAGCTCCTGAGTCTAGGGTTGCTAGTTAGAAAGGGATAGTAATCACTTTTCCTCCCAGAGCCCAGGAGAACAATGATCAGCACCTGAAAGGTGCTAGAACACCTAATGGCCTGGGTCACTGACTCTTCTGGGAAAATATTAAACCAAGTACATTAAAACCACAGAAAAGGGGGGCGGAAGGAGGGAAGAGGGGGATCTTTGATTGGTGTGTAAAATGAATGAAAATTTTTTCTTAATAAAAAAAGGGAAAAAGAGAAAAAAAACCACAGAAAAGTCAAAATGTAAGTTAATGCCATCTTTCTACGTGGGAAAAATGGAAGGGATGAAAGACAACTGATTTACTAATTCATACATAATTCTTGGATTTGGTCCAACAGCCTCAAGACAGGGAAGGCCCTACTTCAATGTGGGAAAAGGACAGAGTAGGGAGAGGTTGAAAAGGAAAGGAGAAAGGTCAGGGTAGGGGTGGGGTTGGGATGGGGGCCTCAAACTCAAATCTACCCTTTGTCCTGTGTCATGAAACTGGACCCAGATCTGCTGGCAGGTCTCCTGTGCTACCTGGCTTCATAGTCTTATTTTCCAACAGAGGGCACAGGAGGGCGCTGCAGGCTGAAGCATCAGGCAGCAGCTTCCAGTCCTGCTTCTGACCTTGTCCACTCAAGCTCTCAGTAAGTTTCTCTGTGCCTTTCTGGCCACCTTGGTACATTTGCTCCTCGCTTGTCGTGCAGATGCAGACCCGCTCCAAAAAGGCTCCTGGTAAGGGGAACTCTGAGTTCAATTTCTTCCTTGTTTTTTCTCTGTTGGTTCATACGGGGTTGCTGTCCTTCGAATTTGCTACTTCAAACCCCTCAACTGCCCACCTCCAAAGCCACTTTTAGGCTCTTTAGAAATTAGATGTCTTCTCCTGGTTAGCAATCCCTAGGTTTTTTGTTTGTTTCTTTTTTTGGTTTTTCAAGGCAAGGTTTCTCTGTGTAGCTTTGGAGCCTGTCTTCGAACTCACGCTGTAGACCAGGCTGGCCTCGAACTCACAGAGATCCGCCTGCCTCTGCCTCCCAAGTGCTGGGATGAAAGGCATGCACCACTGCCGCCCGGCTAGCAATCCCTAGTATTGAAATCTCCCCACATTGTTAAAGTGTTTTCTGTCTTTCCACTGGAAACAAGCGAAGAGAGAACCAGAATGAAGCTTGCTGGAATCCAAAGAGGACTCAGCTCTCTGACAAGCATCCCAGCTGCCCCTTGAGATTGGAGTCATCTACCTGTTTGCCCCTCCCTCCAGCCCCCCAACCAACCCATCCAACCCTAGGCTTGTTCACTAGGGAGGCTAAGGCAGGAAGATGAACAGGAGAGCAGCCTAGGCTGCAGGGTATGAGATAACGTCTCAAAGAAACAAGCAATGAAACAAGACAAAACATGTAAACATATGATAAACAAAGAGGGAGTCAGGCCTGGATCACAGTGCTGAGGCAGGAGGATCTCAAGAACAAGGCTAGCTTGGGATCATCTGGTGAAAACCCAGACCAAACAAACAAACAAACTAACTAACAAACAAATGATGAAGATCAAGCCCACTCCGAGTGCCCTTGGCCGCGTTATCAAGAAGACGGGAAGGCAGCAGCACTGAGGTGATACCTCAGTCAGGGAGCCGCCCCCACAACTGAGCAGCATAGTTCTCTGGGAAAAAAACAAAGCTGCTAACCTCACCTTGGGAGTCAGCCCCAGGATGAAGAAGGAGGCTTCCTGACATTTATAACATCACCTTCCTATTGAACTTTTTTTTTTGAGCTGTGGTCTCATGTAGCCTAGGCTTGAACTCACTATGTAGACCAGGCTGGCCTTGAACTCTCTTTTTCACTCCACTTCTTAAATGCTGGGATGACAAGCATGTGATACCACGCCCAGCTTCTGTTGAAATTTTAAAAATCCGTATTATTAAAAAAACAAACAAACAAACAAAAAAAAACCCCAAAACAGCCAAGCAGTGGTGGCACACACCTTTAACCCCAGCACTTGGAAGGCAGAGGCAGGTGGATCTCTGTGAGTTTGAGGACAACTGGTCTACAAACCTTGCACCAGAACAGCCAGAGCTGTTACACAGAGAAACCCTGCCTCAAAAAACAAACAAAACCAAACCCACAAACAACAAACAAACAAAAGAGAAATAGGGCCGGCAAGATGGCTCAGCAAGAACCGGTGCTTGCCACCAACCCTGATGACCAAGGTGTGATGCCAGAGTACATGTAGTTCACGCAGAGAGAACTGACTTCCACATACATACACACGTGAACATAAATAGTTAAACAAACCCTTAACACCAAAACTATGCTGAGTAACAAACAAAATAGAGCCCCGTGTTCCTTTGGCTCTGGGATGTGAGAGCTGTGCTGACATGGTTACCTGATAAAGCTCTTAAAGGCAGCAGACTGCGGGTTGATGCAGAGCGGCACTCTGTTTCCTTTCTGCTGGTCCAAAATGAACTGGTGGATAATTTCTGTGGAGAAAACAAACACCGTCCACTCCACTGCCAAACGCAGGCTGGAAGTGTGGATTCCCAGCGAAGGCAGCCAGCATCTGAACACAACGGCCTGCTGTGTAAGTTAAACCACACACACACACACACACACACACCCTCTATCAGTCCCAATCAAGTTCTCCTTTTCTGAAGCCAAAATGATGGTTGTTGCTAAAAACAGACAAAAACCTCCCCGCAGGCTCTGCACAGGCTGGAAGCTGCACCATTGGGAGAGTCTGCGTGTACGGTGTTATAGGGGAAGGCTTCTACCACTGAGCTAAATCCCCAACCCCGGCAAGTCTTCTAAACTCAAGATCACCTCAATCTCTACCACAGTGAGGATCCTCAGCATAATGTTATGAGTAAATGATCGAATTCCCTTCTCTCATCACCATTCTCTCTAGCCGACTTCTACTTTTTTTGAAAAGAAGTCAAATGTTATATAAAGAAGTCCAATACGTTTTATTTAATGAAGTGACACCGTGAATACAGATACAATATATTTTGAGTCACATGCATTATGACTCAGAATAGAAACCCAGTTTCCATTCCTCTGGCTAATCTTCCCCTGGAAATAATGCTAACTCGCCACTCCCCCCCCCCCACACGTGCTCTGCACAGACAGCTACATGCGCCACTCTCCCCCCCTACACGTGCTCTGCACAGACAGCTACATGCCAAGTTGAAACAGGCAGAAACACTCTGGATCTCCACCATGGAATCAAAGATGTCACCAGTGACTGTGTCTGACTGGATGGCAAAAGGCACTCACCTTTAACCTGTCGGACAGAGCTGAGGTTCTTCTCAAAGGTGTCATCAAATTTGGGGTTGGTGACAGGCTCAAAGTCACTGGTATAGACCCTTCCCGTCGAGGTGGAGAAGCAGCACTTACACATACATGTGTGGTACCTCAGCCTCCCTTCATCTAGGTAGGGGTGGGCTAAGGCATCCTTAGCGGATATTCTTTTTGACTGAAATCAAATTTAGAGACCAGCACATCAACACTACAGATGAGCATGGCTGTCCGTGTAGAATCTTTCACAAGACAGAGTTACATACACAGCTTATACTTAAGATATAGAACATTCTGGGCAAAGGGGGACAACTGAATTTAGGGCTGGGTGACAGGAGAGTGAGTAGACTTAGAATAACAGCTGTCACTTTGAAATGTCGGTCAACTAAAAATCTGGAAAGCTCTTACCTTGAAACAGAGGTACACAGGGTCCCAAACGACAAATACCATGACATTTAAATATGTAATGCTTTGCACTTTGGACAACAGGCCGCACTTTGAAGAAGTCAGCACAGGAGACAGAGCATGCTGGCAATTTTAGGAAGCTGCTTAGAACTTCTATTCTCTCTGAACACAGATTGACAGGGCAAAGCACACCCAAAAGCTGCAGGGTTAGCAGAGGGGGCAGTGTGAATGAGAGGCTGAGACCAGAAGCTGCAGCCTGTCTCCTGGCCTTTGGGGCCTTTCAATCAGAACAGTTAATACACCAGAGCATCAGGCTTATTGACCCATAAACCTTCAACTCCAGCAAAAAGTTGAAGAAAAAAATCATCCATCGTCAGTGTTCAGTGGACTATGAAGGGGAAGTGGATCTTACAGGACTCGAGGATGGGCTCAATGGGAGACAGAGTGAAAATGACACCCTGCCCTGATTCTAGGATGTGCTGCACTGCTGTGGGATGTTCTGTATTTTAAATGTGTTGCTCTGATTGGTTAATAAATAAAACACTGATTGGCCAGTAGCCAGGCAGGAAGTACAGGCGGGACAAACAGAGAGGAGAATGCTGGGAGGTAGAAGGCTGAGGCGGAGAGACGCTGCCAGCTGCCGCCATAAGCGAGATGTAAGGTACCGGTAAGCCACGAGCCATGTGGCAACTTATAGATGAATAGAAATGGCTTAATTTAAGATAGAATAACTAGATAACAAGAAGCCTGCCAAGGCCATACAGTTTATAAGCAATATAAGTCTCTGTGTGTTTACTCGGCTGGGTCTGAGCAGCTGCGGGACTGGCGGGTGAGAGAGATTTGTCCTAACCTGGGCCAGGCAGGACCAGGAAAACGCTAGCTACACTGCACTTCACACAACCTCAGATTTTCAGGTTCCTAAGGCCACAGCTACATCATCTCACTAGCCCAAGGTCTCATGTAAGGTGGCTTTAAACTCACCCTGTGGCTAAAGAGGACCCTAACACCCCAACTTCCCCTGCAAGTGAAGCTGGGTTTATAGGTATACTCATCATGCCTGGTTCAAATCCAACTATTTTTGCCCCTAATTTCTGTTTCTCTCTGACAAAGACCTGCCCGTCCGGGAACTCTTATCAGGCTGGCCTTGAACCCACAGAGATCTGCCTGCAAAGTGCTGGAATTAAAGGCATGTGCAACCACACCCAGCCCCCCTAATTTTTCTTGTGGTCCTGTCTGCAGATAGTTATGTGGATCTGATTATTACATGAGAAAGATGTTCTCTTCTTACTACAGACCAAGGTAACCTTACTATCCATAATTTTGTGGGTTTTTAAAAAAAAATTCTTTAAATACCTATTGTATTTTGTATTTAGTGATTTCTTTGTATCTTATCAAGTACACTTTGTTTTTAAATGTTTCCATTTTAATCTTTGTTGACAATAATTACTGGCACAGATATGAATAACAACTAATCTTTGAATGAATGAACAAATAAACAACAGACATCACAATGCAGTTTGTAGTACATGTCCAGAAGAGTCAAGTCCAGAAAGGAGGTTGAGAAAAGTCACAGCCTCAACCCAAAGAGTAAATATTTCTGAATGATATACAATGGGTGATTTTTCAAACAATTAACCCCCCAACCTGATTTAACTTGGTGTCAAGTCCAAGATCATAAGAACAGTAATGTCTTCTAGATCTTTCCCTAAGTTTTGCTTAAATCTAAGCATCAACACTCAATGTCTGTGTAGTGAGTTAGCAGGGGTAACGTAAAACAGGGCCGAAGTCTGTCCTTCCAGTCATCATTTACACCGCCAGTCCAGTCAAAGCCAGGATGCTTCTTAGAATACTATTTTAAAATTTATTTAATAAAAATTTTTATAGGGCTGGTGCAATGGCTTAGCAATTAAGAGTACTTGTTGCTGTAGCAGATGACCAGGATTCAGATTCCAGCACCCACATGGTAGCTCACGAACATCTGCAACTCCAGTTCAGGGGATCTGATTCCCTGTTCTGACTTTGGGAGCACCAAGCACGCATGTGGCGCACAGATATAGATGCAGGCACAACAGTCAAGCACAAAGGAACAGAAATAAAAAATATAAAAGTAAACACTACTTACTGGATCAAAGACCAGCATCCTGCAGAGCAGGTGAACAGCTTCATGTGTGGCCTGGCTGGACAGGGTGTAGAGTACAGGAAGAGATGGCTGCGAAAAGGGAAAGAAATCCAAACAGTTAGGCTTTCAGGTATTATGTGTGGATGTGGAATATAGAAAATTGACAGCAAAAAAAAAAAAAAAAAAAAATCAGCCAGCTCAAAGAGATGTTGTGAGCCAGGAGTGCTGGCGTACACCTTTCACCCCAGCACTCAGGAGGCAGAGGTAGGTGGATCTCTGTGAGTTTGAGGCCAGCCTGGTCTACAGAGTGACTGTCAAGCCAACCAGGGGTACACAGTGAAACCCTGTCTCAGAACAGCTTTAAAAAAAAAAAAAGCCAGGCATGGTAGTGCACGCCTTTAATCCCAGCTCTGGGGAGGCAGAGGCAAGAGGATCTCTGTGAGTTCAAGGCCAGCCTGGTCTAAAGATTGAGTTCCAGGACAGACTCCAAAGCTACACAGAGAAACCCTGTTTTGAAAAACAAAAACAAAACAAAAAACCAAAATAAAAAAAAAACAAAAAAAAGATGAGAAAAAGATGAATGAGTACAAACATGTTTAAACTCAAAGGGACTGCTTTTCATCCCATTGATCAGTCTTCAGAACGGACAATTCTCACTGACTTTCAGCAGCGTGCCTGCTCAGAGTACAGCAGCACAATAGGTCAGGGTACAAAAAATCACGACAGATGAAAACTGATCCAATAAATAAGGTGGCTGCTTTGGCAAAGAAGGGAAGACCAAACATGCTTAAGGATGGAGAAAGATAAAGTTTAGACCACATCCTCACGGGTGTGCTCTTGCTACGGTGGCTTTTGCCTGGCTGTACAAGTGTCCTTGGCAGGTGTTCCTTTAGTTCTCATCCAACTATCAAAAGGTTTTTGACTTCGGCTGGCACCAAAGGGACTGTGATTGAGTCAGCACATTAACTGAGGATACACGGTACACACTGGATAGCAGGACGTACATAAAGAACCTTACCAGAACCAACTCTCCATTACCCTCTGAGTCTGTCGAATGTCAGGTGTGGTCCCTGCAGGACACAGGACTGTGTCTGCTAAACTAAGCTTTCCCCATCTAAGATGCTGAGTTGTAAAAAAGACCATACAATAAAAATGCTATAGAGTAGTTTTGCCTGCCAAGGACCCCTGACTTGTAGTGAACCATTCTTCCACTCTCAGGATAGATTCATAGTCTAAATCCCTAAACAGGCAATGAGATGGCCAGGCCCCACAAGCCCCACCCTTTCCTCCCTTACCTGACTTTATCATTTAGAATAAGCAAGCTGGCCACTCATGTTTTTCAGCCTGCTATGTCTATAGATCTCCTGCCTCAACCTCCAAGTGCTTAGTTAAGAAACTTTTGTTTCTAGAGACAACTCTCGGGGCTTGGTGCCTGACCCAGCTTTTTACGGAAAAAACAAAAAACAACAACAAAAAAAACCCCTACTGTCTACAAAATCCTGTGCAAGCTCAGCTTGGAGGGTGATCACTCCACGCCTCCAAGTGCCTATGGGTCAGCCAAAGCCTACACCAACTTTGATGTCGAGAGGGATGCTCTGAACCTTGAGTCGGCTGTCAAGACCAAATGAATTGATGAGGTCACCATCATCAACATTCTGACTAACCACAGCAACATACATAGATAAGACACTGTCTTCACCTATCAGCGCTGAAGTCAGCCTTATCTGGCCAACCAGACAGTGATTTTGGGACCTACTGAAGACACCTGCCCAGTACGATGCTTCTGCACTGAAAGCCTCTGCAAAGGGGCTGGGGACTGACTAAGGACTTCCTCACTGAGATCATCTGTTCAAGAACCAACCAGGAGCTGCAGACTGTATTAAGAGACATACAAGACCACTCTGGAGAAGGACATCATTTCTAACACATCTGGCAACTTCTGCAAGCTGACTGTTGCCCTTGCAAAGGGCAGGAGAGCAGAAGACGGTTCAGTCAATGACAACAAACTGATTGACCAGGATGCTTGGGAGCTTTACGATGCCGGGATGATGACAAATGGAACCTATATTTCCAAGTGGATGAGCATCACGACCAACACCATTGTATGCCACCTCTAGAAAATGTTTGAAAGGTACAAGAGCTACAGCCCTTATGACATACTGAAGAGCATCAAGAAGGATGTCAAAGGAGACCTGGAAAATGCCTTCCTGAACCTGGTCCAGTGCATTCAGAACAAGTCACCACACTTTGCTGATCGGCTATATGACTCCATGAAGGGCAAGGGGCATCGCAACAAGGTCCTGATTAAAATCATGGTCTCCCGAAGCCAAGTGAACATGCTGAAAATCAGTTTTGAATTCAAGAGGAAGTATGACAAGCCCCTGTACTACTACATTCAGCAAGACACCAAGGGTTAACACTGTACTTGTGTGGTGGAGACAGCTGAAGGGCACAGCATAGTGGAACACCCACAAGTGGCCTGACCTGTGCCCCCACCTAACGATCTGGAGAATCAACTTACCATGAATGGACCCCTGAGTTTTCCCTGTGACGATGACAATAGAGACCCATCCCCCATCTTAGCGCCTTAGTTAGCATTGCCTAGCTTTCCCTTCATTCTCTCCTTCATGCCAAAGAAATGAACATTTCGGGCAGCTGGATGTGCCCTCTGTGATATGAAACACTTGGCCTCTTGTGTACTGTGTCATGAATAAACCACTTTTACTTTAGAAACAAGAAAGAAAGGAAGGAAGGAAGGAAGACAGACTGACAGACTGACTTAATTTTCAGAATCGGGCTTATAACTGAAAACATATTATTATCTAATTTCTGCAATCCTTCATCTTCCATGGACAAAAGAATTAATAGTGGTAATAACAGTGTTTTTATGAGTAGAATATAAAAGGTATTTATGACAAGTCTCAGAACATATTCATAGCAAACTTCTATTACTGCTAGAAATTACTACTAACAAAATAACTAATTTTTTCTTAGCTTGGCGTAGTTGGTAAAAAGAGTTTAAATAAGAACTACTTAAAAGCTTAGTGTGATTTTTAAAAAGAGCTTAGTGTGATGGCTAGTGTTGGTTGTCAATTTCAAACACCTGAGAAGAAAGAGGCTCAACTGAGGGGCTGTCTCCACCAGACTGGCCTGTAAGCATGTTTGTGGCATTTTCTTGATTGTTGACTGATGTGGGAGGGCACTAATTTTATTATTACTGTGTGTGTGTAGGTGTGTGTGGGAGCTGGTGCCAAAGCATATCGTGCAGATGTTAGGGAACAACTTTTAGGAGTGAGTTTTCTCTTTCCACCATATGGGTTCTGGAGACTGAAAGCAGGCCATCAGGGTTGGAGGCCAGTATGTTACCCAATGACCCATCTTACCATCCAGAGAAACTATTTTTATCCCTATTTTATTGAAGAATGAAACTGAGGCTCACAGAGGTTAAGTAATTTGCCCAAGGTCATAGAATGAGTTACTAGATCCTTATACGATGTGCCTACAAACAGCACTGTACAACTCCTGGGACACCACTCAAGCTGCTGGGTAATGTGGTAAGCCCGAGACTGACACCACAGCCTGCATTCTTCTTCAATATAGCCCAGAGAAAAAGGAACTGAGCATGCATAACCCAAGCCAAACCCTGAGTCAACTAAACACCATGCATTCTGTGGAAGAGCCAAACATAGAAAACTACACAAGCTACACACTGTATCCTGGGGACCAAACTAATTTTTGAAGCAGGGTACATAGACTGGGAGTAGTAGCATGCACCAATAATCCCAGCACTGGAGGGGCACAAGAGGAGGCCAGACTCTATTTCAAAAAACTCAAATAACAACATAAGAAAACCCACAAAACAAAAAACAAGGAACCAAAAACTAAAAGAACAGGGAAAAAATGGTGTGAAAATCATCTACAGTTATCTACACACCAAATAAGCTTGTCTGCAGTTGTGTCTTCTAACCTCAGCTGTGAGAAGTCAGGACACGAACAGCGATAGCTTCAGTGAAGCTGCTGGCACGCAAGTGACTGTGCGTCACGAGGTGGAGATGGAGGGGCAGGAGGAGATGGAGGGGCAGGAGGAGGGAAAAGACTTAGACAAGGAGCCTGTGAACTTCACTCAGAACTCAGGAACGGTATACAGGTCAACTAGCAAATGCAGATCAAAGCCAATTCCCATGCTGGAGGGAAAAAATAGAACCATTTATGCTATAGTCAGTTGCATGAATAGGTATAGCAAATCTACCGGCCTGAGAGATGCTCCAGCACTGCTGAAGCCTCGCTCCTAAAGCTTCAGCTCTAGAATGTGAAAGTGCAACCACCTCTGGGCTTCAGGGTCTCTTAACTCTCACCCTACCAATCTGAATATTCTGGTGTCAAGACTAACATTGCTGTGGTGCTCCCCTCAGACCACCAGACAACCTGGTGAGCAAAACCTTAACCTTCAGGAGGTACCCCTCACCAAGAGGTCAAGTCATGTGAAAATGTACAAGAAAGGATTCTGATAGAATTCATTTAACTTGAGCTTATTTAACTTAAAATAAAATAGAACATTAAAACTTTCCTTTCCTCCCTCTTTTGTTTTAGAAAATAATATAATTTTTTTTTTAATTGAAAGTTCCTGGTTTTAAAAGTCATTTTTTTGAGACAGGGTTGTGGAGAGGTATCCCAGGCTGGTTTCCACTCACAATCCATTTCCTGAATGCTGGGTTATAGGAGTGTGCCACCACACCCAGTTGAGGGCTCTAGACTTTTACAGCCACTGGGCTCAAAATTTTTATGGGAAAACAACTCATTTCTTCAGAATGCTCAAAGGTGTGCACAGCACTTTGGTGCAGTAAGACATTTTCAGGCTGTTTTAGACATGTCAGGAACATCTCAGAAGGGCCTGCCCTCTAGGCTGTTGTTAGTAACACTTTGATGGAGGGCTAACTAGCTGACAGCCATTAGCAACAGTCAGAACCTTTAGGGAAGGGCAGCAATACCAGGATGTTTGTTCTTCACATTTCATGACTGGTTCCCTATGGCCAGGTAGACTTATTAAACTGATGAGGTCAATAAATGAGGGAAATTATTCTATGAAGGACATATTTACTACAAGACACTAATGAATTAGTTTCATGTTCCTGATGCTGGCCAATAAACAGCATAACAGACCCTGTTAGCTTCTCCTGTAATATAGAGCCTCCTCTTGGTTATAGTTACTGAATTCCCAAGGGCTTGAGAGATGGCTTGGTGGTTAAGAGTAAGTACTGTTCTTGCAGAGGACCTGAATTCAGTTCCCAGAACCTAGGACGGGTGGTTCACAATTGCTAGTCACTTCAGCTCCAGGCGTGTCTGCCTCAAGCTTCCTGCAATCATGTGCTCACATCCACAGACACATTAAAGACGTAATTAAATAAAATAAATCTTTGAAAAAGCTACTGCATTCCTCTAAGGATGTCAGGACCTCAAATTATTTCATAGTCAGAACAAACTGCAACCAAAACATGTACCCATAAGGAGGCTTTTTAATTATAAGCATGGCCAGGTGGCCTGTTGTGAGCTTGAGGCAAGCTTGATCTACACAGTGAGCTAGAGATAAGCCAGGGCTACATGGTGAAACCCTGCCTCAAACATAAATAAACAAATATGAATTAAAATAAATGTAAGTACCTATCACTCCCTATTTACTGGCCTGGGCTAGTGTTAGAGAACACGTGACCTTACCACCCGTGAACCTGTGCAAACAGGAGTCACTGGGATTACAGAGAGGGAAATGCAATGGAGGGTGAAGCCTTGATCAAATGTCTGGTGGGCAATTTCAGAGGAAGAATATCAAACTCAGTCTGCCTTTTGGCCGGCCAATCAGTTCACCTAAACAATCTACCAGATTGCCTAAATGCCCAATTTAAAAGAAACCAAGGCAATTCGGGGAAAACTAGCCTTGGCTTGTCTGGCTCAAGCCTTTATTGGTTCTGTGTATTTCCTAGGAAGAGCATTCCCCTCACTCAATCTTCACATCACTAAGCTGTTTTCTCTAAAGGGGATTAGGAAAGCGCTGGCAGAAAATACTGCTTAATCAAGAGTGCAGACAGAAACCACCCCGGCTTCTCAGCAGTGATTTGGCTGGCTGCAAGTGATATTGATTAGTAAGAACCAGGCAGTCCTTCTTTATACTTCTTGCCACACTTGGGTCTGATTTGATGCTAGTGGAACGAGTACAACAGCAAGTGCTTTACATCCTTGCAAGGCAAAGCGATACCAGCTATTTGGGCTCAGTATCTGGAAAGGGTATCTTGACTAACACACACTGAGGCCAAAGCTTCCTTCCCACATACTGATAAACCAGGAGACCACCAAGAGGTCAATCAGCAATGATGCCATAAAAACATGCATTCTTCTCCTATGGTACTGGGCATGGCCATAAGCCATTTTCTATTTATGGTCATATCCACCTAACAGAGGTCTTACTTGTAGACTATCTCTGTGTACATGTGTTGATGTACATATGTGTGTCTGTTACCCACAAGCAACATCTTTGGAATAGAAGCCCTTCCCTTACAGCTGGCCACCAGAGACAGACTGCTCCCCTCTCTACCTCTTTACCTGTTTATGAGGACCCCTGAGTATGTGTGCCTTAGCACCTTCACAAGCTGTCCTCATTGCTTCCAGGGATGGCGTGCCCAAGAGATCTGTGATCAAATCCAACTGCAAGGGAACATGAAACACAGGTTGACAGTAGCTCACAGAAACAACTTCATTAGACTTAAGTTTCAGCCTTAAAATGAGTGCCATGTTTTTTTTTTAAACCTTAGAACCACAAACCTTCAAATAAGCTCTGATAAGAGCCCTTTCTTAGCTGAGCGGTGGTGGTGCATGCCTTTAATCCCAGCACTTGTGAGGCAGAGGCAGGTGGATCTCTGTGAGTTCTAGGCCAACCTGGTCTACAGAGTGAGTTCCAGGAAAGGCTCCAAAGTCATACAGAAAAGCCCTGTCTTGAAAAACAAAAAACAAAAACAAAACAAACAAACAAAAAAACAGAAACAAAAGAAGAACCCTTTCTTTTACTTTCTGTCCTTTTCTTTTTATTTTTTTGAATCAGCTTTGGTGGTACATACCTATAATTCTACCACTTGAGAGGCTAAGACAGGAGGATTGTGAGTTTGAGGCTAGTTGAGCTACATTCCATGGAAAGCTGGACAGTGTTCTAACACTAGAGTAACTCTGGAGTCTACCTGTATGCCCTACTGTTTTAAAACTATATAGCATTTATTATCTTTGAAGACAGTGGCTAATGATTGTTCTTTTTTTATTTCTAAATAATTTATTTAAATTTGTTTTATGTGCATTGGTGTGAAGGTGTCAGATCCTCTGGAACTGGAATTACAGACAGTTGTGAGCTGTCCGTCATGTGGGTACTAGGAATTGAACCTGGGTCCTCTGGAAGAGCAGCCAGTGTTCTTAACTGCTGAGCCATCTCCAGCCCCATGACTGTTCTTTTCAAACAGTTAATGAATAGGTTTTAATGTTTCAAATGGATTCAAGCCCATCAAGGGGCTAATCTACACATCAGATACATGTGATATAACAAACATCCAAAATGTTCACACCTGAAATAAAAGCTAAGCACTCAATGTTTGGACCAGGGCATACCTCTTACATTCTAGAAACCTCTTACACCGGCAGAAAAATGTGGAACTTAGGAAACTATGATGCCACATTTATCTAGCTGGATACAATAAAGGAGGCTGACAGCGGCCTCCCTGTAAACAAGTCTTTGCAGGTAGCAAACCACCCCACCAGTTTTCTGGAGTTCTGAAATTGTTCTGGCTCTATAACCTAATTACCATTTCATTTGGCTCTTCTAGGATGAGAAATTCATGCACAGAGAACACCATTTTCCACACCCACCTACACCAGGGACAGCCATCAGCACCACTATGGGGCGATGGAACTGCTTGAGAAGCCTGCTGTCCCCTGAAGATCTCTGGACAGCCTTCTGACTGGCATGGTGGTGACATTTGCCCGGCTCTAACAACCACACAATGGCAGAAGGAAATGACTGCCTGATAGACATGCTCAGAAAATTGTCTACAGTGGGAAAGATCTATGAGAAACACACTTGTAAAGTCCACTGGCTATTCAGCACCCGGTGTATTTATTTCTCAAAAATAGAAAATGCAGGAGAAAATGACTACTTCCAAATATAATGTCTGTCTTCTGTGATGATTGCCACACCAGGCACACCAACGATAAGAAGAGGAGGTCTCCAGTGGTCCTGTAAGACTGGAAGGCTCACACATACTTCTCCAGAACCTGTTACGTATGTGAATTTGACTGGCTTTGAACTTACAGAGGTCTCCCCTCTCTCTCAAGTGCTGAGATTATAGGGATGTGCTACCACACTTAGCTCCAAATGAGTTTTTTTCTCTTTTCTTCTTCTTCTTTAAAAAAAAAAAAAAAGAAAGATTTATTATTTTTATTTTATGGGTATTTTGTCTGCACAACAAGCATATGCAGTGCCTGAAGACACCAGAAGAGTGTCAGAACTCCTGCCACTGGAGTTACAGACAGTGTGAACTGCCAGATAGGTGCTGGGAACCAAACCCTGGTCCTTTGCAAGAGCAGCCAGTGCTCTTAACTCACTAAGCTCCCCTCCCCACTTTCTTTTGAGACAGGTTCTCCTGGCTGGCCTAGAACTCTCTACATAGACCAGGTTGTCTTCAAACAACTGCTTCTGCCTCCCAAGTACAAGGATTCAGGCATATGCCACCATGCCTACCTTCAATTTATTTTTAAGCCTAAAAAATTATTTTTAATTGCATGTGTACACTTGAGTACAAGTGCTCTCAGAGGTCAGAGAAGTTAGATCCCCCAGAGCTGAAGGGACAGGCAACTGTGGGCCACCAGACGTGGATGCTGGGAATCAAATTCAGGTCCTCGGGAAGAACAGCAAGTGCTCGTAATGGCTGAGCCATCTCTATTGCTCCCTCCACCCCTCCTTCTTTCCTTTGAGACAAAGTTTCTTTGTGAAGCTCTGGCTAGAATTTGCTCTGTAGAGCGGCCTGGAATTGAACTCAGAGATTTGCCTGCCTTTGCCTCCCAAGTGCTGGGGGGTTAAAGGTGTGCACTACCACTGCCCAGCCTTTTTTATTGAGACAGGGTCTTACTATATAGTTCTGTCTAGTCTGAAACTTTGAAACTCGGTATGTAGATGAGGCTGGCCTGGAACTCACAGAAGTTCTATGGCCTCTGCCTCAGGGGTGCACCACACTTGACTGCAAATGGTTCCTTAAAGCTGTATTTTAATTATTTTCAGGTGTTCTATGCTATAACTAAATATTTTAGCCCAATAATCAAGATAATTTTTTTTAAACATTCAGATTTGAAGACATCAACACTAAAAGTGTATAGTCTAGTCATCGAATACATTTTCAAGTCACAGCCATTCAGCTGGAGGGAACAGATGCCTTCTAAGCTACTCAAGACCATACCTCTGCAACTGCAAAGCTGAGTCTGCTGCCATGCACCAGTGCATGTGAGAAAGCCAACACTTTCTCTAAAAAGCTCCTAACTTGCAGTATGAACTTCTGCAATCTTAACTTTATAACTTTCTGGCTTTTGAGTGAACCTGAATTTGCTAAAAGTCAATTAAGACAGTACAATGAATAAACTCAAGATGTGTGCAAGATGGCTTTCCCTTCAAATCTATAGCAGAATTAAAAGCAAATGAAGCTGTAAAGCAAAATCCCACCTGCTGAATGGGACTCTGTGCCTGGAACAGTATTCTTCGGCCCAGCAGTTCTGCAAAGATGCATCCCACAGACCAGATGTCAATAGCATTGCTGTAATGTCGGCTGCCCATCAGGATCTCTGGAGCCCGATAATACTGAGTAACAACTTCCTGAGTCATATGACGGGATTCATCTAATTCCTCCACTCTGGCCAATCCAAAATCACAAATCTAAATAGAAAAGGCAGTTAAGACATTATCAAGCAGACACCTACCTTCTTTTGTTCATTTTTGAGCCAGTATAACTTTAAGCCTGCTATAGAGCTGAGGATGACCTTGAAAATCTGATTCTTCGGTCTTGTACTTCCCAAGTGCCGGGATCACAGGCATGTGCCACCATACCCAGCGTTCTGGTTAGATTTTGTCAACTTGACACAAACCTAGATACATCTGAGAAGAAGGAACCTCAAATGAATAAGATTGGCCCATGGGACATTTTCTTGTTGATGATTAATGTGGGTCTAGCCCACTGTGGGCCATACCATTCCTGGGCAGGTGGTCCTGGGTGGTTTAAAAAAAAAAAAAAAAAGAGGATGAGCAAGCTAGCACTCCTCCATGGCTTCTGTTTCGGTCCCTGCCTGGAGAGTCTGCCTTGGTGTCCCTTAATAGACTGTGATCCTGGATAAGTAAGCCAAATAAACATCATCCTGCCAAGCTGATTTTAGTCATGGTCTTTATCATATCATAACAACAGAAAGTAAACTAAGATGCTCAGCTAGACAGACACATTTATGCCTAGAAAAACAGCAGCAGCAACAAAGAAAAACCACATGACATATACACGAAAAAACCTTGGACTCATGAACTTTAAAAAGTCTTACATGATAGAGATATAATATTTTCCTTTCCAGTATAAAAATATGGTCTTATTTGGACAAAAGGGAGAAAATCTTAACTTTAACGTTTTTGTATAAAATCATATATATTTTAATTTTGTATTATTTTATATGTATCACTTTTGCTTATATGTATATCTGTGTAACGTGTGCTAGTGCCCATGGAGGCCAGGAAATGGCATCAGATCTGGAGTTACAGATCATTTTGATCCCCAGGTCCTTTGGAAGAGCAGCTAGTGCTTCAACCACTGACCCATCTCTCTAGTGCCCCTTCCCCCTTTAAAATTATGTATCTTTCAAAAACTATTCTTCTCCAGGCTGGGGATGTGGTTTGGGAATGGAGCACCTGCCTTCAAGTACAAGGGCCTGGGTTCAATGCTCAGCAACCAAAAAAAACCCCAAAACTTTCATCTACTCTAAACTGATAGTTAAACCCAAATCAAAACCAATGAACTCCAAACATAGCTGAATACATACATCAGGCTTAACCAAGCTATTTCCAGATGGACTCATAGAAGGAGGTAGGATAAAAGAGGCCTATTTTGCTGGGCTTGGCACAAATGCTGTTTTCTTCTTCTTTTTCTTATTTTGGCTTTTAGGGACAGAGTTTCTCTGTGTAGCCCTGGCTTTCCTAGAACTCACTCTGTAGACCAGGCTGGCCTCAAACTCAGAGATCTGCCCACTTCTACCTCCCGAGTGCTGGGATTAAAGGTGTGCACCACCACCACCCAGCTTCTACTTTTCTTTAAAAAATTATTTAATTTTATGTGTATATATGTGCACATGAGCCCACAGAAGTCAGAAGAGGCATTAGATCCTGGAACTGGAGGTACACCCAGCTGTGTGCCACCATATGGGTGCTGGGAACTGGACCTGGTCCTCCTCAAGAGCAGTAAGCTTTTTTAACCACTGAGTCCACTCTCCTGCCCCATTTCTAATTTCTTTTTTCTTTTTTTTTTTTTTTTTAGGTTTTTCGAGACAGGGTTTCTCTGTGTAGCTTTGCGCCTTTCCTGGAACTCACTCTGTAGCCCAGGTTGGCCTCGAACTCGCAGAGATCCGCCTGCCTCTGCCTCCCAAGTGCTGGGATTAAAGGCGTGCGCTACCACCGCCCGGCCCCTATTTCTAATTTCTATCATGAGGAAAATTATGATGGACCTTCCACTATTCAAGAGTTTGGAAAATATACTTGTGTATTAGAGGTCTGAGAAACGCGTACTGCGAAGTTTGTCTTTTTTTGTTTTGTTTTGTTTTTTGAAACAGGGCTTCTCTGTGTAGTTTTAGTGCCTATCCTGGATCTCACTCTGTAAACTAGGCTGGCCTCGAACTCACTGAGATCTGCCTGCCTCTGCCTCCCAAGTGCTGAGATTAGAGGCGTACGCCACCGATGCCCAGATGGAGTTTACTATTAACTAACAAAGGACAATGAGAAGTAGGAACCAGGAAAATAGTAAAAATTAAGTTGATGACTTGAAGTTTGGGATACTCGTTTTAGGTATTCTTTTCCTCCTGCCTTTACTTCTGAAATACTGGGGTTACCATCATGCAAAAACATGTGCAGCTTGGTTATTTTTTGAGACATGGTCTCATCCTGGCACCTGAGACTTGGGGATCATTAACTTATTCTGCAGGGGAAGATTTCATTACCACACTGTAGAACTACATTCACTAGGTGCATATGCCCTTTCCTGGCCCTAGCACTTTAACTTTTAAGCATGCCTCTACTTCCTTTTGCTACTGAAGTGCAACAGCACATGGTAATGCTAGCATTGAAGACACAGACACCTGCCTAAAAGCCACACTTCCCTGTCACAGATGAAGCTAAGAGTCTAATTCCTTCTGATAAGCACATCTGTGGTGGTTTGAAAAGAAACAGCCCCCATAGGCCCATAGGAGTGGCATACTAGGAGGTGTGGCCTTGTTGGAGGAAGTGTGTTCTAGGGGCGGGCTTTGAGGCTTCAGATGCTCCAGCTAGGCCCAGTGTGTCTCACTTTCATACTGCCTGTGGATCCAGATGTAGAGCTCTTGGCTACCTCTCCAGCACCATGTCTACCAGCATGCATGCTTCTACCATGACAATAATGGACTGAACCTCTGAACTGTAAGCCAGCCCCAATAAAGGTTTTCCTTTATATAAGAGTTGCCATGGTCACGTTAGCTCTTAACAACTTCTTGTAATAATGGAACAACCTGAAAAGGTAAGAGTTTCTGAAAAATTGCCATTCTTTTTTGTGACATTATAATCCTCATTTAAGTGTCTGAAACAGAAGCAAACATGTTAAAAAAAAAAAAAAAAAAAAGAGCCAGGACCACAAATTAGTTCCAATGGCCTTGACAAGTGATGGGACTGAAGAAAACTGTTCTCTTTATTTCTGGTGAAGTAGGGAAAATGCTATTCTTGGGCCAGACATTTGATTTTTCTCAGATGTTTAAATAACTGAAAAGCTACCTTTAGAACACAGTTGCTGTTCACAAGGAGATTCCCTGGCTTAATGTCTCGATGTAAAATGCCAGCTGAATGGAGATATTTCAAACCTGAAATAATAAACACATTTAGTTGCAGATATTTAGCCTTAAAAGGAAATGGACTAGATTTAAAATTATTCCCTAAACAAAAGCTAAAGAATATTACTAAAAGTTTGACTTAGTCCCCTTCAAAACACTGTAATTTTGTTGCAGTACGATAAAATGTCACAGTGGTGTTTGCACATGCCAGAGACAATGTCTATAATTTAAAAGATTACATGGCTTGAAGCACAGGCGAGGCTGCCAGGCCCGGGAGTTAGGACTGGGCCACGCTCCTCAGTGTGGTTACTGGAGTTCAGCTATTGATACTCCCAGCCTGTGACTCTGAACCTGCTCCAACCAAGAAGTTTCCATTAACCTACGAGAGGCCTTTCCCAGGATAGGCATTTCAGTGACAGGACAAAACTCAGGGACACGCCCAGCTGTCTGCAGCACTTGTGACAACTGACAGCCAAGAAGACACTTAATCATCTCAAAATATATCTGACATCTTAAAAGCTGGTCATCAGTACCCTCTAAGTCTCAATCTCATGCTGATTCCTTTTTTTTTGTAAAAAAATAAAATGTAATAAGACATTTTCTTCACAACTGTAAATGAGCCAAGAATCTTTCCCATTTACCCCTACCACAGAGTATCAACAGATCCATCGTAAGTGAACTTTTTGTTGTTGTTGTAATATTACTTAGTGTTTTAATCCTTGGAAGATGTTGATTTTTAATTTCTTTGTAGAATGTAATTCTGTGAATACTGTGAAAAAATGTATTCAGCAGACAAGAAAGTGGTTTCACCTTTAACTAATTCTGTGTGTCAAGGTAGAACTCTGGACACAGCTGGGGGCTAGAGGAGGCATCAATCAGAGTGGCCTAAACTGCTTCCCGGTCAGGTCTCTGCTCTTCATGCACAGTCTGGAGTTATTTAGCTGCTCTCTCTACAGTCTTCTCCATGTGCTTTGGGCTTTAATGGTCATTTTGAGCTAAGTGGGGCTCAGCTATGCCAGGCGATACTCAGACTTGAAGGATGGATGTCTTCCATAGAGGACAGTCACTTTTTAATTTAGTCATCTGATGCCACAGGCTGTGAAGAGCTAAAGGCAGTTAGCAGGATTTGTGACAAACCACTGTTTACTTGCCTTTCTAGATCAATCCACTTGCCTGCCTTCTCTGCCCTAATGAACATAAAAACAAAAATATTTGGTCACCTTAAAAGCCTCTTGTTGGCAGGGATGTGACGAGCATGCTCAAGGATCCAAGTTCAATGCCTAGCATCTCTAACCCCACGCCTCTTGTTTAGTATCAAATACAAAAAGAGTGAAACAACTTTGGTTCAAATAGAAAGATCTTTGGGGAAGAAGGCTTGGAAGGCCAGAATAAAGTTCAAATGAAGAACAAAATGACTCATTTATACCACCACACTGCCCTTTTCATGATAAAGGAAAATCTTACCTCGCAAAATCTGATAAAGAAAAACTTTGACATGATCTGAGCTGAGTGGCTGAGGAGAGACGATAATTTTATGTAGGTCACTCTGCATCAATTCTGTGACAACATATCTTCAGATTTTAAGTTAAGGAGATGTCAGAGAATTGGCCCAACCCCCTTAGTGCAGTCATCAGATTAAAGAGTAACTTCCATTCTCAAGGCTGGGAAGTGAAGACAGCTAGCTTCTAGCTTGATGAAGGTGAGAATTCCAGACACTACTAAATTATAAGAAGTCACATGCTCAAGAATGGAAGTGAAAAACCAGTCATCTTCTACAATCATCTTATACTAGAGAAATGGACAAGTAGCAACCAGGCCAAAGAGAAGTGTGAAGATCCATTAGTCTCAAGATTTTGGTGAGCAACTGGGGTGTCCTTTAAATTAAAAAATTGGGTTGGTGATCCCATCTTAAAACACCAGCAAAAAAGATCACAATCTACCCATCAATTGTGGACTATATAAAGTATGGTACTGCCCGAAAGAGTGAATTGGTAAATTCAAGCCCAAGCCTCCCCACAATCAGAACAACATAACCTTCTACTCAGTTAACTCTGCATGTGGTTAAATTCTGCTACTTTGAACTGAGACGGAGTCTAAGGCTTCTATTCAATCGACACAGGGCAGGAGATCAAAAGCAGGAGATTGGGAAGCCATGGAGAGGTGGAATCCAGAATTTGGACAAGATACATAAACGTTAGAGACATTAAGGAACTCCTTTTTTGCTATATTTATGTTAGAATAATAGACTTATGATTTAATTGGAACTTTTCTCTCAATAATCTTCCCTTCACAGCTTTAAAGTGAGCTGCAGTTTAGGACAACACAGAGTCAAGGGAGAGTCTGTGCTAACATCTGACGCAATGGTTGAAAACTGCCCCCTCCTAGAGATGCTTTTAGATGGCCTTGGGACACTTGGGAGGCTTTGCTCGTCTCTCACTGGCTGGTATTTCTGGCTCTTCCTCTGTTCCTTCTCCTTTCCTCTCCGCTGAATGCTAGAACATCCCAGTCTTGGACCTCAGTTCTTCTCTTCATCACACTCTTGAATATTCAAATGCAGCCTACTCCTTTCCTTCACACCACCAAACACAAACCTGGAAGTCATCCTTGGTATTTCACTCTCTCCATCTTTCTATGAGAAAGTCCTGTGGCTTTACCTTCAGTGTTTAGCTACAATTAGGCCTCTTCTCATCATACCTGCTATCAGTCTGACTAGAGACCCTAGATCCCTAAAACACAGCATCCAACACAAATTGTTTTGTCTTCATGTATACACTGACATTTACTGTATAGAAATTATAATGTTTAAGGTTTCTCTTAGAGAGCTCAAGCCCTCTAGTAACCAGGCCTTAAGCAGAGAGGGTTACAAGCAGGCTGGGGACAGCCCAGCTCAGTGCTACCCAAGCAGGAGGTTATGTGAGTAGTCACATCTTAAAATCTTTTTTTTTGAGACAGGGTCTATGTACCTCTGGCTGGCCTTGAACTCAGAGATCTGTCTGCCTCTGCCTTCAGAGTGCTGGGACTAATTGGCACTGGTCACTCTTGAAGATCACACATTAAACAAGCCCTTTTCTACTGTAGTGATATTGTGTTCCCCAATATATTGTGCACCTTAATAAACTTATCTGGGGTTAGAGAACAGAACAGCCGCTAGATAGACACAGAGGCCAGAACATGGTGGTACACACACCTTTAATCTTAGCAATTCTGGAGGCAGAGATCCATCCAGATCTCTTTGAGTTCAAGGCCACACTGGAAACAGCCAGGCATGGTGACACAGGCCTTTAATCCCAGGAAGTGATGGCAGGAAGCAGAAAGACATATAAGGTGTGAGGACCAGGAACTAGAGTCTGTTAAGTTTTTAGGCTTTTGAGCAGCAGTTTAGCTGAGATCCATTTGGATGAGGGCACAGAGGTTTCCAGTTTGAGGAAATGAGATCAGCTGAGGAATTGGCAAGGTGAGGTTAGCTGTGGCTGGTTCTGTTTTTCTGATCTTTCAGCGTTCACCCCAATACCTGGCTCCGGGTTTGTTTTTATTCATAAGACCTTCTAACAATTCATGCTGCATCTACCCAGAGAGAGTAACCACTACCATACAACCTAAGTCACATGCTCTCCTGCCTGCTTCCTGTAAAAGTGCATGTGATAGGAGGGAAGGCAGGAAGGGATGTTTGGGTTAGAAGAGCATCAAGAGATTTAATAACCAAGTATAAATATGTGGGTTCTGTTTAGAACTTGGTTCAAAGAGACACTTGGGGGCAATCAGGGATGGGTAGGAAGGAATAAACCAATGTTGTTAAGATACCATAATGGCACATTCATTATGTTCTGATGAGGGTCCTTATTAGAAAGGGATAAACCATTTATAGGCTAAATGTGATGTTTGCAGTCTATTTTAAAAAAAACTCCTGCCGACAGGTGGTGGTGGCACATGCCTTTAATCCCAGCACTCAGGAGGCAGAGCCAGGTGGATCTCTGTGAGTTCGAGGCCAGCCTGGTCTACAGAGCGAGATCCAGGACAGACACCTAAACTACATAGAGAAATCCTGTCTTGAAAAACAAAACAAACAAACAAACAAAACCACCAAAAAACAAAAACAAAAAAACCAACCAACCAACCAAACAACTCCTGCCCTTGCCCAAGGGGTGGGCTGGGATAGAAAAGATTGGAAAAAATAAGTAATATTGTTAAAGCTCGGCAATCCAGGTGGTTTTTTTTTTTTTTTTGTTGTTGTTTTTTTGTTGTTGTTGTTTTGGCTGTCCTGGAACTCACTCTTTAAACCAGGCTGGTCTCAAACTCAAAGGATCCACCTGCCTCTGCCTCCCGAGTGCTGCAGGAGTTATATTCTTATCTCTACTTTTGGTGTATTTTTGAAGTTTTGAAAAACAAAAGCAAAGCAAAATAAAAACTTTCTTTGTAGAAAACCTGGCAAATGAAAAAGATGAAAACTACCTAGGACCCCTTTTCTGTCTTTTAAGACAGGCTCATGTAGCTCAGAATGGCCTTGAATTCACCATGTAGCAGACAACCTTGAATTTGAGCTTCCCATTACCTTCTAAGTATTGGGAGTACAGGCTTATGCTACTATACCCATTTCCAGAATTTTCATTTAATGGATCCATCACTGTTGAAAATCTGTTATCCTTCTTTTACTATTTTAAACAAACTTGAAATGAACATTATATACAGCTTTATTTGAATCTGATCGATTTCTTCAAGTAGAATCACAGTCCATCACTTTGAAGTTTAAAATATAGTACACAATTTCTCATGCTACTCAGATCTTTTATATTAAGTGCTTACTTAAAATTTCTCTTCTATACTGTCATGAGTTGCTCTTGAAGCTGTGTGTACTGCTATCCAAGACTATTTCAATTATGTGTGACTCCTCTGGTGAAATCATTTCCCCAGAAAAGAGCCCTATTAGAAACATAGGCTGGGATGCCAGGGTCCTGTGTGAGTGGGGTGAGGAGTGAGAGATGCCAAGGATCAGCATGCTGTGTGTAGTCTCTTGCAGGCTAGGGGAGGATGTAGAGTCTTGCTACTTCCCCCATACTGAGTAGTCAATCTTTTGTGACTCATCTGCATCCCTGCTTTGAGGCAACACCTAATGCCTCCAATTCCTGTGTTTTTTTTTTACATCCTGTAAGAATTAATCTGTTTTGTGCTTTCACTACAAGCAGCTTAGGTTTCGTGTTTTTAAACTGCCCTTTTAAGCCTAAACTTTTAATCATTTACCAACATTTTAGGATGGCTGTAGGAAGACATGAAAACCAACAGTTTCAGGTTGAAAACCATTTACATGTTTACTGGTCACATGTATGTGTGATCAGGAGGAATACAGCAGTGAGAGCCAATCTTGTCCTTTCCCTTTTTTTTTTTTTTTTAATTTACAGGATCTCACACAGCTCAGGCTGGTCCAACGTGGTAGCCGATGGTAACCTTGAGTTCTGGGCCCCAACACTCAGGTTCTCTTGCTTGCAATAAGAACGTTAGCCACTGAGCCATCTCTTCAATTCATTTTTTTTTTTTTTTTTTTTTTTAGGAGACAGGCTCCCATGTCTCAAAAAGGAGGGCCTCACTATGAAGCCGAGAATGACCTTCAATTCCTGTTCTTTTGTTTGCATCCTCAGTACTGGGATTATAGATGAGCAACATATCTGACTCATGAGATGCCGAGATAGAAACCCCGGGACTCAAACGTGGTAGGCGTGCTTGCTACTTCAATGTCAACTTGACACAAGGGAGCCTCAGTTGAGAAAATGCCCCCATAGACTGGACTTCAGGCAAGCCTGCAGGGCATTTTCTTAATGAGTGATTGATGGGGAGGAGTCAGTCCATTGTGGGTGGGGCCGATCTAGGCTGGTGGTCCTGGGATCTATAAGAAAGTAGGCTGAGCAAGCCATGGGGAGCAAGCCAGTGCATAACACCCCTCTGTGGCCTCTGCATTTATTCCTGCCCTGTTTGAGTTCATGTCCTGACTTCCTCTGATAATGTACAGTGATATGTGTTAATCAAATAAATCTTTTCCTCCCCAACTTGTTTCTGGTCACGGTGTTTCATCATAGCAATAGTAACCCTAACTAAGGCACTAGACAAACACTCATGCAGCTGAGGCACATGCCCTGCCCTTTACTGTATTGTCTACCATGTAATCCATTTTCACTTGTAAGGCTGCTTTCCATGTTAAGATTATTAATCCTTCTGTATACACCATTTTTTCCCTGAGAAATATTAATCACAGGACAAAAATAGAAAGACACTACTATCTTGCACCAAGCACACATACACACAGATTTTTGAGACAAAGTATCACCAACTATATGTAGTCCAGGTTTGCCTCCAACTTCCACAGCCTCCCCAATGCTGGGATTACAAATGTGTGCCATGCCGGGCGTTGGTGGCGCACGCCTTTAATCCCAGCACTCGGGAGGCAGAGCCAGGCGGATCTCTGTGAGTTCGAGGCCAGCCTGGGCTACCAAGTGAGTTCCAGGAAAGGCGCAAAGCTACACAGAGAAACCCTGTCTCGAAAAAACCAAAAAAAAAAAAAAAAAAAAAAAAACAAACAAAAACAAATGTGTGCCATGACTTCTGGCTTCAATTCTTGAGCTGTGTTGGCTCTTTAGGTTTCAAGGATCAAATAAATGAACATTATACAGAGGAAAACTAAGTGAAACAGAAAAACCTGCACAGATGCCATTATTGTGTTCCAATGGTTTGAATGCTGATGTTCCCCCAAAGCTCTCATGCTAAATCCTAACCCCAGAATACTGGGAGGGAGGGCCTTTGGGAGGTGATTAGGTTATGAGGGCAGAGCCCCAAGAATGGGATTAGTGTCCCCATAAAAGAAGCCCGAGGGAACTCGTTAGTTACTCAAACTACTGTAGGTTATAGTAAAAAACTCTTCAACAGGAAGAAGGCCCTTATTGGACACCAAATCTATCAGGTGCCTTAACTCTGCACTTTCCAATCTCCAGAACAAATTCCTGCCATTTATAAGCTACACAGGTTTCAGTATTTCATTATAGTGGCCCAAATGGAGTAAGACAGTTGTCAAGTTGAGGTTTTATTCGGGGAAAACAAGTCCTAAAGGACACACTAAAGCACTTATCTTCACGGACCGTCTGTCATGTCTACCGACGTTACAGCTCTCTTCTTCAGTACTCAATGTTCTTGTGTTGCCTGGATGAAGAGCAGGCTCTATCTATTCTGCCTTTGGCACTACAGGACTGGCAGCCCAGCTGTGGCAGCAGAAACTTCAGTGACAGTGTGACAGCTGGTACGCAGGCAAGCAAAAGGGCAACAGCTTCCTTTTCACCTTATCAGGGTGCAGTCATGAAGCTAGTGCAGTGTTTCTCCACCTCCCCAAAGCCGAGACCCTTGTTCCTCTTGTCGGGGTGACCCCTCCCAACCATAAATTTTCATTGCTACAATGTAAATATCTGATATGCAGGATATCAATGCGACCCCTGGGAAAGGGCTGTTTGACCTCCAAAGGTTGAGAAAATCTTCTAGAGAGAGATGGTGGCGATAGCTGCATATCACTGTGACTGTACCTAACGTCACTGAACTATACATACACCACCCCAAGACAGGGTTTCTATGTATAGTGCTGGCTGTCCTAGAACTCACTTTGTAGACCAGGCTGGCCTCGAACTCATAGAGATCCTCCTGAGTGTTGGGATTAAAGGTGCGTACCACCACTGCCTGACCACTTCTATTTTCATTTATATTTATATTTGTGTGTTGGCATGAAGGTACCCATGGAAGTCAGAAGAGGGTATCAATCCCAGGGCTGGAGTTACGGGCAGCTGCAAGCTATCCGATGCTATATATTGAACTTGGCACAGTTCAGAGAGCAGGAAGCACTCTTAGCAGCTGAGCCATATCTTCAGCCACAATGGATACTTTATAACTAATTACTAATTTCTGAAAAAAAATATGACACTTCATTCAGCTTTTATAGACACCAAGTCAAGATGAGGCTCATACCTAAGAAAGCTGGAGAAACTGGACTACTGTTTAGCAACAAGAATGTCATACCATTGAACAGAGGATGATTTACACAACTCAGTGCTTCCAAATGACGACCATAAATTCATGTGCAAAGTCCCTCAAAGCCCAAACAGCTCTATCACTACTATCAGCACACCACTGTCTTCAGGATCCAGGGACTTGAAAACCCTTCCAGCCAACTTTCAAGGAAGATGTTTAAGGAGAATTTTTTTTGTTTTGTTTTGTTTTGTTTTGGAGACAGGCTTTCCCTGTGTAGCTTTGGAGCCTTTCCTGTAACTCACTCTGTAGCCCAGGCTGGCCTCCAACTCATGGAGATCCGCCTGGCTCTGCCTCCCAAGTGCTGAGATTAAAGGTGTGCACCACCCCGCCCGGCTTAAGGAGAAATGTAAATGAATGCTGGTTGCCTCTTGCTCAGGAGAAGACAGGTCGGGTCAGTAAATTCTAGTTAACCAGAAGTCTAGATGAAATGACACAGTTCCTGTCAACAGCTGTGCTTCTCTGTTACCTCTGTGGAGAAATGTCTTCACCCCCTCTAATCGCTTCTGAACATATAACATTGAAAAGTTTAAGATATGAGCTTTTAAAAAAATTATTACAACAGCAGAAAATTAGTTTGCCATGCTTTAAGTTCAACATAGTACATTCTTAAGAGAAACACATCTTTATTCCATGAATGGAGCATTTCTAAAAAAATCACATAAAACAATCCAACTACCAGGACATTTAAATTTTTTTTCTCAGAAAACACAATTCCTGAATTTAAAAATTTAGCACTGTATCTGCAAAAACTCAGAGGTAACACATATTGCATTATGATAAGGTTTCTGCTTTGCTCTGGCAAAATCCTCTGAAGTCTCAATCCCCAGCATAACGTCTCCCAGATGTCTAAACTAGTTGCCATGCCAACTAAAGCTGCTTAAATTAAATGAGGGCCCGAAAAGGCACCTGCATCTCTCCAGGTCTGTTGCACATTAAATAAAGCTCTCTTGACAGGGCCTCAGAGGTGCCATTAACTTGAACAGCATCTATCTGATTATTGTTTGAGTAATTTAATGAGGGTCTCCACACAAGAGTAAAAACAGGGTGCTATTACCCTCTCTTGGTCCTTCTAAATGGGACAGCCTCTCTAACAGCTGGTGTACCTACTGGGTCAATGACTTTGCTATGCTCTTTTAAGTTATCATCAGGTGAAGATGACCTATAGAACCAGAGCTTGGGCTTCCAGGAGACTATTAGCAGATTAACCATTTCCTAGATAAAAACTTGTCATTAAAAATAAGACCATTAAAAACATACTACATGGTGTGCCAACCTCAGAGTGATTTCAACAGCCCTGCTATAAAATAAATTGCTGCTGATTGCAGCAATTAGTTAAGTAGCTCCATGAAATATGAATTTCAAAATGTACTGATTTGCTTCAGGAAAAGGAAAGATGCAAATGAACAATGACAAACAGGTTCGGGAGCAGCCGCTGCAGCTCTTAGGCTCAGGTGCTGAAGACAACACCAATATCTCTGTGCTGCTTTAAGGAGTTACTGCTTTTAAAAAGCTAACATTTCAAACTTCTTTACTGCTTTCTCAAATATTGACTACCAGAGGATGTTATTTAATAGACATACAAACTCATGCTAGAGGATTTATGTGATTTTCCCAAGGTCATATTTCCTGTCTGGATAAAGTCAAGACTATCTTATATTTCTTTCTTTTTTTTAAAAGGATTTATTTTTATTATTTTAAAATTATGTGTGCATGCAGGGTGGCAGGGGTGGTGGTGGTGGTATGAGCAGGTTCCTGTAGAAATTATAGACATCAGGTCCCCTTGGAGCTAGAGTTACAGGTGGTTGTGAGCCACCTGACCTGGTGCTGGGAATTAAATGCAAGTCCTCTGGAAGCAGTATATGCTCTTAACCAATGAGCCATTGCTTCAGGCCCCTATCTGAGATTTCTTGACTGTTAGTCCAGTGCTTTCTCCATACTTCATCAAGCTGCTTCCCACAGGAGTTTGTTTTATACACCTATAACCCCATGTTGTTAATCAGGCATTGCCACGGTATAAAAATATCGTAGTTTGCTTTCTACTGCTGTGAGAAAACACCACAACCAAAAGCAACTTTGGGAGCACCCGACATCCTATAGTTCATCATGCAGGGAAGTCAGGGCAGGAAATCACACCAGACACCTGGATGTGGGAAGTGATGCAGAGGCTCAGCCTGTTTTCTTATACACCCTGGACCACCAGCCCATGGGTGGCACCACCCAAAGGGTTGGGCCCTTCCACATCAACCATCAATAAAGAAAAATGCCCCCCACAGGCTGGCCTACAGGTCAATCTTAAGGAGGCATTTTCTCAACTAATGTTCCTTCTTCTCAGATGACCCTAGCCTGTGCCAGGTTGACAATAAAAACCAACCAGGACTGCAGACTACTTTGTAATATAGCACAGGTGAACTCCGTAACTTTTAGTTACAGGTTATGAGAAGAAAAGGAGGAAGTATTTTAGTCCTTTTTTTTTTTAAAATTGGAAAACTTGTATTTGCCTGTGTCAATTCACTTGTATCTAACTTTTAACTATTCCTATTTAGAGATATAATATACAGAGGCTGGGAGTGGTTAAGGTGTTTGACACAATATGCATTTAAATCTACTCTAATGGTGTTGAAGTCTGACCCTTTGCCTTCTCAGTGTTGAGCAGCAGTTGATAGGTTAAATGATGCCATCCTTCTGCCAGGAACTGAAAAAGGTTAAAAGTATCTCAAGATCTCATCCCTAATGAGATCTGGTGCCCTCTTCTGTATACATAATAAATAAATAAATAAATAAATAAATCTTAAAAAAAAAAAAAGTATCTCCAGAAACAGGTATGTTTCACTGTTTTGCCCACTTTTACCTCCTAAGTACCCACTGCCTCCAGACTTCTTCATTTGATCCTGTTAGTCAACTTACAGAATTCCGACAATTAGAGAAATATTTTCTCTCCATCTATGAGTCATATGTGGTTACCTAAATCACTTGTCTCTATTACTTTTGAAAGAAACTAGAGTGTGCCCCATTCCACGTACATATGTATGTACACACACACACACACACACACACACACACACACACACACACACACACGACAAGGTATTCCAGGGTAATTTTTGGGGACAGAGGGTTGGTTATTGGCCCTTGATAGGAAAACAGAAAAAAAATGATTATAAATTAATTATTAGAAATATAAAGGCAAACCTTTGATGAGAAGTCCAAGTTGAAAAAACTGCAAGTTTGGGAATCATTAGATATGATAAAATAAATGAGTAGGGTGAGAGATTTACCTTAGTTAAAAACCACTTGCTTAGACAGGGTTAAGGCCCTGGGATTCTATCCCCAGCAGTGGTAGGGGGAAGAGGAGGGTGGTTACCACTGTCACCTCTTTGGGTTGGGGATGTAGCTTAGTGTCACCAGGAGCTACTCAGGAAGACCTCAAGTCTAAGGCCTGCCTGTGCTAAATTGTGAATTCAAGTCTAGCCTGTACAACTCAGTGAGACACTGTCTCAAAATAAAAAGGGCTGGGGATGCAGCACAGTAGAAGAGTACATACAAGACCCTGGTTCAATCTCCAGGACCCAAACCAAACCAACCCAGCAGACAGCCAGAAGGAAAAGGAAAAAAGAAATATCAATCTTTACTTTCATTCAAATGAAAGGTCACATATAGGGCATTAATTTTCTTTTTGGCTACCATCTCATATTTCTCTGCAAAAAAATTTACATGTGATTTTTTTTTTTAAATCCTTTTATTGAAAAAAAATCTTGGCATGAAAATTATTGGGCTGGAGAGATGGCTCAGTGGTTAGGAGCATGTACTGCTCTTGTAGATGACTTGAATTCTGTTTCTGGAACTCAAATAAAGCAGCTCTCAATCACCTGTAACTCCAACTCTAGGGAATCAACCTGATGCCCGTGTCTTCTGACCTCCACAGGCAACAGCACCACAGCAACAGCACTCCTACTCAGACAAAGGGACGCACATGGTTAAGTAAAAATAAACCTTAAAAATCACCAGTAACGGGCCATAAACTCAACCCTGATGACAGAGCATTCTTTAGAATAGTACACACTCCTCTCTGTACTGTTCTCTCTTCCCCCCACCATCTTTCTCTCTCTGCATGGGCTCCTTCCCCAGGCCTGGTTCTCTTGTCGTCCCCCCGACAAGCTCTGATACTGGGTAAGGAAAAAAAAAAAAAAAAGAACAGTACACACTTGTGTGTCAGTGGCTGAGCTGTTAGTGCACACTGACCAAGCATAAATAGCACTTCCTGCCAGATTCCTACAAGGGCTGCTCAGGACAGAATTAGGGGGAAAAGGCAGGGTCAAGAAACCTTCCAGGGATCAAGGAAACAAGGTGGGACAGAAGGAAGGAGAGAGAAGAGGGTTGTCAGAAGGAAAACAGGTTTGTGTAATTTATGAGAGATTAGAAACCTAATCTAGAGCCTGGCAGCCAACATTAAACACCTCAATGTTGAGCCTTTCCTGACCTCACACTCCAATGAAAACAGATCTGAACTATGATCAATATTTATTTAACCCATCTCTAGGATACTACATCTACTTTCGAAAGTGATTTAAGAACGCAGGAATAATCAGCTTCATGCCAGAAATCCTGTCTGCCCCAACTGTCAAGAGATAATTCTGCAGAGAAAAAGCGACATAATAATCACTACAGAAACAAACGCTGACATCAAACTCTGACCTTCTATTAAGGAGTAAGATGACTGAGTATGTTTCTGTTTTTAGGAAATCATGATTACTCAAGCAGTCTCAGAGGCTGCAGGACCGATGCCAAGAGCATCTTTGTTTAACCATCATCATTAACATCAATAAATACTGACTGGGTACCAAGTGGGTGTAGAGAGCATGCTAGCTCAATGACGGGACAGAGAAAAAAGACAGAAGAATGCAAAGCAAACAGTCAAGGGATTGGAGGCTGGCACTGATAGAAAAACGAAGCAGCAAGGACAACAAAGAAAGGATTTTTAAGTACATGGACACAGATGTTTGACCAAAAGGGAAAAGCAGTGGCTCTATACTTTGTTACGCACCTAGCTTTATTTTACTTTGTCTGTTTCCACCAACTCCACGAAGTCAGTCAGTGCCTTTGTCACAATTATCACATAAAGAATCAGGAGGTTTAGAGGGTGAACAAAGGAGTCAAAGGTCACACCTAGCTTGAAGCAGACCTCTAGCGCTAGATTCCAGCCCTTGGTCTTGACTATACCCTGTCTGTTAAAAGATGAAGCCAACCCCAGAAATTAAAAACCACATGACAAGCTAAAAACAAAATAATTATACCTCAGACGGGAAAAGGCCTGCAAACTGATCTTTGAAAACGAGAAGCTGAACCGATTTAGCTGGTGGGAAGGTCAGGTGTGATGAATAACCAAAAAGATCAGGGTTACAACCTTGACTGCCATTTACCAGCTTGGTAACATCAGATGTGTTATGTAACTTTTCACATTTTTATGCTTACAAAATAGGTACCAGGATGTTCTTGCCAGGCTCTGGGCATCTCAGTTTAGAATCACACTGAGTCCGGCACAAAGGGGAAAGGAATGAGGTCGCAGTCGTCATCATCATCATCATCATCATCATCATCATCATCATCATCGTTCTAGGGAGGAGGGTGAAGAGTTTGGTGAACATCAGTGCCAGCACTTGGACGGCAGAACACCAGATGTTCTACATAATTCATTCCCTCCCTGCGAGGAAGAGCGCGATCTTCATCACCATTGAGAAGAACATCAAGGTCAACCTTCTCAAGGTTAGCAAACTGGGCAGGGGAATTGGAATTTGGACTCAGGACTGCTTGAAATAAAATGTCCGACTGTGTTCTTACCCTTCCATCAGTCTCTCCTCCTACCAGGTGTGTGGGGGTGCAGCAGGGGAAGACTCCAGGCGAAACGACACAATGCCGGTAAAAAGGACACCGACAGCTACCCAACAAGTTCTTTCAAACCCGCGTAATCTCACAGGCAAGACCAGGCAACCTCAAAAGAGCATCCCTGCTGAAGGGGGAGGAAAACTATTCACTCTTAAGAAAGAGAGGTATTGCCGGGCGGTGGTGGCGCACGCCTTTAATCCCAGCACTCGGGAGGCAGAGCCAGGCGGATCTCTGTGAGTTCGAGGCCAGCCTGGACTACCAAGTGAGTTCCAGGAAAGGCGCAAAGCTACACAGAGAAACCCTGTCTCGAAAAACCAAAAAAAAAAAAAAAGAAAGAAAGAGAGGTATCACTTTGTATCCCAGGCTGGCCTGGAACTCACTGTGTAGCCCAGGGTAGCCCTTTGCCTTAGCCTTCCAAGTGCTGAGATTATAAATGTGCCCACTCCTAGCTATTCACATTATCCTTTTAACTTTCTGGTCTTACATCTTTTTTTATTTAATTTTTATGTGTATGGGTGTTTTGCCCACATGTATTGTCTGCATATCATGTGCATGCATGGTGCCCAAGGAAGCCAGAAGAGGGTGTCAAATCCCCTGGGACAGGCATTACATATGGCTGTGAGCCACTATGGAGGTGGTGGGAATTGAACCCAGGTCCTCTGGAAGAGCAGCAGGTGTTCTTAACCACTGGGATGGCTCATATCTCTAGCTCCTGCTCTTCATGTATTAATACAATCTCATGTGAGTTTTTCTGGTACTGGAAAACATTATGTCCACTATAGGTACATTTCTTTAGAGTTCAGTCACATATAGACAAAAGCTCTTGTGCCAGAAAAAAGTTTTCTACAGGGTATGTCACTTTAACAAGTAGGTCTACATAGCTGGTTTCATACAAACTGAAAACTCAAAAGGAGGTCAATTCCAAGAGTCAGTCTGTGAAAACCGAGGGAACTTCCTGTGTGGGTTCCTGGCACTGGAAAAGAGTTCTGCAGTCCTGGGCTTACAGTGGGAACAAGTAGCTACAGATCAGCACCTTGCAAGTGAGCATTGCACACACCCAAAACCAAACCCAGGGCTGGAAAGTGGTGCAGTGGGCAAAGGCACCTGCTGCCAGGCCAGACCAACCAATTCCTGCAAGTGCACTTTGGCCTCTGTGTGAGTACCCTCCCTCATAAATAGATAAAGGTAGTAACAAAAGCTGGCCTTGAACTTAGTTTGTAGTCCAGGCAAGGCTTGCAGTTTCCAACTCAGCCTCCTTAGTACCTTTTACCCCAGGTCCAGTACAACCTAATCCTATTTTCTACCATCTGGTTTTCCTGCCTCCTCTAAGTAAGCATCAGTAAGAGGAAAGAGTTCTAATTAGACATGTAACATTAAACCTACAGCCAATTATGTGATCCAGGGATATTAATATTTAACAACATGCATAGAGCAAAGCATTAGAACCAGCAGCAGAGAAATAAAGAGCACGCTGATAAAATACAGACTTGTGCTAGTGTTAGGTCTATTAAGTTTCCTGAGGTACTGCTCTCAAATCGAGTTGATAGCAGGAGACACAGCTGGTCTGTGAAGTAGCTAAGCACCCCACTGATTCCCCACATCCTCCAATTAAGGTGAGTCTGATGTATTTATAGTGGCTTCTGAAACCTCTAGGTCCCCATGTAACACATGCATCCTGGTATCTAGCAACCTTAAAAAAACAGAAATGGAGTCACAACTGTGGGATATGACAGGAAAGATCAAATACACACAGTCCCACGAGTTTCCTTAAACCCTCACACCTGAATTAAGTTCGGCAGGCAGCTCACAATCAAAGGTTAAGCAGAAGGCTAAGCAGTTTGGGAGATGATAATAGGGTTCTCAGGCTTTTCACAGGCTCCAATTAGGTGTGCCTTTGTAGATTTGATCCTCTGAAGTTGAGAACCTGTACCAGCTGGCAAGTTTTAGAGATCTATTTATATTTTAATAGAGGGTGAAAAGACTGGAGTGGAGCCCCCTCCCTATCCCCCGGCCCGTTTCCCCCCCCCCCCCCCATTTCACCTGGAACAGAGGTGCTTCAAAGAGCTGGTGTGAAAAAGTTGTTCCAACTATAGTGACTCTCTTAAAAGGAGAGAAGGGAAAAAAATCTGAGTGAGAACTTTTAAACAGGTTCTTTTGAAACTAACCCTAGGATTTTGTAATGGACTAAAGCCTGGGGGATCTCCTGTGGACAGGAAGGTCCTAAAGGAGATGTGACAGCTGTTACAGGAAGGAGGTTCTTGAGATTTCAGGCTCAAGGAGCAATTTATGCCATACATTTCTACTTAGTAAGAAAGGTTTGGTAGAGGTAATGGAGAGGAGGAAAGGTGCACTGGGGGTGCACTGGTCTGGACGGAGGTTTAGGAGTGCTACTGAGTTGAGTATTAACCCTATCTTCAAGGTTAAAGAACACAAGGTACTAAATAAGTTCAACCCAAATTAAAAGCTAACACCTTTAAAATTTTCTTTTAAAGAAATGTTTATTTTTACATGTGTGGGTGTTTTGCCTGAATGTATGTGGGTGCACATGAATGCTTGGTGCCCACAGACACCCAAAGAGAGCGTTGGATCCCCTGGGACTGGCATTACAGAATCAAACCCGGATCCTCTAGAAGAGCAGCAATGCTCTTAAGGCTGAGCCATCTCCCCAGCCCAACTAAACAAATCTTGCTTTCACAAAATTCTACTCTATGGCTGGAGAGATGGCTCAGCAGTTAAGAGCACTAGCTCTTCCAGAGGACTCAGGTTTAATTCCCAGCACCACATGAAAGCTCACAACTGTCTGTAACTCCAGTTCCAGGGGCTCCAACACTCTCACAAATATACACGCAGGCAAAACATCAATACACAGAAAATCAAATAAGTCATTAAAATAGATCTCCTCCAAGGACTGGAAAAATGGCTCAGTGCTTACTGTTCTCACAGAGGAACTGAGCTCATTTCAAGCACTCCTATCGGGCAGCTCACAACCACCTGTAACTTCCACTCCAGGGTATCCAATACCCTTGTGGGCCTCCAAGGGCATCTGCACTTACATGAACATACCCCCCCCCACACATATACACATAATTAAAAAAATAAAACTCAGGGGCTGGAAAGATAGCTCAGAGATCAAGAGCAATTACTATGATTCCAGAAGAGTTTGGTTCTCAACACCTATGTTGGGCTTCTAGGGGTCAGTGGCCTATTCTGGCCTCCATGAACCACACAGACTCATACACAGAAAAAAAAATAATAAAAAAAATTACAAAAAGATAAAAACTTTCCCTACCACATCCAGAGTAGGCTTGTTAATCGTAGACTTTTGTGAAAGTCCACCTGGGCACCCATGAACTCAGCAGCTGCCTGCACAAAGACCTGAATAAGATCAAGCCAGTCAACTTTCCTGTATAGTGGAAGAGCTATTTACAATTGATGGCTTCTTTGAGAGAGTCAGTTTTCTTTAAGGGTGTGGCCTCTGGCAGGCACACTATAATCCAACGGGTGGCCCCAAGTCCATTATATACGGGCAGCACAAATTGAACCCATGAGTCATTAAAAAACAAAACACTAGAGGACACAACGTTGTGAAGGACTAGGAAATGGGGGAATGGTGTAACTGGGAGGAGTGGACTATAAATATGACCAGAATGCAAACATATTTTTTAAAAAGGAAGTCCACCTGTTTATGTTAGTGCCATCAGACACTTGTGGGCTGAACACACCTTGCTACTTTCTTACGGTCTCACTGAGGTCTGTCTGTGACCTTCCCTGACTACTCTTCTGGCACTCACTGCCATACACTGCTCCAAATGCTGGGGTTACAGGCATGCTCTGACACCCAGCTTTTGTTCCCATTTTATATGTTATTAAACCCAGACATCTACTATCAAGTGCTAGAACTAAAGAGGGAAGGCAGAAAGAAAGGAGGAGGGGACTTAAGAGACTGCCATTAATTAAGTTCTAATACCAAGAACATCTACTGGAAAAGCCACCAAGCTGTGGTATTTACAAGAAAGGGAGACATCTGGCTGGAAAAGTTTAATAGCAGAATACTCTGGCTAGGCATGGTAGTGCGTGTATTTGGGAGGTAGAAGCAGGAGGATTGCCATGAATTTGAGGCAAGCCTGGGCTACACAGCAAGATCTTGTCTTTAAAAAAAGGTTAAGAAAGAAAAAAAGAATATTCTAGAAATAGGGGATGAAGGTCCATTTTTCATAGTCCCATCTCAGAATAAAGAGAACAAAATAAAACTGATCCAGGGCTGTGGGGCGGGGGAGGTGGGTGGGGAGGAGGGTATGGCAAAGTGCTTGTTGTGCAAGCACACAGACCCAAGTTTAATCCTAAGTAGCCACAGAAAAGCTGGGCATAGTGGCATGTCTGTAGTATCAGTGCTAGAGAGGAAGAGACAGGAGACTCCCTGGGACTTGTTGGTTAGTCAGTCTAGCTCAGTCAGTGAGTTCCAGATTCAGTGAGACCTGGTCTCTAAACAGACACCCTCCCCCCCACTCCTTTAATCCCAGCACTCAGGTGATAGAGGCAAGAGGCCTGTGAGTCCAAGGCCAGCCTGGTCTACAAAGCAAGTTCCAAGACAGCCAGGGCTACACAGAGAAACCCTGTCAAAAAAAACAAAACAAAACAAAAAACTAGGTGGAGAGCAACTGAGGAAAACAGCTGATGTTGACTCCTGGCTTCCACATGTACCAATACACATAGTGAGTCAAAGCCAAGGAAAACCAAAAGAAACAATTTATTATAACACTCAGAGAATGAGAAGTATTTGAGTTCATAAACTATTAGAAATGCTTCCTCTATACTGCTAACACGCTACACAAATATGTCCAAATAAAATATGGCTAAGCAAGCATTTTAACAGGGCTAGCCACTGAAGCAGTTCAAGTTGAGCACAAGAGAAAAGCTGTGATAGTTACATAAAAATTACCTAGCTAGGCATGGTGGTGCACGCCTTTAATCCCAGCATCTGGAACGCAGCAGCAGGTGGATCTCTGAGTCTGAGGCCAGTATGGCTACACAGTGAGGCCCTGTCTTTAAAAATTAAAAATACTTGCTGGGTTAAAACACTCATTATCGGGCTGGAGAGATGGCTCAGTGGTTAAGAGCACTGACTGCTCTTTGAGAGGTCCTGAGTTCAATTCCCAGCAACCACATGGTGGCTCACAACCATCTATAATGAGCTCTGGTGCCCTCTCTGGCCTGTAGGGATACATGCAGGCAGAACACTGTATACATAATAAATAAATCTTTAAAAAAAAAAAACAACAAACACTCATTATCTAGAGTTCAAATGGAGAGCAGGCTGGCTTTCCTACTCACCTGAAGAATAGAATGTTCTCTACATGCAATGAGCTATTGATGGTATATACTTTCATAGAACACAATCAGTGCCTTTAACTGATCTAACTGGATTAGAAAATGGAGAACCCATTCTATCAAACTATTTCCTGTAGAATGAATGTGAAGAGAAAGCTCCGAAAAGCTAAAGCTAACCTTAATCCCAATCACTTTTTACTGATACTTTTTTTGTTTGTTTTTTCAAGACAGGATTTCTCTGTGTAGTTCTGGCTGTCCTGGAACTCAACCTGTAGACCAGGCTGGCCTGCCTCTTCCTCCCCAGGCTGGGATTAAAGGCATTGGTCATTACTGTCCAGGTTTTTTTTTTTAATGATTTTAAATAATGGAAACATCAATCTGTTTCCAATTTATACTGAATAGCAACCAACACTAAGCCAGACTAGAAAAAAGAAATCTTGTAATATTAAATATTAAGTAGGCTCCACACTTGGAGAGTTCTATAATTATTTTTTTCTTTCTTTTAAAAGAATCTTCATCTTAAGCCAGGTACAACAGTTAGGTGTGCATTCCCAGAACTGAGGCTGAGGCAGGAAAACCTCCAAATCTGAGACCAGATTGAGATACAAAATGAAATTCTGCCTCAAAAAAAAAAGTCTCTCTCATTGGTGATATATGATATATTATTATTATTATTATTATTACATGTAGACCAAACTGGCCTCAAACTCATACAGATCTACCTGCCTGCCTCTGGCTCCCAGGTGCTAGGATTGAACCTGGTCTTCATTTCTAGATTGATCAAGAATATGAGTGTGTGTCTGTGTGTGCAAGTATACATTTTGTCTATAGAGGTCAGAGGACAACTCTGTGGAGTCAGTTCTCTCATTCCACTCTGGGGGCCTAGGGATCAAACTGAAGTTGTCAGGCCTGACTCAAGCACCTTTAAAACGTCTTCATCTTGATGTGATACATGCTGGAACAAATATGACAGTCAAGGGACTTTTCCACAGGGCACAGTAAACTCTTGATTTGCATACTATAGTGTATTAAACCCTCCAGCCAGATTCTCTTATACATGAATGCCAGTTAAAACATGCTCTAATCCATTTCAAATATGAATTTTAAACTCCTGCCATTCCTAGTTGAAAGAAAATTCCAATCATAAATACATAAGACTTAATGAATTCTCTTCCTTTACTTTTCCCTCCTTTTTAAATCAAGTCCACAGAGAGGGAAATTTCAACCTAGATTTCATCTGAAATGAAAATGAAAGCATTAACTATATGGGCATAGGCTCTGGTGTGGATACTGTCGATTTCAAATAATGCTTTCTAAGAAAAACAGCAATGTGCCAATGTAAGCAAGCTATGTTCTCTTTTAACAAATGGTCAGTCCTAAATCTCATCATCCCTGCAACAAAAAGTATGGTGCTTTTGCAAGCAGAGAAAAATCGGTGTGTGCTTCAATTATTACCACTGACCTTTTCTGAGGCATACCCGTGCTTCTCTACAGAAATCAATGGGATAAAAGGTCATCCTGTTCAATTATTTGAATGGCATTGCTTTCCCTGGCAAAGGCAAATTCCTTTCCCTTTTAAAGCAAACGAATTTATTGTATAGAATGTCAAAAATTAAAACTACCTCAATTTCAATTTAAAATTGACTTAAAAATCAAGGGGGCTGGAGAGATGGCTCATTGGTTAAGAACACATAGTGCTCTTGTATTGAACACAAAGACAGTTCCCAGCACCCACAACAGGTGGCTCACTACTGCCTGTAACTCCAGCTCCAAAGGGATGGGACACCTCTGACCTCATGTAGACAGGTAGATAGACAGACAGACAGAGACACACACACACACCCCCTTAAAAATAAATAATTAAAAAAACTGACTAAAAATCAACTGTATCACCAGAAAAACAGCAAACAAGGTGGAAAGCTGTCACTCTTGTTTGTTATTGTCCAGAAAGCTGTCGACTGAGTCTCTGTCACTGAAACTATAATTATATACATAATAAGACAAGAGGGCTGGGATATGCCTGCCCAAGTAATAAAGTGCTTGCTTAGCTTGCACAAAGCCCTGGATTCAGTCTCTAGCACTGTATAAAATTGGATGTGGTAGTGCATACCTGTAATCTCATCATTTGGGAGGTGGAAGTAAAGGATCAGGATTTTGAGGCTAGCCTGGGATACAAAAGACCCTGTCTCAAAAACAAATAAAAAACAAAAGAAGAGTGTCCCAGAAAAAAGGGTGTTATTTCAAATCTCAGCCTTTACAAAGTGCATTGGGGAAGACAAGCCAGCTCTGTGCCTGTCATATGTGGATGGTAGAGCCTGATGATCCCCAACAGCGACCATCAAAAACACATACATTCATAAACCCCAGCTGGAGGCCAGCCTGGGTTATACAGTAAGTTCCAGGACAACCTTGGCTGGCCTGGGTTATAGAATAAGTTCCAGGACAACCTTGGCTAGTTGAGACCCTGATTCAAAAAAAAAAAGTCAATCAAGTATTCAAAAGAAGCCACAGAAGCCACAAAGACTAGAATAGTTTCCTTAAAAAAAAGAAGAAAGAAAGAAAAAGAAAGACTGTAACAATTTAAGAACTGTAGCTGTAGCTAGGCAGAATGTCTAGCTTACAAGAAGCCTTAGGTTTGATCCCAGCACTGCAGTGGGAGGACATGGCTGTATGGCAGCAGCTGAGAGGTGGGGGCCGCAGGACTAGAAACTCAAGGCCATCCTCAGCTACACAGCATACCTGAAAATAGCCTGAGCTACACAGATGTCTCAAAATGGAACCATCCAAAACAGGTGTCTTTTTTTTTTTTTTAAAGTAAGCTTCTACCTACACTGAGAACACTTTATTGCCCCACAGTTTTCATTTACAAAAAGTCAAATCTTCAATGATCTCTTAATACACTCAGAGTAAACATCAGTCCAAGAAGTTGCAAAATACATGGATATTCCCCCCCAATACAACAAGTGTGAGGGAGGCAAGCAGAGGGAATAGTTTAGTAACCTGGGACCCTGTTTGGTTTTGGTCATTATATGCTTCCTCCCTCTTCTAATCAGAACTCCTTTATCTGCACATGCTATGCCCATCACCCCCCTCTCCAAACAATGCACCCAGTAACATCAGACTCTCAGACCCCCGCCTGAACTGGGCTAAATGTACACCTCTCTGAACAGTTGTGTAAGTATCTCCACCCTGACAACAATCAAGTTTAGACAACTTCTACTCAAATGTATTTTCAATATATCTGGGTAGGAAGAATGGAAAGGCTGATCTGGCCTAAACTGGTTTTGAGTGCATGCTGAGTAAGGCAAACTGTGTACCTAATCTGAGTCAAAACAGAGAACCACCCAAATAACACTTTTTAGTAACCACACTCTCCTTATAGACACCAGGAGAAGGGGCCATTGGCCCATGAGAACTCTCCTGTATGTAGCCTACTGTGGATCTTAACAGCGTAACCCTCTCTAATCTGTACTATCGCCGTGTTCCAAGTACAGTTATCTTGCCCTGTTTGCACATCTGTGCAAGCCCAGACCACAGCTAACAAGTATAAACTCATTCTCCAAAAGCCATCAAGACCTCAAATTAGTCTGAGCAGACAACAGGTCTGAGAAATCTACTTCTGTGTCCAGATAGTTTAGTTTAAAATGTCATTCTGCCCAAGAGAACTTGAGAACATTTACTCCAGTCTAAATTATTATGAAACTGTATACTAATCTCTAGCCAAACAAAGACTGAGCATTCATGAAAGCTTGCTTTTGCCACTCCAACTGGAACATCTTACCACAACCATTAGCTACTTTATTTCTTTCTTTTTAACTAAAAATTTAAAACCCTGTCTCGAAAAGCCAAAAAAAAAAAAAAAATTAATGTACATGAATGTTTTCTTGCCTGCATGTAAGTCTGTGTACTACACATGTGCCTGGTGCCCAGGAAAGCCAGAAGAGGACACTGGATCCTCTCTGCAATTACAGCCAGTGCTTTTACCCACTGAGCCATCTCTCCAGCCCCTAGTTTCTTCATCTTAAAATGAAGATAGAAGTAAAGTATTTAGGACACGTTAAATTTCTTTCTAAAGTTTGTATGCACAGAAATTAAAGTCACACACTTAACAGCTGTTTGGCTGAATGACTAAACAAGGCCCACCAGACACAGACAAAATGATCACTGATTGGGAATCTGGCTATTGCCTGGCTGTTCTGTTCTAGTCTTCTGGGCATTGTCTCTACTTCCGTGGTAAAGGGCCATGCCTGGTGACACTATGTAACTGAAAGCTTTTGCTTTAAATCATCAAGTGCTTTTCAAGTAATCCAGCTTGTAAAATTAAAATGGAAACAGTCAAAATCAGATCTCCAGTGTCCTCATTATACCTTGTTTCTGGAGACATCGTGTAGCTCAGGCTACCACTGAACCCCTGGTCCTCTGCCTCCCAGTACTGGAATTACAGGCATGTATTATCACCCCCAGTCTCTGTTTTTAAATCATCACAATACTTTCAAACCTGTACCATAATCATTATCTATATGGCTGGATTTTATACTAGATTATAAAATCTGTAGGGCAGAGACTCTTTTACTTTATCATTTAAAAACGTTTATTTTGTACCTATTATGTCAGGCATTGTTTCAAGTGACAGGAACACAGTGCTGAAAAAAGACAAATTCCTGCAAATAAGATTAATAATACTTATGCTCATGGAACATATCAACAAGAAATTTTTTTTTTTCCTTGCTTTTTCGAGACAGGTTTTCTTCGTGAAACAGCCCTGGCTGTCCTGGAACTCGCTCTGTAGATCAGGCTGGCCTCAAACTCAGGGATCCACCTGCCTCTGCCTCCTGAGTGCTGGGATTAAAGGCATGCAGCACCACCACTGCCTGGCTAACAAGAAATTCTTAATGTGTCTCTTTAAAAGTCTCAGGGCAGGTTTCTGGTCCGTGCCACACAGCTGTTGTGTAAGAGCGTGATTACCTATGCATTTCATTTGCTGGTTCTTCTCTGTACTGGCTCCTAGACTTTCCAAAGGCTACAAGGTTTTAATGGGCTGGAATCACTACCACTAGACACTCCTGTAATACCAAGTCTACCGTCCAAAAGCTGCTCATGGTGGCACACACCTGTAATCAGAAGGCCGAGGCACCAGGATTTGGAATTCAATCTCAGCCTAAGCACAGTGAAATCCTGTCTCAAAAAAACAGACACAACTAAGCAAAGAAAACCATGCAAATCTAACAACCAAAGAAGGACACTTCTGAGAGTGTAATAACTAACATTAATAACTAGACCAGGAGATGAAGGTAAAATCCAAGACTAGTTACAAATGAGGATGTATGGTCACTCCATTAGACCTCTCATTTCCACCAAGTGCTTCTTAGCACAGAAGACTTGCATCATACATACTTTTTACCACAAAACACTAAGAATCTCAAGCTAAAAATACGCCTTTTCCAAAACAAATTAGTAGTTATTTCTAATCTAGTAATCATCTGGTACTACGTAAGAGGCCTGTTTATGTGTACTGCACAGAGTGCAGAATCCTGACTGAAGGAAATACTGTTTCCCAGTCAAACAATTAGAATGGTTTCTCTGGGGCTGGAGAGATGGCTCAGAGGTTAAGAGCACTGACTGCTCTTCCAGAGGTCCTGAGTTCAATTCCCAGCAACCACGTGGTGGCTCACAACAATATGTAATGAGATCTGGTGCCCTCTTCTGGCCTGCAGTCACATATGCTGTATACATAATAAATAAATAAATCTTTAAAAAAAAAAAAAAAGAATGGTTTCTCTGAGTTTAACTTCAGTAGCCAAATGTAATTAAGTTGCAAACAGTTTTCATACAGTTTTCTAACAGAAACTCAGAGTACAAATTGAAAAATGTAATCCATTCAAAGCTAATTCACTAATTTAGAAAAATATACACAATCTTTAAGAAAGTCAAATAAGCCGGGCAGTAGTGGCGCATGCCTTTAATCCCAGCACTCTGGAGGCAGAGCCAGAAGGATCTTTGTGAGTTCGAGGCCAGTCTGGTCTACAGAGCGAGATCCAGGAAAGGCACAAAGCTACACAGAGAAACCCTGTCTCGAAACCACCCACTCTCCCCCGCCAAAAAAAAAAAAAAGAGGCTCACCAATTTGAGGCCAGCCTGGGCTACATAGTAAGAACCCATCTCAAAGAAGTAATCAAATAATAATAATAATAATAATAATAAAAACATCTTTAGGGGCTGGGGATTTAGCTCAGTGGTAGAGCGCAAGGCCCTGGGTTCGGTCCTCAGCTGGGGGGGGGGGGGGCGGGGAGCGGGCTGGCTGGGCAGTGGTGGTGCATCCTTTAATTCCAGCATTCGGGAGGCAGAGGTAGGTAGATCTCTGTGAGTCTGAGGTGAGCCTGGTCTATAGAATGAGTTTCAGGACAGGTTCCAAAGGTATAGAGAGAAACCCTGTTCAAAAAAACCAACAAGACAAAACAACAACATCAAATCTGAGGCTGGCAAGACAGTCCTTGGTAAAGGCACTTGATGCCAAGCCTGACAACCCGAGTTTGACCCCTGGGACCCACGTGGTAGGAGAGAACTGATGCCTGCCTGCAAGTTGTTTCTAACCTCCACGTGTGCACTATAGCATGCGTGTACTCATACCCACTCTCTCTCTCTCTCACACACACACACACACACACACACAAATGTAAATAAAGTAACACTGGAAGGTATACCAGGTCTTGGTGGGACTTCCTACTCCTTCTGCACTGACTTCTACAGGCAGGTATGGAAACAATTATAATCTATATACTGGCCAACTTTAGTTGCTGGATAATCTCAGAATCATACTATTTAAAAATATAAGCAGCTGGGCAGTGGTGGCGCATGCCTTTAATCCCAGCACTCGGGAGGCAGAGTCAGGCGGATCTCTGTAAGTTCGAGGCCAGCCTGGACTACAGAGGGAGTTCCAGGAAAAGGCACAAAGCTACACAGAGAAACCCTGTCTTGAAAAACCAAAACCAAAACCAAACAAAACAACCCAATATATATATAAGCAAATTTCCTATAAGACATCAATATAATCATGTTTATTAGTTTCAGTTTCTCTGGGGAAACAGATAACTAACTGTACTAAGTTATATACTGATCCTGTACACCTGATTACACCAAAATGCTCAGAAAACTCAGATTTTCTAGAACAATATTAACTATTCAACTAGGGCTTTGAGGGGAACCAGTGGGAGATTTGAGACAGGGTCTCATATAACGAAGGCTGGCTTTAAACTCCTGATCCTCCACCTTACCCCTCCCAACTGCTAGGATTATAGGAATTTGCTACCAGGGCCAGCTTTCAATTAAATTCAAATCATCTTTTAGTTTTAAAAGTTTATTTTTAGGGCTGGAGAGATGGTTCAGTGGTTAAGAGCACCGACTGCTCTTCCAGAGGTCCTGAGTTCAGTTCCCAGCACCCACATGGTGGCTCACAACCATCTGTAATGAGATCTGGTGCCCTCTTCTGGCCTGCAGGGACACATGCAGGCAGAATACTGTATACATAATAAATAAATAAATCTTAAAAAAAAAAAAAAAAAAAAAAAAAAAAAAAAAAGTTTATTTTTAATATTTTTCATTACATGTCTGTATGTGTGTCTGAGTGTAAACAGGTGCCTCTGGAGGCCAGAGGGGTAGGATCTCTCTGGAGACACAGGTAGTTGTGGGTCACTCAATATACATACTGGGTTCTTAACTCAGGCCCTCTGAAAGACCAGTAAGTGCTTTTAACAGCTGAGCCATCTCTCCAGCCCCCTACCTTCTGGTTTACAAATGCTTGTATATTAAAACTGAATTACATAACATAGCATCACAACTTTTCTTATCTTAGAAAAAGTGTAACTATATAGTAAATGTATGTACAATGGAAGATTACTTCTTTCCCCTTACAACTTAGGCAATACATATGTGAGCATATACAGAGGTGAGGGCAATATGCAGGAGGGAAAGAAACAAGACAGAGAGACTGACTGACTCTAAGTATGGATTAAATATCCAACAAACAAACAAATTCATTATGGGTAACAAATATATTTAGAACTTGTCGAAAACAAGTCTCAAGTAGGCTTCAAAAACAGTTTCTAACAGCACTATGCCATGACCATATACAATGTGCTCCTTCGGTATCTTCATGAGCTTGTTTCTAGGCCCCTCATCAGATATCAAAACCCCTCAAATACACAGATCCTCCCATGCATGGGATACTGAAACCAGGTCTTTGTGCATGCTAGACAAATGTTTTAAGCATTGGTCTATATTGCCAGCTCCTCTCATTACTTTAAGACATTTCTAGATGACTTATACCTAATATAACATATACATTGTATAAAGAGTTGTTACATTATTAAGAAAAAATAATAAGGAATTTGTGCACACTCATTACAGATGAAATTTTTTCATGAATATTTCCATCTAAGAATAGTTGAATTTTAGTTATGGAACACACAAACAGAAGAGGGCTAAGTATATTTAAAAGCCAAAATATTATTCACTCTAAAATCCACAAAGACATAGCAACCTTCTGAAAGAGAAAAACAACCCACTATCTAAAACTACGTGTAATAGTATGTGTGCATATTTCTGATACCATAGAGGGGCTCTGACACAGGCAAATAATATATCCAATTCCTATGGTAACTTGAGACCCTATTAATCTTTAATATATCTGTGTTTTAGGTAATAAGTTTTCTTGTTACCTAACTGAAGAGAATCTAGAGGCTTTTTTTGCTTTGGCACTAACAAATTCATCTGCATTACAGAAAAACAAAAGCAGACAACCCATTTTAGGATACTGAAGAATGAGCAAAGGCAGAGTACACATGGAACCAAGCCATTTCCTTCCCTTTCATCTCTCAGCTATCTACTGCTGTCCAAGCTAACTACGCCTTCCTGAACAATCTTTACAACTGTATGGCAGTCACAGGTATAATCCTTTTCATAGTGAAAGCATCCAGTTTTCACAAATAACACCTCACAGATTAAGTAGCTTTTTTCTTTTCATGATTCTACATATAAGCAAAAATTAGAAGACAGGAAACATAAGAATATTGAGGTTTAGAGTTGAAAGATTTTACCATTACTTTAAGAGCAATATGTCAATTTTAAAAGGAAGTTACAAGGTGATATGAAGCAAAAAAAAAAAAGTAAATGTTTAAGCAAACCATATACTAGAAGATTCCATGAGTATTTTATGACAAAGGTTTTATTTGAACACTCATGATGAATCATAAACATGTACTAGTTAATTAATAAAATGGACTGAAATTGACTACTAACACTACTAAGTCAGCTATACCATGAATGGTTTTAAAATCTAACTATCCTAACTTTTCTTTTGAAAATTCATGAAATCATGATGAACCAAGGTTTTCTCAGGAACAATTAAATGATGGTCCATAATAAGTCCATAATAAGTGACAGAGAATACCTCCCTGGTAGAATATTCCATCTCATTACATTTACTTATTTATTTATTATGTGTCTATGAGTGTGTTTGTGAGGGGTGTGCATGTGTGGAGATCAGAAAACAACTTGTGGGGGTTGGCTTTCTCTTCCCACCATATGGGTCCCAGGGATCAAATTTAGGTGGTCAGGCTTGAAAGCAGGTGCCCTTACTCTGCTAAGTCATCTTGATTTTTTTTAAAGGACCAACAAACCTTAGAACACAAAATTAATCTTTGATATAAACAATTTGTGACTGAACTATAATGTAGGCAAAAATTGTTATCGTGAATTAGACAATGTTCAATGAAGTGAATTGAAATGTGTTTGGTATTTAGTGTGTTCATATTCATCATTTTTTTCTTTTAAATTAAAACATTCTTTCCCCAAAGACAGTTTATGGACAGCATAGACAAATTCAGTAGTCCAGGTTTAGCCAAACCCTATACAGTCCAAAGTCTTCAGGCTGGGAGACTGCCTTTGAGTCACCGGAGTACCTACCTGCCTGATACTGCTATCACTGTATCCTTGGGGGTTTTGGCTATGGCACATTAGGTTTATGCTTACAATATGATTCCTGGTGAGCACCTGTTTTTGTATGTCCAGCGCTCTGTGTTATGTTGTATTCTTCTGTCCTCTAGCAGAGGAGGGAAAGACGGCTGGAGATGAAGGTTGGGTACATGGGTGGCTCCATACTATGTAGCCGACCCACGATATAGTCTCTGAACGCAAGGGCTCAAAGGAGCTTCCCTGGTTTGTATGACTTGCCCTTGTTGTTATACATCATAGCTGGGACAACTAAACTGAGTCCTTACTGTTCTACTAAAAGAGCATAACTGGAACCCCATACCTGCCCAATGAGCCTTCTCCTTTGCTAATTTTAATCTGCAGTCTTTTGCTACAATAAACTGTAATCATGAGAATAACAGCTTTTCTGAGTCCTCTAAGTTCTTTCAGAAGTCCAACAATCCTGCGGCTAGTCTTGGGAACCTCTGATACAAACTATAATATAGTAAAATATGTATCTAAAAGAACATTTCTGCTGATATAAATGTTTGGTTTCAACAACTTATTTCCAAAGAGGCAAGAATAGTACTTCAAACCATCAACTAAAAGGTTAAAGAAGGTAGCCAGGGCCAAGCCTAAGAGGGCACTTCTGCAGAATGAAGAAGTGCTGCTCACTCCCACGGCACCTTCCTTCTCTCCAAGCAATTTTCATGAAGCCTTTGAAATGCAGTAATTAATGCCTCTGCCTGAGTAGCAAACTGAAGTGAGAAAGTACTTTCCAATTCTTGTTCTTTCAGACACTTAGGTAATTTTTCTGCCTCTCTCCCTTTCTCCCTCTCTCCCCCTCTGTCTGTCCGTCTGTCCAAGACCTGGTCTTAAGATGGCTTTGAATTTATGATGTGGTCCAGGCTGACCTTAAACTCAAGATCCTGTCTCAGCCTCCTGAGTGCTGGAATTATGGACGTGTGCTACCACATCGGGCCAATTTTATACATGTGAGAATGATCTGGCTTGGCCTAAGTCTATTAAGCATACAAAGACTCTATTATCAACCAGGACCTGGATAAGAGACCAAAGTCAAAAGTGCTTTCTTTAGAATGTGCACTGCTGAGGCACCTGAACCAAACTGTACTGACCCGTTTCATAAATGATTCATGGGTTAAAATGTTGCCAAGGATGACAGCACTTAAGAGCTTGGCTTATCAGACCGAAACACCCCGGCCATGCGGCTCCCTGCCACTGTGATCCTTTTACATGGTTCCCCACTCCCAAGCCCACCGAGCTGCTCTCTTTCTCTGGGAACACTCCATTGTCCCCAGGTACAGCTGTCTAGGACGGGATGACCAGCTACTGCTAGCAGTGTAGAGGAAAGATTTTCATTTGTTTCAGTGCTGAAACAGAAAAGTAACAAATAATTGGCTTTCATTTCATAACAGGCCTAAAGTATCCATAAAAACCCTTGTTCAAATAGACCATACAATCAGGACTTCACCCAACTCAGTGATGGGATTCTCAATCTCCATCTTTAATGTGACACTTTACTGGGTTACCTGCAAATGGAAACTGATGGCACCCAGCCTACAACCATAAGATGGCCTTGTCTATATCTCCCTTTTCTTCATGCAGTCTCAGAAGTGGTTACATGTATTACTTTACTGTTCATTATTACTCTGGATACCTAACCAACAATCTTTAGGCAGCATTAGTGGAAATGGGAGAGATTCATATAGGCAGGAGTTGAGAACATGATACTTGCAAGCCAGACTGAATTAAACATCAATCCCAACACTTTCTAGCTCTATGATATCCACCAAGTTTCTTACCTTTTATGCCTCAATTTACCCATCTGTAAAATGAGAATAAATACAGTACTTCACACAGCAGTTTGTTATAGGAATTAAATAAATATGTGTAAAGAACTTAGTATGTTTGGCATCTATATAGTACTAATAGCTACAGACCACCATCACCACCACTGCCATCCTTACCACCACCATCACCACCACCGCCGCCATCACCACCACCACCACCATCATCACCACCACCACCATCACCGAAATCATCGCCACTGCCATTTTTTTTTTCATGGAACACAACATTTAACTTCACTACAGCCTAAGTGTTAAAAGCAAGCACAATATTATATCCTCTTGACAGACAGCTGTTGGGTATGGCAAAGCCACTCATCCCATGGAGTTCCTGTACAACATGGCTGCATCTTTGGTTATCTGCAAAATGGGATAGTAATCATGTAGCTCACAAGACTACATGGAGAATAAATACGAGATTTGTCCAGACGTCCATCTGTTATCACAGAGGACCTCTGGTAACAATGAGCTCCACCACAGACTTAGGATTTCAAAATTACCTGGTTTTAACCACTTCTGCAAGGATGAGACAATATAATTCATGACATAAACCCCCAAAAGGTGGTAAAAGAACATGTTAAACAGTAACAATTGTCAATGTCCCCTTCTTTCACACTCCCTGGTTAGGATACATTTCTTCAAAATAGTCAATGTGTGGAGGTTGGAGTATGTCAAGGGCAGAGAGTACCTGAGAAAAGGGAAAAAACAAAACAAAACACAAAGTCAAATTTAGAGAATGAAAAAGAAAACAAAGTTTGACACAAATGCAAGTAAATGCTATTAACTAATGACTTAAGGCTTAGGAACAACTGGCTCCTGAAATGAACTGTTTATTAGTAAAAAAGTATATACTCCTTAAGATAGCTCCACAACTGTCTACCTAAGAGATGATTCGAGCTAGCTGAAATGGGTACATCCACACTACAAGCATTGTCAGAAAAGGGGTGGGAAGGAATGTCACAGCTGCTTTCAGAGCATGCAGACCATCTCTACCTTCCATTTCTCTGCTCCTCTGTTCAGCAAATGTTTACTACACACATTCCACCTGTCGGACACTGTGGTAGGTTTCCAGTTCATACATATGAACAAAATATTTAGCACCCCCATTTTCATGACTGGAAGGGAAGGGATACATGAAACAACACTAGCACAATACAGAACCATGCCCTTTATTACTATGCAGGAAAAATTAAGGAGAGTGGAGGGGGAAAGCTTCCCAGAAATAACACTATTCTAAGACTCGAACAGTCAATGAACAGGTAATGTGACAGTACGGAGGCCGCTTGTAGAAACAGCAAAAGTCCTCAGTTATGAAACACAGTGGGTCAGAGGAAAGTAGAGTGGTATAAAGTCCAAGAGGAAGGCAGAAAATAAGTCACCCACAGTCTCCTTAAGCCACTTTAGACGTGATGGACTTTATTCCAAGTACAAGGACAGAAATTACTGGAGTGGGGAAACAGACATTAGGCATTTGAAATTCCAGCACTTTTTAGAAAGCAGTGAGCTACCAATAGAAAACAGTATACGGACTTGCTCCCACAGCTGTCTAGTTTGTTTGCTGTGAGTCCTGGTTATAACATCACACCTAATTGCTAAGGAGAAATACTGGGCTCAAAGGACAAAGAAAAGATGAGCAAGAAATTGTGCTACAAGCACAAGCTTTCTGATTCCACACCTACCCCTCGCCCCACACCCGGCCTCACTGTGTAGTCCTGAATGGCTGGCCGGCCATTCACTATACAGAGATCTGCCTCACTCTGCTTCCTGAATGCTGGGATTAAAGGTGTGTGCCAACACACCAGGTTTACCATAGCTTTAAAGAAATCTTTTCTCTTGTAGAGAATTTAAAAATTATAGCCGGGCGGTGGTGGAGCATGCCTTTAATCCCAGCACTAGGGAGGCAGAGGCAGGTGGATCTCTTTGAGTTCAAGGCCAGCCTGGACTACAGAGTGAGTTCCAGGAAAGGCGCAAAGCTACACAGAGAAACCCTGTCTCGAAAAAACAAAACAAAACAAAAAAATTATAAAGCAGGCAAAAGAAGAAAACCCATGTGGTCAGTACCCAGCCTTAGTTAGTGAGAAGTTCATTCCCACCTCATTTGGAGCTCCTCCGCCCCTTACATTTGAAGCATCAGCTATACATCAGTTAAGTATTTCTATAAAAAACCCTGCAGGGTCTAAAACTTGGATTGTTCAACTTTTACTCAGTTATGTACTTATTACCATGCTGGGGATGGAGCCTAAGGTTTTCTCAATATGTTTGTTTGCTTTCTCACATAGAGATCTAAGATATTTTAAATATTTAAGTTTATTTGGATCATTTTTACTGCACAATTAAAAAACATTTAAAAAAGCATTTATTGTGCGTGTGCACATGGGCCACGGTGTGTTTGTACAGGTCAGGGGACACCTTTTGGAAGCTGGTTCTCCTGAGCCTCTATCCGGTGGGTCCCAGGAAATGAACTCAGGTCGTCAGTGTGGCAACAAGAACCTTTACCCACTGAGTCATCTTGATAGCCCACATGTTTTTTCAGTATTATCAAATATCTACTGCTCAAATTTTCAATTCTTTTCTTCTTGGGTTTTTGTTTTTTCTTTTTGAGACAGGGTTTCTCTATCTATGTAACAGCCTTGGACATTCTAGAACTCACTCTGTAGACCAGGACGGTCTCTAACTCACACAGACCCACCTGACTCTGCCTCTACAATTCCGAGGATCTGACACCCTCACACAGACATACATGCAGACAAAAACACCAAAGCACATGAAATAAAAATAGTTTTAAAGAAAAAGAAAAACCTTTAAAGTGAACAAGGTTTCTTGCACAATTGAATTACAAAAGGAAAGAAAAGGGGTGGAAGAGAAATCTTTGTATTAAGATTAAAAAATGATAGAGGCATTAGTCAAACGTAATTTATAGGTTATTGTTTGAGATTTTTAAGGTGTGTGTGTGTGTGTGTGTGTGTGTGTGTGTGTGTGTGTGTGTGTGTGTGTGTAAGACAGGATCTCACAGCTGGACATGGTGGTGTACACCTTTAATCTTAGTACCTAGGAGGTTGAGGTGGTGGATCTCTTTCTTGCGAGTTTGAGGCCAGCATGGGATACATTCAGTTCTAAGCCAGCCAGGCTACATAGAGAGACCATATCTCCAAAGAGACAGACAGAGAGAGAGAGAGAGAGAGAGAGAGAGAGAGAGAGAGAGAGAGACACACAGAGAGAGACAGAGAGACAGAGAAAGAAAAGAAAAGACAAGACAGGGTCTCTTACCACAGTCCAAGTTGACCTGATACTTGGTATATAGCTCAAGCTGGCCACAAACACATGGCAGTCCTCCTTCCTCACTCAGTCTCTCAAGGACAGAAATTACAGACATGAGCTTCCACGCTCAGATTTGGTGTGAATCTTTTTTAACACCAATTTTTTTAACAATACACTTTTTATTTAAATAAGAAAGTTGGCCAGGAGGTGATGGCACAAGCTTTATACACCAGCACTGGGAAGGCAGAGGCAGGCAGATCTCTGTGAGTTCAAGGCCAGTCTGGTCTACAGAGTAAGTTCCAGGACAGGCTCCAAAACTACACAGAGAAACCCAGTCTCCAAAAACAAAAACAAAAACAAAAAAAATGGAAAAAAAAATTGTTGCCAGGTAGGTGATACAAGCCTTTAATCCCAGCATTTTGGAGGTAGAAGCAGGCGTGTCTCTATGAGTCTGAGACCAGCATGTTACAAGGAATTCAAGGCCAGGCAGGGCTGTACAATGAAATTCTGTCTCAAAAAAATTGTTTTCAATTAAACCTTTCTTTAGGGCTGGAGAGATGGCTCAGAGGTTAAGAGTTCTTCCAGAGGTCCCGAGTTCAATTTTCAGCAACCACATGATGGCTTACACCCATCTACAATGAGATTTGGTGCCCTCTTCTGGCATGCAGGCATACATACCATAACACTGTATACATAATAAATAAATAAATCTTTAAAAAATAAAATAAATAAACCTTTCTTTAATGAAAGCCTTTCAGCCAGGCGGTGGTGGCACACACCTTTAATCCCAGTACACAGGAGGCAGAGGCAGAAGAATCTCTGTGAGTTCCGAGGCCAGACTGGTCTACAGAGTGAGTTCTAGGATAGCCAGGACTGTTACACAGAGAAACCCTGTCTCAAAAAACAAAAACAAAACAAACAAACAGAAAAAGCAAAAAAAGGGAAAAAAAGAAAAAGCCTTTCTTTAAGTTACAAGCCAGTTAAACATAGAGGTTTTTAAATGGTCTGGTTGGTTCTATAAGGATTAGCTCTATTTCCTTTTAAATTAGAATGTTTATACTCAGGATTTTGATAAGCAGAAAACATTTTCCAGTTTCTTCAAAGAAAATTTTTATCATATGAAAACAATGACCTCACTTTAATAGATTTTAAAATCTTTCATTAGCCAGTGCAGCAAATGTGTGGAACTTTCCTACTTGTGGTACACACAAAAACTCACATCAATGTCTGAAGCTTGAAGAAGGTGATTAGAAATCAGCATGTTACTAGGCATCTTGTAGACTTTCAGCTCTGTACCTGAGCACGATGCATTCTGTCTTGGGGAAAACAGATGCGAAGAGTGACAGTGTCTATTAGGCAACGCTATTTTACACTTCAAATCTATCTGTGCTAATTAGAGGTTATCTAGTGGGAAGTGACAACCCTATTTTAAGAAGACTGAGGCTTTCTTATTCCATATTTGATGAGGCTCCCTGGAGAAAAGCCACAAACACTGTCAGACATTTGCCCTATCTCATTTGGCTACTGACTGGTTTAAACTCTGCCTGCAAGTTTTTGTGCCTGTTGTTTTGTTTTTGTTCTAAGTGTTTACTGGAGGTGCATTAGCACAGTGTTTCTAGCAAACAAAAGCAGTACTCAGACCAGCAGAAAGGGCCTAGGATCTCAAAAGCAGTGTGAATGAGCAAGTGAGATGGAATGCTAGAGTTCAAACACTGAGCTTCATGCACACCTCTCCCATTTAAACAGCCAGGAGTTCTTCAACTCCACCATCATTTGAGGTGATGGAAGAAAAATGAGCCTTTTGATGTAAACAGAAAGGTACTTGTAAAGATGACTTGGAAGGAATCTGCAAAAAAGCAAAGTAGCCAGGTGTGGTGATGCTTGGGAAGAAACAGGCAGATATCTGTGAGTTCAAGGCCCTGCCTGGTCTACCTGTTTCAGGCCAGCCAGAGCTATATGAGACCCTGATAAACAAACAAAACAAAAACCCCAAACCAAAAGAAACCCCAGCAGACTTCGATCTACTCTTTAAAAATGATGGTCATAGCCAGACATGTATATTCTTCAATTATCTGCAGAACTGCTGAAAAGCTGACTTTTAAGATTTTAATCTCCTAGTCAGGTGTGTACATGATGATCATGTAGCTCAGCTGTCTTAAGTCTAAGTCTGGAGACAAGAAATTGAACCGTTTAGCTCAGTGGTAGAGCACTTGACCAGCATGCACAAGCTTCTCCAAGGTGGTGGTGGAGGTGACAGAAATCTAAGTGTTCACTCACCAAACAAGAGTTTCTACTCTGCCAAGGATGCAAAGATAAAACAGAAACACACTGATGAAGTTCCACGTCTGGCATTCTCTTAAGGTAGAGAGACTACACTATTGCTACAGTTTTTGTAACATAGAGAACACAAATTCTAAGAGCATAATCTGATGAATTTTATGCATATACAGCCATGTAAAAGTTACCCAGATGAAGAGATTAAGCATTTCAACATCTTAGAAAGTGTGCCGGGCGGTGGTGGCACACACCATTAATCCCAGCACTCAGGAGGCAGAGCCAGGCGGATCTCTGTGAGTTTGAGGCCAGCCTGGGCTACAGAGCGAGATCCAGGACAGGCACCAAAACTACACAGAGAAATCCTGTCTTGAAAACAAACAAAAAAATAACAATGAAAAAAAGTGCCTTCCCTCCCTTTTAGTAACAAGCCTCACTTCTGTCACCATAATTCTTAAACCTTACACAAATTGAATCAAAATGAAGCACACTCTTCTGTGTATCTCTTTTAAGATGTCTTTTGTTTGCTTGTTTTTTTAAAATCACACTTTCTAAGCTGAGCATGGTGGCACACTTGGGAAGGAGAGGAATTAGAGGCAGATGGATCTGAGTTAAGCCTAGTGGGATCTACAGAGTGAGTTCCTGACAGCCAGGGCTACAAAGAGAGACCCTGTCTCAAAAAACAAAAGCAAACTTTTCACTTTCATTTATTTATTTTGTGTGTATGTAGAGGGGGTAATTGTGTGTCATGGCATGTGTGAGGGTAGAGGACAACTTGTGGGAATCAATCCTGTCCTTCTACCATGTGGGTCCTAGGGGGCAAACTCAGGCTGTTAAGTTTGACAGCAGGCATCTCTACTAGCTGAGACGTACTGTTTGCTGGTCTACACACGGCTTCTTTTATACACATATGCCTGTAAGATTTATCCAAGTTGCTAAGTGTATTAGCAGTTCATTCATATTTGGAGCCAGACAGATTTTTAATTCTGATCATGATTGTGGGAGATAAGTCTTTGGTTTCTTTATAAAGTGGGATTAACAAGTTCTACTTTGCAATACTTTTATGAATTAAATGAATTAGTGTACATGAACATCTAGCATATTTCCCTACATATAACTGTATGCATTAAACAGCTGGTTTTATCCCCTTCAAAAGTGACAGTGTTTTAAAACTGTCTCTTTGTTTAAGACAAGGCTGTGGCTGGTCTGGAACTCTGTATTAGACCAGGCTGGCCTTGAAATCAACAGAGATCCACCTGCCTCTGCCTCCTGAATATTTAGATTAAAGGTATGGGCCACCACGCCCAGCTTTTTGCATCTTCTCTATGACCTGTTACTGCACTTTCCCCACAGAACCAACTGTGGCTTAACTACATCAACTATCAGCTGCCTCTTAAGATTGGCATTCTACATAAACCGAGTATGTTGTTCCTGAGATGAAGCAGACAGATCTGAAGCAAAGGAGAAACTGGCTATGTATAAAACAGTGTTGTGACACCATCTTCAGGTCCTACTAGTACCTCCTGTCAAATATTCCTATGGATGTCACAAATATTCTGACAGAGCTTGGGAGCTCTAAGAAGTATGTGTGTATACTTGTCCATACCATGAAAAATTTTAGTTTCTACAACACTCAAAGACAGTTATTTCTGCTTTTATCATGCTCATTTTGCAAACAAGAAAGCTTAAACCTTGCACAAACTAAAGACACATCATTAGAAAATATCAGAACTACAGTTCAAATCCAGCTGTGATCTCAAGCTGCCTCTCACAAACCCTATTAGAACTGGCTATGTGAGCCAGGCGGTACACACCTTTAATCCTAGCACTTGGAAGGCAGAGGCAAGCAGATCACTGTGAGTTAAAGGCCAGCCTAGTCTAGGCTGTCCTGTTCCAGGACAGCCAAAGCTATACAGAGAAACTCTGTCTTGAAAAAAACAAAACAACAACAACAACAAAAAACAAAAAGAAAAGAAAAAAAAGAAAAGAAAAGAAAAAGAACTGGCTGTGTGTTTGAACAGGGTGATTTTCAGAATTCCATTTCTTTTCTTGCACTACTTACTCTGGCATTGCCTTAGGAACTTATTTACTTTATAGGAATGGGTTGCGAGCAAAGATAAACAGCAGCTTATGATGCCACCACCTTTTTAAAAGAAGTCAGATCTTCAGTAAGTGAACGTCTGAAGTCTCCTTTGAAAGAAGCATTTCTTTATTACAGATACTTTCACTGGAAAGGAGCATTGTTCAGCAGGTCTGTGCTCTAATGCTGGGTGGTAACAGGGTAAATTCAAGAAATAAGGAACCAAGCAAGCATTAGACATCATTCTAACTTACATTTCCAAAATCTAGGGACCTTGATATATAAAGTCATAAACCAGCAACTTGAATGGCATTTTGAAACTTAAACATTACACCAGTGCTAGGTAGGCAGTTTGAGTGGACTAAAGGAAGCATTTTCCCCAGTGCTGCGAATTGGATTCAGGGCCTTGAACATGTGGGGCAAGTGCTCTACCATGGGCTATAGATGTCTATCTAGTCTAGCAACACTTTTTGGAAAAATTAAAGAAACTGATTTTTGCTGTGGTGGCACATGCCTTTATCCCTGGCACTTGGGAGGTAGAGGCAGGCAGATCTCTATGAGTTCGAGGCCAGCTTGGTCTACATAGTGAATTCCAAGACAGCCAGGGTTACACTGAAAAACCTTGTCTTGGAAAAACAAAAACAAAAACCCAAAACCCTGTGGTTTTAGCTAGGTACAGTGGTTCACAGCTATAATTATAACTCTTAGAGGATGAGGCAGAAGGACTGTCATGAGTTTGAGGCCAGCCTATGTAATAGAGTAAGGCTCTGTCTTGAAAGAAAGGAAGGGAGAGAGGGAAGGATTTCATGAAGGATAACAATAAATCAAGACATGTCAAGCCAAGCAGCTTCCAGTGAGCCATATAATGAATCTTATAATCTTAGTTTAACCAAATAAACCTTAGCACATTTCTTCCTTAAAAAGTGAGACTGGAACTTTGGCTGAAGTTACTAAGGTTTCTGTGCCATCAAGCACACAGACTCACAAGAAATCTTTTTTAATAGGTTTTAATTACAACAATCAAAATAGTTAAGTGCTATATGAATAACGAGGCATCTCTTTTCACATGAAAACAAAATAGTTCAATGCTAACAAACTCCAAGTAAACCGTACGTGACTCTGATGTCTAACTCAGGATTAGTTGAGGAGATGTGGTCTCTCAAAGTGCGGTGAGTCTCTGTCTGTGAGTCTTCATATCTCTAAACAGCCGGAAGCAAACTAACTATCTTACCTTGAGGACTATCCTGTCTTTAGAGCAGAAATTGTTTTTCCTACATCCTAACCTAAACATTAAAAGATAAAAACAAAACATTTAAAATCAAGGGCCAATGATTCCTGAACTTAAATTACTCTATAAATTCATGCTTTATTTTTGTGTTGAATATTGGAATTATTCCTCACTAAATACCAACATTTGTTTTGCTTCACTTAATATTAATTTGTCGGTATATAAACCTAGAACCCACTTAAATTTGTTCATGGTTCAATCACAGAAAAGGTCTAATTTGTTTCAGTCTTGGCTATGGTTTCTTTGTAACCCATTTTCCCCACAAATACATTCCTTTGTGTGTGTGTGTGTGTGTGTGTGTGTGTGTGTGTGTGTGTGTGTGTGTGTGTATGTGTGTGTGTGTGTTGGGGGAGATGGGGCTAAACTTATTTAGTAGCTTAAATTCTTTGAATCAAAAAGACAACCCAAGCCAGGTGTGGTAGTACATGCCTTTAATCCCAGCACTTGGGAGGCAGAGGCAGGTGGATCTCTGTGAGCTGGAGGCCAGACTAGTGTTTATAGTAGTTCCAGGACAGCCAGGGCTACATAGACCTTGTCTCAAAAAAAAATAAAAAAATAAAAAAGCCAACAAATAGAGTATACACTGTAATTCCAAGCTAGCCTGGAAGTTAATGTGTGTGGTGTTTTCTAATTTGGGGTCAGGCCTTGTGTAAGTCATAACTGTGGAGTATAATTTTCAAACCTTCAAGTCAAATTTTGCAAAAATGGACTCCTAAGTGATTCTAACACACTGTGAAGCTGTAAAGCACTGATCTCAATAGTGAAAATATAAGACTCCTAAGAGGCATAAAGAGAATCTATAAAAAGAAAGCGAAGCAATGAAAACATAACTTAGGATCTCTTGTGACCCTTTCAGCAAGATTGTGTGGAATGAGCTGCCAATAGGTATTTCAGAGTACCACATTGTGCTTTCTGTTCTTCAGAGTTTGGCATAAAACTGCAGCTGAATTCTGTACCCTCTAAACTCACTGTTGTTCTCAACTGAGTCACAGAAGCAGGTCTGGTAAATAGTTTCCCCCAAACACCAATTTCACTTACATTATCATGTTTAAAAAAACACAACATCTTCAATTCCCGGAAGACTCTTTTGCAAGAGACCAGATTCTGGAAGACGTTGGGCATCTTTTTGAGTGCTACTCTCTTTCCATCTCTTGGATCTGTTACTGACCTAAAGAAGCAATATTTGGGGGGAAAAGGAGGGAAAAAGAGAAATCAGTTCTAAACCTCATTCTCCAATGTTTCAGAGATCATGACAAATATTTTGTATCTTAAAAAACACTCGTTATCAAGTCCACATAATAATGCTAAAATGTCTTCTAACCACCCAACTCATCTGTCGTGTTTTTAAAGGAAACCTTATCTGAAGCCAAATATGGTGACACTGGTTTGTAATTCCAGAATTTAATATGAGGTTGAGGCAGGAGGATGGTGAGTTTGAGGAAGACCCTGTCTCAAAGAGCTCATATATTCTCTCTCCCTCCCCCGACTCCCTCTCATTTACATTTCTGTGAAGACTCTATATCACTTCATCCATCTGAGGTAAGAACATTAGTAGTAAAGCTGTTCTGAAGACTGAGCAAAGCAACAGCACAGGACAACATGATCAAATAAAATCTTACTGTATTCTATTTTCAGAACCATATCTAATATCGAAAAGATATTCAAATACAATTTATATAACTTGATTTCTCATACAGATGCACATCTGTAATTACTACAGTGATGTCCCCTCCTCAGAAGTCTGAGTGATAGCTTGGGGGTCCTGAATGGTGACCCTCTTTGCTTCCACACTCTTGTCGCATGAGTTGTCCTTATGGTTACAGCCTCTCGAACAGCTCAGCATTCCCTTTCACCTCACAGGCTTCTAACCACCTGTAGAACCATGTCCCTGCACTGTATGTCTCATGTTTGAAACAGTCCATTCATTGGCTATTTGGCAACTGTTGTCTCAGAAGATGCTGCTTCTTTCTGTCCCTTGTCCACCCTGCTGGTCACTTTCAGTTCTTGCTCTCATCACCCTGTGCTTTAGGTACCTCTTCCTAGGCTCAGGTCATTTAAAACTGAGACCCATGTGCCATCAAGGGCCTTTATCCAAGTTACTAATTAAATCTTAGAACAAGATTGCAGATTTGCTCTCAGCAGCTAAATACAGTACCAGAAATCATTTACGGGACTGACAGCCAATCATAATCTTGGGTACAGTTATCTGACTAATTATTCAATTAACTACAATCACTCAATTTCCTTATCCTGTTTGCACAAAAATCAGATGACCATCAAATTCTGCCTTCCTGAAAATGAAGCATCCCCATTATCTACCTGTCTGTCTAAGATTCACACTGAACTCCATCTTAATGGCCCTATTCAGTGTTCATGAGTCTTAAGGGATGCATGCTCATATTTGTAAACACTGATCTTAGTCCTACTGACTGAAAATTTGGTAAAACAAGCAGTCACATTTAATTTACTTTTTTTAAAAATAGGGTCTCATGATGTAGGCTAGGCTGGCAGTGATCCTCCCACCTCAGCTCCCTAAGTGCAAGGATGCACACAAAAACTGCTCTTGTCTTTCAGTCCTGGAGCTCAAATCCAGGGCTCTGTGCATGCCAGGCAGGAGCCCTCCCACTAAGCTACATCTCTAGTCTGGGTTTCCAACAGCTTGAAATGTAGCTAAATTAATCCAATGATTGCTATTATAGATTGTTGCACAGGAAATAAAAAGCAAAATCTATATCACCACTTAAAATCCTTATAAAGTCAGAGAGTAAAATAGGAGAAACCAAATGTAAGTTACAGTCAGACTATTAACTGAAAGCTATTTTTCCCTTTTCAACATAGTACCTCTATGTCTAGTACAAGATTAAAATGGCAATAAAATAAAAAGGAAGGAAAATTTTGGATCAAACTTGTATTTGAGTCTGTTCCAGCTCCTTTAGGTAGAACAGTTACTTATGCCTTTGTACTGCTACCATTTTCTGAAGAATACAGGTCAGTCACTTCTTAGATTGTCCCTCAATTTGTTTTTCTCTGGTGTTTTCCCATTAAGAGGCAGGTTATGCACTGCTGACAAGGAAGTGCCTTTGGAGGGCATCCTATTAGGAGGAACATGGTGTCACTACTGCTAATAACGCTAGTCACTGCACTGAGACGTCTCCAGGTAAATCTAGTCCTCATCACACTTGTCAGCATCCAATGACAATTTTTACCTAAATCAATTGTTATCATGATGGTTGCTTTGATTATTTTAGTATCTTTAGCAACCCAGTCCAATAAATACCAGTTTAAAAGTGAATAGCAAGGGTTTCATAATGTTCTTCCTAGCCTGACCTATTCTATTGGTCACCCTGTTGTGTTAAGTAAAGTTATTCTCAGGTGAACCCACACTGTAAACACTTAGGCTCAAAGCTACTATGTGTCTTGTGTAACAGTTTTAAGGTAAAAGTCACAAAGCAGCATTTACTCTTATTCATGAAGAATACTGTCAAGCCTGTGGCTGGTAACAATGTAACTCTGATGAATGTGAATGGCAGAGCAGAAATTCACACCATGTTGAGTTTGTTCACTTAACTGGAGGCAGCAGATACTTCAATTCTGTACAAACAGGCGACCGAGGAAAAACAATGTAGGAATTCCTTTATTTGCTGTATTATTCAAAGGCTTGCTGTACTTAGTTTTTCTGCATGGCAATGTCCCGGCTATTCCAGTTGCACCTGTTAATGAGTCTCCACAGCTACAGATAACACTTAGGGCGCCTATCTTTATTTTGGGAAAAAGAAGCCATTTTTAGAACTATAATTCACTGAGTGGTCAGTCATTTTCCCTGCTAAATACTAGATGCCCGAAATAGCGCACTGGCCTATTCACATGGTTGACCTCCTAGAAGCATTCCCGTTGTATTGGTGTATGGAACCTCCTAAGTTTTAAATTAGTATTTGACTCATTTATTCATTAATTTCTTCTTCCTCTCCCTCTATCCTTCCTTCAATGGTCTCGGGTATCCCAGGTTAGCCTTGAACTTGCTAAGTAGTTGAGGATGACCTAGAATTTCTGATCCTCTTTCCTCTCTATCTTCTGATTATAGGCATGTGTCATCATGCCTGGTTTCTGTGGAGCTGAGGAATTGAACTCATGGCCTTACGCAAACTAAGCAAGCACTCTATCAACACAACTACATCACAAACTCAATACTTGATTTTTCAAGCACCATGATAAAAATTAAAAAGGTTGAGAAAGGCCGGGCGGTGGTGGCGCACGCCTTTAATCCCAGCACTCGGGAGGCAGAGCCAGGCGGATCTCTGTGAGTTCGAGGCCAGCCTGGGCTACCAAGTGAGTCCCAGGAAAGGCGCAAAGCTACACGGAGAAACCCTGTCTCGAAAAAACCAAAAAAAAAAAAAAAAAAAAAAAAAAAAAAAAAAAAAAAAAAGGTTGAGAAAGAACCATTCTTTGCATCTGTCCAAATGCTATCAATTCTTCTTTACACTTAGGACACAACATCAGGTGTTTTTGAAAGTCAGAAGAGCCCACCAGCCATAGTTCAGAGTCAGAGATTGTCAAAAAAAAAGTACAGCCACAAAGCAGAGAGCTTTGGAGATCTGCTGTGGTCACTCTGAAAGAAAGCTTTCTTAATCCAGGGAACCTGGACAGTGCCACATAGCTGCTTTAGTTATGGACAAACGCAAAGGCTAGAAGGAACGAAGCTGAAATTTATCCCTGGAGATACTTTCCTGGGCATCAAAATGCCACTTATGACACTGTTAAACCAGAAAAAAATTAAAAACTGTTGTTTAAATATCACTGAGCTGGCTGGTGAGAATCTCCAAGAAACTGTTATACTCTTCATTCATTTTTATGTGTAGAACCTTTTTTTATGCAGCACTCTTAAAGTTTATCTTTCTGATACAGGCTTTTAGCCACTCAAATCAAATAATTTCTAGTGAAAACACTTCAACTTGGGTTAACAAAATCAAGTCCTTTAAATTCTACTAATGCTACAGGGGACATTTTGGTGCTGGAAAAGTCTCATTCTCACCAGCGTGGTGGTTACAGAGGTCTGTACTTACTAAAAACCACAGAGCCCAGCATTCTATGTATTGCTTCTGTACATGTGTAAACTACGTAACTAAAAATTAATTTTTTCCTTTGAGATAAGGTCTATGTAGCTCTGGCTGGCTGAAACCTATGTAGACCAGGCTGGCCTTGGACTCAGAGATCCCCAGCCTCTGCCTGGATAGTGCTGGGATTAGAGGTGTGTGCTACCATGCCTGGCTTGGTTTTAAATTTTTAAAAAAGATTTATTTATTTTTTATTTTATGTGTATGAATGTTCTTCCTGCATGTATGTATATACACTATGTGCATGCCTGGTGCCCAGAGGCCAGCAGAGAGTACCAGTGGGTCCCTTAGAGTCTTGGGTGTTTTAAGTTTCCAAGTGGGTACTCAGAACCAAACCTGAGTGCCCTGTAAGAGGGCCTCTTACTTGCTGAGCCACCTTTCTTATCCAACCCTCATCCTTTTTTGAGGATGTCATCGTGGATGTCCTGGAACTCACTGTGTAGATCAAGCTAGCCTTGAACTCCCAGAGATGCACCTGCCTCTGCCTCTCAGGTGCTGCATGCACCACCACACCTTGCCAAAAAGCTTTTGAAACAAACTAAATTTCCTAGCCCCCACCCCCCAAAAAAAGCATGTCAGCTTGAAATATGCACAGTAATTTCTTTTAAAAAAATGATCCATTATTTTTCTCACATACACAAATCTACATTAGCCCAATAGATTTGACATTTTTCTTACTATGCTGAAGGTTCATTCTGCAGAGGATTAGGCTGTATCTTTTCTGAGTTTTGGTAGAATTTCAAAGGAATTTTCTTGCTTAAAAAAATAAACATTTCTTCATCATTACACAAGAACACGCTATTAAAAAGCATTCCACAGGAGAGAGCTGTCAGCAGAATTTAAGACTACAGTCCCACCCCTGATCTAATCACAATCTTCCAACTTCTTCCATTGTGAAACAAAATGCTGAAGCAGCTTCAATATAGATGTGCTTCAGGTTTTTAATTAGTTAGCCTGTTAAAAATAACAAAACAAAAAAATACTGTAAAGACAAGAAGCAAGACCTCCAGCTGTGGCAAACTGAAGAGGTCAGCAAATTCTCTGCTGAGAACAAGCAGAAAGCCAGACAACATGGAAAACAATGGCGCAGGACTCTAGAAAATGGCCAGCATCAAGTGACAAATTCATAGGTCTTTATGAAAAATGACTGAAATGTGAGGAAGAACGTGGAGGTCACTAGCATTGCTGAGCAGGAACAGTGAAAACCTGCATCTCTACCATAAGGCAACGAACACGCCGTAAGTGAAGAGTGGAAATCAACAGCCAGTGGACCTGTGTGCTAAGGCATCAAGTGCCGCTGAGAAGGGCAGAGAAGGTGAACATTCCTGCCAGGCCCAGGAGGCTGTGCCCCCAGATAAACACAAACCAGGAAATCAACAAAGACATTCTGCTTTCTAATCTCGACATATCCCTGGAGGACTGGAGGCTGAGTACATGCTCAAAGAATACCAGAGAAGGCCCAAACTCTCCACATATGTCAGGCTGACTCCAAGCTTCCTGAGTGTGAGGAAAAGGAGGAAAGTGCTAAGCCCACACTCAGACCAAAAGAAAGCAGTGGCTCAGCAGTTAGGAGCCCTGGCTGCTCTTCCAGAGGACCCAAGTTTGATTCCCAGTATCTACATGGGGGCACACAACTATCTGTAACTCCAGTTCCAAGGGATCTGATCCCTTTTCTAGCCTCCACAGGCACTAGGCACACATGTGGTGCATGGACATACATGTGCGCAAAACACTCATTCATAAAAAACAGAAATTTAGCCGGGTGGTGGTGGCGCACGCCTTTAATCCCAGCACTCGGGAGGCAGAGCCAGGCGGATCTCTGTGAGTTCGAGGCCAGCCTGGGCTACCAAGTGAGTTCCAGGAAAAGGCACAAAGCTACACAGAAAAACCCTGTCTCAAAAAAAAAAAACCAGAAATTTAAAAATAAATATAAAAATAAAACCAAATAAGATAAACACAAAGAGATCTACACACAGACACTTCACTGTCAAACAGACCAAGGTGAAAAAGGAATACCTGAAATAACAAGGAGATATTAATAAGTAACCAGAAACAACAGAAGCCAGACAGCAGCAGTAACTACCTTGAGTGTCAGAAGAGAATTTGTACTCTGTGCTTTTAAATTGTGTTAAGACTGTGAAAGACTATGGGATTTTTAAAGTTAGATTAAATGCAGTTTGCATTATGATATGGCCACAAGCCTGTGAGGAGCCAAGAAGAGGAATGTGATGGTTTGATTGAGAATGGCCTCCATTGGCTCATGTCTGAATACTTGGTCCCCAGTTGATGGAACTGTTTAGGAAGGATTAGGAGGTGTGGCAACATTGAAGGAGGTGTGTCACCAAGGGTGGGCTTTGAAGTCCCAGTTAGCTCTCTCTGTCTTGTGCTTGTAGATCAAATGTAAGCTCTTAGCCACTGCTCCAACCCCATGCCTGCCTCCCTGCTGCCATGTTCCCAGCCATCAATGATGGTCATGGACTCTAAGGGTAAGCCCCAGATTAAATGTTTTCTTTTAAAAGCTGCCTTGGTCATGATGTTTTGTCATGACAATAGAAAAGTAACTACGACAGGCTCCAGCCCAATGCACAGGTGTGAGCACATATACAAAATCCACAGATAAGAAAAAAATTGACCACTGGGCAGTGGTGGCACAAGACTTTAATTCCAGCACTCAGGAGGCAAAGGCAGGCAGATCTCGGTGAGTTAGAGGCAAGCCCAGTCTACAGAGTGAGTTCCAGGACAGCTAGGACTGTTTCACAGAGAAACCCTGTCTTCAAAACAAAACAAATGACAAAAACCTGACAATACCTAAAGGACTCTACATCTTACTACAGATATACTTGTTCATCTATGTTTATTGCTGCTCAATGCATAATATCCATAAATTGGAAATAGCCTAGACACCCATCAATTGATGGATAATGAAAATGTAGTCTATTTACATAATGAAATATTACTAAGCTATAAAGAAAAATGAGCCGGACGGTGTTGGTGTACACCTTTAGTCCCAGCACTTGGGAGGCAGAGGCAGGCGGATCTCTGTGAGTTCGAGGCCAGCCTGGTCTACAAAGCGAGTTCAGGACAGCTAGGACTGTTACACAGAGAAATCCTGTCTTGAAAAAATAAAAAAGAAAGAAAGAAAAAGAAAAATGAAATTATGAAATCTTCAGGTAAACAATCATCTCCAAGTCAGACCTAAGACACAAAATGACAAATTTTGCATGCTTTTTCTTATATATGGATGTTACATGTGTGCTACAATACAAATAGCCAAAATGTTACATATCAAGCAGGGGACCAGGGGGAAGGAAGGGTTCCACCAGGAAATGGAAATAGAACATAGACTGTAGAGTCAAGGGGAAACTAGAAGGATTAACTGGAGAGGAGGATGGGAGATGGGGATGTGGACAGGGACTTGGGGATTGCTGTGATAGGCCTGACCGTGTTTTGGTTTGGAGGAGTTTGGACTTTGGTACTTTGGGTTCAGAAACTAGTGGAATGCTTTAAGTGCTGCTTAATGGGCCTTACTAGTAGGAGCATGGAAGACAGTGGTGCTGAGGATGATTTGAGTTGTGGGGGGCTGGCTCAAGAGGCTTCAGAGAAGAATTTTAGTATGTGGCCTAGAGATTTTTCTTGTGATATTTTGATGACGAATGGGGCTGCTTTTAACCCTTGTCTGAAAAGTTTGTCTGAAGCTAAAGTGAAGAGTTTTGAATTAATTCCATTGGCAGAGGAAATCTCAAAACAGCCTAGTATAGACTCTGTTGTGTGGTTATTAGTGGTAACTCTAATGAAGATTTATAATGAAAAGGAGCAAGCTGAGCAAATAAAAATACAAAATGTACAGATTGAGAAAATCCTGTGTTCATGGAGATAAATGGATTAAGAAATGGAATAAAGGGAGTGGTGACCTCAGGGCAAGATTCCCACCTAGCTAAATTTCCAACTTGTGAAAAGGAATTAAAGAAACGTTTAGAGCAGGGTGTGCTGGTACTGGCTTTTAATCCCAGCACTGGGAAGGCAGAGGCAAACAGATTTCTGAGTTTGAGGCCAGCCTCGTCTACAGAGCAAGTTCCAGGACAGCCAAGCTTAGACAGTGAAGGAAACAGAAAGTGGTGAAGATTTAATTAATGAGGGTGTCATCTTCCAGCCCAGAAAGCAGAATAACTTAGCAACTCACTCATGTGGTTCTTCTGGCTTTAGAGTTAAGATAGAAGAAAGGGGTTACAGGATTTGCCTCCATGACTAAGGAAAACTGCTGAGGCCAGGCATGTGTCAGGGATGTCCCTAAATGGAGGCCTAAAGAGGCCACTGCATGAAGCTGTGAAGTTGAAGCCTGGATTGCCTTGGAGACTCCAAGATGTTGGAGATTGCCAGAGGTGTGGGATACCTGCTGAGGAGAGCTGCTAACAGAGAGTGGAACCAACCCAAGAGAAAGAAGTATGATGCAGTCAAGTTGGAGATCTGAAGAGCGTTTTTGACATCAGACATGGGGATACAGAGTCTGGAGTTGGCCCAGCTGGTTTTCGGCCTTGAGGTTGGACTGAATGCATTTTTGCATTATAATATGGCTATAAGCCTTTCAGAGCCAAGGAGTGGAATATGATGGTTTGACAGAAAATGGCCCCCAAAGGGAGTGGCACTATTAGAAAGTATGGCTTGGTTGGAGTAGGTGTGGTTTTGTTCGAGAAAGTATCACTGTGTTGCTGTGGGATGTTCTGTATGTCAAATGTGTTGCTGATTAGTCAATAATTAAAACACTGATTGGCCATTGGCCAGGCAGGAAGTATAGGTGGGACAAGGAGGAGAATAGAGCTGGGAAGTGGAAGGCTGAGAGAGGGAGACACTGCCAGCTGCCATCAGGACAAGGAAGATGTAAAGTACCGGTAAGCCACAAGCCACGTGGCAAAGTAAAGATTAATAGAAATGGGCTGAATGTAAGAGTGAGAGCTAGACAATGACAGGCCTGAGCTAATGGCCAAGCAGTTTAAATAATGTAAGAGTCTGTGTGTTTGTTTTATAAGTGGGCTCTGGGACTGGCGGGACTTGGTGGTGGGAGCTGGAGAAAAATTCTCCAGCTACACTGTGTCACTGTGTCAGGAAGTATCATTGTGGAGGCAGGCTTTGAGGGCTCATACATGCTTAAGCCATGCCTCGCGAGGATAGTCTACTTTCTGTTGCCTGCATATCAACATGTAGCAGCTCCTTCTCCAGCACCATGTCTGCCTGCATGCTGCTATGCTCCCCACCATGCTGATAATGGACTAAACCTCTGAAAATGTAAGCTGCCACCTCAATTAAATGTTTTCCTTTATAAGAGTTGCCATGGTCATGGTGTCTCTTCACAACAATAGAAAACCTAACTAAGACAGGGGTAAAGGGAGGATTATGGATTTTTCAGAAAAGCCATATGAAAATCTACTACCACAGAAGCTTCATAAAATATATACATATATGAAATGAATTTAAACAGTCATCATATGAGAAAAAAATGCCCCAACTAGACATCTTATGCCAACCAAGTAAAACCTCCAGTGCCAGAAATGGGTTACATCTTGTTGAGTTGTGGCCAAAGGGGCCCCATAGGCCCCCAGCCCCAAATACTACATGCCATTGCCAAGGCTCCTGGTTAAGGCCCTGTTGCTGAAGACTATCATTCATGGTGCTGGAAGGTACTCTGCACACTATCATCCAGTTGGGGGTCTCTGTGTTAATTTCCATCTACTACAAGAAGAAGCTTCTCTGATGAGGATTGAGTGATGGATGCACTTATCTATGGGTACAGCAAATGTCATTAGGAATAATTTTATTACTGTATTCCTTTTACAGAATAGGAGAAGTAGGTTTTCCCTGAAGGCCCATCATTACCTAATTTAAGTCACTTCAGCAGTGTAAGGTATGGGTTTCACCTCATGAAGTGGGCTTAATTCCATTTTTAAAAAGTGGCTGGTTACTCCCAGAACAGTTCTGCACCACTGTTGCACCAGTATAATTTGCAGGCACATCACTATCATAGGCGGCAGGATTTGTTGTGGGTATCTATGACTACTTTTCTGCTCTGGTCATGTGGAAAATGCCTTCCAGCATCATGAACACTAGTCGGTAAAGGTGAAGCTTTAGTTGGGCACCAGCTCAATTTCTTCATGTTCAATGTCATAAGTAGGCTGTGTCTTCGGGAGGTTTTGGTGTAAGATGTCTAGTTGGGACGAGAGCAATACCCACACTCTTAACTGTTGAGCCATCTCTCCAGCCCCTGAGCAAAGTAACTATTAATAGCAGACTTCTAGAGATGATTAAAAAGTAATTCAAGCCACTTCTATTTTGATAAAAAAATATATAGTTCAAGTTATTAAAAAGTGAAGAGGACAGGAAGTGAGGAAAATTTTAAAAATGCAGACAACAGAAAACAAAACTTCAGTATATCACTAATTACCTTAAAGATTCATAACCTGGAACCTCCAATTAAAAAAAGAAAAGGGCAGGAGGCAGGGGGAAGACTAGCTGGGCATGTAAGCACACACTTGTAACCCAGCACTCAGGAGGCAGAGGCAGAAGGGCAGAAAGTCTAGTACATACCAAGACCCTGCTGGAAACAAACAAACAAAAAGACAAAGACTGTCGAATCTTTTCAACATAAATAATGCCCACCTACACGCTGTCAAAAGAGACACTTTAAACATAGGTAAAATTTAAATGAAAAAAACAACAACAACAAAAAAAATGAAGTAAAAAACAAGCCTGAGACAAGAATGCTTATGTTAAAATTAGATGAAATAGATTTCAAGAGAAAGTTTTTGGAAGAAATAACGCCATTTTATACACATAAAAAGGTAGCTAATGAGCAAGACCTAGCAGTTACATGTATACAAACATGTATACTGGGATATCTATCCAATGTGAAAGGATCAAAATAAGTAACTAAATAAAAGGCACACAGTCGGGGAAAAGTTAAATGGTCCTCATTGACAGATGATATGCATGATAATACACATAACAAATCCTGAGAGACATATTAAAAAAAGCTGGTGAATTAATAAAATAAACCAATCTATCAATCTATAAATTATAACTGCGTCTCTACAAACTAGCTGTGAACAATTAGTTAAAAAATTAAATTCCATTTATAATAAAAAGCATGAAAACCAAATACACTTAAGTTCAGTGAAGATACAAAGCTTACACTGCTTAGAATGACAAAGAGAAGTGGGCAGAGTCCTGCCTAGTGAGTGTGAGGCCAGGCTGGCACATATCAAGTTCTTGTCTCAAGAGGAAAAAAATATCAGTTAAACAGTTAACCTCCTCAGAACCAATATCTAGACTAAATTACCTTCGCCTTACCGTCCAACTAGTGAAGTCAGACTAACGGGATGACCAGAGAGAGAAAAAGGTCTGAGCCTCCTGCTTTACACTACACACAAATCAATTCAAAGTTGACTACAAATCTAAATGTTGTGAGTGTAAAAACTGCAACCATTCAATTTTCAGAAGGAAGAGGAAAACAAAAAGACACAGAAAAGATTTTGTGTCTTCAAGCTAACAAAGTTTCTCACCAGGACCCAAAGAAGCTTGTGTGTGTGTGTGTGTGTGTGTGTGTGTGTGTGTGTGTGTGTGTGTGTGTGTGTGTGTGACAGAGAGAAAGTGTGTGTGTGTGTGTGTGTGTGTACACAATACATGATGAAGTTGAGTTTTTAAGATTAAAAATTTGCTCATCCAAAGACACCGTTAAAAAAATGAAATGGCAAGCTTCTAAATGACAGTATTTTTAACTATCTAACTATCATATCTAACAAGGACTTTATCCAGAATTACTAACAATCTAATTCAAAATGGGCAAAAATTTTGTACACATTTGCAGATGGTCAATAAACAAGGAAACAAACAAAATCCAACAGGACTAGCCAGACAAATGGAAATTAAAACACAGCAAAATGCCACTACACATGCACAGGATTGGTGACAGTTAAAAACACTACTGCCATGTTTACCTCTACTAATACTACATTTCTGAGTGTATTCATGTTTCCCCGTTCCCAAGTCATGAGTTCATGGAGGAGAAAAAAAAAAAAAGACTAAAAAACAAGTGGCAATAAGGATGTGGGGCATTTTGATTTTTCATCCATTGCTGGTGGGAATGTCAAGTGTACAGACACTTTGGAAAGCAGTATGGCAGTATTGTACAGGGTTAAATACACATATTCATGTGATCTAGCATTGCTATTCCTAGGGAGTCACCCAACAGCTATTAAGCTTAAAGATCGGTGTGCAAAAAGCAAGCCAAAAATTCAGCACAATCCAGACTCATCAAGTAACCAGTTGACAAATTTTAGCATAACTATACTGTAGACTATAACTCGGTAATATACACAGCTGTCTTTCGTTCATGTATATAGCCACGTACGTGCATTTCCACATGACTGTAGGTGCTTTTGTACCATGTGAATGTGGAAAGCTGGAGGACATCCTTTGCTGAAGACTTCACATTCCATCTAATTTGAAACCTTGTTTGCAGCTGTAAACACTAAGCTAGTTGGCTAGTGAGTGTTGAGGGATTCTCGTCTTTGTTTCCCATCTCACTGCAGGAGTGTGGGAACTGCAGGTGTGCATTACTGTACATGGCTTTACATGAAATCTGAGGACCAAAATTCAGATCGTGTTAATTGTACCAAGCACTTTACCAACTGAGCCATCTCCCAGGTCCTTCCTTTTTTTTGGACAGGATCTCCTGTAGCTCAGGCTAGCCTTTAACTTACTATGCAGCCAATAATAACCTTGAATTCTCAACCCCCTGCCTCTTTCTCCTACATGCTGTATTACAGGCATGTACCACAGTGATCAGTTTACAGAGTGCTAGGGCTCAAATCCCAGGCTTCATGTATGCTAGGCAATCACTCTATTCCTAGCCTCATTCTATGTCTTGATTGTGGTGATGACCACACATTTATACACAGTTACCAAAATTAATTAAACTGTATACTTGAAATGGATAAATTCGGGGCTGGAGAGATGGCTCAGAGGTTAAGAGTACTGTCTGCTCTTCCAGAGGTCCTGAGTTCAATTCCCAGCAACCACATGGTGGCCACAACCATCTGTAATGAGATCTGGTGCCCTCTTCTGGCCTGCAGTCATACATGCTGTATACATAATAAATAAATAAATCTAAAAAAAAAATGGATAAATTCTATTGTATGTAAATAAAGGTTAATTTTAAGAGAAGGCAAAGTAAGGAAACAAAAGAAACAGTTCTCTGCATATTAATAAAAGGAATTAAATTGAAACTATGAGCTATTTTCTCATAGACTTGGAAAATTTATTCTAATGATGGAAGGTGTTAATTAGCACAATATTTTTAGAGAATAAATTGGTACTGTATACCTAGATCCTTTAAAAAAAAAATGACTGGAACTTCTGACCTAGCAATTCTATTTCTGGGCACTCTAACCACAGAAACCGTCACATCAAATGAGACTCATGCAAGAGTGGCCCTGAAAAGCTTTCTCTGGTTGTGATAAATAGTTGAGGTGGAAAAACCTTGTACACCCAAATTAGACGTTTGCTTAAATAACAAGATATCCGTCATTAACATATGTGTGTCCTTGTGAGGAATGGAGATGCTAAACTTTTGTCAACTAGTACAGCAGGCCTCACAGAAAAAGAAGAAAGGATTGTGCCCGTGATTAAATCTTGGTGAATTTAAACACCAAACAGTATCTGTAATCCCAGCACAAAAGAGGCTGAGTTCATTTCCTATCTGAGGGAGTTATAAGGAGTTATAAGTAATTACTATTAGAAGAAAATTCTTAATTCCTGCCCCCTTTAGTCTACCATGAACACACAAAGCTATAATTTCTGCTTATTTCTTATGATAAATGATGCTGCACTGGGGAGGCAGAGGCAGATGGATCTCTGTGAGTTCCAACAAGCTCAGTCTACATAGTGTGACTCTATTCCAAAAACAAAAACAAAATTTCCAGCCAGGTGGTGGTGGTACAAGCCTTTAATCCCAGCTCTCGGGAGGCAGAAGCAGGTGGATCTCTGAGTTCAAGGCCAGCCTGATCTAGAGAGTGAGTTCCAGAACAGCCAGGGCTACACAGAGAAACCCTGTCTTGAAAAACCACACCAAACAAAGAAGACAACAACAACAACAACAAGATTTAGGACTTTACTCAAGTGTCATTCAAATGAACAACTTTGATTTCCAGGGCACTCTGACCTACAAATTAAGTTGTTTCATAAGTTACTTACAGTTTGCCCTCAAACAGATATGAGTAGAAACAAGCTGTGTGTATACCTTTTAAATTAGGGTTATCTGAACTGCAATTTATCTATGAAAGGAAAATGTCACAGTGCTAGAACCAGTCATTTCTAGTTCTGAGGACGACTAATTAGTCTATTAAAAACCAGTTAATGTCTTTGAAAATTATAGAATTGGAAAGTGCAAAATGTCAAGAACAAAATATTTTGTCAACTGGCATAACGGAGTTGTAAAATAGCTCTATGGCTGAGGGGTGGGGACGGGGTCCTTATATAAAATCTTGGTGAAAAACAAATAAAACATGGTTGGTCTCAAATGCAGAGAATCATGGTTTACTCATGAAATCTCATCACTCAGGAAGCTGAGGCAAGATTGCTTCTAGTTGATTCAGGCCAGCCTGGGCTACACAGTAAATTCCAGGCCAACCTGGGAAGATAAGACAAATAAATAAGGCAATAAAAAAATAAGAAAATAAATAAAAACCAAGTGACATTCGCTATGAAATAAAAATGGAAATTCAATCTGTCAAGGAAACAGAGGCAACAATTTCACATGACGAGCATGTCAGTTTGAAAGTATAAAGACTTGGGTTTTATTTACCCATTGATAAATAAAATGTTAGGTATATACATACACAAAAAGATGAAACTCACTTATCAAACTTTCTTAAATTAAAGAAGCATTTAGGAACGTGGTCAATTATAAATGGTAGTGTAATTTAAATTTTTCCATCATCAAAAAGTAAACCCTCTACTCTAAGAATTTGTTTGGCATTTACATGCATGAGTTATGCGGTAAAAATAAGTTACTTGGTGGGTGCACTGTTTTGTTTAAATGTGACACAGCTTAACGGGAGCATGGGGGCAAGGGGAAGGCTCATTTTGCCACTGTGTCTTTACAAGCAACTGCTCAGGGAAGACAGTGTTTCTATTTTGTAACAGAAATGATTTTCATGGCCAATTGGTAAAGGATTTCATCAACCATTTCCCTGACCACACTGTATGTAAAAGTACATTCATTAGGGCTCATTTCCTTTCTTTCAACATTTTAAATTATATTTATTTGTGGGTACGTGAGTGCGTACACACACATGCCACAGCACACATCTGAGGCCAGAGGACAACTTGGCAAGAGTTGGTTTTCCTTTTCCACTATGTGAGTTCTGGGGATCGAACTCGGGTCATCAGGCTTGGTAGCAAGTGCCTTAACCTGCTGAGCCATCTTCCCAGTCAGAGGCCTCATTTCTTTCTTTCTTTTTTTTTTTTGGGGGGGGAGGGTGAGGGTGGGTGGTGAGTTTCCAGACAGGGTTTCACTGTGTAGCCAAGCTGTCCTGGACCTCACTCTGTGGACCAGAACTCAAACACACAGAGATCCACCTGCCTCTGCCTCCCTCCCTAGTGCTGGGATTAAAGGTGTGCGCCACCACCATCACCACCGAGCCTGAGGCTTCATTTCTTTACTGAGGAAAATTAAAATGTCCCAGACGCACTCAGGCTTTTCCTCTGCTGCTCGGAAAAAGTCAGAATGGGAATTACAGTAGTGCCTTCAAGATCTACGTGGACTTTTTTTTTCCCCCAGAGCTGAGGACTGAACCCAGGGCCTTGCGCTTGCTAGGCAAGCACTCTACCACTGAGCTAAATCCCCAACAACCCCCCCCCCTTTTTTTAAAAAAGATTTATTTTTACTTTGTGAGTTACTGCAGTCTTGTCTGCATGTACGTCTGTGCACCATGAGTAGGCAGTGTCTGTAGAGGCCAGAAGAGGGTGTCAGATCCTCTGGAACTAAAGTTACAGAAAGCTGTAAGCTGCCAGGTGGGTGCTGTGAACGGACATTGGTCCTCTGGAAGAGCAGTGCATGCTCTTAACCACTGAGTCATCTCTCCAGCTCCTCACATGGACTTCTGACAGATTTATCAATGGCTTGATAAAAAGCTTCCCTTTTGATGCTCAAGTGTCAAGTTCCCGACATTAAGGCTCTTGCATCTTTCTCAATCCAAATATAAATAGCAGATATTTCACCTCCTTCAATACTCCTTTGATTATAACTTCTACGTTTCAGAAATCTGAGGCAATACTGCAGGACTGAAAAATATTTAAGAAATTTTCCTTAAAAAAAAAACAAAAAAACCCTTAAGTCTGTACCCAATGAGTTACAGGAATAGTTCTGCAAGGTTTGGTCCCTTCTGTGTTCTAGCCTTAATCATGGTAACCAAAACTTTAAAGGTAAAAGACTTTCCTCACTAGGAATAAGGATGTAGATACTTCCAAAAATTCTCTTCAAAAGTTAGTCCCTATTCCAATGACATCTACTTGCTGTTTAAACTAGATTTGCCTGAAATGTTACCACTCAGCGGATTTTTCCACACTAAGTATATCACTGACCTATACAAGAACACCTGTACTGACAATTTCTGGAATGTCATTATTTAATAAAGCACAGGACATTTTTGAACCCATGAACTCTCCATTCTGGGGAAGGGGGGAATGCATGGAGGAGGAAGACAGGGTGGTAGAGAGAGTCAGTATGGCCAAAACAAACATGTATATGGAAATGTCACAGTGAAGCCCATTAATATGTGTAATTACCAGAACTGAATAATTGTAATTCTAAAGTAAAATAAAACCTAATTTAATCTTCAAAAAATATTCTCCACTCAGGCTTATGATTTTAATCTACGTGCAACAGTTAAAACGCACAACCAAGATAAAAGGACAGGGATACATTTAGGGAGAAAGGCGGCTTTTCTATTTCTGCCAGCTATTTTAGAAAATCCTAGAATACTTAAAGTGAGTGTCTCAATGCCATCTGGCTGTACTGTTGATGTAATTCTAAGCAGCAACTTTAAAGATTTATGCAGATTTTCCTTTGCAAAAGCAGACACATTAAAAGCTATGCCAGAGCCCAATATGGTGGCCCACGCCTTTAATCCCAGTGTTCAGGAGGCAGAGGCAGGTGGACTTCTGAGTTCCGGCCATCCTGGGCTACTTGGTGAGCTCCTGTCTCACCCCATGCCACCATCACATAAAATAAACTTAAGTCAGACCAGCCCTGGGCATGACATGAGGGGTGATCAAACATTGTTCATTTCAACTATACAGATTGTTTAATCTTGATCAAGAAGTGGATTCTACTTGTGCCATGCTTTATTTTTTAAAATTAAAAAAAGAAATTATTTTAGCCAGGTGTGGTGGCATGCTCCTTTAATCCCAGCACTTGGGAGGCAGATGTAGGCATATTTCTGTGAGTTCAAGGCCAGCCTGGTCTACATAGTGAGTGCCAGTGTAGCCAGAGCTACATACTGAGACCCTGGTCTTGCGGGGGGGGGGGGGGGGGGGGGGGGAGCACAAAATAAAAAAAATATATTATTTTATGTGTATGGGTACTTTGCCTGACATCTGGGTACTACGTGCATGCCTGGTGCCCACAGAGGCCAGAAGAGGGAATTGGCTCCCCTATAACTGGAATTATGGATAGTTGTGAGCCTCCATGTGGGTGCTAGGACAAGAACCCTGATCCTCTGGAAGAGCAGCCAGTGCTCTTCACCACTGAGCCATCTCTCCAGCCTTGCACCTTGCTTCTTAATAAAGGCCCTGACAACAGCAATATACAGCCACACTGCAGCATTGGATCCTTGCCTCTATAAGCAGAAGCTAGATAGAGATGCATCATCTTTTCCCATGAGATCTAAATTTCTTCTACAATAATGTACAGTATAAAAATTAAAAAGAAAAAAGGGAGAAAGTAATACAATTCCAATTTACAAAGCTGTTACTCTCAAGTTACGAATGGAATGAACCTGAAAATACTGCCACACAGGATTTCCAGCAAACTCTTCCCCAGGGTCCAGACCACTATGCAAATTGACTTCCTCAAAGCTAGAGAAGCACGGCACTCTCAGGAGGAGAAGGGAGCTACAACAGGCCTAAGGCACGGAGGCGGCAGCCGCAGCACGTGCAATACTAACTAACACCGAGTGTGATCCCAGTCTTGCTCCATGAAGACAGTCTTTTCCTTCAATTTCCACTTCAGGGGTCTATTGCTTCTCTTTCCAGTCAATGTTTCTTCCCACTTTCCTCTGCCAGTAAACATACCACACATCCTCCATCACCCCCAAAGACTAGAACTCTGAGACAGCAGTCAGTGGAAGGTCCTGTTCTACTCTGGGTAAAGAAGAGTGGTAAGGATGCAGACAGAGTGCTCTTGGTACATGGAGACAATGACACACACACAAAATAACACAATTTGCAGATAAAGGAAACAAGAATTTTAGCAATGCACACCTTTAATCCCAGCACTCGGGAGGCAGAGGCAGGCAGATCTCTGAGTTTGAGGCCAGCCTGGTCTACAGAGTGAGTTCCAGGACAGCCAGGGCTACACAGAGAAACCCTGTCTCAAAACAAAACAAAACACAAACAAACAAAGAATCTTAGTAATTCAAATTTTTGCATTGCAATATATCTAAGGTTACTTATATCCACCCTGAAGTCTGATTATGTGAATTAAGAGGTTATGTTGATAATCTTTTATAATACAAGGACCCAGTTTTTACACCCATCCACCCTTTCACCTGCACAAAAATGCACTTTCTTGTCTTCTTCCCCCTGCCTTCAGATTACAAACAATGAAACGTATTCTTGCTTTTAGGTTCCTAAAAAGGAAATAATCAGACTCACAAACTATTTGGTTTTAAGTGTTTTTGCTCAGAAACCTAAGGAATGACAAAGTTCTGAAAAATTACAGTCTTTCAGAAACCTTAAGTTTACCTCATGTAAATAAGAACAAGTCATTTCATTTTAATTTCTACTTGGGTGTGTGATGTGTGTGTGTCTTCCTGTAGTTTGCTCTGCCTTGTCCTTTAAGAAAGGATCAATTTCACTCTCTCTGAACCCAAACTCAACATTCCAGCTAGGCTGACTGGTCAGGGAGTTCCTGGGACAAGCCTCTTTCTGCCTACCAACTGTTGAGGTCACAGGCATGTGCAGCCATGCCAGCCTTTTACATGGGTCCTGTGGATTTGAACTCAGGACTTCACAGTAAAAGGTCTCTTAACCACTGAACCACCTCTTCAGTCTATAGCAAGGCCTTTTATTAAGGCGGTGGTGGTGGTGCACACCTTTATTCCCAGCGCTTTAATCCCAGGCAGATCTCTGTGAGTTCAAGGCCAGCCTGGGCTACAGAGTGAGTTCCAGGAAAGGCTCTAAAACTACACAGAGAAACCCTGTCTTGAAAAAACAAACAAAAACAAAAACAAACAAACAAAAAACAACAAAAAAAGACATTAAGGATCGATCACTTGATGAAAATATAATTAGCATTGGCAAAGTCTGTGAATCAATCATACACTAGTAAGCAGGAGTCTTTTTGTTTTCAACTGTTCTGTCATTCTCTTTTTAGAGACACTCAGTTGAAATGCTAACATGTTACAATGCAGACTATATCCTGATTTGTGCAGTCTGACAGCAGAATAAGGCTTGACATAACGTCATCAATTATTAACAGTAGCAGAAACCATTAAAATGTCCAGTACAACACTAATACATTTGCTGAACAAATGAAATAAATGAATAGTGAAGGCCTTTGATGTGCAATTCATGGCAAATATTGTTTACCTTCATTTTTCAAACTAGAAAACTGATGCACAAAGAAGTTAACAAACTTGCCCTGAGTCACAGACGGCGAAGCCCACTGAGGAGTCAGTTAGTCTACTGGGCTCTACAGTTAGTGTCCTTCGGACTGTAGGTCAGCTTCTCTCTCTGAAGGGTGAAGTTCTAGAAGCAGCAATTACACAGCTTTCCAAGGACTTTCATGGGCCCTCTGACCACAATTCCATTACCAGGAGTCCTCTTTTTATTATAAACTGTGATCCTCTTGGGAGGCCTGTGGAGTAAGTTAAAGAATGCACAACGAGGACATGGAGGGAGCATTAATGGAGACACCCACAAAAGCTCTAGTTTTAGAAATGCTTGTTATACACAGATCAAGCTACTTTGGAAGCATGCAATTTTGGTTTCATTAAGTATGTGTATCTTTCAGACAGGCATCTGATGCATACTTAAAATTCCAGCATTAAGGAGACTGAAACAGGAGGATCATAAATTAGAAGCCAGCCTAGGTAACACAGTGGGGACAAGACCCTATCTGGAAGAAAGAAACAAAGAAAGGATACACATACTTCAGAGTCAGAACTTAAGAGACCTACTGTATCAATTTTTTGCAACATGTGCTCACAGGAATATTTCAAAGAAAACACAACTGTTGGTTTTATTAAGGTACATAATAAAACTCCCTTACTGGTCAGTTATTTATTTGTTGGGGGAGACTATTTCTCTGAATCTAGTTTAGAAAAACTTTAAAGTACATCCGAAAAATAAGTCATTTAGTTTCTTGCTTCTACAAGAGGGCAGGATACACAGTGCACTTTATTTCACTTATTATTATCTCCTAACCATTTATTACACAAGAGTGTTTATTGAAAGGGTAGCTTTAGCCTGGTGGTGGTGGTGGTGGTGGTGGTGGTGGTGGTGGTGGTGGTGGTGGTGGTGGTGACGACGGTGACACACTCGGGAGGCAGAGGCAGGCGGATCTCTGTGAGTTCAAGGCCAGCCTGGGCTACAGAGTGAGTTCCAGGAAATGCTCCAAAGCTACACAGAGAAACCCTGTCTCAAAAAAAAAAAAAAAAAAAAAAAAACTACAAAGGAAAAAAAAAGAAAGAAGAAAAAAGGGTAGGTTTAATAAGTTAAACCTAATTTTAAAAAAAAAGAAATTTTATAAAGCACAGCTTATTAAATTTGAGGATGGGACAGCCTACTAAAAAATCCTACAATACTGTTTTATGGTTTTTAAAATTTTTAAAAAGTATATATATGTGTGCATGTCTGTGTGTGGATATATACATATGAGTACTGGTGCCCACAGATACCAGAAGTGTCAGGCCTTCCAGGAGCTGGAGTTATAGGTGATTATAAGCTGCTTGATGTAGGTGCTGGGAACAGAACATAGGTCCTCTGCAAAAACATGATGATAAGCCATCTCTCCAGTCCCCAATACTGACGTTTTTTTAGTGGGAGCAAGAAAATTCCTGCCCAGGGCTTCCAAAAAGAAAAACAAAACCAAAATGGAAGAATTGTCATATATTAAGCAAATGTTCTAGATTTGTGTATGTGTGTTTTATTTGTCTTTGTACTGCTTGTCTTTTTCATGTAAATCCATTTTTATTTGTTATAAAGAAATGTGTATGAACACGCCTATAACTCCAGCACTCTTAAAAAAACAGGCACAAGGATAATGAGTTCAAGGTCGGCCAGGATTATACAGTGAGTTCCATGTGCCAGCCTGGTAGGCACACTGGAACTCTATCTTAAAAAAACCAAAACAAAAAACAAAGGGCTTCGAGGCTGGGGATGTAGCTGAGTTGTAGGGAATCTGTCTAGGAAATATGAGGCTCAAGGTTCAAAAGCTCCAATACTGCTGAAAAGGAGAAGAAAAATCTCAGCTTGATGGTGGCATACATCTATAATCCCAGCACCTGGCAGGCTAAAGTAGGAAGATCATCCATAATAAAATTGGGCGGGGTGGGAGGGGTGGGGGGAGGCAAAACAATCCTGAGATGCATGCCTTCAACTCAGAACTTACAAGATATGGTCCAAGGCCAGGCCAAGCTACAGGAGACCCTGACTCACACAACCCAATGACAAGAAACCCACAAAAAGAACAAAAGGTGCTGGCTTGTAGACTGGTTGTGGAGCATTTGTGAACATGAACAAGATCCTGGTTCAGTTCCCAGTATTAGAGGAAAATTAAAAAAAAAAAAAAAAAAAAAAAGAAGATAAAGAAATGTGCACATCATGTGTTCCAAAACTGCTAATGTTTTTTTTGTTTTTGTTTTTCGAGACAGGGTTTCTCTGTGTAGCTTTGCGCCTTTCCTGGAACTCACTTGGTAGCCCAGGCTGGCCTCGAACTCACAGAGATCCGCCTGGCTCTGCCTCCCGAGTGCTGGGATTAAAGGCGTGCGCCACCACCGCCCGGCCAAAACTGCTAATGTTTTAAATAATGTGGTTCAGTGCCTAAATTCTTTTTAGGAGGAAAAATTACCTCTACTGTCTCCATACCCTCCCTTATCCGTTTCCTTTGTCCTATGAGCAACCCAGCAATCTTACTGCAGTAAGAAGGGAAGCATAAGGCCAAAGACAAGTTAGTGCTGCCAGGGATACTTACTCCTTCCCATTAGAAATGGAAAGAAGCCGGGCGGTGGTGGCGCACGCCTTTAATCCCAGCACTCGGGAGGCAGAGCCAGGCGGATCTCTGTGAGTTCGAGGCCAGCCTGGTCTCCAAAGCGAGTTCCAGGAAAGGCGCAAAGCTACACAGAGAAACCCTGTCTCGAAAAACCAAAAAAAAAAAAAAAAAAAAAAAAAAAAAAAGAAATGGAAAGAAAAGGCTGCAAGTGCCACATAGCAGCAATCCAAAAAGGCCATGCCCTTTTGGCAGCACATGTAAGAAAAACCTGTATATTGTCAGCTCTAATGATTTCTGGTCTTTCTGGTTCAACAAGGGGCACCTACCTGGCAATATTTCAAAAGATGTTAAAACAAAATTCAGAATACAGAAGCAAGCTGGTTGTCAAAAGAAAAAAAAATGAGATGCCAGCATGACAAGTTCTTTTTTTTGGGAAGATACCTAATAAATGTGTTAGTGAGAAGGAAGGGTAAAGAGAGGGACACTGCCAGTGTGATGTTTTACTTGAATTAATGTGTCTTCTGGGATACTTCAAAGTAAAATTAATGAGGGCCTCTTAACAGCAGACAGAATGGCCCCCCTGAGCAGACAGCTTTACCAGAGTCCCATTTTACAGAGTACAGTAGAACCCCCCTCTCTGTAGGTTGCTTTCTGAAGTTCACCTACCCACAGTGAACTACAGTCTGAAAAAATTAAGTGAAAATTCTAAAATTAAGCAAGTTACGTTTCCAATGAATACTGCCTGAGTAGGATGCAAACTATAGTTGTCCCATTCCACCTCTCCTAAGACACAAATTTATCCCTTCAGTCAGCATTTCCACAGTACATAGACTACCTGCCTCCTTATTGATTTGTACACATTTGGGCTGTCACGGCATCTCAGGGTTGTTCAAACAACCCTTATTTTGCCTAATAATGTTCCCAGAACACAAAAGTAGTGATGGAAATGGGACATCTAGGCACAGAACTGGGCAAGACTGATAAACTGCAGTACTATGTGGCAACACTACAGGCACTTAGGAAACGCACAGTACATACAGCCTTCCATGGCTCAGGCATCTACTGTGAGGTCTTGGAATGCATCACTGGAGGGTAAGTGGAGGGAACTACTGAACCATGAAACTTTACATAACTACTTTTTAAGAAAATAAGTCTTACATTGATAGTAGACACATTTGTAAACACAGAAATAAGTTATAGGCCACTGTCCACATAAAATGTTTGTCACATGTGTATAGATATATTTTATTAAGATATTACACGTTATTAATGTTATACCTGTTTCTGATACACTTTATTACTTAATATTCTCAATGTATGCATGAGCCCAAAGAATGATAGCAGGTGAAAGACTGGATCTTCACAAAGGAATAAAAAGCACTGGAAACAAGTGCTTTTTAATGGGAAATATTAACAATATATAGCTGAATATAAACACTTTCCCCCTTTACCTAAATCTTAAAAGATAGTCAGTTATGCCGGTGGCGCACACCTTTAATCCCAGCACTCGCAAGGCAGAGGCAGGCCGATCTCTGTGAGATCCAGGCCAGCCTGGGCTACAGAGTGAGTTCCAGGACAACCAGGACTACACAGAGAAACCTTGTTTCAAAAAAACAAACAAACAAACGAAAAAACAACCAAAGAAACAACAGGGGGAGGGAGAGGGAGTGCGCACTAAAATAAAAATGTGAAACACGTAGTGTGGAGCTTAAAACAAATGGAGTAAAATATATAACCCAGCAGTAGCTGCAGGGCCAGGTGGATGACAGTAAAGTTTTATTCTGTACATAAAGCAGTATAATAGCAAGTGAGGGTGCAGATGGGAAGTGCATGGCAAGGGCCGGAGAGATGGCTCAGTGGGTAAAAGTGCCTCCTCCTCTTGCACAGTTCCCAGCACCCACGTGACCAACTACCTATAACTCCAGTTCCAGGGAATCTGATGTACTCTGGTCTCTGAAGGCACCTGCATGCAACATGGTACACATAAAGTCATGCAGGTACATGCATACACATAAATAAAACTAACTAAGTCTTTTTAAAAATGCATATTGTAAACCCTCAATCAATGAAATTACACAACAAAAAGTTAACAGCTAAAAAGCTAACAAGGAGGATAAAATGGAGCCATAAACCACTCACAATCCATAAACATTTTTGATAAATTGGCAGTCATAAAATATGAGAGTATCTGCTCTTCAAAAGACACAGTTAAGAGAAAGCAAAAAAGACAAGCCCACAGCTGCACATGATGGCACACAACTGTGATCCCAGCTCTTGGGAAACAGGGGCAGGAAGACATAGTGAGTTTGAGGGTGGCCTGGACTAAAGCCTGAACTACAGCCTGGACTACTCAGAGTCTAGAAACACAAGCCACAAACTAGAAGAACTTGTCTCAAATCATACAGTTGATTTGCAAGTTAAAAAACTTATCAACACACACACACACACACACACACACACACACACACACACACACACACACACACACTCTTCTTCCAAGAAAAGACTTGAAGAGATATTTATCCAAAAAAATACAACAGCTAGCCAAATACTAATAGTAAAATAATACCATTAACACAGGTATAAAGACGTCTAAAAGTTACAAGATAGTGTCAAAAAAGAGGAAGTGTACATGAAAAAAGTAAGGTTAAAATATGTTCACTGTATTTTTCAATCATTCCTCTCCGACATGAAATGAAAGTGTATGTCCACAGCTACTTTATTTGTAAGATCCCCAAACTAGAAATAGCCCAAATGTCTATTGACAGGTGAATAAAGAAAGAAAACTATGGTATAGTCCTACGAGATTACTACTAAGCAATAAAAAAAAAACTGACTATTGATTTTGGCAACACCATGGTTGAATCTCAAAATGAAGTGCAAAAGCGGGATAATGAGAGTTCATTCTATACAATCTCATTTATATACAATTCTGAAAAGTGCAAACTAACATATATGGGAAAAGGTTTTGAAATGGAGGTGAGACTTGAAGCACAGAAGAGAAAGATTAGTTGAGAGGATGATTTCATGTGTGTATCAAACTTACCAAACTGTATTGTTCAATATGCGCTGTTTGCTATAGAGTAAGCATGCTTTAATAAAATAAAGCTGTTTAAATAAATGGACCTGTTGTCACTAATTGCAAGGATGCTGCTGTTATCCTGAGTGCTGTAAGGGCCAGGAGAAAACTGATGAGGACTCATATGCAGTTCTATCATTTCTAGAGTCTTGAATACCAGAGTTCCCAACATATGGGAAAGGAGACACAAGTGTAAAGTCAGGACTTTAATAATTACCTCGAATTCAAAGCACTAATATGAATTCTTGATACAAGTTTATCTCAGTGTGCAGGGGAGGACCGACACACTTTGTCACATATAGCTTCCAGATTACTAGGTTTGTGTCAAAAGGACTCAGGATCCCAGGGACCAAAAGAATGGGCACATCAATATGACAATTTTGATGCAAGGAAGTATCCGAAGATTAGGCACATGTTAGTAACTAACATCGATGGTTCACTATCAGAAGATGCTAGTGAACCAGTTTTTTTTTTTTTTTAACTTATTTAACTCACTTCTTGTGTGTGTGTTTACACTTGTGGTCAATGCATATGTGCAGAAGTCAGAAGACAGCTTATTGGATTGGTTCTCTCTTTTCATCATGTGGGTCCCCAGGATCAAATTCAGGTCATCAGGCCTGTCTAGAAGCACCTTTACCCACTGATTCATTTCATGTGCCCTCATTATTTTAAAAAAACATAGCGGGAGCCGGGTGGTGGAGGTGCACGCCTTTAATCCCAGCACTCAGGAGGCAGAGGCAGGTGGATCTCTGTGAGTTCGAGGCCAGCCTGGGCTGCAGAGTGAGTTCCAGGAAAGGAGCAAGGCTATACAGAAAAACCCTTTCTCGAAAAACCAAATAAATAAACAAACAAACAAACAAATAAACAAGTAAATAAAATACAATAAAATAGATAGTGGGGCTGGAGAGATGGCTCAATGGTTAAGAGACTGGCTGCTCTTCCAGAGGACCCAGATTTAACTTCCAGCACCCATATGGTGGCTCACAACCATCTGTAACTCTAGTTCCAGGGAATCTGACACCCTCCTCTGTTCTCCAAGGGCACCAGGCATGCATGTGGTGCACAGACATATATGCAGGCAAAACACTCATATACAAAATATAATTTAAAAAAATGTTGAAGGCATGTGCCATCACACCCACTCTTATTTTTAAAAAAGAAAAGTGATTAAATAATGTATTTTATCTTTTAAGCAAACTGTACCTGTCAACAAGTAATCAAATAGACTATGAAGTAGTTTCACCTTATACAAATGTCTTAGCTAACAAACATGGAATGGTTTATCATTAATATCTACTAATACCAAACAGGAGAAACACTCCAATATTACATGCTTCTTGATTAAGTACAGACCACTGCTGAGTAAAGTAGTGATATCTGTCCACCAAAAAAAAAGAAAGAAAAAGAAAAGAAAGAGGATACCAGAGTAACATCCTACAACACAGATGCAGCCAGTAAAGTATAGACTGTAAGAAACTAAAATTACCCAAACCCCACAAAATTAAACTCCATGGGTTTAAAAAGAAAGGAAGGGAGGGAGGGAGGGAGGGAGGGAGGGAGGGAGGGAGGGAGGGAAAGAAAGAAATGCCAGGTGGTGGTGGCACATGTTTTTAATCCCAGCATTTGGGATTAAAATGAGTTCAAGGCTAGCCTGGTCTACAGAATGAGTTCCAGGACAGCTAGGGCTACACAGAGAAACCCTGTCTCAAAAAAAACAAAACAAAAAATAGAAGAGCGATGGAGCATGTAGGCATTCCCAAAAGTTCATCCCATCTTTTTTCTCTAAACTTTCCCCTTGGTAATCTCATCACTGTATCAAGCTAAAAGCCTGGGAACACTGCATTTCTCAAGTTGACACCGCAGACACATGCCTAAAATCCAACCTCATTGTAAGCTATGATTCATAGTGCCTAAAGAAAGCTTATAAATTGTCCAATCCTAACATTCACCTAGTAGTCTCATCTAATGCAAACTTCCTTCTTCAAACACTTGGAACAAAAAAAACCCCAAAAAATGATGCCAGGTGGCACATGTCAATTTCTGTGAGCACCAGGCCAGCCTGGTCTACATAGTGAGTCCCAGGACAACCAGGACCATAGAGAAATTGTCTCAAAAACAAAACAAAACAAAACAAAAACAAAAACAAAACAACAAAAAGAGAAACAAAAAGAATAAAATTTAAATTTCTATCCAACATTAGAAGCCAAGTCTACTTCTGGCTATATCCCCTTCCTCCATGTATACCTAACCTTACCTAATCTTCCCAGGCATAATGATCACTTCCATTGTCCCTGATATTGAGGCTACAGCATAAAATGCACAAGAAGCAGAGACTCTAATATACCCTTCTGATTCCAATCCCACCTGTTGCTGCCTCCATACTCCAACTCACCTCTGACTCAGTTATTTCTCACTTGGGATATATATATATATATATATATATATATATATATATATATATATATATATATATATATATATATATCTGCAACCTATATAAAGGTTTGAACTTACCAAATGATATCCTAACTTGTGAAGATATAAACTTCACAAGTTAGCATGTTAGAAACGAAGTAGGACTGCTCACATGAATGTAAGGTGCTTAGCTTTTCTGTCTCTATGAAAACTCACATATTTGTCTACTTGATAGTAAAAGATTCACCAAAATCCTTACAAAAATTATTCTGCTTGTCCACTGTCCCTTACAAAAATTATTCTGCTTGTCCACTGTCCATTTAATTCTCATTTTAAAAATGAGACATAAGTGTAAGCAGGGTCTATCTCCATTAGAAGTCCTACATGCTTTATACACAGTAACCAAAAATAAACATTTAGGGGGAGGGGGGTTGAGACAGGGTTTCTCAATGTAGCCCTGGCTGTCCTGGAACTCCCTCTGTAGACCAGGCTGGCCTCAAACTCACAAAGCTCCACCTGCCTCTGCCTTCCCCTCCTAAGTGCTGGGATTAAAAGCGTGCGCCACCATCACCCTGTGTAAACATACTTCTATACTGTGTTGGTGAGTACAGATCAGTAGGGTCTTCCACAAACTTCTGCTTGCTGATAGTATATTCTCCCTTTCATCAGAACTGCAAGCTTTGTCAAGGCAACAATATATCCAACTAAAATACTGGATTTCCCTTCTCTCACAGCTACGATGCTGGTGTGACTTATTTTTGGTCAATGAAGTATAGATGGAATTATGTATGATTTCCAGGAAGGATTAAAAAAAAAACCAAAAAGACAAAAACCAAAAACCCTCAGTATCCCTTTTCTTGAGTAGAAGATATGAAAAATATCATTCTGAGCCGGGCGGTGGTGGCGCACGCCTTTAATCCCAGCACTCGGGAGGCAAAGGCAGGTGGATCTCTGTGAGTTCGAGGCCAGTCTGGGCTACAGAGTGAGTTCCAGGAAAGGCTCTAAAGAGAAACCCTGTCTCAAAAAAAAAAAAAAAGAAAAGACCATTCTGTAGCTTTTCAATCATGTACAGATGTTATTCTGAAAATACTCTAAAAAACAAACTATAGTTATGGGGCCAGGCAGAGTATGCCTGCAATCTCAGCACTGAGGAGGCAGGAGGACTGTGAACTGAAGCCAATCTGGGCTACACAGAAAGACCTAACCAAACATACAAACAACCTAAGGCAGACCAAAACATAAAAAGACAAACAAAAATCCCCACAGCTGCTTCTCTAAATTGTGGTTTAGTGAAGAGAAAGAGCAAGATGAGGACTGTGTTTCTCAGTCGTGGTCATCAATCCACATGGAGGTCAGGGTGCAGGAAGGTGGGTACCCCTGTATGTGGTGGACGGAAGTCAACCCCAGGAACCAACCTTCTTGGTTTTTGAGACAGGGTCTCTCACTGGGACCTAAGGTTCACTGATTACCACTGGCAGGGAGCCCGAGGGATCCACCCATCTCCGCTTCCCTGGTACTGGGATGTTTTTTTGGTAAACAAGCAGGGTTCTAGTTCCTTTTCTTTCTCTTATCTTTCAACTACAAGTGCACAGCAGCATTTCTGTTGTGCTTTTTACGTGGGGTGCCAGAGGTTGAGTTCAGGTCCTCATGCTCACACCAGCAGTGCTTCACCAACTGAGTTATCTCCTCAGCCCTGGAAATAGGAATTCTGAAGGCAGCACAGTACTCAGGTAAATATTCCATTCCTGTGTCTTCTGTTAGAAAGGATGTTTTCCAAAATAGTACATGTAAGTCCAGAACATACAAACTATTTATTCTTCCAGAAGAAACCAGAAAAATATAAAATGGGTATTTTCCCTCTCAGTTGGGTGTGGAATTATTTACTTAGAATGATGCTTTGAAAAATGCCCTTAGTAGGGAGGGGACTAACAGAAACTTCCTTTCTGCAGGATTCAGTAAACTGTTTCAAGCCTATCAGTCATAAAAAGTTGCTAACAGAATAGTGTCCTGGGAGGAGGGGTAAGACAACCATTTTAACCTGATTTGATAATAAAAAATAAAGCCACTATTGCAGCAAGGCTTTTTGTGATGAATCAGATGCTGAACTTCCATGTGCTGAAACTGACTTTCACAGCACAGAACAATACTGCAGAAACTCAAAGGCAGCAGTGAGAACTCAGACCTGGACAGTTCACAGCTCACAGAATTCTGGGCATGAAAACCTTATCCCCATTACTACCTCTCTGTTTTTTCATTTTTCATCTGTTGCTAGCTCAGTCATTCATAGCTTCCATACACTTAATAAAATAGTATTTTCTAATTCAAAACTTTTTTAAAAAACACTGAAGCTGGAAGCACATGCCTGTATTCCCAGAATTCAAGAGGCAGAGTCAGGAGGATCATAATCAAGAGCCATCCTGGGTTACACAGTAAGACCACAGCTGACTTGAGCTCTTAGAAATAGAAACCCTGTCTCAAAAATAGACTAACAAAAATGAACACAAAGTCTGACAGTGTTGCCTTAGTTCTTCCTTTAAAAGCCAATAAAGGTTAATCCATGTATAAGCTAAAGCAGATTCTTTTACTGTCCCCTAAGCAATGAGAAAACAACCCCCAGACGTGTTGATTAAGGTGTTCACAGCTAGGTTGCTGCTTTGAACCCGGCTTTCAACTCACTATATTTAACTTCAGTGGGTCTTTGTCTTCTCAAATATTAGGCCAAGAGGATTTTGTCACAGTCCCAAGTGACTGTATCAGGATACAGTTTGTTTCTCTCATAACTGTTTTGTGTCAGACAGGGACGCTCAGTATCTAGATGCAGAGAAATCTGGGAACCACTCAGTGTGTTTGAATTTTCCCTTTATGGCCACTTCCGTATATTCTCTTCGTGTTTATTCCTTTAAGGTCAAAAAATTTTCATGGTTATCTAGCAATATGAAAATTCCACCTCTGAAAGAAAAGGTCACTTCTACTGAATGGTCAGAGAGATTTATAGTTAATATATGTAAACATATAGGAGATTTATGGCCAAAACTCCACGTTGCAAAAAGAATGCTTAATTGCTATAAAGTTTTCATACAACAATCTCAACTATAATCCACAATAGGGTTCCCGGCAGAGCTCACATCTGTAAATCTAGCAGTAAAGAGCCTAAAATAGAAAGACTGCCATCAGTTTGAGGCCAGCCTGGTCTATAGTGTCTCAAAAACACTGTTTCAAAATACAAACAAAATGACAACAATAACAAAAGTAAACAAGGCCTGGTAACACAGGCCTATAATCCCAGCTACTCAGAAATCTGAGTGAGGCAGGGGACTGATTTCAAGGTCAACCTGGGCAATTTAGTGAGATTCTATGTCATAATTTAACAAATATAAAAAGACAGCTGGGGCTGGGCATGGTGGCACAAACCTAATCCCAGCACTTGGGAGACAGAGGTAGGTAAATCTCTGTGAGTCAAAGCCAGCCTGGTCGACACAGTTCAAGGACAGCCAGGGCTACTTAGAGAGACTCTGTTTAAAAAAAAAAAAGAAAAAAAAAATCAAAAGAGAGCCAGCAATATAGCTCAATGGTAGAGAGCTTGCTTTCCATGCACAAAACCCTGTGTTAATCACTGGCAGTTTAAAAAAAAAAAAAAGTCTCCCTCTCTCCTTCCTGAGAGAGTATACACACATGGTGCTAAGAACTAGGTATTTACATCCCTTTGGTTAGCATTCACTAGACACCTAAGACTCTCAAATTTATGTAGGAATCTAGTACAGAAGTTTTTCCTTTTCAAATGTGACTTCCTATTAATATCACATAAAATAATATTCTATATTCCAAAAATGGAGACTATTACTATTATTTTTGTTGTTGTTAAAAAGTACTATAGACAGGTGGTGGTGGTGCACATATTTAGCCCTAGCATTTGGGAGGCAGAGGTCTACACAGAGAGTTCCAGACAGCCAGGGCTACACAGAGAAACCTTGTCTTGAAAAACTGAAGAAAAAAAAAGTAATAAAGATCTCTACATACAAATTCATGTGCTATGCAAAAGGGGAGATACATATACCACCTTCCTTATTCAACAAGGTGCTGTGCCAGGCATCATCACAACAGCCATCACCTTCATATCAAGAAGGAAACAAAATTAGAGTCTAGAGATTAAGCCACTTCATTGGCGCACAGAATTCTGAAAACAAAGACAACACAGCCAGCAAGCAAAAGACAGCCTGGAGGAGGGAGACTTACTACAACAACCTACCGTGGGCTCCTCTGCTTATCTCTACCCGCTGGGCTATCACTCCAATATCCAAATACTTTTCTGACCAACTAAAACACTCTTTAGCAAGAACCACCAAAGCTTACACTAACTGCATGGTAAACAGATCCTAACAGCTTAAAGTTCTTTCTTAAATGACTATTTATGTACAGCATTCAGAATTAATGAGGAAATCCTAAGATGTGCTTCTGCGGATGTTCTATTACTGAGTCCTCCAAACATGCTATCCCCTCAATGTTTACATTTCAAAGCTTCTGCAGCCAAAAGCACTTTCGTCAATTCAAAACCTGACAAGCTTTGGTGAAGACAAATAAATCTCTTTGGACTCTCAACTTTAGAGGTCAATATGAGATTGCATTCTTCAACTGCAGCTCACAATCCAAACTGATCTTTTGATAAGAGGAGCAGAAGGGAGCAGAGGGGAACAGAGGGACTGTACTTTTAACTCCACCTGCCCCTTTGCAAAAGGCTGGAGATGTGTCCTAATTTCAGAAACAAGGAATTCATAAAAGTGGGATGAATGTATCAGCAGAAATTCAAACTTAAGCATCAGAGTCTTGTAAAGTTGCATTCTGCCAAAGTATTTTTCTTATAATTCAGCTAACACAGAGTTTCTGTATTATGGCAAATAAACACACAAACGTGCATAATGCACATGTGCATAAACACAAAAGTGTGTACATATGCACAAGCATAAACATACATGTATATACACAAGCACCTTTAAGTAGCTAATAGAGGCTAAACACACAAGATTACATAAAAAAAAGTACTGTCTTTGGCCAAACTTGTCAGAAGAAGTCAATCTTAACATGATGCAGATGCAACATTGTTACTTAAGGGTTTACTTATTAGGCAGCAGATTTGAGGAGGGAAAACTTCCTTTTATGTAGGGAAAACTGAAATGAAGTTGGAAGCTGGGTAGTGGTGGTACATGCCTTTAATCCAGCACTCAGGAGGCAGAGCCAGGCGGATCTCTGTGAGTTCGAGGCCAGCCTGGTCTACAGAGCAAGATCCAGGACAGGCACCAAAGGTACACAGAGAAACTCTGTCTCGAAAAAACCAAAAAACATAACAAAACCAAAAAAAAGAATGAAGTTGGATTGTTTTAATATCACATACAAAAATCAACCACAGGGGGCTGGAGAGATGGCTCAGTGGTTAAGAGCACTGACTGCTCTTCCAGAGGACCTGGGTTCAATTCCCAGCACCCACATGGCAGTTCACAACTGTCTGTAACTCCAGGATCTAACACTCTCACACAGACATACATACAGGCAAAACACCAATAAAATAAAAATTAAAAAAAAATAAAATAAAAATAAAAAATAAAATAAAAATCAACCACAAATGGATGAAAGACCTAAATGTAAAAATCCGAAATAACAAGGCTTCCAGGAGAAAACGTTACATTAAGTCAGATCCAAATGACTTCTTGGATCTGACACCCCAAAACAGGACTATATAAGGCTTAAAATCTTCTGCTCAGCAAAATAACCCACACAATGAAAAGACAACCCACAGAATGGGTGACAACATTTGCAAACCATGAGGTTTATTCTAGATAGAATATATAAAAACAAGAGGCTAATGTCTAGAAGGAATATCTACAACTTAACAACAAAATAACCCAATTATCACGGCTTCAACTGTCAACTTGACACAAACCTACAGACACCTAGAAGGGACCCTGGATCAGACAGGCCAGCGGCAGTGTTTGTGAGGCATTTTCTTTCTTTCTTTCTTTCTTTCTTTCTTTTTCTTTCTTTCTTTCTTTCTTTCTTTTTCTTTCTTTCTTTCTTTCTTTCTTTCTTTTCTTTCCTTCCTTCCTTCCTTCCTTCCTTCCTTCCTTTCTTTCTTTTTAAATTAAATTTATTTATTTCATGTGTATAGTGTTTTGCCTGTGTGTAACTCAGTATCTGATCTTCCAGAACTGGAGTTACAGACAGTTGTGAGCTGCCATGTGGATGCTGGGAATTGAACCCGGGTCCTCTGGAAGAGCAGCCAGTGCTTTCTTAACCACTGAGCCATCTCTCCAGCCTGTGAGGGATTTTCTTAATTGCTTATTGATATCAGAGGGTCCAGCCCACTGTGGACAGTGTGGGCCTGGGCTGAAGAAGGGTAGCTGAGATAGGCAGAGGAAGCAAGCTGGCAAGCAGTGTTCTTCCCTGGTCTCTGTAATAGTCCCTGTCTTCAAGTTGCTGGCCTGTGTTTCTGCCCTTACTTCCCTCAGTGATGAACTGTTACTCAAACTGTGAGTTAAAATAAACCCTTTCCTCTCCAGTTGCTTTCGTCAAGGTGTTTACCACCAAACTGAAAGCAAACTAGGACAGAAATTTAAAAAAAGACACACAAATGGTCACCAGGACCATGGAAGATTGCTGGGGATATCATTCTGTATAAATAAAACACTGATTGGCCAGTGGCCAGGCAGGAAGTATAGGTGGGACAAGGAGAGAGGAGAATTCTGGGAAGTGGAAGGCTGAGTGGGAGACAGACTGCCTAAAGCCGCCACCATGACAAGCAACATGTAAAGATGCCGGTAAGCCACGAGCCACGTGGCAAGGTATAGATTTATAGAAATGGATTAATTTAAGATATAAGAACAGTTAGTAAGAAGCCTGCCACGGCCATGCAGTTTGAAAGCAATATAAGTCTCTGTGTTTACTTGGTTGAGTCTGAGCGGCTGTGGGACTGGCCGGTGACTTGTCCTGTGGGATTTGTCCTGACTGTGGGCCAGGCAGGAAAACTCCAGCTACAGAAGATGCTCAACATCACTATCAGGGAAACACAAATCAGAACCACTGTAGGTACCATTTACATCCAATAAGATGCCCACCACCAAAACAACTCTAAACATAACAAATGCTGGCAAGAATGTGAAAGAAATGGAAGCCTTATTTATATATTGTTGGCAAAAATGCAAACTGGCCCAGTCATTACTGAAAACAGTTAAGTGTCATAGAATATATATATATATATATATATATATATATATATATTTTTTTTTTTTTTTTTTTTTTTTTTTTTTTTTTTTTTTGGTTTTTCGAGACAGGGTTTCTCTGTGTAGCTTTGCGCCTTTCCTGGAACTCACTTGGTAGTCCAGGCTGGCCTCGAACTCACAAAGATCCGCCTGGCTCTGCCTCCCGAGTGCTGGGATTAAAGGCGTGCGCCACCACCGCCCGGCGATAGAATATTATTTTAAGGTGTGTTACTTTTGTTTATGTTGCATTTGTTTAACTCTGTGAAGCCGTGTTACTTTGCCTGTCTAAAACACCTGATGGTCTAATAAAGAGGTGAATGGCCCATAGCAAGGCAAAAGAAAGGATAGGTGGGCTGGCAGGCAGAGAGAATACACAGAAGGAGAAATTTGGGAGGTAAAAGAAGGAACCAGAGGAGGAGGATATCAGGGGCCAGGCACCCAGCTACACAACCAGCAACACAAAGAAAGAAGGGTATACAAAAAACAGAGAAAGGTAAAAGCCCAGAGGCAAAAGACAGATAGGATCATTTAAAGTTAAGAAAAGCTGGCAAGAAACAAGCCAAGTTAAGGCTGGGCATTTATAATTAAGAATAAGCCTCTGTGTGTGATTTATTTGGGAGTTGGGTGGCGGGGCCCCCCCAAAGAGCAAAAGACCAAAAATAAACAACAACAATTTCCCAAGCGCTAGCTAGGATTAAAAGAATTCACCAAAGTGAGACCCTGAAGGGACTGCATACTCGTGCTCACTGTAACATTATTTGTAATAGCTAGCATCTGTGTATCAGCCAATGAATGGATAAAGGATGCACATGCACACACATACACAGGGATGTTATTTGGCCTTAAGAAGAGCAGGACTGTTGCTAGCTATGGATGCTGTGTGTGCATGACAGTAGGGAGACAGACTGGAATGCTGTATTTCCACATCAATTTAGCTGTAAAATTAAAATTACTATAAACCACAAAGATTAACTGTTGTAAAAGTACAGCTAATCTGAAAAACAAAACCTACTCTTAGTGTCTCTATTCTATTTTTTAAGATCATCAAAGGAGACTTTGGGTTTTTCCGTGTAGTTTTGGCTGACCTGAAACTAGCTCTGTAGACCAGGCTGTCCTGGAACTCTGCCTAGAGATGCGCCTGCCTCTGCCTCCTAGTGCTGAGATTAAAGGTGTGCACCACCACTGCCTGGTGAAACAACTATTTTTAATGTTTATTTAGTGTGTGTGCGTGTGTGTGTTATATGTGCACCAGGGTTAGTGTGTGGAGGGAGTCAGTCCTCATCTTCCACCATGTGGACAGAGATCAAACTTACGTTGTCAGGCTTGGTGTAAGTGCTTTTCTCCCATGAGCTATCTTTCTGGCCCTCAAAGGAAATTTGAAAGTCACTTTCATTTCAATGCTTGAAAAAAAAAGGCATATTGTCATGTTCTGTCAGGAAATCTAATAATGAAATTTTTTTTTTGAGGCAGGTTCACCCTGAAGCCCAGGTTAAGTTTCAAACTTTCAATGAACCCCCTCCTCTCAGCCTCCTGAGTGCTGGGGTTACAGATGTGCACACCAGGCCTGGATAAGAACTTGATTTTATTTACTTTATATTGGAAATGCAAGGCTTCACTACAAATAATCATATGTGCTCTCTGGGAGCTTGGACTGCCACAGTACTGCCTAGCCTGCCATGATAAGCACTTCTTAGTTGTCCCCTAGCGCTCCATTAAATACCATTTTGTTGTAGTTTTTCATTTGACATCCAAACCTGTGCCACTGGAAACGCTGCGGCACTGGGCAGACGCTAACTGGCTCCACACAGTGCTTGCACTGCCGTCTTCCTCCTCCTCCTCCTCCTCCCTCCTCCTCCTTCTCCTCCTCCTCCTCCCTCCTCCTCCTTCTCCTCCTCCTCCTCCTCCTCCTCCTCCTCCTCCTCCTCCCCCTCCTCCTTCTTCTCCTCAGTGCCAAAATAAGTAACAGTACACAAACGCACATGTTACGAAGAACATCCTCCTAAGAACTCCACTGGGCTGTTTTCCCCTTTTATTTTTTGAAACAGTCCCATGTAGTCCAGGTTGGCCTCAAACTCACGATATTAACAAGACTGGCCTTGAACTCCTGTTCTTCCAACTTCTACGTCCCAAATACTGGGATGACGGGTGTGTAATACTACACCCAGTTTGTTTAATAAACTCTAATATAATATACTTGAGGGGAAAAAAAGGTGGAACTTCCATTTTCTTTTTTTTCTCCCAAGACAAGGTTTCTCTGTATAGCCCTGGCTATCCTGGAACTCAAGATCCCGCCTGTCTCTGCCTCCTGAGTGCTGGGATTAAAGGTATGTGCCACCACTGCCCAGCTAAGAGTGGAACTTTCTTTAAACCTGTATTTTCTTTAAAATAATTAAATTTCTTTCAAAGATTACAGGAGGCCTATGATAACTGAATGAGAAAGCTCCCCACAGGCTCACATATTTGAGTGTTTAGTCCTAGTTGGTGGACTGTTTAGGAACGATTAAGAGGTGAGGCCTTGTTGGAGGAGGCCTTTCAAAAGCCCACACCAATCCCAATCTCCTCCTTCTTCTCCCTCTCCCCCACCCCTCTGGATCAGCTATCGCTCCAGTGCCGTGTGTGTCTGCTTCATGCCATGACCAAAGACTAATCATCTAAAACTGTAAGCAAGCCTCCAACTAAATGCTTCCTTTTACAAGCTGCCTTGGTCATGATGTCTCCTCACAGCACAGGAACAGTACCTAAGACAGTAATGCAACGTTAATGCTATAGAAACCTGAAAAATCTAAAGTCAGTCTATCATCTCCAGTATGAATGAATTCAAACACATCGTGGTCAAAAATCTGAAATGCCCACATACTCTAATATTAATGCAAGCTTTTAGCATCTGCTGCATCAAACTGATCAAGAACCCTAATGTTACCTCTAGATTAATGTCTTAAATTAACTTAGAGATGGCACAGTTATTATTTAAATATTCCCCAAAAAATAAGTTCTCAGTAACAACTTTTATACCAAAGGGCTGGCAAACCAGGGAAAGAGAAGGCAAGGAATGAGGTCTGTACCCAGTATGAAAAACAGAAGTGTAAAGCAAAGCCGAAGCCGTGGTGGGAATGACATACAGCATTCATCTAGGGTCATTCATTTCATTTAGGATCTTGGTTGAATGTACTTCTCATGACTAGTACAGCTGGGGAGAGATCCAAATGTGGTGAGATGAGTCAGTACACTTACAGTTCTGAAAATGTATGTTTCAAGGCAGCCCATGGTGGGTCATGTCTATTATCCAAGCACTCAAGGAGGTTGAGGCAGAAGGAGTGTCATGAGTTTGAGACAAATCCAGACTACACAGTGAGATTCCATCTCAAAAACAAAAGCAAACAAACAACAACAAAACAAAAAACAAAAAACAAACAAAAAACCCCAAATCCTCAACAAATTACGTATAGAGAGAATATACCACAACATTGTAAAAGTTACCTATACAGTCAGGCACAGTAACATGCATGCACACCTGTAATCTCAGCATGTAGGAGGCTGAGTTAGGATGATGGTATGCACCAGACAGGCCTAGATTACATAGTAAAATACCACTTCCACAGAAAAAGAGGCCCCCAGAGAGCTGCCTCCCCCTCATAGCCATGTAAGGACACACAGTGTCTAGAACCAGGAAATCAGCCCTTAGCAAACAATGTATCCTCTGGAGCCCTGATCTTGAACTTCTGAGCCACCAAGAAGCCTGCTGTTTATAAAGTACACGGCCTGTGAGTTTTGTTCTAACTGTCCAAATAGAATTCAATAATAACTTTTAAAACCATCAAACTTTGACTTAAATTATTGTTGAATTTATGTATGTGTTTCAGTACATGTGCAAACACACAGGCCAAGGTGTGAGTGTGAGGGTCAGAGGATGACAGGTGTTAAAGTTTTTCTTTCCACCATGTGGGTCCTAGGGATCACACTCAGGTCATCATGTTTCGTGGCGAACGCCCTCGCCGGCTGAAGCCATCTTGCCCCCCCCATCCTAACTTCCATCATTCGCTGTAAAGGTCCTGTGTCTCTATGTTAGAAATAACTTGAAATGGCTCACAACAGTTTTGAGAACCCCCACATGGAAACTCTTCTTTCCTCAAAACATCTAACCTCATTTAAGACACAAGAAAAACAAACTGGACTTTTCACTTCACAAGCTTCAATTACTGTTTTCACTATATGCAAAAACACTGCTAAAACATAATTTTGTTTGTTGCTGTTTTTAGCTTTTATTTATATCCCACCCATTTCAAAACAGATGGAAGGTAGCTAAGAAGAAAGCACACAGTGTACGGTTTAAAGAGAGAAGAAGAAAGAGTCTGAGGAGAGGAAAATGGATCAGAGAGATGAACTGAAGGTGAGGGTACTGCAGACATGGCCTACACGGAAAAAGCAGGCTTCTCAAGTCCTCAGCAGAGGAGGCTGCGCACCAGCTCAGGGCTCTGCAGTGGAAGCGAGAAGGAAACCCGCCGTGGTTTAAGTTAAGGCATTTTTTCCCTTCATTCAAATGCCTATTTAGCAAAACAAAAGAAGGAAGTCTGTGGGCTCAAACTATGTCAGAAATTCCAAAAGAAATTCAAGACTAGAAACAGATGAAACTGAGGCACAGTATTCAGAGATATTGCTTAAGCAATGCAAAGAAGTTGCTGTCCACGATGCTCTTGCATAATAATTTGTTCATACTCCATGAGTAGCCTCTCAGATGCAGGAGCAGGAGGGGGTGTGTACATTTCTGACTAGTGACTGCCTGCACTGGATTCAGCGCTTCTGGCACTTGGAACAGTCTGTTCAGCAGGACCTTGTATGAAAAGTAACGGCTAGTTACACACAAATCACCTTAGAGCTGTTTCCATCGGAGTCACACCAGTCAGCTGTCTGCAGCAGTTTAATGCTCAGAGTCTATTTCTGAATGCTTTTAAAAATTGATTTGTCTGCCAGGTCACATAGTGTAAATACAGCCAATTCTCTTTACGAGCAATAAGATTATCCCATATTTCATTAACAAAGTCTCCACTCAAAAAAAAAGTCATTATTTTATATGCATTATTTTATATAATTTATATATTTATATAATTATAAAATAATAAATAAATAGTACTTATTTTTTTTTTTTTTTGGTTTTTCGAGACAGGGTTTCTCTGTGTAGCTTTGCGCCTTTCCTGGTACTCGCTTTGGAGACCAGGCTGGCCTCGAACTCACAGAGATCCACCTGGCTCTGCCTCCCGAGTGCTGGGATTAAAGGCGTGCGCCACCACCGCCCGGCAAATAGTACTTATTAATCTACAGGAGGTAAGTGATTTTTAAGAATCATCCTGATTTGGGAAACATTAAAACAAAAGGCTCCTTTGGAAAAATGTTTCTTAAAGTGAACTCTCAAAAATATTTATTAAATGAAAACTGGAAAATAACCCTCGCTAGAACTTTGAAGAGTTGGGGGCTGGAGAGATGGCTCAAGTTCTCAAACACATTTTCCTTTTTTAGTTCCAGTTTTCACTTAATAAATATTTTAGAGAGCTAGATTCAATGAACTTTAGACAATAATTATGATACACACAAGAACTAGAAATAAAATCCTGTATCTTGTGTCCACAGGGATATCTCCTTTAAGAAAAAAATATAAAGAAGTACGGAAACAAAGAAAGCAATCCTCCTGTCTGGGGGATGGGTGGAGATGAGTGCTGATCTAGAAAGGGAAAAGCATAAAGGCAGCCCACAGGAGGTGAGGAAGAATGCTGACTTGGAGGAAGAGCTCCAAGGTCGTAGACAGGACTGACAATGGACCACATTTTCCCCCTCAAAATACATCATGTCGCCGGGCGGTGGTGGCGCACACCTTTAATCTCAGCACTTGGGAGGCAGAGGCAGGAGGATCTCTGAGTTTGAGGCCAGCCTGGTCTACGGAGTGAGTTCCAGGACAGCCAGGGCTACACAGAGAAACCCTGTCTCAAAAAACCAAAACAAACCAAACCAAAACCAAAAAATATATTTCAGAAATGGCTTAGAGGTAACTCCCAAATATTGAACAAATATCAATTTTATGTAAATTTGGTTGAAAACATGTGCTTAACTATGTGGCTAAACTTGGAGGAAGTGAATGCCTAGTGGCCAGGGCAGGACAGTAACAAGTGTACAAGGGTGCATAACACTACAGCCAGTGCTTTTCCAAAGTTATTAGCCAACTGTTGTGAGATAAAATGTAGGTTTTTAATGGCATGTCAGAAAACCACCTGGCCCCTAGTAGAGACACAGACTGTTATAAACAGGTCAAGATCCCCTAGAAGGCTTCCTTATTAGTGGTTAAAACAGGAAAAATAATACCCAGATGGAGATCAGGGAAATGGGGGTCTTCACTGGTCTTGATTCTTGGAAAACAGTAAAATGTAAACATGTCTGAACTGAATTCTCCCCCTTAACCTTTCTTTTTAAAACTTTATTTCGCCGGGCGGTGGTGGTGCACGCCTTTAATCCCAGCACTCGGGAGGCAGAGCCAGGCGGATCTCTGTGAGTTCGAGGCCAGCCTGGTCTCCAAAGCGAGTTCCAGGAAAGGCGCAAAGCTACACAGAGAAACCCTGTCTCGAAAAACCAAAAAAAAAAAAAAAAAAAAAAAAAAAAAAAAAAAAAACTTTATTTCAATCTATCTATGTATAAGAAACACACTTATATTGTAGATATGCTGAAACTAAGCAATTTATACTATAGGATTTTGTCCATTGTGAATGCCTGGCCATAGATTTGTACCTATGAGGCTAGAATTCAAGCAAGCTGTTTGCCCTAGGAAGCTCAAATCAAGTATTTACTGACACATAGGTGGGACTAGGTATAGTGACACACACCTGTATTCTGAACTCTCTGGAGACTGAGACAGGAGGATAGCCATGAGTTCAAAGCCATTCTAGGACCCAGATCATCTCTAAAAACAAACAAAACCCCTAATTTCCAGCTTCAAAATTACCAGAAATGAAGTTCCAATGACTGGTACACAAAAGCACTTAAGTCACAGCCAGTGAAAACTACAGAGCATGTCAAAAAGACTGCAGGGGAGAGGCTGATCCAATGCAAAAATGAAGCATCTGCAACATGTCCCAAGACATACAATAGGAGGAAGAAGGATGCAGCAACCAAAATACTCAGGAGGGAAAGTCTGTACTAAACACGTGCAGTGAATGGATGTTTCTTGTCCTTATTCCTTAAACAATATAGTATAGAACTGTATACAATGAATGTACTTGCTCTATAATCTAAAGATAGTTTAAAGTGCATAGGAAGCTAGGCAGGGTGACAGACACCTGTTATTTCAGTACTCAGGAGGCTGGAGCAGGAAGATCATGAATTCTGAGGCCAGCCTGGGCTACATAGTGAAGCACTGACAAAAACAACAAATAATGATATATAGAAGATGTACGTAGATTATATGCAAATACCATATAATACTTGAATATTTGTAGACAGACCACAGAAACAAACCCTGAAACATACAGGAGAATTATTCATGATTAACATGAATGGATTAAACGCTTCACTTGAAAGATTGTTAAACTAGACTTTACCCAGAGACACATAAATATAAATACACAGAAATGTCAAAAGTAAAAGTATAGGGATGAGGAGATGGCTCAGTAGATAAAGTGCTTGCTGCACAAGTCTGATGACCTGAGTTCAAATCCCCAGAGCCCATGTAAAAGCCAGGGTGGAGACAGGAGAAACTGGAAGTTAATTGCCAGCTAGCAGCAACTAACAAAGAGATCCTATCTGAAGCAAGGTGCAAGTCTAAGGAGAGAGCTGACACCCAAGGTTGCTTTCTGACCTCTATATACTCACTATGTCATGCATGCGCATATACACATATCACACATGGAGAAGAGTATAATAAGGGATATTAAAAAGCCATAGGAAAATACTAAATAAAGAAAGTTGGTTAGCCATTTCTAGTTAGGACAAAGAAAGAAAACAGGAGACTAAAAAAAAGACTGGGTATGTAACAAAGTCATAGTTTTTGTTGGCTGGCTTGTTAGGTGGCTGTACACAGAAAGTTGGGAGCTCAAGGAATGTGTAAATGAACAAACTTCCAGAAAGACAAGCCCTTGCTAAAAGAGAAAACACTAGTTTTTCATTCATAAGAACAATGAAGAGGAAGGGCTAAATCTTTGTGTGTGTGTGTGTGTGTGTGTGTGTGTGTGTGTGTGTGTGTGTGTGTCTGTGTCTGTGTGTGTCTGTGTGTGTCTGTGCATGTATATGTGTGTGTGTTGCTATGAACTGAACAGATAGGGCCTTGCACATGGAGTTACATTTCTAGCCCTTAACAAAAGTCATTCAGCAACCGTTCCTTGTTGAAAATGGTTAGTTTGATTCATTAGAACCCTGAAGATACCCAGGTCCAAGATTCTGTACCACGCCTGCAGATTCTTTCTCATGGGGCCTCCATGTAGAACAAACAGGACTGCTGAAGAGAGATTTCCCTCAAGAAATTCCACGTTTTAATTGAGTTTAAGATTGGGAGCAAGCCAGAGGGGTTACTTGTCACTGACACTGGGGAGTAAAATTGAAAATGAAAATAATACTTCTAATAGCATTGAAAATTACAAAATATCCAGTAGTAGAGTTAACAAAATGTGTGTGTAGAGGAGGGTGCCGGAGATTGAAAACAAGACCATACACACAGTAGGCAAGCACTGCATTAGTGTTCCACATCCACACCCTCTAACAAAATCTTTATCAACCTTTCATTGAAAACCTTAAAACTCCAAAATATTGTCAAAAATTTAAAGACTAAGTAAGTCAGCAGATATACTATGTTCATAGATTAGACAATTCAATGTAAGAAGTAAAATCTCTTATTGGATCTATAGGTTTAACATTTTCCTGATAAATATCCCAAACAACTTTTTTTTTTAAAGAAAGTGGCAAACTAATTCTCTAATCATTAGAAAAGTTTCTAGAATAAAAACAATCTAGAATAAGAACAAAAAAACTGGAGAACTGATTTTCCAGGATTACTTTAACCTTGGCGGGACACCAAAGGTTATTTTTGTCACCCCAAAGTTACTTAGTATTACATAGCGACAGCCGTTGGCTATTGCAACTGGAGAGACTATCCCAAGTAGGCAGGTAGAAACCAGGAATGCTGGACATCTTATAAAACACAGAATAGCCTTCCTCCAAAATTATTAATCCCAAAATGTCAACAATTCTAAGATTGAGAAATGCTATCCCAAAGCTATAATAATCAGGAAAATATGGTATTAATAACAACAGACAAGCTAGGCAGTAGCGGTGCACGCCTTTGATCCCAGCACTCAGAAGGCAGGGCAGCAGATCTCTGTGAGTTCCAGGTCAGCCAGGGCTATACAGAGAAACCCTGGCTCAAAAAATTAAAAGCAGCCGGGCGGTGGTGGCGCACGCCTTTAATCCCAGCACTTGGGAGGCAGAGGCAGGCGGATCTCTGTAAGTTCGAGGCCAGCCTGGTCTACAAAGTGAGTTCCATGAAAGGCGCAAAACTACACAGAGAAACCCTGTTTCAAAAAAAAACAAACAAACAAACAAAAAACCAAAAACAAAAACGAAAACAAAAAAACCAACCAAACAAACAAACAAAAGCAGACAAAGGGATACAGAATAAAAATCCCAAACTATACCATGTCTACATAGTCAACTGGTTCTCCAAGCAGATCAAAGCTATTTAATAAGAAGTCTTTTTTTTTTAAGTTGCAAAACTAGGTCACTGTTAAGAGAAAACAAAACAAAAAGGAATCAACAGTAACAAGTAACAACAGACTGTTTAACCCTGTCTCATTCCACATGCAAAAACTAATGAGACAGATACTGCCTTGAACATGCAAACTAAAGCTACAAAATTTCAAGGAAAAAAAAAAGAAAACTTTCCTGATCTTGGAGTAGGCAAAGGTTTACACAAACCAAAAGATACTAACAGTGGGGGCTGGAGAGATGGCTCAGAGGTTAAGAGCACTGGCTGTTCTTCCAGAGGTCCTGAGTTCAATTCCCAGCAACCACATGGTGGCTCACAACCATCCGTAATGAGATCTGGTGCCCTCTTCTGGCCTGCAAGCCTACATGTAGGCAGAATACTGTATACATAATAAATAAACAAATCTTTAAAAAAAAAAAAAAAAGATACTAACAGTACAAGAAGAAAAAATAGTAAGCCTAGCCTGGTGGTGGTGGTGGTGGTGGTGGTGGTGGTGGTGGTGGTGCATGCCTTTCATCCTAGCACTCTGTGAGTTCGAGGCCAACCTTGTCTACAGATCAAGTTTCAGGACAGCCATGAATACACACAGAAACCTGTCTCTTTCTCCAAAATAAAGATTTCTGATCATCAAAAAATACTTTACTAACATGAAAAGGCAACTTAGAAACTAGGAGAAAACATGGACAAAAGACTGGTATTCAGAAAAAGAATATAAGACTCCTAAAGTATAGTGATAATAACCAATTTTTTTAGTTGGACAAAAAATTGATATGCTAACAGCCAATAAACACAAAAAATGAGCCAAGTATCATTAGTCACCATGGAGATGCAAATTAAAAGTAAAACGAGATACCATTTCCCACACTAAAATGGCCCCATTCAAAGTCTATCTATCATATGTTCCAAGTATACACACAGAGTCAAGCGGAAGCTCACCTCTGGGGCAGTGATGCACAACAATAAAACTACTCTGGAACACTGTTTAGCAGTCTCACTTAAGTTAAATATATATCTATTCTACAACTCAGCAATTCTACATCTAGATGTTTATCCCCAGAGAAAAGAACAAATATAACAGCCTAAAACTGGAAACAACATGCAGGTGAATAAATTGTGCTATGTGCACACACTGATGTATGAGTCAGTACTGAAAACACTGATAAATGCAAGTGACATGGACGAACTGTAAAAACACAGTGAACAGCCTGGTCACTAAGAATGTACGTATCTTTACTGCATGGTTAGCTGTATAAAATCTAAAAAAAAAAAAAAAAGCTAATCAAAGATGGCAAAACCCGAAGTGGTTGCCTAGGGCAGAAAAGGGGAGATGCATGGTTAGAATTCACTGGGGTGCACTTCCTGAAGAGATAAAAATCAATTTTGATTGAAGTATGACTGAAATCTGATGAAAATGTTGTGAATCTTAGTTGACTGCTGACTAAAATCTCATCAAAATGAGTACTTGAAATCTGTTTAAGCCAGATCTTGTCTCAAATCAACCCCCACCCCCAACACAGGTGAGTTCAAGGTCAACCTGGGCAACTTAGTGCCTTTCTCAACACACACACAAAAAAAAAGCAGAAAGAGGGACATAGTGATCAAGCACTTGTTTAGTACACAGAGAGCCCTTGGTCTGACCTCAGACCTCTACAATAAAAGTTGGTCATTGTATCAATAAGGAATCAACCAAACTCATAAAAGCTTTAGACATAAAAGACTAATACTAAAAGATCAACAGCAATCAGTAGATGGGCATATGTAAACTACCACACTAAACTCAACATGGAAAATAAACATTTCAAAGGCAACAGAATGTTTGTAACAACTGATCTCTTACAAGGCCACAAGCTATATCTCAACAATTTTGAAGAAAATGATAGCATATGGACCATATATTCTCATCACAACAAAATTGTATCACACAAAATTGTATCATAACTTGAAAGTAAGTATGATTTTGGAGAATTAAAATCACACCCCTATATAACCTATAAAGGAAAAATATGCATAAACATAAACCACTAAACCATACAACTTCTAGTAGAAAATGAGATAAATATGAACGCCCTGAGTTAGCCAAGAGTTTCATGATAAAACACAAAAAGCAAGATAGGCGAAAGAAAAAACTAACTAGATTTCACCAAAATTAAAATGTTTGACTTTTAAAAGACATTAAAAGAGAAATAAAGTTTTTAATCACAGTGTAGACATACTTCTCCAGGGTCTAGCCAGATAAGTGCAGTACTCACCCTCATTAGGGGAATTTCTCTTTGTAACAGACAGAAACAGTTACAGAAAACCACAACCAATCAAAATGCAGAGTTGTGGAACCCAGTCAACTGGTACATCTACAATACACCTCCCACATCTAAGGCTCAGGGATCACTGCTGAAGAGGAGTGGAAGATTTTAAGTGACAGATGACAGGGAGGCTGCTCCTAGGAATGTGAGAAGCTATACCTATAAAGTCTCACCAATATTATCTGCCTAACATGAGCTCAACAGAAGACATGCTAATGTAGATTAGTAGTGGTGGGGCACCCAGGAGGCCTCAACCCTACACAAAGAACTACAGGCAATAAAAGAATGCTAAGAATGGAAGAAATAGTCTTCCCCAGAAAAGAGCACATCAATTGGTTATCCAATACCAAATGGTCAGCCCTAAAAACATACATACAAGTAACATTATACAAACTGAAGAGGTTGTACTTATGTATTTAAGAATGAATATATATCTATATGCATGCATACACACATATTCACATAAGCACATAAATTCAACAATGATAAAAGAGGCCAAGATTTAAAAAAGAGCAAGGAGGGGTATATGGGACTGTTTGGAGAAAGGAAAAGGAAGGGAGAAATGATTTAATTATATTATAACCTCAAACAAAAAAGAAGAAATCTTTTTTTAAATTACAGTGTAGAGCCGGGCGGTGGTGGCGCACACCTTTAATCCCAGCACTCGGGAGGCAGAGGCAGGTGGATCTCTGTGAGTTCGAGGCCAGCCTGGACTACCAAGTGAGATCCAGGAAAGGTGCAAAGCTACACAGAGAAACCTTGTCTCGAAAAACCAAAAAAAAAAAAAAAAAAAAATTACAGTGTAGAAGAAAATATCTGTACACTACACATCTGAAGATCACTTATATCTAGAATATCATAAAGAGCACTCAAAACCTAGGACTGAAGCTGAGTAGCACAGAGACCGCCTAGCAAGAGCAAAGCCATGGTACAGAGAAAGACACAAGCACAGTGATTTTCATGTACAAAGCCACTGGTACATAAGAGATCGTGTTATGTCTAAAGCCTGGAATCAGTTCGCTGTGGCTAGAGTGTAGCATGAGGGAGTAATTGCTAAAAAGTAAGGATGAAATGTCAGATTATGAAGACCCTTAGTTGCTAATACCTCATGATTTTATCAGAATCTAGAAAGCTATTGAATAGATTTAAACAGTTGACTAGAGTGATCAGATTTCTCTTAAAAGGTGGTTCGAAGAGTACTAAGGAGAATGATCTAGAGCCATGGTTCTCATCCTGTGGGTCCTGACTCCCTGGGATGCAAATAGTCCTTTCACAGGGGTCATCTAAGATCATCAGAAAACACAGCTATCTATATCACAATTCATAACAGCAGCAAAATTACAGCTATGAAGTAGCAATGAAATAATTTTATGGCTGGGGGGTCACCACAGCATGAGGAACTGTATTAAAGGGTTGCAGCATTAAGAAAGTTGAGGCCCACTAGTAGAGTAACTACAGATCTGGAAGCTGGGAGAATGTAGCTACAGTAGTCTGGGTCAGTGATACTCCTATTGTACACCCCGATTTTAAGTCAGATTGGCAGTGACATGAAAACATCTACCTCATAACTTGCATGGACCTTATCTCCAGATACTGAGAATTTTTGATAGTTATTTGATGTGACTGGTTATTTGATGTGGTTCATAGTTTTATATTTATACTCCTGGCTGAGTGGACCCTCAAAGTTCTCTCACAAGTCTTAGCACTAGTCTCAAGCTATTTCTTTTCCTGATTCCTCACTCGGCTGTTTGAAGCTCTACCTCTCTCCTTTTCCTCACTGTCTACTAGTGATGCCAGCGGCTCTCTTACAGAGAAAACAAAGCCAAGGACAAAGCAAAACAAAGCTAGCAAGGACTGGCTGGCTTTCTGTCCCACCCTCACCCCGCTTATTATCAATAGACTCAGCATTCCTCTGCTTCCTGTCTCTGGATCCTATTCTCTCTTCATATTCTCTATCAGTATCATTTGGTCCTCAGTTTTTAACCGCTTCCTCTCTATGGTACTTCCCTTTAGCCTATAAATCAGCCCAAGGTTTACCTCTCAATTCAACCCTCATCTTCTAGAGTACCAACTGAGCTTTTCTTTTCCTTTACAGTCACTTTCCTGGAAAGAACAGTTGTAGCCTCAGTTCTGTATATATGTCATAGCTGCATTTATTTACAAACATTCAAGTGTTCTGTCAGGAAAGCCTCCTTGTCCTCACACACGAGGCTATACAGCCACTTCCACACATGCCATACAGTTCAAACTGCTCTAACAAATGGCCGGTCACTGGTTATCCAACAGTTAAAGGTACCCAATATAGCCTTGAGTCCTTATGATCTGCATTACATTGTTACATGCACGCATCAACACCAACAGTTTCTTTTCACTGAACTTGTACATTGTAACTTGAGACCTCTTCACCAACATTTAGTTTGAGCTTTGTGTAGCTCTAGCTGGCCTGGAACCCACTTTAGGGAGCAGGCTGACCTCAAACTCAGAGATCCACCTGCCTCTCTGCCTCCTCAGTGCTGGGATTAAAGGTATGCACTGCCATGCACAGCTAATTTTGACTTTTGCAAATAAAGTTGTGATGAACATTCATTCATATTTATACATCTAATATAGACAGAGAATGTCATTTCTTTTGTGTTAATATTTAGAAGTGTAATGGCCACATCATATATGTTTATAAGAAATTGGCAAACTGTTTTCAAAGGTGATTATAATTTTACACACACACACCCCATCCCCAGCAAAGTATGAGTTTGATCTGCTCCACATCCTTGTAAGTATCTGGTAATGTCTACGGTTTTTCTCTTTAACTACTGCTACTTTAGCAGATATGTAGTACTGTCTCATTGCAGGTTTTTCTTCCCCTGATGACTGAAGATGTTGAACATCTTTTCAAGTGCTTCTCAGCCATATTTCCATTTTTTTTTTTTTTTTTTGGCAAAGCAATTCTATTCAAGCCTTTGCCTACTTTTAAGGTTTGTTTCGTTAACATTGTTTTCTGTTTGGGGAATGATGGGATCTACCCAATGGCCTTGCACATGCTAGGCAGTCTATCTGATACTGAGCTACACTCCTAGCTCAGTCCTAGGTTTTGAGTGCTCTTTATGATTCTACTTATAATCTTTCAGATGTGTAGTGTACAAATATTTCTTCTACACTGTAATTTTTTTAAAATTTCTGGCCAGGCAGTGGTGGCGCACACTTTTAATCCCAGCACTCAGGAGGCAGAGGCAGGCAGATCTCTGTGAATTCGAGGCCAGCCTGATCTACAGAGTGAGCTCCAGGACAGGCTCAAAAAAAAAAAAAATTCTGTGCCCCACCTGTGGCCTGTGGGCCACAGATGCCAAATCAGCTATGAATGTAGCTCAACACAAAATCATAAACATTAACACTGAATTTTTTTTCTTAAAATTTGTGGGAAGGGCATATGTATGTGTATCCTGCACACAGATGCCATGGAGGGAACTGGAGTTGCAGGTAGTTGTGAGCCACCTGATTTGAGTGCTGGGTCATTCCTTATGAAAGAGCAACAAGTGCTCTTAAAAGGTTCTCTAGTAAACTTTGTAGATGACAATGTCATGTTGCAACATAAAAAAGGTTGGATGGGCCTGCATCCGTTCATCATCAAAATTTCCCTAAGGGGTCAATTCCCTTAATCAAGTCTAATTAAAAAGAAAAGAAGTCACCATATAACCAAGATACTATGTACAACATAATGCTGGGAAAGTGTCCTTTTAGATTTGCCCAAACTGAAGCTCTGGACATATCATTCATGTCTTTCCACAATAAGCATCCTGTGCATATCTCTATATTTATTCTTTTGTGTGCCATGGATATAGTAAGCAAACGCTCTACAACTGAGCCACCTCCAGCCCTAGATGCATACTGCAATTTATTTACAAATATTCAAGTACTTATGTCTCTTCCAGATAGGAACAGTGCCAGGAAAACCTTACTGGCCTCATCCACAAGACTAGTTACCACAATCATTCAGGAGATATGCTATACATAATAATACAAACAGCTAATGTCTTGATGTTTACTAGGAATAAAACATGGTAGCATTTTATGATCATTATTACGCTGAATTTTCACAAAAACCCGAGATAAATACCATCAGTCTCTACTTGATAGACGAGGAAACCAGAGATGCATTGCCAGTGTACCTAAAAATGACACCACCAGCTAAGCACCAGAATGTGAGTCTGTACAGACTCAAGAACTTAAAAGTAAATTGTCTCACGTCTGCCTTCCCTGTACAACATTAGATACCTATGTTTACCTCAACTTTCAAAACGTAGTACACAGGTCTTCAAACAAATTTGTCTCCCAACTTAGAGATGACACCAAGTTCAAACAAGTCCTTCCATTAAATTTCTGCCTGTCGCTCTTCCACCACTCTGAACAGTTGTCATCTCCCATGTTTATAGCCATCTTTCTTGGCTCCCAATGATCTACAAATCTGATAAGCTTTCTGTTATTATCCAAATTATTGATAAAATGTTACAAACTCCTACAGCTGGGTTTGAAATTTTGCTTCTGACATCTTAAATTTGGACATTCATGAACCATTTAACTGAAACCATAGTTATTTAAGCTTTTTAAAGGGCTAAAAACATAGACCTCTTATGTTAGTAGGACTTTCCATAAGCATGACTTTACCCAAACTTTTCTCTGGCTTGCTGTTTTTCAACAAGCAAGTAAACACCCTTTTCCCATTTCATTCATACATTTCTCAGGGTTCTCATTTGGTCCTAATTCCTTTCTGCTAATCCTCATTTGTCATAAAAATCCCAAGAATGAAAGATGAGATGTTCCACACTACTAAGTGAATTTCTATGAGGACAAAGGGGTAAAACTTGTGTAATTTTGACTCAAAAACAACTTCTTCTGAGACAGGAATTAGGAACTTTATTTAACAGAAGCAACACAGAAGGACTTTTAGGTCGTAATATTATCTTCTCTTTAGGATGTCATTCCAGCAAATACTTTTTAGGGGACAAATGTCAGCAAGGACTGACTATGGCAGTTTGTACCCTGTTCCCTGTGCTTTCCTTGGATAAAAGTTTAAAACATTCCACAGCATTTTCATTATTTTTCTTAGCATGTTTTCTTAGCATCTATGCACCACATAGATACAAAATTCTAGGTTTGGGACCATCAAAATGGCTCAGCTGGTGAAGCAGTTTGCCACCACACCTGATGACCTGAGTTTAACCCCAGGCCCCCCACAGAGGGAGAAGAGAGTCAGGTCCTGCAAGTTGTCCTTTGGCCCCCACATGTACACCATGGCGTAAGCCCGCCCCCAACACAAATGTCATGAAGCTCCATATGTACACCATGGCGTAAGCCCGCCCCCAACACAAATGTAATGAAGAATAAAATAAGGTGGTGCATGCTTTTAACTCTGGAGGCAGAGGCAGGCAGACCTCTGTGGGTTCCAGGCCAGCCAGGGCTACATAGTGAGACTGCATCCATCAATCAGTCGGGCCAGGGAGATAGCTCATTTGGCTAAGGGAGCTGCTGACAAACCTTATGACCTGAGTTGGACCTCAGGAACTCATATGGAGGAGGAAGAAAACTGACTCCTGCAAATTGTCCTCTGACCTCCACATGCACACTGTGTTACTCATATATACACACAAAATAACTAAATGTAATTTTTAAAATCAATCAATCCAAGGATTACTCAATTCTCAATTTTCCTAAAATAAAATTTCTCCCAAACTCAGTTTCAGGTGTTTTTTGTTTTTTGATTTTTTGAGACACCATCTCACTCTGTAGTCCAGGCTAGCCTTGAACTCACTATTACAGCCCAAGCTGGCCTAAAACTCTCAAGTGATTCCCCTGCCTCAGTTCTCCCCCCCCCCCCCTTAAGGTCTAATCCTTTGTTTGGCAGCAAATGTTTTTACCTGCTGGACCATCTCATCTTTCTGGGATTCTTACGTTTGACTGGACTCAGATTGGACACCGAGGATGGCAGTAAGGACTGCCTACGTCTGTTTGTACTCTGTTCCTTGAACTTTGGCTTCCATCACTGCCTTGGCTAAACATCTGGGGTATTCTGCAGCCTCTTCATTACTGTTTCTAGCATGTCGCTTTTTCCGACCAAAACACCATGTCTGTATTATAGGGCAGAGACTAACGAGAGGCTGAGTTTTGGGTGCTTTGGTTCTGAATTTCTTATCTTTTAAAGGCACTGTAGCCAATAGATTGTTAGACATTTCATTTAGGAGACTGCAAGCGGCAGGTCCTGCCAGCTCTTCACTGTCTTAGTTAGGGTTACTATTGCTACAATGAAACACCAAAAGCAGCTTGGAAAGGAAGGATTTATTCCATCTATTAATTCATCATAAAAAGCAGTGAGGGCAGGAACTTTGAGGCAGGAGCTGATGCAGAGGCCATGGAAGAGTTCAGCCTTTCTTATAGAGCCCAGGACCACCAACCCAAGGGTGGCACCATCCACAATGGGCTTTGTCCTCCCCCATTAATCACTAATTAAGAAAATGCAGCTGGTTGGTGGTGGCGCACGCCTTTAATCCCAGCACTTGGGAGGCAGAGGCAGGCAGATCTTTGTGAGTTCGACCAGGTCTGGTCTACAGCGTGAGATCCAGGAAAGGTGCAAAGCTACACAGAGAAACCCTGTCTCAAAAAACCAAAAAAAAAAAAAAAAAAAAAAAAAAAAAGAAAAGAAAAGAAAAAGAAAATGCCTGGGGCTGGAGAGATGGCTCAGCGGTTAAGAGCAATGGCTGTTCTTCCAGAGGTCCTGAGTTCAATTCCCAGCAACCACATGGTGACTCACAGCCACCTGTAATGAGATCTGGTGCCCTCTTCTGGCCTGCAGGCAAGAATGCAGGCAGAACATTGTATACATAATAAATAAATAAATCTAAAAAAGAAAGAAAATGCCCTATAGCAGGTCCTTTTTTTCTACAGCAGGAGACATTTTTCTTGATTGAAGTTCCCTCCTTTCAGGTAACTCTAGCTTCGGTCAAGTTGACAAAAAACTAGCCAGCACAGTCACAGATGAAGAAGCATAGTAGTTATCTGTAAATAGAGGAATACTCTCTCTCCTTTTTAGTAACGGTCAAGTTGAGATTGCTCAGGTTGGCATCTACTATGAGACACCAGATTTCTTTGTGCGCTCTCTCCAGCTCTCCTTGGTCTATTCCAGGAGCGCCTCTTCCTCAATAGTAGGTGCACCTAGTCATGCATCAAGACACGTTGTTTCACAGGAAAACTGTTGTTTCCATCACCGATTCAGGCCACACAGTTCTTCCATTCTTCACCCCAAGCATCAACAGCAACCTCTGTGGTCAAATGCTTCACATAAAGTATTAAGTTTATGTTCATGGTCCATTCAATGAGCTTCTGGCAGCAGTTGGAAGGAAGGGAAAGAGAGATGAAGCTTTACCTTCATGAGCTGATTGCCTAGGAGGCTCAAGGAGAAAAAGTTCAAGTTTAATTTAAAAAAAAAAAGTTTTATATGGTGAAAAATATGCAAATACTACGCAGTGGTGGACACCACAAAGCTAGAGAAGAAAAATCATAGGTATGCCTCAAAGGAGAATTTTTGTCCACTGACATTATTTTGAGATAGCCCAGGCTAACGTCAAGCTCACGGTTCTCAGGCCTCAGCTCTAAAGTGCTGGGATTTCAGGAGTGGGCGGCACACTTGGCTCTAAAAGACACACCTTTGGCCCCGTTCAGCCTCTCCCCTAGCTTGTGGAGCTTAAATAAACAGAGTACTCATGCTGCGAAGCATTTAGAGCCCTTTCTTTTCCTGTTCTCATAATTTAAAAATGTATTACTGTGATATGAATGTATTCACATGCATGTGCAGTGGTCAGAGGACAACTTTTGGGTGGCAGCTCTCTTTCTACTGTGAGTGCCAGTGGATCAAACTCAGGCTGCCAGGCTTGTGTGGCAAGGGCATTTACCCACCACACAGACTCTATATAAACCTTCAATATTCATTTCCTCAAAGATTCATTAAAATGTTGACACAAAATGAAGCAAACCCATTTCAATTCTTTATTACCTTTGTTAATTAGAAAAAGAACAAAAAAAAATTAAGTTCCACACATTCTATTTATACTTTCCTTTAAGCCACTTGAAATAAAGTAAACTTAATCTTCATAATTTATATAAAGCCTCCAAATAAGCAAAAGTAAACAATACAGTTTAAGGTATTTTGGTGGGATATTAACAGAATTGTTCTACAAACTGGATGTCATGACATTTACACAACTGTGTAAGAGTTCACTGAATTCTGTAAATAAGTTATACCTCAGTCAAAGTCCTCTTGAAATAAAGCCTCAGAAGAATAAGAAAGAAGCCACAGACTGGGAGGAAGTATGTGCAAGTCATGTGTCTGCTGAGGACAAGCAGGGCTGCTCCAGCTTTGAGACTCTCCTAAGCACACCCCTGTCTGTCTAAGGTGCTAAGCAGCACTAGGCCACCATTTATCCCTAAATTCATAACACAGAAACAAGGAAATAAGAAAAACAAGCTCAGAATTAAACTCTTCCTGTGCTAGCATCAGAGTGCTTTTGGCGTGCTTTTGATGTTAGACGTGACTTTGAACAGTTTCAGTTTTCTACCATGAGATTCAGCACTGCATTCAGGTCCTTGCTATTCTCTCTAACAACCCAGGATATTCTTTATGTAGATCACAGAAAACATGTAAGTAAGGGAAGAGACTTCCTCTTCAAAATAAAGGGTTATTTTTGAAAATATAGTTGGTTTACCCTATGCTATTTTTAGATTAGGGCTCTTACTTTAAAAAGACAAAAACCACCACCACAGGGGCTGTCTAAGCACCATTAAAAGTGTCCTCTCACAGAACTCCTTCCATTGCATGAGGAAGTAGGGACCCTAAAATATGTGACAGCGCTTGTTTTTGAGAACCACCACCTCAAAGCGGCTTGTGTTAGAAACTTTCAACTAAAGAATAAACAATAAGCACTCTGCTCTGAGGAAGTGAACAAGGTCTGAGCCACTGTCACAGGTCCCTTTCAGGGGATCCGTGGGGAAGACAATGTGCTATGGTGATTATAAGTGTTTAGTTTTCATTAGCATTGAAAAAGAAAAGAAAAACTACATTCTCAGAGTTTTGTTTTTTGGTTTGTTTGTTTTTTGTTTTGTGTGTGGTGTGTGTGGGTTTGGGTTTTCTAAATCAACAACATCTTACTCTGTAGCAAGGCTGGCCTTGAACTTGAAGCAGTCTTCTCACTTTAGCCTCCTCTGCACAGGGATTACAGGCAAGAGCCACCACACCCCCGACCTAAAACCTAGTTACTTAAAGCGTATCCACCTACAGAGACAGCTAACATACTATAACCAGCTACCCCAGTTAAACAGTCTAGTGTCCCTATTTTTGTCTTTCCTGCTAAGGGACTTTAGCTATTTATCTGCAGATACTGATATCAACTACATCAAGTAAACCAGTAACTGTGGCCTCTCAGAGTCATTTTGATTTCAACTCCAACCACCTTCTTCTAGGCATTTACGAAACTCTGTGTTAATAGTATAACTGTGCTGACGACAGAAAACTCCTTTGATAACTAAACCAAGAGATTTCATGGTTCAAGTCTTGCTGTCAGCTCATTTCTGGTAAAGCTAGGATATCATGTGGCCTAGAGCTGACACAGCAGCTGCCCTTTCATACACACAGTTGTAGTTTAACCTACAGAATGACGACTTCAGTCACTCCTAATCATTAACTAATGTTTTAGACTGGAAAAGTTATTTCTTCGGGCTTTGTACTATATAGAGAGATAATCATTACCCTTTGGGAAACAATGGTTTGTTTACTGAAAATGAGTTTAACCAAGGAATTATTTGGTGTGGAAAAATACAGAGCAGTGAGTTGGGTGACACAAATCACTTCAGCAGCAGCTCGTGGGGCTGGACTAGGGCAATTTACTTTAAAATTTTAAAAATTATGGTAAGTTAAAATTTAGCTTTGACCATACAACAGTCTAGATCATGTCCTCTATCCCAACACTGTGAAACCTGATCTTAGGGCCCATATTTTGAGAATGCTCTCTTACTTCCACAAGAAGGAACACCCTTGCAGAGTGAGGTATTTCTGCTCTACATGTGATCTGCACTGGATTTCATGCTTAGTGTGAGAAGAGTCACAAGCTTTCGAACTCCAAGAGCCTTCTCTAGTGGAGAGCTTGTCAAACTTACTCCGTAACAGTAAGTTGATGTAGTGACCAGAAATTTCTTAACATTTTAAGTGTAAATTAAATCAAAACTCAATCTCAGCCATTTCTGCAGAACCCAGCTAAATCGAAAGTCAGTAAACGATGATCTAGATAGATGACTGAGTAATTCTTAAATTTTTCTGATGCTTACAGTTTTTCAAAAAAATAAAGAGAGGATGGAAAGATGTCTCAATGGTTGAGAGCACTGGCTGCTCTTCCAGAGGATCCCGGTTCGTTTTCTAGCACCCACATGGTGGTTTACAACCACCTGTAACTCCAGTTCCAGGAGATCCAACACCTTCTGGCTTCCTCTGGCACCAGGGACACACAGGGTGTACAAACATACATGCAAGCAAATATTCGTACACAACTAAAGTTGACAGTGACAGCTAATATGACACGGTACTAAGCACTCCTCAGCGACCTACTGCCACCACACACGATATTTAATGCATGAAGACCGTGGGGTACAGAGAGAAAATAATGTGCCCACATTCAGTGACGGACAGAACCAGGACTTAATCAGAGGGCAGACACTAGCTTCTAAGCCACACTGCCACTGTCCCTCTATATTTAAATGCTGCCCTCCATTTGCTCTTGACTTTTGTTCTATAAGCTCTTCTATTTTTCCTAAACTCGGGAGAAAGTATGTAGGGGGAGCCTCGCTGAACTTTCACTCATTTAAATTATGATTCATTTCCAAGTCGTTGATTCAAAGGTACAGAGAGTATAATGTAGTCTCCATATATACCAGGATGGACCTGTAGCTCAGAGGTAGAACATTTGCCAAGCACACGTGTGACCCTGCATCCAGCACTGTTAAAAAATACATGCACACAGACACAAGCACAACTAAAACATGAAAGGAACTGAATGGCATTCTTTAGTAACTTTAACCCTGGAATATTTTAATAAAGATGCTTTACTGATTGATATCTCTCTCCTCACGATTTCTTGGAAACAGTCCCTAAAGCCAACTGACATACTTTTCTAAAATTTCTATTTTATTGAAATGTTCTAATCACATCATCATTAACTTTTTTAAAATATCGCATCAATTTTTACTTCCAACTGTGGCTATAGTACACACTCAACTCAATTCACAATCCCAGTTACTATAATGTAAAGAGCCTGGGAAAACAAATACAAATGCCAACCAATTAAGCAGTTAAAAGTTCTCACATTATTCTTAAAGCCCAATGCAAACACACCTATATCTGCATAATACCCACATGCTTATTAATTATTTAGCTTCTCGATTACTTTAATATGCTCAAATTTCCCCCACATTTGTATTACTAAGTGTCCAGTCTTATGAGAATAAAAATAACTTGAGAAGAGAGGAAAGCAAAGAAAGGGTGGGATGAAAGCATTTGCAGCAGCTCGCGGTTAACGTGATTGACTTCCGGCTTTCCAGACAAGTACTTGGTAACTGCACCCTTTGGGTGCTTCTGTACAGGTGAGATGATACAGTGAAATAAAGTCACCTGCTTTAGTTCAATTTACTTACACAATTTGCAATTCTACAGCTCTCTGCTATGGTACATTAAGAAAATTAGCATGTAAGAAAAAAAATCACCTGCTTATGTAAATTGGAGGATGATTTTTATCCATGCAGACAGAAAGGGGGGAAAAGCTGCAATCTAGGTCAAATGACTAATTTTATCTATTTGTTCAAATGCCTCACTTCACCTTTCTCTGTAGCTCAAAGCAAGAATTTTAGGTCAAGGAACAGATAAGCAGAAGCTTGTGTTGTTTATTCCCCAGTAAGGAGTCAGCTGTCTGACACCGCCGAGTTTTACATTACTTGAGTTGAAGACAAAACTGAGAACCTCATCTAGATAATAAACTACAACACTAAGGACTCAAGTGAGATATCTGCTCTAGTTGACGGGAGCAAACATGGCAAGGACTGGGTACCATTTTACCTTCTGCTACTTTAGAAAGCTTCAAAACAAAGGAAAATACCCCCAAGTAACGCAGGACAGACAAGACGATTCCTCTGCAAAGAACATGATTCTAGCTCGTCTAAGTCTGACATAAATTAGATGAGTGTGTTACCTTAGTCACTGATGACTGACTGCCCTTCCCAAATTCACTGCTGGGAGTCAGCCCTTCCTCTTACAGCTGACTGCCAGGAAGGTGTGAGCCAGACTGCTCTAATTTTATGTGGGGCTAAGATAGAACCTGGGCTGTGTCCTTGCTAGACAAGCACTCCACAAACTGAACTGCATCCCCAGGCTTTATTCTTCCTTTAAACTTTTTAAATAGTTATCTTTAACATCTTATCTCCATTCACAGGGACTGGTACAGACGTGTGGATAAATCGAGGAGGGGCCAAAGACTAGAACAGTGTTGGTCAATGAGGCAGACAGAACATGTGGCTATTAAAAACCTATTCTAAAAGTGCCTAGTCCAAATTGAGATGTGCTCTAAGCAACTGGATTTTTGTAGCCTTAGTATGAAAAGCGTAAAATATATCATTAGTAATTTTTAATAGAAATGACAGTATGTTCAATATAATAAGTTACATAAAACATATTACTAAAAACAATTCCACCTGTTTCTTTTGCCTCCCCCCCCCCCCCCCCCCCCCCCCCCGCCGTGTCTAGAGCACGTAAAACCACATTCATAATTTTCCTTCTGGGCAGCACTATGCTTTGCTGGGTGCATCCATGAAAGCTCCTTCCCTTGCAAAACCACTATAGGAAGTCACAGTCTCTCCCTGCAGCAACCTTAAAGCTGGGCCAACGGTCATTTTCTGGGAAGTCTATCTGCAAATTAGTAAGTCCCTTACCCAATTTCAGAACTTAACTTATAAAGTAATGTAAACACACACTATTGCCCAGTCATCTTACTTGATGATACACCCAAAACAAAAACAAACAACAACAACAAATATTTCTTATTAGGTTTTATTTAAAACTTAAACAGCCAGGCAGTGGTGGTGCACACCTTTAATCTCAGCGCTTGGGAGGCAGAGGCAGGCGGATCTCTGTGAGTTCTAGGACAGCCTGGTTCCAGGACAGCTAGGACTGTTACACAGAGAAACCCTGTCTTGAGAAAACAAAATAAAACAAACAAACAAACAAACAAAAAAAAAAACCTGAGCAGGGCCTGATGTTGAAAAGCCTATAAACCTAACTACTTGGAAGCTTGAAGCAGGAGGATGCTGCAGTGAGTTCAGACCTTGTCTCAGAAATAAATGTATAAGGAGGGCTCAGGATGTATGTAGCTCAGTGGTAAAATTCAATTAGTATGGACAAGTCCCAAGGTTCATTTCCCAGTATGCAAAAAGGAAATTTAAAAATGAGTCCTAGTAGCAGGGAGGCTAAGATGGGGCACGAGAAGTTTTAAGCCAGCCTAGGAGACGATGGTGAGACCCTGTCTCAAGAAAAAAAATTATTAATAAGAAAAGGTCATTCCAAATATTTAAGAAACCAATCAAATCTAAAAGGCTGGTGGTATAGGGCTGGAGAGATGGCTCAGCGGTTAAGAGCACCTCCTGTTGCTTGAAGAGGACCTGAGTTCAATTCTCAGCATGCTGGGCAGCTCCCAGCTCCCTATAATCCCATCAACAGGCCCCTAACTAGGATGTACATACCCACACACACATAATTAAAAATAAAACAAATATTTTTAAAAGGCTGGTGGGTTTAATGTCTAGTAGAAGAGAAAGGGAGGGAAAAAGAAAGTAGGGAGAGGGAGAAACTATTTTATCATTGTTATTGTTATTATGTTGGGGGGCACGGGCGCAAGTGCATCATGCATGTGCCATGGCAGGCCTGTGGTAGCCAGAAGACAACTTGTGAGTTCTGGGTACTGAACTCTGCTCTTCAGAATCACACAGCAAATGCTTTTTTACCCACTGAGCTATCTTACTGGCCCCAAGAGAGGAAATCTAAAACACCTAAAGATGTTTCACTCCCAGGAAAAGAGTAGCTTCTAACTGCCCAAAGAGGCAGGCTTTTCTCCACAACTGAACATGCATAATTCTCATCAATCAATCAGTAACAGGAGGGGGGAGAACAACTGAACATTTAAAATATTCTCTTGAACAACTGAGTATTTAAAATCTGATCTCAACAGCTCAATGGTTAAGAGCACTTGTTACAGCCAGGCAGTGGTGGCACACACCTTTAATACTAGCACTCAGAAAGGCAAAGGCAAGTAGATCTCGGGAGTTCAAGACCAGCCTGGTCTACAGGGTTCCAGGACAACTAGAGCAACACAGAGAAACCCTGTCTCAAAACAAACAACAAAACAAAAACAACACAAAGAGTACTTGTTGCACTTACAGAGGACCCAGGTTCAGTTCCCAGCACACATCACAACCATGTTTAATTCCAATTTCAGGGAATCGGACCCCCTTCTTATTTCTCCAAACCAGGCACACAAGTGATGTACATACATATATACATACATACATGAAGGCAAACACTCATACATATAAATCTTTTTTTACAACTTTTAAAAAATCTGATCTCAAAGTTGGACATGGTGACATTTATCTTACACACACACACACACACACACACACACACACAAATATCTCTCACACATACACATACAATTAGAGGGAGAAAATCAGATGCAACCATTCTTTCAAAAGCCATCAATGATCTATCTTCTTGATAAATGCAATGGCCTTTTCTTCATGCTAATTTTCCTTGACTTTTAATGTGAACCAAGATCACCCCTATTCTCCTAACAGCCTCTACCACACAGGGCTGTCATTCGTGGTGAACACATTTCCTATCTGACTGAGCTTTAGTCTGGCCTCCAGCAACTTCTTCCACCACAGCAGAATATCCAAGGCTCAGACAGTCCTTAGCAACTCTTATCTTTTAATTTAAACATTCAAAGAATTAAATCTAATCCATCATTCTCTTACTTAAAAACTTTCAATAGCTGTCATTTACAGGGTTTCCGCCTCTTTTTTATTCTCACTCCCCCCACAAGGGGAGGGAGGGGCTGCTTCAGTTGGTAAAGTGTTTGCCATGAGTTCGAGATCCGGAGAACTCAGTTTAATCAGGGCAGTGGCATGGGCCTGTAATCCCAGCGCAGTGGAAGCATAAACAGGAGGATCTTTGGGGCTTGCTGGCCAGCCAGTCTAGGTTCAGTGAGAGACCCAGTCTCCAAAAGGATAAAGTGAAGATAAAGGAAGATACAAGATACAAGAAGACACCCAGTATCAACATCTGGCACACATATGTGCGCACGCATAGACACAGCAAGCACAAAAGTATTTTTTTAATTTCCTCTAATCATTCCCCTTGTGAAGTTCTAATACTATAGACACCTTGTATGTATATACGGTACTTTCTTCCTGAAAAGATTAAGATTCTTGCCCTTTCACCCCTGCCACATCAATAACCTCACTTCAGCATGACATCTCAAGCCCTTTTTGGTCTAGCTCTAGCTTGCATCCCCTACCACCCCACGTGCAACACTCTCTACAACCAAGTGGCTTGCTTCTTCCTCTGGGCCCATGCACCTACTATCATAAAAACACAACACAAATTTACATGAAGAAACTGCCCATTTGCCAACAAGCAGGTTTCTTCCATGAATAGTTTACCTATTCTAGGAAACAGCACACCTTCCACAAGAATCCCTTCTCTATGCTCTCAATAATATCCAGGGACCACCTAGCTTGCTGCATTTATAGCACTGAATTTTAACTATCCATTTACAACTCTCTCTCCTACAGGAAGACTAAATCTTTAATTCTTATCACATAGCACAGTGACTAGTAAACAGTTAACATACACACAATAATACACAGGTATTATCAGAAGTGAAAATACTGCACTGTTTAAATTGTTGTGACAGAGTTTTGTTTTGTTGAATTTTCAGGTTTTTTTTTTTTTTTTTCTAGATAAGGTCTTATTCTGAGTCCAAGGGAGCTTAGAACTCATTATGTGGTCCAGACTAGCCTTGAACTTACAGCATTCCTCTTGCCTCAGCCTTCTGAGTGCTGGGATTACAGACAAGAGGTTGAGACATCATGCTCATCTTCCTAACTAGTTTCAGTTTTCACTAAGGCTTTGTGAACTACCTGAGAGCAAGAACATTATTTTTCAAATTACTTAGTGACTATAAACTCCTTCAAGACAAGATCATAACCCTTAGAAGACAAGATAGTTCCCTGTAACTCAGTACAATACACCACAAACAGAAATGACAGAAGCAACTTGAAAGAGGCTTCCAGAATCAGCCACAGAACTAAACATCCTTACCTACTGTCTCTTAAGAGTGCCAGTCCATAGCAAGCTAACAACAAAAATACACGGACTAGTGAGTCCCAAGTACCAAAAACGTTCACTGTCTGACAGCAGAGTTAGCCAAACTAATTCAAAATACAGATGTGAACCTAGGTGTAAGAACACATCACTATCCATGTCAGACATCCCTGTATACACTACTCCCACTCACACCATTATAATGAACTGTTAAAAGTTCACTCTCGGCATAGTTGTTCCTTAGAAGTCATCTTTTTATAGTTTCAGAGTGCTAGAATTTTTGCTAATATTTCTTGCCTAGGCACCTCTGAACTACCAATGAAATCTATCATGACTTGTCACATGTTCATTGAGTACACTATAACTGATGCCTCAGGCACTCTCTCTGTTACCCCTAAGCTACAACAGGATCAAAGTGACAAGCTATTTTGGTTAGGAAATCATTGCTGATGTGCATTAGATAGCCCAGTTAACAAATAATTCACTGGAGTGGCGTGGATGCACAGGGAATAGTAACTAAAACCAAACATAATCTACAAAGCAGCTTCATTCCATTTACTGGTTAAATGACAGTTGGAAGAAATTACTTTGGCCTTGACAATTTCCATCAAATAAAGTAAATCAGCATATTAAGGCAACAGACAATATATGAAGTTGATCTTTGAATTGCTAATATATCAATAAACCTGATTTTTCTAGCCTTGGCTATCCTAGAACTCACTCTGTAGACCAGGCTGGCCTCAAAAATCACAGAGATCCACCTGCCTCTGCTTCCCAAGTGCTGGGATTAAAGGCGCCAAGTGCTAGGATTAAAGGCGCCAAGTGCTGGAATAAAGGCATGTGCTACCACCACCCAACTATAAACCTGATTTTTTTTTTAAAAGTTTTTAAAATATAATAAAACAGCTACTTGCCACTCTATTATACCATGGAAGCCAATAAAAACTTGGACAAGTCTAAGTCATAAAGGAAAACATTCCAGTGTGCTAGTAGAGGTCATTTTACATCAAAGAATAACTTTGATCTTCAGATGTCATATTTTGCAGGAAAAAAAGCCCTGAAATCTATATTCACACATATACCCAGTTAATTCATTTGACAAATACCTTCCTCTGGCATAGCAAATGGAAAGGGGGACTGTATCATCCCCCAAACTGACTAATGTCTAAGAAGTCATTTAATTTAGAGATACTGTTGCTTAAGATGGTCTGAAAGGTAATGTTTTTTGAAATGTACTTTTCATTTTTCAATTAAAAAAATAAAAAGTCTTTTTGCTAGGAGGTGATGGTAATGTACACCTTTAATCCCAGCACTCAGAAGATAAAGGCAGGTGGATCTCTGTGAGTTCGAGGCCAGTCTGGTCTACAGAGTGAGTTCCAGGGGCCAGGGCTACACAGAGAAACCCTGTCTCAAAGGGAAAAAAAGTCTTTTTTTTCTAAGTTGATATTTAGTAGTATTTCATGAAATTAATCTCCAGTAATAAAACAAGCTTACTCTTTGTTATACTGTGGTTTTTTAAAACATAATATGGATAATCTTCAGAGTTAAAATCTAAAATCATTTTGAATGTTACAGACTAAAGGCTCTCAATCACCAAGAAATAGATACAGTAATATTATACTGTGTAACTTTTATCCTCTAACTCTTGTTTATGATCAAGAACCTACAGTTTCTAAAGATATGTTTATTTGTAGTTGAAATTAACAATATAGATTTCCACACTGCTGGTTTCACACGTATGCTCTGTTATGTCTAGAAGAGCTACCATTTCCTTTTTATGGTGCAGGCTCTGCGTCTTCAAAGCTCTTTGCACAAAGCAGACCCCCCCCCAGAACCCAGCAATGTTAATCTTGGCTGATAGAAGAGAAACTTCTCTATACCACAGATTCTTAACCTGGAAAACAGTTAACAGCAAAATACACTTCTAGTACACTGCCACTCTTTCTGAAGTAACTAAATCCAGGATTTTCCCCAAACATCCCAAAAGCATTCCCCATTTTTTCCAACATCAAATTTCTTATTTACAGAGTAAGAGGACCACAGAAAATACACCTCAAATTTTCACAAGATGAACAAGTTAGAAATCTCTGTCATGCATGAAAGTTTACACTGAATAATTTTTCATTTAATCACACACATTTCCCCCACCTCACAGGAAATTTACTTTTCATCTAAACACAGGTGAATTTTCCGCTACAGCAACTTAAACAGTGATGACATCCTTCACTTGTTACTTCTCAGTATGTAAATCCACAATAGTTTCTCCAACGGCACAGATGATAACTAGAACACTCGCTAAACAACACCCATACTAGCTCTGTTTTGTTGTTCTCTGATTGAGAGAGCACAAGAGTATTTTCTCCTTGGCTCTGAATTCAAACTTCTTCATCTCCTCCGCATGAATACAACTGAGGAGGCCACTCTATAGTAGTTAAAGTCATGCCTCCTAAAATAATTTGCACGTTGATATCATATGGTAAATTTGACAACCTAGGAAGACTCTTCCTACACATTAACAACAGCATTTTGTCCCTTTTTTTTTGAAGCCAGCAATAACTACAATAGCATCCACTGAGGACTTACTGTATACTAGATATATTGGTTTATAACAATCACCTCATTTAACCCTAGTACTGATTCTGACATAAGCACTATGATCCCCATTTCACAGATGAGGGACTGAAAGAGTAAATTATCAACATCACAAAGCTTAGTGATAAGTCACTGTCACCACAGTGATGCTGAAGTTTTGAAATACAGATAAAAGTAACTTGCTAAAGGTATTAAAACATTCAAAGCTTCCCAACTTTATTTGAAGTACAAAGACAACAGACTGGATGAATCCAAGGATCTTTGATCTTTTAATTAATCAGACAAATCAAAAGCTAAAACATTAATTTTATAAAGTAGAGGCTTTTCTTGGACTCCCTTTTACCAAGGAAGCATGCAGCATTAGTCCAATCTATATTTTATGTTGACAGTGTCGAAACCACCCGGGCTTTAGTAGTCCTCAGACTGCTCTCATGTGGTCAGCTTACTCCAATTCTTTAAACTACACACTTCATAAGACCCTGAAGCACTTTGTTCCAAAGCTGTCACATTTTTAAAGCTCGGTATTTTTCTCTACCAAAGGTGAACTACAGAAAAGGGGATACATTCATATTATCTTCACCAAATGACAGAAATTACTGTTTGTGTTTTGTTTCTGTATTATGAAAATGTCCGTATGGGCACCCAGAAGTCCTGACATTTGATAACGCAGGTCAAATTATATATGATGTTTTAAAAGCAAATGAGCAACATCTATCATTGGCAATGAATGTATCTCAAGCTACCCTGATCACATTACCAGGTAAGCTGGAACCCTTCCTTTGAGATAAAACACCACAGACAGTTGTTAATGAAACCTTAATTGAACTGTCAAAGCACCATCTTTACCAGCAAGCCAATGGGTAACTCACTATTTTTACACAACTGTCCAAGACTGATACATTATTCTACCAGTAAAATTCAGCAGAAAGATAAATTAAGTCAGGTACACTAAATTGTTCAGTAATAAATCTGAATGGTAAAATACTACAACCTTTCTATGAATATTTCTCCCTGGCTGCACTGAAGACTGGTATCCCTCAAAATTATATTCACCTTTTTGGCCATTAGTTAGTACCCCAAAGTGCATGTCCATAAAAAGAAATGGGAGCAGATATAATTCCCTGTCATAAGCTATGCCAGAAAAATATTTTAAAAAATAACTGTTTGAATCTAAGTGAATCTTATGATACCCAGATAATTACACATAAAGTATCAACTTAAATGATGCATCATTAGAAGGATATTCTTATGTTCTGATTAATTATTTTAGGAAATATTGTTTCAGGTGAAAAAAAAACTTTTTAAATTAAAAAAGAAAAAGCCTGTTTTAGTAGGTTAAACAGTGAAAAACCTCACCAGTACCTGGAATTTCAGCACACTACTGGCAATTCATTCTGGCTTGGTTATCAAATCTCTAGTTTTAGCACTCTTAGGTCACACAGCAGTTAAATTCCAAATAAGCAATTCAGATAGCAAGTCATCAATATGTAAATATAAAAATAGAAAAGCATTTGCATACTAAAAACACACACCTGGTACTCTTCCCCTTTTTCAAACTAAATTGTATTTCACCTAAAACAGCTGATAAAAACATTCCTGCAAGAACTAGCAAAAACTGACTGTGAAATGAAGACAGATCAAAAAAAACATTTGGATAAAAAAACATATATTTTTGAGCATTCGAGGACACAGCAAGATGGCAGCCATCGGCAACCAAGGAGAGAAGCCTCAGAACGACCCAAACCCGCTGTCACCTAGATCTTGGATTTCCAGCCTCCAGAACTGAGAAAAATAAATGCCTATTGTTTACGCCAAAACAAAGAAGTCAGTAGATCAATCAACCAACCAACAAAGAAGTCAGTAAATCAAAAAAGCAGTAAGGTGCCACAGCACCGTCCAAGGTGCTAGAGAAAAAAACAAAAACAAAAAAGACTTCTAGACCAGTGGTTCTCAACATGTGGGTTGCAACCCCTTTGCAGATGGAAGGATCCTTTCACAGGGGTTGCCTAAGACCATTGGAAACCACAGATATTTATTAGGATTCATAACAGTAGCAAATTACAGTTATGAAGTAACAACAAAACTAATTTTATGGTTAGGGGTCACCACAACTTGAGGAACTGTATTAAGGGTGGCAGCATTAAGGTTGAGAACCACTGTTCTAGACTAAGCATAGTTCGGCACCTCTGCAACTCCAGCACTCAGGCAGTGAGATCAGACCAAACTTGAGGCCCAGCAGTCTATATAGTTGAGTTCCAGGCCAGTATTGAGATTTTTGTCTCCAAAAGTTACAAAGAAGTACTTTGTTATATAGTTCTTAGCCTCAAGGAACTTATAGTATATTCAGTAAGGGAAGGCAAACACAAAACCACAGAAAATGGTGTCAGAAGCATATGTCAAGTTCATGGTGCAAGGGACAGTCTATGAATCTCTAGAATGCATTCCCGCCAAGCACTTGTGGATTTTCAGATATGAGCGATTCCTAACACCCACTACCACAACGTTTGCCAGATGAGATGCTGGAGTACTCTCTTAGTTTTCTTTACTTTTGTCACAAACCTGAAGTTCTACAAGTCGCACGACCTTTTGACAGAAAGGTAGTGAATGAACAACCCTCTCTAATCATAAATACTAAAAATCGTTTCCCTTTGTGTATTCCTAGTTTTCAGTACTGACACAACCACATCTAAAAAATCCAGATACTCGAAGTCTATAAAATGATGACAAGAGTTGAAGCAAGGAACCAATTTTCCCCTGCTCTCCTCCCATCCCCCACAGTTTGGAAAATCCTCAAGGGTTAGGCAAGGAATGGAAGTTCATAGTGAAGTCCCTGGGGGGGGTGCAATGGAAGAGAAAGAGGAAAGCAGGAACAGGCAGGTCCCTGAACAGAGGGACTGAAAAGGAACCATTATGGCCTACACTCTTTCCCACTAGGAATCCCACAGTCCCTGGAGAAGCAAGAATGCAGCAATAACCTCCTTGCAGGCTAGCTGAAAAAACTGGACTCTTGTTTTCTTCATTTTAAAAGAAGAATTAGGAATCAGCTCACTTCGGTGCCAAGACTATAAATTCTGAAATATGAAGATAGCTAGCTATTATGTAAATCATACCTAGCTGAATCAACTTTAGCCTTAAAAACAAAGACAAAAAGCAATTATTCACAGGTTACTTTCAAAGAGTTCTTTTTTGTGATGGGGACTTTGCTGGACAGTAAAAATCTGTCTGCACGCACTGAAAATATGAAATCATCTCTCTACACTGAAATTCTTAATCCTTGGAAGGGGAAAAAAAAATAACAACCCTCAGTTCATTCTGTGTTTCACCAATCTTCCTAAGAAGGGCAAATATATAAAGATGTTACATCTAACCAATCTTTAGACTTTTAAACATCTGACTACTAGCAAAAGTAATAGAGTTTCATTTGTTAAAGGTACACTTCCTACCGGAACAACTGGCCAGGGGATAAAAGCACCTACAAGTCAGTGACACCACATGACAACAAATGTGGGCCACTGCACAGCTCCAGTCTACTAACCTCATTTGTGCTACTCGTGTGTGATGCTATATTTAATGCATTCTTATCAGAAGGCTAAGCTACATACTTCCCAACTTCAGCTTTCCCGTTTAAAATAAACCACTCAAGCGACGATTTTTAACTGGTTCAACAATGAAACCTACCTTTCTTCCCAAGGCCAAGATCAGAAAGTAAGGTATGAAAAGACACAGTGGGCAAGAAAGTTGATGACACTAAGTATATTCTGCTGGGGACTATTAGAAAGAAATCAAGTTGGGAGAGTCAGTTGTTGACACCTGCTGTAACTGAGCAGCCAATCAAAACTACCACACATGAGCGATGACCAAGGTCTTTGTAGGAGTATTTAACACATTCACCTACTGATCTTACACTCCCAGTAGCTCACTGAGGTTCTCAACAGACAAGTTTAATAGTCTACACACTTGTGTCACTCAGGAGAAAGTGCTGCACTACCATTTGCCATGACTCAAAAAGTACAGGCCTGGAGAGCCAATTCATCAGGCCTCGTCACCAAGGACGGTGGTTCCTCAAGCTGAGTTGAGAAGCTTGCTCAACTTTGGTCAAGATGAAGTAAACCATGAATCATGGAATGCCGAGTGAGAACCACGTGGAGCTGTGTTTTCGATACTCACCAGACAACACCAAAGGCTCCATATCCAATAGGTCTATCCGGCTCAATGTCCAGCTGCTGTTGTGGATGATGCGAGTGCTGATGATGGTGCGCCTTAACTGTAGCAGCTGCAGCAGCCTGTACCTGAGCTGGGGCTGCTGCAGCTGGTCCAGGAGCCTGACCCGGTGCCGGTGATGGGAAATATGGCTGTTGTTGCCCAGGGTTTAACATGGCTGCGGCTGCAGCTGCTGCTGCGGCTGCCGCAGCTGCCGAAGACGTATGCTGTTGTACGGGGTGTACAGCAGCAGCCGACCCCGGATGAAGGTGGTGTTGAGGGTGGTGGTGGTGGTGAAGGTGAGGAGGAGGAAGGTGTGGAAGGTGGTGGTGATGGTGGTGGTGGTGACCTGCCGCTGCTGCAGATGTACCGCCATTGTAAGCCGCCATCATTTTTGCGTTGGCTCTTGCGCCACAAAGAGACATTCAAAAAAATGCCCTTTGATTGGAAAGCAAACTGGGTCAAGCTGTCATTTGGCCATTTAAAAAAATGAAGAAACCACTCACTCCACCTCAAAAAACATAGAGCGTAACTGACTTTATGTCTTCATCAGTCAATCCAAAGAAGTTAGAGGATCTTGGGTGTTTGATTTTTGGGTAAGAGTGTGTGGAAGGGTATGGGTTGACAAAATAAAAGTTAATAACATAAAATAAGGGGGAGAAAAGGAAAAGAAAAAGGAAAAAGGGCCCCTTCCCCCCAGGATTCCTGCCACAAGTGGATACTAAAACTCCATTCTTAATGGGGGGGAGGTTCCAACTTTGAATGTGGGAATAAAGGCCAAACCTCCCGACCCCCTGAACTCCACACACGAAAAGGATCTGGGAACACACCACCCTTGGAATCTTGTAAGAGGGTTGACTCATCTACCCCTTCCATTCCCACATCCTTTTCTAAACACCTCCCACCTCCTCAAAAACACAATTTAAAAAAAAAATTCCAACCACTCTAAGTCAAAAAGACGTGGGGAAATTGTCAGGGAAACCAGCTTCCAGTTCCCCCCCCTCGAATTCTCAGGCCTTGCTACATCTCCCCCTACTCCTAGTCTGGTTGACCTGATTGGGGGGGGGGGGTGTACCAAACTTTACTGGGCAGAATGAGCCAGGGAAGGAGGTTGGAAGAAGAGAGTGAGGCGAGGAGGCGACAGGCAGGACAGAAGAGGACAGAGAGAACCCCGGCAAAAGTGAAGGGAAGGAGGTGCAGGGAGGGTATGAAAGAGCGGTGGGCAGCACTCGGACGCCCAGACACAGGGAACCGCCCCGGGAGGAGGTTAGGGTCCCGGGGCCAAAGAATAGGAGCCCCGGGAAGCGGGCGGGGGACGATCGGAAGCAGGCTGACTCCTGCCCCCGCCGCCGCCGGCTGCTTGTGCTGAGGAGGGTTGGGGGGGAGAGCGGGTGGGTCCCCCGCGCGACGGCCCCTGCAGGGCTCAAGGCTGCTCCGTCTCCCCCCCTCCCCCCCACCCGGCTTCCGTGCCCACGGTCGCTTTCTCCACAGCCGCCGTGGCCGCTTTCTCTTCAGCCGCCGCCTCCTCAGCCGCCGGTGCCGCCGCGGCCGGACTCACCTCCCCTAGCAAAGCCGGATAGAGCGGAGCCAGCGGCGGACACGCGCAACCAGCCGCCGAGGCCCCGCCCCCGCCTCACATTGACCGGCTGCCCTAGCCAATCCACGCCCACCTGTCCGCGTCCGCCTCCAATCTCTGGCCGGAAGCTTCAGACAGGCGCACTGTTCGACCAGTGGTAACCAGGTGTGGGTCTCCTGGGGAAATCCCACCCCCGATTCGGGATGGGCAGACAGGCCGACCAATCAAAAGGCAAATCTTGGCCTGAGCGACAAGGCTGAAAGCCAATTAAAAACCAAAGTTCTCCGTGACTTTTTTTTTTTTTTTTTTTTTTTTTCTTTAGGCTCTCTCCTCTTTTCTTTTTCTTCTTTTATTTTTTTGGCGAGAGCAGGAAGCTGCGTGCTAATCCCGCCTGCAAGATCTAGAAGAGAGGGGCGGAATGAAAAAAAACCAATCATGAGCCAGGAACAAAGAACAGAGAAACCAATCCTTGGGTTGAAGACCAAGTGGGCTGGAACCGAGTACAGATAGACATATAACTGGACAAATGGGAAAAAAAAGATTGACATAGATCCCGCCTTTCACATGTCCTATTGGACAAGATTGTGGAGAATTTGCTGTCATATCGGAGACGACATCTTCAGGGGCGGGGCCAATGGAAAGGGGTGTGGCTTGGTGTGGGCGGGACTTAGGCGAAGAAGGCGGAGTCCAAATCATCACTGGTCCATTGATAGGAGCCATCTACAACTAACTCTAAGGCATAAGATATGGAAAAATTAGAAGGAGCAAAAAGGCATGTTGAGCTTCAGAAACTCAAGGTTCAAGGTTACTTAATAAGAAACTCAATAGACTCGTCGATTAAACCTTGATTTTGACCAAAAAGAGACTTTATTTTCAGCATGCCCTCTGGACATACTGCAAAATTTATACAAATTAAAACGGGGGGGGGGGGGGTGTGCGGGGGAGGCAGTTAATGCCACAAACAGTAATATTCTCCCAAAGTTTTCTGGTCAAGTAAGTTCCATCATTGAAATTTTACTAGAAGAATATCATTCTTCAGTATTATTTCACTTAGCCTGAGTTTACTCTTAAATACTAGACTAACTTATTCTTAGTAAAACTGTGTACCAAAAATCTGGAGGCCGTCTTTGATTCTCTTTGCCTGTCCACTCCTCCTTTTCCTATCAAGAAAGTAGTCTTAAACACTCTGAACATCTCTCCATCCCCATTTCTCATACACCACAGCATTACCCAAACTTAACACCAGAAGCTATTTAATGCATCTCCCTGCCTACAGCTCTCCTTTAAACTAACGGTTGTTGAAGGCACAGTAAACTTTTCAGCTCCCATCATCTGTAAAGAGGTGTTGGTGCTACCTGCAAATTTTCTGATTAAACCAAGAAAGAAGGCATAGAGATTTCAAAAGAAACCATGATTCATGAAAGATTCTGGGGAGATGAAGGATATTTCAGAGTTCAACGTGATTTTGAATTGCTTTGGGTTGAGTTCCATAGAAGTTTGTTACTGATCTGTGTTCCTGAACTATTAAACATAAATATGTAGCCAGGCATAGTGGCACATGCCTTTAATTCCAGCACTTGGGAGGCAGAGGCAGATAGAGCTCTGTGAGTTCAAGGCCAGTCTGGTCTACAAAGAGAGTTCTAGGACAGCAAGGGCTAGGTAGAGAGACTCTGTCTCAAGACAATCAAACAAATATAAATATGTATGATAAGGAATAGTTTCTCCTGATAAACAATTTACAAACAAGTAAATAAATAGGAAAGGAATTCAGCAGTCTACTTTTATCTGAGGTTTTGGTTTCTATAATTTCAGTTATCCATAATCAAATGTAATTCAAAAACATTAAATAGAAGATTCCAGAAATAAGCACATTTTTGAAAGGTGCACCATTCTTAGTAGTGGGATGAAATCTTGACTTAGCCCTTTCATTCATTAGATCAGTTCCCATAGTATTACTGGGCCTATGTTGAAGTGGTGTCACATGGTGGTCTACCATTTCATCACAAAGCCCAAGTCACATCTCCTCACTTTATCTTATCAGATAGGCATTGGGTTATCTCAGTTCATCACAAGACACACTGTGAGAACAGTTTTTTGAAAGCAGAGCCACATTCACATCACTTGTATTACAGGACACAGAATACAACCTGAGCACCTTTAATCTGAAAATCCAGAACTGGAAATATTCCTAATCTAAAACTTTTCAAGGGCCAACATGACACCCCAAGTGGAAAATTAAAGGCTATGCATTTAAGGTTTATATGAAACATAAATGAATGTTGGGTTTAGAGTTGGATCTCAGCCCCTGTGTATCATTATATATGTAAATGTATCAAAGTCCTAAAAACAAAAATCCCAAATCTGAAACACTTCTGATCCCAAGAATTAAAGCTAATGGATGTTCAACTGTTCTAGTTTATGGTTATCGTTGTTTCATCTTATTGTGCATAGTTTATAAACAAAATGTTATTAAATATGCGTATGTACAGGATAAAAGAGTACCTGTAGGATTTGGTACTATACATGGTTTCAGGGGCTCACTTAGGAATCTTGGAATCGTTCCCTGTGGTTAGTGGAGAAATAGTATACAAGTCTGACCGTGCCTCTAGCCTTGAATAAAGTCAATAAGCATAAATAGCCTGGCACGAGCTGGTTCCTGTCTACTTCAGGGGCCTTCCCTCTCACTTCCACCCTCTCTGCTTGAGACGGTCTAAATTTCTTTCGGTCTCTGACATGCTTTGATATCTCTAAGACTTCATTGTTTATGTTCAGCTTTAAAGATCTCTCACCCATGCTCCACGTCTCTAGTTCATCCTTCGGGCTTCATGGGAATTCCACATTTTCTTTTGGAAAGCTTTTTACTACTCCTCATCTAGACCGTGACTGTCTATTACAGATCTTCATGGCATTGCCTCCCCATAGCATTGAGAACTCAAGTCTAATTGCTTATTGAGTTTGACCAGAACAGAGAGCTCGTCTGTCTCACTTAATGTCTTATACCCTGTTCATAGGACAGTGCCTGAAAGAAAAGCGAAGACACTGGAGATCTGTATGAGCTACTCGGGTCAGGGAGAGTCAGTACAAACCCAAGGACTGCCATTTGCTAGCCCCATGTTTCTGGCGATTTAACTAACCTTTCTAAGTCTCAGCTACCTCCACTGAAAAAATGATATGCACTTCATTAAGTTGAAATGAGGTGACATATTGAAAGGTGCTTAGAAAGGAACAAAAGTTCAATATTCATTAATTCTGTTCCTCCCTCAATCTCAAGTAATGTTTGGGACACCTTTCCAATTTTCCAGTGTACAACAGTCTCCTTTAGAGTGTAGTTTTTGAGAAACGTCTTCGGAACTCAAGTTCTTTGATTCTCTCCAAAATCTATTGAGTTAGAATTTGGATGGGAAGGAAGAACTGGAACCGGTTAACAAGACCTCCCAGCAATGGTGCCCTAGGGTTGGAAGGGCACTGGACCTGGGGAAAGGGACTGAGTCTTCTCAAGTTTGACTTTCAGCACCTGGTACAGGGACTTTTGAAGAGACTTCACTGGGGCACCAGTAGCTCATCAAAGAGGTGTACATCTATCTATTTAGAGCAAGAATTTCCACCCAAAGTGAGCACACTCCAGGTGCTACACAAACAGCTCCGTCAGAGTCCTGAGAGAAATTAGTACAACTTGTGATGATGGGGTGTGGACGTGAGCTTCAGTTGGGCCAGCACTCAAGAAGCTGAGGCAGAAGGACTCTGAGTTCCCCACCACCTGACGTGGTGAGACTCTTGTCTCACAAACACGAAACAAACAACAACAACCCCCCCCCCCCGAGAAATCATGATAGCTTTGATTTCTAATTTTTAAATATAATTTAAAATATCTTTTGAAGCTGGGCATGGTAACTAATGCCCATAATCCTGGCATTCTGGAGGCTGAGTCAGGAGAATTGCCACAAACAAGTTCAAGGCCAGCCTGAGCTCTGGAATGAGACCCTGTCTCAAAAAAATAAAGCAAATAAAAAAGCTAAAAGGAACACGTAGAATTATCTGGATATATTTTACTTAACCCAATATACCCAAAATACTGTAACTTCAATATGCAATAAATATTTGAAAAGAGACACATACACATGTGATACAAGGTCTTTGAAATCTGGTACGCATTTTCGCTCACACATAGCACCACTCAGTGACCTGTAAACCTAGGTATGCAGAGCCTGTAAACCTAGACATGCACAGAGCTGAGACAGGAGAGCCCCTGGGTGGAAGAAGCTAGCTTGGACTATATAGCAAGTTCCAGAACAGTCAGGCTATATAGGGACACCATGCCTTTTTTTTTTTTAAGTTTCAACTCCTTCAGAGTTATTCTAGTCATCTTTCAAACATTAGTTATCTTCCCAGGGCTCGTTAGCCACTTGTGGCTAGCAGCTACTTCATTAGACAGCGTAGATAGACCACGGGTTTGAGACTCTGTCCTGCCCCTCCCTAACTTGTCACTTGACCTTGGCAGCTTCCTTAGCCTATCTTAAAGACAATGTGTTTGTCTGAATCGAGAGGATTCCTGACTTCTTCAGCTGTGGCGATCAAAGAGGCAATCCACAGAAAGTATGTACCCCCGGGGCCTGTTGGCGCCTCATCAGTGGCGGTAAGTGGGATGGTTATTATTAGTATTACAATCCAAGGTCAAGCATCACAAGTCAGATGAGAAATACTCTGTGGGCTTGGCTCAGCCCATATCCCCAGCATTCTAGCCCACATAGGGTGCCTGTCCCCTTAAACACCTCACCAGACAGTACAATTTCCGGCCCTTCCCATCCTATTCCATTTTCAGGAGCTGAGCATGATGAACGAGGAGAAGTCGGAAGTGAGTCAGCAGGATAGCACTTAGAGCCGAAAAAAGCAAGCAGGACATCAGAATGCATAAGCAGGAATATAATGTTCAGGAAGTGGGAGATGATCTTCCCTTTCTTCTAAGAACTGGCTCCCGGGCTGGAGAGATGGCTCAGAGGATAAGAGCACTGACTGCTCTTCCAGTACTCTTCCAGAGGTCCTGAGTTCAATTCCCAGCAACCACATGGTGGCTCACAACCATCTGTAATGAGATTTGTGCCCTCTTCTGGCCTGCAGTCATACATGTATACATAATAAATAAATAAATCTTTAAAAAAAAAAAAAAAAAAAAAAAAAAGAACTGGCTCCCCTCATGAGTTGTCTGAAGCTTCTCTGTCCAGCATGGGCCAGGGCCAGAGGAATTGAAGGATAGCAAAGAGAATTATCAACACCAGTTATCCCATGTAACACATCACCAATACATCCATTCTGCAAATACAGAAGCAGATTCAGGAGCCTTAGGGAAACTCATACAGCTGGTGGGTGACAGAGCTGGGACCGGCCAGCTCCCATCACACCTCTTTCCTTCCCACTGAGTATCACGCTTGGAAGGAATAGTCAGTCAGGAAACAAAGCTTTGAAATGACAGGTCAAGGAAAGGCTATCCAGCAAGTGCTTTCACTTTGAAGTCTAGCAGCCTTCCTTACCAGGTACATGAAACATGAGCACTTTTGCTCAAAACCCTCCTTGGTGGCCAGACAGGAACACCTGTGACCTTGCCACCCCAACACTTTCCGGGTCATACTTCCATTATGTGCAGACTATCCTTCTACCTCCCAAGTTGTACTCAGACATCGATCATGAAGGTTTTCTCTGATATCAGGTTCTCTAATTCTCTCCCTTCTCTTGAAGAGCACGCAGCATTGATTGGAAACACATGCTCTGGCAGCTTTCCTAGCCCTGCGACCTTGGCTGAATGATACCTTTGAACTTTGGTTTCCTGGTCCGTGTGGTGAAGAAGAACACAATATGGAGACGATTAAGTAACATCGGTGACGGACTCAACACTGGTAGCTTCCTTTCCCACTTCTCTCCCTCATTCACTCCCCGTGTCTCCCAGCCATCTCCATCTCCTGGGCTCTTGGGTGTGTTTAGGAAGTTGGCTCTGGGGATGAAAAGTGATGCTTACATCTCAGTCAGTTGTAACTACTTCTCCCCACTGCCCTCATTCATTTCTTGTTTATCTTCAGGTCTTCTGTCAGTCTGTGACAGGGACATAAAGCTGTCACTGCCAAAATAAAGCTGGAAGCTGGAGACACCGGAGTGTAAGCAAGGCTGCGGACCTTTAAGACATCCGGCAGTACAGCAAGACAAAGGGCACGTCCAGGATCAGATAGGAAGGCTCTAGAAGAAAAGCCAGAGGTCCAAGGAAGAATTTGTGATTGGCAGGAGAAAGATGGATAGAGGCAGGGATGGGAACACATCAGGAGCAAGTAACCAGGACAGAGACAACAGAGACTGAGATGTCCATAGCAGTGTGCTGGGGACCAGGAGAGACTAAATAAGTCTGAGTTCATTGCTGTCTGCACCTTCTTTTCAAGCACAGCTAACCCTTCACCGACCTTAGCCACACAGCCTCGAAGACCCAGGACAATTCCTTCTGCACATCTCTGAGGACTTTGGCCTCATCCTACCTCTCCCTACTTTTTAGCCGTGCTCCAAACCCCAAGACCAAACCTTAGCCCAGACTTGACTCTTCGGCCATGCGAATCAGCCAATCCGCTGCATTTCCTTCTTAGGCAAATCATAGATAAACATTTTTAGTTAAAGTTACTTTTGTTTGTTTTGTTCTGTTTTTATTTTGGCTTAGTGTGGTTTTTTGAGGTGAGAGGCCTCATTTTGCCCAGGCTGACCTCAATCTCTCTATGTAGCCAAGGTTGTTTTTGAACTCCCAATCCTCCTGACTCCACCTCCTAAGTGAAGAGATTACAGCTATGCACTACCATGCCCAGTTTTAAAATGAATTTGGAATTGGGGAGATGGCTTAGTTGATAAAGTTCCTGCTATGCAAGCATGGAGAACTGAGTTTGGATCCCCAGCACTCACATAAAAGCTGAGTGTAGTGATAACCCTAGCATGTGCTGGAGGGAGACAGGTAGATTCTGGAGGCACACTGGCCAGCCTCGCCAGCCAACTGGGGAGCTGTTGGGTCAGTGAGAAATCCTGTCTTAAAACACAAGATAGAGAGAGATTAATGAAGACACTCGATGTCATCTTTTGAACCACACATATACGTGCACACCCACAAGCTGCACACCCACAAGCATGTGCACAGACACAAACACATACCAATTGAAGGTAGCTGTAAAATTAGTTTTAAAATATACTATAAAATCCTCACGGGTTTGGGGATTTAGCTCAGTGGTAGAGCGCTTGCCTAGCAAGCACAAGGCCCTGGGTTCGAGCCTCAGCTCCAAAAAAAAAATCCTCATAATGGGCTTAGGCTGGGTCTCTGCAGCAGAGTCTGCCTAGCATATTTGGGGCCCTCGCCTTGGCTTGATCTCCAGCACTGTAAAACAACAGTAATATATAGCGATGATAACAGTAACAAATAAATAAAATTTAAAATAATAGACACCTTTGTAGGTGTCTATCATTACTTGACTTCTTAAATCTTTTTTCTTTATTTCTTTCTTTTGACTAGTTCTTGCGATGTGGCCTAGGCTGAACTTGAACTCAAGATCCTCTTGCCTCAACTTCCCAAGTACTGAAATTATAATTGTGAACCTCCACAGCCAACCTTAAATCTTAATAAACAAAAGTGTAGCTCATAAATGTTAGACACACCAATAAAAAGACATTCATGATACAATGCAAGAAATGTCCTCTAGATCTATTTTTCAGCTTGGAATCCAATACAAGACAGGTTTTTAGTTTTGGGTTTTTTTTTGGTGGGCCAGGGGGAGGGTTCGGTTAGTTGGTTTCTGTTTTGAGACAGGGTCTTATATATTATAGGCTGACCTTGAACTCACTATATGAACTCCTGATCCTCCTGCCTCCATCTCCCAAGTGTTGAGATTACAGGTAAGCACCACCATTCCCAGCTACGTGATACCTTTCATCAAAGAGCAGTAACAAGGAGCCATACACAAATTTCCACCTATCCACCCTAATACACCAAGTTGCAAGCTGGACTTTCAGGATAGAATGAAAGTTACCTTTCTGAAAAGCCCTCAAAGCAGCAATCCCAGGTTAAGAGGACAGTCACGGCTTTCAACAACTGTGTCTAGGCTGAGCAGGAGCAACCAACTTTTCCCAGACTACACTGAGCACTGTCTAGGTGAAGATAACAGCAATTTCCAGGACTTGTTGCATATTGAAGCTTCTAGTGGATCTTTAAAACCACAGTGCATGACTTCAGTATGGTCAAACCACGTCTTGCCAAAGGTTTGATAATCTGTGTTATATGCTTGTAACTGTAGCCCTTGGGAGGCAGAGAGACCCTGAGTTGTTTTTGCAGTGCTGAGGAGCACACCAGGTCCTCAGTGCATGCTGAACAAGCACTCTACTACTGAGCTGTATGTCCAGCCTTTAAAAAAAAAAAAAGCTGCAGTTTGAAGCCATCCTGGTCTACAGAGTGAGTTCCAGGACAGCCAGGGCTACACAGAGAAACCCTGTCTTGAAAAACAAAAATAAACAAACAAACAAAAAGCGAGATGTGGGTACCCAACATTTGGGAGGCAGAGGCAGGCAGATTTCTGAGTTTATAGCCAGCCTGGCTTACAGAATGAGTTCCAGGAAAACCAGGCCTGGCTCACAATTAGCTATTTAGAAAAAAAGAGAGAGAAAGAAGGGGAAGAAGGAAGGAAGAGAGGGAAGGAGGGAGAGAGGGAGGGAAGAAGGAAGGAAGGAAGGCTGTATTGCAGCTGATATCCTGCTATAAGACATCCATCATGGATCAGCAATGGTGCTTGCACGCCTTTAGTTCCAAGACCCTGGATGCAGAAGCAGGGGAATCTCTGTGAGTTGAGGCCAGCCTGGTCAGACCCTGTCTCAAAACACCATTAAACAAACAATAACAAACCGACATCTCCTATGACAAGAGAAGGATGATGCTGGGTGTGACTGCATACAGTTGGCAAGAGGTGTATACAGTAGGTGCTCTACAGTGACTTCAGCACACTGCAGTCTGTTCCCCTTCTCTCTGCATTTAATAGATATGAGGTGCTGTGGGATGGTCTGTATGTCAAATGTGTTGCTGATTGGTCAATAAATAAATCACTGATTGGTCAGTGGCCAGGCAGGAAGTATAGGCGGGACAAGGAGGAGAATAAAGCTGGGAAGTAGCCGGGCGGTGGTGGCGCACGCCTTTAATCCCAACACTCGGGAGGCAGAGGCAGGTGGATCTCTGTGAGTTCGAGGCCAGCCTGGGCTACCAAGCGAGTTCCAGGAAAGGCGCAAAGCTACACAGAGAAACCCTGTCTCGAAAAACCAAAAAAAAAAAAAAAACAAAACAAAAAACTGGGAAGTGGAAGGCTGAGTCAGAGAGACGCTGCCAGCCGCCATGATGAGAAACAGCATGTGAAGATGCCGGTAAGCCACGAGCCATGTGGCAAGGTATAGATTAATGGAAATGGATTAATTTAAGCTGTAAGAACAGTTAGCAAGAAGCCTGCCACGGCCATACAGTTTGTAACCAATATAAGTCTCTGTGTTTACTTGGTCAGGTCTGAGTGGCTGTGGGACTGGCAGGTGAGAGAGACTTGTCCTGACTGTGGGCCAGGCAGGAAAACTCTGCCTACAATGAGGTGTGACACAGGCATTAGAATTATAATGTGCAGCAAAGTTGGAGCTCAGCAGGTGAAGCAGGCTCATGGTAAGGTCTCAGAAGCAAGCAGGCTCCTTCATTGTTTCACAGTAGCAGCAGTATTATAACCATTGCGGCCTCTACTGGGTACATTTTTCCTGCTAACAAACCTCCATGGAAATAAGTCGTCTACAGAAGGCCGCTTGGTGGCCATGATCTCAGAGCACAAGGATGTGTTGGACATGGAGGGAAGGCTGACAGGAAATGGGGTCTTCAGGGTCATCACGTGAATATAATTGTCTAACCAGAAATTCCTAGGGTGCTGGAACCACTAAATTCTTACTACAGGCCATCATTCTTGTATTAAAACCATATTGATTCTGATTGGGTAGCAAGTATTGATTTGCTTTCTTTTTTAGTTTTAGTTACATGTATGTGTGTGTGTGTGTGTGTGTGTGTGTGTGTGTGTGTGTGTGTGTGTATGTGTGTGTGTATGCATGCACAGGAGTGCAGGTGCCTATAGAGACAAGAAGAGGGTGTCAGAACCCATGGAGCTGGAGTTACAGGTGGTTCTGATCACCTGTTATGAGTGCTGGAAACCAAACTCATGTCCGTCCTCTGCAAGAGCAGTACTTACTCTTAACCATCTCTCCAGCCCCAGTTTGCTTAATTTTTATTCGTTATGCCTTTGGCTCTGCTAATGACTCTTTGCTCATTCTTAAAGAAGTGTACCTAAGCCTCTACATGTGGCTGGCCAGACCTGACCTCTGGGCTCCCATAACCCCTCTACTTAAACATCTGCCCTGCTCCTTGTCACATGGCCTCATGGGTAAACATCTGTTGTTTTTAATGCTCTGGGAACTCCCCAAAGGCAGAGACTGGGCTCTTATTTTAAATGTCCTGTGTCCCTAGTGCCAGGGTCAGTTCCCCGTTTTTATTGTTTGTTTGTTTTGTTTTTTTGAGACAAGGTTTTCTTTGTGTAACAGCCCTGGCTGTCCTTGAACTCACAGAGATCCATCTGCCTCTGCCTCCTGAGTTCTGGGATTAAAGGCATTCCACACTGTGCCCAGCTCCAAGGTCGGTTCTTAAAGCAAGCTTTCCTACTGTGTCATAAAGCATAGTAAACTTGCCTTTTTGTGGGGGAGGGACCAGCCAGTGCTGGGGTTCAAAGTCAGGGCTTCACATGCGACAGACTTGTGATTTAAGCTTTCTTTCCAAAGCAAAGCTGGAAATGTGTCTCAGTGAGTGCTTGCCTAGCATGCACAAGGTCCTATGTTTGATCCCCAGCACCACCAAAATAAAAACAAACAAGTTATTCGTGACTGTATTTTTGTTTCTAAAAATTCTAAAATTTGAGCTGGGGATGGTAACACATGTCTACAATCACAGCATTATAGGTGAGTACAGGAGGATTCAAGGTCAGTCACAGCTACACGGCAAGTTCAAGGATAGCCTGGTCTACATGAGCCCCTGTCTCAAATACTCAAAATAAATAAATACAACTCAACAATTTTTTTTTTTTGAGACAGCATTTCACTGTGTAACCCTGCCTAGGAGGAAACTCCCTTTATAGATCTCCACCTGCTTCTGGCTCCTAAGTGTTGGGATTCAAGGCATGTAACATTATGTGTGGCTAAACGCGCACCCCCCACCCCCAAATTTTTTTTAAAAAAAGTTCGGAGTTTGCTGTTTTAGAAAAACTCCCCCTGCCCCTCATGCTACTGGTGTTGTTAAGAGTCGGAGTCTCTTTAGAATCTCTTCATTCCTGCGAATGTAGTTACAATCCCAGGAAATGTGAGCGGAAGACCGAGGAGAGAGGAGAAGAAGGAAAGGAAGTCATCAAGGATATTTTTATCAAGCAAGCTGTCACTGGAGATGTGGTTTGAATGAGCAATGCTCCCGTAGTCTCAAGATTTTCAATACGTGGTCCCCAGTTGGTGATGCTATTTAGAGAGGCTTAGGAAGTGTGGCCTTGTTAGGAGGAATGTCACTGGGGTTTTGTGCTTTCAACTCAAGATATGAGCTTTCAGCTTGCTGTTCCAGCCATCATGCCTGCAGGCCCCTTTGCTTTCCCACCAGGATGGTGATGAACTCTTTCTTATCTATATGGAGCTCTAAACCCAAGCCCCACTTTGTATAAGCTGCTTTGGCCATGGTCTTTATTTTAATCACAGCAGTAGAAAAGTAACTAATACAGTAGGTAACCAGAGCTCATCCATGGGGGAACTTTTGGAGCCAATGCACTACATGGTTTTGACCCCTTCTGTGAAAGAGTGTGGAATACTTACCCATCAGCTCCCCTCTACCATTTATTGAGGACGCTTCAGAAGGCTATTAATGCCCCATTACTATTGGTCTACATTACACATGGGCAAGAGGGCTCAGAAAAAGCCCTGAGTCAAGGACTAGCTAACAGCTTATAGAAACAGGATAACTCTTGGGTAAGTCATGAGGATGGGATGCTGCAGAACGGATGTGCCTCATTTGATTAAACCATTTTCCATGGGAGCTGCAGGCTTTCCTGGCTTCTACCAACAAGTCTTTAACAAGCATTCCCAGCCATGTCTTCTTGTCCATGTATGCAAATACTCTTTAATGTAGTTGCCTACAAGTGAGTGTTCATTTCATGCCTCTCTCTAATTTACCTTCCCGGGCTAAAGACTCTCTGACTGTGACCTCTGAACTCTCAGCTCCCTCTTGTGAACTTTTCTTCTTCTCTTTCAATTCAACCTTTTCAGGAATTCCTCCCAAGACTGAGAATAAGGGTCCCTAAAGCTTTCTCCTGCCCTGTGTGAGATTCCCACGGCCTGTATTCTTTCCATAGGCTCTTCCTGTGACTTATGCTCTGGTTTTGCTTAAGAAGCTGTTGCGATAGGTGCATTTAAATTACGAGCAATACTGTACTCAGGTGATAAGTGTCAAATTTTGGAACAATGGACTGCTTCCACTTGATGAGAGATTTCTCCTCTACTTGCCTTTCTCGTGATTACTTCCAGATAAACTACACATTTTAACAATCCGAGGCTGGATCTCAGGAATCCCTTTTACAAAGTTCCCAGCACAAAGACACAACTAGGAATTTATAAGAATTGTCAAAACTTTAAGATTTATTTTTACTTTTGTTTTTTGAGACAGGGTCTCACATAATTCAGGGTGGCTCCCAACATGCTATATAGTTGAGAATGGCCTTGATCTCATGATCTTCTTGCCTTTTACAACCAAGTTCTGGGACAATGGGCATGGATGCCGTGTTTGGTTTTTTTCAATGAGTTTTGACAAACTTGTGTTCCATGTAGTAACTACCCGTGTCAAGATAGAATATATTTCTGTTTGCTCCTTAGAATCAGCCCTCCCACCCTACACCTCCTAAGAATCGCTTACTTGCAGCTGGGCAGTAGTGGTACACACCTTTAATCCCAGCACTTGGGAGGCAGAGCCAGGCAGATCTCTGTGAGTTCTAGGCCAGCCTGGTCTGCAGAGCAAGATCTAAGACAGGCATCAAAACTACACAGAGAAAACCCCGTCTTGAAAACAAAACAAAACAAAAAGAATCGCTTATTTGCTTTTCATTATTATACTATAGTTTTTGCACATTCTAGGTGGTTTCTTCCGCTCAGAATTTTTTTTGTTTTAATTCATGTCAGTGTGTGTATCAGTAAATCCTTTCTTTTTACTGCTGACTTGTATTCCATTGTATAAGTGAACTTATTTATTCACCCACCAGTTGACGGACATTGGGATTACTCCCAGCTTTTTTTTTTTTTTTTGTGGTTTTTCGAGACAGGGTTTCTCTGTAGCTTTGGAGTCTGTCCTGGATCTTGCTCTGTAGACCAGGCTGGCCTCGGACTCACAGAGATCCACCTGCCTCTGCCTCCCGAGTGCTGGGATTAAAGGCGTGCGCCACCACCGCCCGGCTACTCCCAGCTTTTGACAATTAGGAATGGAGCTGCTGTAAGAGTACGTGTACAGGTATCTGTGTAGACATACGTTGTCATTTCTTTTTAATAAAGACCTAGAAATAGTCCTGGGTCATAACGGAAGTTCAGGTTTAACTTTCTAAGACATAGCCATAGGATGTCACTTGACAGTTCCCTCAGTGACATTTGAGAGTTGTCATTCTCATCCTCGTTTGGGACTTGGGGGGGGGGTGTTTCTTTTGTTTGTTTGAGGCAGGGTCTCACTGTGTAGCCAAGACTCACCTTGAGCTCACTGTAGAATAAGCTTGCCTTGAGCTCCTCCTCTCCTTCCTCACCTCGTGAGTGCCAAGTGCACATGCCACGGGGTTTGGCTAGGACTATGGTCTTTTTCACTTTAGCCATTTTAGTGGGTATGTAGTGGTATTGATATGTGGTTTTAATGTTTATTTCCCTTAGGGCTAATGCTGATAAACTTGTTTCTATGTTCTCCTTAGTCATTTGTATAGATTCTTTTTCAGTATTGGGGGACAATGCTAGGACATGCCAAGACAGACCTCTACCATTGGGCTAGTCTTTTCTCTATCTTTCATTTTGAGACAGAGTCCTCCTAAGCTGCCTAGGCTGGCCTTGAACTTGTAATCTTCCTGTCTTGATCTTACTAGTAGCTGCAATTATAGCCCTATACTACCAATTGGGCCATTTCTATATATTCTCTTCTAACATTTCCTTTAAATGCTTTGTCTATTTAAAAAAATTGCATGTAGGGGGCTGGAGAGATGGCTCAGAGGTTAAGAACACTGGCTGTCCTTCCAGAGGTCCTGAGTTCAATTCCCAGCGCCCATATGGTGGCTCACAACCATCTGTAATGAGATCTGATGTCCTCTTCTGGCCTGCAGGGATACACGCAAACAGAACACTGTATACATAATAAATAAATAAATCTTTAAAAAAAATCGAATGTAAGTGTTTATATGTCTGTGTAGCAGCCCTTCATAGTGTATGTGTTTGTGCATGTAGGAGTGTGCATGCATGCTGGCTTGCCTACTTTCTCAATATTGACCTTTTAAGAGTTGTATTATATGGGTCTGAGGAGATGGCTCAGTGGTTAAGAGCACCGACTGCTCTTCCAGAGAACCCGGGTTCAACTCCCAGCACCCACATGGCAGTTCACAGCTGTCTGTAACTTCAGATTCAGAGATCTGACACCCTCACATAGACACACATGCAGGCAAAGCACCCATGCACATAACATGAAAATCCATGATTTTTTAAAAAGAGTTGTGTTACAGTTTTAGCTGTACTTGGTAGCACTTCCTGTCTCCAAGCACTTGGGAAGCTGAGTCAGAAGGATCACAAATTGGACACATGGTTGAGTGAGCTCCATAGAGAGACTGTCTTAAAAGAACAAAGCATGAACTTGGGAGATAGCCTAATGGGTAAAGGGCTTGCTGTGCAAGCAGAGGACACGGGTTCTGACCCCCATTAACTATATAAACGGTTGGATATGACGGGCATGTAGCCCCAGTGTTGGGGCGGGCAGACACAGGATGTTCTTGGGTTTGGAATTATCTTATGGAAACTGGTGGGCTCACCAGGGAGTGTGTATCTGAAGACAATTAACGGCCCAAACTCCTTGCCAGATCCATCAATAGCCAATGATTTAGCAGGGAGGGGTCTCATGAGCTACTCCCTGAGCCGTGACTAGCTCTTGGCAGGCCCAGTGCAGGCAGCCGTGGCTGCTGTGAGGTCATGGTAGAAACGCATCATGTCCAGAAGACAACATTTTGCAGGCCTTCGCCCCATTTCCAGCCCTTACATCTGTCTGTTCCTCAATTCTCCGATGTTCTTTGAGTCTTAGAGGGGGTGGTATAAATGTCCTGTTTGGGGCTGAGCACTCAACAATCCTTTATTCTCAATACCTTGAACAGCCGTGGGTCTCTGCATTCACTAACTACCATTCAGCGCAAAGAAAAGCTTCTCTGATTAAGGCTGAAAGTAGCATTTGTCTGTGCATATAATAAACACAAATGTTTGGAAGGCAATCTGATGCCAGGTCAGTTTAGCCAAACAATAGCAGGAAGTTTTCAGGCAGGGCCTATGACCTCCCCAGCCTTCTCAGTGGATTTTTAAACAGGCATAAATTCCTTTTGTGGAATGAGCCTCAAATTCAAGAAGGCTGGGTGTAGTGTTACAGGTCTTCAATCCCAGCACTCAGAAAGTAGATGCAGAAGGATCTTTGTGAGTTAGAGGCCAGCCTGATCTACACAGCAGGACAGCCAGGACTACATAGAGAGACCCTGGCTAAAAAACCATGGAGGGGGGGAGGGTAGAGTGATTGGTTGCCCCCCATAATAGTCTTGCCACAGTTGCTCTTGTGGGCATATTTTGCCTGGCAAGTGGGTATTGTAGTTTGTATGGTTCATAGCTGGATAAGATTGCTGATGTTTTTTCACTTCCAGTAGTCTGCATAGCATCTTTGGCACTTAGAAAACTAGCCAGCAGAGGAGAAGCTTCCAACTCAATTCCAACTTTAAAAAAAAAAAATTTGCCATCAAAGTGATGTTTTCAGCAATAGGGGCCTGTCATCTGGTTCTGGTGGGCATCCAAGAGATATGGCAAGGTTGTATATTGAGCCTCCCTAATCAACAACTCTTAGGAGGTATCCCCTACCTGAAACTGGGCAGCTTATCCAGCTATGAAAGAGATACCTCCTTCCAACTCTTCTAAAACATCTTTTTCATACACTGTACTGGCTGTTTCTGTGTGTCATCTTGACACAAGCTAGAGTCATCAGAGGAAGGAGCCTCAGTTGAGGAAATAGCTCGATGAGATCCAGCTGTAAGGCATTTTCTCAATTAGTGATCAATGGGGGAGGGTCCAGCCCATGGTGGGTGGTGCCATTTCTGGGCTGCTGGTCCTGGGTTCTATAAGAAGGTGGGCTGAGCAAGACATGGGAAGCAGGCCAGGCAGTGGTGGCGCATGTCTTTAATCCCAGCACCCGGGAGGCAGAGCTAGGCGGATCTCTGTGAGTTCGAGGCCAGCCTAGTCTACAAAGCAAGTTCCAGGAAAGGCACAAAGCTACACAGAGAAACCCTGTCTCGAAAAACCAAAGGAAAAAAAGAAAGAAAGAAAGAAAAGACATGGGAAGCAAGCCAGTAAGCAGCTCCCCTTCATGGCCTCTCCATCAGTCCCTGCCTCCAGGATCCTGCCCTGCTTGAGTTCCTGTCCTGACTTCCTTCAGTGATGAACAGCAATGCTGAAGTGTAAGCCTGATAAGACCCTTCCTCCCCAACTGGCTTTTTGGTCATGGTGTTTCCTGGCAGCTATAGAAACCCTGACTGAGACATAGATCTTTCATTTTGGTTAGCCCTTCCCTTCCCACCCCCTTGCTTGCTCCACCCCACCCTCACTCCTGTTTAAATCTCCCTACCCCTGTGTTCCTTTTCTCTACTTTCATATCACCCATGACCTACTAACCTGCCCTCCCCTTAGGGTATCTCGACCCCAAGACCCCTTCCTAATTTCCTAGCTTCTATAAGTACTCCAAGTTAAACATTCAAATCTAAAGTTTTGAAACTGAGATTCACAATACAAGAGAGCACACGTTTACCTTTCTAAGTCCCAGTGACCTCACTCAGGATAGTTTTATCCATTTACTTGCAAATTTCAGAATTTCATTTTTCTTCACAGGTGAACGAAGATCCACTGTGTATATATGTATCACACTTTCATTATCCGTTCGATCAGCTGATGGACATCTAGAATGACCCCATTTCCTAGTTACTGTGAATAAGAGCAGCAGTGACAATGGGTAAGCAGGTATCTGTGCTGTAAGAAACAGTGCTTTGGTTATCTGCCCAAGAGTGGTACAACTGAGTCAGATCCTAGTTTTAGCTCTCATGCTGTTGCTATTGTGTTTGGTTGGTTGTTGTTAGTGGTGGGTTTTTGTTGCTTATCTTTTTTTTTTTTTTTGCCTTTTTTAGACAGGTCTCACTATGAAGCCCTGGCTGGCCTGGAACTCACTCTGTTGACCAGGTTAACTTCAAACTCACAGAGATCCTCCTGCCTCTGCCTCCCAAGTACTGGGATTAAAGGTGTGTGCCAGGACACCTGCCCTATTTCTAGCATTTTTAAGAACTTCCGCACTCACTTCCATAATGTCTCCAGCAGTTTACACACCCACCAACAGTTAATGAAACTTCTCTTTCCCCGCATCCTTGCCAGCATTTGTTGTCCTTGGAGTTTTTTTATTTTTTATAATAGCCATCATCTGGGGTGAAGTAGAATCTTGAAGTTGTTATAATAGTTTTCACATCACTGGTAGCTAATGATGTAAAGTACTTTTAATAATTGTTTATTATCCATTTGTATTTCTTTTGAGAACTCTCTGTTCAGACTTACAGTCTAATATTGATTTGGCTGGTTGCTGTCTAATTTTCTATATTTTATTTTTTAAGGTCTTATATGCTCTAGGTATTCATTTTTGTCAGACGTCTAGCTGGTAAAGATTTTCTCCTGTTTGCTGGGCTGTCTCTTCACTTGATTGACCATTTCCTTTGTCAACGGTTGGCCTTACTTGCCTCCATCTCGTAACATACTCCCTACCTTTCCTTCTAGCCATTTCAGAGTTTCCTGGTTTACTTTAAGGTCTTTGACCCATTTGGTGTTGATTTTTGTGCCGAGTAAGACATAAGGATCTAGTTTCGTTTTTTGTTTGTTTGTTTGTTTTTGGTTTTTTGTTTTGGTTTTTCAAGACAGGGTTTCTCTGTATAGCTTTGGTGCCTTTCCTGGAACTCACTTTGTAGACCAGGCTGGCCTCAAACTCACAGAGATCCTCCTGCCTCTGCCTCTCAAGTGCTGAGATTAAAGGCGGGCACCACTACCGCCCGGCTCATTCTTCTATATGCAGACATCCATTTTCCTCCACACCATTTGTAGAATATGTTGTCCTTTTCTACAGTGTATTTTTGTTACTTTTTTTTGTGTCAAAATCAGGCAGCTGTAAGTGTGTAGCGTTATAACCCGGGCCTTCTAGTCTTTTCCACTGATCTATGAGTCTGTTTTGTCCTGCTCCACAGTTTTCATTCCCAGGGCTCTATATTATAACTCGAGCTTAGGTATGGGGATGCTTCCAGGATAATTCTTTTTGCTCAGGATTGTGTTGGTGCTCTAGGGCCTTTTGTGCTTCCATATAAGTTTTAAGAATTTTTTTCTGACTCTGTGAAGAATGGCATGGGGATTTTAATTGGGATTGCATTGAGTCTAGAAATTTCTTTTTGTAGGGTGGTCATTTTCACAATACTCATTCTTCTAATCCACGAGCATAGGAAGTCTTTCCATCTTCTGCAATTCTCTTCGGTTTATTTCCTCAGAGTTTTCTTGTAGTTTAGTTGTCCTGTGACTTCATGGTAGATGCCCTTCACCACCTTGGTTAGGTTTTGGAAGAGCAGTTTTGAATGGGCTTGGAGGTGCACACCTACATTTTTACCAAGACTCATGATATAGGAAGATCATGAATTTGAGGCCAGCCTGGCCTCTGTCAAATAAACATGATAGTCAAATCCTCTACCACCGAACTACATCCCTGGGTCCCTTATTTGAGGTTAAAAACTTTTTTCCTGATCAATGTCTTGTGCTTTTCAGCATACAGGTGTTGAACATACTATATTACATTTATAAAGTATTTATGAGTCTCAATATTATTGTAAGTAGAATAGTCATTCAACTTCATTTCCAGTGATTCATTATTACCATATAGAAATATACTTATATTTTATACTGAATTTATATTTTTTTTTAGTCTTTCTAAATTCACTTATTCTAGTCACTTTTTAGAGGGTTCTTGAGGATTTTCTAATCTTATTAATGTGTGAATAAAACCCATTTTACTTTCTCCTTTCTAAAACTTAGGCTATTTATTATTCACACTTTAATATATTTAATTCATTGGCTAGGACTATAAGTGAATTAAACAGAAGTTATGAGAGTCTTCTACTGTTTAATCTTCTACATTTAAGATGCCATTGGTAGTTTGTTTTTTGCTTGTTTGGTTGGTTTGGTTTGGTTTGGTTTGGTTTGGTTTGCCATGGGGATGGGAGTCTCATGTGCCCAGGCTGGCTTTGAACTCAATAAGGAGCTGAGGCTGTCCTTGAACTTTTAACCCTCCTATTTCAATTTTTTAAGTGGTGGGATGACATGTGCCACCACATCCAACTCAATGTAGGTTTTAAATTTACATCCATGATCTTTATTTATCAAGTTCAAAAGTTCCTCTCTAGTTTTATACTGCGAGTATTTTTAGTTCCAATTGTCTATTTCACCACGCTGAAAAATGCTGGGGCTGTACATCTTGGTTCTCTTTTTTCTCCTATAATATTATGTAGTGAGCATTGTGTCAGAGTCAAATAGTCTTCAGTTCTACCAACCTCCAGTTTCGTGACCTGTTCAGGTTCTGTATCTACCTTAAGTTCCTGGCTTATGCTAGAAGGTTAACTACTTTATCATTCAGGGTAATCGCAAATGATATTAGGTTTGCTTGCTTGTGTCTCACACATGGAAGGGGCTCAAAAAACGTTGTTACCTTCCTCCATCCCTTGTTGGGGCTTTATAAGGACATTCATACCTGCCTTATAGTTCACAATAGGGAAAAGTCTTTTCAAATGGGATGTGGTTACATACAAAAATGAGAATCTCACCTGCTGATGACAAATTCTGCCTTGGTTTCAGTAACAACACAGTATTTGATCAGCTATTTGCTCCTGCTGACCTGAGACTCCATAATTATTCCTAGAGCAGACTTCCTGGGATTAGTATGTTGTCCCAACCATTACAACAACAACAGCAGTCCTTCTCCAAAGATACCTAATGACATCATGTTCACAGCTTTCAATTATATATCCGGGAAGAATGATTCACAAGTCTTGGCACCTAGTGATACGTCAAAAAAATCTTTATTGTTAGGCTATCTGTGTGTCTTCTAAGGCTAGATTCTCCAGATCTTAACACAGCCAGAGTCAAGGGTACTGAGCCAAGGATATCAGATAAAAATGATATTGTAACTCCCAGAGCAGTTATTCCAAATGCCAGCCCGAGAACAAATGCCTGATAAAGTGTTTCACTCAGATTTCTATAGAACAAGAAATATCAAAATGATTTGTAAGTTCATAAAGCTAAATCAAGCTAAGTACACTAACCCTTATTCTGTGATTGTGTCTCTTCTATCTTTGGGGTGTAAAATGTTCCCACATGGTGTGTGTATTTGTGTGTGTGTTATTTGCATGTATATGTGTTTGCACACATGTGTTCACATATGTATGCATATGGAGATCAGAGGTTGATCTTGGGTGTCTTCTGTCCCTGTCCACCTTATATTTTGAGGCAAGATTTTTCTAAGACAGAGTTTCTCTGTAGCTTTGGAGCCTGTCCTGGAATTTGCTCTCTAGACCAGGTTGGCCTCGAACTCACAGAGATATGCCTGTCTTTGCCTTCCAGTGCTGGGATTAAAGGCATGTGCCACTACCGCCTAACATGAGGCAAGGTCTTTGTACTGAACCTGGAGCTCACTGATTCGTTACACAGGCTCCAGGGATCTCCCCATTTCTATTCCCCTTCCCCAAGAGTTGGAGTTATAGATGCACCTGTAGTGGGAGCTGTTCCAGCTTTGTCCTGGAAGTACTACCCCCATTGAGGCTTCCGGTAACTGGACCGAGACAGGAGCGCTTAAGACCTGAAATCCAGATGTGCTGGCTCTCTTGGTTCCTGGATCCTGGTTGCTGGAGGTAGACCAAGCAGAGTTCTCCAGAGAACACCGCTGGACTGCACTTCACCTCTCCCTGTAACCTGTCCCTTTACTTGTAAGTTACCCCACAAAATAAACCTCCCTTTTAACTACGTGGAGTTGCCTTAATATTTCCACCAATATCCACCCTACTTGACTGGCTCTTACACATGGGCACTGGGGATCTGAACCCAGGTCCTCACACTTGCACAGCAAACACTTAACCTACTGAGCCATCACCGTACACCCTCTAAGTTGTTTCATGAGTGATTATCTCCTGCCCTTACTTGATATAACAAGTTAGCAAACTTATCTCTCCCCTTTCACCGGTCCCCCCACCCCACCCTACCCTACCCCACCCCACCCCGCCCGAGCGTTTCTCTGTGTAACGGCCCTGGCTGTCCTGGAACTTGCTTTGTAGATCAGGCTGCCCCTGAACTCACAGAGATCTGCCTGCCTCTGACTCTGGAGTGCTGGGAATAAAGGCGTGCACTGCTATGCCTGGTTAGCAAATTTATCTTAATCCACCACATGCTATCCATCTTTAAAAAGTTCTTAGCTTGAGAATTAACCAGAGGACCTCAGGATTTGTGCCATGGTAACAGATCACTTAGGGGAAACCATGAACTTGTTTGAAGTCACTTCTGAACTCCGGCCTCTATCCCATAACCAAGAGGTGTTAGCTTCCACAGAAGACTGCAAGAGACTTTGTACAGTGGACCTGCTCTGTTCTAGTAGACTAATGTCAGCCCACCTAACTTGGAGAAAAAAAAACTGAAATTAAGCCAGGTGTGGTAGCCCATGCTTTTAATCCCAGCACTCAGAAGGCAGATCTCTGTGAGTTTGTGGCCAGCCTCGTCCTCATAGTGTATTCTAGGACAGCCAGAGCTACATAGTGAATCCCTGTCTGTCTCACACATACACAAAAAGGAAATTATTAATTCAGTGGCTCTGAATGCTGGGAAGATTTGGACAAGTTGAAAAAATATATAAGGATGGATAAATACCAAGATAGAGAAGCAAGATTAACTTCTTGATTGACTCTTAGGGGAACATAGGATTCACAGGCAGCCTGTTGGGTGAGCAGAAGCTCAGCAACATGGCTGAGGCTTTAACTTTCTAAGTCTCCATTTTCCCAGCTAATCAGAAAGGCTCCTCTGGCCTGGCCTCTCTGGAGTGTTTGCTTGCAGAGAGAATGCTAACGGACAGCAGGGTGCTTAGTAAACCAGGACATCCCACACAGATTTGAGAAGAGACTCTTTTACTTCGTTGACAATTGAGAAGACAATATTTCCAGACACATGATGTTGCTCCAGGCAATCCCTCCACTGAGACAGAGTTGATGGAAATGTACAGGGCCTGTAGGCTAAACACTGTCAGAACATGTTATCACCAAATAAATCTGGACAATCCCATTTTAAACGTCCTGTTCCCAAACCTAATGACTAGGCAGAGAGGCTCAGTTCTGATGAGATGAAGGATATAATGTGGGGTCAAAGGTTCACAAAAGGACAGCTAGGGGCTGCATTATGCCTCCAGATTCTGGGTAAATGTCTCTGACACTATTTGGGCTGCAGGATGTGGTGGCAGAAATTCAGAAGCTATTTCATCTGAAGACTTATCCTAGCAACAGCAAAATTTTCAACGAATAATAAATGATTTTCATTACCCAGGGGCCCGTGTTAGATGGTATTCAGATCATAGCCAGTTTTCCCCCATTTTTTGTTTTCTAAACAGGATCTCATGTAGCCCAGGTTAGCCTTGAACTTGCTTTGTAGAGGAAGAAGCTGGCCTTCAATTCCTGATCCTCCTGCCTCTGCTTCTTGAGTGCTGTAATTACAGGCACATGACATCCCTCCTGACCCAGTTGGAGGAAGTTTTAAATTTTTGTGTGTGTATGTGTGTTTTTCTTATTTTGCTTTATTTTGACTGGGTCTTATGGAGCCCAGGCTGGCCTCAAACTCACTCTGTATGTAAGGCTGGCTTTGAACTCTTGATCCTTCTGCTTCATTTTCTAAGTGCTTAACCTATGGGAGTGGGCCACCATACCAGCTGAAGCTTCTTTTCTGTTCTTTTTTTTATTTTTAATAATTTATTTTATGTGCATTGGTATGAAGATGTCAGATCCTCTGAAACTGGAGTTACAGACAGTTGTGAACTGCCATGTGGTTGCTGGGAATTGAACTCAGGACCTCTGGAAGAGCAGCCAGTGCTCTTAACCACTGAGCCATCTTTGCAGTCCCCTCTTTTTTTTTTTTTAATAGCAGTATTGTCATATATTGAGTGCTACATAGGAAAACTATTTCAGGTGCTTTAGTATTTACCTCACTTAATCCTCCCAGTTGTCCTTCGAGGAAGATTCTGTACTTATCTTCATTTTAAGATTAGAAAACTGGATCGGTGGCGGCGGCGCACACCATTAATCCCAGCACTCGGGAGGCAGAGCCAGGCGGATCTCTGTGAGTTCAAGGCCAGCCTGGGCTACCAAGTGAGTTCTAGGAAAGGTGCAAAGCTACACAGAGAAACCCTGTCTCGAAAAACAAAAAAAAAAACACCAAAAAACAAAACAAAACAAAACAAAAAAAAAAAAGATTAGAAAACTGAGGCATTAAAAACAAGTAAGGACCTAGGCCGGGCGGTGGTGGCACACCCCTTTAATCCCAGCGCTCAGGAGGCAGAGGCAGGCATTTCTCTGGGAGTCCGCACCAACCTGGTCTACAGAGTGAGTTCCAGGACAGCCAAGGCTACACAGAGAAGCCCTGTCTTGAAAAACCAAACAAACAAAGAAACAAACAAAACTAAGAACCCGACACAAGGTCACAGCTTATTTTTGGGATTTTGTACTGCGGTTCTCAACCCATGGGTCTCAACCTTTGGGGGTTGAATGATCCTTTCACAGGCGTCCCCTAAGACCATCAGAAAACACAGATATTTACATAAAATTCATAACAGTAGCAAAATTACAGTTATGAAGTAGCAACAAAAATAATTTTACAATTGGGGATTATCACAACATGAAGGAACTGTGTTAAAGGGTTGTAGGGGTCGCACAGTGTTAGGAAATTTGAGAACCGCTGGTTTGGGAGGTGGCTTTTGCTCTTTTTGTTTGTTGTTGTTGTTGTTGTTGTTGTTTGGGTTTGTTTGTTTATTTCAGCATTTTTGAGACAGGATCTCAGGTAGCCCAGGCTAACTTTGAGTTTGCTATGTCGATGAGATAACCTGCTCCTCCTTATAACATGGACCAACACACCCAGTTTATGGACTACTGAAGATTGAACCCGGGGTCTCACGAATGCTAGGCACACACTGCCAACTGAGCTACATCATGGACCTCTATTTTTATTGACTACTCTATTCCAGGTACTGGGACAGTGTATAAAGATTAATAAAAACAATCTGTTTCCTCAAAAACAGGCAGCCAGACATGAGGCTGTAGCTCAGTGGTAGAGCACATGTTTATCACACACAGAGCCCTAGTTCTGTCCCTAGCAGCCAAACTAACCAAGCAAACAAAAACACCAGCTTATCTAATGGGGAGGAAGAAGTCACAGATTATCATAACCCAATCTAGTGAGCACTTTCTACTTGCTTTTATTTTTTAAGCTGGCTTCCTCTACCAAGGCTATATATAAACTTTGTGAGGGGAGGGTCTTCATTCTGTTCCTCTAGAGGAGTGACCAATGAGTAAATAAGGCAGGGTCTCTCTGTGTAGCCCTGGCTGTCCTGGAACTTGCTCAGTAAACCAGGCTGGCCTCGAACTCAGAGATCCACCTGCCTCTGCCTCCTGAGTGCTAGGATTAAAGGTGTGCACCACCAAGACCCAGCTAGAAGGCATTTTCAAGGAACTACACCTGATGGAACTTGCTTATATTCTTGGTAGTCAGGAGGCAGAGAGACAGGAGGATTGTTGCAAGTGTAAGTCTGACTGGGCTATATAGTGAGACACCATCTCCGCAAAGCCAAACCAAATCAAAACAACAACAAATCAAACAGAAACATGGAAGTCACCTCAAGGAATAAGAGTGGAAAATAAATAAAAATGGAGGTAAAATGTTAGTAATATTCCCAGGTGATCTGGGCTGACAGACTGGTCATGGGATGGAGTTGCAAAGATCCTAGGAAAGACGTGAGCTGGATTTTAGGCTGTGAAGCTGCTCTTGGAGTGTTCTGGAATTGTGTGAGGCCTATGTGCTTGTACGTTCCAGTCAATCTTCCCACCACAGTGCCTGCAGCCATCGGGAGCTGGTCATTGGTGTCTGCAAACTCATTTACCTCCACACATTCTACTCCCCTCTGCAGAGGGCAGCCCACTGTGCCCTCCTCCCCTTACCTCCTTTCGGAATCATCTCTCAGCTGTGTCCTTCAAAGCTTAGGTCTCCTGTTACTTCACTGGGACACCCAGCTGTGGGTACTTACAGCAGTCTTTTCTGGCTCCTCAAATACTGTTTTATTTGTCTTGGACTTTATCACACCATATACCAAAATAATCAAAGATGAATTCAGTATGAATAACTGAGGTTCAAAGAACTTAAATTTATTACTATCCCACATGGGAGCTGGCACTCAAATGTAGGGCCAACCAATCCTATAGCTTTTACTCATTTTTATTCTTTCTTTTTTTCTTTATTTTTTTCATTAGACAGCATCTCATGTAGCCCAGGCTGGTCTGGAAGCCAAGATAGCCTTAAACTTCTGATCCTCTTCCCTTTACCTCCCAAATGCTGGGATTACAGATGTGTATCATCATGCCCAGTTTATGCTAGGCAGTGAACCCAGGGCCTTGTGCATGCTAGGCAAGCACTCTCCCAAGTGAGCTACATCCTCAGCCCTCACCCTTGATTGATATACATGGATATGTATGTGTCTTATACTTCTTTTAAATTATTTGTATTTTTAATTGACAAATTATGATTGTATATATTTATAGGATGATGCAAAAAAAATTAAACCTAATTAGCATCCATCACTTCACATACCACTTTTGTGGTGAAAATATTTTAAATCTTACCTCTTAGCAATTTTGAAATTTGCAGTCATTATTATAAACTATAGTAACCATATTGTGCAATACACATTAAAAATTTATTCCTAAATTAAACCAAATTTATCCCCACCATCTAACTGAAACTTTGCACCTTGCAGCTCTTACTCCTAATCGCAATAATCTTTCTCATTAAAGAACTGTTTGCAGTTAAACCACAGAAGAATTACCAGTAAGTGGAAAAATTCGGAGTCAGATGTGGTGGCACAGTCCTATAATCCCAGCACTCAGGAGGCTGAGGCAGGAGGATTAACTGGAGTAAAAGGAGAAATCCAGCTGAGCAGTGTTTTCCTCTCTTATCTTCCTGTACTTCTACCAAGGCTCGGACCACCACGCTGTGCTTAAACACACAGGGCTAAGCAACCTCAAACTAAACCCTTTGAAGCCGTGAGCCCAAACAAGCCCCGCCTCCTACACAGTTTCTGTCCGTTATTTTGGTCACAGCAATGATAAAACTAGCCAGGAGCCCTAAGAAGGTATGAGTGGCTGAAACACATCTTTCTGCTCTACCCCTAATGGCTACATTCTTTTTATTTTGGAATATTTGCAAGTTTATAAAAACCAGTCTGTAGAAAGGAATTGGAAATCTGCATGTGGTGGTATACGCCTCTAATCACAACACTCAGGAAGCAAAGGCAGGTAGATATCTGAATTCCATGCCACCCTGGTCTCCATAACAAGTTCCAGGCCAGCCTGGTCTTCATAGTGAGTCCCTATTGCAAAAGTAGGGACTGAAGAGATGACTTGGCCGTTAAGAGCATGGGTTGTTCTTACAGAGAACCTGGACTCAGTTCCCAGCACCCACATGGTGGCTTACAATTGTCTTGAACTCAAGTTTCAGGGGATTTGACACCCTCTTCTTGCCTCTCTACACACTGGGCATGCAAGTGGTACACATACATACACGCAGGAAAACACACATACCCACAAAAATAACTTTTAAAAATACACATTAACATAAATAAGGTCCAAAGACAGTACAGAGCTCCCAGATAATTCTCCTTTGGTTTCCTCTACTGTTTACATCATGTATTACTATGGTATGTTTGTCACAATTAAGGAATTAATTTTGATACATTGATATTAACTGAACTCCACATTCTAACAGATTTCTCAAGAGTTTCCTGCTCCACAGAAAATATCTGTTTCCTTTTCCAGGATCCCATCCAGGACACTGCATTTCATTCCGTTGTCATTTGGTCTATGACAGTTTTCCAGACTTTCCTTGTTGTGTGAGAGCCAAAGTTACATTTTAAGTTTTAATTACTGTGCCTTAGAGAGCCATGAAACAAAAATGCCTCTGATCTGCAAGCCCCTTGCCCGAGGACAGATAGTTCCTGAAATGCTGGAGGCTGTTGTTTATGGGAGATAACAAGCCACAGGTTTTTCATTCCCTAAACAAGTTTGTTTGACCCATCTGCATCAGATGTGCTTGATCATATGTGGGCGGGAGGTTCACAGGCTGGAGTTACGTCAGGATGTATGCTTGCCCCTGATTGGACCTGATGGGAAATGCAATGAATTATGGGTTTTCCTTCTTAAGCCCTTGCCATACTTGATTCTGGGCCATTTCCCAGGAACCTGGGTACAGACCTGGCAAGAGCCTATCCACCTGGCCAGTATTTAATTAAGCTTGCTTCAAATTTGGCTTTAAATAGTGGTAATGGTCTTATTCTGGATCGGCAGGATTAACAGTTGATGCCCTAAGGGGCTTGAAAAATATTGGTCAAATAAGGCAGGATGTCTCTCAATGTGGATTTGTCTGATACTTTTTCTAATGGCTAAACTGGTGCCATGAGTGTAAAAGACACAAAAGGGAGGTGCCATTCACATTGCACATCATATTTCAGGGGTAGGCTAGGAAGAGAACATCTATTGGCTAGCCTGGAATTTCCTATGTAGACCAGGCTGGCCTTGAACAGAGATCCATTCACCTCCGCCTCCAAAGTACTGAGATTAAATGTGTGTGCCACCACACCCAGTAATGTTTTTAAAGAAATACTGAGGACTGGAGAGAGCACAGCAGTTAAGAGAAATTACTGCTCCTGCAGAGAGTATGAGCTGGGTCCCTAGCCCCTAGGCTGGGTAACTCACAACTGCCTGTCACTCCAGCTCCAAGGGATCCTATACCCTTCTCTGAATTTCTCAGGTACCCTCACATCCATATATACACACACATACATACATGCACACACACACACATACACATACATAAAAATAAAACTTTTCAAAAGTCAAGTCATGGTAAGCCATAGTGGCATATTCCTGTAATCCCAATACCCAGGAAGCAGAGGCAGAATTGCCATGAGTCTGAAGTCAACCTAAATCACGTTCTGAATTCCAGTTCAGCCAGGACTTACCCTGTTCCAAAACAAATAAGCAAAGTCAAGTATCTGGAAAGACTAGCTAGCCCTGGCCTTGCAAGCTGATTTACTTCAAAATATTTCATTACAATCTCTGCTATGTCAGCCACTGTGTTAAGTGCTGAAGAGGCAAAAAGGGAGTAAGACAGAGTTGGTTTTTCTTTTCTCTTTTCGTGGTTTTTCGAGACAGGGTTTCACTGTGTAGCCCTGGCTGTCCTGGAACTCACTATGTAGACCAAGTTGGCCTCGAACTCACAGAGATCTGCCTGCCTCTGTGTCCCGAGTGCTGGGATTAAAGGTGTGAGGCAATACCACTTGGCTACAGAGTTGGTTTTTCTTATACTGTAAACCCAGCATTCAGGAGGATCACATGTTCTAGGTTATCTTCAGCTATCTATTGAGTTTGAGGCCAGCCTGGGATACACAAGGCCCTGTTTCTTTTGTTTGTTTGTTTGGTTGGTTAGTTTTTCAAGACAGGGTTTCTGTGTGTGTAGCCCTGGCTGTCCTGGAACTCACTCTGTAGACCAGGCTGGCCTCGAACTCAGAGATCTACCCACCTTTGCCTCCCAAGTGCTGGGATTAAAGGCATGTGCCACCACTGCCTGGCAGAGGCCCTGTTTCTAATAAACAAACAAAATGGCTAATTTTAGGCTGTAATGTAATGTAATGTTACTACACACTGTAATTCTAGCACTTGGGAAGTTGAGGCAGGAAGATGAAGCATTCCAGGCCAGCCAGGACTACCTTTGTGAGAAACCATTTCAAAAACAACCTTGGAAAACAACAATGTATACAATTTTAAAAGGAGTCACCTTTGGTCACTTTTAATAGTTTTAAGTGCTTAGACACTATCAGGAGAGCCTTGAAACCAACCTTCAAAAGATACCAAATCATTGCCAATCAGAAGTTTACTTACTGTGCGAAGCTTCTAGAGCCAGAAAGGCAAGCCAGGACTTTCTGTATGAGAAAGAAGGTTCAGAGTGCTTGAACACATAAGGAAATGGCATGAGGGATTATAGCTTGGTAGACATCACCTTGGGGTGACTTGATATGTTCATTCCAATGGCGAGACTAAGACCGCCACCACAACTTGAAGCAAGCTTGATTTCTTTTTCTTTTTTTTTTTTTGGGGGGGGGGGGCTGAGGACCGAGCACAGGTGCACTCAGGAGCTGGCCAGCGCCTGCCTCCTGAGCCTGGGGAAGGTTGAAGAGAGCAGCCGAGAATCCATTTCTTGGGCCCCTTTAAGGAGTAAAATCACGAGTAGTTGCAAAGCAGGCTCACAGAAGAGAGACAATGGGGCAAAAAGGAGATATAGAAAAAAAAAATCTCAAAAAAAACATCATGTGGTCACCATGTGATTAGGGAAGGTTCACGGAGGGTCAGGGAGGGTCAGGGAGGGTCAGGGTACTCTCAAAAACAAATCAAGGTCTTGGGTTGGGGAAGGCCAGGTTGCAGGAAACAGACTTAAAAACACCAACTCAGCTCTTACAGTAAATAGAAACGTATTTTTAACAATACAGCATGATATCTCCTGCCTTCAAGATGGAGTCAGGCAGGGCTCCTCAGATATATATCATGATGAGCAAGAGTTTTGCCAAGCACAATGAAGTTTCAAAGTCCAATTGTTGAGGTTCTCTCAGAGATGGGTCCTAACAACCTGTGATCCTGTAATTTGTTTAGGTTCTATGTTTTTAAATTTTTAAAAAAGATTGCATCTATTTATTTACCTATTTATGTGCATGTGTGAACACTCACGCATCTACACACACTTGCCACAGGCAAGCACACATGTGGAGAGGTCAAAGGATGGATAACTTGAAGGAGTAAGTTCTCTCCTTCCGCCACATAGGACGTCAGAATCCAACTCAGGTCATCATCAGGTTTGATAGCAAATGCCTTTACCGGAGGAACGGTCTCACCCAGTCTTGTCTGTCTGCGTTCTCCTAACTGACCAGCCTTCTCATTTGTTTGCGTTTCAAAGCAAATCAACTGGACACTTTCCCTAAGTTTAGTGACGCCTTCAGTAATGCAGAGCAGCCAGTGTCTAACCCCATCCTATCCTGTTTAAAAATCAAATCATGGCCATGTTTTCATGTATACCTCCTTTATATGGTCCGTGCAGCTCCACCAGTCCCAGAGTAACCCAGATCTCTAGGTAAATCTCACCTCAATGATGCTCAGTTGGGATTAGCAGCAGGGTCTTGTGGGAGAGGAAAGAAGAGTGAACCAGAACCCTCGAGGGAGCTTTCCCACAACGAATGTGGTTGATGCCCTGCCCCACTGCCAATTCTGAGAGAACACAGGGTTGGCATGTGGGGAGTAGGCAGACATGAGTAGTCTGGGTAAGCTCTGCGTGCAGTCTTGCGTCTTCCTCTCCCATCCTTGAGAGCAGTACCATGTACTTCCAGGAACCACTGAGTCTGAACTTGACACACATACATCTTCACCAAAGGACCTAACCCCCTAACCTGTACACCCAGAACCCACTGCTTTAGACGATACAGGAAGATCCACAGGACTGCCTGGGCTACTTCTCCATCAGGCAGGTCTTTGCTTCTATTTTTGTTTCAGAACCACCCACCTAGTTGAGGCTTTCTTCCTCAGGAAAGGCATTTAACACCAGACTTCTCACCCACTCCGGAGTGCGAAAGAAGAGGGCGCCGGAAGTAGGAGCTATAAGGCTAAAAGGACTCTGTTCTTCCACTAATGTCTTTGCACCAGGAAAGACTGACGTTTCAAAAAGTCAAAAAGTGAGTTCCTAGTCCCTTCTGTGGTGGTAGAGGAGAAAATTCCTCTACAAATAGCTAAAGCCTCCAGCTTTATTTCATTTGGAACCTGGGTGGGGGAGGTGAGCAGAGATGAATGCCAGCTTCAAGTCATTCCTGTCACACACAGAGCCTGCCAGTGGACATGATCCTGTCCCGTGGGAGAGGAAACCAAAAGGGAAAGGAATAGGTATTACTGTTCAAATTCTGCCAGCTCTGGGTTGGCCACATGACTTTTTGAGTCTATATTACAATAATTTTGGAGTGGCTCTTAGTAGTGAAATTATTATTGTTATTATTAATTATTTGTTTGTTTTGTTTTGTTTTGTTTGCTCGACAGGATTTCTCTGTGTAGTCCTAGCTGGCCTGGAACTCTATCTGTAGACCAGGCTGGCCTCAAACTCAGAGATCCACCTGCCTCCCAAGTGCTGGGAGTAAAGGGATGTGCCACCACTGCCTGGCCAATAGTGAAATTCTTTTACTTTCATTTTGTGTGAACTGCACACATGGTCAGTGTCAGATCTCAAAGAAACCAGGGACAAATGGCTAACTGAGGTGCTTTTAACATATCAAAGCAGGTGCTGGCCAGTTCTCCCAGTACCACTCAGTATCTGTGGCTCCTCGCAGCACTTCTTACACACACACACACACACACACACACACACACACACACACACACACACACTTAACCCTAAACCTCTCCAACCTAGGAACTGGGCTTCACTTCTCTTCCCCAAGCTTCTGACTCCTATGTAACTCACCATTTAGGTTACACACTCTCTTGGTTCCCATGCGCTCTCTTGACTGTATTCTTGGCTCCTGGTCCCTTTTCGTGCCCACCCCCTTCTCTTCCTCTTTTGCTCTACCCCATTTCTCTCCTCTCATGGCCTGCTTCAGTCTGGACTCTTTCAGCTACCTCTCCCTCATTTCTACATAACCATAGGTCATATCCTTACTTTCATTCAGTCAGAGGACAATTTATGGAAGTCAGTTCTCTCCCTCCACCATGTGGTCCTGGGAGACCAAACTCAGGTCATTGGGCTTAAAGGCAAGTGCCTTTGCCTGCTGAGCCATTTTGTCTACCCAATCAGCAGAATTTTAGAAAGATGCTTTGGAGGGATCTACTAGGGTCTGCCTGGTGATATTAAGAACTGGTTTTTTCCCAGCACTTCTGTCTCAAAGCAAATACCATGCTAAGAGCATCATTCTGCTAGGCAGCCAAATCAACAGACTGGAGTGAGTGAGTGCAACTTCCAAGACACAGCAGCCGACCCTTTGACAGATATGCCCAAGAAAGGCAGGCTACTCTTGAGTCAAGACAAACTCTCATTATGTAGCCCTGGCTGGTCTGGGACTTGTCATAATCATCCTGTCCCAGTCCCCCAGATGTGGAGATTAGAGGTGTGTGTCACCTTGTCCAGCTGTCTCTCTTTTAGAGCATGACCTTTGATGATACTGAGCCTGCATCTATCCATAGTGAGGATTGACTGGGACTGAGAAATGACATCTTCTTGGTCCCCCAATTCATAGCATATGAATATACTTTTGTACCTAGGGCCATCTGATCTTGGTTCTCTGCTCAGCGTGCTCTAGGTCTCTCTCAACTCCAAAAACACTTCCAGGGGAAGAAATAATAGACACCTATCCAGAAAAGCCCAAAGGGACTCCCCAAGCACAAACCCTGTCCAGTTGTAAGGGGAGGTTCCCTAGAGATAAACCAGAAGTTTTCCTGGAAGGTACCAGATGGTGGAGAAGGTCATGGCTACTCAGTACCAGTGCAGAAGTGACTAGCATCAATGGCTAAGCAAACAGGTGTCTCCTAGTCCCATAAATTTATCTCTGGCCTCATCAGACTAGTGTGTAACGACTCTCAACTGAGATGAGTGTTTGGGGCTTGGAGAGTGCCCCAGGCACATATGGCATCTTCTGTGATTGAGAACCATTGGCCCAAACAGTTTCAAAGCATCCTCAGATGCCTCCAGGGGATGCTGGCTCCCCTTTCAGAACTGTGCCTTGGCTCTGAGGAATGTGTATAACAGCAGGCAGAAAGCGAAACCGTGGGCTTACAGGCTCCCGAAAACAGTGGTTCCCACGTTTGTCGGTGCCTCAGAACGACAAACAATAATCTTAAAACATTCAGATTTTTAGGCTCTGTTACATACCTACTGAATTAGACTCTTTAGGAATGGGGGTCCAAATATTTGCACTTGTCACATGCCTCCCGGGTGATTCTACTGCAGCCATCCTAGCTTCATTCAATCTGTGCTTCTAAGTCAGCTTTTTCTAAGGCCATTTTATTAGCATAGACTAATTACACAAAATAATAGGTTCCATTGTGACATCCACTCTGTGGCCTAGATTCTCCTCAAACTTGTGACAATCCTCTTGCCTCAGCTTCCCAAGTACTGGGATTAGAGGCATGTATCACCACACCTGGCTCTAGTTCAGCTTTTGAGAGGCAGCAGCTTGCAAACGCAGGGGTGCTCCTGAGCTTTCCACTTTCGGCCTGGGGCAGCAACCCGAGCCCCAGGGGCTGGTTCTGCTACGCCACCCGCCCCTTTTCTCTATTGGAGTTTCCAAAGCTGCAGACGGTGGTTTAACAGCATGGTCTTGTGTTCAAACTGACCTGAGTTTGAGCCTTAGCTTTGCCATCTGCAAACTGACTGGTCGTTAAGTCACGTCTCCTTCTCCAGCCTTGGCTACCCCGTCGGTGAGATGGTAATGGTAATACCTGCTTTCCAGGGTCGCTGTGGGGATGCCTTGGGAGAGCATGCAGAAAGCGTCTGCTGGAGACTTGGGCACATGGAAGTTATGCTGAGAATGCTGGTTCCCTTTCTTAGCCTGTTAGAAGTGGGGTCAGCCGAGTGCTCTTAGAGGCTGTCAATTGGAATTTTCCGCCAAACACACTAGTACCAGAGTGTTGCTCTCACTCACTGTCAACCAAATTTAGAGAATAAAGACCTCAATTTAAGGAGCTCTGAAGACAACTTGGGCCCTCCCCTTGCTATTCAAGACAAGGTTTCTCTGTATAGCCTTGCCTGTCCTGGAACTTGCTTTGTAGACCAGGCTGGCCTTGATACTCATAGAAATCCCCCTGCCTCTGCCTCCCCAGTGCTGGGATTAGTGTTGTGTGCCACCACCATGACCTGGCTCTTTCTCTTTTTCTTTCTTCCTTTCTTATAGCTGGACTTGCTTTTGCACCACCAGCTCACTCCCAAATAACGACACAGAGACTTATTCTACACTACAAAAGCCTGGCCTTAGCTTAGGCTTGTTCCCAATTAGCTCTTATAACTTAAGTTAACCTGTTTCTATTAATCTATGCTCTGCCACATGGCTCAGTTACCTCTCCTGTATACTGTATGTCCAACTTCTTCAGTGTTGCTGGCATCTGTCACGTGCCTAAATTTATCCCAAGTTCCTCTCTCTGCCTGGAAGTCCTGCCTGTTCTCTCCTGCCTAGCTATTGGCTGTTCAGCTCTTTATTAAACCAATCTGTTTAGTTGACTGTCTTTATTTATTTATTTATTTTAGACAGGGTCTCATGTAGATCAGGCTGGCTTTAAACTTACTATGTATCTAAGGATAATCTTGAACTTCTGGTCTTCCTGCCTCTACCTGTCACAAATGCTCAGGTGACAGGCATGTGTCATCATGCCCAGTACAAATTAGGCTTTTAAGCGAGTTCCAGGACAGCCAGGGCTGTTACACAGAGAAACCCTGTCTCAAAACAAAGCAAAACAAAACAAAAACAAAAAAACCAGGTGAATGGAGAGAAACAACTCCCAGGAAAGTTGTCCTCTGCCCTCTATAGACACACCACGCACACACACCAAGAAATAAATCTTTTAAAAAAAATCATGAAAAAAAATTAGGCTTTTACCATTTTGGCATTATAAGTTAAATTTTAGGAAATCGGTTGTTCATCTGTGTATGTTTCAATTCAAATTAAACCAAACAGAAACTACTACATGGTCATGGTTACCATTCTCCTCCTTCTGTAGTCCATGCCTGCCTCTGGCAGGGAAGGGAGAACAGAGCTGTATAGTCTCAAGATTATTTAAACTACAAAGTCTCCCCAAATGTGTCTTAAATCCCCTGGTAATTTGTGAAAAGCTGAGGCAGCTACATAAGCATTTTCCTGAGACATGAAGAATAAAGCCAAGGAGAACTAAACTATAAAAGACATTAATTCCAATCCAGTAGGGACTTGTTAAAGAAACTTTTTAAAGTTATACTGTTTGAAAAACACAAAGGCGATGTCAGAACCAGCCTGGTAGGTAACAGTGCAATATTTCCTAAGAAATTAAGTCAGAAGGTCAGGGTGAGAACATTTGTTACCCAGGAAAGCAAAGAAAAACAAAGCCTAGGATGATGCCTGTCACCACGGCCTCACACAAGCGTGAAACTTGAGTTTGGTCCCTAAAACCTACATAAAAAGCTAGGAACGGTGGCACACGCATGTAATCCCAGCAGTGGGCACGCTGAGACAGGAGGGTCTCTGGGGCTTGCTGCCCACCTAGTCTTCCCCAGTAGGTGAGCTCCAGATTCAGTGAGAGACTCTGTCTGAAATGAATAAGGTGAAGAGCCCCTGAGGGAGACACCCACCATTCTGACCTCTGACCTCCACATGCACGGGCACAAATCCGTACACACACAGATATAAATGCACAGACACACACAATGCACACATACAACGACACACAGAGAGATACACACAGAGACAACGGGGTGGGAAGAGAGAGTGACTCTGTTTATTTGCTTATAAACTTTTAAAATGTTGTTTAATCTGGTTTCTTTTAGAATCACGAACCTCAAGGCACCTTCTGGAATAACATCCGGATAGATTCTGACTCCAGTGCCTAAAGTTGCGGCAAGTGGAGCCAAGAGAGGCAGGGAAATCTTGAGGAGAACCACGGGCAGAGACCAGGCTCTGGTAGAATTAAGGAAGGCACGAGGAAGGAGCTGTCCGTGAATTTGGTGCTGACAGCCCAGCGGGTTAACATCATGAGGCTATGGGCAGAAGAGGCAAAGTAAACAATCTTGGGGGCCTGGGAGGGCCTTACCCACTGAATTTATGTATGATTCTAGGAGAATGGCGATGTATCTTCATAGTCGTCTTCTGCAGCCAGCAAGATGACTGAGTGGGTAAAAGTGCTTACAGCAGAAGCCTGGTAACCTGAGTTTGAACCTCAGCATCCATGGTGAAAGGTAAGGACCGAATTCCTTAAGCTGTCCTGTGGCCTCACTCCATGACATGTGCGTGCTTGCACATGTATACAACAACAACAATAAAAATATTGTAAAATAAGTGATCTTCTCAACGAGCCTTCTCTTGGCCACCCTTTTAAAAATGGCACCCTGAGGTGGGCATGGTGGCACACACCTTTAATCCAAGCACTCAGGCAAATCTCTGAGTTTGAGGCCAGCCTGCTCCACACAGTGAGTTCATCACTTATTGTCATTGCATATATCATATAGCTTCCCATTGTGCTCACTTCCTACCTCCGCTTGGATATAAGCTGCAGGACAGCGCCATGTTTCACTTTCTTCGCTGCTATACCCTAGAATCAAGCTGGGGGTGTAGCTCATGTGGAAGAGTGCTAACCTAGCATGCAGAAAACCCTGGATCCCACCCCCAGCACCATATAAAGTAGGTGTGGTGGCACACACCTGTAATCCTGGGCTCAGGAGGTAGAAGCAGGGGAGTAAGAAGTTCTAGAGTACCCTATGTAGTGAGTTCAAGTTCGGTTTGGGATACATAAGACCCTGCCCCCTGTTCCTACCACAAAACAAAATAGACTTGAGCATGAGATAGCACTCCGAGGATGGCTTCAAGGGCACACAACCCACAGTTACATGAGGCTTGCTCTCCAAAGTGGGACGTAACACTTCAAGTTTAGTGTTCTCTGGATCACACCACCTTGATATTCTTAAGAAGTCTGGTATTTGAATCTGTTTCATAAGTGAAATTTGACAGAATAAAGGAGAATGCATGTGGCCCCCATTGGCTCGTATATTTGAATGCTTAGTTATCATGGAGTGGCACTATTTGAGAAGAAATAGGAGGTGTGGCTTTGTTGGAGGAGGTGTATCACTGGGGACGGGCTTTGAGGTTTCAAAAGCCCAAGCAGGCCCAGTGGCTTTGGATATAGAACTCTCAGCTTCTCCAGCACCACGTCTGCCTGTGTGCTGGCATGTTCTCCGCCACGATGATAGTGGACTGTAAGCCAGCCCCCGTTAAACGCTTTCTTTTTTTTTTTTTGGTTTTTCGAGACAGGGTTTCTCTGTGTAGTTTTGCGCCTTTCCTGGAACTCACTTTGTAGACCAGGCTGGCCTCGAACTCACAGAGATCCACCTGGCTCTGCCTCCCGAGTGCTGGGATTAAAGGCGTGCGCCACCACCGCCCAGCTAAACGCTTTCTTTTATAACATTTGGTCATGGTGTCTCTTCGCAGCAATAGCACACTGGCTAAGACCATTGGCTTGGCACCTCAATTCCCATGTGATTCTGCCCCCTACCTCTTCCACATAGCTTTTCATCTACTTCCTCCCCTGCCTCTACCACTTTACCTTAAACCTCAGAGAAGCTCCAGGCATGGGAAGAATCAGAGCCAGGTGTATGTGTGCACTGTAGTCTAAGTCTCTAAGGCAGACCACTGGGACCCTGCAGGCATCTGTATATGCCAGTATCATTGTGCCCCAAGGATATTATGCAATATTAAGCAAAATACCACGAGGAGAGCTGTAGCTAGAGTTTTCCTGCCTGGCCCACAGTCAGGACAAATCTCTCTCACCTGCCAGTCCCACAGCCACTCAGACCCAACCAAGTAAACACAGAGACTTATATTGGTTACAAACTGTATGGCCGTGGCAGGCTAACTTGCTAACTGTTTTTACAGCTTAAATTAATCCATTTCTATAAATCTATACCTTGCCACGTGGCTCGTGGCTTACCGGCATCTTCACATGCTGTTTCTCATTGTGATGGCTGGCAGTGTCTCTCTGACTCAGCCTTCCACTTCCCAGCTTTATTCTCCTCCTTGTCCCGCCTACACTTCCTGCCTAGCCAATGGCCAATCAGTGTTTTATTTATTGACTAATCAGCAACACATTTGCCATACAGACCATCCCACAGCAGAGAGCAGAGAGACCAGATGGAAGTGAAAAGCCTCCTCTCGTTTTGACCAAGGTCCCACATTGTCACAAGTGCACTGGAGATCATCCATAAACCATGCAGCCAGCCCTACAGTGCTCAGTAAGTATTTGTGGCATGAGAGAATGAATAATATATGTGAAACTCTTAGAAGTGTCTGGCATGTGGTAGGCATTCAATAGAAGCTAGCTATTCGCCGCTATCGCTTTATTAACTTTATTAAGCTACTTCTCTCAACTTCAACACTATGGTTTTCTCCACATTCTGTGATGTTTTTAGCAGATGTGTTTACATGTGTCATATCTGCTGGCAATTCTCTTCTCTGCTTTTACTTAGGTGGCCACCACTCAACATGGCCACCCCTTCCCCAAGGACACCTTCCCTGATACCTCAGGGGTCAGATCTTGCCCTCTGTGTTCACCCACCCTTTCTCCTCTTCTATGAAGCACAGACTTCCTGAGGTGGGTCTGTGGTTAGATTTCATCCAAAGCCTTAGAGCTTCATTGGTTGGATTTTGGAAGAGGCAGTACCACCAGCCAGTCTGGGGACCTATTTTACAAATGAGAACTCTGCCCGACCGCGGTCCTTAATTGAAGTGGTACCCTTCTCCTGTCTCCTCTCTTACCTGGAGCCGAGTTGATTGCTCTGCATTATTAGTCTCCAGTGTTCCAGCAGGCTGGGGATTTGCCTACCCTGGGGACCCAGATGCCTGTCCTTGTTGAACATAAATGACATTTCTTCTGGAACTATAATGCAGTCCTGTTAGCATTGGCAGCCTTGTGTGTGTTCCTTTCTTGTGCCTGCATTTAACCCCTCTGAGCCTCAGAGTCTTCATCTGTAAAATGGGAACCAAAGTGTCCATCCAACAGGGCCAACAAGACATTTAAATAACTAATGCTGTGGGCCAGTGGGTAAAGGTGCCTGCGGCCAACCCTGCTGATCTGAATTCAGTCCCCAAGACTCTCATGGTAGGAGGAGAGAACTGACTCCCTTAGGCTGCCCTCTGGCTTTCACACATGTACAAAGGCACACATATGCATGCACATGTACACACACACACACACACACACACACACACACACACACACACACACTAAAAAAAAATTTAAGCCGGGCAGTGGTGGTGCACGCCTTTAATCCCGGCACTAGGGAGGCAGAACCAGGCGGATCTCTGAGTTTGAAGCCAGCCTGGTCAACAGAACGAGATCCAGGACAGGCATCAAAACTACACAGAGAAACCCTGTCTCAAAAAACAAACAAAAAAAATTTTTTTTAAGCTCACATCTGTAATCTTGGCACCCTGGAGGTTGAAGCAGGAGGGTTACCATAAGTTTGAGACCAGTCTGAGCTATAGAATGAGATTTTTGTCTAAAAAAAAAAAAAAAAAAGCAAAAACAAAAAAAGAAGAAGAATACCCTGGAGCCTGGAGCTGAAGGTATAGTTTAGTGGTAGAGCACTTAGACTGCTCAAGACACTAGATTCAATTCCCAGCACCTAATCAAAAGGGGGATGTCACCCCACATTAGAAGCTCAGAAAATGGTTTCGTCCTGTTCCATCAGGTACAGTATAAGCTTCGGGCATGGGTCCCTCTCACTGGCAAGGGCCCCCTGGTCCCTGGCTCCAGCCCCCACCTTTACTCACCATCTCCCCAGTAGGTCCTCCTGACCTCAGCGAGGAAAGGGGGGGAAAAATCATTGTTTTGGTTCGAGTGTGATAAACAGTGATTGACAGGCCTGAAAAAGAAGCTGTTGCGTAAGGAGAGAAAAGCCCGTAATTACTCCCCTTAACCTGCCTGTTTTCCTGTCTGCTCAATTCAGTGTCTGACAACTGCCTTCCCCTCTTCTTGAGCTGTTTAGGAATAAATTATTTTGGAGAAATGTGTTTTCAAATAAATTTGTTAAGGCTAAAATGTTGACATTTTGGAAATTCTGCATGTTCTGAATCTGAGCTTCTCTCCCCCACCCCCACTCCACCAAGAGATGAGCGTCTTTCTCACTAGGGCAAGGCTGGCAATCGCGGCTAATCAGCCCAGGTTCAAAAGGAGGCGATGGCTTCTAGTCTGCCATCCTTTGCGACTGGGCAGACCTCACAATACTGGTCCTCCCATCCCAGCTTCCTCATCTTCCTACCTCTCAGCACAATGGGCCAAAAGGCAATTTTGGAAGTGGAAAGGATTATACAAACAAGTGTGATGCGCAAAATCCCAATCAAAGGGCTGGGGACAAGACTCTCTCGGTAAAGTGCTTGCTGTAAAGGTGTGGGGATGTGAGTCCCATGCCCAGCACCCCAGAAAAAGCTGGGTGTGGAGGTGAGAACCTATAATCCCAGAGCAGAGGGAGGGAATGAATGAAGAGGGACTTGCTGGCCAGACAGTTTCGTCTAATTGGTGAACTCCAGGTTCAGTCACAGACTGTCTCAACTAATAAGACCTGATATTGCCCTCTGGCCTCCACACGTATACACACACACACACACACACACACACACACACACACACACCTGGATGCCCTCATTTTTAAAATGTCCCACTTCAGTCAGCCACAGCACCGTAGCATGCTAATCTCTTCCATTTGACAAATGTGTTGTGTTAACCTTGAGGAAAACTGATATGCCCTCAACTATCTACAAATTTTCCATAAACATAAAATTCTTTCAAAGTGAAAAGTTGACCTTTGGGGATGACCAAGTGACTCAGCCTGTACAGACGCTCGCCACTGAACCTGATGGTCTGAATTTGATCCTCAGGACCCGCATGGTAAGGAGAGAGAGGCAACTCCAGCAGGTTGGCCTTTAGCCTCCTCCTACGTGTCTTGGCACGTAAGCCACCCCCTACACACACAAAATAAATGCATGTAATTTGTAAGTAGAAAAAAAAGTTTTCCCTTGAAAACTCCTTCTCTTCTCTTCTCTGAGGATGCCTCGGCGCCGCCCATGGTCCCACCTTCCACCCCAGCACTTGATTTCTCAGCAAAGACAGTTCTCTCCCTAATAATACACATAATACAGTTTTCTCCTCTGCCTTGCTTCAAATACATATTAATGTTTATTTAATCTGCACAATAACCCCTGGCAGGTATTATTATTCCCAATTTTCCCAGGCTAGGAAATTGAGGCTTATGGTACTGGGTTATTGAGGCATAGCAGGCTATAGACGGGATTCAAAGCTAGATTTTGATTCAAAATCTCGTGATCTCAACTGATGTACTAGCTTCCTTCCTGCTCTTCTGAAAGAGACTCTATTCCTCACATCAGCATTTAACTCCCTAATCTCATAGGCAAGTCATCCTGGCAATCCTTGGCAATCAATGCTTGTATCCCACCCGCCCACCCACTCATTCAACATGTACTGAGCACTTCATCCTGGTTGCTGGCTGTGTTCTAGGTGTGAGAGTTCCAGAAATAAGTAGAACTTGGCTCCTCTCCTCAAGATGCTTCAGTCCAATGGAGGAGACAGACAGGACAGGAATTTTAATACAGTTAGGCAAGGGCAACTCTAAAAAGCCAGAGTGCTATGAAAGGAGGGGTACACCTGAGATGGCAGGGAAGGCTTTGTGGAGGAGAAAAGACTTCTCCCTGATCCCTAAGAATGAGCAAGCAGCTTCCAGGAGGAGCCAGCAGGTCTAGGATACAGGGGAGCAAGAGACTAGGGGTGTGAAAGCACATCCAGACAGTGTCAGGGCTGCGGGGACACAGTGTCCAAGGGTGAAGGTGAAGTCAGAAGCCCAGGACCTAAGTCATGGGGCGCCCTTGGGGCTGTGCTCTGGAGATCCAACTTTATCCTATAAAGATGGGTTCTTAGAGAATGACAGATCTTAGGTTCTAGCTGCTAGAAGAAGGTGAAAGGGGCAGGTGGAGGCAGGAGACAGTTCAGGATGCTGTGGCATCCTGGTGAGATGCTCTCAGTCAGAACCACAGAAGTGAAGGTGAAGAGGGAGTGGAACTCAGAGAGGTTAAGAGTGGCAGCACCATTCTTGTGCCCTCTCGTTCTCGTTGAAGCCTTTCATTCACTATTTAGCCCAAGTGTCTCGAGACACTGGCCTCCAACTGCCTTCCTCCTGTCTCAACCTCCCAAGTACAGGGATGGGAGCCATGCACCACCATATAGATCATCATCAGCAAACCCCACAAGCTCCATCTTTAATATGGATTTAGAATTTGACTACTCATCACCTCTGCTGGGACCAGCCTCCTCTAATTTCTACCAGCTCCTACTTGGATGACTGTAGGGGTCTGTGCACTGAAGCCAGAGGGATCGTTCAAGAGAGAAGTCACAAGCTGAGCATAGTGGGCCCACACTTTTAATCCCAGCACTCAGGAGGCAGAGGCAGGCGGGTCTGTGAGTTCGAGGTTAGCCTGGTCTATAGAGTGAGTTCCAGGACAGCCTGAGCTACATAGTGAGACCCTGTCTCAAAAATAAAATAAAATAAAATAAAACAAAACCCCCAGAACAGATAAAAGAATGCGTGAATCTCCTTTGGCTTCTATAACAAAGTAGTATAGACTGGAGGAGAGAGGCTTAAGATGACAAAATCTTATTTCTTCCCAGTTCTGGGGGCAACAAGCCCATGGGAACCCCAAAGTAAAGCATCAACAGCGAGCTGGGTGCAGTAGCACCAGCACTTGAGACACTGAGGCAGAATGATTGTGAGTTCAAGATTAGCCTGGACTACATTCCGTGTCTCAGAAATCAAAATTAAGTAAAAAGCAGTCCCGGTAACACTTGAGTGCAATCTCCCCTTTTTCTTCATGCCTTGTAGAAGCCAGAGATCATAAGCATGATCATCTAATCAGCTTTGCTGGGCAGGGAGGATGCCCAAACTCTGCAGAGGGGAAAGGGTCTGTATATAGAGAAGCAGAGCTGTGTGAGGAAGAGGGGGAAAAGAAAAAAAAAGGAAAGAGAGAGAGAAAGAGAGACAGAGAGAGAGAGAGAGAGAGAGAGAGAGAGAGAGAGAGAGAGAGAGAGGAAAAAAATCACTTTGAGCCCCCGACTCCAGAGGTGTTACCACTCCAACCCATCCTTCTGAGTAATACAAGCAATAAGCAGGGCATGAGTCCCAGGCCAGCCTGGGCTACATAGTGAGACACTCAAAAAACAAATAAATAAATAAAACCCAGGCCAGTGAGATGGCTGTGCTGTTTAGTTTCTTTGTCGATTTGACATAAGCTGGAGTCATCTCCGCCACAGCAGAAGCCTCAGCTGGGGAATTGCCTCCATCAGACTGGCCTATGGACATGTTTGTGGGGCCATTTTCTTGATTGATGATTGATGTTGGGGGTCCACTGTGAGCAGTAACACCCCTGAGCAGGTGACCCTGGGGTGTCAAGAAAGCAGAGTGTGCAAGCCAAGACTAGGAAGCCAGTGAGCAGCGTTCCTGCTCTCTGCTGCTGATGGACTTTAACCTGTAAACTGAAGTTTCCGGAGGGGAGGGGGAGGGGAGCCTTTCCTCCCCAAGTTGCTTTTGGCCTTGGTGTCTATCACAGCACTAGAAAACAAAGTAGGGTGAAGACTCTGCAGGTATAGGCACTGTTTCTTAGCCTCATAACCTCACACCACAGAGGGAAGTCAGGACAGGAACTCAGGGCAGGAACCTGGAGGCAGAAGCCATGCTACAGAGGCCAGGAAGGAGTTCTGATTACTACCTTGCTCCTCATGGCTTACTCAGCCTTTCTTATAAAACCCTGGACCACCAGCCTACGTGTGGCGCCACCACAGTCAACTGGGCCCTTCCACATCAATCATCGGTCAAGAAGATGAACCACGGGCTTGCCCACAGGTCAGTCTGGTGCAGTACTTTCTTAACTGATGTTCCCTCCTTCCGAAGGACTCCAGCTTGTGTCAAGTTGACACAGAATGAGCCAGCACATCATGGAAATGTGGAAAGACAGAACTGACTCCACAAAGTTGTCCTCTGACCTCCCCATGTACGCTGTGGCACCCCCACCCACCCCCCCCACCCCCACACACTAATGGAAACAACACATACACATAACAAAGCAACGAAAACCACAGTCAGTCATCGAGTGAGTGAGGCCCTGGGTTTAATTCCCAGCACCACAAGACAAACAAGTCTAGTAAACTGGTTTGAGCTGGGATTTTGGTGGATGCCACTAAGCATTAGCATTATTGTTAACATTAACACAGCATGCATCTTTTGAGTAAATTTCTCCCTTTTCAGGAAACTTGAGTCTGCACTTCACATTCAAAGGTGAATGACAAGGAAAAGAAACACATTTGATGTGTTATTTCACAGAGAGGGAAACTGAGGTCTTAGAACCAGAATCTGTGCCCTGGGTACACTGAAAGCACAGGAATCCATTATTTCTTCAATATTTCCCTGCATCTGTCTCCAGAAGATTCAAGTGATGGTTGAAATTAAACCATGAGTGTCCTAGCTCCAAAACTCACTTGTCAAGTTATTGACACTCTCCAAACCTCAACTTCCCGTTCTGTAAAATGGGGCAATGATAGTCTACCAAAGTTACCTTTCACAGAAATACAGTAAGAACCCAATGAGATTCTCACTATCTGAATGCAGATATCACACAGAGAAACAGATAGAAATAAACACATTGTATACATTGTGCGGTGCCTGGCACACAGAAAGCCCTCAATAAGGTTAGCTATTATTATGATAATTATCATCACCACCATCATCATTATCATTAAACTCCTGGGCTTAAGCCCAAAGCCGTCAATCTGAGCCCACAATCCCCGTTGCTAGCGAAGGGGCAGCTGCGTTTGCCGTCAGCTTAGTCTCCAAAGGCTCAGGATTTGGCTGTTGCTGGCAGAGCATTTTAATGTGGCTCCGTGTTTTCATTCCTGTCATTTTGTTGTCCTTGCCCCCCTGAGGCGGCTGAAGCAGAGAGATCTTCTTGAAGATGAAAACAAGCTATGAGGGAGCCCCCTTGTTATTCCTTCTCCGTGCTCAAGCTGCTTTTCGGGATGTCCTTTAAATGGGGGAAAGCTCAGAATCCAGGGGATCAGAGCACAGGTGTGGCCTCTGGAGGTGGCAGGTTGGGTGGGTCGGGGTCAGTAGGTAAAGAGGACAACGCAGCCAGCAGCCGGGACAATGGCATTGCTTTGAGGAAACAGTAGATTTTAAATTCATATAACAGCAAGAAGATTGCCCATCAATTAGAGCCACAGATATTCAGAAGGCAGCTTAGCAAACTCTAGATTATTTTTAACTGTGCATACCAGACAGCCGGGCTGGCTCCTCTGGCAGCTCTGTCAATCTCAGCAAATCTGAACTAAAGTCATGGAAGGTGACAGCAGGCGAAACAGCACGTCAGGACAGCCTCTCTCCTGGGTGTGCAGACAACTAAAGACAAACTTTCCAGTGAGGCTGACCACCCAGGAGGGACCCATCACTATGACAAGAAGTGTCTTTCTGCTATAGGCACTCATCCAGGCATCCTTCCCGCTCTGCCCTTGACTGATGGACCAGCCCTGGGCCTTTCTCATCCATGGGTATTGTCACTTGCTCTCAGTTCTGCTTTGGGGAATTTAAAGGCCACCTTCAGCATCTCTACTTGGACCTTTGGTTTCAAAGACCGGCCTGCATCTCACGGTCTGTGTGCTCCGGCTCACACCCTGTTTAGCTGGAGTGTCCTCATGCACAGGTCTTGCATCATCTGTCTTCCAAGTGAGGCACACTGGTCAGCTTCCCTGCTCTCCCTCCTCAGGGTCTGACTGAGTAAGACTGGAGTGAAGCCTTAGCATCTAAATTTGCACATGTACGACAGGTAACACAGGTGGTCTACAACCCAGCTTCTTAAACCATAGGTCTAGACCGCATATGGGGTCACATGACTGAATATGGAGTTAAAATTTGGCATCAGTAAAAGTGAATACAAAACTACCAAAATTTAATTATCTAATTCAAAATTGAAGCAGTAATGAGGCTGAGGCATTTCTGGCAGCGTTCCCCTGTGTTTCATGGCATGCCTTCCCTGCAGCCTCAGTCCTGGATGCAGAGCATCTGCACTTTGCACTGCTCGTGCCTCATCCCACATTATGCCAAAGAGCACTGGCTCAAACACCTCAGCTCAGATCTGAGGCTAGTGGATGCTGGGATGAAGCCTGAACCTAATTAGTCCTAACAATAAAAACCTGGAGTCAGATATAAGGGTAAAAGCTGAATGATCAGAGAAACTGAGCAGCAGCCACTGGATAGAGACTTCTTACCTCTACCAGTCCTCAGATGAATGGGAGAGCCTGTCTCCACCCACCTTATATTCCTGTCTCCACCTCCCTAGTGCTGGGATCAAAGGTGTGTGCCACCACTGCCTGGCCTTTATGGTCAACTAGTGGCTAGCTCTGCCCTAGTTTTATTTGTCAGAATACAAATAAAATAATATACCAAGATAGGATAGATAATGGAATATTTTCTCTGAATTTGTCAAATGCTAATGGACTAGACACTGTTTATGTAATTATTGCCTGTATATTCTTGTATATAGTTATTGTACTTATTGTATATAGTTTTTCTATGTTAGTTAAAACCTTCACTTTTTGTTTAGAAAAAAAAGGGGGAATGTTGTATAATATTTTATAGAAGAACCTTTTAGATTACTACTTGAATTGCTGACTTAAGTTTCATTTAAAAAATTGTTAAATGAGGGCTGGAGAGATGGCTCAGAGGTTAAGAGCACCGACTGCTCCTCCAGAGGTCCTGAGTTCAAGTCCCAGCAACCACATGGTGGCTCACAACCATCTGTAATGAGATCTGGCACCCTCTTCTGTATACATAATAAATAAATAAATCTTAAAAAAAATTGTTAAATGAATTTGGAATTGCAATTAAGAAAAGAATTCTCAACAATATCTGAAATGGCCCTAAGTAATATTTTTGCCATTTTGTGCCATGTGTTTTTGCAGAGTAGTGTTCTCAGCATTGACAATGATAAAATCAAAGTATCCGTCAACTCTGAAATGTGTAGAAGATGCTCTGTGTCATGCAGCATCAAATACTCAGCCAAGATGTAATTCTCATGTAAAAATAAACCAGCACATTCATCTCATTAGTATGCGTTCATCTTTAATAAGTGCTTAAATTATGTGAATACCAAAGAATTGTTTTAAAATAGATTTCTTTATGATTAATCTCAGCAAATGTTTTGTGTATATGTCATTGATATGTGTGTGTGTATGTGCTCATACGGGGAAGGGAAGGTCAAAAGTCAATGTCAGGTATCTTTTTCAGTCACTCCCTGCCTTATCTGTCTGTCTATCTACCCAACTTCTGTCTGTTTGTCTGTCTATTTATCTATCTATCTCTCTATCTAGCCATCTATTTATTTGGGAGGCAGTTCTCCAACTTTATTTGACACTCAGCAGGTTAGTTCTCCTCCACATTGACTGTAGATTTTAGAATGTGGTAACAGGCATGAATGTCACCAATGTGCAGAGCTTGTTAGGTGAGTCCTCGTCCTCATGACATTTTCTAGACAAACATACATGCACATGGATACAATTTGGAACGTTATTCATTTGTCCCACGTGGCTTTATTGAGCCTGGTGTCAATGCGCACATCTGGAATCCCCATCTCCTTCATGGCAAACTTCCGGATTTCTTTTAACTCCCAAGGAACACACTTCTTGAGGCCCACTCCATGGACGGCTTGTGAATGCTGATGGTGTGTTCTCGGGTCACCAGCTTGGTGATGGCAGAACGGCCCTTCTTCTTCTCGCCACCCTTCTTTGCGGGAGCCGTTCTGCCGGGCCCAAGTTGGAAATGACGGGCGCGAGGGATTGTGGGAAGGAAAGCTGTGTCACAAGGGTTATCCGCCTTATTCTTGAGACAGAATCTGTCCCCGAAGTGGGAGCTTACTGATTCATCTACACTGGCTGGCCCGTAAGCTCCAGGGATCCTCCAACTTCCCCTTCCCCAGTGCTGAGATCTCAGGGACCACGGTCATGCCTGGCTTTTATGTCAAGGCTGGGGCTAGAACTCAGGACCGTATGCTTGAATAGTGAGCACTTTGCCAGTAGAACAGTTTCCCTACTTATATACCTGTACACCTGCGGTGATGTTTTCCTGGTGGGCAGGGGGGAAGAGCCTGAGTGGAAAAGTTTAAGAAGCCCTGGTCTTACTTAGACCATGATCTACCAATCCTGCTGCAGACACTTCCCTTCACTGGGTCTGCAAATGTTCCCTTGGAATTTCCATCCCTTCTTCAAGGGCACTTTCTTCTTTTGTCCTGGCCTTTAAGGTCACGCAGAAGATAAATATAGTTTTCAGAGATTAATGAAAGATATTGTCCTTGTGTCACCCAGAGGCCACACAAGAGGAAATCTGATACCCTCAAGTTCATTGATGAAGATATTTATTTAGTATTATTATTTGCATTATTATTTCTGTTAGTACGTACATATGTGTACATGCCACAAGCTCATGTGTGGCAATCAGAGGACGACTTTCTGAAGTCAGTTCTCTCCTTCCACCTTTATCTGAGTATCAAGGATCAAGCACAGCAAACTCCTTTTCCAAATGAGCCATCTCATCCCGCCCCCTTTTCTGTTTTAAACAGCTAAACTTTGGGATAATTTCTGATACAGAAATAGCTAGTAGCATCTTTGTTGTGTGGATTTTTAGCTCCCTTTGCTTCCTTTGACCTGCTCCAAGGACCTAGTCAGCCTGGTGATGGTGAGAACTGGGAAGCTGGGGGCCATCGAGGGTGGGGCCATCGAGGCTATATGGAGTTGGAGGAGGATGCCTGGAGTAGCAGGAAGTACCTCTGTGATGACCTCATTGCTCAGAGAACGACAATGGAGGAACACAGGGCTGGACAATAAAGCCTCTCTGTCACACAAGGCCAGCTGGCCTGATCAAGTTCTCAGTGACATGCCTGGGCTGAAAGCGTTAAAGACTGTGGACCTCCCTTTGCCGAGACTGGAGCTCCCAGCAGGTTACAAGGGACAGGGTGAAAATCCAGATGGAATCAGGGCAGCCGCCCTAAGACAGGAGGCTGCTCTTAGAATCCAGGGACCTGTGATCTTGAACAACTTGTTTGACTTTCTGGATAATATCCACTTTGTAGGCATAGCTCCTTCGACAGGGTTATTTTGAAGATGCGTGTGATAATGTAGGTGACGCTTTTTATGGAATGCACATGGAAGATTGATTTTTGTCATTATTCCTGGAAGAGGGCCAAGTTGAGAGTCTGCCTAGACGTTTGTGCTGAGATCTGGGTGAGTGGAAGAGGCCAGCAAAATCCTCCAAAGCAGGGCTGTGGACCAATGTGGTGGGCCTCTCTTCAAAGTAAAAGACCAATGAGTGTTCCAAAGGCCACCTCCAAATGGAACTGGAAGCACAGAGAATTTGTCGGCAAAAGCCCCATTGCTTCTTGGATATGAAGTAAGCCTTCAGAGATGGCTCATTCCATTTTGATATATGAGCTGCTAAGATGAGACTACAGCTCAAGCCTCGTTTGACACAAAGACATTCTTACAGACGACTTATTCCAAGAAGTCAGTGAATGAAAATAGACCAGCGTTCTCATCTGGAAGTCATGACTCATGGTTCTCCAGAGCATTTGCACAGGAGCAAAACTCAGGAGGGTGGATTCACACCTCATCGATGTCAGCAATTTCACACTGAGGAGAATCTATCAGTCTAATGAGTTGGAAAATCAGATGATATCAGATGAAAAGTGACACTTCAGAAATGATATGGAAGTTTTGTAGAAATCCTAGAAAATCCATGATCATATAGGATAGGCATAATTGGTCACAGGTAAGTAGAAAGATTTTAAAAGCTGGGTGTGGTGGTGTATATCACTCAGGAGGCAGAGGCAGGCAGATCTCTGAGTCTGAGGCCAGACTGGTCTGCAGAGTGAGTTCCAGGACAGCCAGGGCTGCAGAGAGACTTTGTCTCAAAAAGGAAATTTTTTTTTAAAAGGTGAATAAGATTACTGATAAGAACTTGAGTGAGCCTAGTGGTGGTGGCACACACCTTTAATCCCAGCACTCGGGAGGCAGAGCCAAGCAGATCTCTGTGAGTTCAAGGCCAGCCTGGTCTACAAAGCAAGATCCAAGACAGGCACCAAAACTACACAGAGAGACCCTGTCTTGAAAAAAAAAACAAAACAAAACAACAAACAACAACAACAACCCCCCCTACACACACAAAAAAAGATCTTGAATGACTACTTCCAAGGTTTTCAAGGGTTATGCACCTGAATCTGCCATGTTTTTAAAGTATGCCCACTTTTCAATTTTAATTGTAGCATAATTTTTAAAGATGAAATAAAGTACACAAGTCCTTACAGAAGTCCCTTTCGGAGATGCGCTTACCCCTCATGATGGAGGCATTAGTATATGATCAGTCCCTAAAGTTTTTAAAATAGCAGTAAGTAAAAGGAAAAGTACTTATTTATCTGTCAGTTTATTTTTGTGACAATGTATCATTAGCCCAGGCTAGTTCAACTCATTTTGCAACCAAGGATGACCATAAACTTCTGATCCTCCTGTTTCCACCACTTAGGGGCTGGAATTACAGGTGTGTGCCATCACACCTGTTAATACAGTGCTGGCAACTGAACGCAGGGCTTTGTGAGTGTTAGGCAAGCACTCTACCAACTGAACGACAGCCCCAGCCCCCAGGAAAGTATTCAGTTAAAGTATAGACCTCATTTACCACATGTAGACTTAGAATCTTAATTCACATTTGTGGATAAGTGCTGCTTTAAGAGAAATCTCAGGTCTGGAGAGTCAGCCCCATGGTTAAGAGCACTTCTTGCTCTTGCAGAGGACCCAGGTTCCTATATGGTGATTCACAATCACCCGTAACTCCAGTTCTGGGGATTCTATACCCTCTTCTGACCTCTATGGGCACCAGTCACAAATGTGGGGCACTAATTTACATGTGGGCAAAACACACATACACATAAAGTAAAAAAAGTATCTTTAAAAGTTTTCAAAATCTCAAAATGTCCTTTTAATTATCCAGATGTAAAACATTGTACTTATTTATTGTCCTTAGAAGAAATGGTGACATCTTTGTTAAACTAAATACAGATTTTGATACTGTAAATTATGACTCTGCAAAGTGCCATTTACTGATAAAAACTACTTGGAGCTGGGCAGCTGTGGCACATGCCTTTAATCCTAGTACTTGAGAGGCAGAGGAAGGTAGATCTCTGTGAGTTCGAGGCCAGCCTGGTCTACAGAGTGAGTTCCAGGACAGCCAGGACTGTTTCACAGAGAAACCCTGTCTTGAAAAACAAAAACAAACAAACAAAACCTACTTGAGATGTTCATTAAACACAGATTCTATCTTGGCACAGTGGCACATGCCTGTAGTCCTAGTATTTGGGAGGCAGGGGCAGGAAGATTGTCAAAAATTTGAGGACAGCCTAGGTTACACAGTGAGTTCCAGGTTAATCAGCTCTGTATAGTGGAATTCTTTCAAAAATTGACAAAACAAATCAATAAACAAACAATATAGTTTCTGGGAATTGTTTTCACTGGGCCTGGGGCAGAGCCCTGGAATCCATAGATGTAACGGCCTCCCCGCCCCCTTACCATCACTGGTTTCTTTGGCAGAACAATTCTGCGAAATGGTGCTTTATATGTGATTTATGTGAAGTAACCTTTACAATGACCCTCCAAAGGGACCAGGGAGGTGGTACCAAGCCTGAAGACCTGAGTTTGATCCCCTACCTGGTGGAAGGAGAGAATGGACTTCTGCAAGTTGGCCTCTGTGTGTGTGTGTGTGTGTGTGTGCATGTACACACACACACACACACACACACACACACACACACACACACACACGAATAAGCAAATGCATTAAAATAAAATAATAAGAAAGAAAAGAAGATCTCCTAAAGCAGGAGCCATTATCTCTTGTATTTTCCAGGTGAGGAAACCAGTTGGCAAACAGGGGAGTAGCTGGCACTAGCCAGAGCTGCCTGTCCCGGGTGAGGTGCACAATCACTATACCGAACCGAGGGTGTCGGGGGTGTCATGGTTGGAGGTGAGCTCTTCATGGCATAATGGCCACCTTCACACTGGATGAGAGGTTGACTGGGAGGTGAGCCAGGAAGAGGAAACCTGAAGCCTGAAGATCACTTCAATGACTCTAGGGTCTCTGGGTTTGAGCAATGCTTCTGTGGGCCCCGGGAGACAAAAAAGGGACACAGAATTTGTGTCCTAGGCTCTGGGTGGTAGAGAGATTCAGAGTCCTGGAAGCCAGGGCTTGGCAGCTCACCATGCATCTCCAAAGGGGCACCCCAAAATTTCCCTCAGATGCTTTCAGGGCTGGATAGGGTCCCTGGAACTGATGCCAAGAACACAAGCAATGTTGTGTAGTGGTTGTTTCCTAGGCATTTAAGACATTACCATAGGCATTGCTTCAAATATGGGGGACGCCTTCAGAAGAGATGAGGTCAGGTAGGGATCCATGCCTTTGTCATGTGGGCAGTAAAAGTTAGTGGGCCTCCCTGTTAGATTCACAGACTGGCCAAGACTGTGACCCTTATGTGACATAATTAGGTTTTTGTTTGTTTGGGTTTTTTTTTTTTTTTTTTTTTTTTTGGTTTTTGGAGACAGGGTTTCTCTGTGTAGCTTTGCGCCTTTCCTGGGACTCACTTGGTAGCCCAGGCTGGCCTCGAACTCACAAAGATCCGCCTGCCTCTGCCTCCTGAGTGCTGGGATTAAAGGCGTGCGCCACCACCGCCCGGCCATAATTAGTTTTTTAATGTGTCTAGACCTCATTAAGTTCTCTGAAAAAGGATGCTGGAGTGCAGTGTTCAGCCCAGGGGGTGAGAACCAGTCAAGGTCGTTGTTTTGAACAGAGAAATTTTGAACTCCCCTTTTTCCTCTTTCATTCACTGTTCCTCAGTTTCCCCAGCTTCCCCCTCTTTAGCTCAGCTTTATTTCTGACAAAGGTGAAGATCTGTAGGTCCTCACTTTCTCTTCTTCTGTCACTCAGCTCATTTATTGCTCAGGAAGTAGATGGGGTGGGTGGGATGATAATTTATAGAGTGATTTGGAGATACTGGCCTAAGTACTCATGCATGAACACATGTGTGTACACACATGCACCCTTACATGTATACATGCTTCTTTTATTTCATCCTTGCCTTGACTTTGTCAAGATAAGGAGAAGAACGCTTCATTTTTGAGTCTAATTCTTTAGAATCTTACATATGGTGGACACTAGCCATTTACAGAAAATTCATGAAGATGTAACCAAAATTTGAGGACTCCTAGCCTATTTCCAGGGCCACTGAAAGTGACCCAGGAGCATCACTGGAAGGATTGTAGTTACAGAGCAAAAATCAAGGATGCGCGCGCACGCACACACACACACACACAGATTTAGTTATATACCCTAGGCTGTGTCAATTTCTAGATCCTCCTGCTTCTGCCCAAGTTCTGGGATTACAGGCAAGCACCACCTGCCCCCAGACAACTGCTTTCTTTCTATCCTTTGGCAGGGAGATGGAGAGAAAAGAAGGCATGCGGTTGACCTGGTAGAATGGCAGAATAATCACAAAGAATGTGACAGTGCCAAAACATTGAAGAGAATGGAGAAGATTAACACAATAGATGTTTGCCTTCCTGCGGCAAGGGAGTGGATGGGGAGGGCTACCAGACACCTCAGACAGGAGATCACGGCGGAGATCAACCCAGCAAGTCACAGGCTTTCACTGCAGCCTTCAGAAGTAAGGCTCTCGGCCAGTTGGAGGGGACACACACCTTTAATCCTTGCACCTGGAAGGCAGACACAGGCGGTCTCTGTGTTCAAGGCCAGCCTGGTCTACTACGGAGCGAGTTCCAGGACACCCAGGGTTACTCAGAGAAACCCAAAAATAAAAAAGTAAAGCTGTCTTTCCTAGGGTGAGAGGAGCCAGGCCATAGGATAGAAACACATTTCTGTCGCTATCCCATTTCCTCCTCCAAGCCCCTGTCTGTCAAGGAGAAGAGAGTAACTTGTAGATCATCTTGTAAGTGATGGGGTAGGGGCAGAAGCCACGTTTACCTGATGCTTTCTCTACTCTGGACGGAAGGCCCTGGAGGGTAGGCCAGGGAGTACCAATACAGGAGCTGCATGCTGCTTCTACCCAAACAAGCTCGCCAGCCTGAAGGGCCAGGGAGACTTGTGAGTGCCTGGGAACAAACCTGAAAGACAAGCCCTTCATGTTACTGTCCCTATCATTCCACCACGGGCTCCAGACACTGCTGAAGGATCATTATCACAGAGGCTGCCATCCCAGGCCAACAAAGACAACTCATATTCCCCTGCTCTCCCTCTCTTTCATTTCAAGGTGCTGGATGACTTGATTTCTAGATCGTTTTCTAGCCCATAATATTGCCTCAATTATGAGTTTTGACCTCAGCGTTCTCCCTTTTTCTTTCTTTCTTTTCTTCCTAAGACAGAGTCTCCTCCTAGTCCAGGATGCCATCGATCTGACTCTGAGATTCTTCCCGCCCCCCACCTGATTGCTGGGATTACCGACATGCATGTACCACCATGCCTGGTTTTGCAGTGCTAGGAATCAAACCCGGGATCTTGTACGTGCTCGGCAAGCCTTCCACTAATTGAGCTACATCCCTAACCTCCTATTTTCTTAATCTAGAGTGACTAAGCTTTTGCTGGGGTTGTATTCATATAGTTCTGGAGGCCAGAGTTGGGCCTGACACATGGTAAGGACGTGGAGAAAAGTTTGTTGTGAGCATGAAGGGGTAAGTGAATAGCTACTCCAGAGACTCATGGGTCCCTGCTCCTGCTCCCAATACCTCCTTTCCTTGCTTTTATTAAGTTTTTTGTTTGTTTGTTTTGTTTTTAGTTATTTTAAGACAGAGTTTCTCTGTGTAGCCCTGGCTGTCCTGGAACTCACTCTGTAAACCAGGCTGGCCTTGAACTCAGAGAGATCGGCCTGCCTCTGCCTCCCAAGTGCTGGGATTAAAGGTGTGCACCACCACCCGGCCTGTGTGTTAAGTTTTTTGATAAGGTGTCACTCTGCAGCTTAGGTTGTCCTGGAACTCAAGATCCTCCTGCCTTTGCCATGCTCAGCTTTTCCCCCTTGGTCTTCAAGAAGTCAATTACTCTGTTCCTGATGCCGTCAGCCAGGACAAAGAGGCGTCTCTAACACAATTGTCTTATGCTTCAGGGAAGTCCATTGTGTGGAAACTTATGGGGATAATAAATTATGATGGTGGTTCTTTTAAATAGGCATCTGTGAAGAAAGATAAGCAAGATCTCACTATAAAGGTCCATAATCATGGGCAGGGCCCAGGGAAAACTGTTGAGAAGGCAAACAATGAAGAGATGTAACAAAAGACAGAAATTCTTAGTCATCACTATGCATTTAAAACTCTCCCAACTAATACTTTGTTTGCCTGTCTTTGTGTATTTTTTTGTAGATATTATAGTGCATCCATGTTTTTCAATTCTGCTATCTTTTATGCTGCCTAATATGAACCTTTACCCACACTGTCATAAACCCTTATAAGTTTTAGTGGTTGAATAATACTCCATTTTATGGATATTCCACACTTCATCAACCATTTCCCCAATATTGATCATTTAGTTTCCAATATCTCCCCTATTGTAACTAAGTAATACTACAAGGCAGAGTTTTGTGCATTAAACATTTCCCATATTTTATTTGCATAATTTTTATTAAACAAAATAAGATTCCATATTATACATTCATACTTCTCCAAATCCGGTTTTTAAAGACTCCTGAGGGTGCAGTCCTATCTATTAACTTTCCAGTTGGTGACCTCACACCTCAATTGCAATGGTCCATGCCTCAAACGCAGCATCTTCTCAAAGGGCAAAGGCTGATAACACTGCCACTTCTAGGAAGCTCAATGTGTCCTGCCCACATGGAGGCTCTTGGCATTATTTGGACAAGGGCTGCTGGGAACAAAATGACAGCTGGGACCTGCCATCACAGCAACTTGGCACCATACCCAGGCTGCCAATAATCCTGGTCTTTGGTCAGGCCTCGGCCAGGGCCTTAAGGGATCTCTGTATCCATAGTATAAATCTGAATGAGATCAGACACAATATTGTCAATGATTGGCTTGGTAAGGTCGTCACTAAACACTTGCCACCAAGGCTTCTCAGCCTCACCCTCTGCAGGCACCTCGACTCCATAGACCTGCAGGGCCAGGTAGAGCACTGCCACGGCGAGGTGCTGAGCCTGGAAGCGGAGGCACAGCCCCCCATGGTAGCTATCTCGTAGCAGGGCCCAGGCTGTAACAGAGATGGGGGTTCGCTGCCAGCTGTAACGATTCAGCCAGTTCTTGAGGGAAATCAAGTAGTGCAGCAGGTACTTGTGTGGGTGCTGGAAAGAGACCTGGAAGCGCAAAACTCGTAGCATAAGCAGCTCACATTGCACAATGCTGTCCCGCAGCTCCCAGAAACGGGAATCCAGCTCCAACGGCTCGCTGCCCGGGTTAAAGTACCTGTGTGACACGTTGATGATGTCACGTGTACGCAAGTGTTGCTCCTCCACTTTGCCGGCCAAGTAAATGGAAGACATGGCGACCAGGTAGAGGTCATAAGCGTCCAGGTTGATCTCGCAGAAGAACTTATGGTAAATGGTGCACGCGGTGGCGATGGGGATGGACTGCATGCCTAGCTTGACGCCTGCCTCCATGATAAACCGGGTTACTCGGAAGTGCACCCTCGCCTCGGGCGCCGGCTTCTCCTCAGCTCGCGCCGCCGCCGCCCCTCTTTCGCCGCTGTCTGGCCGAGCAGCCTCCATGAGGCCCAGCAGGCCGCCCCGGAAGGAGAAGCGCTCCGGCGCGCCGAGGCCGGCTCCGGGGGTCCTCGCGGAGGGGGCGTGGTCGTTTGACGGCACGCCCCCGCCCCGCCCCGCCCCGCCGCCACACCTACCCTGCCCGGCTTTCCCCTCGATTCAAGATGCGATCTCAGGAGAAGCTTGCTGGAGCCGAGGGAGTGCTATTTTTTAAGACATTTGAGAAGATACCATTTCTAATTTAGGGGCTTTTCCTCACTGTTCTTGAGAATCCAGGATCTGGATAGGATGAGGACCGACCCTTGCCCTAGCACTGGCCTCTGTGACCTTGGGGATCTTGGTTGACCCTCTAAGGTCTGAGTTCCTTAGGTGCAAGTTGGGATGGTTGGCTGTCCCCTCCTCATGGAGTGCTTGTGAGAAAAAATGAACAAATACAGTGTGCTCCCTAAGTTTGGCTTTGGTTTGTTTTTGAGGCAAGAATTCTACACTTAGTCCAGGCTGGGCTTGTACTTTCGATCCTCTTACCCTAGCCTCCTGGGTGCTGGATTTCAGGTGTACACTACCACAATCATAGACTTTTTCTTATTATAATTTGTGTAGGTTACCAATAAAGATGGACTTTTCATTTACATTTTCCTCTTTATATGCATTATTTTATTTTACTTTTTTCTTTTTCTTTTTTTTTTTTTTTGGCAGGGGGTGGGGTAGACAGGGTTTCTCTGTCTAACAGGCTGTCCTGGAACTCACTCTGTAGACCAGGCTGGCCTTAAACTCACAGAGCTTACAGAGATCCACCCGCCTCTGCCTCTTGAGTGCTGGGATTAAAGGTGTTCTCCACCACCACCACCCAGCTAAGACATTATTTTAAAGTGGAAAAAAAAATCTAAGCCATAAGGGACTCTCAAAAGAGCTATATGTATTAGACAATGTAGCAGATAAGATTTTCTTAGGGTTCATCTAACCCCCAAGAAGAGCAGGTCCTAGTAACCCATAATTTCTATACTTCCCTCTGTTTGACCACTTTTAGCACAGCACAACCATCCTCTTTAAATGTTTCCCATGAGACTACATTCTTACAGATTTTTTGTTTGTTTTTTTTGAGAGAGGGTCTCACTGTGTAGTTCAGGCAGGCCTGGAACCTGCTATGTAGACCAGGTTGGGCTTGAACACACAGAGATCTGCCTGCCTCTGCCTGACAAGTGCTGAGACTACCACATGCTACAGAAATCTCTATGTTGTTAGTGCTGGAGATAGAACCCAGCACTTTACCTTGAGCTAAATGCCCCGCCCCTTCAGTATGGTTTTTTTTGTTTGTTATTATGTCAAAGGATCCTCTTGGAACACATCGGCAGTGGTGGAATAAGTTTGGAGGGAAAACTGGACTGTTTCCAGAGCTCCATAGTACCCTGACTTCTGTAGGAGCCCATTGTCTGGTGAGGTGAGAATGTCCTTCTCGGGTGCTGGGGGCTGCATTTAGCCCTTTAGGCAGGAGGGCAAAGCAGCCAGTGTCTGCTGCGGCTCCCCTCCCTCTGAAAGCAGCTGTAAATCCATTTCCTGTCTTGTAATTATGTCTCATGTAGTAATTAGCCTCTTCATATCAATGAAGCTAAATTTCCATGGGTAATGAAGTGAAGCCACAGTGTGTGAGACAAATTGAAATGTGGCATGGGCAGGTGATGGCCTCCCAGATTTCCTTGGGGACAGAGGTTATTTAACCCTTCGTATTCAAAGTCCACTGTGTGCTGGGTGCTCTTCCACTCTCTGGTCCTTGCTCCCGGAGCCTGTGACCTTCTCTCCTTGGCTCAGGACAACTTCTGTCATCAAGCTGACAGAAACACGCAGCCCTGCTTGTCAGGGTGTTGCCAGGATGGAGGAGCACTCTCCAAAGTTCCGCTCCTTGGGACCCTCTTCCACCCTGAAATGTCTCCTAGACACTGTCCTTCAAAGGCAAACAGAGTTCTTTGAGTTCAAGACCAGCCTGGTCTACACAGAGAATTCCTGGATGGCCAGAGCTACATACCCTGTCTCAAAAAAATTTTTTTTAATTAAAAAAAAAAAAAAAAAAAGCCCTGAGGGCACAAAAGCATTTCAGGGTCCTGAAGCCCTGAAGCCAGTTCAGAGCCATCTCTGGGAGAACATATTTGGGCTTTCTCTGTACGCCTAGGTGGAGTGAGTCTGGGAGATGCAGCCTCATAGCATGGCCTTGTGGAAGAACTCAGTCTTGGGAATAAAGGGCACTAACCCCAATCTTCCATCATCCTTTTTCTTCTCCTTCTCCTTCTCCTCCTCCTCCTCCTCCTCCTCCTCCTCCTCCTCCTCCTCCTCCTCCTCCTCCTTCTCACTATGTAGCCCAACATTGGCTAGCCTGGAACTCAACATATAGACCACGCTGGCCTTGAACTCATAGAGATCTGCCTGCCTCTGCCTCCCGAGTGCTGGGATTAAAGGTGTTCAGCACCATGCCTGGTCTGCTTCTTTCTTTCTTGCCCTTACCCTTTCCAGGCTTCTCCCCATTATCAGGCTATTTTGGAGATACCCATTGTTCCTTGGCTTTGCCGAGAATGGAGTGGAGCATACAGGACGCACCTAAACTGTTAGGAAAATTAAGAAAGAGGACATTGCATTAGCCTTAACCTCCATTTCTTTTCTTTTTCTTTCTTTTTGTTTTTGTTTGTTTGTGTTTTGAGACAGAGTTTCACTCTGTAGCCTGGCTGTCCTGTGTCCTAGAACTCGCTCTGAAGACCGGGCTGGCTCCAAACTCAGAGATCCGCCTGTCCCAGCTTCTTGAGTGCAGGGATTAAAGGCATGGGCTACCGTCTCCCAGCTTCTTTCTTTCTTTTTCAGACAAATCTTGTGTAGTTCATGCTGGCCTTGAACTCCTTACCTTCTTGCTTCTGCCTCCTACGTGCCGGGGTCCCAGGCATGAGCCATCACCTCTAGCTGAACCCTTTTTCTTGTCTTTCTTTCTTTCTTTAAATGTTTATGTGTACTAGTTTTAATCATGTGCAAGTTTGTGTGTCTATACACGGGTATGTGCATGTGAGTGTAGGTGCCCGCAGAGGCCAGAGGCATCAGAGCTCCTGGAGCAAGAGTTACACACAGTTGTAAGCTGCCTGACGTGGGTGCTGGGAATCAAACCTCTGGAAGAGCTGTAAGCATTCTTCACTGCTGAGCTGTCTCTCCAGGCCCCAGCCTTTTCTTCTGAGATGGTCTTACTGTGGAGTTGGCCCTTGAACTTCTGCTTCATCCTTCCATGGACTGGGATTAGAGGCATGCATGACCCTAACTGACCTAACCTTGAATCCTTGAACAAGCTACTCAGTTACTGATTAAGTCCCTTAGATCCCTCATCTCTAAAATGAGGACAAGGATTACTGCCACGCATATCTCATTGAACTCAGTCAGGAAGAGGCAGGGAGTTTCTGGCTTTTCTGGGACATGTCTAGGAAAGCATGTCCATACATTGGCTGTGCCTTCCCAGCTTGGCACACATAAGGTCAACCAAATATAACATGTCCTTTTTATCTCTTAGAAATGTAAAACTGCCAAACAAGATGATAAATAGTATATAAAAATGTCATAATGAAACCCATTATTTTGGATGTTAAGGTTCAGTTAATTGAGGAGAAAAAAAGTAGTAACAAGGGTCCTAAAGAATTAGAAATTCTCCAGAAAATTCCAGGCTATGTGGAGAACAGCCTGGGGCCCTGGAGCCAGAGGAGGAACATCTCCAAGGAGAAGATTTGTCTCAGGGTTCCAATAACTTATCTCAGAGCTAAATCTACATATGCACATTTCCTGGCTTTTGTTTCATCCTTTCTATAAAGTGTAATTCTGCTACTGGCAGGGCTGCGAGAAGCTAAGAATTTCTCTCTCTGGCCAAAACTGTAAATAAATCCTTTTCTTTCCCAATTTCTTTCTGTCTCCCAGTTTTTTGGTAAAGTTGCGAGCAAGAGTGCGGAGATCTCAAGACCACAGGTACTTTCTTACTAGCTGCCTACTCCAGACCCTATCGAGACCTTGCACATTGGTTCTGTGGTCTAACCGCAGACATTCCACGAGGGAGGTATTGTTTATCTTACATGTAAATAAGACAATTGTGATACTGAAGACACGACTGGGGTTAAGAGCACTGGCTGCTCTTCCAGATGATCTGGGTTTGATTCCCAGCACCCACATGGTGATTTACAACCGTCTGTAATTCCAGTTCCAGGGAATTCGATGCCTTCTGGCCTCCATGGGCATTAGACATACACATGGTACACAGACTTACATGCAAGCACTTGTACATATAAAAAATAAAATAGGGGTTGGGGATTTAGCTCAGTGGTAGAGTGCTTGCCTAGCAAGAGCAAGGCCCTGGGTTCGGTCCTCAGCTCTGAAAAAAAAAATTATAAAAAACAGTAAAGAGGTCACCCATGGTCTAATGAATATTACATCCTTTCCTGAGACCAGCATTAATGATTATACTCTGTGTGTGTGTGTGTGTGTGTGTGTGTGCTCGTGGAGGTGTACACACACACACACACACACACACACACACACACACACACACACACACACGATCACATGCCCCCAAAGACCAAAGGAAAACTTTGGGTTTCCTTCCTCAGGTGTTGTTCTTCAGACACTGTCTACATTTTTGTTTTTTATTTGTTTGTTTGGTTTGGGTTTTTTTTTTTTTTGCATCTTTTTTTTTTTCATTTTTCTTAAGAAATTTTCTACTCACTCTACATACCACCCACAGACTCCCCCTTGGTTTGGTTTTTTGAGACAGGGTCTCACTATGTAACCCTGGCTGTCCTGGAACTCTCTGTAGGCAAGGCTGGCCTGAAATTCACAGAAATCCACCTGCCTCTGCCTCCCAAGTGTTGGAGTTAAATGTGTGCTTTTAAATCCGGCTTACACGCTGATTTACCACTGAGCTAAATCCCCAACCCCACCTTTTTGTTTTTAAGACAGGTTATCTCACTGGCCTGAAAAGGTTAGGGTGTCTGGCCAGGGAATCCCAGAGATCCTCCTGTTTCCACTTCCCTAGCGCTGGAATTACAAGCGTGCACCACCACATCTGGTTCTCTCTCTCTCTCTCTGTGTGTGTGTGTGCGTGCGTGCGTGCGTGCGTGTGTGTGTGTGTGTGTGTGTGTGTGTGTGTGTGTGTGTGTGTATTGTATGTATGTATATGTATGAGTGTATGCGTGTAAATGAAGGCCAGAGGTTGATATCGTGTATCTTCCTTGATTGTTCTCCATCTTTTTTTTTTTTTTTTTGAGACAGAATTGCTCACTGAACCTGGAATTCATCAGTTCAATTAGGCTGACTAGCCAATGAGCCCCAGAGACCCTCTTGTCCCTGCTCCCAGCACTGGAGTTCCAGACACACTCTGCCACAGTCCTTTGTAAGGCAAGCATTCAACCAACTGTGATTAGTTTTATTTGTGAAGCTGACCCATCTAGAATCACCTGGGAAGAGCATCTCAATGGGAGATTCTCTAGATCATGTTGAGCTGTGTGTATGGGGTGTTGACTGCATTAGTTGATGTGGGGAGACCCAGGCCACCTTGAGTGGCACCATTCCCTAGACTCGAGCCCTGGACTATACACATGAGTGGAGAAGGTGAGCTAGATAGCGGACACGCATACATTTCTTCTCTCTTTTCTCCTGCCTGTGGATGTGACTAGCACCTCAAGTCCCCTGCTGACTTGACTTTTCCGGAATGATGGACCATAATCTGGAATTATAATCGGAATGAGCCCTAAATTGCTTTTTTCATCAGGGTATTTTATCAGAGCAACAGAAATAAAACCAGGATACTAACTTAAGCTTCTCCCAGGCCCTGGTTAAGCTTTTTCTAAGAATTTGTTTGCTTTTGTTTACGTTGCAGACACATAGTCTTGGATTCATACATAAACACCAATTTTCCCAGCTTATTCGTGTCCAGGTTTCATTATGGCTTTGACAGAAAGTGGCCTGGTGCTTGCAATGAGTCAACTATGACTTTCATCTCTGCGGGGCTCCAGGGGGTTTCTCAAGCTATCCCCTCAATAGGAAGCAGAGAGAGCCTCAGAATGGGGTGCCAGGGCTTCTTCCCTACAAGAACACTTCTAACTTTTTTTTTGGCAGAGCTAATAATACCTGCCTTATAAGATTGTTGCTGGTATTAAAATAAATATTTGCACATACAGGTCAGTGCTGGTGGCTGGGAGTGTAATTCAGTTGTGTATGTGTGTGCTTCCATTTGCATGTACACACCCACATTCCTAGCGTGCAGTGAGCCCTGGGTGCCACTGCCAGCACCATATAAAGCTGGTCATGATAGCACAGGATCCATATCCTTTGGAGGATGAATTTGGGGCCAGCCTGGGCTACAAGACACCTTGTCTCAAACAGATAGTACTGGGTACACATTAAGTGCTTGGTCGTTGTCATTTTTGCCGCATATCCCCAGTCAGCTATTTCATGAAGTGCTTTTTATGCACACAATTCTCATTCAGATGGTACCACAATTCTGTACAGTGCATGGCAGCCTGGGCTGATGGTAAATTCGAGGCTAGCTTGCCCTGCATATTAAGACCTCCTCTCAACAAATAAACACACAAAAAAAGTCCTTATACTCTTATTCATCTTCTTCATCTCTTTATGGGCCTTCTTCAGAAAAACCTCTGGAGTCTAAGGGTGGCAGCAGTTGGCTTAGGGACTTGATGAGAAGTCAGGGTGGGGTGGTGCTGGGTGACCTTGTGGTGAGCTGGATGGACCCTGTGGTGTCTGGCACTGTCTCCAACTAATGGTGGGATATTGTCCTTTAAATGACTTGTAAAGGGTCTCTTTCTTTTTGGGGTGTCAGGCAAAGTCAGGTTAAGCTCTGAAGAGTTTTAAGGAGTGAGAGCAGGCAGGGTAAAAATAAACTTTCACATTAATCCATTATCCTAATGATCGTCCTAAAGATAAACTTGATCAGATATGAGCATTGCTGAGATTGATTTGCCTAAAATAAGAAGCTCATTTGCATTTTTCTGATTTTCCTCTACTTCATTTAGCTACATTAAGGGACAGCTGCAGCTCTTGCCAAGGACAAACATTTGAAATATATGGATATTGCCTGTGTGTATTTATGGGGCTCAGTGTCCTCCCCATCCACCTGTGGGTATTGTAATCTGGAGGAGCGGGGGCAGCTGAGGGAAGTTCAAGGTGACAGCTCTGGTTTGCTAATGCAGAGTGAGCCTTTGCAACTTCCATTTGATCTCATTTTAAAATGTATACATTGGTGGAATCAAAGAGCATGTCTGGTTCAAATGGCTTGGAGACGATCCTAGTCTGCAGTCTCTATGAGGTCATTAACACCTCTTTTTTTTTTTTTTTTTTTTTTTTTTTTTTGGTTTTTCGAGACAGAGTCTCTCTGTGTAGCTTTGCGCCTTTCCTGGATCTCGCTCTGTAGACCAGGCTGGCCTCGAACTCACAAAGATCCGCCTGCCTCTGCCTCCCGAGTGCTGGGATTAAAGGCGTGCGCCACCACCACCCGGCTTTTTTTTTTTTTTTTTTTTTTTTTTTTTTTTTTTTTTATTAACACACCTCTTATTCATTAGCAACTTAAAGCCAGCGAGGAGAGATGCTTGCATTCCCATTTCCAGAGGAGGTTTGGGCCTTGTCCACAGTGTCTAAGATTCCCCACACCTGGCTCTCAGTGCCTTCCAGGTCAGAATTCTCTGACATGGGACTCAGATGCCTAGAACAGCTCTGAGAACTCGTTTCTCTGAGGAAAGATAGAGTCTTAGCGATGCATGTGACCTCGCTTTTTATCATGTGATCTCCAAACATGAATATATCTGTGAGCTCACACAAAGCATTGGTGTGTGCTTCTAGGCAAAGATGGCTGTGAACAATAAAGACCCTCAAAGCCATAGCCTCTGAGTGTCAGGGACCCCACTGGCCCTATTCCCACCTTCAGCTCCAGGCCTCGCTCCTCCATAGCCAGCCACTCCTCAAGGTGATTTTGTGATTCACTTGAGGGAAAGAACACAAGCTGTGGAATCTGATGGTCATGGGTGGAGGCTTTGCCTTGCGTGAATGTCAGCTGGTATTCCTGGGGTACTTTCCATGTAGAATTGAACTTATTACCTGTACTGGCTAGTTTTATGTCAATTTGACACAAGCTACAGTCATTGGGGGGCGGGGGAGGGGGGGAAGTAGCCTCAATTGAGAAAATGCCTCCATAAGACCAGGCTGAAGATAAAAGCCTATAGGGATTGATGTGAGAGGACCCAGTCTGTTATGGGTGGGACCACCCCTAAGCTGGTGGTTTTGGGTTCTGGCAAGCAACCTGGAGCAAGCTAGTTAGCAACACCCTCCATGGCCTCTGCATCAGCTCCTGCCACCACCAGGTTCCTGCCTCCAGGTTCCTGCTCTGTTTGAGTTCCTGTCCTGACTTCCTTCCATGATGAACAGTGATATGGAAGTTTAAGCCAAACAAACCTTTTCCTATCCAAGTTGCTTTTAGTCATGGTGTTTCATCAAATCAATGGTAACCCTAAACCCGGACATCGTCCTATTTAATTAATATGCCATTGGTCTCCTGATCCACCTGCCTCTATCTCCCAAGTGCTAGAATTACAGGTGTGTTGCTAAAATTCCTTCCCTAGGGGAGATGTAAACAATGTCTACCCGTCCTCCTAAGGTCCCAAATACAACCCAAATTCCACCAAACTTCTCTGGGGGAACCAATGCGTTTATTAGGCTAATTTACAGAGCACAGGTGAGGGGTTCCAGGTAGAAGTGGGGTTCCAGGTGGAAGTGTGGGTGGCCTTAAAGCAGCTGTCCTGGAAGGTCTGCTCCCAGCATGGACAGTGACTCTTCCCTCTTCCAACTGACACACTCTAGCCCTCCTTGAGGCCACAGGCAATTATGGAGAATTGCATACTACTTGTCGGGAGGGGTGAAGCTTCCGCTGAAGACCCTCCCCGGCCCTCCTTCTATGAAGGAATGTCACTACATAGTCTACAGACCTAGCTGTGAGGATCTTTGCAAGCCATCACAACTAAACTCAGGAAGATGGGGGAAGTGTAGGCTGGGAGGGATAGTCCTGTATAAGGTGTGTGCTGTGCATCATGCCAGGCTAAGTTAACTTAAAAAAACTGATAATATAGTCCTTCGACCCAAAATCACAAAGCTTCACAAAATAAAAAATAAAAATAGGCCTTGGCGGAGCCGAGCAGTGGTGGCGCACGCCTTTAATCCCAGCACTCGGGAGGCAGAGGCAGGGGGATCACTGTGAGTTCGGGGCCAGCCTGGTCTACAGAGCGAGTTCCAGGACAGGCTCCAAAGCTACACAGAGAAACTATTGTCTCAAAAACAAAACAACACACAAAAAAAACCAAAACAAAAAACGAAAAAAAAACAAACCAAAACCAAAAATAATAAATAAATAAATAATAAATCAAAGTAAAACACTAGCTGGGCACAGTGGTACCTGCTGTGAGCCCAGAAACTAGCAGACAGAGGCAGGAGTGCAGAGAACCCAAAGTCAGCCAGGGCCAGTAGCAAGACTCCCATCCTGTGACTGGAGAGATTGTTCAGCAGTTCAGGACACTTGTTGCTCTTTGTTGAGAACCAGTGGAGTCCAGCACACACACACATCAGGTGGCTCACAAATGCCTGTAACTCTGGCTCCAGGGCATCGGACTCGCTCTTCTGGCTTCTGTGAGCACACACTAAAAATAAATTTTAAAAATTAGCTGGGGGGTGGTGATGGTGTTGATGGTGGTGGTGGTGGTGATGGTGGTGGTGGTGGTGGTGGTGGTGGTGGTGGTGGTGGTGGTGGTGATGGTGGTGATGGTGGCGGTGGCGGTGGTGATGGTGGTGATGGTGGCGGTGGCGGTGGTGGTGCACACCTTTAATCCCAGCACTCGGCAGGCAGAAGTAAGTGGATCTCTGTGAGTTTGAGGCCAGCCTGAGTGAGTTCCAGGACAGCCAGAGCTGCTACACAAAGAAATCCTGTCTCGAAAACAAAACAAACAGAAAAACAATTTTAGAAGGGCCTGTCTTATAAAGAGAGAAGGTGGTGAGGGAGGGAATGGTCAGCTGTCCTCGCCAGTTCATCTTTCAGCCCGAGTCCACTTTTCTGGAATCGACTTTGGAAGCTGCATGTACTCTCTTCCAGAGACTGGATGTAAGTACAAGCAAAAAGACAGATGTGCCATTCAACTCTGGGGCGGCGGGGAGGGGTAGTAAATCCTTCCACAGTGAGGAGTGTTAAGGAACTGGAAGCTCCATGCTTAAGACCACAGTCCAGTGTTGACGTTTGTAGCGTGGACATCTAGGCTGATTTTAGGCCAACAGGCTGTGTTCCTCTGCTTTGCCTGATTTTATTTCTCCTCTAACGAAAAGTGCTTGGCTCCTCACTCTTCCCCTCATCTGGCAAGCTCCCAGATACCCTTGGGACTCAGCATCTATTGTCTCCTCTAGAGGATGCTCCTCCTTCCAGTGCCCCCTCCCCACTAAAGGCTAATCATTTCCTTCTTTGCCCACCCCCCCCCCGCCCACCATACCTCTCACTAGTTACTACTGCTGCTATGATTATGAATTGTTATTAGTGTTTGTGGTGCTGGGGATCAAGCTCAGAGCCTCATAAATGGTAGGCAAGTGATGTATCATTCAGCCTCGTTCCCAGTCCCCACCCCATATATAAACTATCCATATTCCACACAGTTGGAAAGATCCCAGGAGAATATCCCTATTCCCCTCTCCCTGACTACCCACTCATCACCAGTGTGAATAAAACAAAACAAACAAACAAAACAATCAAGCCAGGGCCACGCATGCACTTGAATGATTCCTTCGCTCTTGTATCACCTCACAATGCTCTTGGAGTTGTTTCATAGTGGAGCATAAAGAACCCTTTATTCCCTTCCCTACGGCAGAGCGCTCTTTGTGTGGGTACACTATCATTCCCGGAGCCAGCCTCCTGTTGGTGGACATTTAGGTCATTCCCAACCTTTTGCCATTGCAGACAATGCCACATTGAATAGCATTGTCAGTGCGTCATTGTGCCCATGTGGGTGTGTATTTGTGAGATAAATTCTTGCAAGTGGGATTTCTGGGTGAAAGGATGTGTGTGTTCGTGATTTCAGGTATCATAGCCGGGCCGTTCGTCTTCAGGGCTGCACCTGCCATTGACACTTTCACCATCCATGCAGGATGGAGTCTCTTTCTCTAGCCCATGGTAGGCCTCTGTCCTTTCGACTCCCCTTCCCTGGAATGTCCTGTCTCATCGGTCTACCGGGTGCTGTTCTTTTTTAATGTCAGCTCAAAGACCCCATCATAGCACACATCGTTCTGGCTCCTCGCTGCCCATCATAGCACACATCGTTCTGGCTCCTCGATGCCCATCATAGCACACATCGTTCTGGCTCCTCGCTGCCGACTCATTTCTCTGCCCCACTGGTTGCTGAGGTCCTTAGGGTACAAAGTACCCAACAGGTCACTGATGTGAATTACTTCACATAGGTGCTCAACGCCTGGGCAGTTGAGCTTGTCTCTGGGTGTTGGTCCAGTGGAGCTTACGGATTTTTGTTCTGTTTGCTTGGGTGTGTGTCATTCTTTTTGACGGGGTCTGTAGCCCAGGCTGGACTCAAAACCTCTTTGTAGCCAAGGATGACCTTGAACTTCAGATCCTCTTGCCTCCACCTCTCAAGCGCTAGGGTTACAGGCATGTGCCACCACATTTGGTTGATATGGTGCTAGGGGGTGGAACCAGGGACTCCCAAATGCTAGGCAAGCACTCTGCCACCTAAGCTATATCCCCAGTCACCACTCACTGTGGGAACTCTGGGGCCCTCAAACATTGGAGCCCAGCTAAAAGCTCAGTGCCACACTACTACCCCAGAGATACCCACAGCAGATGGCAGGGTGTCTCTGAGGTTGCGGGTTCTGATCATCATAACCTCCTTTCCCTGAGGAGTCTCATCTTTCAGACTGTTTTCCATTCTGTCTGAACTGGAAGACTAAGCTTCGTCTCGTGTAAAAAAACCTATGCTGCGCCACCCCCACCCCCCACCCCCAACAAATGAAACTGTCACCCTCCAGATTATTACTGTCTGGAGGGGCAGGAGCAGAATTTGGCCCCAGGAAAGCAAGTGCAGTGGAGGCAGGTGGGAGTAATCCCCAGTGCCTGGGGTGGGGGAGGGGCGGCAGATGGCTCCCCAGGCAAGCCTTGAAAGCCAGGATTAAAAAGTAATTTTCAGCGTGCTGGAGACGGGACTGCAGATTTGGGTCACCACACTTAACTCTTTCCTGACCTCGGGGCTGAGAGGAGGTGTCCTATCTAGGGATGAGGGTGGATGCTTTCCTAGCCCATCACCGCAACCTCTAGGCTGCAGCCTCAGGGACAGCACCTGGCAATTTCAGAGACTCTGAGTCAAGCCCCTTTGCAGGGACAAACTCAGGAGCCTGTCCCCCTTGAGTCTCTCCCCAGTTCATTTCTCCCCAAGGTGCTGAACGTTATATGAAAGCCCTTAAATGACACCTTCTCCTGCCTGTTATCTAAGGTACAGCAGATAGTTGTACTAAGGAGAAGTTACTGTCCAGTCACTTCCTGAGCTGCTTGCTGTTCTTTCTCCAGATAAGATCTTTAGTAACTGGTCTTGTTCCCCTTCTCCAGCTCACCCCTGTCCCACCCCATAAGTATTGAATTAGTTTCTACAAGGAATGAGTTTTCCCCCACACTGTTGAACTATGAGATTTTGACATACTTCCCCCTTTCTCTTCAGTTGCCAGGAAACTCAAAGCCAAATTCACCAATGAATCCCATAATTTCTGTGAATGCATTTTATTTTTTTTCTACACATCTTGTTAATCTATTCTAACTTATATTTTCCTTAGTCCTGGTTGTATTTTTCTGTTTACATTCTGCTGTATTGTTGAATGGATGTCCCGTATGTTGTACCAAATCCTTTGTGCAACTAGGTGAAGTAAGTAAGTGCATAAATACTTCATACGTAGTATTCATTCAACTTTTAAGATCAGTATCTGTTACATGCTCAATCCTGTAGAAGATTAGTGGCTGATGCAGATAAAATTTACTTAAACATTTATTACCTATCATATGCTGGGTATTATGCATCAGACCTTTTCTGTCATCTGTTCTAATGGTTTTCTGACATACATAATTCAGTGAACCCCCACAGAGTGTTTAGTCCTGTTCTAACTATTCTTTTTGGAGGGAGAGTGTTGAGAGCAGGATCTTGATATGTAGCCAGGCTATGCTTGAACTGGGAACCCTCCTGACTCAGCCTTCAGAGTGCTGGGATTGAAGGCCTGCACCACCTCCAGAAGTAGCAATTAGCTACGCTAATTAGCGTTTTATCCCATGGAATTGTAGTTACAGGCATTTGTGAGCTACCCGGTGTAGATGCTGGGAACCACACCCAGGTCCTCTGTAAGAGCAGTAAGTGCTCTTAACCACTGAACCATCTCACTACTCCAGCTCTACACCCCTGAGAGTTTAATGAACAACAAGCCAGAACCAGAACTGGGAGCCTGGCACAAGGTGGAGCATGCATTCCTTACTGCATTCAGTAACTACCTCCTTCTCTCTCCACGGGAAGCCACTCCAAGTCCATCTGTGGTCCCTGTGCTCTGGGCCAGACCTTATACCCTGTGAGCAAGTGACCCAGATAGGGCCATGAGTGCTCTGTATTCACCACCAGAGTTGGTTCAGCATGTAACATGTGACCCACGTGGGTCCAAAGTGAAGCCTAGGGTCCGTGTGGGTGTTACTGGGAGGAGTGTTGTTTTCCTTACTGCGGTGTGGGAGTCTGACCATATGTATGACTGAAGTTTGGGCAGCCATCCTCCTACCCTGAGCAGATGCCCATCTTGGGGTGGGTGGGGGGCAGCATACAGGAAGTGGAGTCTAGAGGCAAAGAGAAAGGTGATTGACAGGTCCTGGGGATTTTATTTAGTTGCCTAGATGTAACTATACCAGAAGCCGGCATGATCTGCCCCAGGATGGATGGTTCAGCTCTAAGCCAGCAAATTCTCTTTCTCTCTCTCAATCTCCCTCTCTCTGCTCTCTAACTGCAGAGACAATGTGACCTTCTACCTCATGTTCCTCCTGCCACCATGCCTCTCCCACCGTGATGGACGGTACCTCCAATTTGTGAGCCAAGGGCCCTTTTGTTCCTTAACTCGCTTTTCTCACGACCGTGAGAGAAGTCACTACTATAGTTTCTAATCGTTTATAACAAGAACAAAACACCCTAACTTATATACGATCCTCAATGAATTTTCATTCCCACTTACCGGACCTGCCCAATACTGAAGCTAATAAGCGGCAGCGTTGGTATTCGCAGCCAGCTCTGACTGCGAGCCTGTGCACATCATGCTCATAGAAACACTCAGTTGGGGCGCCAGACAGAAATGAAACAGGTGGATTCGGAATTACTAAGGACGGCCGGCCACTCTGTAAGAGCTGGGGCACCTTCTCTCTGAGCTGTCCTCCTCAGAGCTGTGTGAGCTCTGGGAGAAGCGCTCATGCCGATTCACAGATGCACCTCTTCCTCCTGGACCAGGAGCTCCGACCTCTGCTCTCTTAAAGGAGGACACCCCGGAAGCAGCAAGATTCCATTATCACGGGCTGAGGGGGATAAAACAGATCCTCTGTGGTGAACATTGTGAAATGTCCCCCCAAGGCTCACGTAGTTGAATACTTGGTTCCCAGCTGGCTGAACTTGGGACAGTCGTGGAACCTTTTGGAGGTGAAACTACCCTGGAGGAATTGGGTCACTGCAGACCAGCTTTGAGGTTCTACAGCCCACGCCCATTTCCGATTTGCTGTCTGCTTCCTAAGGGTGGCTGTAGTGTGACCACAGGCGTCCGAGTTCTACCATTCTTTTCCCTTCCCTGATGGAGTATTCCCCACTCTGAGACCGCGAGCCAAGTAAACCTTCTCTCCTAACATTGCCTCTCTCAGGTATTCTGTCACAGCCGTGAGAAAAGCAACTAATACAGTCACCCAAGTCTCTGTCTGACCTGCCAGCTGAGTGCCGCTTTCCCACGCGTAGTTACAGAAGCACTCAGAGGTTAGGGTTAGGGTTTGGGTTAGGGCCTGACCTGAAGCCGTGGTTCAAGAGGGTGCAGCTACAGCTTGAGCTGGAGTGGATCTTCCGTGTGGTCATGGAAGCATCATCCCCGTGATGCTGGCTTGGTCGGTGGACAGATTGCAAGAGGTCACTCGAATTTCAAAGGAAAGACCTAGGAAGCCAGGCCGTGTATGGCAGAGGCTGAGTCCCTGCAGGCAGCCCCCGAGTCATCAATGCATAATGCTGTGAAAGTGAAGCCATGGGTGCGGTAGAGACCCCAGTAGAGGAAAGATGGTATTTTCATGGGACCTGCAGGGAAAGAGCATGGCAAGCGTAGGACAGAGGCCATGTGCACAGCAACCAGAAAGTCTGGACGGGCAGAGATGCCTAAGCTTATCGGCGGTCATATCAGGGGTCTGTACTCCAGACGCCAGGCATGGAGCTGTGGCATTCGAGGTCTTCCCTGCTGTCCTGTTTTGATCATCCCTCCTTCCTAGGCTCCTGTTTCTTCCTTTGGGGATAAGAAGGTGTACTCTGTGTTGCCCTATATTAGAAGCACAACTTACTGTTTTACAGGTGCTCACAGAAAATACTTTTGAGCCGGGCGGTGGTGGCGCACGCCTTTAATCCCAGCACTCGGGAGGCAGAGCCAGGCGGATCTCTGTGAGTTCGAGGCCAGCCTGGGCTACCAAGTGAGTTCCAGGAAAGGCACAAAGCTACACAGAGAAACCCTGTCTCGAAAAACCAAATAAATAAAAAAAAAAAAAACAAAAAAAAAACCTTTTGCTTCAGTGTCAGAGGAGACTTTGAACTTGAATCTTTACTTAGTATTAGAACTATTAAGAGCACCAGAACCCTTGAAGATAAACTGATTATATTTTGCATACGAAGTAAGTGGCCTTGAACCTTTTGAGGACCCAAGTGGAAAGTTATGATTAAGAAGATCTGTTTGGGTGTTGAGGTCATGGGGTAGATTTGTGATGGTTGATATTGATTGACAACATGGCTAGGTTGAGAACCACCGAAGTCAGTAAAGCATACCTCTGGGTATGTCTGTAAGGATGTCACTAGAGAGGACTTACTACGTCGGGAGACCCATCCTGATTGTGGGCAGCACTCTACGCCTCAGATCCTGGGGGTACAGATGGGAAGCACAGAGAAAGTCTGTTAGCAACAGCCTTGCTTTCTCCCTGTCTGCTCCTGGCCACCACGGTGGGAACTGTTCTGCTCTGCCATGCTCTTTCCAGTGACGGACTGAACCTCTCAAAACTGCAATCCAAAAATAACCCCTTCCTTGCTTATACTATTTCTCTGGGGCATTTGTCCTAGAGACAAAAAGTCTAAAACACACCACACGGCTGATCTCTTTGGCTGAGTCTTCATTCCCCTTCCTAAGATGAGCATCTTCATTGGAAAAGGAAGATGCCATTTGACAAATGAGGTACAGATGAGATCTCATACATCATTGGGCCAGCAGGCTGCAGCAGGACAGCCCTTTCTGGGCAGCTGCAGGCCTGGGTCTCCCTTCTCTGGCACATCAGGGAATTCTCAAGGGTGTTTGTGAATGGGCCCAGCTCTGTGGTTCTGGAAAGATTCTGCTCCTCAGGTGTGAGGCTCTGTGTTGCCCACACTGTCACCAATGGCCACCTCTGGGCTGCCCCTCTGCATGTTGTACCACTCCCCTGACTTCTGGTGAGAAGGCGAAACCTTTGTACGCCTGCTTTTTGTGCCATGGTAACCTTGTAAGAAAAGAGAGCACGGTGAACTACTGGGAAGAATGTGTCCCTGGATCTGCAAGTACTGCCACTTACAGGGCATCTCCTTGCCTAGGGAAGTACACCAAGTTACCTGGCAGAAGGAGAGAGCCAGAAGCCCACTTAAGGACATTTGTAATGAGTGTTACAGGAATCATACTCAAGAGAAATCTGCCCGTTGGGACAGAATTCCATTAAAGGGTTGCTTGACCAGTTGTGCTCACTCCGGGCAAGACTCAGCCCAAATCTTCAGCTAGAGTGGCCTGTTCAGAATATAAAGAGCAAAGAGATGGTGAGGGCAATATTTAACAACCAGCTATAAAGGCTGGAGAGATGCCTGGGTGGACAAAGTACTGAGTAAGCATGAGGACCCGAGTTCAAATCCCCGGCACCCACATTAAAAAACAGACATGGTGGCGTCTGCCTGAAATCCTAGTGCTGAAGGGACAGAAACTGGAGGATCCTGGCGACTCACTGGCCAGCCAGTCTAGCCAAAGCAGGAACTCTGGGTTCAGTGAGAGAGTTCGCTTCCAAAGATAAATAACTTGGAGAGCAACAGAAGAAGATCCATGAGGTTGACCTCTGGTCTACCCACAATCACACACAGACACAGACTCAGACAGACAGACAGACACACACACACACACACACACACACACACACACACACACAGAGACACACACAGACACACACACAGACACAGACACACAGACACAAACAGACACAGACACACACACACAGACACACACAGACACACACACACAGACACAGACACAGACAGACACGGACACACACACACACACACACAGAGGAGCACAGTGCACACACAGAAATGAAAATCAACAATTTAAAAAGTGCTTAAAAACACTAGCTCTCTAGAATAACAGAATTCATGTCTATTTATACACAAGTACTTGTTATTGACCATTTGTCTCCCCGCCCCCCCACCCCTAGCTTTTACATTGAGCTCTAAGTCCAGTGTCACTGTACTCCGAGGCTTAAGAAAACAATTAAGGTTATATGAGGCCATAAGGATGAAGCCCTGATCCAACAGAATTAGTGACCTCATAAGGAAAGACTCTAGGAGGAAAAGGCTATGTGAAGACAGAGAAGAATGACTTTACCAGAAACCAAATTAACTTGAACCTTGATCTTGAAGTTTGTAGCTTCTAAAAGTAACTAGTTTTCTGTTGTTTAAGGTTCTCAGACTGTGGTATTTTGTTATGGTGGTTGGAGCTTCTGAATATATATATGCAATATACAAAGAGAAAGAAAATTGCAGGGGCTGGAAAGATGAGTTGGTGGTTAAGAGTGCATGCTGCTCTTCCAAAGGACCAGAGTTCAGTTCCCAGTGTTGGGCAGTTCACCACTGCCTGGAACTGCAGCTCCAGGGAGATGGGATGCCCTGGCCTTCATGGGTATCCACATTCATGTGCATATACCTGCATGCAGACACCACACACACACATACACACATGCACATATTTAAAAATAAGAACAAAAAATTTAAAGTTTTTTAAGAGGTTTTTTTAAAGAAAGAAATAAAATTACATTATTTAATTGTAAATTCCACATTGCCGATTGAATCTTACAGTACTTCTCTTGCCTGTTGCTAAACTGTTGGAACTAAATTGTTTTTAATTCAACTATGATTGGACAAATCTCTCTCTCTCTCTCTCTCTCTCTCTCTCTCTCTCTCTCTCTCTCTCACACACACACACACACACACACACACACACACACACACACACAAATGTGGGCCAATTGGCAAAGAAGGTGCTTGTGCCATGGGTGAGTGAGTCTAGTTCCAGAATGTTCAGTAGCAGAGTGCTTATTTAGCATTTAAGAAGCCTGGAGTTCAAGCCTTAGCACTGAAAAAAAAAAAAAAAAAAAGAAGCGGTGTTTAATAACAGTTAACCAGTTTGTGGCTGGCTCGTAACTCCAGCACTTGGGAGGCAGAAGCAGGGGGATGATGAGTTCTAGCCAATCAGGCCTACTTATCCAGACCCTGTCTCAAAAAGCAAAACAAACTCCAACAAAATAGCTTGCAAATTATCTGAAAACTTAGCAGTTGGCTCCTGAGCTGTTGGAAGCACTTCACTGTCAAGGATTGTTGTGCCGAGCTCCACCTCTCAAAGCAAACGAGATCAACTGACCAGCGTGTTAATACCAAGTGAGCTCTGAAGGCCAGCTCTACTTCCGTAAGTGACACTGTTAGCTATGTGGCTGAGTTATTTGGCCTAGTGTGGATCCCCTAGGCCAGTGCCTCTTAAAATGTCATCGCTGTACCAGCAGACTCAACATCACCTTAAACTCTGTACAAACGCAACTCTGGCCTACTACGGACTACTGAATCCGGGTCTCTGGGGACAGGGCCCTGCAATGAGTCTCTGATGCTTCTGGTGATGTTCAAGGTGTTTCTGATGCATCTTCAAGTTTGATGTTTGAATTGTTCTGCTCTTTGGCGGCGCATCCATTGTTCTTGCCCCCCTGCTGTAGGTGACGAGTGTCAGCTTTAATATTCAGAACCCTTGTTACTACTCCAGGCCTGCTCACACAGCGGTGGTTAGGAAAAGAGTTCTCATCAATCGGTCCCCGTGTAAGGCTTCACCTCCATCCAATAGGCTTTGCAAACACAGTGCTGGAGTAGAGAGCTGCTGGCAGTCTCTCTGCCCCCAGGGCTCAGGCATGTGTCTGTGTTCTCCTGCACTGTGAACACAGCAGGAGCTGTTTAAATTGTTGCCAGTCGGCAGAGGGGCTTCCTGCTTAGATTCCGAGCTCACTGCAGATGCCCCACTTATTCTGGCCTGTGACCCGGACTCTGCTCTAAAGTGGAACATTCTTTTTTTGCTGCAAATGAGCTGAAATCAGAGGAACCCTGGGTCAAATCAGCTTAAATAAGTCGTCCCATTATTTTCCATGAATACCCCCCCCCCACACACACATACTTTTTTTCTCTCTCTAATATTGCAATGCTGAGTATCAAAACCAAGACTCGCACATGCTAGGCAAGCAGCCTACAACTGAACTACTCATCCAGCTACTATTAGTTTTCATAACTTAAGTTCATGGGCTCCAAGTTCTTTTAAAATTTTTATTGATTTTGCGTGGGCCATGTCATAGCATTCACAGGGCACCAGAGAACAGCTCATGGAAGCAGTTATCTCTTTCTAGCATGTGGGGCCTGGAGATCAAACTCAGGTTGTCAGCCTTAGTGGCAAGCACCTATACACACTAAGCCAGCTTGCCTGTCCTATTTCCAGGGGTTGTTATGCTGAGTTGAATCTTCGGATTTAGAATGAATAGCCGGGAGAAAGAACACGGAAAATTGCCCTAGAATGCTGGAAATACGGCAAAGGCCGGAGACCTGAAAGAACAGGATGTATACGTTCCAGGAGTTTCATATTTGCCAAGAGAGAGTGATGAAGAAGCTGGGGTGGTGTCCTGGGGCGCCAACATAAGTGCCTGGAGGCCGGATACTGGTGTTAGATTTTTATCTAGGTGCATGGTGCACCCCTGTAATTCTAGGATTCTGGAGGCTGAGGCAGGAGGATCATGAGCTTCAGGCCAGTCTGAGCTGTACAGCTAGTTCATGTATCCAATAAAGAAAGAAAGAAAGAAAGAAAGAAAGAAGCCTGAAATGTAAAATTGACAAAAGAGCATGACCTAAACTGAATGACGGCACACACCTGTAATCCCATCAAATGGTGGCACACACCTGTAATCCCATCAAATGATGGCACACCCCTGTAATCCCATCAAATGGCGGCATACCCCTGTGATCCCATCGCCACGAGGTGAAGGGAGGAAGATCAGGAGTGGTCATCAGCTACAGAGTGAGTTCAAAGCCAACCTGAGCTCAATGAGACCACGTCTCAATAAAAATAATAAGTAAGTAAGTAAATAGACGAGTACATCAATGTATTCTATCCAGACGAACAGGCAGTCCTGAGGGTTTTAAGTGCTGAGGCGATCCTATTCGTTCTTTCTGAAGGATCATTCATGCTAATGTAGTGGGTAGACAGGAAGATTGGCAGGAGGAAGGCACTTCTGTCTTGAATATTATTAAGGACCAGCCTTAATAATCTTCTTCTCAGGGGCCCAGAAGAAAAGCTACGAACAACTCGGATTATTTTCGGGAAATGAATCTAAGTACACCGAGCTCTTAGTCCATCTACTTTATTCCTCTGGGATAAAATTCTATCTACATAGCTTCAGTTCTGTTCTTGTGCCTAGTTCTTTTCTTGCCTGATTTCTCTCTACGTTTATCTGCTGTCCCCTCTAAGTTCTATCTTAATTCTCGCATCTTAGCTCTGCCCCATCTTGGTCTTTCTCATCTCGTTCTTCCCCATTTGGCTCTTCCTCATCTTCCATCTTATTCTTCTAGTTCTCCATCTAGTTCAACTGTCAAAATCCTCCAAATCCTCTCTAAGTCTCTGAGTTACATACCCATGCAATAGCGGTGCTCTAGCTAAAGCAACTTCACCAGGCTTGAATTCTTACAGGGTCATAAAGGCAGACAAGAGTTTTCCTCAGGCACTGACTGTCAGGCTTTCTTTTACAACCCAAAAGGGGAGTGGTAAAGGAGGAAGTCAGCTGAGAGCTAAAATCGGTTAATATATCAGAAAAAGGGAATTTATGTGCTCAAACGACATTCCTAGAGGTGGTTATGTACATGTTAGGAGTCTATAATGTTAGTATAAATACCACTAAGGCTGTATAAGAAAGGAGGGTCTGAGCTTAATTTACCTTAATTCAGGAGATGATTTCCTTGGATGCTTGGCCAAATAGGTATTTCAGTTAAAATACACTGTTATGAGTTCTTGGAAGCGTACATAGCATACAAGGAAATCATTGCAGGAATCGGCTAATATATATACAAAAGCTAAAATATCACCAAGACTTCTTAAGCCATGACTTGACCTTCGGGAAAGTCCTTGACTTTTCCAGGTAGTAGCTTTTGTGGCAGTCGCTGAATTCCATTACGTTTTCCTGCGGCTTGCAGCACTTCTGAACCCATTAAGCCAGGGGTGGTAGTCCGAACTGAGGTGACAACAGAGACTGGAGAAGAAGACGGCCTCGACAGAGCCTGTTGGACACAGCACAAGAGGTGGTGAGGAAGTGCTTCAGTCCCAGGTCACCGACATCTGTGGCTTGGGCCGGTGGCGGGTCGTGGAACCTCTCACAGAATCAGCTGGGAGGGGGGCAGCTGGGCCTAGAAGAGCCAGAGCTGGACTGGCAGCGATAGGACCCCGCTCCTTCCTTCCCTGTGCTCCCCTCCAGACACTTACACAAGCCAGGGTATTCCTCAGCATTTCCAGGCTTCGTGTTTCCCCTGAAAGCTTTGAGCTTCCCCAGCTTCCCCCAAGAAATGTGAAGCTGAACGCTTCAAGCTCTTGGCAGAAATAAGAAGCGATGAAAAATGAACAGCAGCTTTTGGTGTAGTTTTTGATTAATTGCTCCAAAGATCACACACACACACACACACACACACACACACACACACACACACAAATAAAAAATAAAAATAAAAAATAAAAACCACTCATTCTATCCCCTAGTGTACCAGGAAAGGAAGATTTGCAGAAAAATAAGATAGTATTGTAATTAGGGTCTTTTGAATAAGTGTGCAGGGAGCTGGGTATAGGGGTGCACTTCTTTAATTCCAGCACTAGAGAGGCAGAGGCAGAGGTGGGCATATCTCTGAGTTCAAGACCAGCCTGGTCTATGAGTTCCACAGCAGTCAGGGCTACACAGAGAAACCCCGTCTCAGCAAAAACAACCTGAAAACAAATGTTAGGGAAGTGACACATAGTACCTTAGAGGGGGGTGCTAAAGACCTTACTGTGGTTTCATTTTGTTTTCTGTGTGTGTGTGTGTGTGTGTGTGTGTGTGTGTGTGTGTGTGTGTGTGTGTGTTATTCATAGAGTGAAACCAGACTCAAAGGAACGTTCACAAATTTGCAAAGGGTTCCTGAACCAAGGTGCCCAACACCTTACAGAGTGAACGATCAAGGCACTAAGAGCCTGGAACCCCAGCCTGGGGAGATAGAGGCTAATTGCTCCACCCTCTGATTTTTGTGCTGGACCCTGTGTTCCTGTAGATCATGGCATTGCTAGGGGGGGCTGGAAAGTGTTTGCCAGGGGAACCTATTCCAGGGTGGGTGAAAGCCAGGATAAGAGCTGCTGATGCCTTGTCAATCATGTAAAACGGGGGCTCTTTTCCAGGGAGTGCTCCTCTGACCCCTTCCAGTTCGACTTTTTCTTGTGTTCTTGACTCCTCTTCACCACTTACATATACCCAGTATTCAGAGTGTACACATGATGAGAGCCCACTGAGCCAGGTCTAAAACTGGCCATTGTGAGTCCCTTCATGTTGCTGGTTTTTTGTTTTGTTTTGTGGTGGTAGTGAAATGAAACAACTGCACTTCTTGTTTGTTGGAGAAAAACTGTTTTTTGTTTTTTGTTTTTTTTTCGAGACAGGGTTTCTTTTTGTAGTTTTGGTGCCTGTCCTGGATCTCGCTCTGTAGTCCAGGCTGGCCTCGAACTCACAGAGATCTGCCTGGCTCTGCCTCCCGACTGCTAGGATTAAAGGCGTGTGCCACCACGCCTGGCAACAATTGGGACTTAATATTTTTTAACGTTGATTTATTTTGTGTATACAAGCACTCCTGCCAAGGTGAGTGTGGAGGCTGGAGGATGACTTGTGGACGTCAGACACTTCTTCCACCATATAGGGCTGGGAGTAGAACTCAGGTCTCCAGGGTTGGCAGCAAGTGCCTTTACCCACTGTAAAGCCTGTTTAACTTTGAGACAGGGGCATTCTCTATGTAGCTCAGGTTGGTCTTCATACTGGCAATTCTGGTCTCATTCGGCCTCTGCCTCCTGAGCACTGGGATTACAGGCATACACCACCGTCCCAGTGTTTTAGACTCACGCATGCACACACACATGCTGTTAGCTATGGACAACATTAGCCCAGGTCCTTTCCAAAGAAGACGTCTGGCCTGAGAGAGCACGTGCCCCAAGATGTTACAGGGCTTCGTTACTTCACAAGTCCCTCCAACCTGACTTGACCTAGTCTGGGCCTCTTATACTTGTTCCTAATTTTTGATCTCTCATTCCGGTCTTTGTGTTGGACAAAATGTACCAGTTTTGCTGGCTCTGTTTGCAAAGATGACAGGCAAAGGCTGGTGCCTCTCACATGACTTTGGCTGCTGGAGGTGGAGGCGGTGGTGGCTGCTGTTGCTTTAGATGTCACCTGGGTGGGTGCCGTGGTGTTGAGACCGGTGGATTCTTTCACACGTCATGCACTTTGTGAAGGCGTTTCGTGCAGAGAAGTGTTTGTTTCTTTGCCTTGCAAGCTGTCTTCTCTCTGCAAAGCTGATTCCCAAGCCTGTCGCCCTGCTAAGTACTGCCTTAGCCCCTTCTCTTCCAACCAAGCCTGCCTCATACGGCCCTCACTCTCCCAGCTCAGTGTCTCTTGTCTAGCCGGAAGCGGGCAGGCAGGCAGGCTGCTGTGGCTTCTTTGATAAGGCTGCCGCAAGTCAGGGAGGCAGGAAGTGCCTGGAGGCAGAAGATCATCCAGCAGCTGACTCCAGGGATCAGGAGTGTAACCAGAGGGTACCTCCAGTAACTCTTCTTCATGGGCCCAGGCCACTTGCGCTTCCAGCCTTGGTAGTATCACCTACAGAATGGGTGGTTGTAAGGGAGATTGGTAATCTGAGGTGAGTGGAGATGCCAAACAGTAATCTCAAAGTCTGTCCTACAGATCATTGATGCCGTTGGACCTGAAATGGCTGCTGTCTCAGGTCGGGCAGCCCCAGAAGCCTGCCCGCCTGCCTGCTTCCAGTTTATAAAAGGGCCTGGGATTAAATAAACCCGAGAAACACTGAATTAAATAAAGCAAAGCCTACTCATGTAGTGGCAGATCTCAAACCCATCCTTCACCGAAGAGCACTGTCAATCTTTAGACAGGGATGCAGGGGTGTCTAACCTTTGGACATTGAGACTTGATGGTGTCATCTACAAAGTTCACACTTTAAAAATGGTGCAACTAGCCGGGCGGTGGTGGCGCACGCCTTTAATCCCAGCACTCGGGAGGCAGAGCCAGGCGGATCTCTGTGAGTTCGAGGCCAGCCTGGGCTACCAAGTGAGTCCCAGGAAAAGCGCAAAGCTACACAGAGAAACCCTGTCTCGAAAAACCAAAAAAAAAAAAAAAAAAAAAAATGGTGCAACTGAGTTACCAAAAAAAAAGTAATAATAATAATTTTAAAAAAGGTCTCGCCGGGCGGTGGTGGCGCACGCCTTTAATCCCAGCACTCGGGAGGCAGAGCCAGGCGGATCTCTGTGAGTTCGAGGCCAGCCTGGGCTGCCAAGTGAGTTCCAGGAAAGGCGCAAAGCTACACAGAGAAACCCTGTCTCGAAAAACCAAAAAAAAAAAAAAAAAAAAAAGGTCTCAAGCTGAGTATCGTGGCACATGCTTTTAATCACTTGGGAGGCACAGAAAATTGAATTCAAGGCCAGACTGGTATACACAGCAAGTTCCAGGCCATCCAGGGCTACATAGTGAGGCTGTGGCTCAAAACAGCAACAACAAATCTCCTAAGGTTGTAAGTAAGGATGATTTTTTTTTTTTTTCCGGAGCTGAGGACCAAACCCAGGGCCTTGCGCTTGCTAGGCAAGCGCTCTACCACTGAGCTAAATCCCCAACCCCGTAAGGATGATTTTGTGTTGGGTTGTATCCACACCTGTATGTTTCTCGCTCCTTGGACTGTGAGAGCCTTTTCTGATATAACATCTCTTAGAGGGAGTATTCCACAGTTTCATTTTGTGAAACACTGTCCCAGGCTTTCCTTATCTTCCAAATGTATACAACCAGCCAGGGTGCTCAGATATTGGTGCCAAGATGTTTGATTTTTGAACCTAGCTGTTCGTGGTCTTCCTCTCGGCCTTCAACTCTGGTGTGTCTTGTGCTGTGGAATAATCCTTCTGTACACTGTGAATACGTGCTACTCTCATTGATTAATAAAGAAGCTGATTCGTCAATAGCTGAACAGGATGAAGTTAGGCGGGAGAGCCAAACTGAGAATGCTGGGAAGAAGAAGGGCGGAGTCTGGAGCTGCCAGCCCGATGCAGAGGGGACAGGAGATGAACGTGCCATGTTAATAAAGGAACTGCCACGGGGCAGAGCGTAAATAAAAAAATATGGGCTAACCTAAAAAGTAAGAACTAGTTAGCAATAAGCCTGAGCTATTGGCCGATCATTTATAATTAATATAAGTCTCGGTGTGTTTATTTAAGAGCGGCTGCGGGACAGGAAAACTCTACCTACAGCCTTGTAATTCTGGTTAGTGAGTGTGCCACAGATAGTCCCGTAGGAATCCAGACTTGCTAATATTTAAATATGACGTCAGGGCTATCAAGATGGCTCAGAGGATAAAAGCTCTTCTTGCCAAGCCTGATGACCCTGAGTTCGATCCCCAAGATCCACACGATGGAAAGAGAGACAGATACAGAAGGCAGGTGGGCAGATGGATGGATTGCTGTGGTCTGATATGTGTCCCCCGTGTCCAGATTCACATGTTGGAGTCCTACCCTCAAGGTGATGATATCAGGAGGTGGGTCTTTGGAGAGGCCATTAGGTCATGGAGAAGAAAGCTTCATTAATGAGATTAGAGTCCTTATAAAGGGGCTTGAGAGAGCCTTCAATCCTCTCTCCACATGAGGACACAGTGAGAGGTGACATGTAAGAACCAGGAGATAGATTCAGGTAACAATTCTGTTAATGTCTTGATCTTGGACCTCTCAGACTCTAGAATTGTGAGAAATAAATTTCTGTTGTTTATAAGCTGCCTAGTCTCTGGTGTGTTGTTATAGCAATCCCAACAGTCTAAGACAATGGAGATATCTTGTGTACTGGATGTGTGAGTTGAAAGGAGCAAGAGGCATCACACAGAATACATTTTCTTCTGTAGCTTGGGCCAAGCTGGCTTGAACTTTGCTGTCAGCAGTCAGTGTACCGAAGGGAGAAAACTGCTTACATGCAGTAACCTTAACCTTCACTTCTCGGAATCTAGACTCGTTGATACGCCAGGTGGTTCTGTAGCTGAACTCTAGACCGGGAAAGGATTGCAGCCATCATACAATCTAGAATGGGTATGTCAGAGGGAGGGTGGAGGCGACTGCAGTTTGGGATGACTAGAACCCAGTGAACTGAGCAATGAGATCACTGATTGCCCCTCTGGCTCTAGAGTCCCCTCTCATCCTAGTGGGAGGAAGAGCCTTAGTGGACCAGGCACAAGCAAGTTGAAGAAGTACTCTTAGGGAGCAAGGTGAGGCCTGAAGGTTATGAAGCGGTTTATACCCCATAGACAGAGCAGGGAAGAGGCCAGCTAATAAGGACACATCCGGCCAGTTTCAAAGAGCCCTGGAGGCGAACAGGCTGTGTAATGTGGGTTCCAGTGCACAATGCCATGAGCTCTGCAAAGGTTCTCCCAGGGTGTGAAGGCTTAGGCCATGTTGAGCTCAAGCCAGAAATAGCACCAAGAGCCAACTTCCAACGCCATGAGCTTTCCCATGTTCGAGTTTGCTGAATCCTCCCAAGCCTTCACGTGTGTGGTGAGGGGTCTTCTCATTATCTCCACTTTGACCATAGGGAAACGGAGCCAAGGACAGGTTAACTTACGTGTTAGAGGTCCTGGTAGTGTTAAGAACTAGGATCTGAACTCAGATAGTGTCACACCAGTGTCACAGGGGTGCTCAACTCCTGTGCTACTTTGGGGCTTGGCAGAAGTGGGGCTCAATGGTAGGCAAGGCCACGTGGAGGAGCCAGGAGCATGGGCCCCTTGACTACTCGGTCTGAGCTCAGGCTGTGGTGGGGAGCAGTCTCAGGCTCAGGGATGAGTTTAGATGTCTGAAGTTCAATGTCTTGGAAACAGACATGAAGCATCCTTAACTGGGTAGGGGTGGGAGCCTGTAATCCTAACACTTGGGAGGCTAGGGCAGGAGGGTCATGAATTTTAGGCCAGGCCAGGCTACATAGCAAAAACTTGTCTCAAAAATGAAACAGTAGGAAGAGGTAGAGGAGGAGTGATGTGTGTGCGAAGCAGAGTTTGCTACCTTCACCTTCTCTCCTGTTTATTCAGCACTGCTTGAGTACCTCTGGCCTCTAAACCTGTTTCGCTCATGGGCTGCTTACTCAGCCTCATTAATAAACAGCACGCTTATCAGCTCCGTGGCTTTGTCAAGCCCCCTAACTTCTCTAGACTTCAGGTTCTACAGTGGCCTCCAGGCTTAGAAGACACCTGCCTGCCACGCAGCAGGCACACAGTGACTGTCTCATCTTTCCTCTTTACCTCCTCCTCCTGGCCAGATGTTTGCAGATGGAGGTAAGGAGGACTTTTTGTCTCCTCTTGTTCTGTTAACCCTGCCTGATTCAGTTACGGATTGTTGGGAAATGACTCACTCTAAACCAACAGCCATAGGATTGTTACCCATATGTCCGCAGGCTAAATGTGGTTGATAAAGTGGTTCTTGTTCCCAATCTTTCGGCCAGTTGTGTCCAGGTGTTTGCTAGAGCTGGACTTTTTCAAAGCCTTCCTCACACATATGACTGACATTGATGCTGGCTATTGGCTAGAACCCGTCATGTGGCCTCTCCAAGGAAGCATAGCGACTGGGCTCCGAGAATAAGAGTTCCCGAAGACCACGCAGAAGCTACAGCTTTACTTCCGTTATAGTCACAAGTCGGCCTAGATTCAAGTAGAGGGACGCAGGCCACAGCTGCCACGGCAGGGTCGGAGGTGTCACCGTATGAACATTTGTGAGATGGGAGCGTTAGTTTCAGCCATCTTGGACAGAACGATCTGCTACTGTGCCCCACCAGCAAGAACTTACAGAAGGAAGCCTGTGACCCATCTTCTAGGGCTCCAGTCACCAATGCACAGAAAAGTGGGAGACCTCTGAAGAAGAGGCCTTCCGTGGAATGAAGAAGGAGAATTCAGTAAGGCCAAGACTGTTCTTTTAAAAAATTATTTATGTATGTATTTAGCGCGAGTGCAGATTCCACAGCACGCATAGAGAGGTCAGAGAAAAGCTTTGTTGGAGTCAGTTGTCTCCTTCCGCCATGGGGTCAGGGGACAGAACTCAGGTCGTTGTCAGTCCTGCTGCAAGCACCTTGCCCCACTGAGCCACCTCAGAAGTCTTCAAGGTTGTTCGTGGAATTCTGGGACTTCAGAGTTCGGTGAGCTATTCCCTGAGGACTGTGGGCAAAACACAGAGAAGAGGTGGAGCAATAAGGCCTGGCATTATGGGATGTCCTAAGGTGAAGGAGGAGGCTGTGTTCTAGTATGCTTCCAGGGACCAATGGAGCTACACGGGGGGTGGGGGGTTGGGGGTGGGGTGGGGGGGGTGGAGCTAGCAGCCAGGGCATGTGCAACTACTCTTGGGTTGGAAGTCAATGGCACTGATTTTGGTGCCAGGTGAGTCTTTGGGCCTTTCCCCAGCATATCTGTCCTACCCCAAAGTGAATGACCATTTCTATGGAGCAAGAAGAGATCAGCTGGGTAGGCTGGGGACAAGTCCACATCCTGCATAAACAGAAGTTCGCTCCCCTCACACACACACACACCCGCCACACACACAGCCCATCCCACCCATCCCTACAAACTTAATAAAAAACGACAGTGACTTTGAATTTTTTAAAAAGCAATTCCCCAGGAGGAAGCAGAATGTCATCTATGGAAATACACATGAGCCGGCTCCAGTGAGACACAAGAAAAGAATCTGCCTGCTCCACCCCCATGGAATGAGGCAGAGATTAATCCCCTGAAATCAAGCGCATAAATTATACATGGATGGGAACCGGCTGGGGAATGAGGTGTCTGATAGGGTGCTGATGGAGAAGAAAATGAGGCTTGAAAGATCAATTCTACTTTTGAATCGGCTCCAAGTCCCACTGAAGGCCCTGGGCTCGCTGGCAGAAACACCTCGACTTGCCACACTGGAACATACCCTCCTCCCCAAGCTCTTCAGACACGCACCTTCCAAAGTAATTGCTAATGTTTTGAATGATATTTCTGTGTGTCACTGGGAATAATAAAAAGGCAATAAAAGTTTGAAGGCCCATATTTTTGCTGTCCGATGGCTGATGTAAATCAGCTTCTGAGAGACAGGTAAGAAGTTTTATGGCGTGGCTTGTTGGCCCGCCAAGGTAAGAGATGGGTGGGCATAAGTCCGGCGACAATCATCACTTGCAATGTGGCCATTGCTGTAGGTCCCTCAGCCTGTCCTTTAACCACTCTGAACTAACTTACTGCTCTTCTATTCATCGACCCACTTAAAACTTGCCTGTCCGTTCTGTGAGCCGTGTGCTTACGGTGTGACAGACAATGTGCTGTGTACATATTTGGTACTCAATAAACAGCGCTGATACAAGAACTTCTGAGTCAGGGAAACACGGCAGATAAACTACAGTGTGGTGCTGCCTGGTCAGTGTTTAACCAATGCAGGGCAGAAGGTGTGAAGGCAACCTGACAAAGAGCCCCCAGGACACCCTAGGAGCGCCTTTAGGACGTCCTCTGCTGAGAAAGATGCTGGAGGAAATGAGCTTCCACCGCAGGCTGAAGCCATGGGGGTGAGATGGACCAGCGAGAGAGCGATGGCTGAAGTAGCTCCACGAGGTCAGAGACCTCGGTCCCCGGACGTTTCGCAGAGCCTGGCTCATAGAAGGTACTCCACACACTTTCACAGAGGAATGCACTGACAGTGCCTGACCTGGGGTGACTTCAGGATAGAAAAGACCTCACTGCCAAGTTCAGACTTCTGTAAAAGGCTGGCAGGGGAGGATGTGACCATTCCTTACCTGAGATGCTGAGCATCCTACTACTCATTTGAGTTGAATGGCTCGCTCTTTTTGTTGTTCTTGTTTTGTGTTTTTAATTGTGGTGTGTGTGTGTGTGTGTGTGTGTGTGTGTGTGTGTGTGTGTGTGTGTGTTCGGTGTCATTCTCCACCTTCTACCTTGTTTGACAGGTTCTCTTATTAGACACTATGTATCCCCGGCTAGCCCACGAACATCCAGGGATTCTCCTGTCGCTGCCTCTCATCTCACTGCAGGACACTGGGATTACAGATACATGCTACCATGTCCAGCTTTACATGGATTCTGAGTATCCAAATTCAGGTCCTCATGCTTATGAGACAAGGACCTTACCGACCGAACCATCACACCAGATCTTCACTCCTTTTCTAAAACAGCACAATTGAGCTGGGGCGTAGCTCAGTGGGTAGAGCGTCCACCTAGCAGGCACAAGGCCCTGGCCACTATACCCTGCACAGCACAAAACCAAGGGTAGTGGTCCAGCCTGTTATCCAGCGCTTGGGAGATGAAGACTGGAGGACCAAAAGTTCAAGGTCATCCTTGGTTACACAGTGAGTTCAGGGCCATCCTGGGCTACATGAGACCATGTTTCAAAATATCAAATAAAGTGAAATTAATTAATTTATTGACTAAATGGTTTGGTTGAGGGTGTAGTGTACACATAGAAAAGTGTATAAATCTGAAGTAGACAAACCAATGATTGTTTTAAATGGAGATACACACCCACGCGACCACTCTTAGATCTAAATCTAGAATATTCTTGCTCTTGAAGCCTTCCTGCAATCATTTTCTGACTTCTTTTCTTTTTAAATTTATTTATTTTTATTTTATTTGCATTGGTGTTTTGCTGCGTGTATATGGACTGTGTGAGGGTGTCAGATCTTGGAGTTACAGACAGTTGGGAGCTGCTATGTGGGTGCTGGGACTTGAACCCAGGTCCTTTGGAAGAACAGTCAGTGCTCTTAACCGCTGAGCCATCTCTCCAGCCCCATTCTCTGACTTCTGTGCTAACTCTACTACAGATGCTGCTTCCATTCTATATATAAAGGAAAAAGACAGTCATCTTCATCCCAGTAAATAGCTCACAGGTTGATTGTTTTTTCCTACCATCATTAGAAAACAGAGTGATTAAATCTCAATAGGTGCCTCCCCTTGACTTGAGGACGTAGGCCTCCCCTTCACCATCAGGCTGTTCCATGGTCTCTTCTTGAGGAGCCACTGCATTCATGTGTGTGCGTGTGGTGTATGCGCACATGTATGCACAGAGAGGCCAGAGGAGGATGTTGGGTGTCCTCCTCTATCACTCTGCCTTTGAGGCAGGGTCTCTTGAACCTGCAGCTGGGCTGGTGACCAGCAAGCCAGGGTTCCTTTTGTTGCTGCCCTCCCAGCCCTGGAGTGACAGGTGAGAGCAGTCCTGTCTGGATTTTTTTTTTTCTTACTATGGATGCAAGGATCCAAACCCAAGTGTTCACGTTTGTGTAACAAGCGACCTTACCCTCTAAGCCATCTTCCTACTTCTAGTTCTTTGCTTTTCTGAGACAGGGTCTCATGGAGCCAGATGGCCTCTAACTTTTTTTTTTTTTTTTGGTTATTTTTATCTTTCCAGACAGGGTTTCTCTGTGTAGACCCAGCTATCCTGGAACTCACTCTGTAGACCAGACTGGCCTTGAACTCACAGAGATCCACCTGCCTCTGCCTCCTGAGTGCTGGGATTAAAGGTGTGCACCACCACCGCCTAGCTGGCCTTTAACTTTCTTTGTAGTTGAGGATCCTCCTGCCTCCACTTCCTGCATGCTGGCACTACAGATGTGTGCCACCACACCCAGTTTTATGGGAGCTGGGGATTGAATCCAGGGCCTTGTGCATGCTGGGCACAAACTCTACCAACTGAGCTACGTCTATAACCCTTGATTGCCTTTTATTTGAGGAAATAATGGCCATTGGTAACCAGATATTGGGAGAGGGAGGAGTGGGACGTGTGTCTAATGAGCACAACTTTCAGTTTGTGACTCTGAAGAACTTGAGGTGATGGACAGTGGAGATGGACAGTGGTGACGGACAGTGGTGACGGACAGTGGAGACGGACAGTGGTGACGGACAGTGGAGACGGACAGTGAAGACAGACGACAGTGTGACGGACGACAGTGGTGATGGACAGTGGAGATGGACAGTGGAGACGGACAGTGGTGACGGACAGTGGTGACAGACAGTGGAGACGGACGACAGTGGTGACGGACAGTGGAGACGGACAGTGGTGACGGACAGTGGAGACGGACAGTGGTGATGGACAGTGGTGACGGACAGTGGTGACGGACAGTGGAGACAGACAGTGGAGACGGACAGTGGAGACGGACAGTGGTGATGGACAGTGGAGACGGACAGTGGAGACGGACAGTGGTGACGGACAGTGGAGACGGACAGTGGTGATGGACAGTGGAGACGGACAGTGGAGACGGACAGTGGAGACGGACAGTGGTGACGGACAGTGGTGACGGACAGTGGAGACGGACAGTGGAGATGGACAGTGGTGATGGACAGTGGAGACGGACAGTGGAGACGGACAGTGGAGACGGACAGTGGTGACGGACAGTGGAGATGGACGACAGTGGAGACGGACAGTGGTGACGGACAGTGGAGACGGACGACAGTGGAGACGGACAGTGGTGACGGACAGTGGTGACGGACAGTGGAGACGGACAGTGGTGACGGACAGTGGAGACGGACAGTGGTGACGGACAGTGGAGACGGACAGTGGTGACGGACAGTGGTGACGGACAGTGGTGACGGACAGTGGTGACGGACAGTGGTGACGGACAGTGGAGACGGACAGTGGAGACGGACAGTGGAGACGGACAGTGGAGACGGACAGTGGTGACGGACAGTGGTGACGGACAGTGGAGACGGACAGTGGTGACGGACAGTGGTGACGGACAGTGGTGACGGACAGTGGTGACGGACAGTGGAGATGGACGACAGTGGAGACGGACAGTGGAGACGGACAGTGGTGACGGACAGTGGAGACGGACAGTGGTGACGGACAGTGGAGACGGACAGTGAAGACAGACGACAGTGTGACGGACGACAGTGGTGATGGACAGTGGAGACGGACAGTGGAGACGGACAGTGGAGATGGACAGTGGTGATGGACAGTGGAGACGGACAGTGGAGACGGACAGTGGAGACAGACAGTGGAGACGGACAGTGGAGACGGACAGTGGTGATGGACAGTGGAGACGGACAGTGGAGACGGACAGTGGTGACGGACAGTGGAGATGGACAGTGGTGATGGACAGTGGAGACGGACAGTGGAGATGGACAGTGGAGACGGACAGTGGTGACGGACAGTGGTGACGGACAGTGGAGACGGACAGTGGAGATGGACAGTGGTGATGGACAGTGGAGACGGACAGTGGTGACGGACAGTGGAGATGGACGACAGTGGAGACGGACAGTGGTGACGGACAGTGGAGACGGACGACAGTGGAGACGGACAGTGGTGACGGACAGTGGTGACAGACAGTGGAGACAGACAGTGGTGACGGACAGTGGAGACGGACAGTGGTGACGGACAGTGGAGACGGACAGTGGTGACGGACAGTGGAGACGGACAGTGGAGACGGACAGTGGAGATGGACAGTGGAGACGGACAGTGGAGACGGACAGTGGAGACGGACAGTGGAGACGGACAGTGGTGATGGACAGTGGAGACGGACAGTGGAGACAGACAGTGGTGATGGACAGTGGAGACGGACAGTGGAGACAGACAGTGGTGATGGACAGTGGAGATGGACGACAGTGGAGACGGACAGTGGAGATGGACAGTGGTGATGGACAGTGGAGACGGACAGTGGAGACAGACAGTGGTGATGGACAGTGGAGACGGACAGTGGAGACAGACAGTGGTGATGGACAGTGGAGATGGACGACAGTGGAGACGGACAGTGGTGACGGACAGTGGAGATGGACGACAGTGGAGACAGACAGTGGAGACGGACAGTGGTGACGGACAACAATGGTGACGGACAGTGGAGATGGACAGTGGTGACGGACAGTGGAGACGGACAGTGGTGACGGACAACAATGGTGACGGACAGTGGTGACGGACAGTAGAGACGGACAGTGGAGACGGACAGTGGTGACGCTGCACAACAATGTGTAGAGGCGTGCTCTGTCTGCACACCAGAAGACAGTACACTTACAGATGGTTGGGAGCCGCCATGGAGGTGCTGGGAATTGAACTCAGGACCTCTGGAAGAGCAGCCAGTGCTCTCTCTGAACTGCTCAGCCATCTCTCCAGGCCCCAATGTCCTCGTTATGATGATGAGGACCCGCATTCTACGTCCAGAACCTATATAAGAAAAGACCAACTGTGACGACACATTTTTAAACTCTCAGTGCTGTGAGAAACCGAGGCAGGAGGATTACTGGGAGTTTAAAGCCAACTTAAGCTACACAATGAGCTGGAGACCAGCCTGGGATACACAGAAAGACACTGTCTCAAAAACAAAATGACAAAACAATCAATCGACACCAGGGACTGAGGAGAGGACTCGGGACAAAGTGGTGGTTGCACGAACATTTGGATCCCTAACAGCAGTGAAAAGGTCAGGTGTGAGGACAGTCTGTAACCACAGTGCTGGGGTCGTAAAGGCAAGTGGATTCCAGGAACCTGCCTGGCCAGTCAGCCTGGCTTGATCAGTAAGACCCTGGGCCAATGACAGACCTGCCACAAAGTAAGTGGATGGCACCTGAGTGACGACATGTGAGGCTGTCCTCTGGCTTTTACACATACAGATGTGTACACATGTGCACCTGCGCACCCTAGATGAACATATTAGATGTGATGGCTGTCATCAAGAGCACAGTAAGGAAACCACTGAGGTGGTGGTGGTGGTGGCGGCGGCGGCGGCGACGTCTTTAATCCCAGCACTTGGGTGGCAGAGACAGGCAGATTTCTGTGAGTTTGAGGCCAGCCTAGTCTACAGAGTGAGTTCCAGGACAGCCAGGGCTATGAAGAGAAACACTGGAGAGGGTGGATTTCTCGCATGTAAACACTGTCTCAGAAAGCCAAAACCAACCAAACAAAAAACCAGAGATGACCACTCCATGACTGGAGGAAGGTTTTTCTTGTGGGTAAGACAGAGAGCATCCAGAGGCATCTGGAAGAGTTCAAAAGCAAAAGAAAGCAGATCAGATGTGACAAGGGGTAGTGAAGCAGGGCACAGGAGAATCGTGTGGTTTCTGAGAAGGATGAGTAGCTTGGGGAAGGGAAGCCCAGGAACTGGAGCAGCCTCAGAGTTTAGGGTGGAGGAGGAGGTGAGAAGGGCCTAGATACTAGCGTGGGCTTGGAGATGCATCACAAGTACCCGTGAATAGGGACTGGAGGAGTCTTCAGGCTAGCATTGGCTTTGGTGAGCACCACAGGTACCAGGCAATAGGGAGCCAGGTGCCTCATCTGCCGGAGAAAGGGGAGATCGGGAAGTGGCTCTCCCTGGCAGACAGAAACAGTTTCACAGGTTCCTGAGGAATGCTGAAAGCATCTGCCACCGGGGGCTGAGCCAAGACCGTCCTTTTGGACCAAATTGGTGGGCCTGCCCTTTTAGGGTACTTGGGGTTTTTCCTTCAGACCTAACAATGACCACTGGAAACTCTTCTTAGCTTCTCTCACTGGGAGCTGGAAGTGCAGTCAAGAGGTAGGGACCTCAGATTCCTTTGTAATTCAAACTCAGTGCTCAGTGGGGAGCTGGGAACCCGGCAGGCTCAGTTTTATTATCCAGGCTGTGCTAAGACTCCTGCAGATAGGGGCAGCTGCACCTGGGGGCTCACTGTTCAAAGCCTCAGGCTGGGAGGCCGCTGAAGAATAGAGGTGCTGGCTGAGGCTGCCGTGGGTGCCTAGTGGGTGCCCGGGCTATTTTGGCTCCTGCTGACAATAGGGATTCTTTCTCACCAGCTGTGTGGAGCACCCAGTGCTGGGGGCCCTTCCGGCCCCCCGCCTTTCGGTTCCCTAGGCTCGGTGGCGGCTGCTGCCTCCCAGCCCCCTCCCTGACAGTACTAATGACATCCAATTAATTCAGCATAATTCGGTTCATGCCAAGCCCTTGGGTTGGCGACAGTGTTTCCCAGAGTGCAGCGAGGTCCTCTTGGACTTTCTCAAATGGGCTCAGAGTCTAGGAGAAGAGGGGGCTGAGTACCGTGTAACTGGCCAGCAGATTCCAAGGAGTTATGGGGAGTCAGACACAACCCAGGCTGTGCTCACCCTAGCAAAGTATAGACTTCCTGGCGCCCCCACATCCCTGGTTAAAAATACTATGGAAACTCAGGCATAGCAAGACTTCCTAGAGGGAATATCAGGCCATTCTGGGGCTGCCACTAGGCACTAGCTGGGGAAGCCCATTCTGTAGTGAGGGGGCCCCACCTTGATGACCCTGAGAGTTCCCATTGCAGTCTGTGAGACCAGGGGAGCCCCAATGTGACTGGTAAGGTCTGTCCTTTGGGCTCCCCCCCCCCCCTTTGGCTTCTCAAGACAGGGTTTCTCTGTGTAGTTTTGGAGCCTGTCCTGGAACTCACTGTGTAGTCCAGGCTGGCCTCGAACTCACAGAGATCCACCTGGCTCTGCCTCCCGAGTGCTGGGATTAAAGGCGTGTGCCACCAGGGGTTGGGGATTTAGTTCAGTGGTAAAGCACTAGCCCTGGGTTCGGTCCTCAGCTGGGGGGCGGGGCGCGGGGGGGGGGGAGACAGGTGCCACCACTGCCGGGGCCCTTTGGGCTCTTTAGTCAGGAAGAAAAATTGTAAGTGTAGCACAACCTGGCCAAGCAGGTGGGGTCATGGAGGTGGCTGGCTCTGGGAGAGGGTTGAAGGAAAGAATCTAGGTGTCTAGAGTCAAGTAGGCAAGGACCAGACTCAGCTTTCCATCCTACAATAGTGGTCTTTGAGCTCTGAATTATCTTTGATCATAAAGAGTAAGGTAGTAAGCCGGGCGGTGGTGGGGCACGCCTTTAATCCCAGCACTCGGGAGGTAGAGCCAGGTGGATCTCTGTGAGTTCGAGGCCAGCCTGGTCTACAGAGCGAGATCCAGGACAGGCACCAAAACTACACAGAGAGAAACCCTGACTCGAAAAAACAAAAAACAAACAACCAACCAAAAGAGTGAGTCAGTAATCCTCCCTCTGGGTCTAACAGGGAGGGTGGGACAGGCTATGGGGGCCTATGGATGTGATGGTTAAGAGGATAAGCCCAGTGGACAGCTTGGGGTACAATCCTGGCCTCTTAGACCTCAGTTTCCCCAGGTTGCCCATATGTGCCTCACAGGGAGGTTGTGGTGATTTGTTGAGAAAAGGTGTTGTGGGAGTTTGATGTAACAGAGCCAAAGACCTTAGCAGGCCTTGAGACCTTAGCACAACTGACTCCGTGATGGAAGTACCGTCCAGGCTGTAAAACTCAGCACGTAGACAGCACCACCTGCCAGCACTAAAACAAAGGCCTGATCCATCAAAGTCCACAGCTCTGGGAAAGTCTCTAAATGTACTAACTTTGCTTTCTGGCTTCTGTAGTTCTGCTTCTGGCTAACTGGTCTTGCCAACTGAAGTATGTCAACCCAGGACATGGTTTTTGTGGTGAGAAAGGCTCAGGGCTACCCTGGGATCCCGAACACCCAGTGCAGTCGCTGGCTGGCAACTATTGACTTAAATCCATGTCCAAGCGGTCTTCTTTGGTGAACGCCTCACAGCTGGAGGCATTCCCACAGCAGCTGAAGGCCTTCCCACAGCCTCTGAGATTCTTCCATTTCTGGACAAGTCTCATGTAACCCAGACCGGGCTCCTCAAGCTTGCTATATAGACCAGGATGACCTAGAATTTTTGTCCCCTTGACTCCACCTCCCAAGTGCTGGGATTACAGTTGTACACCATTAAGCAGAAGTCTAGCAGTGGTAGCACATGCCCTTAATCCGATCACATGGCAGGCAGAGTCTGTGTGTTCAAGGACGCAGCCAGCATGGTGACATACACCTTTAATCCAAGTACAAACCATAGAGACCTGGAGGTCTGTATAGACAGGCAGTGATGAAGAAGTCATGTGGTTGAGTTTAGAGCCAATAAAAAGGCAGAACAGAAAGGCAATAAAAATACAGACACACAGGAAGTAGGTCTCTTTCTCAGGGGAAGGATGGCAGCGGCAGTGGGTGGTAAGAAAGTGGTCTTAGCCCTTGGCTACTGCTCTCTGATCTCTGGGCTTTTAACTCTGCATTTGGCTCTGTGTTTCTTATTTAATAAGACCGTTTAGAATTACATCTACACACCACAGCTCTCAGTTGAGACAGTGCTAGGAACTGAACCCAGGGTTTCCTTCGTACTAGGATAGGCATTCTACCAACTGAGCTACATCCTCAGTCCCATATAAACTATTATTTCTACTATTAATTATGCAGAGCATCTATCTGGAACATCAAGAAGAGTCTGAGATGTTTTTCACCCCAATGACTTAGAGTCCTTCTTTGTTTGTTGATTCTGAGACAAGTTCTCTCTATGTAGCCCTTGCTGTCTTGGAACTCTCTTTGTAGACCAGGCTGGCTCAGAACTCTAGAGTTCCCCCTCCCTCTGCCTCCTGAGTGCTGGGATTAAAGGTGTGTACCACCATACCCAGCAGATGAGTTCTCATTTATAGAGGATATTAGCAGATACAACAGTGCACATCCACAGTCTTGATTATCCCAGAGTTAGAGGCAGGAGGATCATGTGAGTCTGGGAGTGTGACGTCAGCCTAGGTAACATAGGTAACAACCTTATCCTGAAGCTCCAAACTCAGCTCAAGCAAGATTTTCCAGAGAACCTCTTGTGAGCACTCTCCTGAGCCTACATCAAGGACACAGACTGTCATTCTGACTCTCCGGAATAGGGGTGCACCATCCTTTGCTGGGGGGATCCCTCACTATCCCTGTGCCCTATGTCTCACCTGAAGCCAGGTATCAGGACAGTCAGTGAGGATCCTTGGATGAACTAGTGTGAGCCCCAGAATTATGCAAGCTGGTGGGGGATGACACCTTTTAGAATGTGTGAAAAGGTGCCTAGATAACAGCTTTGTGGAGGGAATCCCCAAGACCCCCACCACCCAGAGCTCCAGCCTGCCTCTTTCCAAAGACTGTAGTCTCTGAGGCCAAAGGGAGGAGAGGACTGACAGGAGAAGAGGACACCACCTTGCCCTGCTTATCCCTCACCCTCTGCCTCATCCTGCATTCTTAATTAATCACTGAGTCTGCAATGTTAAAATCCCTAGAGAGCTGTTTCAAAACCCCAGTGTCTAGGCACTACCCAGACCAATGAAATCAGAAATCCCTACCCATGGGACCCAGGCATGCATGTTTTCTTTCAAAGTCCCCAGGTGATTCCAGTATGTAGCTGAGGTTAAAAATACCAGGTCACTAGGGAAGGTATCATTGCCCCGTCTTGGGAATGACAAATGTGAGGGCCTGTATCCAGGCAGCCCCTTTGAGTCACACACATCCTGCATTGCTGCTTCGGAGGATTGCTGTTTTTTCTGGGCCTTCACTATGTACAAAGCCTGTAGCTGGGTGTTATAGACAGAGCCGTAACCCATCCCAAAGACCATAAGAACAGCATTTGTGATGTAACTGTTGTATGCTAATCCTTATGCAAATTTATAAACCAGTTCCCTTGTTTTAGAAATATGTAAACTGGGCATAAGGACCCATGCCTTTGATCCCAGCACTTGGGAGACAGAGACAGGAAGATCTCTGTGAGTTCAAGGCCAGCCTGGTCTACATAGCGAGTTTTAGGACAGCTAGAGAAACACAGTGAGACCCCTGCCTCAAAAAGAGAAAAAAAAAAAAAGGAAAGAAAGATGTGGTGGACATTGATGTTCTTCCCATAGTCCCCTCATAAAACCCAAAGCTGTAGGCATTGGTGAGTTTGAGGGGAATTTTTGTTGTTTCAGGTCAAAGGAACATGTTAGAACCACTCTCAGAAGCAATGAGAGGACTGGAATATAGTTCAATTGTCCGAGTGTTTGCCTGTGTCTGAAGCCCTGGGTTTGATCCCCAGTGCAGCATAATACCTGGGTATGTATGGTATTGTACACTTGTAATCTTAGCACTCTGGGAGGTAGAGGCAGGAGGATCAGGGTTCAATCCTCAGATTTATAGCAAGTTTGGGGCTAGCCTGGGTGGGCTACCTGAGACCCTGTCTGAGGGTGGGGAAGAGAAGGAGGAGAAAGGAAAGGAGGAAGAGAAGAGAGAAGAGGATCTGGAAATGAAGCAAAGATGGTCCAGTTATGGATAAAGACTTCAGGCTGTCACCTCTGCCTGGGACAGCTCTGAGTTCTAAACCAGCAGTCTTACATTTGGCTGAGGATGAGATCACCTCCACTCACACTACCACCACCACCTCAGAAACAGAAGAAGAATCCAGATGCCAGGCTACCCTTCCACCAACTAAATTCCCACCTTTGGCTGGATTTGGGTGTGCACAGACTTTACATGCCCAGATGTTGCTGTGTTCAGCTGGGCCAACAAAGCCACTGTGTGACACCCTGCAGCCAAGGAGGCCTGTGTGGGTTCTCTCCTTTCCCCACTGGACACTGATGTCTCAGTTAGTGTTCTATTGTTGGGAAGAGACACCAGATGATGGCAACTCTTACAAAAGAAAGCATTTAATTGGGGCTTGCTTACAGTGTCAGAGGTTTAGTCCATTACCCTCATGGTGATGAGCGTGGTGGAGCGCTGGCAGACATGGTAGCTGAGAGTGCTACATCCAGATTTGACGGCAACAGGAAGAGAGAGCGCCGCTGGACCTGGCTTGGGTTTCTGAAACTCCAAAGCCCACCCCCAGTGACACACTTCCTCCAACAAGGCACACCTACTCCAAGAAGGCCACATTTCCTAATCCTTTCAAATAGTGCCACTCCCTAAGCATTCAAATATTTGAACGTATGGGGGCCATTCTTATTCAAACCACCACACTGGGACTTCCTGGAATCCCTTCCTGATAAACTTGAGCTTTGGAATCATGGTTTTAGGGTTCAAAGGAAGCTGTGATCTTGAAAAGTGAAGTGCCTTGCCAAAGCTCAAGGTCGGATATGGCAGAAGCCACATTTGAACTCTTGTTCTCCAAGGCCATTGGGATATGAGGGAGAAGATGGGTACAAGGCAGACTACAGGACAAGGCAAGAGGAAACAAAAGGCCAAACAAATTTTGGTTGTCAACTTGACTATATCTGAAATGAACTAAAACTCAAAAACGGGGCACCCGTGTGAGGGATTTTTGCTTACTTTTAAGTGGGAAGATAGACTTCTGGATCTTTGAGGTGGGAAGAGCCACCTCTAATCTCTGCCATGCACTTCTGCTGGAAGCCTAAGAGGACATGGAAGAAGGAAGCTTTTGCTTTTTGCCTGCTTGCTCTGACCTTGCTAGCAAGTCCATTTCTTCACTGGCATTAGAGACTACTTCTTCAGGATTCCAGTGTCTACTGAAGACCAGCTGAGACATGCAGCCTCTTGGACTGAATAGTTACTGGATTCTTGGACCTTCCATTCATAGGCAGCCATTGTTGGATTAGCTGGACCACAGCCTGTAAGCAATTCTAATAAATCCCCTTTCTATACATATGAAGAGATTCATTGTATAAGTTCTATTACTCTAGAGAACCCTGATTAATTCAACATGCCAGGGGAACATTCAAACAAACTAAAAGTCAGGCATGGTGGCTCACTCCCATAATCCCAGTGCGCTCAGCTGAACAAGAAGATTGCCATGTGTTTGGGGCCAACTTGGGGTACATAGTGAATTCTAGATACCCCTGAGTTACAGTGAGGTCCTGTCTTAAAAATAAACAAAACAAAGAAACACCCCTACCCCACAAAACTTCGAATGAAGCCAAGTGTGGTGGCAAATAACAATAGTCCCACAATTAGGAGATGGAGACAGGAGGATCAGGAGTTCAAATCATCCTTAGCTACATAATGTGTTTGAGGCCTGGGCAACACAAGACCATGTCTCAAAAAACAAACAAACAAAACCAATCAAACTAACTGGTGGCTTATTCTAGCAGGTTCTAGAATCTAGACTCAAAACCTTTAGGAATGCCTTAAAGGACAACCGTGGTCAGAGATCAGAAGTGTCTTCACCAAGCTGGAATTCTTTGCACTGAGCAAATGAGAGGGTTTTCCTAAGTGAAGGCGTGAGACCATCACCAATGTTAGATCAGCTAGAGCATAGACCCAGAGATGAATCCAGGGCAGAGTGGATCAAGCTCAAGGTGGGCTGGGGTTGAGGTAAGCTAGAGGTAGGCTACAAGAGAAAGGTGGGGTGGATGACTCCTGAAGATCAGAAAGGACCTCCAGCCTCCAGGGTCTTGCCCTAACCTTCCACACTGGCACTGCCTCCAAGGCATGGCTGGGTAAGAGTTACACAGTCGGAAATCTTCTACCCAAACTGTGGGGGCAAGGAAGCACAACCCAAATCTGAGTCTAGAGTTGTGAGTGGGATAGGGAAAAAAAAGGCAGACCAATGTCAAGTCCTGTTGGTCAATTTGGGTTGTTCATACAGGAGAGCCAGTCCAGGGGAACAAGGGTGTGGTGCCCATCATTTCTCCTCTCCTCTATCAAAGTATGTAAGCCTTCTTATACAGCCCAAGAGGCCAAGCATGTTTGTATCTCAGGGCCCTTGTCTCTGCTTAGCCCTGTCTTGAAAGCTCTCCCCTCAAATCTCAGGCAGATCAGTTCCTTTTCCCCACGACTGAGAAAGCTTCTGAAATGCCATGTCCTCAGAGAAGCCCTCCTGGGCTTCCTTCCCTCACCCACTCCCTACAGGTCTCTCACATAATCTCATTTTCTGGCCTTACTGCACACGATATATCTGTAATTCCCCTTAGGTCTATTTCTTATATCCTCCCTTACCCTGTCACTCTCCCTCTAGACTATGTGATAGGAGGAGCTTTCTGTCTGTCGTGGGTAGGTCTGTCCCCTAGCTCCTAGGACAGATAATGGTTGGACTGGGTAAGCCCAGAGAGCCATGCGGGAGGGGGAGGGGGTCTGGGTGAGTTCTGAGAGCAGGTGAGCGGAGCTCAGTAGTCAGGCTGATCTAATGAGCTGATCTGAACAGGGACCAATCAATATAGACAGAGAGCTAAATCAGGTTACCACCCATCTCCCCCTGACCGTGTCATACCATAAATGGCTTCACAGCCTCTCAAGGTCAAGTGTGCTGCTCTCACCCTGCTCCCATCCCCCGCTGCCTTCCCAGGAAGCCCCCACATTCTGCACATGTGCACCCCACACCCGTTGCTCTGACTGCCTCTTCCTCCTCCTCATCTCACGCACTAGAATGTCCTTTCCCTCCGCATTTTCATTTCTGCACCCAAGGTTTGAGGTGGTCACGCACACTCTGACATTTAAAGGCTCAGCCTAGAAATCAATCATCATGATCTGTCCCTTCAGCACTTGGGGAACCTCCATGGCGGAGCCAGGGCCCTTCTGGCTCACAACTCATTGATTTGTAATACAAGCTGTGTGTGCTAAGGTGACGGGAGACTATCTCGAGAAACACAAGGGACCGTGGAGCAGAATGTCCAGGAGTCCCAGGAGCCAGAGTGGCCAGACTGAAATACTAGCTTCTGTCATTTGCTGTCTGTGTGACCCGCGCCACTTACTCTACATTTCTGGGTCTGATTTAAAGGGCAATGATTGTAACATCTGCACCATGGAAGTCACGGTGACGGAAGAGTGAGCCAGTGGCTCTGGGCATGGAGAGCATCTGCCCCATTTTGTCTATCTGTGGTCTTTGTTGCTGCAGTCTGCAGGATGGGGATAGAAACTCACCTCCCAAGACTGTCAGCATGAAATGAGGCTGCTCGTATATAATCCACTTAGTGTATTGCGTGCGCATACTCTAGAGAGACCAGCTCAACTCCACAGTAGAAGGGGACACAGTCTGAGACTATAAACAGGGGGTAAAGAGTCTCTGAAGTGGCATGCATGATTGGGGTAAGAAGATCCGATCCATGCATTCAGGTACTTCCCAACTTTCCCAGGACTGTTTCCCTGGGGAGCAGACAGAGCCAGTAACTGGGAGTCAGGCAGTGTGCCCCAGCTTCATCCAGCTTGCACATCCAGGGAAACACAAGACCATCTGGGCTGGGGTCATGGGACCTCATGTGACTCTGTAGACCTGATTAGTGCTTGTGGGAGGTAGAAATCTGACCCATGGAGCTCTGGGCTCTGGGCTCAGATACAATGTCCTTTTCATATCCGCCCTGCGTCTGGGGCCAGGACCCGATCATATGCCTATGTGGATTGAGGGCAGAGGGGATGGAAGCCCTGAGGAGAGAGAGGATTAAGAGTCACTCCAGGTCCAGAACTGTGACCGGAGATAACCCTGAGCCCTGGAATGTGACAGGAGCAGAGACTGCTTGTTGCCCAGCAGGAGGGAAGGGGACCTGCAGTAACTGAGTTCTGAACTGAGAGGGTCACAAACATTTGGGGCACAGAAATGATGCTTCTCAAGTCTGAAGCCCCAGCATTAATAAGAGGAGATGCTGGCATTCGAACTGAGTTTCATGGATTCCCGAGTCTAATATACATTGATGGTGTGGGTGGGTACCCCAATAGCGAAGGGGAAAGACAGAAAACTTACACAGTTAACTCAGCCTCCACAAGAGCAGGCCGTGGGAGACTGAGAGAGCCTCAGGTTAGGAGAGAGCAGGGTTCTGCTATAGGTCAAGGCCAGTGTAGACCTGATGGGCACTGAATGCCTGGGATGCTCTGTTCCTCGGCTTTTGTTCTTTCTCGTCTTCGGATGGCATGTAGTTTCCCAGGGACTTGTCAGCAGGTGCTCGTGTCCTTGTTGCTGGTAAGACTCACTTCTCATGCATGGCAAGTTTTGGACCGTGTGGCAATGTGGCGAAAAGAAGATTCGGGCTTTTCCAGTCAGTTTTTCTGCATTCATGAGCTGGCCCATTCTTCCATCTCTCTATGCTTTGTTACTTTCCTTTGCAAGATGAGGTTTAATAACACCCCCACCCCCTCCAAGGAACTAGTGCAATTCTTCCGGGTATAACTAAGTACCTGGTGCACAGCAAGGCTCAACAACAGATTTTTTTTTTTTTTTTTTTTTTTTTTTTTTTTTTTTTTTTTTTTTTTGGTTTTTCGAGACAGGGTTTCTCTGTGTAGCTTTGCGCCTCTCCTGGAACTCACTTGGTAGCCCAGGCTGGCCTCGAACTCACAGAGATCCGCCTGGCTCTGCCTCCCGAGTGCTGGGATTAAAGGCGTGCGCCACCACCGCCCGGCCTCAACAACAGATTTTTAAATGCAGGGTCTTGCTATGTAGACCTGGCTACCTAGGAATCCAAGATCCTCCCCTGCTTCCCAAGTGCTGGGATTACAGGCATGCACCACCATGCCTGGATTTTTGATTAGATATTTTATTTATTTATTTATTTATTTGTTTTTTGAGACAGGGTTTCTTTATGTAGCTTTGCACCTTTCCTGGAACTCGCTTTGGAGACCAGGCTGGCCTCGAACTCACAGAGATCCGCCTGGCTCTGCCTCCCGAGTGCTGGGATTAAAGGTGTGCTCCAACACCGCCTGGCACGATTAGATATTTTAAAACATATTGCTGCAGAAAATTGTCAATCAGTTTTTTGTGAGTTGATTGCACAGCACTGGGTAACAATTCTCAAAGTGAGAATTCTACCAGGTTCTTGAAATCTAGGCCAAAAAAAACCCCTTGGGAATGATTTGAAAACAAGCAGGCCAGAGCTAGGCTCACCGCCGTGGGATGTGGACTGGCAGGTTAAGGTGGTCAGCGATTCTGGGCACTGAAGGGGCTGGAGGTGGCCTGAGTGGAAGATAGGACAGAGGAGTATTTGAAGAGAGCAGGGAGCCAGGACACTTCCGAGTCCCAGGCTTTGAGGAGACCCTGGACAGCCCACTCCCTGCCAACCACTTGCTTGCACACACACAGTCCTGGGCAAGCCTCAGAAGAACAGATTCCTGAGCCCCGCCCTGAAAATTCTGATCAAGTAGATCTGGGTTGAGGCCACAAAACTGCAGTTTGAAAACATGCTCAGAGAGGTGGCTGTAGCTCAGGGGGTGGAATGCTTGCTCAGCACGTGCAGATCCCTGGGCTCCAGCTCCAGCATGGAATGAACCGGGCATGGAGGTGTATGCTGGGGATACTTAGGAGATGGATCAGTAGTTCAAGGCCTGCCTGAGCTATGAGAAACATTCTCTGTGAAAGAACATTGTGCATGTATACTTCTACTTAATACATGTAGAAACACACATATACACATACGTCATAGACTAAGTTCTCTCTGAAAGAATACACAAATTTTCTAACAATTGCCTATGGGGAGAACTAAGCATCGGCTAAAGGCGGAGTCTCCATCTGTGGGACTGGACTTTTCTTTTTCATTTGTATTGTATTGAAATAATTGTATTAACACAATTAAATTTTTTTTTCTACATTTTTACTCTGTGTGTGTGTGTGTGTGTGTGTGTGTGTGTGTGTGCCATAATACTTGTAAGGAGGTCAAAGGACAACCTGGGGGAGTAGGTTCTCTCCTCCATTATGTGAGTCCTGGGTTTTGAACGTAGATTGTCAGGCTTGGCAGCAGGTGCCTTTACCTTCTGAGCCATCTTGCTGGCCCTAATTAACTAACACAGTATTAAAGATAATCAATTAAGGTAGAATTCACATCATAAAATTAACCTTACATTTTTTTTTTTTTTGATCCAGGCATGGCTCATGCCTTTAGTCCCAGTACTTAGGAAGCAGAGGCAGGGGGATATCTTTGAGTTTGAGGCCAGCCTGGTCTACATAGTAAGTTCCAGGACAGCCAGAGCTACATAGTAAGGCCCTGTCTTAAAAAAACGAAAAACAGGGGCTGGAGAGATGGCTCAGAGGTTAAGAGCACTGACTGCTCTTCCAGAGGTCCTGAGTTCAATTCCCAGCAACCACATGATGGCTCACAACCATCTGTAATGAGATCTGGTGCCCTCTTCTGGCCTGCAGACAGACATACATGCAGACAGAACATTGTATACTAAATAAATAAATCTTTAAAAAAAAAAAAAAAAAGAAAAAAAAAAAAAAAAAAAACAAAAACGAAAAACAGCCGGGCGGTGGTGGCGCACGCCTTTAATCCCAGCACTCGGGAGGCAGAGCCAGGCGGATCTCTGTGAGTTTGAGGCCAGCCTGGGTTGCCAAGTGAGTTCCAGGAAAGGCGCAAAGCTACATGGAGAAACCCTGTCTCAAAAAACAAAAAAACAAAAGCAACAACAACAACAAAAACAAACAAAAAACAAGAAACAAAACACAAACACTTTTTTTGTTGTTGTTGCATTGGGGATACTCTGCAAGGTCTTTCCCACTGAACCACACACCTAACCAAAAAGGCACGTTGAAGTGAATGATTCCAGGGTGTGTCATATATGGTGTTGTACAAATGTCACTCCTATTTAGTTCCAAAACACTTCCATGATTCCAAAATAAAACCTGTATTCAATATGAAACTTTCCTTTACCCTATCTCCAGCCCCTAGCAACTGTCAATCTTCTTTCTGTGCCTATGGATTAGCCTAGCCTGGATATGTCATGTAAAAGGAATCACACCACACACAACCTTTGTGTCCGGCTTCTCTCAGCATCATCTCTTCAGGGTGCACTCATGTGGTAGCAGGTACCACTATATCCTTCATTTGTATGTCTGAATAATATTCCATGGTATAGCTATACCACAATTAGTTTACCCATTCATACATTGATGACCATTTTGGCTAGTGAATAATGCTATAACAAATATTCCTTGGTGGGGCAGGGGCTTGAGACTGGTTTTCAGTTCTTCAGGGACTATACCTAAGTGATGGAACTGTATTGTACAGTAATTCTGTGTTTAATTTAGAGTAAATCTTGTGTCCACGTGTGTGTGCATGGGAGTATGGGTGTGAGGGTCAGAGCACAACCTCAGGAGTTGGTCCTCCCCTTGGTTCACTGCATTGTACTCCTGGCTAGCTTGCCCTTTAGTTTTGGGGATCTCTCTTGTCTCTGCCTCCCATCTCCTGGCAGGAGCACTGAAAGGGAGGTCACTGTGCCCGGCTTTTCCATGGGCTCTGAGGATTCGAACCCAAGTACTTGGAGTTACACGGCAAATACTCTACCAGCTGAGCCATCTCCCCAGCCCATCCCCAACACTTCTCTTGTGTTTTATGATTTCGGAACAATGGTTCATTGAGTGTCCTGAAAGAGAACAACATGGGGCAGTCGCCATTGGCCACAGCACCGCCTGAATCTACCCTATTTCATTATTCCGAGATCACAGGAAGGTTTTCACAGGTATAAGAACAAAAAGAGGCAGAGGGGAAGGGTTGGGGTGAGTTAGTGAATCAGGCTGAGGCTCCTTTTAGCATTTTCACGTCCTTCCAGATTCCGCTGCTCCTCGGCAATTATATTCATCAATAAAATTGCTATTTCCGTAATGAAGGAGTTCTTTTTTTTTTAAAGCGTATATTAATTGTACAGAGTAATGGGCCTCATTATGACATTTCCATACGTGCCTATAATACACCTCGATTATAGTCACCTTAAAATTTTAAAGGTTCTAAAGGCTTTGTACGCAAAGGGGGCATATAGGCTCTTCTATTCTTGTTTTCTAAACTGAAAAACTTTCACCGTTTGCCTAAAATCTGGGCAGGTTCTTAGCCTGCCGTCTGTCTGGCCCCGTGGTCTCTGCTGGCACAAAGAGCCGGGCTGGCCGCCCACCCTCCTCCTGCCCACCTCGCCCTTGCCCTTCACACACAGTCACTTGTAACTTATTGTTACTGACTTTGAATGGAAGCTTTCAGCTGCTCCATTCTTTCTCTGTGTGCTGCAGGCCTGTCAATGGGATGGGAATTACAACCCTGGCTGTTCTTATCTGTAGCTGTCGTCTGGCTGGCTGGTGTGGTACTGACTGCATGTCCCGGGAATTAATCCCCTAAGTGTGGATAGCAAATGGTGAAAACCTGGCGCATAAATAAGGCGGCAGGCTGCGCCCCACTGACAAAGCGAGTGACGGGCTTGTCCCTGTACTGCGCACTCAAGGCCTCTAAGCTCTGGGCCATTCATCTGCAGGAGACAGGCTTCACTCATTCATTCTCCAGTGAACATTCGTGGATCTGAGCCCCTGTGTTATACTACAATGGTTTGTTCTTACTGTTATTGTTGGTGCTGTCGTTAATTTATTTGTTTTTTCACAATTCCATAAATATGAAATATAATTTGTTCATATTCCCCCATCACTCTCTTAAATTTTTTTCACTTAGTGTGTGTGTGTGTGTGTGTGTGTGTGTGTGTGTGTGTGTGTGTGTGTGTTGGCACACATGTGGAGGTGAGAATACAACCTTTAGGTATTGGTTCTCTTTCTAAGCACATGGGTCCTGAAGATCCAACTCAGGTGACCAGGCTTGGTGGCAAGCACCCTAACTCACTGAGCCATCTCCCTAGCCTCCCCACGACCTCCTGTTACCCTTCCCCTCCCACATCAAGTCTCCTACATGCACCACCACCACCACCCAGCTTGTATATTTCTTTTTTGTATGTTGCCTTCTGCATTGAGTTAAAGTTGCCCACCAAGCATGGCTTGGGGGTTAGTTACTTCAGCAAAGGCAACTGAGCAGGGGCTCTAACACTGACTCTCCCTCAGCAGTCATTAACTGCCTGTTTTCCTTCCGGGATGGGTGGGGCTCGTGAGTCTTGTTAAATTCAAAGCCATATGGTGTGACATTCAATGTCTTAGTTAGGGTTTCTTTTGCTGTAAAGAGACACCATGACCATAACAACTGTTATAAAGTAAAACATTTAATTGGGGTGGCTCACTTACAGTTCAGCTGTTCAGTCCATTATCATCATGGTGGGACACAGTGGCATGTAGGCAGATGTGGTGCTGGACAAGTAGCTGAGAGTCCTACATCTTTCAGGCGACAGGAAATGGTCTGTAACACTGAGCAAAACTTAAGCAAAAGAGACCTCAAAACCTGCCCCCAGAGTGACATACTTCCTTCAACAAGGCCATACCTCCTAATAGTGACACTCCCTATGAGCTTACAGGGGGTCAATTACATTCAAACTATCACATTCACCTTTAATTCCAGAATTGGAGAGGCAGAAGCAGACAGGGAAAAGAAGAAGAAGAAGAAGAAGAAGAAGAAGAAGAAGAAGAAGAAGACAACTCAGAAGTCTCAGGAAGTCCCTGAAACTTAACAGATACATAAGGTTCCTCTCTCTCCTAAGGTTACATAAGTAGTAACATAAATAGTAAGGACTTCCAAGGAGACCGAGTCCAGCCAAGTGGCTTGGAAAAGACAGACCAGCTTCCTGAGTCTTGTTTTGTTTTTTGTTTTTTGTTTTTCAAGACTTTCAAGCTTCTCTGTGTAGCTCTGGCTGTCCTGAAATTCCCTCTGTAAACCAAGCCAGCCTCGAATTCAGAGATCCACCTGCCTCTGCCTCCCAAGTGCTGGGATTAAAGGCAAGTTGGCCACCATTGCCCAGCAACTTCCTGACTCATAAAATTCCCTTTAAAATTTTGAGCCTCTTGAGAAAGGCTCCTTTAGAGCTTCCTTCATCTTTAAGAAGAGCTTGGTAGGAAATTGCTACACAACACATACCCAGGGGGTTGTTGGCAGGAGGCCACAGATCCTTGAACATACCATTATGCTTCTGTGTGTCCTCATAACAGAAGCTTCTGTAGTGAACGCTTTGCTAAAGAGAACTGGGAAGAATCTGCAAAGCCCTTCCCAGCCTTGCCTGGGAACCCACACACTGTCAGTTCTACTATATTTCTCTTCATTACAAGCAAGTCTTAGCCAGGTGTTGGGGTGGAGGCCTTTAATCCCAGCAGTGGGGAGGCAGAGGCAGGTGGATCTCTGTGAGTTTGAGGCCAGCCTGGGCTACATAGTGAGTTTCAGGACAGCCAGAGCTACATAGTAAGACCCTGTCTCAAGAAAAAAAAAAAAAAACCCAAGAAAAATTAACAAGTCTCTACTGGTGAAACAGCTCAGAGGCACCAACCTGCTGTGCACAAAACTTTGGGTTCAATCCAAGCCTGTTAGAAAAGAACTAGCTGGAAGTAAGACTTAATCTCAAGGAGAGAGGAATGAAGTTTTGTCTTTTGAAAAAAGGAACATCAAATAATCTGTGTAATTTTAAATTCATTCCAGCCAAATATTACTGATTTCTACAGCAAGCTTAGTAGCTATTGCATTGAACTCTGTGTTAGCTGCTTTTTGTTTTTGTTTTTTTGTCACAGTGACAACTATTTTAGAAGAACAGTTAAAAGGAGGGAGGATTTCCTTTAGCTCACAGGGTCAAAGGTTTCATTCTATGCTCAGCTGGATGCATTGTTACTTGAGGAAAGAGAAATATCACTATAGCAGAATCGTACGGCAGAAGAGGCTACCATGAGGTGAGCAGAGAATCAGATGAGAATAGAGGCCAGGGCAAGATACACCCTTCCAAGATGTGTCCCCAGTAATCTAGTTCAGACCCCATTTCCTCATAGCCCATTCAATCTGAATTCACCAATGGGTTAGTCCATGGATGACCTTTATGCCCTTACAATCCCATCATCTCTTCATGATGAGATCCACCAGCTGGGTACCAAGCGTTCAACACATGAGACTTTGTGGGGGACACTTCATATTCAAACCATAACACCCTCCAAGGGAAACTTGTATCTGATAAATGAATGCATCCATTGACAATGAATGAACCTCAAAAAGTAGGTCAGCCGGACATTTAAGTAAAACAGCTGTCTTTGTTTCTATATTTGCTTAATTTTTGGACTTGTTTTTGAGACAGTGTCTCATGTAGTCCCAGCTGTAGTCAAATTTGCTATGTAGCTCTGGTAGTGTATATGAGAATAGTCCTCACAGGCTTATATATTTGAATATTGGTCCTGAGTTAGTGGAACTGTTTGGGAAGGATTAGGAGGCGTGGCCTTATTGGAGGAGGTGTGTCACTGGGGGTGAACTTAAAGTTTCAGAAGCCTCTCAGCATCCCTAGTCCCCTTTGCTTTCTCTTTGTGGGTCTGGATGTGAGTGCTGCTGCTCCAGTGCCATGCCTGCCTATTGCCACGCTCCCTGCCGTGAAGATGATGATGGACTCCTAACTCTGTGGAACCATAAGCCCCAAATAAACTATAAGTTGCTTTGGTCATGGTGTTTTATCACAGCAATAGAAAAGTAACTAATATAGAGTAGCCAAGGACAACCTTAAACTTCTGATCATCTTGCTCTACCTCCTGAATGTTGGGATTACAGGCATGCACCACCCACCACCACATCTGGTTTATGCGGTGCTGGGATCCAATGCTTTGTGGTTGCTAAGTTTTATGGTTACTAAGCAAGCACTCTACTAGCCAAGCCACACACCCCCAACCCTAAAGCAACTATCTTTAAAAAAAAAAAAAAGATTTACTTTATTTTTAATAATGTGTAGGTAGGAGGTAGTGCAGGTGTCCACAGAGGCCAAGGGCACTGGATTTTCCCTGGAGCTTGAGTTGCCGGTGGCAGGTGGTTGTGAGTGGGAGCTTGAGGGGGCGGGGCACAGCACTTTCATTTCCATATTACATATGCAAATGTGCACACGGGAGCATGTGCACACACCTATGCATGTTTCTCTGCTTGGTTCTTCCATCTTCCCAGCTCCACTCCCCCAAACCCAGCTGTCTTCAGACTGCATCTCCACCTCCCTGGGCCTTGGCTTTCTGTGTCTGTTAGCACTGCTTGCTTCCTTGTGTTTAGCTCCAAGGAACAGTCTCCCAACCGCTGTCCATGCCTGGCCAGCCTATGCCTGCCACCCGACACCTGTGGAGGGGCACACTTCTGCAGACTTCCTGTCCTGTCTCCACACATGCACACCTTCCACACTTCGCTGACAGATCTTCCGGCCTGGGCCTTCACCACCAGATCTACACAACGAGAACAATTATTCAGATGAGTCAAACACTCCGTCGAGCAAGACTGATTCATCCCTTGAACGATCCAGATAAACTGTTCTCATTCTTTACCTCACTTTGTCTCTCTGGAGGTGGGACTCCTTCATTCTGTAACTCCAGCTAAAATTTGGTCCCTGTGATCCACAATTCTTATCAAATTGTGTCTTCTGCCATTCCTCTGGAGCTATTTTCCAGAAAGGGGGTCCGTAGGTAGATGAGAATTAATTTCAATCCTGAGGAATAAGAGGATGAAAATGAAGCCATCACGGCAATAGTGCTGCCTTCCACCTTCCTGGAGGGACCCCTTTATTACCCTCCCCAGCTCCCGACACGCGCAGTGGCAAGGAGCAAATTACCATTTATTAAACCCTAATTATTACTCCTGCTTTTCAATACGGCTCTCTGTGTGTGATCTGCACACACGCCCGCACTCCTCTGCTGTTGAATTAGCACCAAATCTTGTTAGCATGGCATCATTATTTATGGGCAGGGCTGAACGATGCCAGGTGACACAATGCAGAGTCTGATGCCCTTAATAGAAGGTTGGGTCCATGGCCTGAGTCTGGAGTGATCCAGCCACATGGCAGATATGGAGGATTTGAGGGGACCTGATACAGATTTAGGCTCTGTTGAGACTTTTAAGCCTTTCATGGGAGTCTATACATGTGCAAACAAAAAAGATGGCTCACATTTTTTGGGACATTTTAGTGGGATTTTTGTCATTGTCAAGGTTGTATGTGTGACAAAGTCTCAATGTAGCTCACGCTGGCCTCAAACTCACTATGTAGCCAAGGATTACCTTGAACACTTAAAAAAATTTGTTTGTATGAGTGTGTGCCTGAGTGTATGTGCATTCATGCATGCAGCGCCCTCAGAGGTCACAAGAGGACATAGGGTCCCCTGGAACTGGAGTTATAGACAGTTGTGAGCCACTATGTGGGTGCTGGGAACTGAACCCAGATCCTCTGAAAGAGCGGTAAGAGCTCTTAATCACCAAAGGTCTTGCCAGCCCCAACCTCGAGCTGTGTTTATCCTTTGCCTTCTGAGAGCTGGGATCACAGGTGTGTGCATTCTAAGAGGCCAGATCTCAGGGCTTAAAAAAACCGGACCACACCCTTGCCTGCCCCCCCTCCCCCTCTTCCTCTCCCCCTTCCTCTCCCTCTCTCTCTCTCTGACAGAAAATTAAAATGCTGTGCTGAGGCCTCACAGCCTCAAATTTATGGTCGGAGCCAATATCTGTCTCCTGAATACTCCTTGCCACATCAGCCTCAGACTAAATCACATGGCGTGACACTTCCTGCCACCTCCAGGCAAGATATAAAAGTCAGATGTGTTCCTCTGTGGGGTTTCTCTCTGGTCCTTCCCCAACCACCCAGCTCTCCGCTCTCTATCTTTCTTGCTCTTTTAGCTATCCCTCTTAATGATGCTCCCCTCCAGGTTTGGAAGGGAAGTCTCTCCAGTCATGCTGCCTCTGACTCTTCTAAGACTCTCTCACCAAAACTTGATCATGGCCTGGGGCTCTTTCTCCTAATAAAGTTGATTCCTGAAGGGTGATTATGCATCAGCTCTTTTAGAACCAACGTGCCTCGCCTCTCCTCATTTATTTAACGTGCACCACCACGCCCAGCTCATGCCATGCTGGAGACGGACCCTGGTTCACATGCCACCATCTGAACGACTTCCCTCTCCCCAAAGCCATGCCTTTTTATCTAGGTGTCGCAAAAACCAGGAAATTGATGGAGGGGCGGTGGGGGGGGGTGGGGGGGGGAGAAGAAAGGGAAAATGACAAAGCCCGGGTTTGCTTTGGATTGCCTCAGAACAACTCAGAGAGCACATCACCAGTCTGGTTTGGACTGGCTGTGAGTCTGTTGTGATGACCTCCCGTGGTAGGTAACCCTCCAGTGGCTGAGAAGGTAATATGCCACTGGCCAAGTCTCATAATTTACCAACAGGGGAAGGCTGGCACTGCAGTTGGCACCCTGACAACTAGCTTTTATCTGGCTCAATAAATTCAGGTCTGTAAAACCGCAAGTCTGTACCTTTTCTAGTAAATACGGTGTTTCTCTCCCTACAAATGCAGCTGCCTGTCTCCTGTTTCCCCTCACAGATCCTTTCCCTGAATTCCCAGTTCCTGCAGTTCCCAATCACACAGCCCAGAGAGGTTTGGGGGTGGGGGCGGCTGACCTGAACCCTCCACGGGGTCCCACTTCTCGCGTCCCAGTTGTCTGCCCCTTGCCCAACACCACCCCCCTGGGGAAGCGGCGTGCTGCAATGGCTGCCCAACAGCCCTTTGGGGCCCTGGAGAAACTCAGAAGACTGTGGGGTAGGTCCCTGACTAGACCCGATCTTCTCCGAATCTACCATTCCTCACCCCACCCCCAGAAGATTCAGACACCGGCATAGCCTGCCGGCCGGTTGCCGGATGAAGATGCTGAGGCAGGGGCTGGAGGTGAAGGTGGAGGTCCCCTTTCAGACACCTGGTCTTTTCACCTATTGTTCCGCTCTGGCTGGCAGCTCCTTGCAGCCTAATCACCCTCAGCTCATTAACAAGCTGTACTCATTTGCATGTCTAAATATCCCCGTACATAGAACACAGCTCGTTAGTCTTCTTATATTTCCAATCCAGGGAAAGGGCATTGAGGGGGGCAGATAGGAAAGGTGGATCCCACATGCCCGTCTCTGGTCTTCGAAGCCCACCTGGAGGCCAGCTTTCTTGTGCTGTTTCGTTTTTTTCATAAAACCTGGCGATTCTTTCAGACTGAGCATTGCTATTTTGGAGTGATTGCCTCCTTCTTCTTTCGGAAAAGCTGTGATTCTTTCCTAGTTTATCTCCTTTATTCTTATTCTCGCGTCTTTCCGAGCTCTACTTCTGGGAGGACACAGTAGCCCCTCAAACAACAAGCAAACAAGTCCCCCCCCCCGCCCCAAGCCCCACAGCCTTTCCACATCCATCAGCTTTATGCAAATGTCTCAGCACACCCACCCTCTTTGCACAAGCTCGGAAACGGGAACTTTCTATGTATAGATCGCCAATGACGGTTCATTTTTATTCAGTTTGAGAAGCGTGAAAAGTCACCAGCTCCGATAGCACAGTCCTAAATCAGCACAGACCATGGTGGCACCTGTGGCTCATGAACTCCTCAGCACCTCACTGGCCCCAGAACCCTCAGTTGAGCATATAATATAGGAAAAGATGGCGGCGGCGCTCACCATGCCTCCTGCCCTGGTAGGTATGGAGGCACTGGGAACGACCTTTGCTTAGTTGCCAGCTTCCTGGGAAGACAGCCGCAAAACAACAGGCCTAAGGGAGGACCAGCCCTGGAAGATGGAATGCCTGGGATGAAAGCTTGCTCCTGGCTTGATCACACTTGCCACACCAACAAATATGAACACCATAGCACAGAGAGATTAAGCAAGTTCATGAAGTCACAGGGCTTATCAAATCTTGGTATACATAGGATCCAAAGGCAGCCAAGCTGGCTCCCCCTGTGGTTTTGGTCACTTTGGGGGTCCTGCGTGTGTGCATGTGTGTGCGTGTGCGTGTGTGTGTGCGCGCGCGCGTGTGTGTGTGTGTGTGTGTGTGTGTGTGGCTGAACCGATGGGATGCTGACTTTGTTACTTGCTTCTCCCACATTCACGTACCCCTCCCTGCCTGGCATCCTGTTCTTTGAGGAATTCACTTCTGGAGGTGGTTGGGGGGTGTGTGTGGCCCTCCACTCTTAGCTTCTGCAATCCGTCTTCAGACCTTTGGCCTTGGTGTGTGTGTATGTGTACAAGCAATGTGATGTATGCATGTGTACAGATTTCTGTATGTAAATCTGTGTGGGGTGAGTGAGTGCACACGTGTATGAGTGGGTGTGGAGGCAGGAGGTGGATGCTGGATGCCTTCCTCTATCACTCTCCACTGAACCTGGAGCTCACCCATTTAGAAATACTAGCTGGCCATCAAGCTCCAAGAAGCCCCCTTTACCCTGTTCCCTAGCAGTGGAATTACAGGCTTTCACCACTACACCTGGGTTTTCACATGGCTTCTGGGGATTTGAACTCAGGCTCTAATGCTTGCTTGGCAGGTGCTTTCCCACTCAGCCATCTTTTGTCACCAGTATCTTGCCTCTGACAGACATGGGGCCCTGGCCCAGAGTCTGTGTGAAACAGCAGAAGGCTTCTTTACGCTGGAGGCTTGTTGAAAGTGACAGGGAGGCTTGTTGAAAGTGACAGGGGATTGGTGAAGGGGGAGGAAGCCCACGTCAGCAAGGTGCAGAGTGTGATGCATACTTATAGGCTGTGAATTCTTGGCCCCAGGGCATTCTGCATAGGTCTTCACACCTCAGACACATGGGGGTCCTCCTGGTGTGACTGTGAGAGGGTGTTCACTGCCTGCCAGAACTTGTTTTCTGGGTCCCCACCTAGAGGTTCCGCAGCTCTGAAGACAGTGCCACCATCTCGGCTCCGAGTGTTCAAACACGTGATCCTGTGGAGTACGTTTCACATTCAAACTGTCGCGCCCGCCCCTGATTTACCTGAGCGCTCAGAGCTGGAGCTCAGCTGGTGTCTCCCTTTTGGATGGTATCAAAGCCAGGCGTTCGGCTCGTCACTAGCGTGGAGCTCAGCGTTTAAGAGCCGAGCAACAGCAGGTCTGTGCCTGTAATTCTAGCACTTAGGAGATGGAGGCAGAAGGATCAGGTGTTCATCCCCCACGACACAGTGAATTGGAGGCCAGCCTGGGCTACACGAGGCTCTGCCTCAAACAAACAAAACAGACAAGCCAACTGCTGGCCACTAGGCTTGGCATGTAAAAGGCTCTTTCCCTTTTGACATTTCCCCCAGCGCCATCCCTCACTGAGGGCTCTGTCAGCCGTCAGTGTCTCCGCCTTGGTGGGAGACACAGTTCACACCTGTGTCAGGCAGGAATCACTCAGCCAATGAGGAACAGACAACTCTCCCTTAGGGATCAGAGATGAGGCCGCTGTAGCCACATGTGCCTGCTCCCCCCACTTTTTGCCGCTGTGCACCTTTCTGCAAACGGAGACACCTATTTTTGAGTGGTGGTCTGTTGATTTGTGACCCCGATCTTGTCTCTAACACTCTATCGCTCTCTACTTTTTGTTTGTTTGTTTGTTTATTTGCAACAGAGTTTCTCTGTGTAACAGCCCTGGTTGGCCTGGAACTCACTCTGTAGACCAGGCTGGCATTGAACTCACAGAGATCCTCCTGCCTCTGCCTTCTGAGTGTGGAGATTAGCTATGTGCCTCTATGATCAGCTTCCACCTTATTTTTTGAGACAGGATCTGTCACTGAACCCGAGGTTTGTCAATTGGCAAGATGTCTAGCCAGCAAGTCCACAGGCTTTGTCTGTCTCCTCCTTGAAGGGTCTACCTCCACCTCCCAGTGCATACCATGGACCAGGCTTTCATGGATTCTGGGGATTTGAACTCAGTTTCTCACATTTGCACTGCAATCACCTTTTGTGCTGAGCTATCTCCTCCATTGCCAAGGCATTCTTCAACTAACTGCCCTACAAATGCCTTGGGGATAGTCCTCACCCTTGCGGTTCAAGGCAACTTCTGCATTCCAGAGTGTAGGAGGGAGGAAAGATAAAGAAAAAAGGCAAATAAAAGTGATAAGGTATCTTGGATAGAAATTTTCCAGAATCAAACATCTGTCATTGTTTTCAGCCTAAACATGGTTACTCTGAGGTGCATGGAAGCCTGGGAAATATAGTCTTTATTCTGAAAGGTCATGTACCTAAGCTAATAGTTCTGTTACTATGGGAGACAAAAAGAAGAGATATAGAGGTACGCCGGGCAATTGAGATCCTTGTTGAGCCTTCTCTCCAACACCAATAATAAATAAATTAAAAATTATAAATAAAACCCCCGAGAACTTTGGCCTCTATTTGTACATGCACATACGTCCACACATGAAAATGTACACACAAACAAGAATAATCTAGAATGTTTCTTCTACCAGATGCATGGACACAGCCTGGAGCAAGGTGGTGTCACTCACTGGCAAGTCTTTCTTCTGGAAACATGGAGCACCTGCAGATGGACTATGAAAAGAGAGACACTGACTGTCCTGCCCACCCTGGTGACATGTAGCTGGACATGATGCTTGGCTTCAACCCCAAGCATCCCTTAAACCAGGTGTGGTGGTGGATGTCCGTAATCCCAGAGCTCAGGAGATAGAGGCAGGAAGAGCAGAAGTTCAAGGTCCTCATCTGCTGCATAACAAGTTCTAAGGAACGAACAAACACACCCACCAGCAGGAAACAGGAGCGTGGGGATTGTCTGGACAGGTGCATTTTCTGTATCTGAGGGTGTGGCAGAGGCCAAGTGCATCTGAAGTTCACTGCATGGGTCATACAGTGAGGCTGCTGTTTCCCAATGTATAGGGACATTCTCCATGCCAGGCTGTCTGCAAAGACCTCACTGGAGACGGTTATGAAATAAACACAACCCTAGCCTTTCTTAGAGCAAGAAGCCACAGGATAAAGGGGTTGGTTCTGGTCTACAGTCTATCTCACATCTTGTGTGCATCAAATCTTTTAGTGTCCTCCTGTCTCCTTAGCTAGTGGGTCAAATACAAGTCCTCTACCAACACTAGTGCCCTTTGTACCCTCTTCCCCATCCCCAGAGGTCCAGCCCCTGGCTCTTCCCGTCTTACATTGTGATGGTAAATTCTGGTGATGATCCTTGAGTCTAACTGGGTCCTTGCACCTCTGTACTCCTGCTCTAGACTACTATACTCGTCACCACTGTTTCCTACTGACGTGAGTGGAAAACAAACGACCACGGGCACCCATCACATCGACACCACGGCTGCCAGGGCCCGCGGCAGAGCTGTTGCTTCTGTGTCGGGAACATTGCTTCCTGGAGCATCCAGGCCCATCTGGGAGTCCGTGCTAGCTGTGGTCTCAGCTTGTACCCAGGCTGGAGTATCTTACTTAGGCAATGGTGTTGTTGGTAACCATTCAGAGTAATTGTAGCCTCATTGGCCCTGGAATTCACTTGATTCTGTTGAATCAACTCTCATTCCAAAGGGGATAAGAGACAGTTCATTCTGGAGCCAAATATGAGTGACAACAGGTATGAGTGACCACAGGCTAGGAATACAGGTTTATATATATATGTGTGTGTGTGTGTGTGTGTGTGTGTGTGTGTGTGTGTGTGTGTGTGTGTATGTATGTATATGTATGTGTATATATAGGGTTTTTTTTGAGACAGGGTTTCTCTGTGTAGCTTTGTAGACCAGGCTGGCCTTGAACTCACAGAGATCCTCCTGCCTCTGCCTCCCGAGTGCTGAGAATTGAACCCAGGACCTCTGGAAGAGCAGAGAATGCTCTTCACCTCTGAGCCATCTCTCCAGCCCCAATAAGTGTCTGTTAAGAAGACTAAAGATGGTCTAAGATAATTTGGCTCTGGACTTGTAACATTCTAAACTCTCCGCCATCATTAGCATTCTAAGTAGTCAGTCTTGCAGAAGGCTTGGTGGGAGGTGGAGCTTTGGGGAACTTTTGGTCACAATCCCCAATCTGGACCCAATAAAGGGCAACAGAAGAGGACACTTGGCTGGACCTTCAGCACCGCTCAGACTCTGTCTTTGAGCCAAGCTCAGTGGCCCTGACTGCAGAACAGACTCAAGTCCTGTTAGCTGGGTGGCTGTCAGCCAACAGCGGAGCCATTTGACCATACTAGTTTGCTTGGGTTTGGGGCAGTGCTGGCACAGAACGTAGCCTGCAGTGGGTTCCATTCCCAGCCTCTCCCACTCTGATCTGTAATTTATACACATCTCTATATACAAATCCTACACATTCAACTTAGAATTTTTTTATTTTTGTGGTGCTAGGGATTAAGCCCAGGGCCTTGAATATAATAAGTGTGTACATGACCACCAAGTTACATACCAGCCCAGCTTAAAGAGTTCTCTGTCTCCGTCTCTCCGTCTCTGTCTCTCTGTCTGTCTGTCTCTGTCTCTGTCTCTCTGTCTCTCTCTGTCTCTGTCTCTGTCTCTGTCTCTCTCTCTCTCTCTCTCTCTCACACACACACACACACACACACACACACACACACAAGAATTTTCTAAGCCCACAGAGCCACCAGCTAACGCCAAGGTTTAGACTCTCCTGGGCTCCCTCACTGAGTTCCTTGAGTCTCTTCTCAGTTCTTTTGGCCACCATCACTTTGAACTCTGTAACTACAGATGAATCTTGCTTTTCTTGAACTTCATGTAGCGAAAGAATCCAATGTAACAGCCAGACGGTGGTGGCGCACACCTTTAATCCCAGCACTCGAGAGGCAGAGGCAGGCGGATCTCTGAGTTCAAGACTAGCCGGGTCTACAGAGTGAGTTCCAGGACGGCCAGGACTACACAGAGAAACCCTGCCTCAAAAAAACCACAATAAGCCGGGCGGTGGTGGCGCACGCCTTTAATCCCAGCACTCGGGAGGCAGAGCCAGGCGGATCTCTGTGAGTTCGAGGCCAGCCTGGACTACCAAGTGAGTTCCAGGAAAGGCGCAAAGCTACACAGAGAAACCCTGTCTCGGAAAAAAAAAAAAAAAAAAAAAAACCACAATAAATAAATACATAGATAAATAAAAAGAATCAAATGTCTATACCGTTTGTGACTATACACGATTGGTTTATCTATCCTACTGCTATTGACTGTGCAGGGTAGTTTTGAGTCTCAGCTACTGTGGATCATTTCTGAGAAACAGTTTTGTATGCTTTTTATGCATAAGCACAAGCATGCACATCGACACTGACTTCTTTTTGGTGCCGGGTGTAAAATTGCCAGTACTCGGTATCTTCTGTTCTTCATGCATGAGCTTCCTGGAAAGATGACCACCTCCTACTGTCACCACGCCCTCCTCCTCCACCATTTCCCATTCATCTTTTGCTTCTGCCCTTGCCCTGCTTCCTATTGAAGTGGCTCTACTCAGGCCATCTGTGGGAACCCCCATGGGCCCTTTGGAGTCCCAGCACTTGACCTACAGTGACAACAGCATTTGATGCTAACTTTTTTCCTTGCTCTTCTGTACCCTACTTTCTCCTGGTATCCTCCTGCCTTTCCCTGACCCCCCAGTCTCCTGCACAGACTCTCCACTCTGCTGGTGCCCCTTGGATGGTGGTGTTCTGGGGGTGAGCAGCACAAGGAATTCCTCATTCGTCTTTAGCTGTCTCCCATTAGCAGCCCATACAAGACTAAGCTAGCTTAGCTTGGTGCCGTAGTGTTTAGACAGTGTTTGTTATAAATATCTTTAGGTAGGGGACACCCTTTTTTACTACTGTTACTTCTTTATATTACACACACACACACGCACACACACACACACACACACACACACACACACACACACACACATATGCACGCACGTGCACCATGGCCCTTACGTGTAGGTCAGAGGACAACTTGCTGAAGTCAGTTCCCTCCTTCTACCATATGGGTTCAGAGGATTAAACTCAGATCACCAGTTTTATGGCAAGTGCCTTTACTTGAGGAGCCATCTTGCTGGCTGAAGACAGGGGACATCTTCCCTTCATTTCTCCCTGCAGTCACCCTGAGGCAATGGTCGAGCTACTTCACATCCCTAAATTCTTTCCTTCTCTTCCTTTTTCTCTTTCCTTTCTTTTCACTTCCTTCTCCCTTTCCTCATTCCATACATCTTCACCAAGTGCCTACAAGGCATTGAGCACTGTTCTGTGCACAGGAGTTAGGAGGCAGCATAAAATGAACAGACAAGCAGGGGTTCAGAGAGAGGCAGGTTAACGGTCAGCATTGAAGAACTCTCCAGGGCTGACAGCAGGGCTACTGGAGAGTGCATGATCAAGGGAGACATCTCTAAAAAGGTGCTTTTGGAGGTGAAGCCTGAGGAACAGACAAAGAATAAGCCACCCTGAGGAAGGGGTGCAGACACATAGGAAGCAGGTGCAGTTTATGACAGTCATATGAGCATTGTCTATAACAAGGTGTCATGGGATGCCACTGATCTACCTTGATCAGTGTTATCAGGTTTTTGAGAAGGATGTCAGGAAGACAGGCTATATAGTGGTTTGAATGAGAAAGTCCCACTCTCCAGTGGACTCATATATTTGAATGCTTGGTCACCAGTTGGTGGAACTGTTTGGGAAGGATTAGGAGGTGTGACCTCATTGGAGGAGGTGTGTCACTGGGGTTAAGCTTTGAGGTTTCAAAAGACCATGCCAGGCTCAGTCTCTCTCTCTCTCTCTCTCTCTCTCTCTCTCTCTCTCTCTCTCTCTCTCTCTCTCTCCCTCTCTCTCTCTCTCCCTCTCTCTCTCTCTCCCTTCTGCCTGCGGATCAGGTTGTAAGCTCTCAGCTCCAGCCCCAGTGCCATGGGGGACAACCAGCTGTCATCCTCCCCACCACTGACGGTCATGGACTCTAGCCCTTTGCAACTGTGAGCCCCAAGTAAACACTTCCTAAGTTGCTTTGGCCACTGTGTCTTATCACAGCAATAGAAAGGTAGCGAAGACAGAGCAGGAGGTTCCTAGCTTGTCACAGGCAAGAGGATGCAGGGGCCTCTGAAGGAGTTGCCAGGGATGAAGAGGAGAGAAGTTTGGTAACCATGCCCACCCGTGCTCCCCTGGCTCCCAGCGGAAGTTTAGTACACGTTCTGCCTTTCCCGTGACCAGCCTACCTGCACAGCTCACATACCTCTCTCTGAGCTCCAACTTAACTCCTCAACTCTGACCTCCACCTTCAGCTGACCTCCGCCCTTGGACTCAAAGTGTCATCTCCATCACTGCCCACACTCTCTTCTGTCACTCGTCCCAGTTGTGACCTCCAGCCAGCGCGTGGCACTGGCTGCCGCTTCTCCCCAGCCTGGCACGACTCCCGGAAAGCCTGCCCTTGGCTTGTCCTCTTTTGTTCTTCTCCCTAATTTGATGCTGACATTGACAGATAACGACAGGAGAGGCAGCCAAGCCCCAGGGTGGGGACCAGAAGGTGCCATTCACATCCTAGCAAGCAAACCCTTCTAGAGCTGGGCCCACACTTGCCTTGAACGAGAACCACCACTCCCTGATCCGGAAGTGGACCCTGGCTTTAGCAATCTTGATGGAGAGAAGCTGTTTGTTCATCCAGAAGATCCTGAACATCAAGCCTGTGGCTTCCAGAGTTCCGTGTCTGAGGAAAAGAGGAAACAAACTGATGTCATGGAGGAGAAAGAAAACACAGAGAAGGGGCTGGAGAGATGGCTCAGTGGTTAAGAGCACTTGTTGCTCTTGCAGAGGACCTGGGTTCAGTTCCCGGCACCTACATGGTAACTCACAACCCTCTATAACTCCAGGGGATCTGATGTCCTCTTCTGACCTCTAAGAGCAGCAGTCACATACAAGTTACACATCTATACATACATACAAGCAAAATGCTCATACACATAAAATGAGGTAAATCTTTTTTTAAAAAATGAATTAAAAAAAGAAAAGATAGGAAAGTGTGATGCTTCACCAAGATAAGAGTTCTGCTTAATTTCCCCTTGCGTGGCCCACGGTTTATGGCCTGGGAGGGGTGGGGAGATGCTCCTTAATCCCAAGGAGAAAGGTCTGGAAGCACTTGCTGCACTGGCCTTGTCTTTGACCCAAATGGAAGCAATCACAATTCAAACTCTTTAGCCTTTGATTTTTCAGCAGTCTCCCCCGACCCTGTGGTCTCCCTTCTTCTTCCTCTTTCTGTTAGGGCTTCAACCCAGGGCCTGGAGCCTATGTGTTAGCAAGTGTTCTTCTGTTGCTGAGCTACACCTCCCGCTCCTGATTTCCAACACACTCCTGAAAAAGAAAACAATACCCACTATGAAAGAGAACTCCAGCAAACTGCAAATGGATCTGGAAGCCGCCTGAGCTCCTCGGTTCCCAGTGGAGGCAGAATCCCCACCACTACCTTTCAGGTTCGCATAGCCTTTTACCGCGCCCGCCCCTCCCCCGAGACACCGAGAGAGCTTTGGACACCAGGAGGCCTCTTTAGAGCCTTCCCTGACCAAAGTATGGCCACTGGTGACATGCTGGATGCTCGCTCTTGTCTGTAGTGATGGGGCCTGGAGAGAAGCACCCAGAAGGGAGGAACCTCCAGACAGGAGAAGTACCCAGGGTCTCAGAGTCTTCATTTGTGTATGTCTCTTCCTCGACCCCAAGTCTGCCCCATTGAAGGGTCTCATGCAGCTGAGGATGACCTTGAATTTCTGGTCCTCCTGTCTCTATCTCAAGTGCTGAACATTACAGCTTTGCACCACCATGGTCTGCTATGGAGTGCTGGGGATAAAACTCAGGGCTTTGTGTGTGCCTAGTCCAACACTCCCAGCCCTCTGACCTTTTTTAAAAATAAATTATTTATTTTTATTTTATGTGCATTGGTATTTTGCCTGCATATGTGTCTTTATGAGGTTGTTGAGTCCCCTGGAACTGAAGTTACAGACAGTTGTGAACGGCCACGTGGGTGTGGGGAATTGAACCTGGGTCCTCTGGAAGAGAAGTCAGTGCTCTTAACTGCTGAGCCATCCCTCCAACCCCTAATCTTTTTTTTTCCTAACACATCTTTATTTAAGTAGAAATTGGATTCTACCTTTTTGATTAAGACATTACACAATCATCCACTGCAGGAAAACCACAACCGATGACGAGTGATTTCATTCCTTTTTGTGGAAAGTTCACTGGTGGCTCTGGTGCTCCTGGTGGCAGAGGGCAGAACAAAGCCGTTCTGATAGAGGGAGGGGACCTCTGCCAAGTTTTCTTAGATGGAAAGGTGCTGGCATTTTGTCACCCTGGGGAGACAGTGGTAGGAGAGGGCGGAGTGTGGAGGGGGTGTGATATTCTACCCTAAAATATTTTTTCTGAAATATGCCAGTAGCTAAATCTGGCTGTGTTTGTGCGACCGGGTGGAATTTTCCTTAAAGTGACAAAGCAGGGCACGTTGTGTCTAAGGCGCTAGCTGTCAAGGGTACTGGAAGAAGGTGTCCTGTGGAGACCTCTCAGGTGCCATCCGAGGAAGAAGGGGAAAGGCTAGCATAGCCCAGCTCGCCATGTGCTTGCTGTGTGACCTCGGTTGTGATAGTTACTTTCCTCGTCCCTTGACTAAACAACTGAACGGAGGAAGGATTTCTTTCCCCAGTGTTTTCGGTCCACGGAGTGTGAGTCTGGGAATAGGCTGTTGCAAAGCAGGCTGGGAGCCGAGAACAAGGAAGAGACCAGGTAGCATTCAAAGGCCCGCCCACTAGGACCTACTTCCTCCAGCTTGGCCTTGCCTCACAACCCTCAAAATAGTACCACCAGCTGGAGCCCAGGAGTTCAGCACAGGAGCCTGAGGGGGTTGGGCGTGGGGTGAGGTGTGGGCATTTCATATTCAAACCATTATAGTGCGCAATTATGTAATCTCTCTAGTTCCTCATGTAAATCATATTACCTCATTCTTAGGACTGCTGAGGGACTAAATGACACCATTTAGCATTTACCAAGTGTCTAGAATAGAGCCCAGTGCCCAGGCTTGGCACCCGTGACTCTATCCTTCCCTGCCTCCCTAATAGAGTCCACCAGATATCCACCCAGCTCCTACTAGGTGCCAGGCATGTACATAGCTTGGACATGTTGAAATCATTAACCCCGAGGATGTGAAGTCCTGCTTGTGCCCTCGAGCTCCCACCCCAACACCTCCAATGGCCGAGTTTACTTGTATCCAGTTCTGCAATCACACACTAATCCAGGGGTGAGTGTCCAAATATTCTGTGGGTAAATTAAGTAAAAGTTTTCAGATTTACCAGCCCCATCATTGTGTAAACTGATGCTTTAAGTGTCTGTAAGTATACACGCGCACGCGCGCGCGCACACACACACACACACACACAGAAAGACACACATGGACACACATACACACAGACATACACAGAGACACATAGACACACAGACACAGACACAGACACAGACACACACACACACACAGACACACACACACACACACACACACACACACACACAAGTGAGTATAGTATATTGATGCATATCTGTAAGTCTTGCTACCTAGGAGGCTGAGGCAGGAGGATTGTGAGTGTTAAGGCTAGCCTGGTTTACAGAGTGAGGCCCTAACTTAGAAAATGATGTATATGTGTGTGTGTATATGTATGTATGCATTTATGTATGTATTGTATGTATATGAAGAAGCTAAAGGTCAGGGAAATTGGGGAGTTCTACAGGTCCCCCAGCAGAGTTCGGCAGGATCTGAACTCTCACTGCAGAATCCCACTGTAGGAGGCTGTCTCTGATCCTGACACCAGCTGCAGCTGCAGCGACTCCTATTGAGTCAGGGTCTCATTATGTAGATGAGTGCCTAGTGTCACAGAGATCCTCCTGCCTCTGCCTCCCTCCCGAGTACCTGGATTAAAGGCATTCACCACTACGCCCAGTTTCTTTCTAATTTTCAAGGACTCAGAGAAGTGAGATCCCTCAGTCTTGAGGTCTGCTCTGTTTACTGCTGGCGTTTGGAGGAAAGACGGGAGTGGGGTGCAGGGGAGAAAAGAGAGAGGTGAAGATTCTATTCGTGTAGTTTTGATTCTACTAACCACAGAGGTTACACACCAAGGTAAGGATGGCGGGGGGGGGGGGGGGGGGGGGGGGGGGGGGGGGGGGGGGGGGGGGGGGCATGTTCCTGAGGCTGGGCAGCCCACAGAGGACAGGGCTCCGAGGACTGTCAATAAGATGAGGGTGGCTTTATTTCCAAAAAGGAGGTGGGGTGTTGAGAAGAGAAATGGATGCTTGATAGCCAAAGTAACAAATGACCATTGTAGGCAGCAGGAAAGGATTCTTAGATGGGATCTCATTCGGAAAGTGATTTAGAATGGACTCATAGCCAGTACCCACAAATGGCCCTTAGGATTGTTTCCAAGTGCATCTCTCAGCTTAAGATTTCTTGGCTGTAGGGAAAGGCTGTTTTTTATTTATTTGTTTATTTTGTTTTTTGAGACAGGGTTTCACTGTGTAGCTGTGGCTGTTCTGGAACTTGCTCTGTAGACCAGACTAGCCTTGAACTCACAGAGAGCCTCCTGCCTCTGCCAAGTGTTGAGATTAAAGACATGAGCCACCACCCCCTGGCCGAAAGGCTGTTTTTATACAAATGTTCCTATATGAAATGGCAACAGCAATTGGTAACAATCACGGGTCTCCATCCAACGCTGCAGGCTAGGTACTGTTCTAAGTGCTTTGTACATGCATATCTCCCCTTTGCAACAGCCTGCTGGGGCAGGAACGGTTATTACCCTTGCCTTACACACGAGGAAACTGAGGAACGTGGAGCTTATCGACAACCAGTCCACAATAGTGCCCATTTACCATCTGCGTCCTGGAGTCCTGAAGAGGATGGGAGACTGTCAGCGCCCCGTGGCTCCTGGGGACTGGCGCTGTGCTATAGATTCTGCCTTGACGTCTGACGTGTGGCACTCAGCTCCATTTTCTTAATGGCTGTCAATCAGCTCCCCACTGCTTCCCCTGAGGCTGGACCAGCAGGGGAGTCATCAGCATTTAGGAATAGCATTAAGAACAAAGCCAGACCTGGGCTGTTTGTTTTTCCCCAGTGAGATCACCCAGCCCTCAACACAGCCAGGAATGAGCCCAGATGTCACTCAGTGCTGAATGAATCACTTCCCAGATCCCCGGGCTTCCCAGAGCAAACGGAGAAGAGTCCAAGGAATGTCTACTGTTGCTTTATAGCTTCCAGGCAGTTTCTCATAGAAACAGAACTTGCGGGCTGAGTCTGTGGCTTGGTGGATCGAAGGACCAGCAGGCACCAAGCGCTGGTTCTATCCCAGCAGTGCTTAGATCAGGCATGGTAGTGAGTGCCTACCACCTAGCACTTGAGAGGTGGAGGTGGGGAGATCAGAAGTCACCCCGAATTCCAGGCCAGCCTGAGATACCTGGGACCCCGCTTCAAAACAGAAAAGCAAGAACAAATATGAGCCGCTCAGGCCATTTAAAATCTCCTGGCTGCCATTTTCCCCCCAAAAGGTAAAGTTAATTTTAAGTATAATCTCGGTATGATAATACAAAATGCTATCACTTCAAATGCAAATGGTTAAAAAAACATTTGTTAGTGAGGCACTGTGATGTTTAATCTTCAAAAGTTAGAATCATCCTAGAAACAAGTCTCTGGGCTTGCCTGCGAGGGATTATCTACTTTAGGTTAATTGGTGAAAAAAGACACACCCTAAACGTGGGCAGTACCATTTGGTGGTTGTCTAAGGAGGAGAAAGGCAGCCGAGTGCTCAGATCTCTGCTTCCTGCCTGCAGACGCAGTGCATCGCATGCCTCCTGCACCTGCTGCCATGTCTCCCCCCACCATGATGTACCTCACCTTCGAGCTGGGAACCGGGATGGACCCTCCCTTAAGTTGCTCATTAGATACTTTAATACAGAGATACGACAGTAAGTGACATAAGCATCTTATGTTTTTTTCCTACTGAGTCATTGCAATCCAGAATACACTTTCCACTGAGCCAGAAGCTGAGTTTGAACTAGGCACACTTTGCAAGTTAACGACGAACTTTAGATGGCTAGCGCCTGTCTCCTGGACAGTGGGGCAATAGGTGTAACTCTTTCAATGACTGCATTACTCAATAAGAAGACTCCTGAGGTCCCAGGGTCTGTGTGCTATGGTTAGAAATAAGTATGGGGTAAACTGGCACACACCTTTAATCCCAGCACTCGGGAGGCAGAGGCAGGAGGATCTCTGAATTCAAGGCCAGCCTGGTCTACATAGAGAGATCCAGGACAGCCAGGACTACACAGAGAAACCCCGTCTCAAAAAAATAAAATAAAAGGGTTGAAAAGAAAGAGACCACCATTCCAACTGAAGTGTACAGACAAGGCAAACTTTAGTGTACTCACTCTTCTGAGATGGGGAGTGACTTGGGTTTTATTGTAACTCACACGGCAGTTCTGTCTTTTTCCCCATTGGCTGGGAGTCAACCTCATAATATTATTTGATTGTCTAATCTGAAGAGAACTGGCGCTTAAGCAGGAAGAGGGAAAGGGTCACTGCTCCAGACTATCAAATTCCTAGACTAGTGCTGTGAGCTTTTGTGTAAACAAAAGTTTTACTGGGTGTGGAGGATTCAAACATGAAAAATTTTAATCCCTTGTCCTAAACACAAGTTTTACAGTATTTGATAAAAACGACTCATTTGATATTTATTACACCATGGGGTCTGCATTTAAGGAAGGAGAACACAATGGGACCAATAAATAAGACCATTCCAGGTGGGATAAACCCAAAATAAACCAGGTGACAGAGTGACTTGAGGGCACTTGGGAAGGGGGTCAGTGTGAGGAGACATCTGAGCCAGACCATGAGGGACCAAAGGAACTAACTCTGGGAAGAAAGAGGCCTAGCCTTAAAAACAGGCTGCAGATGATGCAGGCTGGAGGTTTGGCCCTTTGAGCTAAGGAGTTGGGGCCACGGGGACTCTCAGGATTTGGGAGTTTGTCCCAAATGTGAAGGAGGGGGATGCCTTTTTAAGCAGGGGAGGTTGAAATAGAGTCTTAGGGTCCTTGTTTGGTTTTGCCGTGCTGGGACCCAACCCAAGACCTTGAGCATGTTAGACAAGCCCTCTGCAGCTGAACTACATTTCAGCCCTACTTTCAGTTTTTAAAAATGTCTAGAAATGAGGGCTGGAGAGATGGCTCAGAGGTTAAGAGCACTGACTGCTCTTCCAGAGGTCCTGAGTTCAATTCCCAGCAACCACATGATAGCTCACAACCATCTGTGATAGGATCTGGTGCCCTCTTCTGGCCTGCAGTCATACATGCTGTATACATAATAAATAAATAAATCTTTAAAAAAAAAAATGTCTAGAAATGAGGAAAATTGATCCAGTGGGTCTCCTTCGCTTTTTCATATCCCCACTCTACTACAAACATCGAAATGACTTTCGTATTAAAATCAGAAAGCTTAACAAAACTAGATTGAACTGAATTGTGTGTCTGAGTTTGATAGAAAAGTGATTAATAAGACCAAGTACCAAGGCCTCATGGGTTCTGTTGCTGAGCAGACTCAAGAGGCTTTTCCAGAACACAGTCTTGGCCTGGCCCGGTGTTTTCATGACTGTCTGGGGCACAGGGCTTGAGCCTACTTGAAAGGGGGGTTTGGGACAGAGGTCCTTTTCCCAGTGCAGGACCCCGAAAAGGATCTCTCATGTCCAGTGAAGCAGCCCAGAATATTTTCCTCTACCAACTCATGGAGGAACAAGTGGTCTCTTTGTCTTGTGGGAAAAATGAATCCCAAAGCAAGTAGAACTGCAGCTCTGTATGGTGGGGTGCCTTTACCACCACAGGGAGGACAAGGGTAACGTGCTTTGGGGGAAAAGGAAGGACCACTTGTAAGTGTGAGAATGTGAATGAGTGTGAGAATGTGAGTGTGAAAATGTGTGAGGGTGTGTGTAAGCGAGGGTGTGTGCGAAGATGTGTGTGAGTGTGAAAATGTGTGAGGTGTATGTGTAAGTGAGGGTGTGTGTGTAAGTGTGTGTGTATGTGTGTGACATGAAGACACAAGGAAGATTGTTTAGAAGTGAGGAGGGGGATCAGTGAGGGACACAGAAGGGACATGAGAGGGTGGTGGAGGGCAGATCTGAGCAAGGTACAAATAAAGATACGTGTGCATGGGGATGTTATAATGGAACTCATTATTTTGAGCACTAACTAAAAACAAATTTTATTTATTTATTTATTTATTTATTTATTTATTTATTTATTTATGGTTTTTCAAGACAGGGTTTCTCTGTGTAGCTTTGCGCCTTTCCTGGAACTCACTCTGTAGCCCAGGCTGGCCTCGAACTCACAGAGATCCTCCTATCTCTGCCTCCCGAGTGCTGGGATTAAAGGTGTGTGCCACCACCTCCCGGCTAAAAACAAATTTCAAACAAGAGAAACATGGCCAGGCCAGTCAAGGATGATTGGGAGGCTCTTGGCATGCTGCTGGTGGTCTGTTTTCTCAGTTTGAAGTCGGCATGCTGCTGGTGGTCTGTTTTCTCAGTTTGAAGTCGGCATGCTGCTGGTGGTCTGTTTTCTCAGTTTGAAGTGCTGACAGCAATCTTTCCTCTAGAGGCCAAATCTGGTGAGTCTAACTGGCATCCTAAATAGCCAGTTCTGTAAATGAGGTCCAGAAATGACCAGCAAGTTCTTTCCACGTGCATCTCACACACTCAGCTTCATCTCCTGGATCAACGTCAGTAGAGACAGAAAGATCCCTGGGACTCGCTGGCTCCTAGCCTAGCCTAAAAAAATTCAAACTCCAGGTTCAGGAGACTCAAAGGACTAGGAGAGTGAAGAAGAGAACCCAGTGCCCGATTCTGACCTTTGTGTGGCTGCACAGGTGAATGCACCTGCATCAATAAATAAAAAATAAATAAATACATGCATTAATGAATAAACACATACATACATACATACATACATACATACATAATTAAGAACGGCTGAGACTTGAAGAGGAGAGGGATTCCGGTTGCAAAACTAGCTCCAGTCAGGTAAAGACACAGCCTCTCCTCACCTCCCTCTACACCATTAAAATCTGAACTGGTGCCAGGCGGTGGTGGCGCACGCCTTTAATCCCAGCACTCAAGAGGCAGAGCCAGGTGGATCTCTGTGAGTTCGAGGCCAGCCTGGTCTATGGAGCGAGATCGAGGACAGGCACCAAAACTACATGGAGAAACTCTGACTCGAAATACTAAAATAAATAAATAAAATAAAAATAAATAAAGAATCTGAACTGGTTTCCAGGCCCACCCCTCTACCCTCATCCCTAGGCACCCTTCTGTTATTTGGCTTGTGCCCTGTACATTGGTTGACTTTTATGTCTAACACACCAAAAGTCACTATTTCAGTGATTTAACCAAATAGTGCATTGCTGCCACCAAAGAGTAAGTAGAAATAGCAGGATATGACACAACATTCCTGTAATCCCAGAGCCAGGAGAGGGAAGGCCGGAGGATCAGGAGTTCAGAATTATCCTTGGCCACACAGTGTAACCAGTCTGAGGACACACTGGGCTCCATGGGACCCTGTCTCAAAAGGGGTGGGAGTGCCGGTGGTGTGACTCAGTAGGTGAGGATGCTTGCTGCCCCCTTCATGACCTGAGTCCAATCCCTGGTACCCCGGTGATGGAAGGGAAGAACCGACTGCCACAAGCTATCCTCTGGCCTTCACACTTCATGAGCTGTGGCACAGACACACATGTACACACACACAAATAAATAAATACATGTAATTTAAAATAAAAAATTAAGTATTAAGAGTGATTCCAACTGAGTTCCTGGTGCGATTTATCCAGGGTCCTGCGGGCTAGTTGCTGGTCATCCCTCCCGTCATTTGTACAGCTGAAATGGTATTAGAGCCAGGAGGAAGGGCAGAAGAAAAGAGAAGGCAGGTTATTGTTGCCTTTAGTTAAGATATAAAATGGGCTGGGTGGAGAAGGCACATACCTTTAACCCCAGCGTTCAGGAGGCAGGTCGATCTCTGAGTTCAATCATCCATATAGACTATCCTCTTTTTTTTTTTTTTTTTTTTTTTTTTTTTGGTTTTTCGAGACAGGGTTTCTCTGTGTAGCTTTGCGCCTTTCCTGGTACTCGCTTTGGAGACCAGGCTGGCCTCGAACTCACAGAGATCCGCCTGGCTCTGCCTCCCGAGTGCTGGGATTAAAGGCGTGCGCCACCACCGCCCGGCTATCCTCTTTTTTTTAAGATGGAAGATAAGTTTGTAATTATATTTATGCACAGAAAACTTAGCGGTGTACATCTAACCCAATTAGTGGTGAGTTTTTTGGCCTTTGCCTTTTCCAGCTTGGCAATCCGCGCCACAGATTTAGGACCCAGGACATTGCCTCCCCAGTGGTGGCAGATCTCATCATATCTGTCGTTGTAATTGGTCCTAACAGCTTCCACCAGCTGAGCCAGAGCATCCTTGTCCTCCGAGTTAACCTGTGTGAAGGCAACAGTGGTGCATGTCTTCCTGTGGACCAGGCGCCCCAGCCTGGCTGTTCCCTTGATAATGCAGTAGGGGACGCCCATCTTTCGACACAGGTCAGGCAGGAAGACCACCAGCTCAACGGGGTCTACATCGTGGGCAATCACCACCAGCTGAGCCTTCTTGTTCTCCACCAAGGTGGTGACTGTATTGACCCCCGCTCGGAGGACAGGTGGTCTCTTAGTTGGGACGTCCCCTTTGCCAGCAGCTTTCTTCTCAGCACGGGCCAACGGCCTTTGCCTCTTCTCCTGCTTTGTCTCTGGCCTGTACTTGTGAGCAAGCCTAAGCATCTGAGTAGCTGTTTGCCGGTCCAGGACCTGGGGGACCTTGTTAATGGCAGGAGGTACTTTGAGCCGCTAATAGAGGACGGCCCTTTGCTGCTGCAGCCTAATGTGGTGGGGCCATTTGATGAAGCGTGTGAGATCTCTTTTGGGCTGGATGTCCTGCCCAATGCTGAAGTTCTCAAAAAAAGGATTCACCACCTTTTTGGCCTCCTGTTTCTTCACGATGGCGGAGGCTGGGGCCACTTTTTTCCTCTTGGCCTTCAACCACTTGGGAGTCTTGCTTGGCTGGAGGAGAGAGAAAGAAAAGGGAATTGTGGGTAATATGTAAGGGCCGCAGAGATCTAGTCTTTTCTGTCAAGAGAAACACAGTTTTGTCTCCAAGCCCTTGGTCAACCTCACTGGACATCATGGAAAAGGATCTGGGGCCAGGGAGATAGCTTGATAGGCAAATTACTCCCTGGAAAACACAGGGTCCTGAACTGGGCCCCCAACATCCGCGTAAAAAGCTGTGTGTGGTGTTGCCTGTTTACAATCTCAGTACTGGGGAGATAAAAAACGGGTGGATCTGGATCTTGGGGTTCACTGGCCAGCCAGTATAGGCTAATTGTTGAGTTTGGGGCCAGTGAGTGACCCAGTCTCAAAAAACAAGGTGAAGCCTGGTGATGGTGGTGGCACACACCTTTAATCCCAGCACTCTGGAAGCAGAGGCAGGCAGATCTCTGTGAGTTCGAGGCCAGCCTGGTCTACAGAGTGAGTTCCAGGAAAGGCGCAAAGCTACACAGAGAAACCCTGTCTCAAAAAACCAATATATATATATATATATAGTGTGTGCGCGCGCATGCGTGTGTTTGGAAGTTGCCCCCCATCACATCTATGGTGACCCATGGCCAAGCCCTAGGCATGTGGCCCCATAAGCTGTAAGCAAAACTGGGGCAGCTGCTGTCTGTCTGGGCAACCATCCAAGGCTCAATTTTCTGTTACCAGAGGAAGAGGGTGAAGATAAAGGGTCGCGGGGAGGGCAGAGACAGAAATGGAGTGTCTGCCACACTTTCATATGTCATTTATTGGAGACACTTTGATCTCATCCTGCTCATTTATAAAAAAGAGGCATAATAATGTTCACTTTGTAGGGTGGTTGTGAGTATTGACCAAGATAATGTCTGCACATCATGCCTGGCATTTAGAAAGACTGTTAATAAATGTTGGTGTCCTTTTGCTATACTGCCACATGGTAGGTGTCTAGACAGTTCCTCATGATACGCTTGACCTATTTTTTTCTTTCTGAGGTACATTTATTATTGAATTATAGTTAGTCTTCTATATCTGCAGGCTCACATCCCGGGATCCAACCAACCGCAGATTGAACAGGAACATTGACACTATTGCCTAATAATAATAAGTATTTACATAGCATTTTCATTGTATTGGGTATTACAAGTAATCTAGAGATGATTTAAGGCATTCTAGAGGATATGTGCGGGTTATATGGAAATGCCATGGCATTTTGTATAAAGGATTGGAGCATCCACAGGTTTTTGGCATCTGTGATCACAAAGCTGTGTGTGAAATTAGAAAATCACACACATTCATTTTTCTCTTTCCTCTGTCGCTATGAGTTCTTTCGTGGCAGAGGCTGTAACTCACACAAACTTACTCTCCCGGCATGCCGCTTACCTGGTTTTCAACCTGCAGTTGCTGAGTGAACACATGGGTGGAGAAGAGGCGAGCCTTTCTTGTTCATTAGACTCTGAACTTCTTTGTATAGGGTGGGTTGTATCGATGACCTTGAGGCAGATAAATCAATCTGCATTCTCGGGTTGAGGTCCCCAAAGATGGCACAGTGTAGGACATAGACATTCTCAACCCTGGGCTTTGCAGCCAGGAAAGAGTAGGACCTGAGGCCAGAGACTCTGCCCAGAACACATGTCACAATGTCGGGTTCACCACCACTGTGATCCTCTGCTCTTTCCCTGACTTTGCTTCAGTGAGGACCACTCCTCTGTGGATGGTTCTAGACAAAGCATAGTTTAAAGAGACTGACAGTCAGCAGAGGCAGAAGGAAGTAATCTCAAAGATCAACAGTGTTTGGATTCTGGATACTGTCCTCCTGTACATTCTGGTCATTTGGTTTGGATGTGGAGATGAAAATCCCGCATTCTGCCTTGTGAAACTGGGTTACATTTTGTTGGTGACAGGCCAGCTGGCCTGAGAGGTGTGTTGCCATGGCAAACAGTAAGGTCACTTGGTGGTTGCTCGCTTGACCCAAGCTTATTATGTCTAGACTTCCATGCTGGGGGATGACCGCACCCTGGAAGAGGTACTCCGACTCCCCAGACTGCTGGATTGTCCTGTTTTCTCCAGAATCCTGGACCTGGACAGGGTTTCCAACTCCTTTCATTTCCTATTCATGCCTGGCATTTCCTCCCTCTCCTGCTCCTGGGGCCTCATGGCTCTCAACAGATGCTGCCCCCCTCCCCATCCAAGAGGAGCCCTGGCCTCTGTGACAGTAAATCCATTGCACCACTTAGGTTTAATTAGAGCACAATGAAGGATGATTAGTTTACACATCAAAGCACTGAAACAGCCCAACAAATTGGCCCCATCCCAAAGCTCCCCCCCCCCCAGCCCCCTAGGAGCTGGCCTTGAACTCACAGACTCTGCCTGCTGGGGCTGGGCAGCCAGCACTGAAGGCACTCTGCCGCTCAGAAGTGGAGCCCAGTGGCTTTCAGCACCCACTGGGCCCCCCTGCCCACTGTGGCTTTTCACTTCAAGCCTGCCCCAAGCCACGGATTGACCTTTGCCTGTAGTCAACTCTCCGTTACTTGTAGACTTGATTCTACACTCTGCCCGTCACCCAGGTCCTTTCTTTTTTTTGACAAACCCTTCTACCTTCCAAGTGAGAGCTTTCCTGTTTCAGGACACCTATCAGGGAGTGAGAAAGGCAAATCAAATGAGTGGCGGCAGGTCACGTGGCTACCAGCAGATGACTTCTTTGTTGCTTGATGTGGAAGAAGATAGGAATGATAGGTTGTGCCAGGTGTGGTGTTGTATACTTGTTATCCTAGCACTTGGAAGGTGGAGCAGGAGGGTTGTAAACTTGAGCCCAACCTGGGGCTACACATTGAGATACTCTCAAACCAAAACCAAAGAAAAACAAACCCTCTTCTCCGCAAAAAAAAAAAACAAAAAACAAAAAACAAAAAAACAAAAAAAAAAAAAACAAAAAACCACCAAGAAAGAAACTACAGGATGCAGTGAGGTAGATGAACTACTGCTGGGTTTCCCCTACAGTATGCTTCTTGGTCCTGTGGCTGACCAAGAGACAGCTGAACTCTCCACTAGACTGTCTTTATGATTTCTTACATCAGAGCCCTTATTGTCAGGATGTGTGGGCATGTGTGTGCATGGGCATGTGCAAATGTGTGTGTAAGAGAGTGCATGTGTGTGTGCGCGCGCGTGTGTGTGCATGCGCGTGTATGTGCATAGAGGCCAGATGTATATTTTAGGTGTTGCTCTTCATAAGCCATCCACCTTGTTTTTTGTTTGTTTGTTTGTTTTTCTATTCTACAGACCAGGCTGGCCTTAAACTCACAGAGATCCGCCTGCCTCTGCCTCCCAAGTGCTGGGATTAAAGGTGTGCATCACCATCATCACCAGGCTCCACCTTGTTTTTTGAGACTGGGTCACTCACTGGCCCCAAACTCAACAATTAGCCTATACTGGCTGGCCAGTGAGCCCCAAGATCCAGATCCACCCGTTTTTTATCTCCCCAGTACTGAGATTGTAAACAGGCAACACCACACACAGCTTTTTACGCGGATGCTGGGGGCCCAGTTCAGGACCCTGTGTTTTCCAGGGAGTAATTTGCCTATCAAGCTATCTCCCTGGCCCCAGATCCTTTTCCATGATGTCCAGCACCAGTGAGGTTGACCAAGGGCTTGGAGACAAAACTGTGTTTCTCTTGACAGAAAAGAATAGTCTAACTGATGATTAACTGAAAACCAATCCAAAAAGTTCATTCAATGAACCAAAGTGATATCCTGTCTTGATCCGCATACATGACCACCACAACAAATGGTGTGCCTTTCTCCAAGTCAATGGCAGAGATGTGGCTCAGGTCTCTCTCATGGTCCATGGCCCTCAGGAATTGGTGATCTTTTCTGTCAGAAGCAAGAGGACTGTGGCTGCAGTAGGATTTCATGCAGCACCAAGGCTTGGGTCTCTCTCCTGAATGACTGATGGAGGCGAAGTACCTGGTGAAACCTAGTTTCTTGGCTGTGGGCCTTGAGGGCAGCGGATGGGAGTCAGCTTTACCACTGGACAGATAAAGGACTGCTGCACAGGATGGTGGGTGGGGGGTGCACTGGGCTCAGACTGTGGGCTGGCTGCAAGGAAGCCCTTCCAGAGGAAGGTGACACCGCATTGTTAGCATAAAACCTGGAGCCTATTGATCTGGCTGATTAGAAAGCCTTCCAAGGCGCTGGGATAATTAGCACAATTTACAGAGTAGCAGTTATCAGCTTCATTGCCTAATTAACAATGTAAATATCTTTCTAAATGACATTTTATAATCACCATCAGACCCTCTAGCACTGGCCCTGCTCACTGCTGATTCTTTCCCAGATGTAGTTGGTTTTCTCCCCCTGCCTCACATGGCATTTCTGCATCACGTGCGATAAGGCGATTGGATACGCCCCACATCTCCTCATTTGTATCTTACTAGGGGTCTAGTCTGCCTTCATCTCTCCAGCCCCAAATATGCAGTCTGCCAATTGAATTGCCAATTAAAAGTACTTAATTAGACGTGAAAGGGGAGTTCTGTCGTGTTCTGGATTCTGAACTGTTTTTTATTTATGCGCTTAGCAGGATAAGTCATCTTAAATTAGCGTCACATTTTTCCCTCTGAAGAGCATGTGAGAAACGAGGCTATTCAGAGAAGGGGCTTAACACGATATTTGAGTGCACTAGTCATGGGTGCAAAGGCTCATCCCAAACACATATGTTGCTTTGGCAAGCCAGGTTCTTCTTTATATTTACTTTATTTCCTTATCATTTTTTTATGGCATTAATGTTGGCCAGAGACTATAGGACCTGCCTAATGAAGCATATGTGCAGAGAACTGGGGGAAAATTACTTTAAAGTCACTTATTATTCAGACTATCCGGGACATATTAAAGATTTATTGTCTTCTGCCTAAGTTCCAGATGCATGCAGAGGACTGGGAGTGTTGCTTGGTGATAGAGGGCTGGCAGGCCTAAGGCTCTGGGTTCCAATCTCAGTATTGGGGAAAACAAACAAGCCAATAAAAAAAAAAAAACCAGATGGTGTCCGCATCAGTCTTTTTTGGGAAGAGTGCTCCAAAAGTTCCCTACCATTCATTCCATTGGTGATGGCTTCAGTTTTTGGATTACTCTTTCTCAATCTTTTTGTTCCAACGGAGTGCAGGATGATCATTGCAGCTGCACACCTACAAAGCCAGTTTAAAAGGCGAATGCATTTCGTGTAAACCAGTTTTATTGTATTGGTGGAGATGGAAGGGAGACAAAGATGAATTTTTGAAGAATTTGCTGTGGGTTTTAATTAGACATCCTGCCCCGGCTCCCCATTATCATTGATTTGTGTGATAAGTGACAATTATACGTGTCATAAGTATACTCCTTTTTGCTGAAGACAAGAGATCTTATGTGTGATGCAAATAAGGGTTCTCAGAATGCTAATTTTGTAATGAGCCAATGCATTTTTCAAGGAGTTTATAGTCTGGAGGGGGAATAAAACATGTGCATAAATAATTAGAATGCAAAGTAGGAAACTGGTGTGTCCTGAGACAGTACAGAGAGAATTATAGCAAAGAAAAAAAAAAAAAAAGGAGTGGGTAAATAAATTACAGCTGAGAGATTCAGGACAGCCTGCTTGAAGGTTGGGGGAAATTGTCGTAAAAGTGTACGGAGACCACTGGTGTGGTTTACAGATGAAAGGAACATGGGAAGAAGGCACGGAGGTGGGACAGGAAGAAATTTAAATGGGGGAACAAGATGTTTGGTGGGGTGTTAGGTGAGTGGGCTGTGAGGGTGGGGCAGGGCTCCATCTTGGTCATTGCTGAGCCTCGACAGCGAGGCTAAAACATTGCAGCACTTTCTGTAGGCTAAGGATTGATGACTTGACAGAAAGGGCCAGATCTTAAGCAAATGGCTTTGCAGGCTGCGTCGTCTCTTTGTCATGGCAACCGATCTCTGCCCTGGTAGCACAAAGGCAGCTCTAGACCATACGGAAGTGAATGGGCATGGTTGTGTCCCCATGAAACTTCCTGACTACTGAGATGGGAACTTCATGTGGTTTTCACACATCACAAAGATCTCCTGATGTTTCTATTGTCTTTTGCTAGGGAAATAGGCAGTGGGCGCAGACTGCCAGGGGCTGACTGGGAGTGAACCCAGGGGGCCAGAGAGTGTCATAGTCCATGCGTCAAGTGGTTAGGATGGTGTGTATGGGTGCTGGTCTTCATGGCTCCATTACTGCGGTGTGCCTGGGATCAAGCTTCAGTGTGTACCCAGAAGGCATCCATGGGTGGGTGGGGTACATGCTGTTGATGAACCCTAATAGTATTTAATAATGAAAAAGGAATACCCAAGTGAAGAGTTCTGACGAGTCTCATAGTCAGAAGGGGTGTACAGTCAGTTCGGCACTAAGGAAGCCATGAGGCTCACACTGTGGTAGGATATACACTGATATCTTGAAACCACCTTCCCTGGTCTGAATTGGGAATTTCTGAGCAGTGGCTGGCTAATAATAACCTCCATCCATGCTTCTCCCTGAGAAGGTTCTGCGGTTTCCAGCAAATGTCATTTTGCTCTCCCCACACCCCACAGTCCTCGCCGCACAGCCTGCCCTTCAGGAAATGGGAAAGTGAGAGTGGGTTTAGACGGCTGAGCTGTGGGAGGCCCACTAGCCGCCCCGGGCTCTCCTCCTGCTCAGCTACTCTGAGTCTCGGCTTGGGAAGCCTAGCTGAGTCGAGGTGAAAAGGTGGGGCCAGCTTTGCCCTTTGTGGCTGGATCAGAGACTATCTCCCACTTCCAGACACAACAGAGCCACAATACAGGGATTCAAAAAAAAAGATAAAAGCCAGTCATGGTGACACATGCCTACCATCTCAGCACCAGGGAGGAGGAGGAGGCAGGAGGATCAGGAGTGTACAGCGAGTTTAGGACCACCCTGGACTATATGAGACCCTGTCTCAAAAAAACCAAACTAACTCAAACTGAAGCAGACAAACAAAAACCCGAAAGGCATAAAATAAAAGATATTTTTAAGAAAATGGAAAGGCCTTTTTATACTTGAATAAATTCCCCACCCCCATCTTCTCTGCTTTCTCCTCTTTTTTTTTTTTAAATCTACAAAAGTCTTCAAACTTTATTTTAGTCAGAGAATTACAAGTTAAGAGTGACTTAGTTTCCAATGTCTGTGGAAGAAAGGTCGGGTCAGATGACTCAGGTCTACTGAAAAGTCTAGGAAGTTAAGGGCAGAAAGGGGGCCTTGACCTATGACAGCACAGAAGCCACTGGAAGTCTTGTTCAGAGCAAAGGAGAGCCGGGCAGTGGTAGCACACACTTTTAATCCCAGCACTCAGGAGGCAGAGTCAGGCGGATCTCTGTGAGTTGGAGGCCAGCCTGGTCCACAGAGCTAGTTCCAGGACAGGCGCCAAAACTACACAGAGAAACCCTGTCTCAAAAAACCAAAAATAAATTAAAAAAAAAAAAAAGGTGGAGCAGAAGAGACAGGTACAACTGAAGGGTAAGCCTGTGTGGACAGCTGTAACAGCGAGTGTGTGCATGTGTGCATATGTACATACACATGTGCGCTGTCAAAGCTAGAGGTTAGTGTTGGGTATCTTCTTCAATCCCTTTTCACCCTGCTTTTTGAATCAGGCTCTGTCATGGAACCTAGAGCTCACCAGTTTGACTAGACTGGTTAACCAGCAAGCCCCAGGGAACACCCTGTCTCTGCCTGTTTGGACTTGGGCTTGGGCTGCCTTTCCCAGGTTGAATGGGATCGAGCTCACATCCTCATGCTCTGTACCCCCTGAGCCAGCTCTTCATCCCTGGATGGAGTGGCTCCTTGTCATTTAGATCTCCGTCTAAATGTCATATACCTGGAGTGACACAGTAGCCATTGGGTGCTAACCCCCTTTGCTAAAAACCGTGTGTGTGTGTGTGTGTGTGTGTGTGTGTGTGTGTGTGTGTGTGCGCGTGCGCATGCAGGTTAGAAAACAGCTTGCAGCAGTTGGTTCTTCTGCACTATGTGGGCCCAAGGGCTTGAACACGGCTCGGTAACAAGTGCCTTTACCCTCGGAGCCATCTCTCTGACCCACGTTGTCATCTTTGATTTGACTGTAGATCAGTTGTTTATCATTCATATTCTTTCTTACTCTCATTTTCCCAGCCCCTGCAACACAGCATGCACAATGACCGTATGCTTTGCTTCTTAATTTTATTTTTTAATATTTACTTTATTCTTTTATAGTTGAGTGTTTGGCCTTCATGCATGCATATATACCACGTGCATATCTGGTGCCTGTGGAGGTCAGAAGAGGGTCTCGGAACCCTGGGACTGGAGTTACAGATGGGGGTGAGCTGCCATGTGGGTGCTCAGAATAAAGCCCGGGCCCTTTGCAAGAGCAACAAGTGCTCTTAACTGCCAGGTCGACTCCTTAGCCCCTAGTTTTTCATTTTTTAAGATTTTATTCTTATTTTTAGTTGTGTGTCTGTGTGTGTGTGTGTGTGTGTGTGTGTGTGTGTGTGTGTGTGTGTGTGTGTGTGTCTGTGTTGGTGTATGTGCTTGGTGGGTGCATGTGCTCTTGAAAGCCAGAAGAGGGCGTCAGGTCCCCTGGAGCAGGAGTTCCAGGCAGTTGTAAGCTGCCCAAAGTGGGTTCTGGGTACTGAACTCTGGTCGTTGGTAAGAGCAGCAGGTGCTCTTAATCACTGAGCCATCTCTCCAGTCCCCATATGTGCTTTATTTATTCTGTCTCCTCAGAACCTAGAAGATGGGTTGATATCTGCCAGGGCCTCTGTCTACATGTGTTGGATGGCTCCAATAGAATGTAGAGAAAGGAATCCATATGACGGGGAGCAGGGGACTCAGAAAGTTGTCTAACATTTGGTTCATTTGTTTTTGAATGGGAACCCCTAGTTTAGTGCTTATCAAACTTTTACATGTCTGGTAACCATCTGGGAGGCGGGGGGATCTTGTTGAAAGGTGGACTCTGATTCTGCTGTCTGGGTGAAGATTCTGCATTCCTAACAGGCTCCCAGGCGAGGCTCACCCCACCAGTCCACAAATCACTTTTTGAGAAGTAAAGCTCTAGACCACTTCAGTTTGTTGCTTAGAATGAGCAAGTGGCGATGTGGAGATTAATTAGGGATGAAGCAGAAGTAACTAGCAGCAGAGACTTTCACAACTCTCAAGGGAGAGAGCCAAGAGAACCACAGGGGGATGAGTTGTCAAAGGCACACAGCAATAAGCCTCATTGGAACGGGAAAGGAGACAGGCTGAGAACTCTGAGGGATGTTCTCATCTGGTGTTGTTGACCTTTCCCACGGGCAGTTAGCTGAGAGTGAGGGTGGAGGTGGAGTGTGAGAGCTCTGAAAAGCAGTCATTTTCTTCCCGGGAAGGATCCAGGATGCATTTAAAGTCAGACCCATCAGCTCTGTTGTGTAATTTTCTCAACATTAATCTGCTTGGGGGCAGATTGGAGGAGGACGATAGATTCAATCCGAGTGAGGCAGAGAGCTGAGGATGTGGGGAGGGAGCTTTTAGTGTGGCACGACACCGGCTGGGACCCTGCTGCTCAGCTCTGTTTTCAGGGAGCTGCAGGCGGGAGGTGGCTATGACTTGATATAATCACACAAACACACCTGTATACACATGCATGTACTAAATCTGTACATTTACATAAATGTACATGTATGACTATCATGATTAGCAGAATCACCAGTGACCTTGCCCCCCTCCCCTGAGCCTTACCTTCTGCCGTATTTGACTGATTTCCCACTGCCCCAAGCAACTATGAGTCTTCTTGAAAACATGGCAGGCTAGCTCTACCAGGGAGTCAGTGCCTTGAGAGCATCATTCAACCAGTAACTAAAAGGAATGGCCCTATAAACACCCCAGGGCACTAGCCACATTGGCTCTCAGAGGGAGGCATGGAGTTTGACTTGGAAGGACTCTGTGTGGACTGTCTCTGCCCAGCCTTGTGTCTCCACTGCTTTGCTGGGTGTTTTCTAGATCCCCGTCTAGATAAACTATGTGCTCTCAAATCCTTGCCCCAGTGTCTTCTGGGGGATTCCAAACTGACCTATGTATTGTCATGAACTCTGATGCCTGCCTTGGAGGCAGGTACAGGCTACTTACTGTCTGGGAGCGGGTCTCTGCTTCAGTGTAGGAGTGTGGGTGTCAGGGAAGGGGAGGAGGATGTATTTGTGAGGTGGGATGTAAAGGAGAATGGCAGAAGAGACAGGGCACATTTGAAAGTCTGAAAAGTCACAGGGCTGTGGGCGGGCAGTTGGAAAGAGGAAGTGAAACTTGAAAGTCCAAACCCTACAGGACCTTGTAGGACGCAGTCAGGAGTTTGACCTCTGTATTCAGAGAACTCTGAGGAGCCAGTAAAGGGTCTATCATAGCACAAAGACAAGATTTGACCTGCCTCAAACAAGATGGGGGTGGAGGGGCAGGGAAGAGCGCCCAGATGAAAGGGATGCAGTTGTCTCTGTAATGACTTGGGGAACTAATGATAGTTTGCCTGAGAAGGGTATATGTTTGCTAAAGTGGACAGTTAACTATTAACTACATCTTGATTGACCAGAGCACCCTATTTCCTGACTATACTAAAGAACAGTTTCCCCTCACTAATGCCCACTGCCCCCCTTTCCCTTGGCGGCTTCACTTAACTTTACCAGCCCTTTTTCTTTGGGATAGTGTCCACAAGGTTAACTCCCTTTTTCCTCCCCTCCTTCTCCTTCCTGTCTTCCTCTTTCCTTCTTTCTCCAACTAATTCTATTTAATAATTATTTCCTCCATTTTGGTGACCTGTGGAATTGAACTCTTTTTGTTCTTTTTTAATGATTTATTTATTTTTATTTTTATTTTTTTTTATGTGCATTGGTGTTTTGCCTGCACGTGTGTCTGTGTGAGGGTGCCAGATCCCCTGGAACTGGAGTTACAGACAGTTCAGAGCTGCCATGTGGGTGCTGAGAATTGAACCCTACGTCCTCTGGAAGAGCAGCCAGTGCTCCTAACTGCTGAGCCATCTCTCCAGGCCCCGGGCATTGAGTTCTTTTTTGTTTTGTTTTTTTCGAGACAGGATTTCTCTGCATAGCTTTGGTGCCTGTCCTGGATCTCACTCTGTAGACTAGGCTGGCCTTGAACTCACAGAGATCCACCTCCTGAGTGCTGGGATTAAAGGCATGCGCCACCTCTGCCCGGCTTGGCATGAATTCTTATTTGTGGTCATCTTAAGATTCTTCATGTCACTTGTAGAAACAGAGTTACATTTTGAAGCAGGTCATTTAAAAGTAAATCTTCTGAGCTGGGCGGTGTCTCAAACTCATGATTCTGTTTTAGCGCCCCCTAGTGCTGACATTACAGTCATGCATCACCATGCCTGGCTACACTCAATCTTATTATGAAAAACTCCATTTCAAATGTAGTTTACACAAAAATTGTGGGTATGGGTGTATATATTAATTGGTCTTAAATCATGAGACATGTTTTCAACAGACAAAAAAGTGGAGACTCAAATTCAGAGATGGCATATGCCCAATTTTCTATGTGGCTTCACATGCTGCTGCTGTCAACAAGTAACTACAGAACACACCAGAAGTGTAGAATGATATGTACCAGCCAGGCAGGTTGCATTTATGGTGCTACAGAAAGTAACACAAGAGCAAAGCCCTGAAAGACTAGACTCCATCCTGTAGAGTGTATGCTGTGAATAGTCACGGCTGTGCCTTTCCCCTCTTATACTCCTTTTTATAAAAATCTTGAATCTCTGCTCATCCCCTTCTTCCACCCAGTAATTACAGAAGAAAAGACACTAGATGTCTGAGATCTCACATAACCTTTTACACCCGATATTTTCATTGTCTTACTAACAAACCTCTCTGGTAGTCAGCCAGGACTGTGTTTTACAACACCCCGGGGTGGCAAAGTTCTGTATACTGGATCTTTCCATTTTCTGCCTTGGTAATCTCTTTTGGCACATTCACCTGTCACCCTGTGCCCCTCACCCTGTGTTCTCGCAGAATTTGAGTCATGCAAATTGCAAACTAGTAAATAGCAACTTTGCATATTTTGAATAGAAGAGAACACCAAGGTAGTGTTCATCCTGTGTGCTCAGAGAAATCTGAGCTGAGGGGGACTGAGAGTAAGGGCGGATCGAAGGTCCTAAGTATTTTCTTCAAAGTCTTTATCATGCTTATTAAATCCATTGTATATTTATGAATTAATTTGAATTATTTACATGGCCAACCTTTGAGACAATAACCCGATTGAATCAAAGCGTGCAAATGTATCATTTCTCTTTGAAAGCTGGAAATGGGGCTAGGATGCTGGCTCAGTGGGTAAGGCCCTTGCTGTCAAGCCTGATGACCTGAGTTTGATTTCCTGGACCCACATGGTGGAAGAGAACGGACTCTCTCAGGTTGGCCTCTGACCTGCGCACACACCACAGAAGTACACACATAATAATAAGCAACTAAACGTAATTTTCAAAACCTGGAGGTCAATTTAAACTGAAAGACTTCTTGCTTCTTTCTCTACAGAGCGGTTACAAACTTGCCACTGTCAGGCTAAATGACATTTCAGAAAGCAAGAGAACGTGGCCATGTATTTCTTAGGGAAGTTTGATAAATTCCTCGGTTAGAAGGAATCTCCAGCACAGCCAACCCTTGAGTGATAAATTTCTTAAGCAAAAGGTCTTTAAAGTTATGTTTACCTTTAAATATCATGCAGCCTGACATGAGGGCACCCAGCTTCTGAAATTTCAGTGCAGAAGAAAATGACATGATAAGAACGGTTGGGTTTCCATTAGATCATGGACTTGGTGTCATTTAGTGACTGTTTGGACTGGTAAGAATTTTTTAGTTTTACTACTGAAATGAAAAGAAATCTAAAGTTCCTGTCAAGTTAAGAAGAATCACAATTGGCCTATTCTTTTTTTTTTTTTTTTTTTTTTTTTTTTTTGGTTTTTCGAGACAGGGTTTCTCTGTGTAGCTTTTGCGCCTTTCCTGGAACTCGCTTTGGAGACCAGGCTGGCCTCGAACTCACAGAGATCCACCTGGTTCTGCCTCCCGAGTGCTGGGATTAAAGGCGTGCGCCACCACCGCCCGGCTCAATTGGCCTATTCTTAAATCCAAGTTCCCACTGTGACTTGGTAAAAGACAGGGCGTGCTGCCCATGTCTCTCCTTGTGGTAATTTTCTTCTTCTTCTTCTTCTTCTTCTTCTTCTTCTTCTTCTTCTTCTTCTTCTTCTTCTTCTTCTTCTCCTTCTCCTCCTCCTCCTCCTCCTCCTCCTCCTCCTCCTCCTCCTCCTCCTCCTCCTCCTCCTCCTTGCTGCCTAGCTGTCCACCAGGAATTTTTGAGAAAGATAAATGTTGTATCTCTATAAAGCCAGAAGTAACACAAGAGCCGTGAAGGTGGAGCTTTCGGAGGTAGAGCTAACAGCTTGCTTCTTGAATATTTTATGAGCTCTAGGTATCAGAACGACGCTTCTGAAGCAGGAACACAGAGATCTAGGAACAAAAGAGCAGGGATGAGAACAGACTGTGACATTTCTTAAAAATATGAAAGGGTCTTATGGTTGGACTCCAGAGTGGAACGGTGTCACGGCAGAGTGATCCTAGTCGGGACTCTAAAAGTATAACGATTTATTGATTGGATCTGCACTAATGATGTGCCCTGATTATGCATGGGTAAATAAGAGGGCTGATTTATGAGGGGTGCGATTGGATTTTTCAGATATATTTGGTCTAAGTCTACAAATTGAAAATAAATGAAGGTAATTGGCCGGGTATTCCAGGGGAGGAATCTTCCCACACTGGTTTGAGACAGTGTGGTAGTTAGGTAAAGAGGAAGAAAAGGGGGGTGCTGGAGGAGATGGAGCGGGAGTCTAGAGAACTGAAGAAGAAGAAACAGGGAAAAGAAAAGCTCTCTTAAGAAATAGCCCCTGCTTCCTAAGAGGAAGAAAAATAATTTCTGGGTGCTGCTAGACAGCAGTGTTTTCTTTTTTTAAAAAATGAAGAAAAAAAAGACATTATAAGAAATTGTCTTGTTACAGCAACTGCACAAGGAGCGTGTGTAGGGAAATTGGGCTTTTCATTACAGACAGGTTTAAAAAAGCCCCAGAGAAGAGAGACACATGAAGAGAAGCAACGTTACACTGGTCTCCTCACAGACAGCAGCCCGGAGAAGCTTGCAGCTTCATTGAACAGGGCGTTTGTCTCGCGATAAAGACTCATCTTTATTTCTTTCAGGATATAAAACTTGTATTTAAATCAATTCAGAGAAGCATTCTGACTTTAAACACGCGTGAGTAGGGAGAGCCCATTTAATGAAACAGCATTATTTCGTTTTCAAAGACGGATCCTGGCAGTAGCTCTGAGTTAAGATTCCGTATTCTTTCCCTCAATTATAATTATAGCTGAGTCTGAAAAGAAGCATGCCTATTACTGTCATATGTATTCTTCTGACAGGTGTTGTGGGACTGTAATTTGATGAAGCGACTCAAAATGCAGACTCCCTTCCAAACATAATTCCTGTCATCAACACGAGAGGTTTAGGACAAGTCCTCCGAGAAGCCTTTGCAAAGATCTTGAGCACCCCTAATATTCTAGCACAATCCATTCTTGGGAATATGAGGAAGAGCTTGCCTCCAGGGCTTGTCTCCAGGGTAGTAAGGAAGACAAGGGAAAGAAGGCTGTGGGTAGGGTCAACTGGGTGGGGTCGGATCAGGATGCCCGCACCCAGTAGGACCCCGCGTCCCGCCGGCGGCCGGCAGAGGGCGCTCAGGCACCAGGCGGGGGCGGGGGCTGCGCTGGCTTCCGCTGCGCAGGCGCACTCGTCGCTCGCGGCGCCTCGAGTTGGCGTCCGCCCGGAAGGCGGGTGAGCCCTGCTGCGTGGGCCCAGGGCGGGGACTCGGGCGGCGGGGGCGGGCTGGGGATTACCGAGGCTGCCAGCAGGGCCGGGATCTGTGGAAGCCCTGGGGGCGATCTGTGGGTGCTCCGGGCTTCCCCCGAGAGCCGGCGGCACCTGTCGCAGGCAGAGTCCCGGCGCGGCGGAGGAGCGTGGGAGGCCGAGATGCGGGCTAGGAGGATGCAGGGAGCCAGGTCTCCACCATGTGCTGCTGGCATCCGCACTCGACTGGGGCAGCCCTGGGTTCTGTGGTTTTCCAAGAGCAGACGAGCCCCTCTGCTCTCAGTCGGTCTATGAGAACACCCTGTTACCAGGAGTAACTGGGATCACTTTGGTTTCTGCAATATGTAACCCAGGCTGACCTTGAATTCGTAATCCTTCTGCCTCAGCTTCCCACGTGTACTGGGATTACCGGCCAGTGCCCATTTAAAGTGCACACGTTTAATAACCTTTAGAATGTGCGCAGTTGTATATCTACCACCACTGTCTATTTTAGAATATTTACCGTGCCTTAAAAAAAAAACTCCGTTAGCAGGCAACGCCCCTCCCCAGTCCATTCCCTTTTCTCTGCGCTATGCAACCAGTTCACTGCTTTCGGTCGATTTGCCAATTCTGAACATTTCATAGAGACAGAATCAATCATACGTTATGTAGCTCCCTGTTACTGGTTTCTTGCGTCTTGCACGCCTTCCTCAAGGTTCACGCGTGGTAGCATAAGTCGGCACTTCGTTCTTTTTATTACAGAATGATTTTCCATGGTCTGCCTGGATCAGGTTTTATCTCTCCATTCTCCCTGTGATGGCTCTTGGGACTCATTTGAAGTCCTTACTGTCACATACCTGTCCTCTGGGTATAAGGTAGTGGGGGCCAAAGAAAGGGAAGGATAAAGTGTGAAATATCCTTGGGTGGCACATGGGAATTCCGAAAGAAAGAGACTGATTAGTCACCTGCTAATCAGGAGCTAGGAACAGCTCAGTGGTAAAAGGTTGCCTGGCACAGTCAAACCCCAGGATTCATCTCCAGCATCACCACCTCCCACAGGGATGGGCACAGAGCTGGGACTGAAGAGTGTGCCAGGGGGAATGGAGGGAGGCTGGGCTGACCTTGGTTCTGTGGGAGAGGGACCAGGGGAGGCAGGCTTGCTGGGAGAGCATAAATATGCCAGATGGAGCCCTGGGGTGGGCGGGGGCAGGGAGCACACCAGTCCTATTTTTCAACTTTTCTCCATCAAGAAGATTAATTGCATATTTTAAAAAATGGCTGATGCAGGCTTAATTTAGCTTTTTATCAGTGCCCAATCGGGCATAATTTTGGGTTATTTTTTCTGCCGTTCCATTATCTTTTTAAATGTATGACTCTTTTTCCAATTATTTTTAGGTGCCCCGTGCTAGGACACAGGTTAGGGGACAGGGCAGCGAGCTTACATGGGGCCGGGCCCTTTCTTCCTGTGCCAGCAATAATACCTGGCACCCAGGCAGTTCCCTTTGTGCCCCCTCCCTTTAATAGATCATATTCTCTTTTGAGTTTTGTAAGTTGGTTTTGTTTTGTTTTGAGACAGGATCTTGGATAACCTAGGCTTTGCTAGTGGCCTAGGCTGGACCTTGACCTCCTGAGTGCTGGATTACGGGGATATGCCACCAGACCCATCTGATTTTGTAAACTGTGTGCAGGTCAGAGGACTGCCTTTGGTTCTCTCCTGCCACCTTGTGGGATCCAGGGTTGGAACTCAGACTGGGAGGCCTGTGTCTAAGTCATCCTACCACTCAGTAAGATTTTTTTTCCCTCTCTCTATGTAGCCCAGACTATTCTGGAACTCTCTCGGTAGACCAGGCTGGCCTTGAACTCACAGAGATCTACCTGTCTCTGCCTCCTAGTGCTGGGGCTAAAGGTGTGAGCCACCACCGCCCGGCTTAAGATTTTTTTTTTTAAAGAGCATTTCTTTTTTTTTTTTTTCCTCTTGTGTAATTGACATTAGTCTGATTTTTTTATTTCCATTTCGATGTGAGAGGGTGCTGTAATGTCCTTCTATTTCAGAAAGGCATGAAGTGCAAGGATTTCTGGCTACGTTGTGAATAACAATCCGGTGAAGTATGTGTATCAGTGACTGAGTCTGCTCTTGCATAAGCCTCAGGAGAGTTCTTTATGGATGGGGTCCTTAGTCATGATCTGGGCAGCACTTTTTTTTTTTAGTTCTGAGGACTGAATTCAGGGCTTTGCACATGCTAGGCAGTTCTCTTAATGCTGGGTTACCCTAGCCTTAGTCAGCGTTCTTAGGCTTACATATTTAGCAGTCGTCAAGGAGGGAAGTAAGATTGTGGCTTCAGAATCAAATAGACTTAGGGTTAGTTCCCGTTCTGACTGTGCACGGCTATGTGGCCACTGACAAAGCATAGTTTCTCCGAGCCTTGGCTTTCTTATCTATAAAATGGGGCTAACAGTACCTACCCTCTAACATTGCTGTGTTTAATGAGGTAATATGTGAAAAGCTGTCACAATTGCCTTTCGTGAGAACGTGATCAAAGATGACATTAGCTTTTCAGAAGATTCTGGATGAGCTGGTATTGGTCTTTTCAGTGATTTCCCCGAGCCTGCACACTCAGCCGCCCGGAGAGATGTTCCGTGGGTGAGCTATGCTCATGGCAGACCAGACTGCTTCTCTTTGTCCTGGTGCGTGCTGGTTTCAGTGCTTTCGTTGTATACGGGTGACTTAAATAACAGGCACCCCAGCGATTGTGCGGCCGACTGTGACTGTATTAGACTGTACAAGATGGGGAAACAGAGTTACTAATAGTTCGTGGAAAGAGGTACTTTGAAGTGGATGCCAGGGTCCTCAGGGTCTGAGCAGAGAATGCAGTCTGGGCTGCATTCCTTGAATTCTCAGGTCATAGGGAGTCCACAGGGTCATTGCTCATGGAGCCGGTCAGGACACAATCAACCTGCTGTTTCTCACACTGCCAGTGTGCTTGAGAGTGGAGGGGTGAGAGTGGGGAGGATGGGGAAACATCAGAGGTACAGAGTGGGGCAGGGAGGCTCAGGGAGGTGATAATGTCTTCCACCCCTGTGCTGGAAGAGGATGAGAGGGACCTTGAGAGTTGGCTGTGGGTGGTGCATCAGGACAGAGCTTGAACCTTGAGTAGAAACACTCTTAACATTTGTGTTTCTTAGTCCGTCCCTTCTCTCTGTGACTTGGCTATTGTTGAACTGTTTGGAAATAGTTGTAGAGCCTGTAACATACTTCTTAATGCTTGTACCTGCATCATCTGAGGATAAGAGCAGACTGCATAACCACAGGGTCAGGCATTTCCCAGTGACGTTGGAAGAGTCTTGTACCAGCTCGACAGTGTCAGCTGGTGTCCAGCTGCACAAGTTTTTGCTTGGGAGGTTGATAACACACTGTAACCACCCTTGGAGAATGGCTGGCAGGGCCGGCCTTGCACACAGGTGGGTGCCTTCCCATAATTCAGGTGAGATCTGAGCTGGAAGTCAGGGCTAGAGTGAAAGGGGCTGATAAGGCTCTTTTGGGGTCACCATAGGTTTCCTCCTGAGCATGGTGCATGGTGGCATTCGGTGTCCTGTGTTATTGAGGGCGTCCAGGAGGTGCCAGACCCAGAGCTGAGTGTGGAAGAGTAAGGCCAGCTGTCGGAAGCCACAGGGGCCTCAAAGGCAGATGGGAGAGGATTGTCAATAAGTAGTTTTGGACTTCTACCAGGAGCGTTCACGTTATGTGTCCGCTTGAATGGGATGCAAGTATCATTCTGAGTGTCTCCATGGGAGTGTTTTTAGATTTAAATTAGTAGACTGAGTCAAGCAAACTGTCTTCATTAATATTCAGTCTTTTTAAAAGCACATATTTAGACTGGGCATGGTGGAGCACATCTTTAAATCCCAGTGTCAGGAGGCAGAAGCCAGTGAATCTCTGTGAATTCCAGGTCATCCTGGTAAGCCACATCTCCAGCTTCATTCAGTCCACTAAAGGCCTGACTGCTACAGGATATCGAAGTCACACCCCACCACCAGCTTGCTATATTTTAGAAGAACTTAGGAAACAGAAGTCGGTAAAGGAAATGAATGTTTACAGTTGAACCCACTTTCTGTCTACCTGGTCTCTACCTGTGCCTCTGGCGATCTTACAGTTAGAGATGTAAACCAGAAGATGTGGAGAGTTACCTGACACACAGTTTAACAGTCCTGGGGGTGGGCAGGGGCGGTACTTGGTCTGTACTATCTGGACGGTGTTAGATGTTTACAAGTCACACTGTTATAGAATGAACAGTCTGAGCCTTTCTGACATAAGAAAGAATTCTCTAGAAGCCCTTTGAATTGGGACAGAGACTCTTCCTAGTTTCCTGGCAACTTTCCCCCATAGGGTTAGAGTCAGGGCATTAGCTTTGCAGATTTTGGACTTGCCAGCTCCCAGAATTACATGACACATTCCTTGTAACACACACACACACACACACACACACACACACACACACACACACACACTCACTCAGTGTGGTAGTTTGAATGTAATTGGCCTGCATAAGCTCATAGGGAGTGGCACTATTAGGAGGTGTGGCTTTGTTGGAGTAGGTGTGGCCTTGTTGGAGGAAATGTGTCACTATGGGGGTGGGCTTTGAGGTCTCCTGTGCTCAAGCTATACCTTGTGAGAGTTCCCTTCCTGTTGACTGTGGAATCAAGATGTGGAACTCTCAGCTCTTTCTCCAGCACCATATCTGCCTGTGTGACACCATGTCCAGCCATGATGATAATGGACTAAACCTCTGAAACTGTAAGCCACCCAATTAAATGTTTTCCTTTCTAAGAATTGGCATGGTCATGGTGTCTCTTCACAGAAATAGACACCCTCACTAAGACACTCCTTCCCCCCCACATACTCACATACTCCCCTACCCCCCACACTCACAGATGTTCTCAAACACACACACACACACCCACACCCACACACCTTTTACCGGTTTTGCGTCTTTGAGGACCCTGGCTAACATACCTGTTTGTGTCAAGCCTTCTGTCACCTGTCACAGTGTGGAGACCATCCCTAGTCACAGCTGCCACAGACTGCCCCGTCTAGGACTCAGTTTGCCTGGACTTGGCCTGAGGGGTGGGTGACGCAGGCACAGGACTCCCTGGGCCCTGGAAAGGAACCTGGGTGTGTTCTATAGGCTGGCACCATCCCTGGTCAGTGTCACCGTTTCTGCCTGCTCCTCGTTTTGACTGCGCCTCTATTTGCTTGGTATATTTCTGTACCCATTCTTTAAAAACAACAACAAAACCAAAACTGTTTTAAACATAATACCTATGAAATTGGGATTTTTTTTCTTACCTGTGTAGGTAAATATTACATCATTGTGATGAAAAGATGTCCATTCATAGGCTGCTTAAAATAAACTCAAGTAGCTATTCCACATTTTTGAGAAAAGTTGCCAGAGTAACAAGGTATGGGGATGAATACTAAGGGGATTTGGAGGGGACTGGGTTCCCTGACATTTATGTTTCAGGTTCAGTCAGGCTCTTGGGTGGAGAACAGATAGGGAGATGGTTTGAAAGGCAAGGAGTCCAGCTCCAGACTGTGGCAGCTGAGACAGAAGGGATCTGGACGAGAAGGAGCCATAAATCTAAGTGGCACAGAGAGGTAGAATTTGATAGGATTTCAAAGCCAGGGGCTCAGGGATCGAAGGAGAAGGAGTAGTTGGCTTGCAGGTGGCCATCTTAGCCTGGTTGCCTGGGAGATGGAGCTATCCCAGGGGTCTGGGGTGTGAGGCTTAGGTCAAGTGCAAAGGGCACAGTGAGAGAAGTGAGCATCCCCAGGGTCAGAGGTTGACTCTAGTTTTGGTGATGGTGCTGGGAGGTTCATGGCCCCCTTAATAGTAAACCCACACTTTAAATTAAATTAAAGCATTTTTAGTTCAGCTCCTCTCAGTGGACCCACACATGCATTCTCTACTTGTTATTACGGAGAATGACTAAGTAATATAATTGAGCTGAAAATAATCTTCCGCCCATACTTGCTGGGTTGGTTACTAAGTATTGCTTGGGTTTTTAAAGCAGCGAAGCAAAGTTGTGCTCTTTCCAAATGTCGAGTTTGAGGACTGCAGATGGTAACCATCTGTTCTGGACTAGCATTTTACAATATTTGATTAGCACTTTATATAGTCTGGGGAAGCCTGCCAGAGGAGCTGCCTGTCATGTTGGGACTGTAGTGTGTCCTCTGTGGTTGCCCTTCAGGGGCCTGCCCATGACAGTTTATGGGCTCCCTTCTGTGGACCAGGCCAAAGCAGGGCTAGTCAGAATAGTGACAGCAAGGACTTGAAGAGCCCCGTGTCCTTCTTAGACTTCCTTACAGCTGGAACCATTGAGGTGGGTCATAGAAGTTTGTGTGTTTGTTTGTTTGTTTGTTTTTGAGACCTATAGGCCAGGCTGTGACCGAGGATGACCTTGACTTTGTGATCTTGCGACCTTCGTCTCCCTAGTGCTGGGATTACAGGCCTATACCATTATACCTTCTGTTTGCAGTGTTGGAGATTGAGCCCAGAACTTCCTGCATGCTAGGCAGGTGCTCTACCTACTGAGCCACACCGCCAGCCCCTGGAAGTAGAAGTGGGGAATCAAGATGTGTCGAAATTCTTTGCATTGAAGGTGACAGAACCATCGTTCCAGGCTGGTTTGGTAGTCGGAGTGAATGGTCAGGCTATTGAGAGTTCTGGGGCCTGGGTTTCCTATGGGTGAAGTGTTTGGGGGCTTAAATGAGGTCTTTGAACTTTGTTCTGGCAAGTTCCAGCTCCGCTCTCTGCTTGGAGCCAAGAGTAGGCAAGATGGCATCCCTTGAAGACTTTCTGAGTCTAGTTGGGGAGGGAGTCTTTTCCGGCCCCAGCTGCTCATCTGTGAGCCAATCCCTGCACGTGTATAAATCCTGGGCTCTGATTGGTCAGGCAGGTTGGGCGCGTGTGCACCCTGAGTTCTGCGATGCTGGCGTTTACTAGGAGGGAGAATGGATAGCGGGGTGGTGGTGGTGGGGTGGGGGGTAGGGGGGGGGTGGTGGTGGTGGTGGACAGTTGCCGGTCAACTCTAGTGTCAGAGCACGAGCCGGAAGAACCATGAGGAGATGGCCAAGTTGCTCGGGAAGATGTGCTTGAAATAGGATGAGTGCAGGCTCCCCTGAACCCAGACTGTCACGGTTCCCTGTCAGTGCTGGGTGTCCGACAGAGCTAGTCTGGTTCTTTTTGGCCGTTCTCCCGCGCCTTGCTTCTTTAAAACAAACACCAGTCATTCAGTCTCTCCACCTTGGACTCTTCATCTGGCACACAGGGAGCCCCCTCCTCCCCGCCAAGCCTGTACTGAGGAGATAATGGGTCGATTGGATCAGTTCATCCAGTGCGAAGCCTGCTGAAGGCCAGGCACAGTGCGGAGGCTTGGGCGCAGCTCAGCTGCGGGAGCCTCCTGCATGAGCTGCGGGAGCCTCCTGCATGAGCTGCGGGAGCCTCCTGCATGAGCTGCGGGAGCCTCCTGCATGAGCTGCGGGAGCCTCCTGCATGAGCTGCGGGAGCCTCCTGCATGAGCTGTGGGAGCCTCCTGCATGAGCTGCGGGAGCCTCCTGCATGAGCTGCGGGAGCCTCCTGCATGAGCTGTGGGAGCCTCCTGCAAGGCAGCAGAGAGATTTTACTCCCACCCGGGGAGGGACAGTCAGAAAGGGCTTCAGAGGGAAAGGGTTCCACTGAGGGTCTGGGAAGGTAGCCCTGCCATGCAGAGCTGGAGAGAGCTGACGTCCTTGATAGTTTGGAGATTCTGGGAAGAGCTCGCTTGGTATCAAGTGTGGAAGAGAATGGAGTGACAGTGGAGTGTCACGTATGACACACACACACACACACACACACACACATGATAAATGAATTACACACACACACACACACACACACACATATATATATATAAAGAAAAAGTTCTTATTGAGTTGTGGGATCTTTGGGAAGAACACATATGATAGAGTGGTTTAGAGTCCATACTACTCTTCCAGAGGACCTGAGTTCGGTTTCCAGAATCCTCCTCAGGCAGCTCAAAATTGCCTGTAACTCCAGCTCTAAGAAATCTGATGCCTCTGTCCTCTTTGGGTACCACACTCACGTGTGCATACCCTCCCACAGACACATTCATGTTATAATTAACAAATAATAAATCTTTAAAAAATCAGGCAATATAAACGTTTTGAAATGTCCTATGGTATGCCATGAATGTGCATACTTCTTAAGATTCATGTAATAGCTGAAAAACAGATTCAATTTTTAGTTTGAAAACATGGAGTCCATAGACAAAAGAAAACATGGCAGACTGTTCCGCTTACCCAAACCTTGGGAACATGTAAAGGAACCTGAGATGGGGAAGCCAGTGAGCAGCTCCTGGAGCATGATGGGAGGTGTGGAGCTCAAGGGAGTGCCGAGACGTCATTTTGGAGTGTATATGTGTTTTCTTCAATGTGGTGGTGGTTTCTGCAGGGGTGGACATGTGAAAAGTTACCAAATGGCTCACTGTAAATACATGCATCAATTGTATGTTAATAGCACTTTTTTCCTAATATCTAAATGATTTAAAATTATTTTTTATTTCATTTTATGGGCACATGTGTTTGCCTTCATGTATATATGTACCATGTACATGCTCGGTGTCTCTGGAGGGCAGAAGAAGCATCAGACCCTAGATGTACTTGGAGTTACAGATAGTTGTGAGCCACATATGGGTGCTGGGAACTGAACCCCGGTCCTCTGCAAGAGCAGCCAGTGCTCTTAACTGCTGAACCATCTCTCCAGCCCCTAAAACAACAAAAACAACAAAAAAATTTTTTTGAGGCCGTATCTCACTACATAGCCTTTGCTGGACTGGAATTAAAGGCTTGTGCTACCACACCCAGCCCTATTTTTAAAAAAGAAAATTAAAATTACATCCATCTGTGTGTGGACATGTGTGGACACGTGTGTGCCATGACACTTTTATGGAGGAAAGGACAGCCTGAGGGGAGTCGGTTCACTCCTTCCAGCGTGTGGGTCGTGGGGACCAAACTCAGGTCCTCAGTCTCAGTTACAAGCACCCTTACCTACCCAGTCATCTTCCACGTCCCACGCCCCCCCCCCTTTTTTTTTTTACCGGATCCTGGAGCCAGACTGCCAAGGTTCAAATCTCAGATCGACCTCTTATCAGCTGTGTGAGCTTGGGCACGTTACCTGACCTCTCTGTGCTTAGTTTTTCTTAAGTCTGCATCCGTTTATGTGTTAGATGTATATCGTGCTCATTGTTATTAATGTCTCAGTAAAATGAAGTCACGTACCTAGTCCCGGCTTCCCCTTGGTCACTCTGTGTATAGCTGCTTCTTCATGGAGCCACCCTGTGCATTCCAGTCTGCTGAGCGTCTCATTAACATGCATCTATCTGGCTGGGGACCAAGACTGCAAGTCTGATGAGCTCCTGGTCTTGCCCGTTCTCTGGCTTTGGGACAATGCTTCGATTAGCAGCTTTGGAACTCCGGGCGTCCTGCCTTCCTGCCTGATGCCCTGACTAGGATGTATGTGGCTGTGGGCAGCCTTGTTGCCTCCCTGGGGTTTTCTGCTTATCACCTCCCTCACCTCCCACCTGAAGCTGAGCTTTAGCAGACTCTAGGCTGAGCTGACACATTTCCCTCTGCACTTGCGTTGCGTCCTTGTGGGCCTGCTCTATGCTAAGGCTAGCCCCAGCCCAGGGTGTAGGCGGCTGGGATTGGGCCACAAGGGGGCCCCGCCTCTGTGCAGATGGTTCACAGAGGGCTGGGATTGGAGGCCAGGGCCACTGTGGAACTGGCCTGATATCTCAGAAAGCGATGTTCTGTGTTTTTCAGGCGGGGCTCACAGATGGCCCCACTGCCGGGGGCAGAGCTGGTCCAGACACCGCTGCAGCTCTACCGTTACCTGCTGCGCTGTTGCAGGCAGCTGCCAACCAAGGGCGCCCAGGAGCACTACAAGCATGCTGTCCGGCAGGTGGGAGCAGGTCTGGGGGAGGTGTCTGCCGGGGGCCAGAGGCACGGGTGCCCGGGAGTGGGCCTAGAAGTTTTATAAGAAGCACTGCAAAAGTGGGCAGCTGGCCTCTGGCTTCCGTCGGTGCACAGTGGCTGCATCAGCTGGCATCACGGCGCTGTGCTGGGGCCTGAATGAGACGGCTCAAAGGAAAGCAGCACAGACTGGGGAGAGGCGGGAGAGATAACGCTGCCGTGAGGACCAGAGTTCAACACCCAGAGAAGGCTGGGGTGGTGACCTGCACTTGAAATCCCAGCGTTGGAGAGGCAGGAACAGGAGGATTGTGAGCCCCAGGTCCCACTAAGAGGACCTGTCTTAAAGAAATATGAATAAATAAAAGCAGAACAAAGTTTTGTGGACCTCCAGGAAAGGCAAGCAGCTCTAGATTAACCAAGACGAAAGCAATGTCCCAAGTAAATGGAAGGCGTGACATGTGGCCGATGGGAAGTAGAATACTGGCAGTGGATTAGGTAATGGTTGTATGGATGTTAATTTTTTGGAGTTTGATTGCTGTGGTCTGTAGAGGGTGCCTTTGTTAGGAAACAGAGAGTTTTGTAGGGGATAAGGGCACAGTGCCTGTAACTTACTTTAGATGCTTCTATATAAAAAGGGTGGTAAAGCTAGCATGGGAAAATGTTAACTGGGAAGTCTGGTTTGGAGTTCTTTGCACATCACACTACCTTTCTATAAGAAATCACTTCTGGGACTTGGTCAATGGCTCAAAGGTTAAGAGCATTGGCAACTCTTCCAGAGGACTCAGGGTCTGTTCTTTGCTCCCGAGTGGCAGCTTCCGGGGATCCAGTGCCCTCTCCTGGCCCCTGCAGGTACTGCATGTGTGTGGTGCACAGACAAAACACCCAGACCACAGACAAAATAATACAAATTTTAAAAAATTATAAGAAATCATTTCCAAACAAAGAGCTCAAAGCTAAACTTCATAAGATGTGGAAAATAAAAACAACTGGGATGTGGTGGTACACATCTTTTTTTTTTTTTTTGAGCTGAGGATCGAACCCAGGGCCTTGCACTTGCTAGGCAAACGCTCTACCGCTGAGCTAAATCCCCAACCCCGGTGCACATCTTTAATTCTGGCACTCAAGAAGCAGAGGCAGATGGCTCTCTCCAAGTTCAAGGCCAGCCTGGTCTACATAGTGAGTTCCAGGCTAGCCAGGGCTACATAGTGAGACCCTGTCTCAAAAAGAGAGAGAGTGGTAGCAATAGAAGGCTGTGGGAGACAGAAGGGAGGAATTAGCTTTGGGGGAGTCAGGGAAGATTTCCTTGAGGTGGCACAAGGTGGGCTCCTGGTAAGCAGGTGAATGTGAGGTTGGGAACACAGGTAAGGGACGGGGGAGCCCATTGTTCTGGAAGAACCCTGAGGTTCACCACACCAGTGAACCAAAGTCGTAGGTCACGGGTCACAGGCCTGGCTGGATTTCCCAGGATCTCCTGCCCCTCTGCCTTCCTACCTTTCCCCGTTGCTCCCCCAGCACCAGCACCTGGGGTGTGTGTGTGTGTGTGTGTGTGTGTGTGTGTGTGTGTGTGTGTGTGGTGGGCGCGCGCGTGTGTGCAGTCCCTCCCCAGCACACTTTGATCGAAGCAGATTCCTTTGCTGATCAAATCAGACCCAGGGCTGATTGAGGACTCCCGTCGGCCATTGTCACCTGCTGGATGATCACCTGCCAGATCACCCGCGGGCCCAGAGCCCGGCCTCCTTCTCATCCTCCCCGCTGGCTGTCTCATAGACTAGGACTCAAACGCTGCTACCTAAGAGCAGCAGGGTCGCCTCTCCAAGCCTCACCTCCAAGTGGGCAGGATGAGCACACCTCAGCAGGGCTAAGCAGGTGACCAGCGCCCCGCAGCCTCTCGGGACTGTGCGCTGAAGTTGCGAACCTTGTGAATTTCGCTTGGCCATGTTCTTTTATGCTGAAACTTACAGGGTTTCCGGGTTCACTCAGATGAAGATAACCCTGAGAGAATCCTGCAGATTATTAAAAGAGCCATTGAGGATGCCGACTGGATCATGAACAAGGTGCGTGCTTGCTTGGCTCCGGTGATGCTCTAACCTCCTCGGCCACTAGGGGACGCCTGCGAGTCACAGTTGAAAACAGGCTGCCCATGCCAACAGTTCTCCCAGGATGATCTCTTATGGTTGCATTCTTTTCCAGCACCCTTAATCCTGAAAGGCCATACCACTGCCTAGCAGTGCCAAGTGAGCTGACATGGGCACAGCTGTATCTGGCTTGCGGGAAGCTGTCTTAGTCTGTTCTCTGCTACTGTGATAAAACACTGGCAGAAGCCGCCTTGGGGCAGGAAAGGGTTTATTTGGCTTACGGGCTATAGTCCATCACCAAGGGAAGCTGAGGCAGGAACGGAAGCAGACACCACAGAGGAAGGCTGCTAACTGGCTCGCTTCCCACGGCTTTCTCAGCTACCTTTCTTATATGCCCCAGGACCACCTGCCCAGCGCTGGCACTGCCCACAGGCACGGACACAGGTCGATCTGATGATGGAAGCAATTCTTAAATTGTGGTTGCCTTGTCCCAGGTGACTGGTTTGTGTGACCTTGACAAAAACTAGGCTGCTGTCTAGGACCTCCACCTGGACTCTGTGGAGAACTGGAGTGTACCCCCAGATTCTTGTCCTCCTAACTCAGATGCTCCAGATGTGGGGTTTAAAGTCCATTTTGTGAAACTCAGATTTTGACAGGGCATTTAGCTGAGTGGTAGATTGCTTGCCTGGTGCACAAGCCCCTGAGGCATATCCCTGACAAGAAAACAGAAACAACAACAAAAAACCCCCCAAAACCAACAACAACAGAAAAAGAAACACTTTGGTGATTGGCTTTGGGGGCCTCCTCTGCCAGGGACTTTGCTCCCACAAACAAGACTCAGCTTAAGGACAAGCCCTGGTGAGTGCTTGTTGCTCGGTCCCAATACCTCCAGCTTCCCCATCTCCTTCCCTGAGCCCCTCAGCTTTTCCAGTAAAGAAGAAGGGCTAGGTACTGACTAGAGATGTGACAGTGGAGGGCGTCCCCATGGAGTCTCACCACCTCCCAGAAACCCCTGTGGGGGAGGTGGCGACACCTGTGAGACGTGACCAGAGTCCTCCTCCGCCGTCTTGCAGGATAAAAATCTCTTTCTCTGTCTTGCAGTATAAAAAACAAAACTGAGAATCCGCAGCTGGCAGCATGACTGTCCTGGAGACATTGGAACTGAGAAGCCTCTCTGCTTTTGGAGCTCAGCAGCAGCAGCAGCAGCAATTCTGGAATATTCTCTGACATTGTTGGCCGGAAGCAGGAAATCATAGCTGACATTTGGTCAAGTGGCTCTTGTCACCGAAGCCATGTTTCCAGCATCTGTTATGTCTGCTCTTCCATCCCGGAATGATATGCAATTTGGGGAGAACTTGGTGTTTTTTTGCTTCTTCTCTGTGTTTCTCATTTTTGTCTATCTGTTCTTTTTCTTTGCTCTGAAGGCAGTTAGTTTATTCTGGAGGTCCCTTTACCGTTCTCCGAGCCCCAGAGCTGATGTCCCCTCAGACGACCACCTGTACACAAGAAAGAGAACAGGCTTGAGAACCAGGCAGCTGTGGATCTGAATCCCAACCGGCATCCACAGCTGTGCTGTGTCCTCAATCTGCTAAGGTGCGGCTCCTGACACTGTCCCCACAACGTGCTCCAAGCAGAGGTCCTGGCCCTTGAGGTGGTGAAATGTATACCACGTGAGACTGGGAAGAGGATGCAAGCAGCCAGAGTAGGCACCAGAGGTCCAGGCTTCTGGGACGCCACAGTGTGTCCTCATGGCTCTCCCGGGCCTTGACTCTCAGGGGAGGATGAGAGGGAAGGAGAGGACAGAGAGGTCCAGGGAGGAGCGGCCCAAGTGGGTGAAGTAGCTGAACGACACAGAGAAGCCACACTGGAGTTGAATATTCCCGGGGCACTCAGGCAGCGGAAGAGCTAGTGCCTGCGTGTGTCCTTGCAGTTTTGTGAGTTGGAGTGACCTCTGTCGGTGCAGAAGGGGTCGACAGTACTGAGGCACGTGTGTCAGTTTGTGAAAGCTCTTTTTGTTTATTTATTTTAGACAGGATCTCACTGTGTAGCCCTGACAAGCCTTGAACTCTAGAGCTTTCAGCAATCCTCCTGCCTCTGCCTCCCAAGCTGCTTAGATTATAGGTGTGCCATAACACCCAGCTTATTATTATTATTAGCCTTTTTACATTTATTTATTTGTATGTGTGTGTGCGCATGTGTGTACATATGGCAACATTCATGTCATGATACACGTGGAAGTCAGAGGACAGTTTGCAGGAGTCAGTTCACTTCTGCTGTGTGGGTCCCAGAGAGTGAACTCAGGTCATCAGACTTGGTGGCAGATGCCTTTATCTGCTGAGTCCTCTTGATGGCTCTTCTTTTTTTTTTTTTTTTAAGATTAATTTATTTTATTTATGTGTGTGTGTGCGCGTGCCTGCACACGTTTTTATGTCCCATGTGTGTGAGGTGCCTTGGAGGCCAGAGGACTTGGGCTCCCTGGAGTTGCAGGCGGTTATGAGCTGCCCGGTGTGGCTGCTGGGAAGCTGACCTGGGTCTCTGCAAGAGTAGTTGGCGCTCTTCCTGCTCGCTCTCTCTAGCCCCGGTTATTTCCTCTTGACTGCCATTCTCCGAATGTGGATTGTTTCCCTGCTGCATGCTGTCAGACAATGCTAAGGATTGGGTGAGTCAGACTTCCACTCGCCAGCGGGGACCATTCCTCAGAGATGACCAGGTGCTGGTCCCACTGCTGGACAACATTGGCCAAGGCCAGCTTTGCCCTCTCAGGTGAGGACAAGGCAAAAGGGTCCGAGCAAAGCTGAGTCACCTCTGTCCCCACTGCTGTTGTCTGAGCCCAAGGACCAATCATCCTTGGTGATCATGGGAGCAGGGTGGCCATGTGCGCCACCATGCCTGACCTTAGGTAAAGGGTTTTTGTTGGTTTTTGTTTTTGTTTTTGGTATTTTTGAGACAGGGTTTCTCTGTATAGCCCTAGCTGTCCTGGATCTCACTCTGGAGACCAGGCTGGCCTTGAACTCACAGAGATCCACCTGCTTCTGCCTCCTGAGTGCTGGGATTAAAGGTATGTGCCACCACCACCTGGCTTAGGTAGAGGTTTTCGTTAGAAAGAACTGGGCTTAGAAAACGGGAATAGCACTGATTTGGGGACCTGGGGCTGCCACTCACAGGGATTGCTTGAGGGATGTGGGGGTCCCCTAATTATGAGGATTGTTTAAGAGGACTTTCCCATGTAAGATACAGATCAGTGTCCAGGTTATCCCTGAGACTTATGGCATCATCCTATATCTGGTGGGGTGTCCCTTTTGATAAGGAACAAGGGACAGACACTTTTTACTTATTGATAGCGAGGATGAAAAACTAAGTGAGTCTCCATGAATGTGTCCCTATTATTTTATCCCCCAAGATGTCTTCTCCAGGTGTGTGTGTGTGTGTGTGTGTGTGTGTGTGTGTGTGTGTGTGTGTACACGCTTGTGCACGAGGAAGGCAGGGGGTAATGTTGAGTGTCTCCTTCTATTGCTCACCTTTTTGATACAGGGTTTCCCTGTGTAGCTTTGGTGCCTGTCCTGGATCTTGCTCTGTAGACCAGGCTGGCCTCGAACTCACAGAGATCTGCCTGCCTCTGCCTCCTGAGTGCTGGGATTTAAAGTGTCACCGCCTGGCTAGGAATTAGTTCTATAGCACGCTTATACTGGTGTGTCCCGATGCCCCTAGTTCTATTGACTAGCCCAGGTACAGTGTGTCCCCCAGAGCAGTCTCCTGTGTCATCTTGGTTATCAGTGTCCCCAAGACTTAGAGAGTCGATCTCAAGTTTTGGAGGAACTCATCAAGAGCTGCAGCCCTGGGAAGGCTACTCGGGGAGCCTGGACAGAGTTGAAGCTCTGTAGGATGCTGAGTCTTAGGAACAAGGACCACAAAAGAGAAAGGTGAGTGTTGTTGAAACATTTCCTCAGCAGAGAGAAATGGGCACACACTCCTGAGGAGGAGCGTTGGGTATTTTGACTAAGTCAGGAGGATCTGGGGCCAGGGTCACAAATTTATGTGGCTACCCCAGGCTTTGACTATAAACTTTGCAATTTTTTTTTTTAAGTTTTGAATTGTTCCAAATTTTAAAGCTTTTTTTTGGTGAAGCATTTATTTATTTATTTATTTATTTTTGAGTGTTTGTGTTTATGTGCCAAAGTACTCAGGTCATCAGGCTTGGTGGCAAGTGCCTTTACCTACTCAGCCATGTCTTTGGCCGGAGCTTTTCACATCTTCCCCTTGACTGACTTAAGATCCATCCCACTGATGTCCCTTGAAGTGAGTTATTGCCACCTGTTGAGATTTGTACTACCTGGGAGTGTAGTAGGATTAGATCTTAATGCTTTATTGGAGGAAACTTCAGCATTTCCCTTCCCCCAGACAGCAGTGTGGCCGTGAGTGCTAGAAACCCAGCCCGGGAACCTGTGAATGTTGATGGTCAGCCTTCTAACTGTAGGCAGTGACCTCACTTTGGGGGCAGGGATGTAAGGAGGGTGGGTGTTGCCTCTGTGGCACGGTAACAACTAAGTGCTTACTGTATACCCGGACTTTCCAATGCCTTTACAATAAAACTGCTAGCCCCTGTACGCCGTCTAGCCTCGGGTAATGAAAATGGGTAGCTGAACTCTGGTCATCTGGAGTGGGTTTGCTCAGTGATCTCTACACATTGGTGTCTACAGAAGTCTGCAGAGGTTGGGAACACTATCTGAATTTCCAGTTAGACACACCTACGTTGTAATGTTGGGAACATGCAACAGGAGGGCTGGCACTTGTCAGTCTCTCCCCAGTAATGTTCCTTGACCTCTAAACTGTCTGGACTTGGTCTCTGAGTCTCTGTATGTTGTCCCAAGGTTAGTTTGATAATCTCAGTAACTAGCTGTTGTGTGACTTTTCTTGGGGAAACATCTATTTATCCCAGAGAAAGAGGATGCGGACTGATCAAAGACCCTGAGTAAGTCCAGCTTGGTGAGCCAATAAATTTATTTGGGTTACTTACAGGAGTATTACCAGAGAGGGCCTCAGGGTGTCCCATGATGTGATATCCCTTTGTATCTCAGCCAAAGAATGGAGTAAGACACATGTTACCGGCGAGTTGGGCTCCCTCTTGCTGGTTCTTAGTCTCGTGGATAAAAGAATTTTAAAATGGAGTCCGAAGGAAGCCTGAGAGGATGATGATGGGGTAAGCTGTCAGTCCTGGCAGACAGCTGGGGCGTGGAAATGCAGACGAAAGCCATGACTGAGTCAGGGTCATCAGCGGAGGTCTGCGAGCAGCTGTGGCTTCGGAAGGAGAGTTCAGAGAAAAGTAGGTAAGCCCCCTTATCCAGCGGTCTAACAGGGTGTGGGCAGGTGAGTCACCACTGAGAGGGCTCAGCGGCTGCGATTGGAATCTCAGGGGGCTCAGTTGTGACTTTCCCCTTCATTCCATGATGGAATATTGATAAGCCCCATCTTGTGATGGTCTCGTGCAGTGGTCCTCAACCTTCCTAATGCTGCAACCTTTTAATACAGCTCCTCCTGTTGTGGTGACCCCCCAACCATAAAATTATTTCGTAGCTACTTCATAACTGTAATTTTGCTACTGTTACGAACTATAAAGTAAATATCTGATATGTGACCTCTGTGGGGTGTAGCACGAATCTTAAAAGTTCTTACTAATAAAAACAAACCCAGAGCCAGGTATTGGGGTAAATGCTGGAAGATCAGAGAAGCAGAACAAGCCACAGCCACCTCACCTCACCAATTCCTCAGCTGATCCTATTTCCTCAGACTGGAAGTCTCTGAATCCTCATCCAAATGCATCTCAGCTAAACTGCTGCTCAAAAGCCTAAAAGCTTAACCAGACTCTAGTTCCTTGTCCTCATGCCTTAAATGCCTTTCTGTTTTCTGCCATCACTTCCTGGAATTAAAGACTCACTTCCTGGGATTAAAGGCATGAGTCACCATGCCTGACTGTTTCCAGTGTGGCTTTAAACTCACAGAGATCCAGGCAGATCTCTGCCTCTGGAATGCTTGGATTAAAGGGGTGTGTGCCACCATTTTCTGGCCTCTATGTCTAGTGGCTGTTCTGTTCTCTGACCCCAGATAAGTTTATTAGGTTGCACAATATTTTGGGGAACACAATATCACCACAGTGGGGTTGTGACCCACAGGTTGAGAACCACTGATCTAGTAGGCTCATCATCAATACTCTGTTTCAGAATGGTGATGGATATGTTCGCGCTGGGGGAACATCCTCATTGTCCTAGCAGAACAGTTGCAGCCCCTGCTCTTGAACAGGGTCTCGGCCGTGCCCCCCACCCCCCACCCTGGCCCTGGGTCATTGAGTGTAGTTGTTTGGAAAAATGAGCCATTGTCTTGACTTGCCTTGCTCCTTTGTTACTGAAGTTTTCAGGTAGAAGACAGGACTCTTGTAGTCCCAACCAGTTAGTCTTAGTCACCTCCCCCAATAAGCGGATTACAGAGGCAAGTCCTGGTGAGAGCAGAGGAAGGTTTGTGGGGCGTGGCCATGGTGGGAAGGGGAACAAATAAAGGGCCTAGTTATCACCAGCCAAAGAGACACGTCTCACGTCGTCGTACTGACCCCTGCCTGAGGGGTTCATTCTGGAGACCTCCACTCACACAAAACTTGTGGCTTTGACAGAGAAATGAATGTCAGGGTGAGCCAAATGTGAAACAAAGTTAGATTTATTAAAAGCAGGAGAGAAGGGCTGGGAGAGAGGGAGAAGGAAAGAACCCAATAGGGCGCGTGTGGCTTCTCCAGGGACATTTCTTCAGAGGGCATAGACAAGGTTTTAGTGGCTCCGAAGTCACATCTTTAAAACTATTAAGAACCCCTCTTCACATTGCTCAAAGAATGTAGCTTCAACATGGCTACAGTTTAAAGAATTTCAGCTGGACGTGGTGCACACCTGATCCCAACACTCAGGAGGCAGGCAGATCTCTGTGAGTTAGAGGCCAGCCAGACCCACATAGTGAGTTCCAGGACAGCAGGGGCAACAATGTGAAAAGACAAAAAAGAGAATGACTTTCTGTAAACAAAGTTGTGAGATGAATGTGAGGACACTGTTCAGGCTCGGGGAAAAGAGGGGCTTTTTACCGTCCTTGACAAGATGTCTTTAGGAAAATACAGGTTGTCTCTGTGAGCAATTTTGGCTTTATCAGTGATGGCTGAAAATTTTCAACTTCATCAGCAGGACGGGTAAGCCAGACTCTTGTTATGCCCACCCTCCCATGTTTTTCCTGTCTTCCTGTCCTGCCTGCCAGTGACATCAAGTCCCTCTTCAGGATGCTGACATGAGGTTTACCTTTCAGTGGATAAGAGGCGTGCATAGCTAAGCAGTCCCAGTCAAGGTGTGGTCCAGCCCATCATGGATTTAACGAGGTGATCCAATAGGCTGCTGTTAATCTGTCAACCATCTGTTCATTGTTGATCCCACAGCCACTTCCTCATCTGGGGGCAAGGTCTGTCTTAAGAAGTTTGCCCTTCCTGGAATGAAAGATGATTCAAGAGGAATGGTTAAAGACAGTGACATTTCTGCTTCCAAAGTCCAGACACCAAATGAAAGCAGAGATGCCAGACTTTTGTTAGTAAACTTGGGGTCATAGGCTCTACCTCAAGAAGCCAGGTTCGGCCACCTATCCTCCAGAAGCCAATTTAAACAGCCAATTCATAGCAAAAATCAGAAAAAGGATAGGGACTGGATAGCTGTCTCCGTGGTTAAGAGTGCTTGCTGCTCTCCCAGGGGACCCGAGTTTGGTTCCTACACCCACATCAGGTAGCTAGCTGACAACCAACTGTAATAACAGTTCTACTGCCCTCTTCTGGCCTCTGTGAGTACCTGTGTACACACACACACACACACACACACACACACACACACACACACACACACACACTTAAAAACAATAGAAACAAATCTTTGAAAAGGGGAGTACAGCTGGGTTCTTGACTCGTTCCTGAGTGATCACTTGGATGCTGTCTTCCACGATTTACTGATTTAATTATGCTCTTCTTTCTACCTGGTTCCATCGCAAGGAAAAGTTCCATTTCTTCCCTGCAAACCGGAGTGTGTCCAATCTAGGGTGTTTGGATGGTCTCAGAAAGTAAAAGTGAGCTCAGTGTGGTGGTCCATGCCTGTAAGCTCAGCTCTTGGGAGGCTAAGGCAGGAAGATCAAGGAGTTCAAGGCTAGCCTGGGCTACATGAGACCCTGTCTTAAAAACAAACAATGAACCAACAGCAAAAAGAACAGCCAAACTAGGTAGTGTGAGGTGTTGTGATGACTTATTCATTTCTGTCTTGTGTATGTGAGTATTTGCCTGTGTGTGTGCCTCTGCACTACGTGCATGCCTGGTGCCCACAGAAGCCGGAAGAGGACATCACATTCACTGGAACTGGAGTTACAGACCATTGTGAGCCATTATGTGGGTGCTGGGAACTGAACCCTGTTTCCTGTAAGAGCAGCCAGTGCTCTTAACCTCTGAGCCATCTCTCCAGCCCCAGTATAAAGTGTTTTAGAAGAGGCAGAACCAGTAAGTGGAGATCCTTGGCTTATAGAGATTGGACTCTGGATTGGGAAGGGGGATCTCACACTGGTGAGACCCAGCTGGATTGTTCAAGGACCGCAAGGGAGCACACAGTGAAACCACCAGACCAGACCTCTCTGTGGGTAGAAAGACAGGCTCACTGGGGATCAAACTGCCAAGGCTGTCTTGGGGTGATGGTGGGGGTGGCAGGGAAGAGCAAAATGGTGGGAAAAGCAAGCGGATTGTATATGGCAGTCAGCAAATGGAGGGGCTTTGAGCTGATCCGGGTATGACTGACCTGGAACTAGATGCCCTTGCCTGAGGTAGCTGACCTTTGGAGTAGATTAAGGGGAATTCCCAGCAGATAATGGATTAAGGGAGGTTCCTGGTAAACAGAAACCTGCCTTTTGGCTTTGACTTGTGTTTTCCCAGCCAAAGACCATTTAGGACATTATCACCAGCACCGCCACTTTGGGGTGTCACTTTGGCCCTGACGGCAATCAAGAATTCTTTTCCTCAGAGGCTGTTCAGAGATCATAAAAGTCAGGTTTGTTGAGGTCATGGAAGAAATGGGAGCCGGTGTGGAAAGGAAGATGGGGAAGGAGAAAGGAAAAAATTGAAATCCACAGCAGGGGATTTTCACATGCCACCTCAGTCACCTACCAGTGATTTTTTAGCCCAGGCTGGCCAGTCCTAGGGAGGTCTGCCTCCTGCTGCTCCCCCGGCTTGAATGCAGTAGACTATAGCATCCTTACTCTTAACACATGTGATACCAAGATTCAAATGGGTCCAAAGTCCTGTGCCCCAAGTCAAGCACGATGGGTCAGCATCTTGTGTCCTAACTTGAATGGGAATTAAGAGAGAAAAGAATTCTAGGAAAAAGTGGGGTACATTCTTCCTGCTCAGCCAGATCACTGTCAGGCTCCAGGGCCATAAGCAATGGTGTCAGCCGCTAGCCAGCTGACCCAGCATTCTGGGAATTCCCCAGCCGCCAAGAAAGACAAGAAAGGGAGTGTGGCTTATGCACTTTGATATTTGGAAACCAGGAAAGGGAGAGGTGGGGCGGAAGGATGAAGAAAGGCGGGGGTACGTTGAGATGGAGCACCTGCCTTTGCCTCTCTTCCAGCGTGGGATTCCTGGGGGAATTTCTTTGGGGCCCACTGTCCAAATATTCTAACCGATGAAGGGAGGAACATTAATGTCTCCTCTCCTGCAGGGGACATAACAGCTCTACTCCAGGGAAGGGCAAATCAGGGAGGTTGCCTAGCTGTTGGAGGAGATGGTGGCTGGAGGCCCCAGGTCCAGTGCATGGCACCTGCCCTGGCATCATCTCCCACACCTACCAGAGTCACCAGATGGTATGGGATGCCAGAGAACTTGTCCCAGAGATCACAGAAATAAAAATGGAGGCTACAGTGTGAACTGCTAATCGAAGGCTTAATTAGAAATGAGGCTGAGGAAGAAGGAACAGCTTGGGGCTGGGGAAACCCAGGCTGCTGGAGACAGCAGGCGTGTTCCGGGTGGCCTGAGGGGGCAGAGATTTGCGACCTCTCTTCCTCATGGTGGGACTTTTCCATGTAAGACAGATCAATATCCTGTACCTGGTTGGGTTTTCCCTTTAATAGGATATGGGGAAATGAGGGGCAGATGTGTCCCACACATTGTTTACTAAAGAGGGAGAGAAATTTAGTGGTTACTGGGCTTGGTAGATGAAGTATGTGAGAACTTCACCTCTTGTCCCTGCAAGAGGTTGCCATTTTATCATTACTTAAAAGTTTGATGTAGCATCAAGACGATTACCCAAAAGCTGAGGCAGGAGGATGACTTCAAGACCAACCTAGATTACAGTTATTTCCTATAAAATAAGCTAATATGTACTTTTTTCTATTTTTAGACATTTATTATTTATTTATTTATTTGGTTTTTCGAAACAGGGTTTCTCTGTAGCCCTGGATGTCCTGGAACTCACTCTGTAGACCAGGCTGGCCTCGAACTCACAGAGATCCACCTGCCTCTGCCTCCTGAGTGCTGGGATTGAAAGTGCGCCGCCATCACCACCCAGCAAGATTTATTTATTTTTTTTATTTGAAACGTGTGAGTGTTTTGCTTGCATGTTAAGTGTGCCGTGTTTGTGCAGTGCCTGCCACGGCCAGAAGACAGCATCGGATCTCCTAGAACTAGAGCTAGAGACAGTGGGAACCTGTGGCCTCTGCAAGAGCCACAAGTGCTCTTCACTGCCGAGTCCTTTCTCCAGCCCCTATTTATTGTTTTTAAGTTCCATTTTAATAATAATATAAAATAACTGTTGTTGCTGGGCCCCTATAAGCCCAGACAGCACTTGGGAGGTAGAGGCAGGAGGAACGGAAGTTCAAGGTTATCCTCAATTATATAGTGAGTCTAAGGCTAGCCTGGGCTACATGCATCACACATGGCCACCTTTTACAGGCGGCTGTCTGGGGTCAGTGTGCTCATAGGGTGACTACTCCTTGATCATCACTAACTAGAGAGAGCAAACTCACTTCGATGTCTCCCTAAAGCCTGCTGTTCTGAGGGAAAATGTCTGAAAAGAGGGCCGGCGAGGTGCCTCAGCCCACAGAGGCACTTGCTGCTCAGGCTGATGACCCAATTTCAGTCTCCAGATCCCACGGTGGAAGGGAAGATCTGACTTTCAAAGGTGTCCTCCGACTTCCATGTGTGTGCCGTGGCACGCTCCTCATCACACACAAGACCCCAAACAAAAGTTACAAAAAAGAAATGTGAGGGGAGAAGAGGTAGTGTCCTCGAGTCACATGTGAGGGTTACATGTCAGGGCACAGGAGGAGGCGACCAGGAATTCTGTTTGCATGAAGAGTCCTGAGGTTTTCTGGGAGGCGTGGAGACAAGTTGAAGCCGAGATGGTCAGCCCTTGACTGAGACACTGAAGAAGAAACAGGGCAAAAGCTGCCTCCTGGAAATGTGAGCCTTGTCTCCCAGGGTTCCCATGGTCCACTTCTGGATTTAATAAAAACAAAAACAAATCCAAATGTGGCGCTCAACACATCGAGGTGTTATGAATGCTCACAGTCCTGCAGGTCAGGAGTCTGGGCTGAGGTGGCTGGGAGAGGGTCTGCCACTCCATCTGCCATGCTTAGATGGTGGCTGGTCTGGGTGGGTAACAGCAAACGGAACTATGGCTTGTGATGTTTACCTAGTGCGCAGAGGCGGCCCGAGAAATAAAGTGCTCTACGCAGCGCTTTGCTTCGAGGAACGCAGGGTTTTGCTTTCCTCCCATAGGCTTTGGTGTGTGATGTGAAGTGGAAAAGAAAGAGGAAAGTCCACCCTCCTCCCTTTGAAATTCTAGAGAGAGGCGTTTGTGACACTCTCCTCTACACAATGATGCTAACCCCGGCTGACTGGCGCAGAGTCAAACATTGCGCTTTCACCTAGAAAGTCCAGTTTGAACCTGAACCTGATTTTCTCCTCTCCTCATCTGTTTCCTTCTCGTGTGTGTGTGTGTGTGTGTGTGTGTGTGTGTGTGTGTGTTGTGGTGTATGTGGGTGCGTGTGTGTTTGTATGGTGTGGTGTGATGTGGTGTGTGGTGTGTGTGTGTGGTGTGTGTGGTGTGTGGCGTGTGTGTAGTGTGTGTGTGTGCTGTGGTGTGTGTGGTGTGTGTGTGTGTGTGTGTGTGTGGTGTGTGTGGTGTATGTGTGGTGTGTGTGTGTGTGTGTGTGTGTGTGTGTACTCATACAAAGGAGGCCAGCGGGCACTGGTGTCCGGTGTCCCCTCTACCACTCTGCCTTATTCCTTTGAGACAAGCCCTCCCTGAACCTGCAGCTCACATGCTTTCGCTAGGCCGGCAGCCAGGGAGGCCCCGCTGTCCTCCTGTCCATTCCCGAGTGCTGGAGATGAGGCCCGCACAGGCCCACAGGGGCTTGTTAACTAAGTGGATGCTGGGACCTGAGCTGTGGCCCTCAAGCGCACAGCTCGCTTGCACACCTCTTACCTGCTGAACTATTTCCCCACCCCACCCCACCTCTTTTTGATTCAAGGTCTTGCTATGTACCTTGGCCCTCCTGTAACTCACTACATAGACCAGGCTGCCCTCAAGCTTCCAAGATCATCCTTTCTCTGCCTCCTAGCCGTTAGGATTACAGGAATGTACCCCCATATCCAGCTTGAACCTGACTTTCAAAGGAGAAGACAGCCGGGCGGTGATGGCACACGCCTTTAATCCTAGTACTCCAGGCAGATTTCTGTGAGTTTGAGGTTAGCCCGGTCTACAGAGCAAGATCCAGGATAGGCACCAAAACTACACAGAGAAACCCTGTCTCGGGGTGTAGAAACCCTGTCTCAGGGAAAAAAAAAAAAAGAAGACTGAAAAGGATCTAATCCAGTAGATGCTCACAGAAAGAGGGCAAGGTTGAGCTTCATGTAGAGAATACCTCCCAGGGAGCATGTGTGGGATCTCCTACCTGTTCTTCTGTAAACCTCTGAAAATCTAGGTGCTGCCTCCCAAAAGATGGACTTTTCTCTAGCCCATGCCTGAATAAACCAGTCTAGCATATGTTTATCTTTTTACTGTTTGTTTTGGGATAAATCACCGAGTAGCAGAACGAAAGGCACCTTGGTCATCTTACATGGTCTGCCCTTCAGAAGGCGCCCCACATTTATCTAGCACCTGCCTGGAATTTTTGTTTTCCTGTCCTTTTTTGAAAAGATTAATTTAAAAAATTATATTTATTTATGTGTACGTGTGTGCGCCTGCATGTGTGTATGGGTACCCCATGCATGTAGGAGCCCACGGAGGCCAAAGAGGGCATCATAGCCCCTGGAACTGGAGTTATAGGTAGTTGTGATCCACCATGTGGATGCTGGGAAACTTGGTTGTCTGGAGGAGCAGCCAATGCTCTTACCAGCAAGCTACCTTTCCAGACCTTAATGTTCATTTTACTCATGTGTATGTGTGTGTGTGTGCATTTCCATATGTGCACCAAGTCTGTGCAGATGTCCACAGAAGCTGGGAGAGGGCACCCTTGAAGCTGGCGTTACAGATGGTGTGAACTGCCTGTACAGGTGCTGTGACCTCGGGTCCTCCAGAAGGGCTCTAAGTGCTCTTAACTTCTGCTCCACCTCTTGGGTCCCCCTGTGCCCTCCAAAGGGTTACCCTTGGGGCGGAGTTCTTCCTACCTTTTTCCACTGGTCAGAACAAGTCACAGCATTAGTGCAGCTGCAAGGCAAGAGAAAACAGACTCTACCTCTTGGTGAGGGGAGTGAAAGGCACATATAATGAGGTGGGGTGGTGATGTGGACACATGAGCCATCTACCACACTCACAGTGAGCAGGGGAGCCATGTTGAGAAGAGAAAAACAGGATGCTTTAGTCCTTTTTTTTTTTTTAAGATTTATTTATTTATTATGTATACACTGTTCTGTCTGCATGCCTACAGGCCAGAAGAGGGCACCAGATCTCATTACAGATGGTTGTGAGCCACCATGTAGTTGCTGGGAATTGAACTCAGGACCTCTGGAAGAACAGCCAGTGCTCTTAACCTCTAAGCCATCCCTCCAGCCCCTACTTTAGTCATTCTTTAGGCACTAGTTGAGGGAACTATTTTGGAAGCAACACAGAAGAACAACACTAAAAGCACCCCTCCATCTCAACTGTAAGAGAATCTACTCTAACAATCTTAGGGGCGGGGGCTAAAGGAAAATAAAAAAGACTTAAAAAAAAATAGAGGGTCTCAGGCTGATCTAGAACCAACCCATGAGCCTCCTGCCTTAGGCTCCTGAGAGCTGGAATAGCAGTGTACACCACCACATCTGGGAGAGCTGGGATTGCGGTGTACACACCACATCTGGGAGAGCTGGGATAGTGGTGTACACCACATCTGGGAGAGCTGGGATTGCGGTGTACACACCACATCTGGGAGAGCTGGGATAGTGGTGAACACCACCACATCTGGGAGAGCTGGGATTGCAGTGTACACAACACACCTGGGAGAGCTGGGATAGTGGTGAACACCACATCTGGGAGAGCTGGGATTGCAGTGTACACACCACATCTGGGAGAGCTGGGATAGTGGTGTACACCACATCTGGGAGAGCTGGGATTGCAGTATACACACCACATTTGGGAGAGCTGGGATTGCAGTGTACACACCACATCTGGAAGAGCTGGGATAGTGGTGTACACCACATCTGGGAGAGCTGGGATTGCGGTGTACACACCACATCTGGGAGAGCTGGGATCTACACCTGTCATCGATGGCAGACACAGAGACACAGCTCCATACTGTCACTCACAGTAGCTCCCAAGTTCTTTTCAGAGCACTTCATTCAAGCAAACCTAGAATTCTTAGCAGAAAAGAATTTCAGGATAAGCCAGTATGAAGCAGAGTTAGGACTTAATAAGGAACCCCCCCCCCAGCACCATCCCCCCCAAAAAGAGTTTCACTGTGTAGCGCTGGCTGTCCTGGAATTTTCTCTGTAGATCAGGCTGGCCTGGAACTCACAGAGTTCCAGAGGCTCTGCCTCCCGAGTGCTGGGATTAAAGGCGTGCGCCACCACCGCCCGGCAAGACATTTTTCATGTAGATTTTAGATGAAGGGAAAACAGGCGTCAGGGAAGAAAATAGGGCAAGCTGCTCACTGCTCCCCATGGCCTGCTCATGTTTCTTTTACACCCCAGGACCACTCCGCAGGGGTGACACAGTGGCCTGGGCCCTCCCACATCAATCATTAACCAAGAAAACACCCCACAGACTTGTCTATAGGCCAGTCTGATGGAGGCATCTTCTCAAATCCCCTCTTCCCAGACGCCCCGGCCTGTTTGAAGTTATAAAAGCAGCGCAGACAGTCACTCTGTGGTTTTTACAGTGTCACAAATGGAGGCCTTACAGTGTCACAGACAGGAGCCTTACAGTGTCACAGATGGGGGCCTTACAGTGTTACAGACAGGGGCCTTACAGTGTCACAGACAGGGGCCTTACAGTGTCACAGACAGGGGACCTTACAGTGTCACAGACAGGAGGGACCTTACAGTGTCACAGACAGGGACCTTACAGTGTCACAGACAGGGGCCTTACAGTGTCACAGACGGGGACCTTACAGTGTCACAGACGGGGACCTTACAGTGTCACAGACGGGGGCCTTACGGTGTCACAGACGGGGACCTTACAGTGTCACAGACAGGGGCCTTACGGTGTCACAGACAGGGGACCTTACAGTGTCACAGACAGGAGGGACCTTACAGTGTCACAGACAGGGACCTTACAGTGTCACAGACAGGGACCTTACAGTGTCACAGACAGGGATCTTACAGTGTCACAGACAGGAGGGACCTTACAGTGTCACAGACAGGGACCTTATAGTGTCACAGACGGGGACCTTACAGTGTCACAGATGGGGACCTTACAGTGTCACAGATGGGGACCTTACAGTGTCACAGACAGGAGGGACCTTACAGTGTCACAGACGGGGACCTTATAGTGTCACAGACGGGGACCTTACAGTGTCACAGACAGGAGGGACCTTACAGTGTCACAGACGGGGACCTTATAGTGTCACAGACGGGGACCTTACAGTGTCACAGACGGGGACCTTACAGTGTCACAGACAGGGACCTTACAGTGTCACAGACAGGGATCTTACAGTGTCACAGACAGGAGGGACCTTACAGTGTCACAGACGGGGACCTTATAGTGTCACAGACGGGGACCTTACAGTGTCACAGACGGGGACCTTACAGTGTCACAGACGGGGACCTTACGGTGTCACAGACGAGGGCCTTACGGTGTCACAGACGGGGACCTTACAGTGTCACAGACAGGGGCCTTACGGTGTCACAGACAGGGGACCTTACAGTGTCACAGACAGGAGGGACCTTACAGTGTCACAGACAGGGACCTTACAGTGTCACAGACAGGGACCTTACAGTGTCACAGACAGGGATCTTACAGTGTCACAGACAGGAGGGACCTTACAGTGTCACAGACAGGGACCTTATAGTGTCACAGACGGGGACCTTACAGTGTCACAGATGGGGACCTTACAGTGTCACAGATGGGGACCTTAGAGTGTCACAGACAGGGGACCTTACAGTGTCACAGACAGGGACCTTACAGTGTCACAGACGGGGACCTTACAGTGTCACAGACAGGAGGGACCTTACAGTGTCACAGACGGGGACCTTACAGTGTCACAGACAGGGGCCTTATGGTGTCACAGACAGGGACCTTACAGTGTCACAGACCAGATGGACCTTACAGTGTCACAGACGGGGACCTTACAGTGTCACAGACAGGGGCCTTACAGTGTCACAGACAGGGACCTTATGGTGTCACAGACAGAGGCCTTACGGTGTCACAGACGGGAGGGACCTTACAGTGTCACAGACGGGGACCTTACAGTGTCACAGACGGGGACCTTACGGTGTCACAGACGGGGGCCTTACGGTGTCACAGACGGGGACCTTACAGTGTCACAGACAGGGGCCTTACGGTGTCACAGACAGGGGACCTTACAGTGTCACAGACAGGAGGGACCTTACAGTGTCACAGACAGGGACCTTACAGTGTCACAGACAGGGACCTTACAGTGTCACAGACAGGGATCTTACAGTGTCACAGACAGGAGGGACCTTACAGTGTCACAGACAGGGACCTTATAGTGTCACAGACGGGGACCTTACAGTGTCACAGATGGGGACCTTACAGTGTCACAGATGGGGACCTTAGAGTGTCACAGACAGGGGACCTTACAGTGTCACAGACAGGGACCTTACAGTGTCACAGACGGGGACCTTACAGTGTCACAGACAGGAGGGACCTTACAGTGTCACAGACGGGGACCTTACAGTGTCACAGACAGGGGCCTTATGGTGTCACAGACAGGGACCTTACAGTGTCACAGACCGGATGGACCTTACAGTGTCACAGACGGGGACCTTACAGTGTCACAGACAGGGGCCTTACAGTGTCACAGACAGGGACCTTATGGTGTCACAGACAGAGGCCTTACGGTGTCACAGACGGGAGGGACCTTACAGTGTCACAGACGGGAGGGACCTTACAGTGTCACAGACAGGGACATTACAGTGTCACAGATAGGGGCCTTACAGTATCACAGACAGGGGACCTTACAGTGTCACAGATGGGGACCTTACAGTGTCACAGAGAGGGATCTTACAGTGTCACAGACAGGAGGGACCTTACGGTGTCACAGACAGGGACATTACAGTGTCACAGACAGGGACCTTACAGTGTCACAGACAGGGGACCTTATGGTGTCACAGACGGGGACCTTACAGTGTCACAGAGAGGGATCTTACAGTGTCACAGACAGGAGGGACCTTACAGTGTCACAGACAGGGACCTTACAGTGTCACAGACAGGGATCTTACAATGTCACAGACAGGGGACCTTACAGTGTCACAGACAGGGACCTTACAGTGTCACAGACGGGGACCTTACAGTGTCACAGACGGGGACCTTACAGTGTCACAGACAGGGGCCTTACGGTGTCACAGACAGGGGACCTTACAGTGTCACAGACAGGAGGGACCTTACAGTGTCACAGACGGGGACCTTACAGTGTCACAGACGGGGACCTTACAGTGTCACAGACGGGGACCTTACAGTGTCACAGACAGGGGCCTTACGGTGTCACAGACAGGGGACCTTACAGTGTCACAGACAGGAGGGACCTTACAGTGTCACAGACGGGGCCTTACAGTGTCACAGACAGGAGGGACCTTACAGTGTCACAGACAGGAGGGACCTTACAGTGTCACAGACAGGAGGGGCCTTACAGTGTCACAGACGGGGACCTTACAGTGTCACAGACGGGGACCTTACAGTGTCACAGACGGGAACCTCACAGTGGTGGGTTTTCAGGCTGTTATCTTGAGTTGCTAAGAAACCCAAATGAACTCAGTGGTGGTTCCTGAGAGCTTGTGACAGGATTACAATTGGTAAGGGTAAGACTGGCTCCCCTGTAAACAAAGGAGAAGTTAATTATTCTTGTCTGTGCAATTTCAGAGAATGTCCGGGAAGGAATGGGGCCCCACGCAGGTCATACACAATCAGGGCTTATGCCTGGTTCACTGCTATTTAACACAAACTATATAGGTAGGAGAGGAGGAGATCTCGTGTCGGCAGCATGCACAGCAATGGCTGGATCTGTTCTTGCTCCTCAGCCAGCAAGAGGCTGTGACCTGAATTCCTGGGGTTGGGGTGGGCGTGGGGGTGAGGCGGTGGCACACCTACGTCAAGGATTCTACAAGGCTCATTGACGGACTGGAATTGGGGTTGTGGAGAGTTACAATGTTGCCAATTCAGAGCCTAATTATCTCGGCCGTCTTTAGTCCCCATAATAGCCATTCTTTATCTCAGGGAGACACAGGCTTGCTTTCCCAGCACTTGAGAGGCAGAGGCTGGAGGAGCAGAAGGTCAAGGACATTCTCAACTTCAAAGCGATTTGAGACCAGCTTGAGCTATTCGATGAGAGCCTGTCTCAAAAACCAAAAAAACGGAAGTAGTGACACCAAAATAGCCATTTACTGTCCACCTCTATGACCCACCCAACAGCCATTTCCACTGTTAACTGCGTTCAACCACTTGGATTACTATTTTGCTCTGGACGTATTTTTTTTAAAAAATGTTTTAGATTTATTTTATTTTATTTAAAGGCAGAGGCAAGAGGATCCCTGTGAGTTGGAGGCCAACTTGGTCTACATATTGAGTTCTAAGCCAGTTAGGCCGACATAGTGAGACCCTGTCTCAAAAAATAAAAAGTTAAGCCAAGTGGTGGCAGCGCACACCTTTAAGCCCAGCACTGGGGAGGCAGAGGCAGGTGGATCTCTGTAACTTCGAGACTAGCCTGGTCTACAGAGTGAGTTCCAGGACAGCCGAGGCTACACAGAGAAACCCTGTCTTGAAAAACAAAGAAACAAACAGAAAGTTAAGATGTAACAAATGAGAAGTTCTGGGAAGCCCTATGGCTTACTCCGACTTCTGCCTACCTTACAGTAACCTTGGTTCTTGACCCTTGCTAAGGGTACCTAAAGCTTTAGGTCAGCTCTTTTTCTCCAAACCATACAAAAGCCATCAGTCTCCAGGGGCAACAGCACTCACGATGCTGTGTTTTTTTCATAGTCAGAATTGAGCACATTTTTGTTAGAGCCAAAAGAGACCTCTCTGGAGGTGTGGCTACTGGGCTAGCAATTCTAGAGAAGAATAGATCTGTTAAAAACAAGAAACAAGCTACACAGGGATTTCCAGACTGGCCAAGGCTGTCTCAAAATAAATGAAATAAAATAATACACGCTAAACTAAAAAAGGATGAATGTTCAAAAATAGAAGAATCTGAGATTGATTCGTCTGTGTCCACAAAACCTGTGAAGTCCTGGGGCTGGAGAGATGGCTCAGTGGTTAAGAGAGTTTATTGCTCTTGTAGAGGATCTGGGTTCAGTTCCCAGCACCCACATGGTGGCTCACAACCTTCTGTAATTCCAATCTCTTATGGCCTCTGTGGGCACTGCATGCAGGTTGTACACATACATGCAGACAAAAACGCAAAATCAAAATAAATAAAATTTCAAAAACTTATGAAATCTTAATTTCTCATAAATCTTGTCCCTTCTTTCTACCCCTGTCATAGTAAGACCTGGTACAAAAGAGAACAACAATTTTGTTAGAAAGAAATTTAAAATTAGATTCTATATGGTCATTTGGTTTCTTTTAAAGTGATTATCCATTCACTTCTCCAAACTGGAATCTTTTGTAAAACTAAGAAAACAGGACAAATCAAATTATTTATTATGATTATCATCACCAGTATTATTGAGACGGAATCTCATGTATTCCAGACTTATCACAACCTTTCTATGCAGCCAAGGATGATCTTCCTGCTGCCTTAGCTACATGAGATCCTAGGAATGTAGCTAGCCTTCCTAGCACATGGGGACATAAAACACTTAGCTTGTGCATGAACAAAACATGATGCTAGTCAGCAGGAGGAACCATGAACTGATGTTTCCAGAAAAGAAAAGCCACACCTGTGTTAAAGAGTCTCCAACCAGGCTGATTGAGTGATTAGAATTTATGGAGACTGGGGTGTTAAAGATCCAGGATAATTATTTTATCTCTTTTAATGACTCTTAATAACTATTCATTGCCCAGCTCTGTGCCTGATCGGATGTCCTCACCACTATCAGGTAAGACTTCTGGAATGTGTTCTTTGTATTAACTTCCACCAACCCGCAAAGCTAAGAGTGTCATCAGATAGGATCATGAGTTGACATCTCTGGTGTCACCTGCCTGCTTGATTTTTTGTTCTATGTATTTGGAATATGCCTTGATTCGTGACTTTCTTTTGTTCTATAACTATAAAAATTTCCTAACACCACATCTACGTTGGAACATGGTATTTGGTATTTGACCTGTGTTCCTGGGCCATGGCCACTTATATTTGGCTCAAGGATAAACTATCTTTTATTCCCATTGAGATAAGAACCAGGTTTTGTGTCCACTGGGGCTACACCAGTCTGATGAGGGGTATGATGTGCTCCTGGTGGTGAACCTGGGGATGTCGGTGGCGCTTTTTTAAGGGGAGCAGCAGCTCGTCATTAGCAGCTGTGACTGTGGCCACCAGGTGGCAGCATGGAGGTATTTGACCTTGGGCTGAAAATGGAGTCCTGAATTTTCCTGGGACAAACAGAATGACAGGAACTGGATGCCAGTGCCAACTGACCGCCTGAGTCCTCCCACCACTGAGTCCCACGTGAGGAAGCACAGTATGTTTAGTTGGTAGGCTATTGGGGGGAATCACCCTCTTGAGCAAATATTTTAGAGCACGGAAATTCTTTAAAAATAAACCTTGTGATTTTGAACCAGTTGCTTCAGATTTCCCTAGGAAACATCCAAGGGTATCAGAATATTCTCCTCAGGGAGTGCAAACGGTGGAATACTACTCTGCAATCAAAAGGAGCCATTGCTACAGGCAATAGATGAACCCCCAAAGGCATTATGCTGAGTGAAAGGAGACATTCTCAGGGGGTTACATCTGCAGTGTTCCCACTTCTGTGACCATCTTGAGAAGACAGAACTACGAGGATGGAGATGACGGTTGGGTTGCCAGGGTTCAGGCTGGAGGGAAGGTGTGATTCTAAATGCTCAGCATGAGGCCGGAGAGATGGCTCAGCAGTTAAGAGTGCCTACTGTTCTTGCAGAGGACCCAGGACTAGGATCAACATATGGCAGCTTACAACTGTTAGATCCAAAGGAGATTCCAGCTCTCCAAACTCCAAGGCAGTTAGATATCCAGCAATGGGCTCAAGCTGGACTATAGCAGGATTGCTGGCAGTTAGAGAAAAGCCAGATTCCTCAGGAACTTGTGAAGCTGGTTCCCCTCTATCAATTTCGTTAAGCTGTAGCTGTTTGGGTAAACTGAGTTATAAAAGAAACTGATAACCTGTAAAGGTACATTATGGAAGGATCAGAAATGTAAGGCTCTCAGTCTCTTCATGGACTGTATTTATGGTTTAAAATTTCATTCTGATGCTAAAGGATCTTCAATTCAAAATTTTAAGGCTCAGGCTTAACAGGAATAAACCTATAAAATAATAGTCTTATAAAAGCTACTAACTCATTGTAAACTGTTGAAGATGATTAGGATATGCAAGTCAATCATCAGTCACCTTATAAATGATCAAATGCTTTGATATGCTCAGGACTATGCTTGTAGTCATGCTACGTACAAATGTAATTCATTTACAGTGACAAGGTCTATTTAGCCTTCTTTATATACTGTTACAGGTAAGCCTGAAGCAAGTAACTAAAAATAAGGAAAATTTGTTTAAAATCAGGTATGCTTAATGGATTAGATGATGGCTCTAAAGCTCCTCAGAGAGATCTGTTGAATATGGCATTGAAGGTGTTTAGTGAAGAAGCTTTCCTGGTAGACAGAATACCAGCTTCTGGTGGTAACAGCTGAGGCTGTCTCCAAAGAAGACAGGCAGTAATGGGTTGCCTGGATTGTTAATGTTGACCACTGGGCAAAGAGCTGTCTCATGCCTTGCCCACCACCAGGGCCCCCGACCAAACTGTGGACACTGTTGGGGTGATTGCCCTGCTCTGACTCACCAAGGTAGGTCAGTTTTCCAAAGTTCCTCCTTCAGGAAATCTCTCAGACCTTCTGGGTCTGGTGGCCAAAGACTGATGCTGCCTTGTGTGGCAGCTGTCCCCAATGGAGATCACCATAGCAGAGCCCAGGATGGCTGTCCAGGTAGTGGGTAAATCCCTGCCATTTTAGCTGATACATAGGCCATGTGGATTATACTTTCCCCTCAAGTTTATCCTTTTCAGATCTCTGATGGTGTTGATGGCTAGCCCTAGCTTTATCAGTCTAGCAGCAGCAAGCAGACCTTGGCCAGCTCCTGCTCTAAGGCTGCAGTTGCCTGATCAGTCCATTTCATATGTAAAAAAAAAAATCGGGCCTTGCTTTTCTGGAGCTGCTAGGTCTCCTGCTGAGAAAGGTGGACTCACAGATCTTGCTAACAGGCTTCACACCGAAAGTGACAAACTCACAAAACAAGTTTCAATGTAAAAAGCAAACTCAAGCTATCATGCTACTATTAACAATTAAAAATTTGCAGTGGTGGCACATGCCTTTAATTCCAGCACTTGGGAGGCAAAGGCAAGTGGGTCTCTGTGAGTTTGAGGCCAGCCTGGTCTACAGAGTGAGTTCTAGGACAGCCAGGGCTATACAAAGAAACCCTGTTTCAAGAAAGGAAAGAAAAGGAAAGAAAGAAAGAAAACAATGAAAAAAATTCAGAGTTTACTTTTTACTATTCCTTTATTTAATGGATTTGTGTTTTAATGACTGTTCTCAGCAATCAACCACCTATGTCTCATGGTAAATAATTGGATGGAAAAAAAGGGTTTAAAGTTTATGTAAATTGGGAGGCTGTAAGGAAGCAATTTAAGGTGTGTAAATACAAGTTGTAAAGTTCTGAGAAAGTGATTTAAGGTATGTGAAAGATGAAACTTAAAGATAATACATGATATCTAGACTTCAAAAGTTCAGAGTTTTAACATTAATCAACACAGTTCTGACAAGCTGTCAGTCTAGCACTGGTTGATTGTACTAGCTACTGTAACAGGCTCAAAAATTTAAATTTCCTTTGGTTGTTTTCTAAATATAGACTTAAAAGAGCTTCTAATTGCGCTGAAAACATAACACACACACACACACACACACACACACACACACACACACACACACACACACACACACTATAGACTGCCTTATAAAGGGTGGGCAAGGGAAGAATGGTTAAAGACAAAAACCACAGGAAGACCTTGAGTATCTACCCAAGCAAGCCAGGAGCTGTTCTGCTCTACCAAGATGAGGTAGTCAAGGCAACCCCAAAATAGTCTTTGAATGTCTGCACAAGCAGGTTACAGAAGCCCAAAACAATCAGTTAGTCACATCATAACAAAACAGATGGTCATGGCTATCCATTTCTGAGTGAGGATCACTGAGTCAGAATTACTGGGAACTTATCTTCCAGAGACTGGGGTCAGAGACAAACAGCTATTAGGTACCAGCACGGATCCCTAGCATAAAATGGAGTTTCTTTAAACATATACACCCAAGACAAAGATTTTCCCTAAATCCTTAGCTTTTGTAGTAACGGGTTCATGAAACCCCCAGAGACCACCAAGGAGCTGGTTTCCAACGCAAGCACACAAGGGTCCTTTTATTGTCAGGTTGAACCTGGGTCCTCTGCAAGAGCAGCCAGTGCTCTTAAGCTCTGAGCCACCTCTCAGATTTATTTTACTTTATGTGTAGGAATGTTTTGCCTGCATTTATGTATATGCAACACATTCATGCTTGATGCCTTTGTAGGTCAGAAGAGGGCACTGGATTCTCTTTTTGTTGTTTTTGTTGTTGTTGTTTTGTGTTTTGGGTTTTTTTGAGACAGGGTTTCTCTGTGTAGCTCTGGCTGTCCTGGAACTCACCGCCGCTGCCGCTGCCACCACCCAGCACATGAACAGACATCTGCTCACCCCAGATGGGGAACTGGTGACAGACAGAAGCACAGATGCCACCGAAGGCCAGTTTGGTGAACCAATGGGTTTTAATGGGGTTCCTCACAGGAATATGGGTGAGAGGCTCCTTACAGGAATATGAGTGAAGGGTTCCTCACAGGAATATGGGTGAGGGGTTACTCACAGGAGCAGAAAGAACAGCTGCATCACCAAAGCCCACCCTAGTATGGGTGACAGCTCACAAAAGCTAGAAACCTAGAGCGCACTGCACAGCCTGCAGGCAGCTCAACCGGCTGGAGAGTGTCCTTTCCAGGTGACTCAGCTGGTCTGAGCCCCTTCCTGGCTGCTCAGCTGCCTCAGTTTCTTCCAGGCGGCTGGTCTTATCTGAGAGACTCCCAGCAGGCGTTACTGGTAATATACTCTTGGGGAGAGAGGAGCCTGGTGAACGTAGTCACTTTCAGGGACTTCCTGAAACTTTTTGAGTTGTTCATTTCCGGTCTTAAACAGGTTCCCTGCAGGATGGAGTGTTCTACTTCCCTTAGGAAGTTCTGGTGTTTTACCTCCCTGTGACCGTCCTGTGTTTTATGAGCTTCCCTCCAAGATGAAAGGTTTTAATCTCAGAGAAAACTGCTACATAAGGGAAGCGGTGGCCCCTTAAACATCTGTCACAGCACTGAGTTGAGGATTCCATAGACAGATCACTTGGCTGAGTCTCCATGGAGACTTAAGATGCACACTGATGAGAAAGAGGAGACACAGAGAGCTTCGACTAGCCCTGAACTGTGAGGTCTGAGCCTGGTGCTCTATGGCACCAAAGCCTGTGTCCTCCTCTACATTATCCCCCCAGGAAAGGCTGTTGGTCTTTTAGGGGTTTTCAGTACCAAAGAAGCTATATCCAGCTCTATGAGTCTGGGTATAGGTTTGGATTCCCACTTCTGGGCTCTTCCCTTTCCTCGTGGATTTCTCACTGGCTTCATCGGGTTGCTTTACAAGTAAGGTATCCTGATCATCAAGAAACCATGTGAGGTGACTGTGATTATCTTCATTTTACATGCAACGAAACGGAGACTCAGATTAAACAGCTTGTTCACTCCACACAGCTGTGCTGGAATGGGATTTGCTGATTGGATTCTGCAAGAGTCCAAAGCCTGGACCTGCTATGGGCCAACACACAGCCTGAGCAACACAAGAGCAGGCAGTTTCAGGGGTAACACGTGATTGAATGCAATGAGGCTCTTCCGTTTGATTTTGTTGTTCTTGGTTTTTTGAGACACAGTCTTACTGTGCAGTTCTGGCTGGCTTTGAACTCCAGGCCCTCCTGCCTCAGCCTCTGAAGTGTTCACATCCCAGGCATTTGTCACCACCATTAACTAAACATAATCTTAATTTTTAAAATTACATTTACTTATATATTTTGGTGTAGGAGGCATGTTCATAGATAAATATTGGGAAAAACAGGAATATTAAACATACAGGGTTGTCTTTGCAAAGGGAGAGATGTATAACCTGTTTTCCACCCAGAAGATTGGGAGTGGAGGTGATTAATCGCCTGGTAATCTTTGCACTATCCATATACCCAGGTCACACTGGATATACTATCTGTATACCCAGGCCACATTGCCCGCCCCCCCAAACCCTTATCTTAAGCCTGTTTATCTCAGGCAATCTACAGCATTATCCTCCCCCAGACCTTTATCCCGAGCATTGTTTACCTGGAATCTGCTTTCTCAGTTAATCTCTAGGACCTATCTTTATGGAAGATGTCACTTGTACTTTACAAGAATTGAGATATAATCATGTCTTAAGCTTTGTTGTACACATGAGATTGAGTTAATTATCACCAGGGAACTTTTTTCCAAATTGTGCAGTGCTTAAATATGCCTTAAATAAACTACCTGGTGTCAGACTCTTGAAGTTTGAACCAACAGCAGCTACTGAGTCCTGTTGAAAGGGACTGCCTTCTTGCCTCCCTGGATTGACATACTACTGACTGTGGTGTTTGCAGAGATTCCTCCCCTTTACATTTTGGAGGACATGCACATGCTACAGTACATAAAAGGAGGTCAGAGAACAGTTTGTAGAAATTGATTCTCTCATTCCACCATGTGGGTCCCAGAGGTCAAACTTAGGTCATCAGATTTGGTAGTAAGTGCTTTTACCTCTGAGCTATGTCTCCAGTCCTGAAAATAGGTTTGTTTTTTTGAGACAGGGTCTCACTATGTAGCCTTGGCTAGCCTGGAACTTGCTTTGTATACTTGTTATGATGGCTCATGCCGTTAATCCCAGCACCAGGGAGGCAGAGGCAGGTGGATCTCCGTGAGTTAAAATTCAGCCTGAAAATAGTTTTTAGTGAAAGGGAAAATGCCCATGATGTGGTATTTCTGAGAAGTAGTTCACAAAACTGAATGGATAGTGAAGGCAGCTCTTCTACAAAACCACAAAACCAACCTGCCTTGTAGACAAAAGGAAACAGAAGAGAGAGCCACCAAATATGAATAACACTGGTGAAATTAGGAAGACTTTTTTTTTTCTTTGTCAAACAGATACAACAGGGCAGGCATACATATGGACTCACAGAGATTGTGACAGCACACTGTTGGGGGATGTTATTTTAAGGTGTATTACTTTTGTTTATGTTGCATTTGTTTAACTCTGTAAAGCTGTGTTACTGTGCCTGTCTAAGGCATCTGATGGTTTAATAAAGAACTGAACGGCCGATAGCAAGGCAGGGGAGAGAAATAAGGGGGGCTGGCAGAGAGAGAGAGAGAGAGAGAGAGAGAGAGAGAGAGAGAGACAGAGAGAGAGAGAGACAGAGACAGAGAGAGAGAGACAGAGACAGAGACAGAGACAGAGAATATATAGAGAAATCTAGGAGGAGAAAAACAAGTAGCCAGAGAAGGAGGAAGATTCCAGGGGCCAGCCACCCAGCTGCACAGCAAGCCACAGAGTAAGAGTAAGTTTTACAGAAGTAAGAGAACAGGAAAAGCACAGAGGCAAAAGATAGTTGGGATAATTTAAGTTAAGGAAAGCTGGCAAGCAACAAGCCAAGCTAAGACTGGACATTTATAATTAAGAATAAGCAATTTATGCCGGGCGGTGGTGGTGCATGTCTTTAATACCAGCACTTGGGAAGCAGAGGCAAGTGGATCTCTGTGAGTTTGAGGCCAGCCTGGTCTACAGAGTGAGATCCAGGACAGGCGCCAAAAAACTGCAGAGAAACCCTGTCTTGAAAAAAACCAAAAAAAAAAAAAAAAAAAAAAAAAAAAAGAATAAGCAATTTATTTGGGAGCTGGGTAGCAGGCCCCCCAAAAGAACAAAAAACAAACAACAACAGCACACACAAGATCTACAGAGGCTCAATCAAGACAAAATCCCAGCAGAAGGTATCCATACAGTCCCACACCTAGCTAAGAAACTTGTGGTATGTGATTGCTCCTAGAAGGGGGAAAGTCAGTCTTCTTCAATGGAGTGATGCCTGGTATCTTAGTCACTGTTCTATTGCTGTGAAGAGACACCATGACCAAGGCAGTTAGTTAAAAAGAAAGAATTTAATTGGAGGCTTGCTTTTAGTTTTAGAGTGTTTGTCCATGATCATCTTGTCAGGAGCACACAGGCACAGTGCTGGAGAAATGAGCTTTATATCCTGATCAGCAAGCAGCAGGCAGGGGGTAGGACATGGGACTGGGCCTGGTGTGGACTTTTGAAACCTTAAAGCCCACTCTAGTGATATACCTCCTCCAACAAGGCCACACCTCCTAATCCTTCTGAAACAGTTCCACTCTCTGGTGACCAAGCATTTAAATATATGAGCCTCTGGGGCCATTCTTTTTGTTTGTTTGTTTTTGGAGACAGGGTTTTTCTGCATAGCCTTGGCTGTCCTGGAACTTGCTCTGTAGACCAGGCTGGCCTCAACTCACAGAGATCTACCTGCCTCTGTCTCCCATGTGCTGGGACTAAAGGCATGGGCTACTACCACCTGGCTATGGGGCCATTCTTATTCAAATATACCTAGTACATCAACCACAGTCTGGAGCAGGGCCCATGCCCAGGAGTAGTCAGCCAATACAAACTGGACTTGAGGTTTTTTTTGTTTTTTTTAAGAGAGACAGAGAATATGAAGTTGGGTGTATAAGGAGGTAGAGGAGGATCTGGGAGGAATTGAGGGAAAGAGATGAACATGATCAAAAAACATGTTATAAAATTCTTAAAGAATAAATAGAAACATTATTTTAAAAGAAAATAATAATAAAAAAGTACTTAAAGAGTTAAATATTTGTTGCTGACTCAAAAGTAGGTACTTCTGGGCTGGGGTGTAGCTCAGTGGTAGAGTATTTGCCAGACATTGCAAAGTCCCTGTGCCCATTCCAACACCACTGGGGAGGAGATGTGGGTACTTCTGATTTTATTCCAGTTGCTCCAAATCGAGAGAAAGGAGCCTTGGCTCTAACCTGGGTTCTTGCTAGCTAGGACTCATCAGTAGCATTGGTTGGGGAGGGGGCGGTACACAGTGTAGAAACAGCCACAAGCACAGGTTGAAGGTCAGAGTCCTCTCCCTTCAGCCCTGTGCTCATCTCAGCCCCTCAGGAACCCTTCTGGTGGGTCCTCACCTTAGGTCTTCAGTGGGACTCCAGGACAGAGCTCCCGATGGCTTTGCCTCCTGAGTGCACGGAGCTGCCTTCAGCCCTGAGAAACAGGGAACTTCTTTTAGGGGTGAGATTCTGTCTCCATTTCATCTTCCTTATCAGACCACGGTGGTGAACCCTCGACCCGGGCTGTCAGCATCCCTTCCCTCTGGAATTTAATCAGAACTCGAGGCATTCTAACCCGTTTCCTGCCGTCTCTTCTGCGGCTGCACGTTTTCAGATGTATCATATAAAGCAGGCAGATACAAACACAAGACACAGCAACCCCCCTGCCCCCCCAGCTTCTGAGACAGGAACTCCCTATGTTGCCTAGGCTGACCATAAACTTAGTATATAGTCCAGGCTGGCCTCAAACCCATGGTGATTCTCCTGCCTCAACCTCCCAAGTGCTGGGATTGTAAACCTGTATGTAACACCATGCCAGGCCAGAACACCCGATTTCATAATAACAGATCCCTACGGAGAGGGGATTTCATCTCAAGGCACCAGTTACCTTGACACCAGTAGCGAGTCTCAGAGGCTTTTCAGCAGGGAGCCTAACGAAAGAACTCTGGAGCCTTTCCCTGGAGCGTCTGAGGAGCTCCAGATAAGCCTGGGCAAAGACTCCACGGCTGGCCCAGTGGCTCACATCTCTAATTCCAGAGTTCTTGAATTTGAAGCCAGCTTGGATTACAGAGTGAGATCCTGTCTCGAAAACAAACAAACAAATAAAAACCCCAAATAAACCTAAAAGACAGGGCTTTTCGAGGCAAGGCTGCTCACTGGTGACTAGAACAACTGTTTCCACCCCATCTCTTCCAGAGGCTTCTGTGTTCATGGGATTCACTCTGAGGGCTCTGCCAGGAACCAGAGTGATTTAGGAGCCAAACTTCCTGAACCCTTTTTTAAATAGCAGAAGGGAGGGCTGCCTGGAAGTCATTTTAAAAGCACATTAATTTTACAATTCATTTAGTCAGTGAATACTTATTATGAAAATTTATTTTATCACAATGCCGGGCATGATGGCATGATGCAGGGCGTGATAGTATGTTGCATGAATCCTAACTGGTCTTATAGTAAAAACCGGAGCCAGATATTGGAGTGAAAGCCAAAAGATCAGAGGAAACAAAGGAGCAAGCCACTAGAGAAACTTCTCACCACTACCCAATTCTCACCTCTACCAAAATGGAGGCAAGATCCTGTCTCCATGAATCCTCTGACTGAATGTCTCTGAGTCCTCAGCCAAAAGGGGTCCAGCCAAAAAAGGGCTCCTGCTGAAAAGGCTTCAGCTGAAAAAGGCTTTTGCCGAAAAGGGCTTCCTCAGCCGAAAGCACCTTCAACTGAAAAGCTTTAGTTCCTGTCTCCTCACGCCTTCTCTGCCTTTCTCTGCCCAGCCATTTCACTTCCTTCCTAGTGCTGGAATTAATGGCGTGTGTGCTTCCCCAGTACTGGTAGCAAAGGCTTGAGATCTCAAGTCCTGGGATTAAAGGTGTGTGACTCTTAAGTGCTGGGATTAAAGATGTGTGACTCCCAAGTACTGGGATTAAAGGTGTGTGCCGCCACTGCCTGACTCTGTTTCTCTCCTAGACTGAATCAATCTCATGTAGTCCAGGGTGGCTTTGAACTCACAGAGATCCAGATGGATCTCTGCCTCCCGAGTGCTAGGATTAAAGGTGTGAGTGCCACCACTGCCTGGCCTCTATGTTTAATCTAGTGGCTTGTTCTGTCCGCTGGTCCTCAGGCAAGCTTTATTTGATACACAATATATCACCACAATAGTACATGACTACAGTGTGCTCAGGAGGTGGAGGCAGGAGAAACAGGTGTTCAAGGTCTTCTTCAGCTCCATAGTGAGTTCAAGGCCGCCCTGGAAAAACAAGTTTCGTTAGAGACTAGATAAGACAAAATTCAGTTAAAGTCTTCTAACTTGGTCCTTAATTGCCTGCTTTCCCTCTCCAGAGGAAGGCAACAGGTCGTTTCTCACGTCTGCTTCCAATACTACACACACTAAAATGGCACATATGTTTTTTCTCTTGTGCCCTTTTTTTGGTATAGCCCACACAAGTGCAGTCAGTTAGAAATACGGTCTGCACCTGGATTTAAGATTTGCTCATGTTCTTTGTGTCTGTCTGAGTGTTTTGCCTGAATGTATGTATTTGTACCAGTGGGTGCCTGGTGCCTGAGGAGACTAGAAGGCACTGGATCCCTTAGAACTGGAGTTACAGATGGTTGTGAGCAGCCACGTGGGTGCTGGGAACTTGACCTGGGTCCTCTGCAAGAGTAGCCGATGCTGTTAGCCACATAGCCATCTCTCCAGCTCCATTAAAAAAAAAAAGTAGTGAAATACCCTGGCGTTCTCAGAACCGTGCACAAAAGTCTTCAATATTCTCACCTTAATCTTCACATCACACTCCTGCAGGGAGATGGCACAGGCTGGCTTCAGGGACATCTTGCTTATTTATATTCTCCAGCTTGTATAAGCAACTCAGCAGCAACCAACCACATAGAGATTTCATTTTGTGTGTAGACAAATAACATGGAAGTTCCCATAGGGGAAGTTGCTGAGGAAGGAGGTACACATGTTGGTAATTTTGAAAGATGTGGTGAAGTTGCTGTGCGTAAAGGGTGGACCAGTTATACGCTCAGTGGCAACATCGCCAAGCCTTTTCAAGATGCAAACCTTTTATTGAGTGTTTATGATAGCCCACATCTATTGAATGGCCACACTGGTGGCCCCAACCTTCAAAGTTTTCCCTCTGGTCTTTTTTAAAATCAAAGTTCATTTATAGTTTATTTGAAGTGTGTGCTTGTGCATGTACTTGAATGTGTGTGAGCTCACGTACGTGTGTGTGTGTGTGTGTGTGTGCTTAAGCATATAGGCACGGCACATGTGTCACAGTGCATGAGTGGAGGCTCAGGAGTTGTGAGCCCCGGGGATAGAACTCAGGTCCGCAGACTTGGCGGCAGGCACAGTTTTGCATTGAGATAGATCTGCTATCTTGCCAGTCCTTCCCTTGTTCTTAAGGTAAAGAGCCATCACCCAGGGCGGAGGGTATGGCATGGGTAGGGCGATCTTCAGCACTTTGGCCAAAACCTCCAAACAAGAACAGCGCATGCACGACCCAGGAGCTTCTGGGCCCTCTCACCGCTAGCCCCTGCCCTCAGGCACACTCACCTTTCAGTAAGTTCTTCTGCAAGCTTGGTAGCCTGTTTTGAGTCAAATTGCCTCATGCCTAGATGGCTCGTTCTCCTGTCTCCTTACCTTTCCCTTCTTGAACCTTCCATCTGTAGGCACAATCACCATTTCCTCCAGAAGCCTTCCCTAACGTCTGGACGAGCCCTGAGGGGTAAGCTCTTAGATATGATAGATGTCTTGCTTCTCCTGTAGGCCAGTGGCTATTACCTCATTTCCTCTGTGGTCAGTGATGGGCCTTTCCTGCTGACCTGAGAGATCTGTGAAGATAGAGGCCCTGTCTGTTTTTCTCTCCACAGTATCCCCAAAGTCTACATTGTGCCTGGTGTTTAGTAAGCACTTTGGAAAAACTTCTTGTTTGAATATATACATACATATGTGTATGTATATATGTATATGCTGTGGATATCGCTCTATATAAATAAAGCACTGATTGGCCAGTGACCAGGCAGGAAGTAGAGGCGGGACAAGGAGAGAGGAGAATTGAGGAAGGAGGAAGGGAAGGGGAGACCGGTTGGAGCCACCGCCAGGACAAGAAAGATGTAAAGTACCAGTAAGCCACGAGCCACGTGGCAAAGTAAAGATTCATAGAAATGGGCTGAATATAAGAGTGAGAGCTAGACAATGATAGGCCTGAGCTAATGGCCAAGCAGTTTAAATAATGTAAGAATCTGTGTGTTTATTTTATAAGTGGGCTCCGGGACTGGCGGGACTTGGCGGTGAGAGCTGGAGAAAAATTCTTCAGCTACATGTATATATGAATGTATGTAGGAATACATACATGTTGTCATAATATTTTGGAGGTTGGTACAGGAAGATCGTGAATTCAAGGCCAGCCTAGTCTGCATGGCCTTGTCTCAAAAAAAAAAAAAAAAAGTGACTGGAAAGATAGATCCATGGTCAAGAACATTTGCTACTCTTGCAGAGCACCCAAGTTTGGTTGTCACATCAGGGGATCCAGCAACCTTTTCTGACCCCCTGAGGACCTGCATATAAATGGTGTATGTATATACACTCAAGGCACACACACACATACACATAAAATAAATAAATAAATAAATCTTTGAAAAATTATTCTTTTAGTTTTATGTGCATTGATGTTTTGCCTACATGTATGTCTGTCTGAGGGTGTCGGATCCCCTGGAACAGGAGTTACAGACAGTTGTGAGCTGTTGGGAATTGAACCTTGGTTCCCTGGAAGAGCAGCCAGTGCTCTTAACCATTGAGCCATCTCTCCAGCCTCAAATGAATAAATCTTTTTTTTTAAGATTTATTTATTATGTATATGGTGTCCAGCCTGCATGTATGTATGCCTGTACGCCAGAAGAGGTCACCAGATCTCATTACAGATGGTTGTGAGTCACCATGTGGTTGCTGGGAATTGAACTCAGGACCTCTGAAAGAGCAGCCAGTGCTCTTAACCACTGGGCTATCTCCCCACCCCCTGAAATAAATAAATCTTAAAAAATACATATAACAGAGCTAGGCATATGAGCTGGTATAATCCTGGTACTTAGGAAGCTGAGGCAGGAGGATTGCCTTAAGTTTTGAGCCAGAGAGCAAGACCCTGTCTCAAAAAATTTTTTTTAAAAACAATAATCAGGAGCCAGATATGGCAGTGTATAGGCAGCAAGAGAGCTCTCAGGATGCTGAGACTAAAAAGAAAGACCCAGTAAACAAACAAACAAATAAATAAATGGGGCCTAGTAATCCCATCACTTTGGAATCTGAGCCAGGAGGATTGCCATTAGTTGAAGGTTAGCCTGGGCTGCATGGTGAGTTCCAAGCAGCTTGGGCTGTTGAGTGAGACTCTGTCTCCGAAAAGAAAAATAATTAATTAACTAAGTAATTAGTTATTAATGTCAACAAAAAGGATGTGAGCGAAACAAATTAGACACTAAGTAAAATAAAGAAATGGATGCTCAGTGGATACAGGTAGACTTACAAGGTAACAGCTGGAGCTGGAGCAAAGGCTCAGAGGTTAAGGGCATTAACTCCTCTTCTAGAGGGCCAGGGTCCATCCCCAGCATCTGTCAGGTGGCTCAGAAGAGCCTGTTACTCCGGCTCCAGGGGACCCAACACCCCTTTCCTCCACAGGTGCCTACAGGCACACATACACATGGAATCAAACATTAATAAAAATAAATCTTAAAAAGGCAACAGCTGCTGGGTGTGGTGACAGCACACACTTTTAATCGCAGCACTTAGGAAGCAGATATAGGCAGATCTCTGTGAGTTCAAGGCCAGCCTGTCTCAAAAACAAAAACAAAAAAGATAGACAACAGCTGTGTGCATCCATTTGTTTGACATTCTTGAAAAGACAAGCCTGTGAGGCTAGAAAAACAGATCAATGTTTGCCAAAAAATGCCTGAGATCAAAATCTAAGCTGCGAAGTCTCTCTGAGCTTCATCGGTGACGTGCAGGGAACTGGACTTGCCTCCTGAAGGTGTGTGAGTGCTCAAGACAAACATAGAAAATGTCCAGAAAGCTGCTGGTACTCAGCGAGAGTTAGTTTTCTCTCCTTCGACATCTCCCACTTCATGACATCCCCCCCACCCCAAGAAGATCACTTTTACAGATGGCCAGTCATCTACTGGGTGTTAATTTGAACTAGTTTGCCTCTGAGGGGAGCCCTTCCCTTGTCTTTAGATTTTGGAGGCTCCGATAGGGACCAATTGCTACCACTAGTGTGTATCCACTGTGACTTGAGGGAGACCTCAGCTTGAATCCAAACTGTGCTTCAGACACGCTGGAGAAGCCAGTGAGTACATTAATATGAACAACAGACCCTCCTCTAAAGAACTCATGCTAAGCAGAGATGCCAGGGTGATACATTGGCAGGAAGGAGCCTTTAGCAATGACTGAGGATGCTGAGCATGTTAGCATAAGTCCATGACATAAGTACAGGAGCTCCAGGCCAGCCTAGCTGCATATCAAGGTCCTGCCTAAGGAAAGAAAGAGGAGAAAAGTGCTTTTCAGAGACAAGCGTCTTCTGACTTTTAGATTTCTCAAGTATAGGATCATATTTTCTTAAAGCAAAAGTAACTCGACTTCTTTCCTATTTCTCTCCTTTCAATTTCTTTCTCTTGCCTTATTGCTCTGGCTAAGGTTTCAAGCACTATAGTGAATAAAAGTGATGATAGCAGACATCATTATTTCACTCCTTATTTTAGAGGAAATGCTTTCAACGTCTCCCTGTTCAGTGTAATGTTGGCTAAAGGTCTTTTGTATGGTTTTGTTCTGTTGAGATATGATATTGGTTTTTGTTTTTTGTTTTTTTTTTGAGACAAGATCTGTACTGGTTAGTTTTTTGTCAACTTGACATAAACTAGAGTCATCTAGGAAGAAGGAATTTAAATTGAGAAAATGCTTCTAGTAGATTGGCCCATAGAAAGGGCTGGTCCTGCTCCCTCCATCTGCTGTGGTTGGGAAAGCTGGTCCTGGGGTCATGAGGGAGCTGGCCCAGCCCCTCACTGGCTGCAGCACTCAGGAAATCGGCCCTGCACCTCGCCTGGGCAGCACAGTAGAGCTGACCCTGTTGGCAGGAGCGTGGGTGAGTGAGCCTTGAGGACATGAGAGCTGATCCTGTTCCCTCTCATCTGCCATGTGGTGGCATGGGTGAGGGAAAGATGCCCCCCTCTCCTTGCTGCCTGTGGCAGGTGGAACAGCTGGCCCTGAGGTCATGGGAGTAGGAGAGCTAGCCCTGCCCCTAATCAGCTGCCGCACGGTAGAAATGACCCCATTGGTAGGGGCGTGGGTGAGCCATCCCCAGAACACGAGCGTGAAAGAGCTGGTCTCACCCCTCATCTGCCATGCAGTGGCATGGGCCAGAGAGAGACGCACCCCCCCACCTCCCACCTCACCAGCCCCCATCCCCCAGCCTCCACCTCTGGCACCTGTGGCAGGTGGGAGAGCTGGTCCTGCCCCTCTTCAGCTGCAGCACTCAAGAGAGTGGTCCCCGAATCTTGCCTGGGCAACCTAGTAGAAATGACCCTGGTGGTGTGGGTGCAAGGGAGCCGGCCTGAGGGCATGAGAGCAGGAGAGCTGGCCCTGGCCCTGCTGTCTGTGGCATTGGGTGAGCTAGCTGGGGCAGTGCTGGAGAGCTCACCCTGGTGGTGAAGAAAGATGAGGGAGAGCTGGCGGGTTGACCAACCCAGCTAACCACACAGTCCAAGAACCATGACTAGGAGTTGGTCCACCCCAACGTCTATCAACTGCTGGAGCACGCAAAGGGGCTAGTCCTGCAGACCCAAAGCTGCAGGATCTCCATAACACAGGGCAACAACAGGATCTTCAAGAGGAGTCCCAGTGAGGGCCCAGGATTGATAGTGTAGCAAAAACCAGAGGCATGGAGCCAGACCAATGACTCTTTACAGTGAACACTTGCTAGTAAAGATGTATGGACTAAAAGATATACAGTGTGGCTCAGGGGCCACACTAACAAGTTTCACCAAGAGATTTTTTGGGGGGAGGGTTGCAAGGGCAGAGGGCAGATGTGAAGGGACAGGGAGATGAATAGGACTGGAATACATGATGTAAAAATCCTCAAAGAATTGATAAAAAAATAAGAAAAAAAAATAGATTGGCCATAGGCCCTTAAGCAAGTCTGTGGAGCATGTTCTTTTCTTTCATTTTTTTTTTGCATTTTCTTAATTAATGACTGATATGGGAGGGCCCAGCCCACGGTGTGTGTGGGTGGTGGTGCCGTCCTTGCTCAGAAGGTCGTGGGGCGTATAAGAAAGCAGGCTGAGCAAACCAGGGGGATAATCCAGCAAGCAGCGTTCCTCCATGGCCTCTGCTTCAGTTCCTGTCCTGGCCTCCCTCAGTGATGGAGTGTGACCTGAGCGTTAGAAATGAAACAATCCATTTCCTTGCCAAAGTTTTTTTTAGTCATGGTGTGTTAGTCAGGAACCCTAACTGAGACAAGGTCATAAATGGAGAGCTGTCTTAGTCACTGTTCTATGGCTGCAACCAAACACTGTGACCAAGGCAACTTAGAAAAGAAAGCATTTAATTTAGGGCTCACAGTTCCAGAGGATAATGGAGTCTGTGACCCCGGGCAGGAAGCGTGGTGGCAGGCAGGCAGGCACTAGAGCAGTAACTGAGTGCCCACGTCTGAAGACACAGTCACCAGGCAGGGACAGAGACACTAGGAATGCCATAAGTCTTTTGAAACCTCAAAGTTCACCCCAGTGACAAACCTCCTCCAACAAAGCCACACCTCCTAATCCCTCCCGAACGGTTCCACCAAACGGGGACCGAGTATTCAGATATATGACCCTGTGGGGGCCATTGTCATTTAAACCGCCACAGTGGATGCCCTTGTTACTAATTTTACAGATATTTTCCTAGACACTTTTTGGTCTTATTCTATTTTGTTAGAGAAGGAGAGGAGGGGTGGGGATGAGGAGGAGGAAGAGGTCACAGCCCATCCGCAGGTCCTTAAGTCTCCTTCCAGTCAACCCAAGAAACGTCCAGGGAGGCTCAGGGGTGGGGAAGGTGGTATTCACGGGAGATATGGGGAGGAAATCAGAACCACAAGAAGTGAGCGTGTGGAAAGATAGGGTCATCCCAGTGACCTCATGCTGTGACCACAGCCAGTGTCCAGAACAAGACCTCAGGCAGTTCCTCGGCTCCCAGCACATCTGTCTTCTCTACCAGACACAGTCCAGTCTTGCAGTCTTTCTTTTCTCCAGGCTGCTCGAAGGGATGGCCCCACCTCTCTGCTCTCCCTGTCTTGCAGGCCCTCCTCTGATCTCACTGCTTCCCAACAGCAGTGACTCAGCTCCCCGGCAACCAAGCAGATGGGCCAACACCCAGACCCAAAGATGGGCCTGTGCCCCCAGCTCTTCCCCCTGGAGGACCCGAGGGCCTGAGAACAGGGAAGAGCAACAAATCTTAGGGTGGGCCTGAGCCTCTGTCTTCCCACACTCGGCTAAACTGAGGAGAGGGACAGTGAACCCCGCCCCCTGACTTCCCTCTCAGCGCAGGTCAGTCCATCCGCAGCAGCCCAGCTCTCTCCCGGGTTCCTGGCTCCTCAGAAGCTTCACTGGGGTGATACTGCCGAGGAAGCTGCCATTGTGTTCTAAGTTGGTCTTCTTCAGTAGTGCGGCGCTGCCGGGTGACCAGCCAGTCCGGGGTTTGGCGCAGCTTGCTCTTGGAGCCCTGGGGCACAGGCCCAGTGTCCTTTGGGGGTGTGTGTGTCCTCATGGCCTCCACCTTGCCTGGGCGGGTCTCTTACTTGGTGTGTGCTTCTGCATGCAAGCACAGTGGTGGCGACTGCAGAGCCTGAAGCTGTTGGTGGAATGATAACTCTCACCCTTGCAGGCTTTCCCGGGTGACCTCGACCTCAGACAATTCCATGCCTTGTTCATTCATCAGTGCGTTCAGGAGCTTTTCCATCCCTCTGCCTCTACTGGGGGCAGGTAGTAGCTCATGCGCAAGCCACAACAGTGTGTTGTGTGGAGTTGTACACCCCACAGGGCATCTCTTCACCCAGGACGAAAGCAACACAACTTCCAAAGACAGACTTGTTGTGTACCAGCTCCTGGAAACCCTGAGGGTATGGGGCAGCAGCTGGCAGCTCCTGCTCCGAGCAGGGCAGGCAGTGGATGGCTTCGGGTCCCTGGCTCTGTGGCCCGGAAGAGGGAAGTCTTGAGTCTGAAGGGCAGTGTGATGAGGGCGAGGATGGGGCTCATGAAGTGAGTATGGGTTCAAGAACTGGCCACAGAGGATCCAGCGGTAGCATCTGGAACAGCTGGAAGACCAGACCCAGGGCCCCCTGGCAGGCAGGGACCTAACCGAGAAGTTAGCGAGCATGCTGGAACCAAGTGACATTGACCACCGAGGTGCTGCCAGGCATCCTTGGCCCGCCCAGCAGTGGGGCAAGGCAGAGGGATGAACAGCTTTATTTTATTTTTAATTATGTGTGTATAAGTGTCTGGATGTAAGTATCTGCGAGCGTATACAATGCCCATGAAGTCCAGAAGAGGGTGTCAGATCCCTGGAGCTGGAGTTATAGGTGGTTGTGAGTCTCAGGATGTAAGTGCTGGGAACGAAATTGACAGGACAGAAAGGGAAAACGATGGGAACATGGGAAGGGAAAGGAGGATCCCTCTCCACATTCTTTGAGGCCTCTAGCCAGCTGAGAATCCAGACTTCCAACACTGGGCTGGAGAGATGACTCAGTGGTTAAGAGCAGTGGCTGTTCTTCCAGAGGACCAGGGTCCCAGCACCCACATGGTTGTGCACGAAGGGGAGATAGTTCAGTGGAGGAGGTGGTTCTACACAATCAAGGTTTGGGAAAATTTGGTAGAGACTGTCTGCCTCAAAGAAAAACATCCCATGCTTTTGAAAGGGGAGAAAAGTCCCAGGGTGGGTTATGGAAGGATAGGTAGAAGATTCTGGTGCTTGGCAGAGTTCTTTGTCCTTGGACCTGCTCTTTGATTGACAGATTTATGGATGGGGGAACTTGTTCTATGGCTTTCCTAGAAGGTCAGTTTCAGGCCTTCACCCCCAGTGTCCCTTTTAACACACCAACTTTTTAAAGAGAATTTTATTTTATTGTATGTGTATGCCGTGACCTGAGTGCAGGTACATTGGAGGCCAGAAGAGGGCATCAGATCCCCAGACCCGGAGTTGCAGGCTGCTGTGAGCTGCTGGGTACGGGTGCTGGGAACTGAACTCAGGTCCTCTTCAAGAACAGCAAGCCGCTCTCAAATGCTGAGTCAGCTCTCCAGCTACTGTTGCAACTGAAAAACAGTGGGAGGGAGAGAAACAAGGAAACATCACAACTGCCTGTCAAACTTCTAAATTTAGAACAACCTGTAAAGGTCAGAGGGCAACTGAGAGGAGGAAGGCAGCAGCTCATGGCAAAGGCGCTCCAAAGGGAGACTGTTTCCTCCTCATAAGACATGGCTGCTTGTTTGCTTGTTTGTTTGTTTTAATAAAGCTCATTTTCATTCTGTCTCTAATGTTTTAATAGTCTCTGTTGCATCTATAACTTGAAGTGTTCCCCCCCCCCCCCCCATGCTCCTATACTTGGTTTCAAAGTTTTAGTTCTTATACTGAGGTCTTTGATCCAATTGAATTGATTTTTGCACCAAGTAAGAGACTGGAATCTGGTTTCTCTCATCTACGTGTGTGTATCTAGTTTTCCAAACACCGTTTTCTGGAGAGGCTGTCTTTCTTCCAGGATCATTCTTAATGCTTCTTGTGGAGGTGGTTGGAAGCTGGCGAGGTTATCAAGAGCCTTTCTGATAGTGAGGTGGGAGGGTGGGGCTGCAAGTGACGTCGTCTGCAAGGTCTTATATATCAGCCACAAAATTGGCATAGAGGAAATACTAGTTGGCAAAGAAGAAGGCTGGAAAGTCCCAGCTGAGGCCGGTTAGAACTGGCTTGGGCCCCTTGGGAAGGCACTGAGGCCCTCCAGAGCTTCTGAAGGTGACCTGTGGCTCAGGATGATACCAAAACACACACCCAGGGGAAGCGATAAGATGCTGATGACACATGTGATGTATGAAGTCATAAACAGAACTACACGTAATAGCTAGAGCATGGAAAGCCCTCACTATGCAAATGACCCCAAAGCCCATCAAATTTTAATTTTAATAATTTTTATCCAAGTGTATGTATTTGTAAGGGTATGTGCATATGAGTGTAAGTGTCCTTGGAGGCTAGAAGAGGGTCTCCGGTCTCCTAGGCCTGGAGTTACAGGCAAATGTCAATCATCTGATGTGGGTGCTGGGAACCAAACTCAGGTCCTCTGATGCGCAGCAAGCACTCTTAACTGCTCAAACATCTCTCCAGCTCCTCCTACATTCTTTTGCATTGCTCCAGACTGCTTCTTCCCCCTTGGAAGTATGCTCTATGTTCTGTTTATTTTATCATTGCCATTATTGTGTTTCTGGAGTTTGTTCTTTCCTCCCATCATGGCATCTGGGAATCGAACTCAGGTCGAGAGGCTTGCATGCTAAGTGCTTTGAGGCTTACACGCTAAGTGCTTTTGCCCTCTGAGCCATCTCACCATCCCCAGAAGCATACTATCTCTTAACAAACTGCCCCTGCTTCTGCTACTGTCCACATGTAACCTGGAGCCTCTCTGGGGGGCACCCACTGCCCCCCATATCTGCTGATATCCACAGAGCTCTGGTGTTACTGGAATTGCAAAAGCACCAACACTGGGATTTTGCAGGGACCAGTCTCAGAGCCTCCTGTATTAAGGAGACTGGGAAGGATGAAAAGTAGAGACAGGACAGTGAATCCACACAGCACACTGAGAAGAGGAGCAGATACAGGGTCTCGGTGACCCCAAGTCCACCTTCAGAGCATGGGCATGAGTTGTAGGAAGAAGTGGGGCAGGGCCAAGATCGCTACATGATCAAGATTCTGGCCCAAGCCATGTTCAGGCTAATCATGACCTCAGTTCTCCTGCAAGAAGGCTTGAGAGAAGCCCTTACTGCTTAAAAGGAGCCTGCTGATTCCTCAACATGGTCACACTTGTTCCAGGTGCAGCTTCCCCGTCATCATGATTTCCCTGCTGCTGCTCGGGGATCATTTCAGTTGCTTGTCATAAACGTGTATACATCAGTCCTGCTTTTAGAATCCATGATGACCGCAGGCGTGGGACGATGACTAAGTGTTACGACGTTTACCTTGCTTTTAGTAGCTTTATGTGATTTCTAATGAGTTCTCTAACTAGACTGCTGTGCTGCTTCTCCTTCTTCTCCTTCTCCTTCTCCTTCTCCTTCTCCTTCTCCTTCTCCTTCTCCTCCTCCTTCTTCTTCTTCGGTGGGGGGGGGGGGTTGGTTTTTTGAAACAGGGTTTTTTTCTATATAACAGCCCTGTCTGTCCTGGATCTCACTCTGTAGACCAGGCTGGCCTCGAACTCACCTCTGCCTCCCAAGTGCTGGGATTAAAGGCGTGCACCAACACCACCTGGCAACTACCGTGCTTCTGTGTGTGTAGTTTAAATCCATATGGAACATCATTTATTTATTTTTATTAATAACCTTTTATTTTAATAAACTTTACTATTCAAAAACCTTGCAAATAAATAAAATCATCACACACCAAAATTAACCAGACCCAAAGTATATTTACTTCTATAAAGTTAGACCAGGCATTTGGAATAGAAGCTTCATAGCTTCCATTATTGATGCACTTTGGTGTAAAATGTATTTTATGCACTTATTTACCACTCAAACCAACAAACCCATGACAGAATTAGAATAAAGAGACAGTTAGCTTTCTCTCCTCTTTCCTGCTCCTGTCCGTCACATGCATTCAGTCCTTCCTCAACCCCTTGTATTTAGCCTCTCTTGTTCTCTTTTCTTCCTGGTCTACCGGACACCCACAGTCCCTGCTAATACATTCTCAAGGTCCCCAGTGCATCTCTGAACGTGGTGGCTCTACTCTAATCCCAGCCTTTGGGAGGCAGAAGCAGCTGGATCCCTATGAATGTGAGGCTAGCAGCCTGGTCAACTCCAAGTTCTAAGCCAACCAGGGCTACACAGTAAAAATACTGTCTCAAAAAATTAAATTAAGCAAAATATACACTGATTGAATTTTTTCTTTTTTGTCTTTTCTTTTCTTTCTTTTCTTTTTTTTCTTTTTTTTTTTTTTTTTTGAGACAGGGTTTCTCTGTGTAGCTTCAGTGCCTGTCCTGGATCTCGCTCTGTAGACCAGGCTGGCCTCAAACTCACAGAGATCCACCTGGCTCTGCCTCCTGAGTGCTGGGATTAAAGGCGTGCGCCACTGCCGACTGGCTTGACTTCTTTTTCTTAAAGAATTCCCTTCTGCAAATGATATTGTGAGGTGGTTTCCTTGTTTCCTTCTATTGAAATACATTCTTTTCTCATATAGTATATCCTGATTACTGTTCCCCCTCCCTTTGCTACTCCCAGTTCCTCTCCACCTCCCCTCCTATCCAGATCTACTCCCTTTCTGTCTCACTAGAAAAGAACAGGCTTCTAAGAGATAATAATATAACAAAATAAAATACAAGATAAAACAAAAACTATCACATTGACATTGGACAAGACAAACCAACAGAAGGAAAAGAGCCCAAGAGAAGGCACAAGAATCAGAGACCCACTTGTTTGCAAACTCAGGAATCCCGTGAAAACACTAACCTGGAAGCCATATATGAGTGCAGAGGACCTGGCACAGACCTGTGCCTGCTTCAGTCTCCGTGAGTTCTTACGAACTTTGCTCATGTTGATTTAGAGGTCCTTATTTTCTTGGTGGCCTCCATTCCTTCTGGCTCTTACACTTTTTCTGCCTCCTGTTCCATGGGGTTCCCTGAGCTCTGAGGGAAAGGATTTGATGGAGACCGCTCATTTAGGGCTGAGTGAGTCAAGGCCTCCTGGCTGTGAATCTCTGTATTGTTCCCATCTGCTGCAGGAGGAAGTCACTCTGACGATGGCTGAGCAAGGCGTCAATCTATGAGTACAGCAGATTATCATTAGAAGTCATTTTATCACTATCTTTTTTTCTAGACCAGTAGTATTAGGTTTTACCCTAGGTCTCTAGGCTATCTAGTCTTTGGTTCTTGGTCACCCGAGCAGTGTCTGGTATGGGTTCCATCTCCTGGAGCAGGCCTTAAGTCGAACCACGTATTGGCTGGTATATTAGTCAGGATCTCTAGAGGAACGGATCTTGTAGAATGAATCTGTCTCTGTAGTATAGAAAGGGTTTATTAGAGTGACTTGCAGGATGCAGTCCAGCTAATCCAACAATGGCTGACTGCGAACAGAAAGTCCAAGAATCCGGTAGTCACTCAGTCCACGAGGCTGGCTGTCTCCGCTGGTCTTTAGCGTACACTGGAATTCAGAAGAAGTAGCTCTAGTTCCAGTGAAGGAATGGGCTTGCCAGAAAGGATAGGGCAAGTGGCAAAGAGCAGAAGTTCGGGTCTTCATGTCCTTATACAGGCTTCTAGAAGGTGTGGCCCAGATATAAGGTGTGCCTCTTCCTGCCTCAACGTCCAGATTAAGAAGTGGATCTTCCTACTTTGAATTAGGCTAAAACCCCCTCACAGGTGTGCCCTCGTTTTTGGATTTAGTTAATTCCAGGTGTAGTCAAGTTGAATCGCCTTCACAGTCAGTTACTCCCACAGGCTTTGCGCTACACTTGCTCTCGCATATCTTGTAGGCAAGACACCATTGTAAATCAAAAGGTTTGGATTTGGTGTTTAAGCTTCTCTTTTGGTAGCACGCTGAGTACCTGCCTGTACCAAAGACACTAGAACACAGAGGTGAGGGCTCTGTGTAGGCACAAGCTCAACCTCTCCGTGTTCAGTTTTGGTTGTGTTGTCTTCAGCAATGGGGCCTTGTGGAGAGCAACCTATTGTCTTGGCAATAGCCTGGGTTGTTTGGGAATTCTCACAGAACCCCTTCAGCTAACAACTTTATTAGATGCAACCCAATCCCAGTACTTTGGCAATTTTTGTGGTGATATATTATGTACCCCAATAAAGCTTGCCGGGGGATCAGAGGACAGAGCCAGCCACTAGATTAGACATAGAGGTCAGGCAGTGGTGGCACATACCTTTAATCCTATCACTCGGGAGGTAGAGATCCATCTGGATCTCTGTGAGTTCAAATCCACACTGGGCTACATGAGAGAAACAGAACCAGGCAATGGTGACACACGCCTTTAATCCCAGGAAGTAATATGGCAGGACACAGAAAGGTATATAAGGCATGAGGAAACAGGAACTCACTTTCTTGAGGCTGAGGATTTTGTAGAGATAAGCTAGTGGCTGGCTGTTCTGCTTCTCTGATCTTTCAGCTTTCACCCCGATGTCTGGCTCTGGGTTTTTTATTATAAGACCTTTTAAGATTCATGTTACAGTTTTAATGGGAGAAGCAAGCAAGCACCCAGCATGTTACTGGGGCCTTAGTCCTCACAGGTTCTCATATGGTATACTTTGCCCAGGGGTCTGTTCAACTGTGGTTTGGCTTGAGTCTTACCATGGAAGCCTGAGTCCATGGTGTTTCCTCCGAGAAGATCGGTCACTTCTAACTGTTTACCAGCACTATGCCTGAACCCCTGGCCCAGATGTTTTCAAAACCAGTTCAGAGGTGGTTGCTCACCTCAACTTGACTTCCAGAAAGAGGGGCTTTAGATTCACAATGGGTGCAGATAACAGCAAGCCTCCTGAAAAACTCCAGGGCTTCCTTCTGCTACAGCTTGCACAACACTGTATTTACCCCTGCGGATGCTGTCGAGAGAGAAAGTGAAACTAGCGGACAGCCTTTCAAGGTGGACACAAATGCCAGCATTGACCGTCCCGCCTGGGCAGAGGCTTCATTTGGAGGGAATTCCCAGCCTACTTATTTTGGCATTCTCACAGTGTGGTCCTGCTCGGGGGTGGAGAGCCGCCAGGTCCGACATCTCCAGTAAGAGTCATCCTTGCTCAGAGGCAAACATCCGGGCCCTGGGCTTTCTTTCCGTCCTGAGCCAGCAGACAAGCTGGCCCAGCTGCAATGTTTGATTTTGTATTCAAAGACAGTTTTTCTGGGACACTTTGGCTGGGATTCAGTTCTCTTATTTTCTTGCCTTCTCTCCTGATTCTTTTGCAACTGGCTGGGAATGTCTGTACTGTAATTGTGTACGTAAAGGCTCAGCACCGTATCAAGCCCTCTATCTGTCCTGCGGGCATTTGCAGGGGGGCCTCCAGCCTCTTTGATGAATAACCACTTTAGCTCACAAGGGAGGGGCACAGAATTAAAAACAGACCACGTCCCCTGCTCCTAGCCTTGCCGCCTCCTCCTCCTCCTCCTTCCTCTTCCTCCTTTAGTATTGGGCAAGGAGTTTTGTTTACAGCTTCATGTAGCCGTCTCTCTCACACTGGCAGCAGCTGGAGAGGTGGCTCAGTGGTTAAGACCACGGCTTGGTTCCTAGCACCCACATAGTGGCTCACAACCACCTGTAATTCCAATTCCAGGGGATCCAATACCCTCTTCTGACCTCCTCTGGCACTGCACATATGTGGTGCACATACACACACTCAGGCACACATACAAACACATTGAAGAAATAAATATATTTTACAACATGAGTACTAATGAATAACTTGAGATGCCACTGCATGTCCGTACAACCAGATGTGGCTAATTGAATCTTCTGGTCTTCTTTTCAAATTAAAAAAAAAAATGAAAACTTGCTGGGAGATGGCTCAATAGTTAAGATTACTTGCTGCTCTTCCAGGGGAAGAGGACCCATGTTCAGTTCAATTCCTAACACTCATTTTGAGTGATTCACAACTGCTTGTAACTCCAGCTCCAGGGGTTCCAACATCCTCTTCTGCCTTCCATGAGCATCTGCACACATGTTGTGTACATTCGTACAGACATGCACACACACACACACACACACACACACACACACACACACACACACACGAAGCCAGGTGTGATGGCACATGCCTTTAATCCCAACACCGGGCAAGGCAGAGACAGTTGGATCTCTGTGAGTTTAGGCCAGCCTGGTCTACATATAGTGAGGTCCAAGCTACCCAGAACTACATAGTGAGACCTTGTCTAAACTAAAAAAAAAATTAGGTATATTCATGTATTTATGATGTATGTATACATACATGCCATGATGTGCATGAAGAGGTCAGCGGATAACTTGGGGGAGTCATTTCTTTCCTTCTACTATATGGCTCCTAGGGGTGTTACTAAGGTCATCAGGCTTGACAAGTGTCTTTATCCACTGAGCCGTTTTCTAACTTTATTTTATTTTTATTTTTATTTTTTTGGCAACTGGGTTTCTCTATGTAGCCCTGGCTGGCCTAGTACTCACTAAGTAGACAGGGCTGGTCTTAGGCTCACAGAGATCCACCTGCCTCCGCCTCCTGAGTGTTGGGATTAAAGATGTGCGCTGGGGAGTCAACACAGTGATAAACTCTGTGTGTGTGTGTGTGTGTGTGTGTGTGTGTGTGTGTGTGTGTGTGCGTGCGCGCATGCACAGATGTTCTCTCCTATGTCTGCACATGTGGGGGCTCAAGGGCAGCATCAGGCATTAGTCTCAATTGCCCTCCATCTTCAAGTATTTTAATATCTACTTTGAGTGCATGTGTGTACACATGTGGAGGTCAGAAGACAACTTTCTGCTCTTGGTTCTTTCCTTCTACCACGTGGGGCCCAGGGATTGAACTCAGGTCATTTGGGTTGGTGGCAAATGCCTTTACCCAGTGAACCACCTCACCAGCCCACCACCTCATTTATTATTATTTTTTAGCCAATGTCTCTTCTCACTGAACTTGGAACTCACCATTTCAGCTACACTGACTGGGCAATCCACTCTCTTCCCCCTTTTCCCCATGCCAGGCTTGCAGCTGGGCACCACCATGCCTTCTTTTATATGGGTGCTAGGGATCCAAACTCAGGTCCTCCGGCTTGCATAGCAACCACTGATCCATCTCCTCAGATCCACCTTCCCATCCCTGAATTATCTTTCCATTTATTTGTTTATTGGAGACAGACTTTTACCATGTAGCCCAGGCTGGCCTGGAATTCATATGTAAACTAGATTACCCTCAAACTTGTAGCAGAACCTGCCTCTGCCTTCATAGTGCTGGAATCACAAGTGTGCACCACCATGCCTTGCCCATCTGTGAGGGACTCTTTAGATCAGCAGGTCCTCTAGAGGCACAGGTTCTTTCTTAAGGTGCCAAGTGAAAGACTGGGGTGAGGAGTGGTGTCCTCTACCCAGACAGCTGGGCAGTTTTACGGTCAACAGGAGGGAATGAGTTGGCTTTAGAGGCAGGGGCCCGCACTGTGCCCTTCCTGCCAACAGCAAGTCCAATGATAGGAAGCAAACCCCCAGCTCTCCCTGTTTTGTTTATGGAGCCGGTGCACTCTGGGACAGCCCATGAAGTTCTGAGCACGGCAGCTCGGGGGTTTCCCCTGTCTGCATGAGACATGTGATTCCACTTTCTGGCTCATTTCCCTTCTGGACTCTTGGCTCCAACTCTTGACTGGGTCTTAGCGAAGGAACACTTCCCAGAAATGGGCATCACTTAACCGGGACACTTGCAGGGAGTGGCTGTCCATGCACGCGTGGATTAAATGCTTTTAAAATAAGCTCCAGGTAAAAATAATCTTATTGTAAAATAAGACAGAGCAGTGGTGTCACGGGTTAAGGAAAGAGAGCAAAGCACTTCCCCTTGGTGCCATTTAACCGCGATTTGGATCCTCTACTTGGTACTCCCTGTGTCTTCTGTCCTCTTGTCTGTCTGTCGTATATTCCAAATCTGTGCCTGCCTGGAGGCTGTCTTGTAAATCTGTTCCTGTGTCTGGATCTGTGAACAGACGACTTCAATTCCTCCTTTCCAGCATAGACGTCACTGAAAAAGGACTGAAGGGCAGGAAGCCTAGGTTTTATTAAGAAGTAGAGTCACAGAGGGAAGGGTCCTGAGAATGGGTTGCTTTTTTGTTTTGGTGTATGTGTGTGTTTTAATTTTTTTTGTGTGTGTGTGTTTTATTTTAATATTTTTTTTTGTGTCACATGCATGTGCCATACAACATGACTGGAGGTCAAAGGGCAGCTTTCTGGAGTTTGTTTTCTCTTTGAACCACTCTATGGTTTCCAGGGATTGAACTCGGGTACTCAGGCTTGGGTGTAAGTACATTTGTCTGCTCAATCAATTTTGCACACAAACCCATTTCGTTTTGCATTTTATTTACGTGTGTGTGTGTGTGTGTGTGTGTGTGTGTGTGTGTGTGTGTGTGTGTGTGTGTGTATACAGGCAAGCCTGTATATGAGTGTAGAGGCCAAAAGACAATTTGCTGGAGTCGGTTCTCTCCTTCCGCCATGTGGTTATTAGATGTCAAACTCAGGGTGTCAGGGTTGACAGCAAGTGACCTGACCCACTGAGCAGTGTCACCAACCCTTTTGGTCTGTTCTGTTAAAACTGAGAATCGTAGCTGGGCGGTGGTGGCGCACGCCTTTAATCCCAGCACTCGGGAGGCAGAGCCAGGTGGATCTCTGTGAGTTCGAGGCCAGCCTGGACTACCAAGTGAGTTCCAGGAAAGGAGCAAAGCTACACAGAGAAACCCAGTCTCGAAAAATCAAAGGAAAAAAAAAAACAAAAAACAAAAAACAAAAAACAAAAAACAAAAAAAAAAAAAACAAAAAAACTGAGAATCGTGAGGAGGAAAGACCAAATCCACAATTGTTCAATTAGAGCAAGCTGGATTTTGAGGTGTACCAGGAACTGGCCGGCTGGCTGTCTCACCCTAAGTTAAGATTTAAAAGAGTACCCCACCCTGCCAGCCTCTTGCAGTTCCTTTTATAGGTGAGATAAGGTGTTCATAGGGGTGAGAGAGTGGGCTGTTATACGTTGTTAGAAGGAAATAGTGAAAGGAAGGAACAAGGTGGGGGGGATACACATCGTGTGAGTGGAGCTGCAAGCAGTTTGCATCAGATCTAAGAAGCAGGGACTCACTCTTAATTGCAAATGGAAACCTTACCTTGCAAGAACTTAACACAGGACAAACAGAAACTTCCTTTTTTAAAGATTTATTTATTTTTATTGTATGTGTTTTGCCTGCATGTATGTCTATGTGAGGGTGTTGGATGCCCTGGAACTGGAGTTACAGACAGTTGTGAGCTTCCATGTGGGTGCTGAGAATTAAACCTGGATCCTCTGGAAGAGCAGCCAGTGCTCTTAACCACTGAACCATCCCTCTAGCTCCCCATCTCTCTTAACTGTCTTAACTACAAACAGAACCCTTAACGTGCAAGGTATATTTTTCCTGTTTTAGTCTCATATTCCCCCCCTTGAGTTACATCTTGAGTCAAATTCATCAATAACCATCAACTTAAAAGCATGCAGACTGAATTTATGGATCTGATTAAAGCATTAATGATATGGGGGTCAGCAGAAACAGAAGGGTCAAAGACCCTGTGATGGCCGACATCAGTTACTATCCAGGAGGAGCCTGAAAATGAGAAGGGTACCAGTCATATATTTCATCTCAGGTCCTTTTTCTTTGCAATGTTTCTTTGAGTATGGCCAGATTATCTCTAACGATTCCTAAATAGTTTGTATAGAAACACCAATTTTCTCTTAAAGCCATATCATTCCTTCTTTTTCTACATAGAGCATATCAAGTGTCCTGTCAGATTGTAGAACTGCTTCAGCTAATGTATCTACCTGTTGATAGATCTTGGCCTATTTGGTTTTGTTTTGTGTGTGTGTGTGTGTGTGTGTGTGTGTGTGTGTGTTTTCGAGTTTTTTTTCCAGACAGGGTTTCTCTGTGTAGCTTTGCGCCTTTTCTGGATCTCACTCTGTAGACCAGGCTGGCCTCAAACTCACAGAGATCCGCCTGCCTCTGTCTCCCGAGTGCTGGTATTAAAGGCGTGCACCACCACCACCCGGCCCTATTTGGTTTTAATAGGTTCTTTTTCTGGTGTGCCAATAGACATGATAGCTAGTCATTTTGTCCCCTATGTCAGGGAGTTTCCTTTTGTCCTAACACTCCAGCCTGTTGAGGATAAGGAGTGATATATTCTCTTCTGTAACTACTTCCTGCTGAAACCAGGACATCATTGTCAGAGCCCAGGAAGGCTGAATGCTAGTCAAAGGCTGGGAGGGGATTCAGGCAATGGGGCACTCATCAGAAGCATCTGGTTCACTGACCAGCTGAAGAGACAGGGAGCATTCACATCGGCTGGAATGGTCCACATCAGCCTTCAGCTAGTCCGGGGCTCAAAGTTGTTTGGAGCAGGTTGTAGTCAGCAGCTGATGCTTGGATGTGTCTGTCAGCCAAGTGGAAATCTGCTGAGACAGATAGAGACCAGGGATGAAAGTTAAGGTTTAGGAACTTAAAGGAAAATCTTACATTTGGAACTTTCAGGCCTATAGTCCTAGTAACTGAGGGCAGGGGAGGAGTCCCAAGACCAGGGAGAGAGAGGAAGGCATCCCATCTTCAGGAATGGGCAGGTGGGGAAACTTAGGCTGCACTTATTTGGAGTCCATTTGGCCTGTGAGAGATGGATCCAAGTCTTAAGACTCCCCCAGTTCCTTTAAGCTTACATGAATTTTTTAGTTCACAAAAAGAGGTAAAAATTTTAGATATATTAGTATTACCACTGTTTGTAGTCTGCACTAAAATAAATCCATAATGTAGAAAAAGCAGCTAACTGTAAGAAATCTCGGTGTAACAATAACAGAGAAGGAGGAAAGAAATCTAAAACACCTCCTTTTTTCACATACCTTAAATCATTTTCTTATATCCTCAGAACCTTTCTACATCTTAGAACACTTTAGACCCTCAGAACTTGCACAGACTTTAAGCCTTTTCCTTTCCATCTAATCATTTATCAGAGACATAAGTGGTTATTACTGAGAACAATCATTGCAAAGCACTTTATTTTTTTAAACGAAGGGATAGTAAAAAGTTATAGCCGAAACCTGTTTATCCTTTAACACGAGGAGTGTTAGTGAAGCCAATCTGTCTGCCTTTCTCAGCAGGACATCTGGTAGCTGTATAAAAACAAGGCCTAATTTTTATACATGATACGAACAAGGTGTCTGCCACCTTGTGGGGAAGGAGCTGGTTGTCTGCTGCTGCCAAACTGACAAAGTGGTAGTCTAGTCATCAAGAGATCTGAGAATAAATGATGGCAGAAAATGTAATCCAAATGGCCTATGTATCAATTAAAATGACAGAAACCTGCTCATTACCTAGATGGTCACCCCAGGTTCCTGAGGTGTCGATGGCTTTGTTGAGGGCAGAGGTCACTGGGCAGCGTTAGTCTTCAGCCTCCAGGTCCAGAAACTCTGTGGAGGAGGAATCTGGAGGACTGATCTTAATTTGTCTAGGCAAAGTGGGGCAATCAACTCTCCAGTATCGTGCTTATCCACAGTTTGGGCAGGGTCCTGGCGGCAGGAGAGGCATGTGGGACAGTTGTTAGTGTTCGGACAATGGTTAGTGTTACCACAATCCAGGTGGAGTTGTGCCTCATCATCTTCTTTGGAGAACTTGGGGTCACTGCTAGGAGCTGGGGTCTCTGTCTGTCATAGTAAGCTTTTCCCATTAAACATTTTAAATTCCATATTCAGCAGATCTCTGACAAGTTTGAGGACCATTATGGATTAAGTATGTCTGAGCTAAATAAACTTCCCTTATTTTTAGGTACTTGCTTTAGGCTTTACCTTGAAAACATATGCAGGAGGCTAAGTAAGGCTTATTTCTGTAATTAGTTACCTTAGTAACTGTAATTAGTACTTTGCATGACTACAAGTGCTGTGGGATGTTCTGTATGGCAAATGTGTTGCTGATTAGTCAATAAATAAAACTCTGATTGGCCATTGTCGAGGCAGGAAGTGTAGGCGGGACAAGGAGGAGAATAAACCTGGGAAGTGGAAGGCTGAGTCAGAGAGACACTGCCAGCCGCCACGATGAGAAACAGCATGTGAAGATGCCGGTAAGCCACGAGCCATGTGGCAAGGTATAGATTAATGGAAATGGATTAATTTAAGCTGTAAGAACAGTTAGCAAGAAGCCTGCCACGGCCATACAGTTTGTAACCAATAAAAGTCTCTGTGTTTACTTGGTCAGGTTTGAGCGGCTGTGGGACTGGCAGGTGAGAGAGATTTGTCCTGACTGTGGGCCAGGCAGGAAAACTCTAGCTACATACAAGTATAGTTCTGAACACATTAAAGCATTGGATCTTTAATGAGGTAACTGACCATTAATTTCCATGTTTGAAGTTTGAACAGTTTACAGTAAGTTAGTAGCTTTTTTTTTTTAAGATTAGGAGTTTACAGCTCTATCTCTCTTAAGTTTGAGCCTTAAAAAAATAACCATTTCTGAGTTGAAGCTCCTTTTAGTATGAAACAAAATCTTAAATCACTAATACAGTCCACAGGGAGATTGGCAACTCTTTACTTTCCTGGTCCTTTCATAGTGTTCTATTGCAGAACATCACAGTTTCTTATATGACTCAGTTTATCAAAATAGCTAGAGCTTGAGCCGGGCGGTGGTGGCGCACGCCTTTAATCCCAGCACTCGGGAGGCAGAGCCAGGTGGATCTCTGTGAGTTCGAGGCCAGCCTGGGCTACCAAGTGAGTCCCAGGAAAGGCGCAAAGCTACACAGAGAAACCCTGTCTCGAAAAACCAAAAAAAAAAAAAAAATAAATAAAAATAAAATAGCTAGAGCTTAACAAAGTAGCAAAGACAAGGAGGTTAGACATTCATTCTCAAGTCAGTCTCGGTAAGCCTGAACAGACCTTGAATGAGGAAAGACCCTTTGCTAGACTGCTTAGGTCATTGTCCTGCTGCATCATAAGATAAGAACATCCCAGTTTCTGGTGTTTAGTGTTTGGTGCTCATAGCTGTGGCCCTAATTTTTTTGAGCCTTTTATTTATTTTTTTAAGATTAGATATTAATAAAGACATCATAAAATAAAATATCTTATAAACTTAAAATGTTCAATAGCCTTATAAATTTAAACTTTTATTGATTTTTTTGGTTTTTTGAGACAGGGTTTCTCTGTGTAACAGTCCTGGTTGTCCTGGAACTCACTCTGTAGACCAGGCTGGCCTCGAACTCACTGAGATCCTGCCTCTGCCTCCTGAGTGCTGGGATTAAAGGCGTGTGCCACCACCGCCCCACAATTTAAACATTTTTAAAAGCTGTCCCTTAAAAAAATGTCCAGTTTTATTTTTTCCATTTAAATTTTCTGTAAAACTCCAAAATTTTCTCTTAAAGAAGTTTAAAATCTCTCACTGCATACTCCTGCAATATCAAAATATAAAGTACCTTTTTTTTTTTTTTTTTTTTTTTACCGTCAAGGTGGGAGATGATACAGGGCAGGACCAGAATCTACACAAGGTGGGAGATACAGGGCAGGACCAGAATCTACAGAAGGTGGGAGATACAGGGCAGGACCAGAATCTACACAAGGTGGGAGATGATACAGGACAGGACCAGAATCTACACAAGGTGGGAGATACAGGGCAGGACCAGAATCTACACAAGGTGGGAGATGATACAGGGCAGGACCAGAATCTACACAAGGTGGGAGATACAGGGCAGGACCAGAATCTACACAAGGTGGGAGATACAGGGCAGGACCAGAATCTACAGAAGGTGGGAGATACAGGGCAGGACCAGAATCTACACAAGGTGGGAGATGATACAGGGCAGGACCAGAATCTACACAAGGTGGGAGATACAGGGCAGGACCAGAATCTACACAAGGTGGGAGATGATACAGGGCAGGACCAGAATCTACACAAGGTGGGAGATACAGGGCAGGACCAGAATCTACACAAGGTGGGAGATACAGGGCAGGACCAGAATCTACACAAGGTGGGAGATACAGGGCAGGACCAGAATCTACACAAGGTGGGAGATGATACAGGGCAGGACCAGAATCTACACAAGGTGGGAGATACAGGGCAGGACCAGAATCTACACAAGGTGGGAGATGATACAGGGCAGGACCAGAATCTACACAAGGTGGGAGATACAGGGCAGGACCAGAATCTACACAAGGTGGGAGATACAGGGCAGGACCAGAATCTACAGAAGGTGGGAGATACAGGGCAGGACCAGAATCTACACAAGGCAAAACAAAGCTCCAGCAGTGCAAACAATTTAACATTTAATATCTGGGATTCATTCATAATCCTCTGAGCTTTCCCAAGGGGCTCGGGCCACCTCTCTGGACCCTCTCTCAGCAGCATATACAGCCTGTCTTCTGGGTCCCAGCCACTTCATTTCACTGTGGCTGGTGATTTCTGGTGAGTGTCATGGCATCAGCATTCCCCAAACTGCTAGTGTCCCCCATTGCAGCTGGGCTGCCTCTTTTTAGGAACTGCAGCCCCACCACACAATGGGTGAGCCTCAGCTGTTCTTGCCCCCTTCATGTCTTTAAAACCAAAGCCACCTGGGTGACTCTTATGTTACAAAGTTTGGCTGCCAGCAAGGTACTTTCTTGTCCATGAAGGCAAGGAGCTGCAGCTTCAATGACTTATTAAATAGGAATTGTGTTTAAATCCTATCCTCCATAAACCCTGTTTTCAGGAATTATCATAACAAAAATCCATCCTAATCCAAAATACCTTGGAGCCCTTTGGTTGCCTCCTTGACTGGCCCACACCATGTGGTCACCTTTTATCAAGATGGTTGTGGAGTCACATGACGTTCACCTTCTCCAACTCTAACAAAGATGGTTGCCAGCTGCATGGCTGCCTAAGGATGGCAGAAGTCGCATATTGCTAATATCCCAAGCTGACACACAACCAAGAATGGACAGCTGAATTAAAAAAAAAAAAAAAAAATCAAGGCCGGGCGGTGGTGGCGCACGCCTTTAATCCCAGCACTCGGGAGGCAGAGCCAGGCGGATCTCTGTGAGTTCGAGGCCAGCCTGGTCTCCAAAGCGAGTTCCAGGACAGGCGCAAAGCTACACAGAGAAACCCTGTCTCGAAAAACCAAAAAAAAAAAAAAAAAAAAAAAATCAACAATTTCCAGAATTTAAAATCCTGAATCATGACAGGACACTAGTGGAATTCAGGTGTTTCTGGTACATGGACTGCTCTCACCCACTGTGAGGTTGAACTGTTGACCTTATGTACATCCTACTTCACAAATGAGTCTGTCAGATACGCTAAGCCTATAGGCTGAAGATGATGCCCCAACACTGTGGAGAAACCTCAGGTGCTTGTCCAGGCACCTGGCTGTTTCTGTCAACCCACAAATTTTTTGGAAGTTGCTTGCATGTACTTCCTGTTTTTATTTTTTATTAGGTAATATCATTTTCCTTCTTGGATCTCTGAGGGAGTTGAAGATTAGTTAGTTATAGTTGAAGACTAGTTAGGATAGAAAGTGAATTAGATACATTTTGGACTTACCAAAATAGGATAGATAATAGAATTATTTTCTCTGAATTTGTCAAGTACAAATGGACTAGACATTGTTTAGGTATTTATTACTTGTATATATTGTATATAGTTATTGTACTTTTGTATATAGTTTTTCTTATGTTAGTTATAACATATCCCAAGCTAATATCATGCCACATGGTTCCTTTAAGATTACCTCTGCATAGATTTTTAATTATCAATGCTGTGTTACAAGTTACCTTTTTCCCACAGATTTTATAGATCTTTTTTCTTTTTTTCTAGATTTTTAACTATACCCAATAAACATAAATTTTGAGGTACAGAAAGTGCATGAAAGAGTCTTATAACTCTTGAGATTTAGTGAAAGCCTTAGGCGACTAAATGAAACCAATGATCTTTTTAGCTCTTCTGCTTTGCTCTCTTCTAACAGTCACAGGGTCAGGTAGTCGCTGACCTCTGACCCCAGACATGGAGACTTTTAAAGCATAAAGCTCTCAAAAAGGGAGAGCCATAACCCAATTCCAGAGCCAGCTTTTCAAAAAAGCAGAACAGCATAAATCAATTTTAATATTATTCATACCCCCAAAACATTTGAATCCCTATTAAATTGGATCCAGTGGCCAGAAAGCTCAGAGAGAATTCTGAGCCTCAGCCATCACAGCAGCCAATGGTAGACGTAGAAGTTCACAGACTCAAAGGAGGTCATTTGGAACAAAACATGCTATCATTCATACATTCAACAGAGCCTTACCCAATTCTGTCAGCTCCATATTTGCAACAAAACTACGGACATCAGGAAACATAGACCCATCCATACACACAAAACAGACAGACAAAACCTTCCGTAGCTCCTTCAGTGTTGTGATTCCAAGGGAGGTCCACCGTGGTAGCTGCTGCGTCTGAATCCATTGCCTGGCTGCCTCTACTGCTGGCCTGCGGCACTGGGGGAGGGGAAGGCAATGGAACCTTCTGGTGAGGCAGGAGGCTGAAAGAGTGGAGGCTGGATGACCCATGAGCTGCCGCAGTGAGGGGTTAGAGGGTTTGGAGCTCCAGCTACATATCGCTGCGAAGAGGCCGCAGGGCAGCTCACCCACTGGCTTGTGCAAGGGGTCCATGGGCTTTTCTTCAAAGCTGCCCACTGAGCCCAGAGCCCAGCCCTGGGCATTCCACTCTGTGCCCCTCATGCACAGACCCGCCACATACTGCCACTGAACTCCACGCCCACCTCCCAACCCATACAGATTCTCTGTATTCTTGTGATTTGGTCTTGGTTATCTTTTCTAGGATTTTGTCCATTTTCTTGATGCGCTCTCACTGGTAATCATTTTTCTTCCTGTGAAATTATTAGATGTGCCCTGATTTTCACTTCTGATCTTAGTTATTTGATTCGGATCTTCCTGCACACCCCCTTAGTTGACCAGTTTGTCTCTGGAAATATGGCTATTCTAAGGATTCCATCGACGTGATTATCAGTCCCTTTGTGTCTGGCTTAAGTTCACTCAGCATCACATTCCTCCCTGCAAATGTATCACTTGCTTTTTTAATTGCACTCATCTGAAGCCTTGATGATTAGAAGGGGCGGTAAGCATGATTCTTTCCATGATGATGAAGCTGAGAAGAGTGACTAACCCACTATTCAGAGTAAGCTAGTTAGAAGCAGGTCAAGGGCTAGAGTTCCTGTCTCCTTGATTCAGGGTGTTTTCTAAGTGGCATCAGGTCTGCAAATGGGTGAGAATAGAGAAGGTGCAGCAGAGTCCCGGTTCTTAGGCTTTGGTGATGAGTGGAGCCGGAAGGCTTGTACTTCTCAGCTGTGGTTGGTGGTCAACTCCAGTCTCTTAGGTGTTTCTAGTCTCCCCTTTCTACTTGAGATCCCATGGTCTCAGGTCCCAGTTCTGGGTCTCTCACTGTGCCTTTGAGCAACACCTTTAGTCCCCATGTTCTCACCAATGAGAAATGCGATAAGGATGAGGATGCTAAGCGATGGGGGAGATGAAGGCAGGGTTAGGCTTGTGGTTAGGACACCGCTTTGCTCATTGTCCAGCTGTGACTCTATTGGCCAGCAAGTCACATAGCCTTGTTTGGTCAGACCTTTTTCCTATTCAGTAATCTAGAAAGATAAATGTGTATCCGGTGGAGCAAAAATAAAAAAGTTGTCTTGAATGACTCATTTGCATGTCACACCCCAGGAAAAGCACTTCCCTGGACTGTGGGAGTTAAAAGAGTCAAAGGAAGCCTGAACGGTAGAGTGGAGGGGACTAGGGAGACGTGCTGTCTTCGTCAAGTCTTTCTGTATCTAGTTCCGACAGCCTCCACTCAAGTCCTTGCAGGGCTGACCTGCTCACTCCTCCAGACCATGCTGAAAGCAGACTCCTCAGAGTCTGTTTTCTCTGAGCTCCTGGGACCTACAGTCCCCAAGCATCTATCTATGGGATGACACAGACTGAGTTCATGATACCAATTTGTCTAGACTGGCTGGCCAGTAAGCCCCAGGGTCCACCTTTTACTGTCTCCCCAGCATGGGGACTACAGGCATACACCACCCTGCCTGGATTTTATGTGGGTGCTGGGTTACAGAAGTCAAATTTTTTATTTCGTTCTGTTTTTCAAGACAGGGTCTCTCATTGTAGCCCTGGCTGTCATGAAACTCATTCTATAGACCAGGCTGGCCTCCAACAAAAGTCACATTTTCATGCTTGCATGGTATACACTACCCACTGAGACATCTCTCATCTCTGTCAGTGGCTGATTGTTATGTCATCAAGGCATATTAAGTAGTTGGAAAAGGACTACATGGCCATCAATCTAGAATATTTAGTCTTGGCTATACCAGGCCCCTGGACAGTGACATTCTATAGAGATGCTGGATTTGATTGAGATGGCATTTCGTCTTGGGAACAATGCCAGTTTATTCTGTCTTTCATTGCTCCAGTGTGGTACCTTCAATTATTTATATCTTCGGTTTGCATCAACAATGTTGATTTGTTTGAGACAGGGTCTTACTGTGTAGCCCTGACTGGCCTAGAATTTGCTATATAGACTAGCTGACCTCAAACTAGCAGAGATCCACCTGCCTCCGCCTCTCTGGTGCTGGGATTAAAGGTGTTTTTGTGGTTTTAATCGAGTTTGTGTACATCTTTTAATAGTTTTATTTTAAGGTCCATGATTTTTTAGTATTACAAATTTTATTGCTTAATTCTTTTTTTTAAGTTTATGGTTGTTTTACCCACATGTCTGTGAGCCAAATGTGTGCCTCGTGCCTGTAGGGGCCAGTAGAGGGCATTGGATCCCCTGGAACCGTTATAAATCATTATAAGCCGCCATGTGGGTGGTGGGAATTGAACCTAGGTCCTCTGGAAGAACAGCCAGTGCTCTTAATGGCTGACCCAGCTCCCCAGCCACCATGTTATATTTTTCAGCCTTTTATTTTGAAGCAATTTTATTCACGAAAACGTTGCAAAATTAGACGGAAGAATTTGGTATCTCTCTCACTCAGTGTAATGATTTAGACATGAAGTGTTACCCAGAAGGCTCATGTGTGGAAGACTTGGTCCCAGCTTGGTCCCTAGCTGGCAGAGAGGTGACTTGGTCATGAGGGCTTCGCCATCACTAATATATTAACTCATAGGCAGATCCGTAATTTGATGGCATTAATGGGAGCTTGTGTGAGGCAGTGACCGGTTATGGGTGGTTACCAAAGCCATGACTTGAAGGCTACCAATGAAAGACCCTAACCCTTCAGGCTTACACCCCCCAAGCCCCAGGAGAATGAGGAACTAAAAAGCTAGTTCCAAGGGCAAACTGACTCAGCCATTACTCAACCACCCCTGCCACAACGTAACAATGTAAAGAGATTTCTATTAAGAGATGTGCTCAACTGTGACTGGGATAATTGCAAGTGTTCCAGGAAAAACCACTGTAGCCTTTGTGTAACCTTCACTCCCACCCTGATACCCCCCTTGAGGTTTCGGGAAGAATGTGCATGCGGACGTGATTGTACCCACCCTGTGATCAGGCCATGATCTTGAGAAATTAGCCTCTAGATATAAATCAATCGAAACAAAATTGTATGGGAATTATAATCTTATGACTTTTGTGGTTTTTTTTCCTTTAAAAGTACCCATGGCTGCAGTAGGCGTGACTCTTGCTCTCAGAACAAGAGGAGCCTGACTGTACAGCCACATCAATAAACCTCTTGCTGTTTGCATCAACTGGACCGGAGTCTGGGTTCTTGGGGTGCCCAACCGAGAAGGTAGTACCCTGGGTCTTGGGTCTATCACCTAGTCTTTGGCCTCTTTGTGTGTCTCTCTTTCTGTTTCCTGGTCATCATGATGTGAGCGATTTTGTTCCATTGTTTCATTTTCCATCATGTTCTGCCTCATCATGGCCCAGAAAGAATGAAGCCAGTTCACTGTGAAACCTCAGAAACCATGAGCCAAAAGGAGTCTTTCATCCTCCAAGTTGTTTCTCCAGGTTATTCATGTTGTGTTGAAAAACTTCCACTCCAGGATTCCCTAAATGTTAGCATTTTATCATGCCCCCCTCCTCCTCTCTTTCCTCCATATACACCCCCACACCACAACTAATAAGCATTGTTCAAAACATGCTACTTTTCAAATATTGCTCATTATATAGAACTCTTTTCTTTTTAACTTACAGCTAGTGAGTTTGGTAAATCACTTGCTGATTTCGGCACTGCATGCCTTCACTTTCTTTCCTACATGCATATGTGTTCGTGCCATACACAAAAGAAAAAGAACACATTTTTGCTTGATTTCCAACTTTCATTTATTTCTTTTCCTTGAGTTATTGCACTAGCTAGCAAATCAAGTGAAATGTTAGAGAAGTAGAGGTAGTGGGTATTCTTACTTTGTTCTCAAGTCCAGGAGAAAGGATCTTGTACCCTTAAGGCAGATGTTAGAAATAAGTGTTTTATTGATAGTCTGAGAAAAGATACCAACAAAATACCTCTAAAACCCAAAGTCATCAAATAAATGTACACATCAGTGAAAAAAGGCATTAGTACTATATTCAGCAATATGCTGCATCTCAACAATTTAACAATGTTTTAAAAAATCCAGAAACTGGGCTGGAGAAATAGCCAGCAGTGAATACTAGCTGCTCTTCCAGCAGACACATTTCAAAAAATTATTTATTTTATGTGTGTGTGGGCCTGAGTGTATGTATGCACATCCTGTGCATGGAGGAGCCCAAGAGGCTCAGAAGAGGGTGTTGGGTCCCTTTGGGATTGCAGTTCCAGGGGGTTATGAGTTGACGTGTGGGTGCTGGGAACCGAACTCAGATTCTGTACAAGAGCAGCAAGTTGTTTTAGCCTCTGAGCCATCTCTCCAGCTCCAATAGCAGACTCGTTTTAATGACAAAAAGTTGTGCTTGACTGGAAAATTCCAAACTCTGTTTTACACAGAATTCTTCAGTTCTCTCTCAGTAGGAGTTTTCAGTCTGAGCTGCCCTGTAGTTGGTTTTGGTTGTTTTTTTTTTTTTTTAACTCTTTGGGGGCCCGCCACCCAGCTCCCAAATAAATACATGGAGACTTATTCTTAGTAATGAATGCCTGGTCTTAGCTTGGCTTGTTTCTAGCCAGCTTTTCTAACTTAAATTATTCTGTTTTTCTTTAACTATGTTTTGCCTCTGAGCCTTTTACCTTCCTTTATTCTTTACATCTTTTATTTTTTTTTTCTTATTCTGTGGCTGGCTGTGTGGCTGGCCCCTGGCCCCTGGTGTCCTCCTATCCTTCTTTTCTCACTCCTCGCTCTTTGCTCTTGAGCCTAGATTTCTCCTCTTATTAATTCTCTCTGCCTGGCAGCCCAGCCTGTCCCTTTCTCTTGCCTAGCTATTGGCCATTCAGCTCTATATTAGACCAATCATGTGTTTGAGGCAGGCAAAGTAACATAACTTTACAGAGTTAAACAAATGCAACATAAAAAATGCAACACATCTCTGCATCATTAAACAAATATTCCAAAGCATAAACGAATGTAACACATCTTAAACTAATATTTCACAACACTTTCCCCCTCCAGTTTGCCTATAGAGCACCCCTGGAATGTGTCTTCAGAGTCCCCAGGTCCATCTAGTCACATGACAACTATGCAGCACTTCTCAAACTCTTTTTCCTTTTGCTCAAGTCCTGGGCGATGATTCTTTGGTTCATGTAACACGAAATCTAATAGGTCTTATAATAAAACACCTGGAGCCAGATATTGGGGTAAATGCTGAAAGATCAGAGAGACAAAGGAACAAGCCATAGCTACTTCTAACCTCACCAACTCCACAAATCCTCTGGCCGAATGTCTGATTCCTCAGCCAAAAGGGGTCCTCATGCCTTCTATGCCTTTCTCTGCCCAGCCATATCACTTCCTTCCTAGTTCTGGGATTAATGGCGTGTGTGCTCCCCAAATATTGGTAGCAAAGGCATGAGATCTCAAATGTTGGAATTAAAGATGTGTGACTCCCAAGTACTTGGATTAAAGGCATGTGCCACCACTGCCTGACTCTATTTCTCTCCTAGACTGAATCAATCTCATGTAGTCCAGGGTAGCTTTGAACTCACAGAGATCCAGACAGCTCTCTGCCTCCTGAGTGTGTGCCACCACTGCCTGGCCTCTATGTTTAATCTAGTGGCTTGTTCTGTTCTCTGATCTTTAGGCAAATTTATTAGGGTACACAGTAAATCAGCACAGATTCAGTTTTAAAAAATATCTCAGCTGGGCGGTGGTGGCACACGCCTTTAATCCCAGCACTCGGGAGGCAGAGCCAGGCGGATCTCTGTGAGTTCGAGGCCAGCCTGGGCTACCAAGTGAGTTTCAGGAGAGGCGCAAAGCTACACAGAGAAACCCTGTCTCGAAAAACCAAAAAAAAAAAAAAAAAAAAAAAAAAATCTCACCGTGCGCGCGCACACGCGCGCGGCGGTGCCACATGCCTTTAATCTCAGCACTAAGGAGGCAGAGCCAGGCAGATCTCTGTGAGTTCGAGGCCAGCCTGGTCTACAGAGCGAGATCCAGGACATGCACCAAAGCAACATAGAGAAACTCTGTCTTGAAAAATCAAGAAAAACAACGAAAAACCAAAAAACAAAAAAACCAAAACTCTACTACCCAAAGAGCAGTAGTGGGCTTTGTTTCTAGTAACTTCTGTTAGTGGGTAGGCATTTGGACTGTGCTTCTGCAAACTCGTGGAAATTCTTACAGTTGCCAGGGGTGTCCGTGTTAGGATCCTGCCCTCACTCCCACAAATGCGCAGCTCGGGGTCTTGCATCTTACGTCATCGGGGGCGCTGGTGACTATGTGGTCACGCAATCTATGCCTTAAAAAAGCTGGACTCGGGCTGGGTGGACTCGGGCTGGGTGGACTCGGGCTGGGTGGTGGGGGCGGCGGCGGCGGCGGCGCACGCCTGTAATCCCAGGACTCGGGAGATAGAGGCAGGCGGATCTCTGTGAGTTCGAGGCCAGCCTGGTCTACAAAGTGAGTTCCAGGACAGGTACCAAAGCTACAGAGAAACTCTGTCTCAAAAAACCAAAAAAAAAAAAAAAAAGCCAGACTCAGACCCCCACCCTCTCTCTTTGCTCTCTGCTCTCTTCTCCACTCTGCTCCCTCCCCCAGGCCTCCTATCCCTATCCTATCCCCTCCTTCCTTCTAATAAAGCCCTCTGTAACTCTAATAATCGTGGCTCGTGACTCTTCTGCCGAGTAACCAGCGCCACCAACCAGCGCCGTTTACCTTTCGGTCTGTCTATCAAGCCTGAGCATCAGTGGTCCATGCTGGCTGTCTTTCGGGAAAGGAAAAAAGTCAGTCTGTAGATGGCTAGATCATGGTGAATCTCTGGTGGTGCCTACAGATCTAGGCACTTGGACGTCATTCAGAATTCTGCCCCAGCCGCACATGGTCTTGGAAGGTGCTAGAGTACAATGTGGAAGGGTAACTGAAGAGGAGGAGGGATTCCATCTGAACTGGTTGACTTTAATCATCTGGGAAGAGACTCTCAATAAGGGATTGTTTACAGAGTTGGCCTGTGGACAAGTCTGTGAGGGATTATCTTAACTAAGTTAATAGATGTGGAAAGGCCCAGCCTATCATGGGAGGCTTCCTTCCCTAGGCAGAGTGGAGTTCTGGGCCTAGTGCAGTGGTTCTCAACCTTCCTTATGCTGCGACCTTTAATACAGCTTCTCATATTGTGGTGACCTCCAACCATAAAATGATTTTCATTGCAAAAAAAAAATAATAATAAGAGTGAAGAAATTGAGCTGAGTACAAGCAAGCAAGTCAACATGTAGGAACTCGTTTGTTGTGGTTTGAAAGAAAATGGGCCCCAAAGGGAGTGGCACTATTAGAAGGTGTGGCCTTGGTGGAGTAGATGTGGCCTGGTTGGAGGAAGTGTGTCACTGTGGGGCAGGTTTTGAGGTCTTTTTATCAAGCTTCACTCAGTGTGACAATGTGGAGGCCCAAACTACTCAGGGTCCGAGAATCTGAGCTTGCTTTACCTAGTTGGGCTGCATAAGGGGGTAATTTGACCACAGGCATGGCTACCAGGTGTTTGGAAGAGTCTACACTTGGCTGTGCGGTGTGCTTTGATCTAGCAAGGGGAGGTCTTTTGCCCCACCCGTTGGCATTGTTATAAAAAGCCCTTTTGAAGAGGCAGAAGGGGCTGGTGGGTTTTGACCCAGGTCCTCCCGAAGCTGTCCTGTGTCTCTGTCTGTCTCCTCTTTGCTATCTTTCTATCTAAAAGTTTCTTATCCCTCTCTCCTCATAGGAACCCTGGGAAAGGTGGGCACTGGCCTCCCACGTGACAGTCGACTTCCTTTTGCCTCTAAGGCAAAATGTAAGGACTGTCAACTCCAGCACCATGTCTGCTTGCATGCCGTCATGCTCCCTGCTATGATGATAATGAACTGAACCTCTGAAACTGTAAGCAAACCGCCCCCATTAAATGTTTCCTTTATAAGAGTTGCTGTGGTCATGGTGTCTCTTCACAGCAATAAACACCTAACTAAGATATCATTCTTTGTGCCCTTGATTGTGGATGTGATGTACCCAGCTGTGCTACCTTAACACCCCCACAATGATGGACCGTAACCTATAATTGTAAACTGAAATAAACTTATTTCTCCCCGAAGTTGCTTTTTGTCAGAGTATTTTATCACAATATAAGTGAACCTGGGACGCCATCTAGGTGGCTGTGGGGAGTTTGTCATCCATGCCGGAGTGAGACTTTTTTGGAGTTGCTTTGGGGGTCACCCACACCCCCTTACCTATCCTCTGTAAGTAAGCCCAGTAAGCTTGTTGAGTCCCATGCTGGACTTTGGTGCAATCATTACTTTGGCTTGTCATTGGTGCCCTCTCTGGGGTGAGCAGACATTTGTTCATGTCTCCTTAGGGAAAGTTCATGCAACAGACCCATGGACATGCGCATCTCCAGCCAACCAAATGGAGCAGATGCTAAGCGCCAAGGAGACTGCGGTTTTGAGTGAGCATTTGACTCTGTCGGGGGGGGGGGGGGGGGGGGGGGGGGGGGATTCAGGGTCTGAATTCAGCTCCTGCTTTTGTCTCAGCACTCATTCTTTCCACAGCCCATTGTCTCCTCCTTAACCACCCTGCCCCAGAGTGTGCTGCTTCTCAGGTTGAAGATGTCCTCTTTGAGGAAGACTGGCCTGGAAACATGTTGGATAGTTCTGCATTCTTCTCATCATGCCTGTCTTCCTCCAGTGTAGCCTTGCGTCTCCAGATTCTTCTCCTTGCATCCCCAATATTCCTCCAACTGTGGCGTAGCATTCCACGAGAAGGAAATTTTTGTCAAGTGGTTTGGAAAATGGTCTTCCACTTTGGTCATAGATTTACCAGTATTGCATTTATTAAGATTTATTTATTTTATTTCTATGTGTGTGAGTGTTTTGCCTGCATATATGTCTGTGCACTATGTGCATGCCTGGTGCCCGAGGATCCCAGAAAAGGGCATTAGATCCCCTGGGACTAGAGTTATGGATAGTTGTCAGCTACCCTGTCCATGCTGGGAACTGAACCAGACCCTCTGCAAGAGTAATAATACGTACTCTTAACCGCATACCAGTATTTTAAAGGTTCTGCTTGGGGGTGGGGCAGAAAAATAGCTCAAGAGTTAAGACCACTGGCTGCTCTTCCAGAGGACCCAGGTTCGGTTCCCAGCACCCATAAGGCAGCTCACAACTGTCTGTAACTCCAGTTCTAGGGGATCTGATGCCTGCATATATGTCTGTGCTCTTCAGGCACCAGGCATGCATGAGGTCTACTTACATACATGCAGGCAAAACACTTATACACATAAGACAAAAATAATTTTTCAAAAAGTTCTGCTGGCTGGATGGCGGTGGTGCACGCCTTTAATCTCAGCACTCAGGAGGCAGACACAGGCAGATCTCTGTGAGTTCAAGGCCAGCCTGGTCTACAGAGCAAGATCCAGGACAGCAAGAGCAGTTACACAGAGAAACCTTGTCTCAAAAAAACCAAACCAAAACAAAACAAAAAAAAGGTTCTGCTGAGTCCTGCAGTAAATAAGCTAATTTCACTTAAACACCCTTGGGGCCAGCACAGGTACTTATGTACACATCCACCAATACACACATCTGAGTTGGGTGAAGTAGATTTAAACTTGGACTATAGAAAAAGAACTCATTGGTCACAAACTCTCATTTTAGAGGAGCAATTATAAGAAGTTTGGTGGGAAAAATCAGTGTTTCTTGGAACAGAATTTGGAAAATCCGGACATAACAAATCCAACTGTAGGCTTGAATCAGAGCTCCGTTGTCTGGCCATTACAGACTCTGTTTACCTAAGCTTTGGTATATCAAAGTAACCTCTCACAGGGTATTATTAGAATTCAAGTAAGACACGAGCAGACAGCTGCTGTGTGCTCCTGTGCTGGGCCCACGGGCTTCCCTCTCATCTGTAACATCATGCTCATTGCATCCTAGGTGGTGAATTCTGTCATTGCAACACACTGCTCCCCATTACCTCCAGAGCCACACAGCCCCGGCATGGAGGAGCCAGAGTTTAAACTCAGAGGGCCCAGTGTAAAGGCTGGACCTTATCCCATTGCCCCATCCTGTTTTTCCATGTTCCTTGGTTACCAGGATGCCCTGGGAGGATGCCTCAAGCCTCTGCTCATTCATTTCAGCCTTGGCTACTTCAGCCCAAAGGCGATGATCTCTGAGCACTTGGGCTGCACTGGAGAGGCTTGGAAATTCCACATTGGCACACCACGGCATTTCCACCCGGGGTGTGGTGTGACTTTAAGACAACTTGTTCCTACCACAGACTGTGGATACAGAGGGTAAGGAGGGAGCACACAGGACATTTGGCATCACTGTAGCCCCCCCTCCCCCACCCTCACCCCTCCACCCTACCTCCCACCCCACCTCCCACCCTACTTCCAGGCCTGGGCTTATACCTACTCTGAGCAAAACTTGCTGTGCAAGGTCCACCTGGGGATGCTTTGCCAGACACTTCCTCCATTTCCCATGCCTTTTCTTCTTACCTTTTAATTTTGTTTGGTTGTTGTTGTTTTTCAAGACAGGGTTTTTCTGTGTAGCCCTGGCTGTTTTGGAACTCACCGAGACTCAACTGCTTCTGCCTCCCAAGTGCTGGGATTAAAGGCATGTTACCACCACTACCCAGCTTAATTTTTTAGTAGATAAAATCTATGCCTGGTATATATATCAGTACTGAATATAGACTGAAAACTGTCTTGCTCCTAGCTTAATTCTCTTCCATGTCCAGTTTCCCTCCCTGAAGCCAGTCAAACGTTGGGATATGTATTTTTGATGTGTAAGAACACAGATTGCTGCTTGGAAGCGGAGGCAAAAGAAGCATGCGTTCAAAGCCAGTCTGGACATCATATCAAGACCACATTTACTTTTTGTTTTGTTTTGGTTTTGGATTTTCGAGACAGGGTTTCCTCTGTGTAGTTTTGGTTGTCTGGCCTGGATCTCACTCTGTAGCCCAGGCTGGCCTTGAACTCACAGAGATCCACCTGCCTCTGCCTCCCAAGTGCTGGGTTTAAAGGCCACCACCACTGCCCGGCAAGACCACATTTACTTAACGACAACTGAAAAAGGCCTGCATGTACAGTGTGTCTGTTTGTATAAATCCTGTGATTCCAATGCACTTTTTTTTTCTTTTTTTTTAGACAAAAATCTCATATAGTCCAGGCTGATCTGTAACTCCCTGTGTAGCTGAAGATAACCTTGAACTCCTGACCACCCTGCTTCTATTTCCTGAATGCTGGAAGTACAGGCTTGTCACCACACCCATGCTGTGCTGGGGTTGAACCCAGGGATTCATGCATGCTAGGCTAGCAAGCATTTTATCAACCGAGCTACAACCCCCAGCCCATCTCTGGCTTATGAAAATCCCCTTTGGGGGTTATCATATCTTGCTGTTCTTTGTCAGCACTAGCAGAGGACTCTGATGATTTATTTTCTGTGCTTTGTCTCATTCAGCCTCTTCTGGCATATCCCATCATTCAACTTGGCTAGCCTTACCCACAGGGCTTAGCACTGGTACCTGTGTGTACATCCACCCATATAGACACACCAGAGCTAGGTGGGGTGTAGCTGAAAGTTTTCCTGTGCCTCCCCCCGCCCCAGTCCACAGCCGTCCAGACCCAAGTAAACACACAGAGGCTTATATTAATTTAAACTGCTTGGCCATTAGTTCAGGCTAACTACTGAGTAGCTCTTACACTTAAACTCAGCCCATTCCTGTCAATCTATATGTTGCCACATGTTCTATGACTTTACCTGTGTGCTGTACGTGCTGCTCCCTGGACGGCAGGCTAGCATCTCCTCACTCAGCCTTCCTCTTCACAGAATTTTCCTAGTCTGCTTGTCCAGCCTATACTTCCTGCCTGGCTACTGGCCAATCAGCGTTTTATTAAACCAGTGTACAAAAGCATTATTCCACAGCAGTGGGGCAGCTTTGAACCTGAACCCCTGATGAAAACCTGAAGGTGTTCTGGGAATGGCTGAACCTGCAACTTTCATTCTCCTGACTGGTAACCAGATGGGGATGTGATGAGACCCCTCAGGACAGTCTGCTTATCTTACTGTGAGAGCTAGACTCAGATGCCAGCATGCTCCGGAGTGACGTCCACATAGCCTGTTCATCAGAGAAAGCAGCTTCACCCAAACTTTACTGCCTGAGGTTTCCATATCTTGCACAGGGCCCAGCTTCACAGAACCTACCTCACCTCCCTGCTACCCCCACTTCTTTTGAATCCTCTGCCACTGCATCCTCCTCTGGTTCTCTTCTCTCAAAGTGTATCTGCAAGAACTACCCACAGGACTTGTGGGTGATGATGTTTTCTTCTCTCTCACCCCATGATCTTGAAAGCCAAAGAAGCTGACCTGGAGCCCATGAGATGGCTCAGAGGGGACAGGCTTTGCTACCAAGCTTGAGGACCTAGGCTGGATTCCTTGAACCTGTATGGTAGGAGGAGAATCCTCTCCAGCAAACTGCTCTCTGACCTCTACCCCATGTGCCATGGCATGTGCCTTTCCACGTGTACACACACACAAGTAAATAGTAAAGATAAAAATTTAAAAGAGAAAGAAACTGATAGGCATGGGGCATTGCTAACATGCTCCCAAGAGATTTATTTTTGAAGTTGGATGACCAGATGTGAAAGGATGTCATTGGCATCATTGGTTGGAGCAGTGTGATGGGGTCAAGTGGTATTAGATGTAGTGCTGAGTGGGAAGGATGGCCCTGCTATGGGGTGTTTTGATGAGAAAGCATCCATGGTGTGGCTCCAGTTACACTGAGAAAAATCACTGGGATGTAGATGCTCTCTCCTTCGGGAGACACTGCGTTAAGGCCAGCATTTGCCCACCTTTTAGAATGGAGGGAGGAACTTGGCTGGGAGACCCTCTCTTGTCCTGTCTTCAGACCTGGGCTTCTCTACAACGGCCTGTGGGGGCTGTCGAGAAGGTTCTGTGGATAAAGGTACTAGATGCCAAGAATGATGACCTGAGTTGGGTTCCTAGGACCCACAGGGTCAAAGGAAAGAACTAACCCTGCATCTTGTCCTTCGCCCGCCACACCTTCGCACTGGTGGGTACCTGTGAGCACACACAGAGTAATAACATAGTGAAAATCCTCTTTAATTCTTAAAAAGTGGATGGATGAAGAAGTTGCAGGCAGACAGGTACACAAATCTAAATTGGATGGAGTTTAATATAATTACACATCTGGAACCATTAACTCCAAGGAGCTGCCCTTTTAACTTCTGGCACCATGAACATTATATAAATGGAAGAAACGAGACGTCTGCTCGTGTTTGGCCATTTATATATACAGTAATAGAAGCTGTTCTTGTTATTTATTCACGAAGGGGAAGCAGGGCTGGAGAGAAGGTTCAGGGGTTAAGAGCCTGTACTGATTTTGCAGAGGGCTGGAGTTTTATTCCCAGCACTCAAGTAGGATGGCTCACAACCCATCAGTAACTCCAGTTCTGGGGATCCGACACCCTCTTCTGCCCTCCCTGGACACCTGCACTCCTGTGCAAACACCCCTCACAAACACTCGCATAACTAAACATGAAAATGCATCTTCTTAAAAATGAATTATGCTTAATTTTTTTTTTTTTGGTTTTTTCGAGACAGGGTTTCTCTGTGTAGCTTTGCACCTTTCCTGGAACTCGCTTTGTAGACCAGGCTGGCCTTGAACTCACAGAGATCCGCCTGCCTCTGCCTCCCAAGTGCTGGTATTAAAGGCGTGCGCCACCACCGCCTGGCTTGTGCTTAAAATTTTTTAAAAAGTGAAAGCACTCATAAACTGGGCATGGTGGCACATACCTTTAATCCCAGCACCCAGGAGGCAGAGGTGAGTTCAAGCTCTGTGAGTTCAAGTCCAGCCAGGTTTATAGAGTAAAACCATGTCCAAAACAAAGAGGGGAAAACATTCTCCAAAATGGGAATGTGCTAGTGAGCCGCAGAAAGGCTCACAGTCCTAAGCTGTTTGCCGTCTCTTGCTCAACACTATATAAGTAAAATTTCTCCATACTTAAAAATTTAAAAACACATTTGTCTGTTTGTTTGTTTATTTATGTAGAGAGTGTGCACGTGTGCCATGGAGCAGGTGTGGCGGTCAGAGGACAACTTGTAGGCCTCAGTTCTCTTCTTCCACCACAGAGGTTCCAGGGATTAAATTCAGGCCCTGAGACTCGGCAGCAAGGGCCCCTATCCTCTGGGCCATCTTGCTGGCCCTCATTCATGCTTTTGCATGAATTGAAGACAATCTTATCACTTGCTGCATAGTGGAGGCGGCAGACTTTTGTAAAGGGCCAGGGAGTATACGTCTGTGCTTCCATTTTCAAATGCCGTAATAGATGGCATACAAACCCACACCAGGGCTCCAGGTTGGCTCTGGTTATAGCTCTAAGATCTCTGCTATGCACTGTCTCATTTTTAGGGACAGATGACTGTGTATTTAGTTGTCTGTTCTCCCGGGAAGGGCATTTGGGTTCTTTCTAAGATTCAGTGAGGAAGGCGGTGCTGTGTGTTGGTGTGTGCCAACTCCAAATAGGAATGTATGTGCTCCTTGTGTAGAGTGGAAGAAGTGTGTGTTAGGTCATGAACGGGCACACGCAGGCTTAGCTGGCACCGCCAGTTTCCCAAAGTGGACCAGTTCACATGCCACCAGAAGGTTGCTTCACATCCTCAGTCACATTTGGAAGCTGTTCGTGATAATTGGCTGTGTGCCGCATATCTACTATTATAACTGAGCAGGATAAAAATAAAATACACAAAATGCAAAGAAAATATAAAGCAAATTCGTGAAGGATGCCACAGCTTTCCTTAGCCGAGCCTTAATATGCAAAGTAAACAAAAGCCAGCCAGAATCCTTCTCTTTGGTGCTCAAGCTTCCAGAAGAAACCTTCCCTTTACCTATCATGTGTTCCTAAGGATGCAGGATGTTGCCTGAAAAACGCCAAAGAAAAAAACCAGTCCCTGCCTTTCAAGGGGCCTCCATTCATGCCCTCCTCCTTTCTTGTTTCGAAGAGTCTCGCTATGTAGTCCAGACTGACCTCACATTTTAAAGCTGTGATTCTCAAGCTGTGGGTCGTGACCTCTTCAAGGGTCTAACTACCCTTTCAGGGTCGAATATCAGATAGCCTGCATACCAGATATTTACATTGTGATTCATAACAGTAGCAAAATTACAGTTATGAAGTAGTGATGGAAATAAATTTATGGCTGGGGGGTCACCGCAACATGAGGAACTGTATAAAAGGGTCGCAGCATTAGGAAGGTTGAGAACCACTGCTCTAAAGACTACCTGATGCAGCCTCCTGCATCCTAGCATTATAGACCTTCGTCACCATACTTGGTTACCTAGCTCAGTTTCTTTCTCCCTTTCTTCTTTCTTTCCTCCTCCCTTCTTCCTTTCTGTGATGAGGATGGAACTCAGGGACTCACCGTGCTAGGCAAGCACGTTGCCATTGAACTACGCCCCACCCCACGGCTCTCCTTTTTCCTCCCTCTCCTCCTCCCCATCCCTCCTCCCTCCTTGACAGGGTCACGTTATGTAGGCTGGCCAGCCTGGAACTTGCCGCATAGATCAGAACTGTCTTCAGCTCGCAGCCATCCTTTGGCTTCCGTCTCCTGAGTTCTGGGATCACAGGCACGGCTGCCATGTCCAGCTATCGTTTTCTTAATAACATCTTTGATGAGATCTTTGACGAGGTCTACCATATCAGCCTTTCCTTTATGGCAATGCTCTGCACATCCTGTCTAAGCCATCTTAGCCTGCTCTGGAGTCCTGAAGACTGTGTTTGCCACACACAGCTTTCTTCACCTTTACCCCTGCACCTGTGACCACTCTGGCGTGGAGTTTTGTGTTGGATGTGAGCTAGGCTCAAAGGTCATTAGATTCCATCTGGAAATTAACCATTCTAGGGCCATTTAATGAAAAGACCATCCTCCCCATGAACGGTTTCAGTGGAGCTATGGTCCTGCTTATTTGGTTGCTTTTTCTTTTTCTGGTGCTGAGGCTGGAAAAGCTGGAGATTTCCAAGAAACTGCAAGTGAAAAAAAGGAGGATCCCAGATCCACATTAACATGTTCCGTTACTCCTCGTACTGTGCGGGCCACACGGAGGGAAACTCACCCACAAGAGACTCAGGCCAGCTTGTGCTGGCAGGGGTGGCAACTGGGAAGGTCCCATCTATTTCCAAGCCCCGCCCCTGCTTCTTTCTTGTCAGGAAAAGAGAAAGTGTGTGGGCTCAGGTTCCAAACACACCACACCAAGAACTCACATTTTCCAGACAGATGTCTTGTGTTAGGACTTTCCCGACCTCTCCCCGGGGCTTCTTGCTGGTACCTAGGCAGCCACTCTGTTATCCACAAGGGACAGGACAGCTACTCTTTTTTTTTTCTTTTTTTGTTTTTGTTTTTTTTGTTTTTCGAGACAGGGTTTCTCTGTGTAGCTTTGCACCTTTCCTGGGACTCACTTGGTAGCCCAGGCTGGCCTCGAACTCACAGAGATCCGCCTGGCTCTGCCTCCCGAGTGCTGGGATTAAAGGCGCGCGCCACCACCGCCTGGCCAGGACAGCTACTCTTGGACCCAGGGTGAGGCAGAAGGTGCACGTGATTTCTCACCAATTCCACAGTAGGAGCAGTGTGTGTGTGGTGTGTGTGTGTGTGTGTGTGTGTGTGTGTGTGTGTGTGTGTGTGTGTGTGTGTGTGTGTGTGTAGGGTCTTGGCTAAGCCAGAGGGGACCTGAGCGATGCTGGCCTTAAAGCTGGATGATCGTGTCACTCTTGAACACCAGTCTTCGGGGTGGCTCCTCCTGGACATAAGACACCTGCAGATCTCTTGGCTCCACTAACCCAGGCATATCCTCGGGGTCCAGTGAAATTAACAAATGATTTCTTCTCTGCCATATTAATTCACACATTCACCCAACAAGTACTTCTGAAGGCACTGAGCCAGGCGTGACATCTATATCAGTGTTCAAGAGACTCAAACATCCCTTCTCCTGGGGGCTTCCATTCTAGGGGGCTGGGGAAGAAACAATGAACAGGTGATCAGACTACCCAAGACGGGACGGAAGCTCCGGCGAGGACATTCAAAACAGTGGTACGGAGAAGGGCTGGATTTTATGTCAGGATGGCAGGGAGACCAGGGCGTGGCTCAGTGGTCGCACGCTTGCCTGGCATACGCTAAGTCCTGGGTTCCGTTTCTGCTGCTGCTGTAAAAGAAATGAATGAATGAGTGAACAAATAGATAAGCCAATAAAAATAAATAGGGGTGGCGGGGTTGACCTCAACAAGGAGATATGAATAAAGATGGGGGGTGAGTTGTGGGTCACTTTGAGGAAAAGCTGCTCTCCTCCACAGGGGCAACTGCAGAGGCCTCAAGGCTTGGGCTCACCCCAACATTAGGGTGATGCTAAAATCTAGTGCTGTGAAACGGGGGTCTCCAGCCTTCTCTTCCATGCACTTTAACTGGGGACCATTTGTAGATCAGCCTCTCTTACCCACTCCCTTGAGAGTCCAAGGGTCAAGCTCTCCTGCCACTCAAACAGGAACTGGGCATCTTCAGAAGCCCCACCCCCACCTGCTGGGGCAGAAGAGACTGGACTGGGGATGGCTTGCGCCTCTCTAGTATTAGAACCCCGGGGTGCCCCTGGAATGAAATTGACTTGGAACATGTTCACTCCAACTGGTTTCATTTCATCCCATGACCCTTGTCTTGACTGGTCTTTGGTGTGCATTTTAATTAAGTCCTGAAGAGTCCTTTGTCTCCAAGGGGGACTCCAGCCTCTTCACCCTCCCACTTACCTGCCCAGGTAGGAATGCACCTCCTTCTAAGCAGAGTCCTGGGAGGCAGGATCCCACTCTGGACAATGGGTGCCCTCAGAATACCCCTTCGACAAGCCCCTCCCCCAGACTCAGGGAGTCTTTGCACTCCTGGCCCTAGACATTGCTCTTTGATAGAGAAGGCAAAAAGTTTTGCTGCATGGATCAGGAAGTGGGCACCTGCCTGGCCTTCAACCAGTTATGGCAACAGCCATGTAAGGTCTCAGGAGTAGCAACCTCCCTCACTGCATGGTACGAAATGTATATGCCATGTGGGACAGGTGGGCTGTAGACCCCAGAGCTGCCGTTGGCTAACGGGGTGCCGAAGCTGGGCAAAGGCATTCTTTCCTAGGAGTCTCAGCCAAGCTCTCGGCCCTCAGAAGCCCCATGAGGCTGCCAGCTTCCCCGTGCAGTGCTTTATCGTACCCCAAGCTCCCCTTCTTCAATCTCCTTTGCTTGTCTTTCTACCATCAAACTGGAGGCTTTCTCAATAAAACAGCAGCACCTGGTTAGGCTGCACTAGGGGGCCGCAGAGGAAATGTTACACTCTTCACACCAGTGTGCCAACTACAGAGAGAGGGCTCCTTGGATTCTAAGGACAGAAGGAACTCGCACAGTTGGGAACATACAACCCATCCACTACGATCTGCGACCACTCAATTGCCATCTTCCATCTGGTCTAGCCCTAGCCCACCTGTAACTTCAGTGTCTGTTCACATCCCGCATTCCTACCTTGTCCACCCTCACTACCTGTGTCTCTGGGCCGGAGGGCTTTTCCAGAACCGAGGAAGGTGGGTCCATCCATAGCAGGCCTTGAGGACTTACCCTCTCCTGATACAGGAGATGCTCTATGATGCTCTAGAACAGTTGAGAACAGAGGCTGGTGACACCCTGAAGACTAGGTCACTCAGCCCTCTGCACAGCACCTTCCCCTGTGGGCCGCACTCCAGCTGCCTGTTGGTACCACATGTACCATGTGATAGATGTTTACCCCTCCTGGCTGTCTGCTCCCACCCTGTTTCCCACCCCATGACCCACTGCAGCTTCGAGATACTCTACCTGCCCCTGACCTTGAGCCATCACACCTCACACGTCCCCTGGTTATTAGTCTTCAACCTGGGGGTGGGGGGCAGTGGAGGGCAGGCAAGAGACTGATTTGGGGGATGTTGACAAGAAACTGAGCCCTTGGCTGCGGACAGAGCCCTTATCCAACCTGGGTGGATCTGTGGGTTCAATCACAGCACCAAAACAAAACAAAATAAAATGGCCCTCACAGGCATTCCTGGCTGAACCCTGCCACCAGCTGGCAGACTGCCTGCCGTATCCAGTCCTCCTTTGCCACTGTACCAGCATGCACCACAGTCTAGGGACTCGACACGCAAGAACTGAACATCTCTGGTCCACCCTGAGTTAGCAGACTGACCCCAGGACAACTGCCTGGGCATTTCCAGCAAAAATCCCACCGCTTCCATCAACTATAAGTAATCTAAGATGACACAGAAGGAGATTAGCTATAAAAGTTTGTGTGACTCAGGCTCTCCACTGGTCATCCAGCAAATGACGTGGGTCTCAGAGGTCAGGGCTCACTGAGGGAGGGCAGGTACTCCTAAATAAGTCAGGAAATGCCTTGAAAAGTTGCTCTTCTGTGCCTTTTTTCTTTTGACAGATGAGTGGAATGAGGTAGGACACGTGACATGTCAAAGGTCATACAAGTGTGGAAATGCATCGTCTCATCTACTTCTCTTTGTGTCCTATCTTCATAATTAAAAAAATGTTGCATTTCCTTATTTATGTGTTGGGGTGTGTGTGTGTGTGTGTGTGTGTGTGTGTGTGTGTGTGTGTGTGTGTGTGTAGATAGATCAAAGGACACCTTGCAGGACTTAGTTCTCTCCTTCCACCACGTGGGATCTGGAGATCCAACCCAGGTCCTCAGACTTGGCAGCAAGCGCCTTAGCTTCTTGAGCCATCTTGTCAACCCCTGAAGTAAACATGTACCTAAAAAGCATTTGTCTTTTGTTTTTTGAGACATTTAGCCTGTGCTGGGAGGGCTTCAGAGGGGCTTAACTGGAGAAAAGGAAGCTCAGAGGGCTCATGCAACCCAACCAAAGAGGCACAGCCACTTAAGGAGAGTCAAGGATGCAGCAGCCACTTGAAGGTTGAAGGTGACCGTGACACGATCCTAGTGCTGGGATTACAGGTGTGCACCACCACACCTGGGTCAGTCTTTGTCCTTTTCCATAACTGGAGAGCCAGTCAACTGCTACAGATGTGATCACATCAAGAGCTATTTCAACGGTCAGAAATTAATAGTTTGTGTGCCACCCAAGTCCCCTTTGTATTGCTTTAGACACACTGATCATTCTTCGAGGAATCTGTTATTTGACCACAAAGAGACTCAGGAGCCCCAGATATATTGACTTTGCAATTTATATCATCAGTGAGGAAATTTAGTGAGTGCCTACCGTATACGAGAGGGCAAAGACATAGACAGGCAGCTGGGCACCAGCAAAAGAGATGGTAGTGTGGCACAGGTCACCAGGGGGCTGAGAGTGGCCAAAGATCAATTTTGAAAACGAGTGTGTTTGCGGGGGGTGGGGTGGGGTGGGGAGCCTGGCAAGGGGAGCTGGGAAGGAAGCCAGGATCTACCGAGTGCCTGGGACCTTGCAGCCCTCACCTCATTTAGTCCCCAGAAGGCCCTGCACAGAAGCTTGCTGGTCCTATTTTGCAGTTAGAGAAACTGAGGCTGGGCTGGGACTGAGGGCCTTGGCCAAGTTCACCTGTGGGGTGGAACTGGAACACAGACCATACTGGTCTCTCAACCCGTCTGCACAGAGAATGAGCCAAAGGGCAGTACTCACAGAAATGCAAGGCAGCCAGCTGCTGTCCCACTGCCTGCTGTGGCTGGCCTGAGCTGGGGGGGGGGGGGGTTACTCTGGAAGCCAGTAGACAACCTGAGCCTCGCTGACAACCCTGGGCTTCACAAACTTGCTTTGTTTTTTAAGACAGGGTTTTGCTATATAGCTCAGGCTGGCCTCGAACTCACAGCAATCTTTCTGCCTCTGTCTCTGCCTCCCAAGTGCTGGGATTGCTCAAGATCATCCTTGGTTACATAGTGAGTTCCAGGCCGTCTGGGCTGCATAGGACCCTGTCTCAAGAAATTGACTTACCAACCAAACAAACGAAAAAGGAGTTCAGCTTTCTGCTTGTTGCTGTTCCCAAGGACCTGGAAACATTGGCACCTGAGCAGCACAGCCTGTGCTCAAGGGCCACAGGAAGGAGCGCAGTGTCGCAGGGAGGGCCACCTAGGAGTGCCCTGAACGTGGGATCTGTGAGTTTCCATCTGTGGTCTGTGAGCCAGCAGACCTCCCCCCCCAGCCTCAGTGTCTCTCCCTCCTGCATAATGGGACAATGCCATTACCTTACAGGTTGTCCTGAGAATGGGTATCATGCTGTGCTCATAGCAGTGGGTTGATTCTGGTTGTTGTCCTCAATGAACACTGCTAGAACCCCAGGAACACAGGGCGAGCATGGCAGATGCCTCTCCTGTCGAAGCCTGGGTAGTGCGGGCAGATGGTATCACCATGAAGATTCTGGGAGTTGACTTCAGACACCTTTGCCCAGTGTCATGCTGAGTGAGTCCGAACAGGCTTCCAGTAAATACACACATAGTTCTAGGTTCAAATCCTGGCTCTGCTCCTTCATCCCCGGGGGACTCAGTCGTCATGTCCCTGGCCTGCAGATCTCTCTGCAAATTGAAGGTAAGGGTAGTACTTTTTGTCTTCAGAGCTGAGACTGAACCAGGAAGCGCTCTCCCACTGAGGGAAATCCCCAACCCCTAGGTAGTACTCTTAAAGAGCTGAGGCAGGCTCTGGAAGACAGCTCCTGCCTGCACCTCTTTTCACCATGTCACACAGAGCTGCCACCAAAGCCTGCCACCAATGGGGAACACATTAAGCAGACCCACTCAGCTGTTACCATGGTCTCAGTCCTCTACTGTGTGCCCTCAGGCAGTGACGTAGGCTCAGGAGGTAGGGAGTCCTCTGGGTGCCAGCAAAGATCCCAGCCCTCAGATCTGAGTTAAGCCTCCACTCTATCACCTATAAGCTGAGAACACTGGGCTGGTGGCACACTTTTCAGTATCCGTTGTGTTGTTCATGAAATCGGGGTAACAGTTACACCCATGCTTGGAGGGTTCAGTCAACGAGCTGAAAGCCAGGCCTGGTTATATTCACTCTGTGAGTATTCTAATGGTTGAAAATTATTACTATGCCAGAGGAGGGCACTATGGCAAGAAAAGCTGCTGGGTGGTGCCAGAATGCAGGCCTTGGAGCCAAGCTGCCTTCAGGTCTGGTCCTGGTTCCCTCTCTCAGAACAAGTTTGAGGGGTTGGAGGGGGAGAAGGGAAGACACTAGCTATGACCTGGGACCTGACTTCCGTGATCCTCCATGTCTATAAAGAGAGACTGGTGACAGCAGCCATCTCAAAGGACGGCCGTGTGGATTAAATGGTGGGAACATACAAGTGCCCTGCTCAGTAAGCCTTAGCTACTTAGTCCCTGTTTTGTTTTAAATTGTGTTTGGGGGAGAGCGGGGGATATATGTCCTGAGTGCAAGTGTCTGAAGAAGCTAGTGTCAGATCTCCTGGAGCTGCAGTCCCAGGTGGCTATGAGTCGTCTTGTGCAAATGCTGGGAATTGAACTCAGGTCCTCCAGGAGAGCAAGCATGTACTCAGCTGCTGAGTAGTCTCACCAACCCTCTGGCCACTGTCTTTGCAGAAAGACCTTGGAAGCTGTTGATCACAGAGGGCCAGCTAGTATTCACCACCTTCAGATCCTGTCAGGAACAGACCTGCTTTGTTTGATGGACACCCATCCTAGGATGGAGGCTGAGGAACTCCACAGTTTGGGTACTATTGGTGCTATGCCTGAGATGCCTAGGTAGTGGGGGAGGAGGGCATTCTCCCTGGCTGTCTACCTTGGGGTTTCCACTGCCACCCCCAAGGGGCCTACCTTTCTCCACCTGCCCTTCAAAGTGCACTTTGATTTCACCCCCGCAGAGTTCACCTGCCATGTCCATCAACAGAAGGAGCCCAGGAATGCTGTCTGTTAGGTGAGCAGCGCCAAGGGGAAGGTGGCTTTCCAGGCCCTGAAGCTGTGGGCAAATGGGAGAGGAGGACCTGTGACAGCCTCCATCAGCTCTGGACCTGCTGACAGAAGCGTGCCGGGGTGCAGCAGAAGCTTATGGTATGTTCTGGCTCAGAGGCTGGCTGCTGTGCGACTGTAGTGAGTCTCTCAACTTCTCTGTGCCACCATTGTCCTTATGGCTATTTTTACTCCCCTTTCCCTCTTCCTGTTCAATAGTTATGACAGCAGAACCCTGGAGATGTCCATGCAACATCCTGAACACAGTAAGTGCTCTGCCTCCGTGGGTTTCCCATTCTCAGAATCTACCAACTAAGGACCGAAAAGAGAAATATTTAAATTATATCTCTAGTGAACATGTAGAGACATTAAGCTCTAAACAATATGGTATGGCAACTACACATGCCATTTAGCCTGGATTTGGTATTAAAAATCATCTAGAAATGATGTAAAGTATTTGGGAGGAGAGGTTGGGGTGGGGCTCAGTAGGAAGAGTGCTTGCCTAGCATGGGTAAAGCCCTAGGCTCAGTCCTCAGCACCACATTGCCTGCTTGGTGTGGTTGTGCATGCTCAGCCCTCAGAGTGCTGTGGGATGGTCTGTATGTCAAATGCTCTGATTGGTCAATAAATAAAACACTGATTGGCCAGTGGCCAGGCAGGATCCTGGAGGCAGGAGCTGATGCAGAGGCCATGGAGGAGTGCTATTTACTGGCTTGCTTCCCGTGGCTTGCTCATGTGGCTGCTTTCTTATAGAATCTAGGACCACCAGCCCAGGGATAGAACCACCCACAATGGGCTGGGCCCTCCACCACCAATAACTAATTAAGAAAATGCCTTACAGCCGGATCTTATGGAGGCATTTTCTTTATTATTATTATTATTATTATTATTATTATTATTATTATTATTAAGATTTATTTTGGTTTTTCAAGACAGGGTTTCTCTGTGTAGTTTTGGTGCCTGTCCTGGATCTAGCTCTGTAGATCAGGCTGGCCTTGAATTCACAGAGATCCTCCTGGCTATGCCTCCTGAGTGCTATCCAGAGGGCCTAGTCCAGTACCATGGGGCTCCACAGCTATTGGTCCACAGTTCATGCGTTTCCACTAGTTCACGCGGAGTTGGGGGACAAAAGGCTCAGGGTCATCCTTGGCTACATAGTGACTACACTGGCCTGTAGTCTCAGTTACTCGGGAGGCTGGGACAGGAGGATGGAAAGCTCGAGTCTCACCTGGGAATAAAGAGGACAGAAAAACAGAAAGGACAAAAATGGTCTAGGGATATACCTCAGTGACAGGGTGCTCACTTAGCATGCAGAAGGCCCTGGGTTCAATTCCCAGTACTACCATAAAAAGAGTGAGGAGGGTTGGTGGCTGCTGACTTCTCCCCTCCCCCCTCCCCCCCCCCACAGGGAGGCAGATTTGACAGTCTCAGAGAGGGTCCCGTGTAGCAAGGACAGGTGGCTTTTCTGAGCCTACACAGCTGATCTGTGGTAGAGTGGTCACTAGAACCCAGGGCCTTACAGGTTTATTGAGCCTTGTCCTTCAAGCCTGGTGCTCAGGGGAGACAGTCATCACCGACCCAAGTCCTGTCCCCTGTACCAAACACGGCAGTTGGTAGACGATGGATTGGAATAGCATCGGAAGGGGACATGGTGGCCAGAACGGCCAGGCTGGTACCTGAACAGAACGCCAAAGAACAATGGTAGGAAGGAGAAATATCCCTGAGCCAGCACTTCAGAGGCCCTCACTGGCTCCATTCATCCTCCCCTCATTCAGCTGACAGCACAGATTCACCTACACTCCAGGCCGTGGGTCTCACACCTCCAGAGAGTGAAGATTCAGAGGCCCATGGGCTCATCGGCACAGGAAGGCAGCTCGCTCTAAGCACTGTGCTGTGGGTCGTGGGTTCTGCGCAAACCAAGGCTCCAGATGGAGGGATACTGACACCAAAGGCCAGGGAGCTTCCCCAGAGACGGCGCTTGGGAGAGTCTTTACCTGAGATGTGAGTGTCCAAGAGGGTCATCGGGCAGAGTGCTGAGGCAAGGATAATTCATACACACCCTGGACCGTCGTGCTCGTGTACCCAATCTCTTCTGTCACAGTAACAGATTTCTTTTTGACATGAAGTAACAGAATTTGGCCAAGTATTCAGATGCAAGGTAGGTGGGACTCTGGAAGAATCTATGGATGGGAAGCTCTAGTATCAATTTCATGGAGTTTGGGGGTTGATACCTGTATATTTTGAGGGCATAGCTGGTATGTTTGGATGCATAAACAGGAGCTAGGGGTCCCGTTGTGGGAAACTTCTGAATCCTGTCGTCATGGACTTGCTCCTGTATGTGTCCCCTGAGCAATGTGGATCTGGCTCCATCAGGCCACCTCCATCACTCTGAACTTAATCATCCATTTCTCCCCCTAGACTTTGTGCTCCCACTAGGGGCTCAGTCTTTCCCAAGTTTTGATTTTTTGGGGTCACCTGGCTGAACCCTGAAAGAAGGTTGGCTTTGATGTACTGAAATCCATAAGTTCTCTGTGTGTGTGTGTGTGTGTGTGTGTGTGTGTGTGTGTGTGTGTGTGTGCCACACACGTGTGTGCAATCTTGTACAGGAATACATGGAGGCTAGAAGACAGTCTTAGCTCTTGTTTCCCAGGTGACATCCACTGCCAGCCTGGAGCTTGCCTGGTAGGCTAGGCTGGCCAGCAAACCCAGGGGCATTCCTGTCTTTGCCTCCCCAGATCTGATATTGCAAGTGGGTGCCACCACACCCCGCACTTTATCATTGATTGACTGGCTGATTTCTGTGTGTGCCTGCACAGTGGCATACATGTCGAGGTCAGGGACCAGTTTGTGGGAGTTAGTTCTCTCCTTCCACTATATGGGTTCCAGGAATCCAGCTCAGATCACCAGGCTTGATAATACGTCCCTTACCCCGTTGAGCTATCTCCCCACCCCACGCCCACACCTTTATATGAGTTGAACTTAGATCCTTGTGCATGCGAGGCAGGTCCTCTACCAACAGAGCCCTCTCCCCAGCCTCACTACCCGATTTCTAATTCATTTAGTCACTCAGCGATTTATTTATTCTCTCAACTTTTTGAGAGCACACAGCTTTTGAGTGACTCTTAGTTTGTGTATCTTAGACAAAAGCAAAACTTGAGACTGCACTGGACTTGGGAAACTTGGGAAGATGAGTGGACACTGGCAGGATGTGTCAGGACAGTGTGATCCAGGGGAATTTCCCCCTCTCTGCTTGTCCCCGTTCCCCTAACCCCATCACTATTTTACTTTCATAGTGGAAAATTCCATGCCATGTAGGAATGCTTTATTGGAAGCATTGTAGTAAATTACAATTTATTTATTTAGGTTTTTCAAAACAGGGTTTCTTTGTGTACCCCTGGCTGTCCTGGAACTCTCTCTGTAGACCAGGCTGGCCCAAACTCAGGGATCTGCTTTTTGCTGCCTCCCAAGTGCTGGGGTTAAAGGCTTGTGCCAGCACGCCCAGGTAGAAAATTATAGTTTTGTATATAAGAAGTCACACTATAATGTCCATTGTGAAAAGGAGACTTTGCCCACCATAGCCCTACCCGCCATGATGCCCAAGCTAACTTACTACTAGTTGGAGAATGCCAAGTAAATCAGTATCTCAGAGGCTTCCCTGTGCCCACAGCCTGCCTTCCATCTTTTCTAAAAAAAAAAAATCTCCTGATGAATGTTTCAGGAGCCTGTTGGAATATTGGCATCATCCAGCATCACTGGCCTTCTGGAACTTGGACCTTTTTTTCCAGCACGTTCCATACCGTCAGTATTTCCCAGCTCCCTGGACTCCCGCTGCAAACTGAAAATGAGAGAACAGACAGAAATTAACCAGACAGCTCCAAGCCCAGAACAAAATCCCCCTGGAACCTGCAAGCCAGACTATGTGACTTAGCCAAGAAAAGCCTCCCTCCCTACTGACCCAGCGCTGAAGTGGCCACCTGCTGCCCAGTGGTCACTGCCTTGGACCAGAGAACAGGAAGAGGTGGCCTTGCTGGGGATGCACCACACAGAGTGATGTAATACTGCCCACAGACTAGGAGTGCCCATCGTAAATGAGCTAACTGCACCCAACTGGGGACTCTCCCCTGGGGACCAGAGATTGTATGCAAAATAGCCCTGGAGAGCAGGGACTGGGTATAAATACCTGATGGCTGCTGCCTGGGCCACAGCTTCACAGGGAGTTGAAGACTGAGACTCTGGTCCCAGAGGATACAGTGCCACTGATTTGAAACCTTTCAGCCACCTTGGTGAGGGGACTGCAGCTAGAGACTCTCTTGAGGTTCCTCAGGCTCGGGTGGTGTTCACTGCACGGAGCAGCCTAGTCAGCCACAAGGTGAGTCTTGTGTTGGGGACAGCTGCTCTTAGGAGCATCTTCCTGTTTGGGAAAGGTCAGAAAATCAGGGTTTTTTTTCCCCCCTTTCTCCTTTTTTGGTGGATGAACTAGAGCTGACGGAAGGTCTAGGGAAAACAGCCCCAGGAGCTTTTGACTGTTCAACAGGGCGTCTGGGTCAGACTTCTCTGCAAATATATACTGTGGTGATAATACTACAAAGGAAAGCTTTCTAGAAAGTTCGGGGGGGGGGCACCTTCTGGAAATTTTTCTAGTATATAGCATATCTTAGCTAGTCTTATAAAAATGTACCCCTTCCCCACCCCCAAAATCTGATAAGGTAGGGAGCGAAGAGTGAGTTTCTGCTGACTGACTTGATTTAGATCAAGTAACTAGAATGCTTCAGGTTAGGATCCAGGTCATCAGGGTTCTGAGGTTCCCGGGTCATTCCCACTGCTATCCGAGGATGTCTTTCCCCAGGGAGGGGAGGGCACTGGCCATGGGGAAGCCCAGACACCCCCAGGCTCTGCCTCTCTCCATTTCTTATCTTTTTCTTAAAGGGGACGACCTCAAGCGCTGAGAATTTAATTCCCTTTTCCACAAATCTTTGATTTCTCCTGGACTAACGAAAAGGGAACATGTGGTATACATAGTGTCCTTGGCTTAGGATGAACAATGACTCCCAAATCAAAGGAAAGGTGGCCAGCACTGGAGTGCCAGCCCCACGTGCAGAGCTAACAGGAAGGTTACTGCTGACAGCTGCTGGCTCTTCCCAGCAGCAGGTAGCAAGAAGGGTCAGGCAAGTGTAGATATACACTTTGCTTCAGTGTCCCCAGCTCCTGTCCACCTTGCTCAAGGCCAAGGATAGCCCTGTCCTGAGCCACTGAGTCCTCCTAAGGAGGGTTGTGGATGCTTCCTTGGTCTTCCGTAGGTGGCTATGCGGCGGGCATCCAGTGTTGTTCCTTTGTTATGTGTTCCTTTGCAGAACAGGAGTCTGTCCCACAGGATTTCAACCCCAACCCCCAATAAAAACCCAGAGTGCAAGCATGGGGAGAGCAGCCCTGCAAGGTTTAGCTGGACTTTGTCTCCATTCTCTGGGACACTGGCACCCGTGAGAAGATGCTGTTCTGTGAGGGGCTTCTTCAATCTCACCTCACGTCTCTCTCCCCTTCCTCAGCCGCCACAGAGAACATCTCGGAGCTGAAACAGGAGTGCAAAGTCGCAGACATGGCCTGCCCCTGGAAGTTTCTGTTCAGAGTCAAATCCCACCAAGGTGACTCGAAGGAGGAAAAGGACATTAACAACAATGTGGGGAAAGCCCCAAGTGCCGTTCCCAGGTAAGCGGTCTCTGCTCCTACCTCCAGCTTGTTTTCGAGGGGGTTTCCATGGCCCTGCTGCCTCTCTCTGCTCCCGGCCTCCTAAGAGAGCCTTGTCTCCAAGGCACTGCTTGACATTCTGTGCTGGAGTCTGGTGCAGAAGGGAGGCCTAGGGCCTGGTGCTGCTCCCATGGGAGTCTGGACTCTCTAGAGGAAGAAGGGAAGAATACATGAAAGTGGAGGCTGGAGAGCCTAGTGGTTAGCTCAGATGACACCCTGATTATCCAGGGCATGTGCCCCATCAGTTGCTAGAAATTTTGACTATTAGACAACTGAAGGGTGTCAATATGGCCCTGTGCTGTCCTCAGTGACTGTGTGACTTTGAGCAAGTCAACCTATTTGAATCTCAGGCAGATCTGCAGTGTAATCTACCCGATAGCATGCTAGGGATGAAATAAGGTATACATAAGGCACACTGAAGTATTTCTGCATGCCACGGGTATTGAGAAACAAAAGGGTTTGTTACCTTTGACTGACGCTCTTTATCACCAGGACTACACAGTGCATGCCCCTATACACTTTGAACTTGACCTCCATGGGGTCCTTCGCTATGGTCTCATTCTGCAAATGAGGCTCAAGAGAGGAAAGACTGGGTTGCATGACTGCTGTGGACAGAGGTGCAATCTGAAATCTGAGGTTACAGAATCACATCCAAGCCTGTCTGCACCTGGTTCAGGTATTTGCAGGACTACAGTGGGCAGCGCCCCCTGGAGGTAGAATGCAGGGCAAACCTGACTCTTCCTGTGCAGCCAGATTTAGAAAGGGAACTTAGGCAGAAAGGACTAGCTTTGCCACTTCATAAGCCCGTGGCTTTTGTCAAGTCCCTTAGCCTCCAAACCTCCACTTCCTCACTTGAAGGAAGAGAGTAATCACGGGAGGACTAAAGGAGGCAGACGACCCAGGCGTGGAAGGCAGAGTGAACTGGAGGCGATTGTGCCAAGGTTGTCAGGAACACTGGGGCTCAGGTGCCCATGCGCAGCCTTGGGGGCCTCTAGTCAACCTGACAGCCACTTCCGTTTCAAAAGACTTCATCCCCTCCTTCTCTTTACCTGGTCTCTGCGGCCTCTGCCTTCTGTCCTCCAGAATCCGACAGCTGCCCCCACCCCTCTTTCCCTCCAACTCTTCTTCACACAAGTCGTGCCCCTGCTCTGAAGCGTTTGGTAGCAGCCACTGCCTGTCACCACACTGAGGCTTGACCCCGCCCAGACAGAGGGCATCTCCTCTGACAATCCAGAAGGGACGGCTGCTATCCTCCCACTTTAAGAAAGAGGACACGAAAGCCCAGGGTGCTCAAGTCCCCTTCACAAACCATGGCTGGCAAATGGCAAGGCCAGGATTCGAATTGGACAGTCTGGCTTATGGTCACCATCCTGGTCGCCGCTCTGTGGGCCCTGGGTGAGTTTTATCCCGTTAACAATTACACTTGATGCTCGCTCACCTGGCACTGGGCTGCCAGTTAACATGCCAACACGGCCCTCCTGGTGAATCAGTGGATCAACTGAGCCATTTATTAATTGCATATGCAGCCACAGATATTTATAGTGTCTGTAGGACGACATCAACAGGCAGGCGGGAACTGTTTTTTATCTCGTCTAACAAGGCCAGTTTCTAGAAAGTGGAGGAGCTGAGATCTGAGCCAAGTCCAATGTGCTCTTTCCCTGAGGACCTACTACGTGCTGCACTCAGAATGAGAAAAACAGATCCATTGCCACAGTCAGGGAGGGAAGGGGATAGCAGTGGCTTCCTCCCTAGTTTGGGGCAGTCCTGGCAAAGCAAGACCTTAGAGAGCTTTATGTGTGGGGGAGGGGGAGGGTAAGGGAGGGGTAATAGGAGACAGCGTGCTTGAGCCTTCTGAGGGTATGGCCCGGCTGTGGGGTCAGCAGGGGCCAATGGGTGGCCGGTGGCTTTCTGGAGGAGGGAGCCCAGCTGAAATGGGACTGCCCAGGAAAGGTGGCCAGAGGATGTTCCTGGAAGAGGAAGCAGCTTACAAAGGGGGTTTTAGTCTGAAGGCAGCGGGAGCCGATTATTTATTTTTATTTTAAAGCATACTTTCAAATCCCTGCAAACCAAGAGCCTGTTCCCGGTGGCTTTCGACTTCGTGTAAACAAGTGATTCAGAAGTGTGCAGGGTGTGTCCATGCATGCGCACGTGCGTGTTTTAGAGACAAAGGGTAAACGTGAGCTCTTCTAGGTGAACCACGGGGAGTTCAGAGCAAAGTGAAGCTAAGCCTTAGTGCTTGGGTTACAGGGTGCTAAAAAGAAACACTCCTCGAACTCTACTTTGGACTTGAGTTTCATTTGCTGAAATATTGGCCCGGAGGGTTCCTGAGGGCTGCAGTCCTACTCCACCCAGGTCCTATCAGCTGCCCTGACCCCAAATTACAACCTACTAACAGAACAAAATACCTTGGTCCTGTGCCTTCTACGGAGAGGATCCAGAGGCTTGAGGGGACCTAGGGATGCTTTGGTTCTGATGGGCCACCACTTTCCCCACTAGAAGTCACCCTCAACCTTAAGCTTTCTTTTCCTTTCTGGAATCAAGAAGGACAGGGAGAAAGGACAGAATGTTTCCTGGGAGAGTTTTGGTGAAGCCGAAGCCGAAGTGGCCCTGGGGCTGTTGTGCGGCCTTGAGCAGGACCCCTCTTTCTCTGGTCCCTCAGCTTCTGCTTCCACCAAACGGAGGTAATAAAGACTTGCCTTCTTGGGTGGATTTCGTTAGGGGGAGAGAAAATAATAGACGTGGGAGATGCCGGTGCAGCGGGGAGTCTAGGTCGCGATCCTTATTGTCATCGCTAAGGGAACGCACACGGCCAGCCGTCCTGCTGGTTGTTCTGGGCCACTAGGGGCCAAGCCTGGAGCGCTGGAGGAGGCGGGCGCTGCGAGGCTGGAGGTGGGGTGGGAGGTGGGGGCGGACGCTGAGGGGTTCCGCGGAGATAAAGGGACAGCGTCAGCGAGCGGCGGTGGCCCAGCCATGCGCGACGGGCTGAGCAGCGCGTGCGACGCCGCCCGGCCACGGCTCTGCCGCTTCCTGCGCAGGATCTTCGGCCCGAAGGTCGCCCGCCGCGTGGGCGCAGCCAGGTACAGCGCGCGGGGCCTGGGGAGCCGCGAGGGCGTTGGGGGCCCGGGTGACCCCGCTGGGACGCGAGAGAGGTCGGGCTGAGCGCCCACGCGTGCCACCCAGTGGGTGCTTTTGCCCCAAGGAACTTCTGAGCTGCGTCGCTTTGAGACGGGTTCTGGCTATGTTGATAGGTCAGCATCAAACCTGGAAATCCTCCTGCCTCGGTTTCCTAAATGCTGGGATTATAGGCGTGTGCCACTGTTTAATGTGTGTTTTTGCGGTACTGGGAATTGAACTGCATTTAAACAAGTACTCTTCCACTGAGACCCACGCGCGCGCGCGCGCACACACACACACACACACACACACACACACTGCCTTGTTGCCCTCCCCTCCTTACTGTGCTCTAGACAAATATGGTGAAGAGGGCAAAGATGATCTTCTTTTGCAATAAGACTTTCTCCCTCTCACAAGACAGGTGGGCTGATGGAGCAGTCCGGACCCCGCCAGCTGTGGACTCAGTACTCCCTCCTCGGCAGCTACTTCTGCCACACCGTGGCTGCAGATGGGCCCCGAGCAAGTTCCCTTGGTTCCTTTTGCCTGAAAGTCCTTAATGACCCTTCATTCCATTCCTACCAGGGGCCGGCAGGTCTCAGCCAGGCTGTGGGTTTGCGAGTGTCTGCGGCTCGACATACACAGCGCAGTGATTTGGAACCAGGGGTCCTGAGTCTTAAAGCGCTCATCTGACACCTGGTCCTAGGTCTCCTTTAGCGGGTGGCCAGAAGAAATCTGCTAACTGGTGGCAGGACATAGTAGCTGGAGCAAAGCTCTGTTTAGTCACTGTTACATTTTTTTCCTCCTTAATCCTAACTATAAAAGTACTTGAAAAATTATAAAAATCCCATATATATATATATATACACCTTTAAAAGGCATAAAGTTAAAAAGAAAAGAATGAAATTTAAATAGCTCATGACTTACCAATTATGCTAATCATCGTGAACCTTTACTGACATTTCCCCCAGGTGCTTTCAGGCCCGCTGGAGCCCGCATTCACACACACACACACACACACACACACACACACACACACACACACACACACACATTGCATGCATGCACTCAGGCTGTCACCGAGAAGATCAGCAGGTATCCAGTCTGAGTTATTAGTCACAACCTGAGCATGCAGCCGTGGACCCTGGGGCCAAGCTAACTGTGTCTCATCTCAACAGTGGATTTCAGATAGCATTTAAAACATTTTGATGTTTAGGAGAAGCACTTAAGTAGACAGTGACATTGTCTTTAAGTCTATTACTGTAGCCTAGGGGATGTTTCTGATCTAATTCTATTCCCCAAATTGTGAAGCCCAGCCGGGGTGGGCTGGATGTGAAGGATGGGTCGAGAGAGGATGGTGAGAACACAAATCTTGGCTTCCTTTTTCTTTCTGGTGAAGCATACCAGTCCAGACCAGAGGAGCAGGTTAAAGAAAAATTATCCTGCTGGGTGTGGCAACACATGCCTGCAATCCCAGCACTCAGGAGGTAGAGGCAAAAGTTCAAGGACATCGTCAGCTGAATAGTGAGTTCAAGGGTAGTCGGAGGTACATGAAACCCTGTCTCGCAAGCAAGCAAGAAATGCTCCATGATTTTGTTTGTTTGGGTTATATTTTTTTTGGGGGGGGGGGAGGTGGAGGAGGGGATGATTGTTTGTAGTTTTGTGTTTGTTTTGTTTTGTTGAGATAGCCTCTCACTATATAGCCCGGGCTAAACAGTGCTCCCACGTCACCTTGAGTGCTGGGGTTCTTCCGGACACCAGCCAGCATGCTCCATTTTAGTGATACTTGCTGACTCACGACAAGGAGGACTTTACTGAGGATGGTCCCTCAGGTGGGTTCAGGGACCACTGCAATCTTGCAATGGAGGGAGAGACGGGGTCCACACAAACACAGCAGGGCAAGGGCAAGTTCCAGCCAAAGATAAGCAGATTCTCGCTGAACTGACCCAACCAGATTCCTGCCAAAGGTAGACCTGGACAGTGACAGCTCACTTGGGGATGAGGGACCAGGGAGTGAGTTATTACTAAATGACTAAGCAGGGAGGAAACAAAAACTGGAGTTTGGGGTTTTGCTTCATTTTACTTTAGATTTATCTGTTTTATGTGTGTGGACGTTTCGCCTGTAGGCATGTTTGTGTACCACATGCACACCTGGTGCTCGTGTAAGTCAGAAGAGGGCTTCCGATCTCCTGGAACTAAAGTTAGAGATGGTTGTAAGCCACCTTGTGGGTGCTGGAAACCAAATCTTGGGTCCTCTGCAAGAGAAATAAGTGCTTTTAAACACCGAGCCATCTCTCAGACCCCGGATTTTGTTTGTTTTTGAGACAGGGTCTTACTGTGTAGCCTAGCCTGGCTTGGAACTCACGGAAAATCCCTCTGCCTCCTTGGTTCTGGGATCACAGGCATGTGCTACCACACTCAGCTAAATCTGGATTTTACAAGGGTGCACACAAATCGGTCTAGGTCAAGGTGTTGCCGAGCCAATCTTTTTAATGGCTCATCTACAGGACGCTTCTCAGGTTGGTGTATAACTTGGTTCAGGTATAAGTTGCTTTGCGATGCCTGCAGCTGTCCTTTGCACACTCTAGGACCTCAGGTGACGTCTGAAACCACAGCAGTAATGAATCCTGCGTGTATACTCTTTCTGTCTTACCCATACTTACCGATGAGGAAGTTTAAAATATAAGTTGGGTAAAGTAGGATATTCCCAACAATAACTACTAATAACACAGAACCATTGTAACAGTGCACTGTAGTAAAAATTATGGGTGTGGACAGTTGAGGCAGTGACTATATCAATAGTTGTCTGGCTTTCTGTTTGTTTGTTTGTTTTGTTTCTTTTCTGGTGCCAGGAGTTCATCTTCAACTCTGCCAGAAATGTGGCTGTAACTCTTCACCAGCAGACACGGCTTCTCCATCCTTTCTTTCTTTCTTCCTTCCTTTCTTTCTTTCTTCTTTAATTATCTGTTTATGTTTTTCCAGACAGAGTTTCTCTGTATAGCCATGACTGTCCTGGACCTCACTTTGTACACCAGGTTGGCCTCAAACTCTTGAGACCTACCTGCCTCTGTCTTCTGAGTGCTGGGATTAAAGGCGTGCTCTACTATGTCTGGCTCTTTTTTTTTTTTTTTTTTCATTTTTTCCAACTAGTTATTTTTATTTTATTTCCATCTTATTTTTTTAAAATAAACATCATGTTGCACAGACTAACTTTGAATTCCCTATGTAGTTTAGGATGACCTTGAACTCCTGATCCTCCTGCCTCTACTTTCTAAGTATTGGGATCACAAGTATGTGCCATCCACACCTGGCTTTTGTTCCTTTCGATTTTTACAAGATAAATACTTGGAGTACCAGGCATTGTGTCTCGTGCCTGTAATCTCAGCACTCAGGAGGTTCAGGCAGATGGATTGCCATGAGTTGGAAGCCAGTGTGATATACAGAGTAAATAAGTCAAATTGAGTGTTATGGGGTTGTTTGTGTGCTTTGTAGATAGGTTCTCATATAGCCCAGACTGGCTTTGAACTTTCTGTGTAGTTGAGACTGGCCTTGAATCCCTGATCCTTCTGCCACCACCTGCCAGAGGCCGGGATTCCAGTCATATGCTACCATGCCCAGCTTAAACTAAGGCCTGGGAGGACTGGACTGTCGGGACATTTGCACTTGGATTTCTGAGAAGGGCATTTCCCCAGAGCTTCTGTGTGCTCCTACCTGAATAGCTTTGACTTGCTCCCCTTGTATCATTTTAGCTTTGGGTAGTCAAAGTAAAGATGAAGCAAGAAGGTGGTGACAAGATTCTCCGAGACGGGCTCCCTAATCCCCCTTGAAGGGAAGCCAGCGACAGGTCATTCCCACCTCTAGCCCCCAGTGCCCCATCTGCCAGATAGGGACTCACAGAGGCCTCCTCCCAAGACCCTCTCCACTCCCAGACTCCATCTCACCATAACCTTCTCTTCACAGCCCAACAACACAGGATGACCCTAAGGCTCACAGACCTGCCAAGCACCAAAATGGTTCCCTCCAGCCCCTCGATGGGACAGTGCAGGTCAGTGGTTTGGCTATGGTGTATGGGAAGGTCTTTCTTTCTTCTCCTTCGGAGATCCAGGCTACACAGCCCTTTGGAGCCTGGGAAGGAAGGCACAGGAAGCCAAGGTCTGGGGAGCGAGTGGAGCCACCCAGACCTGGGGCACAGAGGGAGCCAAGGAGGCAGTGAACAATAGGACAGTCTTGATGACTGAGAAAGGAGGTCCCCAGAGTGCACCGGCACCCAGATAACTTGCTTGGGTGGTTGGCAGTATAGGTGTCTGCGGTTTAAGACCATTCCCAGAATTATGGGTGGGACATTCTAGAATGATCTCAGACTTAGCTGTTCAGTCTCTAGACTTAGTCCCTGGCTTCTGGCCATGGGTCCCATCTTCCTGAAGCCCTTTCCATCCTAAGGACTGTAGAGAGGTGGCAGAGAGGTGGGGAAGGGGAAAGGTATCCCTGGGGAAGCAGAGAGTGGAGCATCTGTTAACTTCGCAGCTCCCAGCTCTGTCCTTGGCAGGCCCAGCTACAGCAGCGGCCTTCCCGTCTAACGTGAATTCCCCTCATGAGCCAGCACTGGCTGGGCCTTGGTAAGGACAGAAGCATGGCCCCGGCCCAGCCACCTGCAGTGCTCAGCTGGCTCTGACCCAACTTCTGGGGAGGGTGGAGGACTGGCCTGGCCCTGTGTGTGTGTGTGTGCCCTGCCTGTGTGTCCACACAAAGCTCCATCCCTCATTCAAGCAGAGTACAGAGGTGCAGGGGACTCTTGTATGGGTTGTTGGGGTTCCAGGCATTTGGAAAACCCTGGATGTTTACCCATCTTAGAATGGTCCGGAATCCCTGGACAAGCTGCATGTGCCTCCATCGACCCACCCACAGCACGTGAAGATCAAAAACTGGGGCAGTGGGGAGATTTTGCAAGACACCCTTCACCACAAGGCCACCTCGGTGAGAAATCCGGGAGGCTGGGGAGGACCACCTTTGTCCTAACTAGGGTACCATTAGGACCTTTGTGGGTCCACCACATATCCCCTGGACTTAGTAGACAGTCATCTTCTCAGACAAAAGATGCTGGGAACTCTGTTTTTGTAAATTAGAGTCGGCAGTAAGTAAATCCAGTTTCCTGTTAACCACCTGATTGGGCAGCAGATAACCTAGAGGGTCAGACAGAAGGCTACAGGAGCCAGTTCATATTTTCTTAGATTTCAAAAGTATCTGAGAGTTTCCTATTAGAATTGTCCAAAGCGGGACTGAACCAACAGAGAAAGCAATGAGCTTCCTGTGAGTGGAAGGATTCAAGCACTGTTTGATAGGAAGGTAACAGTGGCCCAAATGGCCAGTGAACCGGAACTGATTGTCTTTTAAGGTTCCTTACTCTGACACCAGAATTCACAGTTAACATCTGGGCATCCATCTTTCTGGCATTTCTTCCCGTCCCTCCCCGATTTTGGAATGTTCAACTGCTCATCCATTTTCTCTAGGCCAACACTGGACCCGTGTTCCCACAGGAGCCAGCTGGGTCTCTTCAGAAAGGAAAACAGACAAGAAATCTCCTATGAGGAAGCTGTGGGGTTTTCTCTGAGGCTGGCACTGGGTCTTTAGCTGCCTGGAGAGCAGGGACAGAGAGAACCCCACTGGGTCTCAGGAAAGGAGAGGGGAGCTAGGTTAGGAGAAATCTTGGTAGACCCCAAGGAGAGGGTGCCTGCGTAGAGTCATTGTGAGCATAGTATGCAAAGGAAGGCCGGGCGACTGGTTCAGGGGAGGGGGAGACTGGGAGGCCTACTCACCCCCTGCCTCTCTTCCTAGGATTTCACCTGCAGGTCCAGATCTTGCATGGGGTCCATCATGAACTCCAAGAATTTGACCAGAGGACCCAGAGACAAGCCCACCTCTCTGGAGGAGCTTCTGCCTCAAGCCATTGAGTTCATCAACCAGTATTACGGCTCCTTCACAGAGTAAGTCTGGCTTTTGTCAGAGTGACATCCCCCCCCTCCCTGGGGCTGTGCTGACTCCAACTGTCCCATGCTGACCCCTGAACTCTGCAATCTCCAGACTTGCCATGGTTCTAGGCCCAGAGCAGACCCTGGAGGAGGCTTAGGCACTGCAATAATGTCTGACAGTGTAGAGCAGGGGTAACTGGTTGGGGTTCTGGCTCTACCACAGCCACTCCTGAGTCCTGGAGAAATTCACTGGGCCTCAACTGCCTTATCTGTAAAATGGCTTATTAGACAGCCATGAGATTTGTGCAAGTTTACGACAGTGTCCTAGCCTACGGACTGTGGAACAGTGACTCAGAATGGATGCTTTTATCCTCAAGTAGTAGGAAGCTTAGAGACTATGTGGTCAGGCCTCTCCTCCTACAGATGTGAACAAGATTCCCGGAGACACCCCTGACATCATCCTAGGATGCCTGACTTAGTGGGGTGCCGTATCCCTGAGTGTTTTCATCTTCTTACCCAGGAGGCTTCAATGAGCCCAGGGCCCAGCCTCTGTCATTCTTAAGTCAGTCAGTCACTGTATAACCAAACATGTGTCAAGCACCAAGCATGGTCCAGCCTGGAATATAAACGTTTTTTCACTGCCAGTTGCCAATTTTGTTGTTAAGACATACAATTGTGATCAAGGACAGGCAGTGTGACATGATAAAGAGTTGGGGTCCAATCAGTCACCTACCCAAGTTCAAACCTCAGCAAGTTTCTTCCTCTCTGTGTGCCTGGTTTTCTTGTCTGAAAATATCTAATATAATATACACACCTTGTAGGAGTTTGTAGGAAGGTTAAATGAATTAGAGGCTATAGAGAGCTAAGGACTGTGCTGACCTGTAATGAACGCAACCGAGGTCTTAGTTATCGTTGTATGTCGATATTTAATTTTTAAGCATTTGTTTATTTGTTGGAGAACGGGGAACCTGAGCCATAGCAAGTGTATGAAAATCAGAGGACAGTCTGTGGGAGTCGGGTATCTCCTTCCACAATGTGGATTTCTGGGTTTGAACTGAGATCATCAGACGTAGTGACAAGTGTCTTTACTCACTGAGACATCTCTCTGGTCCCTCATTACGTGTTTTTTGAGACAACATCTCATGAAATAGTGGAGGCTAGTTTCTGCCCATGATTGTCCCGAGTGCTGGGATGACAGGTCGGAGTGCTAATGCCTGAATGCAGAGCATTGTTATTGTCCCGATAGAATATGTGACTAAGTAATTTAGCCTCTCTAAAACATTCTGACCAAAATACACGAAGATATTGTAAGAATGACTGACCAAGATAATGAACATCTGCTCTGCGGCTGGATACAGTGCAGCAGTGTCATTTTGTGGTCCAGCCTCACATAGCAGTTCCACCTGGGGACATGAGACACAGAAGGATATCTGGGACCCAGAGCAGAAATAGTTGTTCTTGGGGATACCTGCTCCACCTGTCTATTGAGTGCTAGAGCTGGGAGGGTGCTTGAAAAGAGGCCCCTGTCTTCTGTAGCAAAGCTTCCCAACCCTACCTGGGTGCTTACAGAACACAGTTGCCTGGCCTCCTGGACCAAGGCTGGCCCCCTGGACCAAGGGCAGCAGTCTCGAGGGCAGGTAGGACCTGCTTGAAGGCGTACATTAGGAGCCTGGGATGCTGGTGCTGGGATCCTGGCTAGTAGTCTCAGCACCCTAGCATGTAGTCCTTTGGCCCTTCAGTATCCTGACTCTTTTTGGAGCTGGGATACCCAGCTGGCATTCCAAACACAGTTGGTTGGGTCTTAGGAAGCTCAGGGAGGCTACAGGGCTCTCTGCTCGGTGCCTGGGCAAATGCCTTTACTTCTCATTTTCGACCGTCCATATCTTGGTCCCCAGGAGTGATGAACAACAGCCTGTCCCAGGGGTGCAGGGACAGCAGCAGCTGAAGGCTTCCAGCAGAGTGGACTAGACATCTGTACATGCAGGATGTCAGGACTTTTTTCAGCTCCTGACTTACTGAGAGTAACGATCCAATCCTTTTCAGAACTGAGAGACACCACAGCGTTCCTTGTGACTCTGAAATATGACCAGGAGAAACCACACAATGTGTAATGTGGGCCTGGTGGTGCAGGCCTGTAATTCCAGTTACCCTAGAGACCGAGGTCCTTGCAGGAGGATTCCAAGTTCAAGGACTGCCTAGGTGATAGACATAGTGAGAACCTGTCTCAAAATAAAAAGTTAGAAAAATAAGTGCAGGGGCTGAGGATGTAGGTCACGGGTAGAATAAACCTAGTTTGGTTAGGTTCAGACCCTGGTACCACACACGAGAAAGAACAGAGGAGAAAAAGTGGTAAAAAGGAAATGCTAAAAATAAAATTCACTAGGTGTGGTGGCACACACCTTTAATCCCAGCACTCAGAAGGCAGAGGCAGGAGGCTCCCTGTGAGTCTGAGGCCACCCTGGTCTATATAGTGAACTCTAAGCCAGACATGGTTACCTAGTGAGACTCTGTCTCAAAACCATGAAAAAATCCGAGGGAATTGGGAGAAAACATGAAAAATAATTTTAAGAGTGAGTCCCTGCCTCAAATAAACAAACAAACGAAAACAAAAATCCACCTTAAAAAACACACAAAAAGTAAGTTTAAAATATTCTTTTAAGAGTCATCTTTCTTATGTGTTCCCACGGGTTATACTCTCATGGATGTTGGAAGCTTTGGTGTTACTGTGTGTGGGAGTGGATTTTTTAGTCTGCCTTTACAAGTTAAACTTTCACCCAGTCTGTAATGGAGTTAACAATGTACTTTGAGATCATTTATAATTGTGTGAGAGCCACGCCTTCCCTTTCAGACACAAAATATTCTAGAAGTTACACGTGGGTATAGAGGGATAAAAATCTGACTGTGGTTTCATGAACTGTTCTGAGTCAGGAAGGTCAGAAAACAATTGTCTGTCTTGAGAGTCCTGTGAAAGATGGACGTAGACAAAGGCTCCCCATTCCTTCTTGCCAGCAGAGCTGCTACCCTGTTCATTACATTAAGAGAATGGCTTTGCTCAGGACCGGGCCGCTCCTAAGATTACAAAGGGAGAGGCCAAAACTCTTCCAAAGGAACCAGGCCCACTCTCGGGTAAACACTACCAAGAGTTCACTTTCTCCTTCTACATGGCATCGCCATACAATGGGCACTGCTGTTTTCCTGCTTGGGTACAGAGTAGGGGTATTTCTAGAATCTTCCTCTGATGAGGAAGACACTGACCTCACCCAGAAGTTCCCCCTTACAAGGATCACTGAGGACAAACATCACTGAGTCTCTGAGTCTTTCTGTAATCAGAAAGGAGTTGCCAAGACCCTCCATCTGCCCCAAAGGCTGTTTCATTCCAAGTCCTCCGCTGCCCTTAATCACAAGTTCATTCTTTAAATAATTTTGTTTGTTGCCATTTCGAAAGCCTTTGGTGGTGCCGGTCGGAGATCTCAAGGTTGCTGTGGTGTGCGTGTGTTTCTAAGTCGTTGTGACCAAGTTCCTCTCGCTTGGAATAATTTTGAAGTATGCTTAAATCACTGAGTGTGGTTCCTTTGGGTGGGCTCTAGGGTCCTTCAGGCTGAGTCCTGACCTCAGGTCTTGTCTGGGCCTGTCTTGCTCTCTGAGGAACACTCAAGGCTGCAGTTTTCCCATGGGTAGAAGGTAGAAGGTCCGGTCCACCGCAGACAGTTAGGAGCCTGACGTTGGCAGCGAGACCGCCTGGGTCTGCGTCTTCATTTCTCTGTTACCATGCTTGTGTTCTTGGGCCTGGCACTTTCCACTCTACAGCTTTAAGACCTTTGATTGCAAAGTAAACACGGCAGTCACTACTAGCTTGCTTGTGGTGGCATGCATCTGCAATCCCAGGTATTTGGGAGGTAGAGGAAAGAAAATCACAAGCTCTAGGCTGGCCTGGGCTACATAACAAGACTTTGTCTCAAGGTGATGATGATGGTGATGGTGATGATGATGATGATGATGATGATAATGACGATGATGATGGTGGTGACGATGGTGATTATGATAATGACGATGATGATGGTGGTGATGATGATGATAACATCGACAATGATGACAACTTGCAGGGTCCAGTGTAGAAGCGGAAGTGTGATTTTGTTCCAACAGGACTAAGAACTTCAAGGTGGCAGAGTATTAAAAACTGGCCCCTAGTAGGCTAAGAGTGGGTCAGAAAGCCAGCCGTACAGGGGACAGTGCCCCAAGGGGGACAGTTGGCTCTTCTGGTGTCCGAATTCAGTTCCTGATCTCTGGGGATTGAATTAATCCCCATGTAAGGTCCTGCTATTGTCAATCTTCCTGATGGCTTCCTGTCCCCCAGAGCAAAAATAGAGGAACATCTGGCCAGGGTGGAAGCTGTAACAAAGGACATAGAAACAACAGGAACCTACCAGCTGACACGGGATGAGCTCATCTTTGCCACCAAGCAGGCCTGGCGGAACGCCCCTCGATGCATTGGCAGGATCCAGTGGGCCAACCTGCAGGTGAGCCTTATGGGCAGAGCAGAAGAAGGAAACAGGATGGGCAGGTCCTGAGACGGAGCAAGTGGCCAACGCTCCGGAGACTGCAGCCGAACCCTGAGACAGGGATCTTATTTTAAAACACCAGGGTCTCTAGAAGCCCCACTCTCATGTTAAACGTGGGAGACCACATGCTACCCTGAAACAAACAGCAACCTTGAATGTCTTATTCCCGAGGCCCTGGCGCTGCAAGTGTTTGCCCCCAGTGTTTACGTTCTTGGCTCCTAAAGAACATTTTATTTATCCTAGCCTCCCAGGCCAATCGTCTCCTTGGAGGGTCATTTTTTTGTTGGGTCCCTTTGAGTGCACTTGGATTGAGAAAAATCCAGGAGACTCATCGATGGCACAGACTCCCGCAGCAAAGATCCAGGCTGGGGCGGTGGGGACCCTGCTCTTTGGTGTTTTAAAGACAGACACTCTTGGGGATTTGGTTTTGCTGGGACCTTCTGAGTGGGAGTCTCTGTGTCCCATCTCAAGAGCAGTGGCCAGTAGGGCAGCTTGGAGATGGGCACTGCCGATGCAGAGGCGAGGGTGTGACTGTTTGCTGGGCAGTGGCGTGCCGGCTGCCCTCTTTCCCTGGGGACTTTCAACCAGCCCCAAGGCTCTGTCCTCGGAGTATTCTATGGTGTGGTCTTGGTGGGCTGTACACAGGTCTTCGACGCCCGGAGCTGTAGCACTGCCCAGGACATGTTCCAGCATATCTGCAGACATGTGCTATATGCCACCAACAACGGCAACATCAGGTGAGGCATGTTTCCCAGCTGTGCTGGGCCCACCCTGCCGGCCTCAGGCAGAAGAGGCACCAGGGCTTAGGGGAGGGACCTCTGGCTCCAGGAGGAACTAGGGAGAGACAAAAGAGCAAGGCTTAGCCCTGGAACGGTGACAGTGGCCTCTTCCCATTAGCCTCTGTTGTAGGTCCAGCTATTTTTTCCCCTCTAACTTAGAACCACAAGGCAGTTACATCTTTTTAAGAAGCCACTTCTAGCAGGCCATAGTGACACATGCCTGTTATCCAAGCACTTGGAAAAGTGGAGGCAGGAGGATCAAGAGTTCAAAGACATCCTTAGCTACCTAGCATGTTCAAGGCTAGCCTAGGTTCCGTGTGCTCCTGCCTCAGAAATAAAACAAAACACAACAGAAACAAAGAGGGAAAAAAAAACCACTTCTTAGCTGGACATGGTGATACATATCTATACTCTCAGCAGTGGGTAGGCTGAGGCAGGAGGATTGCTGTGAGTTCCAGACCAGTCTGGGCCACATAGACAGACCTTGTCTTGTTTTAAAAAGAGCCCACTCAGGAGGCAGAGGCAGGGGAATCTCTGTGAGTTCAAGGCTAGTCTAGTCTACATAGCGAGTTCCAGGGCAGCCAGGGCTATATTGTCTCGAAAACAAAAACTAACAAAATAGTTTTTAAAAAGATCCTTCTGTTCTGTTTGGGAAGGAGACACTGATTTTCTGGCTATACCTTTGCTGTGGTATTTTTCTTAGATGTGAGAGTCACTGCTTGACATTGTACATTCCTCTCTCTGTCTCTCTCTGTCTCTCTCTGTCTCTGTCTCTCTCTCTCTGTCTCTCTCTCTGTCTCTCTCTCTCTCTCTCACACACACACACACACACACACACACACACACACACACACACACACACTCCACTGATAGGACTGAACAGCGCACTCAATCTGTCATTCACTCATTTTTGTCTCCAGCAAACTCTTGGTGCTCACCTAATGGGGACTCAGCAGAGGACTAGGCCAGGGGTCAGGGAAAAGGGGGTGGCAGGGTGAGATGCAGAGGAGACTGAGACCCCAGAATGCAACTCCAGACAACTATGACAAGCCTATGGCAGCTGAACAGCCACCAACTGTGAGAAGAGAAGCAGTGGAGGCCGGGGTGTGGAAGGGACAAAGACGCCCTAGAGCGGTGGTTCCCTTGTAGGTCCTGAAGGATAGGGAGGGACGGGCAGGAGGTGGATGGTTCATTGTCAGAGGGTGATCTCAGTCTGACTGGGGTGCAGGCACTATAGAGTGGGAGAGTGGAGGGAGGCTGACTGGGAGCCCCTGCCCCACCCCAGTCAGGGACAGTTGGTAAACTGCAATATCCCTGTCCTGGGGAAGGTCGGCCATCACTGTGTTCCCCCAGCGGAGCGATGGGAAGCATGACTTCCGGATCTGGAATTCGCAGCTCATCCGGTACGCTGGCTACCAGATGCCTGATGGCACCATCAGAGGGGACCCTGCCAACTTGGAGTTCACCCAGGTACCTGTCTAGTCTTTGATGGGTCCCTCTGGGCAGGAACCCAGAACAGATGCAGTGCCCGGGGCTGCAGACTTCATTGGCTCTCTCTCTCCCCCAGCTGTGCATCGACCTGGGCTGGAAGCCACGCTACGGCCGCTTCGATGTGCTGCCTCTGATCCTGCAGGCTAACGGCCAAGATCCAGAGGTCTTTGAAATCCCTCCCGACCTGGTGTTGGAGGTGACCATGGAGCATCCCAAGTAAGTCACCAAGGGTACAGGTTATAAGCATGCATCCCTCCTCAGGGAGATGCTTATCCTCCTCTGAAGCCCAGCTTAGTCCTCCATGTTGCAAGGGCAGTTTGCCCTCTGAAGCCACTGTGCTCTTTCCTCTCCAGCCTCAGCTTTTTTTTTTTCTTTTTCTTTTTTTTTCGAGACAGGGTTTCTCTGTGTAGCTTTGCGCCTTTCCTGGAACTCACTCTGTAGACCAGGCTGGCCTCGAACTCACAAAGATCCGCCTGGCTCTGCCTCCCGAGTGCTGGGATTAAAGGCGTGCGCCACCACCGCCCGGCTCAGCCTCAGCTTTATGAGGAGTGACTGAGGGGAGCGGCCGCCTAGCTTGCAAGGTCCTGGGAGCCTGGGAGGCAGTGCCTTCAGGAATGCTCTCCAGCTTCTTCTGTCTGAGCAGCCAGGCCTTTTGCACTCATCCCAACACTTTATTTTGTTTATTTTGTTTGTTTGCTTGTTTGTTTTTGGTTTTTGGTTTTTTTTTGTTTGTTTGTTTTTGTTTTTGTTTTTGTTTTTCGAGACAGGGTTTCTCTGTGTAGCTTTGCGCCTTTCCTGGAACTCACTTGGTAGCCCAGGCTGGCCTCGAACTCACAGAGATCCGCCTGGCTCTGCCTCCTGAGTGCTGGGATTAAAGGCGTGCGCCACCACCGCCCGGCTGGTTTTTGGTTTTTTTGAGACAGGGTTTCTCTGTGTAGCTTTGGAGCCTGTCCTGAAACTCTCGCTGTAAACCAGGCTGACCTAGAACTCAGAGATCCTCCTGCCTCTGCCTCCCAAGTGCTGGGATTACAGGAGTGTGCCACCACTGCCCAGTTCTCCCAACACTTTTTTTTCTTACATCTATTTAGTATGTGTGAGGAGGTGTGTATGTGAGTGTGTGTGCATGTGTGATTGTATATGGTGTATGTGTGCATGTTTGTGTGTGTGTGTGTGTGTGTGTGTGTGTGTGTGTGGTATGTGTGGTATGTTTATATTTATGTGTGTGTTGTTTGTGTGTAAGGGTGTGTGTGTAAGGTGTGTGTGGTACATGTGGTGTATGTGGTATGTGTTTATGTTTTATGTGTGTATGTGTGGTGTGATGTGCTTGCATATTTGTTGTGTGATACGTTGTGTGTGGTGGTTGTATATAGTGTGTGTGTTGTATATGGGATATATTTACTGTGTGTATGGTCTATGTGGTGTGTATGTGTGTGTTTATGTTGTTTCGTGTGTGGTGTGTGTGTGGTCAGAGGTCAATTGCAGGAGTCGGGCTGATTCTCTCCTACCATGTGGGTCCTGAGAATCGAAGTCAGCTCATCAGGCTTGGTGGATAGTGGCCTTTCCTGCTGAGCCATCTCAACGACCTCCCAGCTTTCTTAGGAAGAGGACACCCCTCCCAGATAGAGGAAGTGTAGGGCCCCAAGGCCTTTAAGAGCATAGCTGATTGAACCTCTGCGAAGTACCTCCATATATGGAGACTTGCTAACAGCTGGCCCTGGGCTGTCTTCACCTTTGAATACCCTGAACTCGGCCTGCCTCAGGGCCATCGGTACTGCTTCCTCTACCTGATACGCCCTTTCCTCGGAAGTTTGCAAGGCTCAAGTCTTCTCATCCAAAGGTGTTCCCTATGATGTCACCACGGCCCCTGAGAAGCTTTTCCTGACCGCCCACCTTTAATTTGACATCACACTTTGTTTCTCATTTTCTTCCTGGTGTACTGGCGTACCTCTTTGCGGTCTATAGTCTAGACGCTGGGCTGTAACTTCTTTGAGAATAGAATCTTGCTTTTCATCAGTATATCCCCCACTGTCTACAAGGCACAAGGCATATAGTAGGTGCTTAGTTATAGATGTTTATGGAATGACTAACTATCCAATGAAGGATACTCTGTTTGTAATAATCCCATGAGCTTGATGCTATTGACTCTATGTTAATGATGGAGATACCGAGGCTCAGAGAGGCTGAAAGCACCCTAGTCGGTGCTGGGGCAGAATTAGAGCCCCAGCTGTCTGATGCCAGAGTCCCTTAGTCAGCTCGCTGCCTTCGGTTGGAGTCCTCAGCGTTTAGCCTGGCATAGACCTGCTCCATTTGCATGAATGACTGAATAAAGAGATGTCTTATTTAATGAATGACCCCTAGTGTGCCCTGTGATCTCTCCCGTTTGGGTGACTGAGATCAACTCTTAAAGAGGACTTTTCTAGTACTGGGAATATGGCTCAGTTGACCATGTTTGCTTAGTATGCTCGAAGCCTGAGCTTTGATCCCCAACCGTGCATAAACTGGGTTTGATGATACATGCCTGTAATTCCAACATTTGGGAGATAGGAGTCAGGAGAATCACAAGTTCAAGGCCACCCTCAGCTACTTAAAATCAAGGCCAGGGATATGAGACCCTGTCTCAAAAAAACAGAGAGAGAAGGGATTTCTTTGGTTGACTCTTTTACTGAAGTTAATTAGTTTTTTGATTGAGGGGGGAGGGTGTGGCAAAGAAGAAGACCCCTAACCGCAGCTGGCTCTCCCCCTCCCCCTGGCCAGGTACGAGTGGTTCCAGGAGCTCGGGCTGAAGTGGTATGCCCTACCTGCCGTAGCCAACATGCTGCTGGAGGTGGGTGGCCTTGAATTCCCAGCCTGCCCCTTCAATGGTTGGTACATGGGCACGGAGATTGGAGTTCGAGACTTCTGTGACACGCAGCGCTACAACATCCTGGAGGTGACAAGGCTACCCAGTTGGGCCAGCTGGAGGAGCAGGCTGGTGGGTGGGTCCCCCACAACTGCCTCACCCTTGTCACTTGGCTTCTGTAGGAAGTGGGCAGAAGGATGGGCCTGGAGACCCACACACTGGCCTCCCTCTGGAAAGACCGGGCCGTCACGGAGATCAACGTGGCTGTGCTCCATAAGTTTCCAGGTATGCCAGGCGTCTTGTGGGTGGGTAGAGGCTTTGGTAAGAAGGTGGCTTGATCCAGCTACTTATCTGGTTCTTGCTATTCCCCCCGTACAGCATCGTTCATTCACGCATGCATGCATTCATGCTTCCTGCTGTAGTGGTACGTTTCTCCCGTCCTGCTGGGCCCTGCAGTCTTGCAGCCACTTATAAAATAATCATTCAGGAGCTTAATATTATTTACAAACTGTATGGCCTATGGCAGGCTTCTTGCTAGCTAGCTCTTTCATCTTAAATGAACCCATTTCTATTCATCTATGTATTGCCACGTGGCCATGGCGTTACCAGTGGGCTGGCATGTTGCTCCTTGGGCGGCAGGCTGGGGTCTCCCCCAACTCCACCCTTCTTCGTCTCTTCTTCAGTCTAAACGTACCGCCTAACTTTATCCTGCCCTGCCACAGGCCAATGCAGCTTTATTTATCAACCAGTCAGAGCAATACATATTCACAGTGTACAGAAAGACATCCCACAGCATCCCGCGTTTGTACTGCTCTAGCTCTGGCAACTCCCTTCCCCCCAAGCCTGCCTGTCCCTGCCCTTGAGCACTGTGTGTGGCTCTGCTTCCATTGCTCAAGGATGTCACTTAGAGACTGTCCCTCCTGGCTACATCTCCAGGGCCTCTCCCTGCCCCATCATTCCCACAGAGCACAAAGAGGCTGTTTCAGTTGCGGGCTGCAGGACAGGAATGAACAGTTAGTCAACAGTTCCTACCAGCCCCTGGGCTCCCTCTCATTCTCCTGCTCCTCTTACAGCCGACCAGGCCCATCTCCTCATACTGCCTCTTCCTCGGCCACTCCAGCCTGGCTTCTGTCTCTGCATCATCTGAAATCCTTGCAGGATTCAAAAACTCACCAAAAAAGGATCCTCCCACAGGACCGTAGCACTTCCAAGTCCATGCCATGGTGTGTGTGTGTGTAAAGGTCAGAGGAGAATTAACAGGCATCTGTTTTCTACTTTCACTCTATGGGTCCTAGGAATCGAACTCAGCTTGGCAGGAGGCACCTCTGTCCCCTGAGCCATCTCGACGGCCCCCTTACTTTTCCTTCCACCTAGAATCTTCTTTCTATAAATCATCCCATCATGGCCAGCTCCTCTCCTTCTCCTAGGCTTCAGCCACCCATTTCCTTGAAGAGCCCCTCCTGGACCATGCCTCCTTGGACACTGCTCTCCCCTGCGGCCCTTCCTCCAGTTTTCCTTCCACTTCCTTTAACTTAGTTTTGTTCGGGTAGTTTCCGGCATCAGGTCACAGGTCAACCTCTATCTTTCTTGGTTGTTTCTTTCCTCCGCTGGAAATGTGAGCTGCCGGGTGCTCCGTGGGGCTGGGACCTTGACTGAGCTCACTGCTACACCACTAGTCTAGCCCATGGCAGAGGATGGGAAGTTACGGAGTGGCTGGAGGGATGGAGGTGAGCCCCCATCCACATGAGCAGGGGCTACTCATGCTTCTCTGTGCTAGGTCGACAAGGCAGTTGGTTCCTGTGTGGGCCGAGCCTGATCTCTGTGGTCCCTCTTCAGCTTTGTCCCTGCGCTCCTGTCCCCTTTGGGACCTGGGGACAGCTGTAGCCAGGCATGATAAAGCATGCCTGTAAGTCCAGCACTCAGGAGGATGAAGCAGAGGGATGGTGAGTTCAAGGCCAGCCTGGGCAACTCCATGAGTTATTTCTCACAGAGCGAAACTAAACAGAACAAAGAGTGGGGATAGTACTCCCCTCTCCACATCCTTGCTAAATTAACTGACGATTTATAAGACACCTTTGACAGCTCTCTTGGTCCCCGGGGGGCACTCGGCATACGTGGGTGGTGTGTCTATGCTTGTCATAGCCATCAACTGCTCCATGGGACCTGTTCAGACATCCAAAGGCACTGTATATGTGCACAGATGGTCCCTGGCTCACTCTGGCTCCACTTGGGGAGATTTTTCACTTTACAAGAAGGGTGTGAAGGCACTGTGAATCCAGAGCAACTTTACTTGGGGTTTTCAAAAATCTTTTTTTAAATCTTTTACTATTATATGTATTTGTTTTCATTTTATTTTATGTGTATGGGTGTTTTGCCTGCGTGTACACCCGTGTACCACGTGTGTGCAGTGCCTGGCCAGAAGAGGGCATCAGATCCTCTGGGGCTGGAGTCCCAGCTGGTTGTGAGCTGCCATGTGGGTGCTGGGAATTGAACCCCGGTGGTCTGGAAGAGCAACTAGTGCTCTTAACCTCTGAGCCACCTCTCCAGTCCCCCCTACTTGGGTCTGTTGTTGTTTGATTTTACAGTACTTGGATTTTGACTTCTCTCCAGCCCCCTTTTTAGTTTTTATTTTGAGATAAGGTTTACCCAGGCTAGCCTTGAATCACTCTGTTGTCTAGGCAGGCTTTAAACTTGCATCAGCCTCCAGAATATCTGTGTTTACAGGCATGTACGGGTAACTGTATAAGGATTTTGAATTTTGGTTTTTCCTAGACTAACTAATGGTGGTGTCTGGGTGCTCTTTTGAAGCTGGGCAGCAGAAGCAAGTCACACCTGAACAACCAGCCATGGCAGCTGAAAGGCCAGCAGCTGGCAGTACAGTGTGCTGTGTAGTCAAGCTAAGATGGTTGGAACACAAGATGCCTTTTAAAAAAGATTTGAGATGGAGTCTCATGCACCCCAGGCTGGCCTCAAACTCACTATATAACTTCTGATCTTGCATCTACCCACAGAGTGCTGGGATTACAGGTGTGAGCTGTTTGTTTTATAATGTGGTACTAGGGATTGAACCCGGGGCTTGGTGCAGGCTAGGCAGGCACCCTGCAGCCGAGCTACACCCCAGTGCCCATTCTGTGTATTCTTGACTGAGGATATTTTCCTCTTGTGACGGGCCCACCAGCACGGAGCCCTTCCCCGAGTCTAGCAGCAGCTGTATGTGAGTTTTAATGTGGCTAGACTCCAGAGCCGAGTATCCGGTGATACCCGCCAATCTTGGCTCACACAGCATCCTCCCCCAGGAATGCCCCTCCCTTGGCCAATTTGAACCCATTTCTCTCAAGACCTGCCCTCTCTTTGCAGCTGTCCTGACTCCCATGTCTCCCCGGGGCCTATCCTTGACCCTAGGCTTTCTCTGCTGTCTCTCCCAAGCAGGCTTTGCTTGCCTCCCTCACAAATCCCAGCCCACCTGATGAAAACGGCTGACGTCCTTCAGCCTCCCGGAGAGGCTGGCTGTTTGCTGGCAGTGCATGGAGATCTGTGCCATCTCTCCTTTGCCCATGGCCTTTCACGGTCCTTGGCAGATGGATGGGAGCACCCACTGAGAGCTTAGGATGCTTCACATTCTGTTGGCAACCTCACAGTATAGGAACTCATACATTAACCACTGCCTCCCATTTCACAGATGAAGGAACTGAGGCTTGTCAAGGTTAATGAACTCGTAGCTCAAAGTCACATGGCTGACGAGAAGACAGAGTTTTGACCACCATGTTAAACATACTTGTCTTTCAAAGATATTTTTTAAACAATTCTTTACTTAGTGTGAAAGTCGGAGAACAACTTTCAGGAGTTGGCTCTCTCTCTCCTTCCACTGTGTGGGTTCCTGGGATGGGACTCAGATCTGGCTTGGTGACAAACGCCCTTCCCCGCTTAGCCATCTCCTCAGTCATGAACTCTTGGTTGAATGGATCTCCAGACTTTGGGGGTGCAGCTGCTTTTACTGGATCATTCCAGGCTAGTTCAGACTTCAAGTCCTCTAATTTTAAGATGTTATGGCCCGTTTCCCCTACACGCTGGTCCTCCCTATCCCCACAGGTGACTAGGATGGTTTTGTGTTTGCTTGTTTTGGAGACAGAGTCTCCAGTAGCCCAGGCTGGCCTGGAACTCCCTATGTAGCCGTGGATGACCTTGAATTCCTGATCCTCTGCCTGTACCACCGTGTGCTGAGATTACAGACACGCAGGGCCTCGTGCATGCCAGGCAAGCACTCCACCAAGGGAGCTGCTTTGGAGTTCATATCTCCTTTACCTGAACCAAGGTGGTGCTGTGTGAGCGGCCCACATCTGAGGCTTGCTGTTTGCTGGCGATGCGTGGAGACCTGTGCATATGAGTTTCTAGATGCTCCTAGAGGGTCTGAGGGAAAGCTATCGTGTGACTGAGGGCTGGCTGCCCTGTGAGTGGCTGTGATGACGGCCTAGGTCTCTAAGTCTGTGGACTTGTGTGTATTTCTGCAGCAATCAGTAGAGGACCAGGAACAGAGGCAGAGCCATGCGTAGATCACCCACCTTCCGGTGCAGCCGCTCGCCCGCTCTCCTCTCCTGCCCTGCCCTTATCTCAGCCCACTCCATCTTCTTCCCCATCAGAAGCAGAACGTGACCATCATGGATCACCACACAGCCTCAGAGTCCTTCATGAAGCACATGAAGAATGAGTACCGGGCCCGAGGAGGCTGCCCTGCAGACTGGATTTGGCTGGTCCCTCCAATGTCTGGGAGCATCACTCCTGTGTTCCACCAGGAGATGCTGAACTATGTCCTATCTCCGTTCTACTACTATCAGGTCAGGGAGAAGCCTCTCCACCTTCCCCATCTTGCAGCAGCTCGGCTGCAGAGACTTTGTAGTGTGACTGCCCAGGGCAGCACATGCCAGCTGAGGGCCACCTTGTCCTCTCTAAGGTCCCCCAGATTAGGTTATACATTGTCTAGTGTACCCAATAAAGGGATGATAAAAGCAGCTGGGCCTCTACCTTCTGGGACATTAACAAAGAAAGCCAAGTGTCCAATGCTGTGTGGCTCCACGTAGGGCCTGGAAGGTGCCACTTTGCTGAGGTTTGCTGATGTGGATGCGGTAGGCTTCCATGAGTGCTATCGAGGATCCTCTGCCTCTCCAGCATCCCCCAGCCCGAGCCCAGCCATCCCCCACCATCACATCTCCCTTCTTTCCTGCAGATCGAGCCCTGGAAGACTCACATCTGGCAGGACGGGAAGCTGAGGCCCAGGAGGAGAGAGATCCGGTTCAGAGTCTTGGTGAAGTACGTGAAAGTGGACAGGATTGCTGTCCACATGGTGTCCCTTTCACAGAGACAGCCTCCCTGTGCCCGCCATGAAGGGCAGGGCATACGGAGAATGTTCTTGATGGGGTTGGCTCCTAGAACTCTAGACACCAATTCTGAGACTCATTCGCTTCTGGCATCCCAAACTTCCCAAAGGGCCTGAGTCAGGGTGTACAGGGGCCACCACCAGTCAGTGAGAAGTGGAGGGTGCTGTCCCTTCTCTATTCTCTTCTGGAAGCTGACTCAGCACAGCATCTGTCTGTCTGTCTGTCTGTCCGTCCCCACAGAGTGGTGCTCTTTGCTTCCATGTTGATGCGAAAGGCCATGGCTTCCCGAGTCAGAGCCACAGTCCTCTTCGCTACGGAGACAGGGAAGTCTGAAGCGCTGGCCCGGGACCTGGCAGCCTTGTTCAGCCATGCCTTCAACACCAAGGTACACACTTAGGTGGCAGGCATCTGGGGTGAGCGCAGAGGGCCTCCTGGGAGCTGAGGGCTGATGTCGCCTGTGTGCCACGCAGGTTGTCTGCATGAACCAGTACAAGGCAAGCACCTTGGAAGAGGAGCAGCTCCTGCTGGTGGTGACGAGCACGTTTGGGAATGGAGACTGCCCCAGCAATGGGCAGGTGGGTGGCCCGGCGTCCTGGTCATCAGGGGGGAAGAGGGACTTGGGGGGATCAAGAGAAGGGTCCAGGGGACACAGAATGACCTGAAGAGGGCATTGGCATTGGAAGTGAGTGCTCAGGCCACTCCGGGTCCCTCTTGTACCACTTTCCCAGGGGCACACAATGCCTTCTTGTGAACTGGCCAGCCTATGTTTCCAGTTTTAGGTTATCTGAGGGGGTAATCTTCATTACATTTCTTTCTTTCTTTCTTTCTTGTTTGTTTGTTTGTACACACACGTGTACGTGTGCAAGTGCCACAGCTCACATGGGGAGGGACTTGCGGGAGGCCGTTCTCAGCTTCCACAATGTGGGTCCCTCAGGCCACTTTTACCTGCTGAGCTCCCTCAACAGCCACAACCCACCTTCTTTCAAAATTCAAAAATTCTTATTTAACTGGGCATAGTGATGCACACTTGTAACCCTAGCACTTGGGAGGCAGAGGCAGGAGAATTACAAGTTTGGGCCCAGCCTGGACTTTATAGGAAATCTTGTCTCAAGTTCCCTTTCAACAAGAATTCATAGTTAGGGCCTACAGAGATGGCTCAGTAGTTCAGAGCACTTGCTGCCCGTCCAAAGGACCATACTTCATTCCCAGGACTCACATCCGGTGGATCACAACCTCCTGTGACTTTAGCTCCAGGGGACACAACACTCACATCCAGTGGCTCACTACCTCCTGTGACTTCAGTTCCAGGGGACCCAGAGCTGACTTCTGCCCCCCTGGGCACCCGCACTCACATACCCAGACACACTCTCAGATGCAAATCTTTCTTAAAAAAGAATTCCTATTCAAAGAAAATGTTTCATTCTCACAAAGGGAAAATGGGCCAAAAGTATGAATTTTGTCTAGCCGGCCTCACCCAGGCCTGCTTGCCCTTGTGTTTTGAGCAGAGGCAAGGATGAGCGAGATGTGAAGGCTTGTTTAGCACTGATTTGAGCTTGGAGGGATGAAAAGGCCATTGAAAAGAAACCGCATGAGAAAAGATTACCAAAGTCATAGCTCCCCACAATATGATGGGTCCCTAAAATGCTGTCTAAAACAGTTCCCTGGAAAAATCAAAGTTATTTTAGAGAATATGTTGCTCCTACCAAGTTCCAAGCAAGGAGTGAGGTTCATATTCTTTTTGAGGGAGACTGTGCTCTTCCAGGACTAAATGGGGATACCAGGGACTTCTGGGTCTCTCACTGAGGGGCAGGGCCCATGTGAGCTGGCGCAGCTGGACTTGTCCAGTGGATCTGGATTCTTGGCCTGCTCGGTGTGGCCAAGGTTTAAATGAACCGCTGTGGGAAAGGCAAGCAGCGGTTTTGTGGGTCCAGGCCTGAGAACTCTGGTTCCTTGTCTTTGTAGACTCTGAAGAAAGCTCTGTTCATGCTGAGAGAACTCACCAACACCTTCAGGTGAGGCACTCTCCCACAGTCTTGCCTCCTGGGCCATTTGGGATCAGACCATGGAACTGGGTGTACACAGGACGTCTTCTTAGAGACGTCCAAGGGCAGAGTCCCTGGTCTGAGGTGTGTCTTCTAAGTGGGTTGAGGATCAAGACGCAGAAACCAAGTTCCTCTTGCAGGTCTGCAGGCCCAGAGTGCATTGGTCACATGACTAAGGAAGGCCAGGTTGTGATGTGACGCAGTGGGCACGGGAGAGTAGGGCTGTCCCTGCAGACCGTGGCTACTGCTGCCGTGCGTCCTGAAGTCTCCAGTGTGTGCTTTCTCCTGGGCAGGTATGCCGTGTTTGGCCTTGGCTCCAGCATGTACCCTCAGTTCTGTGCCTTTGCTCATGACATCGACCAGAAACTCTCCCACCTGGGAGCCTCTCAGCTCGCCCCGACAGGAGAAGGAGACGAACTCAGCGGGCAAGAGGACGCCTTCCGCAGCTGGGCTGTGCAAACCTTCCGGGTCAGTGCCCAGCCAGACAGGATACAATGCGTTCACACCAAACACATCTGAGACTGGTGTCCCGGGGGGTCATGACCTCTGCCAGGTGTGAACCAGGGCTGTGGGCCTGATGTCTCAGGTCAAAGCGGCTCTCCCCAACCCCCACCCCACCAAGAAGAGTGTCGCTCAGGTGTATTGCTCTGGGTGGGAGGGGGCGGCTGATCAGCTCCCTGTCCTGAACTTCTCTGGCTTTAGGACTTCCCTGTTGGTAGCCTTGGCCGCCTCGTAACAATGGTGCCTTGCTTCAGTCTCCCAGCTCTACAGAGGTGGGCACAGGGACCACACTGCTGACCTCTTACGACCTGGCTCTTCTCTCCTCAAATCTTTACTTTCTGGACTCTGCCCTGCTGATGGAGGGACCATATCTCTGAAGTGAAAGGGCAGCAATTGGAAGCCCAGCAGACTTGGTCCTAAGACTCGGGCCTCCTCCATGAGGTTTTCTGTTAGGATGGGAAAGCCCCGGACCTCCCTCACTATGTGGGAAGAGGATAAGTGTATGATGGCCACCTTAATACTCATTATAAATAATATCAATGGCCACTGTGCAACAAGCCCGGGCTTTTCCGAGCCCCTTTAGTCCCCATCAGATGACACACCTAGGAGTTTTGGCATGCATCCATTCAGTATTTGACCCATGGTGAAGGGTGGCGCTGGTGATAGTCAACGCCACTCTTCCTAACTTTCCAGGCGGCCTGTGAGACGTTTGATGTTAGAAGCAAACATCACATCCAGATCCCAAAACGCTACATTTCCAACGCAATATGGGAGCCGCACCAATACAGGCTCACCCAGAGCCCAGAGCCTTTAGACCTCAACAAAGGTACCAGCCCCTCTGCACCCTACTGGTCTTTCCTGCCTGGGTTGAGGCTATCTGAGCCCTGAACCAGGAGTCAAGGAATCTACCATGTTCTTCTAAGTGAAGGCAGTCAGCTGGGACAGCTGGGTATCTGTCTCCCTGGTTACAGGGCCTGTGGCACAGGGCTTCAGGCTCAGAGGAAAAGCAGTCAGAAGGAAGCCCTGAGGAGAGGTAGTGAGAGCAGGGAGCCAGCATCAGTGGGTGGGTGGTTGGGGCAACTCTGCCAGACACTGTGCCAGCCTCTTGACCCACATGAACTGACCTATGACGCTTGGCCTGCCACTTGGCCTGTGGCAAATCAGGAGAAGTTACAGCTCAAGGAAATGAAGCGAGCAGTAGCATATGGGGAAAAGGGGGTTGGAGTCAGTCTTCCAAAGGGAGCCACGGGCCATGAGGAAGGCTTCCGGGGCGATTCGGGGCAGCAGTCAGTGGCTCAGCTCCGCCCATCCTGGGTGACACACTGGGTTCCCTGAGTCCAGACATCACAAAGGTGTCTGCACGTTAGGACGTGCCTAGCTGTATCTCTGCAGTGTTCTGAGAATCCCAAATTGGGATGGTGGCTGGAGACTTCCGGTGCTTTATCGTCTACTCTGAATCTCCCGGTACTTCCCAACCGCAAAGCCACTGTCCATCGGGATCTCTTCGGTTGTTTAGTTCTAGTTACGGTTTTCCCCCTCTGTGTGTGTGTGGAGACAGGTAGCTGAGCCAGGGTCTCCTGTGGCCTAGACTGGTGGCAAACTTGCTATATGGCCAAGAATGGCCTTGAACTCCTGACCTTCCTCCCTCCACCTCCAAGTGCTGGCATTACAGACTTGGATCACCACATCCAGTCAGGCCCAGGGTCTTTCTTTACTTGTGACTCCCAAATAGTGGGGGAGGAAAAACCTAACAGAACAGCAAGAGCAAGGGTAGCCTGCAGGGATAATCGATTCAGCATACAGGGCTTCCCCCACCACAGCGCAGGGGCTCCCCCACCACAGCACAGGAGCCCTGTGCCATCTCAGGCTCTGTCCCCTCAGCTCTCAGCAGTATGCACGCCAAGAATGTGTTCACCATGAGGCTGAAATCCCAGCAGAATCTGCAGAGTGAGAAGTCCAGGTAAGGACGAGGGAGGCCTGGCCGGTGTTCCAAGACTGCTCTGTGATGGATAAAGGACCAGAGCAAGTCAGTCTGTGCATGGGGAGGGGAGACATGCCTGCCGAGGATGCCACCTTCGGGACCAGCTTCTCTGCTACTCCTTGGCACCCCTGCCTTTGCCCGATTTGGGAACCGGGTGTCTGCCTCACTGGCTCTTCCTCCTCTCTGAACTCTCGCTAAAAGGAGTGACCAGGGGATACTCAGACCATTTGAGTGTTCAGTCCTTTTGTGAGGATATTTGACAAGGATGGGAATTTCTCAGCCAGGGAGCCGAGGGTCATGGGTGATCGGTAGATTGTATCTGTGTTATCTTTCCTCTTCCTAACTCCTATCCATCGGGGAAACTGACCTTGGTTCGAATGAGAACAGAATTTGTTCTGGAGACAAGAAAAAGCCACTTCCAATGCCCACACACCCTGGGAAGATGCTTCTTGTGGCAGAGTTGTGGCCAAGCCCTCGAGACTCTGTCCCCTGCTAGGGAGAGCTGTGGCCAAACTCCTCTGGAAAACTACGGAGCTCTGAGGGTCCCCAGCTGAGGGGAGGTCCTGTTACAAACTGACTGGTGGCTGAAGCTGGAGGGAGCCAGCAGGAAGGTGATAGGAGAGCTTATGCTAAGGAGGCCGGCAGTTACCCAGGATTCCCTTTTCCTTCTGTAGCCGTACCACACTCCTCGTCCAACTCTCCTCCGAGGGCAGCCGAGGCCCCAGCTACCTGCCTGGGGAACACCTTGGGATTTTCCCAGGCAACCAGACAGCCCTGGTCCAGGGAATCTTGGACCGAGTTGTGGATTGTCCTTCGCCCCACCAAACCATGTGCCTGGAGGTGCTGGATGAAAGTGGTAAGCCCTGGGCCCCCAGAAAAACCCATTCCCCTCACCCCCATCCCTGAGGACTGGGGCTGTGTCTGTCCTGGTGTGCTCCAGTCCCAGCTCATGGGAGAAACTCCCCGGCCTCCCCCGGTAGTGATGACTCCATGAGTGTGCCCTCCCCCCTCAGAGGAGGAATCAGAGAAGCAAAACCTGGCAGTGTCCACCACCACCAGGAAGAAAGCAAGTCAGCCTGAACCTCTGAGACAAGGGGCTTGAGGCATCCTTGGGGCTGTAAGGATACAGAAGTGGTCCAGATGAGATGCCATTGATAATACAATCCTTTTCTCTAGAAGGAAGGGAGGGGAGGGAGAGTAATAAAAGAAATGCGCTGACATGTAGTAAACACCTGTGGACCAGGAACCGTGCCAACCACATCTCAAGTGTGGTTTTCCTCACTGCTGATGCCAGACCAGCCTGTGTTATCTCATCTGTCTCTCAAGGAAGCAGCTGGAGGCCACAGGGTTCAGACACTCAACTGGGAAGTGAGGAGCCGGTTTGAACCTGGGTCTGCTGGCCCCATATCGTTCTGTGACTTTTCTGAATGCTGTTTCTTGGGACCCCTGAAGCCTGGCCACCTCAATTTATACTGATCTGTTCACCTGGAGCCTCTTGACTTGGTATCCCAGGGGACTGTAGCCATAAATCTTTCTCTAAATGAGTGACTAGCCCCTGGGATGTACATCCATCTCCAGTGGACTCAGTCACTATGAGTGTGTAGTTCCCCTGAGGGTACCAGACATATGTAGGGGTCACAGAAGGATGTGGTTGGTTTGTCAGAACAATGACAATATGGGTGCCCATGTGGGAGCGATCGATCAGCTTGCCCCGGTAGCCCTGCCTCAGCACCAATGCCTGATCTTTGCTCTGTCTGGAGCCAAACCATCAGAGTCTTCCCTTCCTCGTAGCTGGAGGGTAGGAGTCTTCTGAGAGACCCCAGTTGGGCCTTTCCCCATCCTGACACCTCCCTTCCTTCCATTCAGGCAGCTACTGGGTCCAGGACAAGAGGCTGCCCCCCTGCTCGATCAGCCAAGCCCTCACCTACTTCCTGGACATCACCACCCCTCCCACCCAGCTGCAGCTCCACAAGCTGGCCCACCTGGCCACAGACGAGGCTGAAAGGCAGAGACTGGAAGCCCTGTGTCAGGTGAGGTGGTGGGGGGTGAGGCAGGAGCATTTCACAGAGTGGAGAGAACCAAAGTCCAGAGCCGAGTTCGACCTCTGACACCGCCTGAGTCCTCTAGGTGTGACTTGTCTGTGTCTGGTGGGGGCTGGGCATCCTTTGCTGCTCCATCTTATTTAGTACACAGCAGTGCTGAGTAAATGAGTTTCTCTGAGAGTCGGTATGATGTGCCTGTATTCATGACTTGCCCCATTTCTGTGACAAAATACGTGACAGAAGGAAAGGAAAGTCCAGTCGGTCAGGGCAGAGTCATGACAGGAGGAGTGTGGGTGGCCGGTCACTTCACTTCCGGAATAGGCAGCCGAGAAAGGCGGACTCGGATGTTCTGCTCACTTTCCCCTTTTAGTTTAGTCTGGAGCCTCAGCCCATGGGAATTCAGGGTGGGTCCTCCCCGGTTAAACCTCTGGAAACACCGGCACAGAGGTATGTTTCCATGGTGATCGTAAATCCAGCCACATTTACAGCAAAGAGTAGTCATCACATAGCCAAAGTGCACTTCCTCCAATGTGCCCATGGAGGGGCAGCCTCCATGGATGGCCTTTGTCTTCCATAGGTGGGACAAACTCAGTGGTGGGTGACTGGATGGAATGGCAGGTGGGGGCTGGGGTAATGAGTTAGTGGAGCGACAGAGTTGTCTTTGTAAAAGGCGCTAGATACCTTACTACCACCTCAACCTCCCTGTGTGAAAAGCGCTATCCGCCTCACTCCACAAGGACTAAGGCTAAGCTAAGAAGGACATCTAGCCACAATTTGAACCCAGATCCAACTGGTTCCAAATTATAGTATAATAAGGAAGTGAGCCCAGCTGGGCATGGTGGTGCATGCCTGTGATCCCAGCACTCAGGAGGCTGAGGCAGGAGGATAGTGAGTTAGAGACAAGTCTTAGCCAACAAAAAGAGTTCAGGGCCAATCTGGGATATAGAACAAGATCCTGCCTCCACTCCCCTCCCCAAAGAAAGGGCATTGAGCCCTGCCCATGAGGTGTTAATACTGGGGGAGGTTTTTGTGTTTTGATTTTTGTTGCTTGCTCTTGGTTTTGTTTTTGCTCTTGTTTTGTGGGTCCTAGGGGTTCCCCTTAGGCCTTCACACATGCCAGGCAGGTGCTCTACCACTGAGACAAACTCCGCTCTCTCCTATTAGTTTTCATTCTGAGGCAGGGTCTCACTAAGTTAGCCAGGCTGGCCCTCAACTCGGTCTGTAGACCCTGCTGGCCTTGAACTTGGAACCCTCCTGCTTCAGCCTTCTGACTAGATGGGGTTGCAATACCGCCTCACCACCGCCTTAATCCTACCCATAATACATTTCTAGGCGCAATTGAGAAATGCTACTGGCTGCCCCAGCTCCTTGCTTCCCCTCCAAGACAGTGGCCTCAGCACCCTGGACAGCACCAGTCCTTGCCCATGTTTGTTGAGTGAACGGATAAATACTGGGCGGGGCAGCTCCTTCCCCTACACATGGCAGCCCCCCACCTCCATCCCTCACATTACCCTTGGTTTTTAGCCCTCAGAGTACAATGACTGGAAGATCAGCAACAGTCCCACGTTCCTGGAGGTGCTGGAAGAGTTCCCGTCGCTGCGGGTGCCTGCTGCCTTCCTGCTTTCTCAGCTCCCCCTTCTGAAGCCCCGCTACTACTCTATCAGCTCCTCCCAGGACCACACCCCCTCAGAGATCCACCTCACTGTGGCTGTGGTCACCTACCGGACCCGAGGTGAGGCAGGCAGAATCTGCTGTCATCTGCACGTGTTACTTCTAGGGTAGTTGTACTAAATTGCTTTCTGTAGCTGTGACAGACAGACACCATGGCCACCTCCACTACCGTTTAGGAGAAGAAAGGGTTTGTTTAGCTTACAGGCTACAGTCCACCATCAAGGGAAACCAAGGCAGGAGCGTGAAGCAGGAACCATGGAGGAATGTTGCTTACTGGCTTGTTCCGTCTGGCTCGCTCAACTACCTTCCTTATACAACTCAGGACCACCCGTTCAGGGGCAGCACTGCCCACCGTGGGCTAGACTCTTCCTCCATCAGTTAACAGTTAAGAAAATGACCCACAGCCCTGCCCACGGGCCAGTCTGGCAATTCTTCAACTGAGTCTCCCTCTTCCTGGGTGTGTCAAGTTGATGGCCAAGATTAACTGCCCTGGCAGCAGTTCAACACCTCGATGGAGCTTTTGTCTCTCTTGGCTACACGATGCGGTGACAGCCACCTGCCAAAGTTATCAGTAATGTGAGCAGCTGGGTGGGGCACATTGTCGTGAGGCAGGCATGAAGCTCACCCCTTGGTTTACCATCCATTACTGTAGGATCTGACTCCCGTGTGCATTTTACAAGGGAGGAGAGAGAGGCAGGGAGTGGCCAACCCACTTGTTCCGAGTCACCCTGTTAATAACTGGAGACGCAGAGACAGGGAATTTAAGTGCTGAAGTGAAGTGCTGGACCGTTGTTACAGTCTCGGACTGTTGAATAGGTGAAGAGACTTGAACACCAGAGAACCCAGTTGTTGCTGCCCATCCTAATGATGCAGCCCAATGGGAGGAAATCTTGTATGGATTGTTCTCTCTCCCGATGCTCTCATTCTGTGGTGGCCATGTCCGTCCCACCTCCGTGCTGGGGGCCACACTGAGTGTGGAAACTCCGCCAGCAGGCCCTGCCTTCATAGAGTAGCCATAGAGCCAGTAAAGAGTTAGGGCATGCCAATACTTAAAGATATGGCTGCATGGGTGCCCATAAGCAATGGGTGTCTTGAGGGAGTGAGTGGGGTGTGTGTGCAGCTACCGCAGACTTGGAGGTCCTGTGTTCTGTCCTCTCAGCCTTGGATCCTGCACTGGATGGACTGGCTGCTCCCTGTTCTGACATCTGTAACTGAGCTCTGTCTGAGCTGGAAGGGCTGGACAGGGGCCACACCACAGAGCTCTCCCTTCTTGGCAAAGAGCAGAGTTTCTAAAGATTAGGCAGAGCCTGTATGTAGACAGACCAGACCTCATCATTGGGTGAGAGAGGAGATGCATGTGAGCCCTGTGAAGGGCGGTTTATGCAGAACAGAACCAAAGGACTACCCAGGTTGCTGGAGACCTCCTTTCTGTGTCTGGTCATGGGGAAGTGAATGTAACCCAGAGGAAACTGGGGTACCTACAAGCCCAGGAAAGGCTGCCGGGGAAAACTGAGATGCCAGAAGAGATGGGGGTCGGGGAGTGGGGTGGGAGACACCCCTCACCCAGGGCTCCTACTGGCCAAGGCCTCCTTCATGAGGACACTCCAGTGGCCAGCCCTGGGGAATCACTTTGCATTGCTGTAGGCAGAGCCTTGGCAGGGGTTGCTGGAGGGTCCCTAGACAAACACTTGGGAGAATCTCTAGAGCAGTGGTTCTCAACCTTCCTAATGCTGTGACCCTTTAATACAGCTCTTCATGTTGTGGTGACCCCCCCAATCACAAAATTATTTTCACTGTTACTCCATAACTGTAATTTTGCTACTGTTGTGAATCTTTTTTGTTGTTGTTTGTTTTTTTGTTTTTTCAAGACAGGGTTTCTCTGTGTAGCTTTGCGCCTTTCCTGGGACTCGCTTATGGAGACCAGGCTGGCCTTGAACTCACAGAGATCCGCCTGCCTCTGCCTCCCAAGTGCTGGGATTAAAGGCATGTGCCACCACTGCCCGGCTCTGTTGTGAATCTTAATGTTAATATCCAATATGCAACCCCTATGAAAACGTCATTTGACCCTTGAAGGGGTCACGACCCACAGGTTGAGAACTACTGCTCTAGAGTATTAGGAGTGAGAGACCTGAGCATGGACCTGAGTCTATCAGGACTTTGGTCACCTGCTCCTTTTTCTGCTCTGTGACCTGGTGTCTGCAATGACAAAGGGAGCAATTGCCCGTCAGGTCTCTCGCAGCCTTCCCTGCTCTGTGTGGAGAGCTGGGAGAGAAAGTGACTCATCATTCGGGAACTAGGCACCCAAGGGGGCCTGGCAGTGTAGGAAGAGCACCCAGCGGGGTTGCGTGATGGCCACGGGGGTTGTTGGTTAGATCTGTGCTGTCCCTGCAGATGGTCAGGGTCCCCTGCACCACGGTGTCTGCAGCACTTGGATCAGCAGCCTGAAGCCCCAGGACCCAGTGCCCTGCTTTGTGCGAAGGTAAGCACCCACTCAGGGCCCTTCGGAACCCCTGGACTTGGGGATTCTGCACTACAAGGGAAGGATTTAGGACTGAGTACTCCCCTTGGCCCATAAAGGTTGTGCGGAGGGCACGGTAATTCTAGGTCTCTGCATTTTACCATCTGGCCGCAAGGTGTGGTGGAGTCAATGGCGAGGACAATGGTGATGATCGTGGTGGGGTCCAGAGTCCAGTGAAACTGGCCCTTTCACCAAAAGACTCGAGTGTGGGAGGTGCCGTGCCTAGGCAGGAGGGATAAAGCTTTGCACAGGGCTTGGGAATCCATGTTTCCCTCCATCCCCGACAGTACCACCCTACCAGGTGCTTAGCTCCCAGCTCTATCGTGCATGTGCTTTCGGCTCGGGGTGTCTGAAGACCAAGGTCTCCCCGCTTCTGTCTCCTTGCAGTGTCAGTGGCTTCCAGCTCCCTGAGGACCCCTCCCTGCCTTGCATCCTCATTGGGCCCGGCACGGGCATCGCCCCCTTCCGCAGTTTCTGGCGACAGCGGCTCCACGACTCCCAGCACAGAGGTACAGGAGGGGAGCATGTCAGTCACCATGATCTGATCATTACACATGCACATCAGAGTATTCCACTGGACCCCAACCCGTGAGTGGGTACCCGGATTTGGAGGGTTTGCGCCCTGCCCACTTCATGTCTCCTCCATGTTTCCTTGTTCCTTATTAATGTATTTAGAGGGGTGCAAGTGTCAGAGGTCAACTTGCTTCTCTTCTCCCACCATGTAGGTCCCAGGGTTCAGACTCAATTTGTCAGGCTTAATGGCAAGCTCCTCTCCCTGCTCAGCTGTCTTCCCGGCCCGTTTTGCTGGGTTTGTTAGTTTTCATGTGTTTAACGCTGGCCTTGTCTTTGGTGCCATCAATGGAGTAACCCATAGAGTGAGCCTGTGAAGAGGTCCTCAGAGCTAAGAGATGAAAGCAATAGATCTTAGATAAAGACGTAGTCCTTTCATTTGAGAAACAGCCCAAAAGAAAGGACGTCTCTATGCCTGGAATCCTCTGCAGGAGGCTTTTGTAGAACTTTTAGCAATGTTTGGCATTTAAGACCATGAACGTGAAGTCCAGCGCAGTCAAGGGCAATCAGGAGGTTGTTTGGGATGTCCTGGACACCAGAGGCTCACCATGTGCATTTGATGTAGCAGCTCTGTCAGGACACTGTGTCAGGAATGATGGTTTTCACAGAATGTCTGATATTTCACTAAAAGGATGCCCTTAGCATGTTACACACACACACACACACACACACACACACACACACACACACACACACACTTACATATATAATAGAGACAAGATCCTGCTAGTGTATCCCTGGCAGGACTGAGAACTCCCTACATGGACAAAGTTGGCCTTGAACTTGCAGCAATCCTCCTGCCCCTGCTTCCCAAGTACTGGCTATAATGATATTTTAAAAGGAAAAAGTAAAATTAAAATGCAATATGGCAAACAAAAGAAAGATCGATCTGTTGACATAATCATAACTAATACTGAACCTTGTTCTTCAAGAGTGCCTCCATTAACTATAAAATGGGATAATACCAAATAAGAAACTTACATGTTGGGCACCTGGTGGTCATGGTTTGCCCTCTGGTGGCCATTGTGGTAACTGCAACCTTCTGGGTCTTAAAGGGCTCAAAGGAGGCCGCATGACCTTGGTGTTTGGGTGCCGGCACCCGGAGGAGGACCACCTCTATCGGGAAGAGATGCAGGAGATGGTCCACAAAGGAGTGCTGCACCAGGTGCACACAGGCTACTCCCGGCTGCCAGGCAAGCCCAAGGTAAGTGCAGCCACCCAGCAAGCCCGCAGAGAGTGCATGATGGCCACTGCCCGGGCTACACAGCCCTCCCTCTCTGAGCCTTCGTCTCCTCTGCTCCAAAGTGGAGACACTTGCACAGAAGTGGTATGAAGAACACTATGATGAGAAGACCAAGCCCAGAATGATTTGAGAATCACACTATAGCTTAATCTCCGCAACGCAGCCAGCTGTAGGTGCCCAGCAGCCCCGGGATGCAGGGCCGTGCCGGGAGATGTCCTGTAGGTTGGCTTTATGCTCAGCTCAGCGAGATCAGAATGTGGAGCTGATCCCACCAGGGCCCTCAAATGGGCACTGTGCTCCAGGGGCATGAGCAGTCAGTGTAGACTCAGCTCAGAACTTTGTTCCCTGAGGACCCCCTTGGATCCAATTGCTGGACCACTGGCCATTGTATATGGAAAAAGCAGATTCCTGACCAACTCCGGGCCCTTCTTTATAAATGGGGAGCCTGGGAGCCTACACTCCAGCCCTAAATCAGAGCTGGGACTGATACGTGCTAGGAAGCCCCTTCTTTCTGGGGTATAGGCAGGCGGATCTCAGAGCTCTGGGCAGAGCCATTAGCTTGATGGAGCATCTCTGAACTCAGGGAAGATCTGAGGGTTCTGTTGGTCAGGACTGGACAGGATACTCGTGTATCCTGAGCTGAGGTCCTGATTAAAGCCCTCAGTGGCCCTTCTCCCCTCCCCATGGCCTGACCATATGTGTGCCTGACCACAGGGACCTCAGCATCCGGGGATGGTCCCACCATGTCCTCTGCTTTTAGGTCTATGTTCAAGACATCCTGCAGAAGCAGTTGGCCAACGAGGTACTCAGCATGCTCCACAGGGAGCAGGGCCACCTCTATGTGTGTGGAGATGTGCACATGGCTCGGGATGTGGCTACCACCTTGAAGAAGCTGGTGGCCACCAAGCTGAACTTGAGCGAGGAGCAGGCTGAGGACTATTTCTTCCAGCTCAAGGTATGGAAGTCGGGGTGGGACCCTAGACAAGGGTGTAGGGGAAGGTCACATGCCATTGGAATCAAGACCAGAACAGCAGAACTGGGGGGGGGGGTGCCCTGAGACCCTCTCCACCACTGCAGAAACCTGAGGGGGGCTGACTGGCTGGGCTCCTGGAGGTAGGACTTCCCATTCCACACTGGCTGCCAGCTGGCTGAGAAGTCCAGCCAATGTGTTCCTTTTCTCCAGCTGTGGAATCAGAGTAGCAGGCTCTGCTCCCCACACCCCTCCAGAAAATACTCATGGGGCAGAGCAGGGCTGTGGACACCAGGGCTGGGAGGCCTGTCCCCTAGTGGCCATGGGAAACATATAGTTATTACAGCAGGCTGCTGGCTGGATGCCCTCATGTCGCTCAGGAAGGACTCTTGGTAGCAGGGTTGCCTTGTTCCAGGTGCTCACCAAGGACCACACTGTGACATTTCCTTCTGCCCTTCTAAGGGCGTTATGAGGGAAGAGTGACTGTTGCCCCATTTTGTAGAGGGAAGGGGTGCTGGTACTACAGAATGTGAGAGCCCAGGTACATGGCCTCACTCTCCCTTTCCTTCTCTCTGCTTCCCAGTCCTGTCCTTAAGGCTTATACTCACGCTCTACGTTTATATTAAGTATCTACTATGTGTTAGAGACTAAAAAGCGGTTAAAAAAACAGGTAAAAAAATTGGCCTGGGGCACGATAGTGCGCACCTGTAATCCCAGCACGAGGGAAACAGTCAGGAGGATCAAGAGTTCAAGATTATCCCTTGGTTACATAGTCAGCTCAAGGCCAGCCTGGGCTACATGAGATCCTGTCTCAAAAACAAAAAAAATCAAAAAGCCAGCCTAAGTGGAGCTTACACTCTGGCAGGGTTGATGAAATAAAACACGTAGAATGTGTATTGCTTCAGGTGAGAATTAAGCAGAACAGCAGCTCAGAGTGTGAGGGGTGTGTGTGCATCATTTTAATGATGCTGTTTGCAGAAGGGGGTTACTGGGAGGTGACATTTGAGAAAAACACCTGAAGAAGGTAAGGAAGAAGCCTTGTGCATACTCAGGACAGAGGTCTAAACTATTCTATGTGGGGGAGCAGCATGTACAAAGGTCCTGGGGTACAGATTATTCTGACATGTGTGATGACCAGCAAGGACATCATGGATACTTCCCTAAATGTATTTAGTGTGCATGTCAGATATGTTCATGGATTTTTGTCATCAAAAGGGTTACAAGAAGCAGGCGGGGCAGAGGCACCCCATACCTGTAAATCCTAAGGCTTTGGGGAAGCTGAGGCAGGAGAGTGATAAATGTAAGTCAGTATGGGGTATCTAGGGCTGCAGAGATGATTCAGCATTTAAAAGCATATACTGTTCTTGGAGAGGATGACCTGCCTGTAACTTCAGCTCCAGGGGACATGATACCCTCTTCTGACCTCTGACGGCCCTCATGTACATGTACAGCTTCACGCTAGCACCAAGGGGGAAAAAAAACCCAAGGTCAGATCACTTGGAACACATGTCCAGGTCCACAAAGAGCAACACCAACAGGTGGCTTCCCTGTAAGATTTCTCGGAGCCCTCAGCCTGCTGCTGTGTGCTCTGACTTCAGGACCCGGGGAAAGGAAGGCTCGCACAGTCTGTCCCACTCGTGCTGATCTCAGAGCTCACATCCGCCGGCGACGTGTGAGATGAACACTAGACAGATAGTGAAGAGGCTGAGGTGGACCACACGCAGTGCCGGGGAGAAACGGAACCTAGGCGTGATGGCAGCATGCCAAGCAAGCAGGAAGGCACAGGGCTAGTGAGAGTCTGCGTCACCAGGAAGCTGGTGCAGCTCCAGGGTTTTATCAGCCTAGACACGGGAACTGAGGGGGCTGGTCCAGCAGAGCTGATGCCTTGGCCTCTGTTTCCCTCCGCAGAGTCAGAAACGTTATCATGAAGATATCTTCGGTGCAGTCTTCTCCTATGGGCCGAAAAAGGGCAGTGCCCTGGAGCAGCCCAGAAGTACAAGGCTCTGACAGCCTAGGAGTTAGAGCTTCCGGTACAGAATTCAGTGATGGACTCAACTCCCCAGCTGCTCAGGGGCCTGGAGAGACAGAAATGCAATTTTCTCCAAATCCCTCACATCATACCCCGCACCCCACGCACTACCAAGTAGCGTTGTGGACTACTTGAATCTCTCCCTCTCCTTCCCTCCCTTTCCTCCCCTCCCTTCCTTCCCCTCACATACTTCCCTGGAGCCTTGAAGCTGAGGACGGCAAAAATGAATCTCCTGATGGAAGCACTTTGGGTGACCACCAGGAGGCGCCATGCCGCTACTCTAATATTTAGCTGCATCGTGTACAGTTATTTATACTTTGTATTTAAGAAAACAAATACCTTTGTCTACTCCCAAGGACTTCTTGGGCCTTTCCTGTATAATTTCTCGATGAAAATATTGATATGAAATGCATTTTATTTTAATCACCCTGTGTGTTTGATTGAGTTTTGTAGTGAAAGTGTTCTCAAGTAATACATGGGTTAGGGTTGGTAGACACCACAGCCCGGACAATGATGCCCCCACGAGGGAGCATGTTTAACCAGGTCCCCAGGGGACAGCCGATGAAGCTTGTGCTTGTCTGAAATTCTCTGGTCATGGCAAGGCAGCAGAGATCAGGGCCTGGAGCTGGGCTTCACATACAAGGTACCTTCTGCAGGGTATGGTGAGCCCTGGGGCTCTTCATAACGGCGGGGAGTTCCTGAGGACCCTGACGACCCTCACCCTATCTTAGAAAATGATGTGCTTGGGGACTGTGGATGTAGCTCAGTTGGCAGAGTGCTTGCTTACCTAGCATACGCAAAGCTGTGGGTTTGATCCCCGCCACTGTATAACCTTGGGCGTTTTGGCACACGCTTGTAACCCCGGCACTTAGGAGGTGGAGGCAGGAGGATCTGAAGTTTAAGGTCATTCTCACCTACGTAGTGAATCTGAGACCATCTAAAAGAATGAGAGAGAGTGTTGGTTGTGTTCCATGACCTGTTTCCCGAGAGTTTAGCCAGCCATGATCCGGCACCTGCCAAGACAGGTGAAATTCCCTGCATGTGAAGCCTCGATGTGAAGGGCACCACCATCCTCACCTGCCTGGGAGACTGGGGAACTCCAGACTGGAGACTGGGGGCTGGGGAGAAGGCTCAGTTGGTAAAATACTTGGTATATGTTTGGATCCCCAGCACCCACATAAACTAAGCTAGGTGTGGTCCTGTCATCCCACTCCTGGGAAAGCAGAGACAGGCAAACCCCTGAAGCTCACTGGCCACAGGCCTAGTTAATCAGTGAGCTTTGGGTTCAGTGAGAGACCCGGTCTCATAAGATAAGGTGGACAAAGATTAAGGAAGACACTTAGGTCAGGCATGATGGCACACGCCTTGAATCCCAGAACTCGAGAGGCAGAGGCAGGCGGATCTCAGTGAGTTCAAGGCCAGCTTGGCCTACAGAGTGAGTTCTAGGACAGCCAGGGCTACAAAGAGAAACCCTGTGAAGAAGAAGAAGAAGAAGAAGAAGAAGAAGAAGAAGAAGAAGAAGAAGAAGAAGAAGAAGAAGAAGAAGAAGAAGAAGAAGAAGAAGAAGAAACTCAGAATTGGCCTCTGGCCTCTATACACATGCAGACACATTTTCACTTGCATGCACATAGGCACATAGGATACACACACACACACACACACACACACACACACACAAACACACACACACACACACACACACACACACTGGCTCAGTAGGTCTGGGAAGAACTCGATCGATGCTGCTTTTTCTTTCTTTCTTTCTTTCTTTCTTTCTTTCTTTCTTTTTTTTTTTTTTTTTTTTTTTGGTTTTTTGAGACAGGGTGTCTCAGTGTAACAGAGTCCTGGCTGTCCTGGCACTTGCTTTATAGACCAGGCTGACCTCGAACTCACAGACATCCTCTTGCCTCTGCCTCCCGAGTGCTGGGATTAAAGGCGTGCGCCACCAGCACCACCGCCCGGCTGCCTCTGCCTCTTCTTTCCTTCCATTTGTCTTTATGTGAGACGAGGTCACACTGTGCAGCCCAAGCTGGTCTTGCCTCAGTCTTGCAGGTGAGTAGCTCCCAGCTGTTGGGGGCCTTGATGAGTTAGCAGGGTGCGGGGGATCCCTCATGCGGCAGGTCTCCACCCCAACACCCTCTGCTGGGAAGCACACAGCAGATCATCAACTCCTGAGCCCATTACCTCCCCCTCCCACCCAGCACAAGCTGCCAAGGCTGGCACAGGCTCTGCCCAGCCCCTCCCCACCTAGGGGCTTGAGGTTGTTTACACAGAGGCCAGCATTCCTGTCAGAGACCCTGGGTCCCAGCCCCCACCCACTTACTCCAACACCTTGTGGGAGGTGTTTGGGAGGGGGGGTTTGGGAGGGAGACCCCTGTGAGCAGGTGTGGGCACCAACCTGTCTCCTCCCATTCCCTTTAATAGGTTCCAGAATGTCTCCAGACCCATTCAAAAACCGGAGCCGTCTCACATGTGTGTGTAAACAAGCATTATTATTTATTTTATGGGCACTGGGAAAGAGTGGGGAAGAACTGATGAGGACATTCTGGTCAGCTGGAGGCCAGTGGGATGCCATCAGGGTGGCCTTCCTGCGGTGGGGTGAAGGGAAGGCGGGGGTAAAGGAAAGGGCCCGAGAGGTTAAAGGTCAGAGAAAGGGGCAGACCCACGGAGGTCACGTCTCTCAGTGTATAACTCACTTGAGAACAATGGGACTGTGGCTGAGATGCCACATAGACCAGGACACCCCCCTTTGTGGAGGGGAGTGAACTGGGAGTTGCCCCTTCCCAGAACGCATGTCAGAGGTGCTCTTCTGATGGTGGGGTTGGGGAAGCCAGGCCTGAGACAGAGAAGAGGTGACACGATGCACACAAGGTGCCCCAGCCCTCATCTCTAGCCAGGGACCTTGCCTATGTCTGCACGTGGGTCAGCAGGACGTCACCTGCCACTTCTAGGACTGTTGATGCCTGGCAAGTTCCTCAGACGGTGGTAGTATTCACACAGGTGTTGCCCGTTCACGGCTACCTTGAAGCATTGAGCTTCACATAGGATCCACACCTGGGAGAGAGACGCCACAACATTTGCAGGGCACTTGGGAACCCAGGCTGGTGTCTCCCTCCCCCACCTCCCCTTCCTCAGGAGCAAGCCTAAAACCTGGCCCTTGGCCAACATGAATGGTTTGCCCTTCACCAAACATGAGTGTTCTCTTTGCCTACTACATTAGCATAGGCTGTTCCCAAGCCTAGAAAGCTGTTCCCACCCTCTACACCTTCCATGCAGGGACAAGTGCTGGTCCATCTCTTGCAATGACCTTCCATGTCCCTCTCACCTGCTGATCCCCATCTATTTCAGCCAACTGTCTGCCTAGACCATATCCCTCACCCCCATGCTCGCTCTCCAGCTGAACCCTCAGCCACTAGCAACAGGAATGCTGGCTCAGGCTATCTGAGTCTCCAGTGTTCCATGCCTGGTCTCCTTTAAGTCATTTTCAATGAGACAATTGACACAAATGTTAAAGGATCATGTGACCCATGGCCATATTGAACTGAATAAGGAACAGGTTAATACTCATCACACTGTATGTGGGCACTATCCAGAGGATGCTGCAGACTCTGCCTGTCCCATCCTTTCTGCTCTATGAGATTCAGTCTTGTTAGGTCTTTGTTCTCACTAAATTAAAAAACCAAGCTCAAAGGGTTAGAGAGATGGCTCAGCAGTTAAGAGCACTTGGTTCACTTCCCAGCTCCCACATGGAAGCTCACAACTGTCTGTAAATTCCAGTTCCAAGGGATCTGATACCTTCTTCTGACTTCTTACGGCCTCAGGCATGTGTGCAAGTGGTGCACATATATCCATGCAGAAAAACATTCATATGCATTAAAAACAAACAAAAGACCCCACAAAAACCTCAGCAGGGTATGGCAGCTCACACCTATAATCTTAGCAGTCAAGAAAAGCCAGGCTTGCTGCATGTCTGCAATTAATTCCAGCACTTGAGAGGCAGGAGGATTGGGAGTTCAAAGCCAGCCTTGACTACGTAGTGCAGGTGGCCATGTCAGAGGAGCAGCAGATGGCAGTTGACTTCAGAGTGTCAGCCCAGCAGGAGGCAAATCCCTTATGGATAATAGACAAGGCCCCAAGACCACAGACCCCAGAGTGTCTTTTGCTTCTGCTGTGCCTTCACATGTTTGCTGCTGCCATCTTTCTCTGCTATCTGGCATGGTGTGGATGGGTGTGGGGAGATCCCCATTGCCTGTAAGGTAGTGCGTTTCATTGCCTGTAAGGTAGTGTGTTTGTCTCATAGAAAAATCCCATTCTACTGGGCATTTTTACCTGTGGATTATTATGAAGATGATTTCTTCCTAAGCTGTACTGTCTAATTGATGATAATAATAATGTTAGTTTAAATAGAGATTTGAATAAATTTGAGGAAGTGTCACACAGCTAGAACACAGGAGTTTCTATTGAGGAGCTGTAGAGACTGAGGCTTAGGTTAATGATTAAGGAAAACAACTGAATCCCAGTAGCCCAGCTAGTTTAAATTCTTTTCATCTTAATGTTGGGAGAGGTGTTCACAGGTTTCAGAGTGCATACAGCTGAAACAAAGCTCTGAAAATAACTTAAAGATAGACTAAGATGTTTTTGTCAAATAGCTTTGAGGTGAAAAACCCAAGAAGACAATCTAAAGTTTTAGAAAAGCACATAGTTGAGTGAGGAACTCTTTAAGGTCAGGGAACAAGGACAAAGAAGCCCAATTATTGTTCACTGATGTGCCTTTCTTGCTAGGATTGGTTGATGACCAAAGGTGATGATTAATTCCTTATACCCATTTCTGCCCTCAGTCTCCTGGTATAACAAAACTATTGATGAGTGGATGTTGTAGAATATTATTTTAAGACGTGCTACATTTGTTTATGCTGTAGAACATTTGTTTAACGATGCAAAGATGTGTTGCATTCTTTCATGTTGCGTTTTTTAACTCTGTGAACCTATGTTACTTTTTGTTTGTTTGTTTGTTTGTTTTTTAATTTTCTTTATTTTTATTTCATGAGCACTGGTGTTTTGCCTGCATGTATGTCTGTGTGAGGGTGTCAGATACTCTGGAACTGAAGTTACAGACAGTTGTGAGCTGTCATGTGGGTACTGGGGATTGAACCTGGGTCCTCTGGAAGAGCAACCAGTGATCTTAACTGCTGAGCCATCTCTCCAGCCCCTGTTTGTTTGTTTTTTAAGACAGGGTTTCTCTGTGTAGTTTCAGTGCCTGTCCTGGATCTCGCTCTGTAGACCAGGCTGGCCTCGAACTCAGAGATCTGCCAGGCTCTGCCTCCTAGGTGCTGGGATTAAAAGCGTGCGCCACCACCGCCCAGTGAACCTGTGTTACTGTGCCTGTCTAAAACACCTGATTGGGCTAAAAAGAGCTGAATGGCTAATAACTTGGCAGGAGAGGAAAGGTGAGGCTGGCAGGCAGAGAGAATAAATGAGAGGAGAAATCTGGGAAGGAGAGGGTCAAGGAGCAAGAGAAGGAGAAGAGAAGGACATCAGGGGCCAGCCACGCAGCTGCACAGCCAGCAACAGAGTAAGAAAGAAAGGTAGATAGAAATAGAGAAAGATAAAAGCCCAGAGGCAGAAGGTAGATGGGATAATTTAAGAAAAGCTGGCAAGAAACAATCCAAGCTAAGGCCAGGCATTCATAAGTAATAATAAGCCTCCATGTGTGATTTATTTGGAAGCTGGGTGGTGGGTCCCCAAAGGAGTGAAGAGTAATAAAACAGCTAACAACAAGTGGGTATGCACCCTAAAGGTTTAAAGTAGAGCGGACTGTTTTTCATGTATAAAAGTTTAGATTTGTGATTCCTTTAAGATTCCTGATAAGATTACCTTTCAAGATAAATAATAAAGCCGGGCGGTGGTGGCACACGCCTTTAATCCCAGCACTCAGGAGGCAGAGCCAGGCGGATCTCTGTGAGTTCGAGGCCAGCCTGGGCTACCAAGTGAGTTCCAGGAAAGGCGCAAGGCTACACAGAGAAACCCTGTCTCGAAAAACCAAAAAAAAAAAAAAAAAAAAAAGATAAGTAATAAAGTGATTGGTCCTTTCTTTGTAACTGCAAAATGCAGCCTGCCAGTAAAAGAATACCTTGCTTGCTTACACTGTTAATCTGTAACAAGTTGCTTGGGTATGAATGTACGTGGGTTCTCGGGATAATTTGTTTTCATCTGTAATACGTAAAATGTTTAATCATGTTAGGGAATATGGGAAGAATGCTGTTTTTTACTTGTATTCATTGTAATCCTTCACTTGAAAAATAGATTGTAACTGCATTGTAATTTTTATGCTGCTTGAAAGATTTTTGCTGGGGTATATAAGCTGTCAGGGAAAAATAGAGTTAGAAGGAGTTAGAAGGAAAACATGAAGAATAAAGATAGAGTTAGAAGGAGGAGAAGGAAAACATGAAGAATGGGAGAAGGAAATCACCAGGAAAAATACGGAGTCAGGATACAGAGGAAGAATAAAGAGGGAGACCATCAGGAGAGAGTGTGAGTGCTTTACCCCCTCAGATAAAAAAGCCGGAGGATGCCAGCTCCGTGGATTCCCTTTGAGCCCTGTACTGCTCCAGGCTGGCCCCCCAGGCAGTGATAACAGAGCAAGCATGAGGCTAGCCTAGGTTACATGTCTCAACAACAGTAACAAAACGCAAACTCCTTTCTCAGCCCACAGAGCCCTATACTCTCAGCCTTGTGGCAGAGAATATTGCCATCACATTTTCAAACGATGGCTGCACATTGCCCTGGGATGGGCCCAGGCATTGATTTTTCTTCTTTAAGCTCATGGGGTGATTTGACGTCACACTCAGGGTGGATAAGGCCTGCTCAGGGTATCAGGCTTCCAGCTGCTGCACTGGTACTGCTCTCAGAGTGCTCCCCGCTAGGTGACACAGAGTGGCATAAGCAAATGAGTGAATGGCAAGTCCCTCTTGGGTTTGATTGGTGCCAGCTGGCCGGTGTGACCTCATGCAAGTGACCCGTCCTTGTGAGTTCATTTGCCCCTCTGTGGAAAGCAGGACAACAAGGCCCCAGAGTGTGGGGCTGTGCTCGGACTTATTCAGGAGCTGAGGTGGCGTTGAAAGTCTGAGGCCTGACTGCGTTCAAGACCCTGTCTCAACACAGCAGAAAGAAAGAAAAAAAGGAAAGAGGGAGGGAGGGGGAAGGGAGGGAGGGAGGGAAGGAAAGAAGGAAGGAAGGAAGGAAGGAAGGAAGGAAGGAAGGAAGGAAGGAGGAGGAAGGAGGAGGAAGGAAGGAAGGAAGGAAGGAAGGAAGGAAGGAAAGAGGAGGAAGGAAGGAAGGAAGGAAGGAAGGAAGGAAGGAAGGAAGGAAGGAAGGAAGGAAGGAAGGAAGAGCAAAGAAATTAAGGGAGTGCTGGGAGATGGATGTGGTGGCTCAGGCCTGCAACCTCCGCTCTTGGCCAGCTGAGGTAGATGGATCCCCTGAGCTCTAGGCCAGTCACCCTACAGCGTGAGTTGTAGGTGAGCCTGGGCTAAAGTGAGTCCCTTCCTAAAACAAAACAAAACAGAACGGAGGGCTGGAGATGCAGCTCAGTGGTATTGTACTTGCCTAGCATGCATGAGACTGTAGATCAGTTCCCAGAACAGGGGGAAGGGGGCCTCGCAGATACAAGCCCTTACTTCAGCAGGGACAGTAGTCATGAAACACCAATCTGTAGAACGTTCTCCCTTCTCTGGGATGCAGCCCTCATATCCCAGACGTCTGCCCCCTGCATCACAGACCCGGGTACCCTCCCTCCCCTTGCACCCCAGCATCATACTGAGAAGCTCTGGCCACGAGTGAAGGGCATATTCCCCAGGCAGCTTCCGCTCCTCAGGCCCCCAGGAGTTGTTGATCTGGGTGTTTCGGACTACAGCCTTCTCATTAAAACGAGGATTCAAGTGAAATGCAATGTCCATCCCAGAGCGAAGGTTGATGTGGAACCTGGAATGGGCAGTTCACAGAGACCCTGTCTGACCACTGAGCTCTGGGCCCAGTTCCTACCCATCACCCCCAGGTGGCTCAGAGCCAGAGGCTGGCCAGAACCACACTGGGAGCCTCTGGTCTCCCAAGAGCCCTGGAGGCCTGTCTTACCTCTGAGCATCAGGCAGGACCGTGCCTGATATGATGATGGACTTGGATGGGTAAAGCCCATTTGGGATGGAGGTGAACAAAGGTATAGGCTGTTGAAAAGATGAAAACGGATCATCAGCAGCTGGATAGCTGCAGTGGGGACTCAGCACAGGGGGCTGTGGACTCTGAAGTCAAGCCTGCGAGTCCTGCATCTTCTGGAAGGGACCCAGGTTATTTACTTGGTTCATCAAATGTCAAAAGAAAACGTTCCAGTGTTTCCTAAAATCCATTTCAACTATCATGAGAGGGACTTTGGCAGGGCACAAATGGCTTGTTGGAGTGTTGGGGTTTGAATGAGAATGCCCACCCCCAGATGCTCATATATTTGAATAGTTGGCCCCCAGTTGGTGGCACTGTTTGAGAAGGATTGGGAGGTGTGGTCTTGTTGGAGAAAATGTGTCACTGGGGATAAGCTTTAAGGTATCAAATGACTGTGCAATTCCCAGACTCTGTTTCTCTCTCTCTCTCTCTCTCTCTCTCTCTCTCTCTCTCTCTCTCTCTCTCTCTCTCTCTCTCTCTCCTCTCCCTCTCCCTCTCCCTCTCCCTCTCCCTCTCTGTTTCTCTCTCTCTCTCTCTCTCTCTCTCTCTCTCTCTCTCTCTCTCTCTCTCTCTCTCTCCTCTCCCTCTCCCTCTCCCTCTCCCCTCTCCCTCTCCCTCTCCCTCTCCCTCTCCCTCTCCCCCTCCCTCCCTCTTCCCCTCCTACAAAATGTAAGCTTCCAGCTCCAGCTCCAGTACCATATCTATCTGTCTGCTGCCATGCTCCCTGCCGTGATGGTCACGGTCTCTGAAGCCCCAAACTACACTCTTTCTCCTGTAAGCTGCCTTGGTTATGATGTTTATCACGTCCACAGAGAAGTGACTAAGGCAGGTGTACAGTTTGCTCATGTTGAAGGCACCATTTAAAACTTAACAGATCTATTCCACTCTCTGCTCATTTACATGGCTATTTTTAACTGTTTGCCTGGATGCAGGAACCTTCATGGATCATGCAAGTTAGGGGATTGTCCCCCACTAAAGCTGCCCTTCACCTCTCACCCTGCCCAACACCGGCTAAAGCCCGGGCCCTCTGCAGGAAACCACTTACATAGGACATGTTGGGGTATACCACAGGCTGGATTCCAGGAGGCTGCGAAAGAGATCAGGATTCCATACAGAAACACAAGGTAAATAGTGGCCCATACTTCAGGGGGACCCCAATATCCAGCCCTTGAGACCTCCCATTCCCCTTCTCTGTCACACCAGTGTTTCTGAAATTTCCTGCTGTTTTCCTGGACCCACTATGGTCCCCTACCCTTCAAGCACGCCCCTTGCAGCCCCACCAACTTGGGGTCCCCCACCCGCACTACGCTGGGCAAAGAGAATCAGACTGGCCTGGTCAGTAGTGCTTTGGCATGGACTTGACCTTAGTAAGCCAGCTAGAGGCTGGGGCCACCACACTCCAGCCTGGGCAACCGGAGGACCAGTGTGTCTGCCCGTCCAATACTCTGAAGACTGTTCCTCAATCTCTGCTGTCCCAAGGAGAGTCTGAGCGCCGCCATCTTCCTAGCTAGCACGGAGCTCATCCCAGCTTTCCCCATCTTCTTTCCTAAGCACTTTGGTTCCAACTGTGTGACTCTAGGGAATTCTGGTTTTGATTAAAGGAAAGTGGTGGGGCTGTGAGATAACCAAAAATGTTTAGACTTACACGAAACATCTGTCCAGGGGCACTGTGAACTGTGTGGATGATGGTTTGAGTCTGGGGGGAAAGAAATGGGTCTTAACCAGCTCTCACCACTGTGAAGACTACTACCTGCCACCAGAGGGCGCTACATGATCCCCACCCTTAAGCCTGAACCTCGAACTGTAACTAGGGGCATCATTCACCACAGCCCCTCCCCAGACACCCATGTACACTAGGGGTGGGGAGAGGCGTTTTTCTATTGGGGAAGGTGGATTGCGACGAGAGTTCCACCCCACCAGCCTTATTTTGCAGGAGGGAAGGGTGAATGTGTGGCTCCCTCTGGGGCAAACAAACCCTTTCAGATTTCCTGACCCACTTCTGCTCCCCGGTGCTGGGATTACAGCTGCGCACCACGTTGTATGTGGCGTGCTGAGATTCAGACTGGGCCTTTGCAAGCACTGGACAAGCACCCCACCAACGGAATTCCTCCCCCAGCCCCATTTTCTATTGGGTCAGAGCCAGCCAAGCACACTTGCGACCCCTTTCCCACCAACATCGCTGAGGCCTGGGGGCTGAGGCCTGGTGGGTGGGGAGTGTGGGTAGCCTTGTCTGCCCTCATGGGGGAGGCTGAGCCTGCTCCTCCTTTTAACGCACAGCAGGAGCCATATTGAAGAGGTTCTAAAACATAAAAAGATCAAGGGACTTACCATGGGTGGCTGGTGGACAGGCCGAATGCCCGGGGGCTGAGAAGGGTCAAGGGAGGTAAAGGAGAGATGTTATCTCTGGGGTCACATGGGGTGAGAGGTGACTTCAAACTCCAGGTGTGCTTCTTATGGTCGGCTGTACCTTCCTAGACACATCACCTCCTTCCTGAGCCTGCTGCACCCAAATACTCACCCTCGTGTGCACAGGGGTGTCAGGATTAAGGGAGGGAGACTGTCTCCTGGCTTCCTGAGGAATCAATCTGCCGACCATGTTGCTTCTCTGGGCCCCCAGTGGCACGAGCCCCACCCCCAGCTCCCCATTTCACCTGCTAGGTGAAAGTGAGCATTTAGTGCTCGCTCAGCACACAGCCTCATGCTTTCCCAGAAGGGCAGCATCCCTGACTCCCATCCCTCCGGTGAGGCCTGAGGCTCTTAGAGGTTAAGCAACTTGTCCAGGCTAGCCCAGGTAGCAAGCAGGTGAAAAGATTCCTAATAGACCCGAGCTGGGTCATATTGTATCCTTCACATCCTGTATCCTCCCCAGGCCAGGGTCCACACTGGGCTGCCCTGCAATGGCCTCCACGTGCTCTGCCCTTAGTATGGCAGAAGGAGGGGTCCCTGCCCGGCCCACCATGACCCACAGAGAGGCTAGTACCTAGGAGACACTCTTTGCCCTAACCCCAATTGCCTGAGTGACCACAGAGAGAGCTGTGGCCTTTCCTCCCTGCCCCCATCCCACCCCCCCACCCCCCACTCACCATCCCCCCACTCCCCACCCCTCCAGCAGATCCTTCCCTCCTTTGCCTCCTATTCTCTCTGGCTGCGCAAAACAAAACAAAACAAACAAACAAACAAACAAAGTAACAGCAACAACAAAAAGCCCCATTGCATGCCAGTACTGTGTGAGGGGCTAGAAACACACTAACGAAACAACAAGCCATGCTGCCAGTCCTCCAGGGGCTCCTGGGCATGAGGAAGGTGGGCGGCATGACGAAGACAGACTGACATACAAAGGATGTTGTGACCGACCAGCACAAACAAGTACGAAGTCCACAGTGACACAGAGAAAACTCTTGAGTGCCATTTAAACAAAGAACTACAGGGTAATTGTTAGTGTGCCAGGGGCAAGGTGGACAGAAGGGGCAGCCTGTGCAAGGGAGAGGTGGCCAGATGAGCTGTTGGCGGTGGCATGGCTGAGCAGAGGTCGTGAGCTGGGGCCAGACTAGGGAGTGTTCTGTTCTGCCTTGTGAGGGAATTTGTGCTTGTATTTATTTGTTATGTAAGGTTCTGTTTTGTTCTGTTTGTTTGAGACAGGGTCTCACGTAGTCCAGGCTGAGGGTGATCTTGAACTTCTGATCCTTCCGGACGCTGCCCCCAAAGTATTAGGATTATAGGTATCCACCAGGCTTTGGGCTCTGTTTAGAAAGACTTTGGGACTCAACCCTAAAGATTTACAATGGGACAGGGTGAGATGGAATGTGCTGGGTGAGGTCACTGTGCAGTGGTGGTGCCAGTGGGTGAAAGGTACCAAGCCAGAGGTCATGTGTGTGAGGAGTTACCACAGGTTGGACCTAGGTATCGGCTTTGGGGGGAGAGAGAAGATGGAACATGGAAGGACAAAGGGGTAGTGACAACTCTGGGATCTGGTGATTGCAGAGGACCCTGTGTTGATGTGACGGGGCCTGAAGGCTCTGGATAGCTTGTTGGTGGGACCCCCCTCTAGGCTCCAGCTTTTTGCTACTATGGACCTCCTGGCCGCACACTTGACTCACTTTTGGTTTGCGCCCCCTGGAGTTCCTTGGGAACTGGACAGGCTGAGAGAATTGCACTGTAGAGAAGACAGGCTGGACAGGGGCTGCAGAGGAGTTCTGTTAAAAACAAAAGCACGTCTGGGTGACAGGAAGCAGGACACCCGGCCAGAGCAAGGGCAGGCAAAGGGCAGGGGCTGGCTCCTGACTCAGAGGAATGAGGCCAAGAAAAGGGTTCGACTGGAAAATAGGAAATGGGAGCATAAGGCCAGAGGGAAAGGGGCCCAGCATACCTTGGCCTTCCAGGTAATCATAGAGTATCTCACATTATTTATTTATTTATTGTGTTTGGTATTTTGGTGACAGGGTCTCATGTAGCTCAGGCTAGCCCTAAACTCACTATGTAGGAGAGGATGAGGATGATCTTGAACTCCTAACCCCTCTGCTGTTGGAATTATAGGCCTGAGACACTATGCCCAGCTAGACTTTCAGATCTTGGCAACACATTAAAAATTTTAAAACAAGTTGAGTAATGATGGCGGCTTTAATCCCAGCACTCAGGAGGCAGAGACAGGTGGATTTCTGTGACTTTAAGGCCAACCTGGTCTACATAGCAAGCTCCAGAAAAGACAGACTACATAGAGAGACTCTCTCTGTCTCTCTCTGTCTCTGTCTCTGTCTCTGTCTCTGTCTCTGTCTCTGTCTCTGTCTCTCTCTCTCTCTCTCTCTCTCTCTCTCTCTTAGAAAAAACACAGCTGAATGAGGTCCTACGTGCCTGTAATCCCAAGCTCTGAAGAGCCTGAGGCAGAGGGATCACAAGGTAGAGCCAATCTGGGTTACATAGAACTCAAGGCCAGCCCAAGCTGCATAGTAAGAATCTGTGTTTAAGAGGAAAAAATGGATTTTCAGAACTGGGCCTGGTGTTTCACACCTGCAATCACAGCACTGTGGAGTCTGAGGCAGAAGGGTTGACACAAGTTCAAGGCCAGTCACAGCTATATACACTGCCTTCAAATGAATGAATGAATGAATGAATGAATGAATGAATGAATAGATAAATAGATAGATAGATAGATAGATAGATAGATAAATAAATAAATAAATAAATAAATAATTGGTTTTCAGAGCTGAGCCCAGTAACATCTGTCTGTAATCCCAGCACTCAAGAGGTTGAATCGGAAGAGTCATAAGTCAGAGGCCAGCCTGGGCTACAAAGTGAGATCATGACACAGACGACAAAAATCTCACACACAAAACGTTTTTTTGGTGTTTGTTTGTTTTGGCTTTGGTTTTCTTTTTCCTGTTTTTTCCTTTTTGTTTCTTTGTTTTTATTTTATTTGTTTTTATTATTATTATTATTATTATTATTATTATTATTATTATTATTATGCCTTGTTTGTTTTTAACACAGAGGTCAAACAGACCCAGGCTGGGCTCCAGGAGCCACGCTCTGCCCTCTGATTTGGATTCCATTTGGCTTCCCAAGCACAAGCCCTTCTAGAACTCCTTCAGAACATTTAGCAATAGACGGTTGGCATCTTGGAGACCAAGGCAGATCGTTCATTATCAAGAAAGCAACACCAAGAGGGACAGAGGGACAGACAACAGGCAGACAGACACCAAACCAGGGAACCAGTGTAGCCCCAAAGCCACCCGGGGAAGATACTTGCTGGTTCCCTGTTGAGTGGGCACAAGCCCAGCTGGTCACTGTCCTTCAACCCTGGGACAGGTACCAGCCGTCCTGACCTGGAAGGTGATGAAGGACAGGTGCAGGGCTCCGGAGACAGCAATGGTGTCTGCGAGTTGGTAAGGTACGCGGTGTGGGTACTGCACAAAGAAGTTCTTGTTCACCATCACCTGCCGGAAGAGAGATGCTGTGAAGAAGTGCCGGCCCGGGCCATGCCTGAGCTTCACCTTCAGAAATAAAGACCTGAACCCACTCCGAGGCAGGGGCATCATCTTCAGTGGGGTGCCAGAAAGGGAGTCACTGCTCTCAGATCATTGTCCACTGGGCTCCTGTTTCTGGCTGGACTTCAGTTCTGACCATCATTCCCCTATTACTCCAGGCTTATCGTTCCTTTTTAGGATATTTTTAGAGCTATTTTATTTCATGTGTTTAGATGTTTTGCCTGCGTGTATGTATGTGCACCAGAAGAGGGTACTGAATCCCCTAGAACTGCATTACAGATGGTTGTGAGCTGCCATGTGGGTGTAGGGAACTGAACTCCGGATCTCTGCAAGAGCAGCAAGTGCTCTTAACCTCTGAGCCATCTCTCCAGTCCCCAGGTTTATCTTTTCAAACTCTGTTCATGTCAGTTAATTTTTTTTTATTGATGTTGTTGAAATAGGGTCTCATGTAGCTTAGGCTAGGCTTCAAACTTACTATGTAGCTAAGGATGACCTTGAAAGCTACAGATGACCTTGAACTCCTGATCTTCCTGCTCCCATCACCCAAATGCTGGGATTACAGGTGGGTACCACCGTGCCCAGTTTATCCAGAGCTTTGTTCATGCTAGGCAAGCACCCAACCCAGTGAACTACTTCCCAGCCCTCACCTGGGATAGTATCTAGGTGTGCGTAGGATGCGTGCGAGCAGCACAGGAAAGGCAACCTTAGGTTGTGCTTGGAGGGCACAAGAACCCCAGTGTCACACAGGCAAGCTCGAGCACGGACACACACACCCCACCCCAGCCCAGAGACAGTATCCCCAGTTCCTCTGTAAAGACACTGCCTTTCAGCCTGAAGAGAACAATGTTGTCAACAGATCCCTGTTGAGACTGGGGTGTGGCTCAGTGGCAGAGCACTGGCCTAGTATGCGGGAAGCTAGGTTTGATCCCCAGCACCACAAAGAGTAGATGTTCCGAGGGACCTGCAGTGGAGGACAGGAGCTAACTTGGACTTTGGGACAAGTGAGGCTCTCTGCACGTGAGGCTGTTGACAACGGTTGATAGTTTTGGGGGGGAAATGGGGGTGGGGGAGAAGGGTCATATCTTTTCAGTGCTGGAGCCACTACAGAGTGGCCCATAATCCAGCAAACAACCCCACACCCATGCACACAACGCAACTCTACTAAAACCCAGTGGGTTACTGAGGGGGTTAAAAGACATAAAAGTAGGAAGGGTAGTGGGGACAGACAAAGGTTCCAGAGGAAGTGGAAGGGGGATGGGAGGGGGGATGGGGAGTGCGCGCTCAAAATACATTCCATATGTGTACAAAATTATCAAAGAATAAATACAGAGTTTGGGGGTGTTTTGTTTGTTTGTTTTAGACACCTGGGGCCTAAAAAGCAACACGGTGACAGACTGAAGTCTTATTGTTTGGGTGGGAGCTCCACCTCAACCCCTGGCACCCTGGCGGCCATATACCCAAGAGTCTGGAATGTTCTCGTGGAAGATCCACCTCAACTCCCCTCCGCCATCTCTTTCCCCAAACCGCCCCCTCAAAGTCCGCCAAACACAGCTCCTCCCCCAGAGAGGCTCTTGACCACTCCCACAAGGTATTTAAGCTGCATCTCAGAAAACAGACACGTGGTTCTTCTGGTCTTTTGTCCCCCATCTCCTCTTTGGGGAGCTGGAGAGTCACCCAGGAATGTTTTACCCATTAAACCTGGGCCTTTCTAATTCGGTCTGATTTGGTCTGATTTGGATTGCTGTGTTGGCGGAGAGGCTTGTCAGATTTGGGGGAGTGGTGGGGTGAGGGGTGGAGGAAGTGGGGGGTGGGAAACTTTCACTTATTTTCTGAGGAATCAAAGCAAAAGGTAGACCTGTAGATACTGGAGGCTGGAGTGTGTGAGGCAAAGGGCAAAGGTCACATCTGTGCAGTAGCTAGGCTGGGGCCCGATCTCAGTGAATGTGGCTGTTAAAATGTGGTCCACCCAGGGGGCAGGTTGCGGGTGGGGGGGTGGGGGGATGGGGGGTGGGATCCTCACTCACCTGGAAGTCTGACTTCTGCACCAGGAAGCAAAGCTCAAAGGGCACCCCCTTCTGGAAGGGCATCTGCATCTTCCTCTCCTCAGGCCCCCAGTGTCCTTTCTGTTTCGTGTTACAGACCACATACCCTCCATCTTCAAACCGGGGATTGAAGTGGAAGACAATGTCATTTCCGCTGAAGCCGGTCTGAAAGTTCACAATGAACCTAAGGCAGAGAAACGAGCCTCCTGGAGCATGGCTTACTGCCCGGGGCGGACAGAACCGCTTTGGACCGACTTCTCTGTTAGCGTGTTTGGGCTCATCTAGTTCAGACCTAATGTATTTCATGTAGTTATGGCATTTTGCCCTTTCTGCGTCCTTTTTTTAGAAAGTTAAGTAGACAATTAGGGAAAATGACACCACCACCACCACCACCACCACCAACAACAACAACAACCACACATCTTTTGCCCCCGGTTCTGGTCACGGGACACAGAGAAACCAAGCTGGAACTGGGCTGGGCCTCGGTAGCCGGCACTCAGTGCTGGGAAAGTGCTATGCAGCCTTCCGGAGGAGAATTGTCATCAACCATCTTACTCAGCTGTGCACCATGTGCGACACCATTGTCATAGTCGGTTTCAGTTGTTGACACATCTGGGAAGGGGGAGCCTTGACCAGTGAATTGTGTCCAAGAGTTGACCTATGGGCGTGTCTATGGGGTGTTTTTCTTGGTTATTGGTGGATTAGGAGGGCCCCGCCTACTGTGGGCGGTCTGTATCTGAGCAGATGGGCTGGGGCTGCATTTAAAAAAAAAAAAAAAAAGTAGCCTGGCGATGGTAGCGCACGCCTTTAATCGCAGCACTCGGGAGGCAGAGGCAGGTGGATCTCTGTGAGTTCGAGGCCAGCCTGGTCTACAGAGCGAGTTCCAGGACAGGCACCAAAATTACACAAAGAAACCCTGTCTCAAAAAAAAAAAAAAAAAAACAAAAGGAAAAAAAAAACGTAGCTGAGCAAGTTAGGGGAAGCAAGCCAGTAAGCAGCATCCCTCTGGGGTCTCTGCTTCAGTTCTTTCCTTGGCTTCTTTCAATGATGGATCGTAACCTATATGCCAAATAAACGCTTTCCTTCCCAAGTTGCTTTTGGTCAGCAAGCTTTATCACAGCAACAGAGAGGCAAACTAATACAACTTCTATCTGGCCAAGCAAGATGTATATGGTGGTAGTAATGGCCCCCATGGACTCATGTATTTGAAAGCTTGGTCATAGGGAGTGGCACTATCAGGAGGTGTGGCCTTGTTGGAGGAAGTGTGTCACTGTGGGTGGGGCTTTGAGGTCTCATATGCTCAAGATATGCCCACTGTGCCATACTGTCTCCTTCTGCTGCCTGTGGATCAAGACATAGAACTCTCAGCTCTTTCTCCAGCACCACATCTGCCTGCATGCCACCATGCTTCTCGACATGATGATAACGAACTAAACTTCTGAAACTGTAAGCCAACCTCCATCAAATGTTTTCCTTTATAAGAGTTGCTGGGGTCACGGTGTCTCTTCCGAGCAACAGAAACCTAACTGAGACAGTGTCCCCACGGGTCAATAGTGGCAAGTTTGTTGTGGTGGTATGGACAGACAACTTTCTGACTGGATTTGAGGTGGGAATTCACATCTGGTACCGTAGACCTGGATAAAAGCCTGCAGCTGGAAAGTCTTAGGCCCTAGTGGGGAAGCTAATACCATTGTTTTGCTGAATGAACACAACGTGCATATAAAAACACCTCTACATGATCATGTTTGTGTCTGTAGATCAATGTTGCTGTCAGCTTTGGGCAGAGAAGCCTCTTTTTGCAATGGGCAGTGGTAACTGCAGAAAAAGTGACAGCTATCCATGGGCATCAATGGTAAAAACAAACAAAAATGGACATGGGCCATCTCTACCGCCCCCTTCAAGTTTCACAGAACATCGCGGAAGAGAGGGCAGAAAGACTGCTCAGATTACAGGTGTGCACCACCATGCCTAGTTTATGTAGTTCTGGGATCTAACCCAGGGCTTTGTGTGTGCTACATAAGCACTCCACTAATGGAGCTACATCTCCATCCCTGGGATCACTCTTGACAGGAACTTGAAAATATCTCCTAGGACTCAAAAATTGATAGGGCTGGAACTGGAGAGACAGCTTGGAGGTTAAGAACATTTCCTGCTCTTCCAGAGGACACTGACCCAGTTTTCTGCATCCCCATCAGGCAGCTCATAACTGCCTGTAACTCCAGCTCCAGGGGGATCTGACACTCTCTTCTGGCCTCCTCTGTCACCTATACACAGAGCACACTTGTACACACACACACACACACACACACACACACACACACACACATCTAAAAAGAAAATTACACAAAGCTGCTGTGGAAGCTAATGGAACTTCTCTTCTTGCGGCACCATTTCACAGTGTCAAGAGTGCTTCCTGCTGCTCTGGCCAAGCTGCTACTTCCCTCCTCAGACTGTGAGCTCCCTGGGAGCAGGGTGCTCAGGGCCCAGGAGTCTAAGGAGTCTGTTAGTGGTGCCAAGATGGCAGGAGGTAAGGGACGGCCAGCTCTCCATCGCCTGCAGCTCCTAGGTTGCTGAGGCTGAGATTAACATCAGTATTGTGGTGGTTTGAATAGGCATGGCTCCCATAGACTCAAGTATGTGAGTGCTTGGTCCATAGAAAGTGGCACCATTAGGATGTGTGGCCTTGTTGGAGGAAGCGTGTCACTGTGGGGACGGGCTTTGGGGTCTCATATGCTCAAGCTACACCCAGTGTGACACACAGTTTCCTCCCGTGCAGCCTGCGGATCACGATGTAGAACTCTCAGCTCTTCTCCAGCACCGTGTCTGCCCGAGTACTGCCATGCTCCCCATCATGACAACAATGGACTAAACCTCTGAAACTGTAAGCCAGTCCCAGTGAAATGTTTCCTTTTATAAGAGTTGCTGTGGTCATGGTGTCTCTTCACAACAATAAAACCCTAAGACAAGCGTCATCCACGTACTTATCTGCAAAGGGCTGGACGACCCCATGAATGGTGATCTGAAGTCCCTCCTGCAGCCCTCCTTGGATTAATCCAGAAAAGGGGACGGCCTGCAGAGGAGAAATGGAGAGATACCAGTTGGCTGGTGCTTGCATGGTGTGGCAGGACCCAGTTAGGGCTGGGGGGTGGGGGGGGGGGCATGGCTATCGAGGAGCTAGAATCCCAGCTACACAGACCGTAAGGTCCCTCGCAGAAGCAAGCCCAGTCCAGTTCATTACAGTCATTCTGAGAATATCAGGAGACTGCCAGGTTTCTGAGGCGTGACTGGCAGCAGACCTCCACAGTCTGGGGGAAGTGACAGCTGTGGAGCCTACCAGAGTGAAACAAATGGCAAATGGCCTGCAAGGTAAGGAAGGAACTAGAAGGGCGGCGAGGGCTGCTGCTACCAAACCAAGTTCCTGAAAGGCCTCAGGGTTCTGACTAGGGACCCACCACTCTGTTTTGGACCGCAGACCATTTCCTCCTAAGAGAGGGCTGAGAGGGAGGTATCCCCCCACCATGAAACAATGGCAGCCAGGACCTCACCCTCGAGGCCAGCTCTGCTGTGAGTTGGTGGAGGCAGCCTCGTTCCTGAAGCTCCTGGCTCCTGTTCATGCTTGCCCCAGAAGCCTGTGAGCCCCGGTGTTCCCTCCATCCCAGGCCCTGCCAGAAGTCTGTCCGTCAGGTCTCTCCCTGATCTCCCTAAAGTGGTTCCCTAAAGGAGCACTGGGTCCCACTGAGCGTCACACTGTTTTAGAGGCAGGAGGATTCCAGGTTTGAACCCTCGTCACTGCTCAGTATCTGTGTGACCTTCCAAAATCGAGCCTCTCTGCCTCCGTTTCTTCATTTGTAAACAGAAATAAACTACCTCCCTGCTCGCTTCTTCATGAGGCTGGCATCCCTCTGCCCCCGCTCGCCTTGCCTTGTGCTCTCAGGCACGAATTCCCAAACTGATGACTACCAATGTCCAGAAAGCCTTGTACACCAAGCATGGCTCTGCCCCTTGCCGGGTCTGTTCCCTAGCTGATTCCCACGTCACTCCAGAGTTTTTAGTGGCCTTTCTAACACCTCCTTTGGGTCAACACCCTGTGTAAGTTAAATACTCCAGGAGCCAGGAAGGTGATAGAGTTGAGTGAAGTGGCCAGGCAGGGCACAATAGGAAGTGACGAGGATTGGGATAGAGTCGGCCTCACACTGTTTACTTAGCAGGGCACTGTCCACTCAGCTCTAATGAATGGTCATCGTCCATGCCCAGTGCTGGAGGAACGAAGTGGGCAAACACAAGACACAGTTTTAGTACCCTGGGACCCTATTTGGTTTGGGACTGTTCACACCCCATCCCTTCTAATACTTCACTGGGCAGCCTAGCTCCTCCACCTGCTTGCGCTATGCACGTACACCCCTCTCCAAACAATGAAGCTAGAAACCCCAGAAGTCTCTGAAGGCTGCACCTGCATCAGGCTGGCCTACTCCTATATCTGAACAATAATGTAAGTTTCCCTGGTAACAATCAAATTCAGACAGTTCCTATTCAAATGTATCCCCAACACATTCACGTTGGAAGAAAGGAAGGGTTCTTTCAGCCTGAACTGATTTGGGGTATGTGTGCGGCAAAGCGAAGCAGTCAAAGGGAGAGGTTCGTTTACCACCCCGTGCCTCTGCGTGAGGGAAGGGACATGCACAGTAGAACTAATGAAGAGATGAACCAAACTATCCGTGAAGGCAGAGAAGCACTTAGACCACACCCCAGCTCCTCCTCCTGAACCCTGTAAAAGGAAGTCCTACTGACAGCTGGGCCCTGGAGTACTCTGGCACACCTCGGCCTAGCCCACTGTCAGTTTGGAGCGGCTCCCCCTCTAACTGAAGCATTGCTTCAGATAAAGCTGTGCGGCTTCCTCTGCAAATCCCTGGGAGCCTCTTGTTTTGAATTCTTTGGATAAGATGCCAAGAACCTGGAAACACCAACCACAGATAACGGAGCTGCCAGACTTTCATAAGAACCCAGAAATCGGGACAATGAGGATGATTTTATGTTCTAATTCTGGGGTGCTGGGGACTCCACACAAACATATAAGAATTCTTGTCAGGTGGGGTCCCGCACACCTATGATCTCAGCACTTGGAAAGTGGGTGCCGGGGGATCTGAGTTCAAAATTAATAGGTTAAAAATTCATCCTGGGGGCTGGAGAGATGGCTCAGAGGTTAAGAGCACCAACTGCTCTTCCAGAGGTCCTGAGTTCGATTCCCAGAACCTACATGGTGGCTCACAAGCATCTGTAATGAGATCTGGCACCCTCTTCTGTATACATAATAAATAAATAAATCTTTTTTAAAAAATTCATCCTGTATTGCAGAGATATGTGAGAGAATATTTTCAGTGAAATTTGACTGGTGTTGTTTTGAAATAACCTGAGATTGGAAAGAAAGGTATAAGAGAGGAAGCAAGACAGGTCTTGGGATGGCCGCCCGTTTAGGACACTTCTCTGCAGGCTCAGATTAAGTTATTGCCTGCCAGCCCAACAGAAAACACCCACCCACCAAATTCAACCCACTGCCTGATAGACCACAAATGCTGGGCCAGTAGAGGGCTCTGCCATGACTTACATCCTATCTAGGACCTTCCCTAGGATGCTAAACTTTTAGCATGCGTCAGTTCTCAAGGCAGATGGATGGACTACAGGGTCAGCTTCCTAGACACAGCTTTTACAGCCTACCAAGAATCTTCAATAATCAGCTAAACTCAGTGACTCCTCCCTCCTAAGCAAAGAGACCCCTTCAGTAATAAACTCAGAGACCTCTTCACTCTAAACTTAGACACCTCCCTCTAAACCCAGTGACTCTCCGCTAAGCTCGCCCTCCCGTCTATGATCAACAACCCCTCCCCTCTAAAGTCTACAGATTTAAAGAACTTCCTTCTCCTGTGGCTTGCTGTTCTTTGTTTTATGTTGCTGATGGATCTCCACGTTCCAGTTCTTCCTGCTGTTAGCGGCTGGCATTATTAAGGAATTTGATTGTAGAAACGTGTGTCAGCTCCTATCTAGAGATAACCAACACCCCAGCCAGGTTCTCCCTCCTTACCTAACTGATGCTGCCTTCATCCTTGAGCTGGCTGGCTACCCAGAACCTATAGAAGCCTGTGATGGCCCCCCTCCCTCATTCAGACCAACCCCAGGTCATCCTTTCGGGGAGATGTCTTCTCACATCTCATGTTGGCTCTGTCACTGAGTGTTTCCTGAAACAGATCACAGCTTGCCTGTGTCTGAGTTCCTTTGTTCACACCCTCACCTGTGGTGTGTGAGACCAGTCAGCCTGAGGGAACTGTGCACTGGCACGCCAGGAAACATTTTGTTGTTGTTTTGCTTCTTCTACGACAAGGCTAGGGATCAAACCAAGGCTCTCAAATTTGCTAGAGAAGCACACTTTGTTGTATCCCCAGGCTGACAGGAGATGATTGTAAGGGTCCTTACTCTTCCCGGGGGCTGGGGGCGGAAGAGCACAGCCTGCTTTTCCAGAGGACCCAAGTGAGATGCCAGAATCCACACCAGGCAACTCACAACTACTTGTAACTCCAGCGCCCAAGGATCTGATGCCCTCCTCCGGCCTCCTTGAGCACCTAATGCATGTGACACACACTCATAGACACACAGACACACACACACACACACACAGACACACACACACACACACACACACACACAAATAAAAACAAACCTTTTAAAAAAGAAACAAAACTCCTGCCCTCTCCTGAAATTTTCCTCAGAGCTTTTGCTGGCGAAGAAAGACTTGATACTTAACCTGCTAATACTCCTGGGAAGCCACGAGATTTGGAGACCAGAAAGCAGGTGAGATGGTGGTGGGTCACCTATGCACAGAAAGACAGAGGCAGAGGAAGAATAGACCCAGGTCACGGGGGCAGGGCAGTACAGGTTGGTCTCGGAAGTATCAATTTTCCCCAAAAAAGCTTTGTGAGGTTTCAGTGTCTTTTGAAACAATGTCCTATAGCCCGACTGTAGCTGAGGGTGACCTCGAACCTCCTGCCTCCACCTCTTATGTGTTGGGATAGCTGGTGTGTACCACCAGCCCCAGCTTAGATCTTAGTATCTTAAATGGTGTTCTCAAATTCTGAGGCATTATTTTAACATGCGTGGGTCTTATAAACAGGGCTGTTCATGTCTCAGCACAGACTGCAAAAGACCAGGAAGAACCTAAAAGTCCGCTAAAAGGAAAAAGCCAAATAAATAATGTTATTTACAAATGATGCCATTCGATGCAGGAAGGATGAAGGTGGGAACTGTGAGCAAGGGTGTGGAATGACACTACCTACATTTATTTATTCACTTTGTGTGGTTGTGGAGGTCAGAGGCTGCGGGAGTCAGTTCTCTGTGGGCTCCAAGGACCAAACTCACGTCACCAGGCTCAGTGGCAAGAGCCCTCTCCAACTGGGCCAGAATGAGGTCATTTGTATAGAAAGTGGGAGGGGCGGCTAGCTGTACTCAGTTACTAATTTGTAGATAAACTATCTCTTGAGAAACTCTCCAAGACTCCGACGGCAGGAGAGGCTTCAGGGAGGGTCTGAGTGGCACACCTCACTCACCCTCACCCTCGGCAATGACCCAGGACCTGGGAATATGTTGATTTAAGTGTCAAAAATGACTCTGCAGATGTGCTGGAGTCTCTTGACGTGGGGTAATTGCCAAATTACCCAGCAGGCCTTACGTAATGACCAGTATCCTTATAGGAGGGAGGTCAGGGGGCCAGGCTCTGAAATAGACTTAACGCTGCAAGAAGAGAACTGATCTGGTGAGACGGATCGGTGGATGAAGGCACCTGCTACCAAGCCTGATGACCCCAGTTAGGCCCTCAGGACCCCGAATAGTGGATGGAGAAGCCTGACTCCTCAAGGTTGTCTTCTAACCTCTGTCACACACACGCATAGTAAACAAACAAGCAAACAAATAAATAAATGCTTTTTTTAAAGAAGCCTGAGCGGCTGCTGCTGGGGCAGGGCAATGTTTGTCGCTGGGCATTAAGTCAAGGGCCTTCCGCATGATGGGCAGCTAACCCCAGAACTTGAACTTTCGGTTTTGAGACTTCTGTCCTCCCTGAACAGTGATAGAACAAGGTGTTGAGTTAAACCTGGGGATCCAGGTTACTGTGGAATTCAGAACGTCAGTGAGTCGGTGAGAGATCTTAGCAGGAGATAATGGGACCTTCATTTGATCCCTGCTGCTGCGGGGAGGGGTGGCCAGGTATTGTCTTTGTTGTCTTTTTCTCAGGACTTATGATCCCCTAGGTCTTGGCTCCCATCTCCCTGGGCTAGTCCTGACCCTGGGCAAGTCACTCATCTATGTATGCCCTCCTCCCTCCTGGGATTAGTGGCACAGATGGCAGCCTGAAGCATCCTGAGAAGATGAGACAAGATGCCCGGGGGGAAGTCCCTAGTCCAGAGGGGCCCTGACTGTGCAAATGTTTGCCCTAAGAAGAATGCACCCTCCTCCCTGAGCAGACCTGGCTTCTACTCAGAAAATAGGGCCTTCTGCTTCAATTTCCCGTTGGGACATGCAGAAGGCGGAGCCCACTGCTGGGTAGCTCAGTGATCCACCAGGCACATAGTCCAGGCACCAGCAGTGGGGACACCAATCTGGTATGCTCTCAAGTCAAAAGGCCCAGCTGTTTCAAAAGTTCAAAGACCCTCCCAGTGGCCATTCTTAAACAGCTGGTGTCACTTCCCTAAGCATCCCAACAGCCTTAGTTTTAAGTGTCTTTGAGGGTGAAGAAACGGAAATGTAGAAACTTCAGTAACTTGCCCAAAGCTAGACAGCTGGTTAACGACAAGCCTGGGATTTGAACACTAGAACTCATGTTCTCAGCCATAGGTGACATCGGCTTCCTCTTGTGAAGAAGCACAAAAATATCCTTGGCCCCTGGCTTGCCAGGGTCACGCAAGGGGGCCACATCCTGACCAGCTCCGTCTTCTTCTGGGCCCACAGAGGAGTCTCATTAGACGTGGGAGTGCGCAACCAAGCCTGGCCCTCGGGCCATGACTGTGCTGTTCCCCAGCGGGACAGAAGTCACACGGCTTTTGTACCTCGTCAGCATTTCAGTAGACATGTGGCCCAGTTGCAGAAGTCAGTGGGCCACTGAGTGAGAGTAGCCACGTAGAAGGAAGTGTGATGCCAGTCCTATGGGACAGGGGACTCACATGGCCTCCAGCTGGAGTAGCAAGCCCACTCTGTCTCATTCTGCCCTTGAAGGCCCCACGGAGGCTCTGGACATCCCCTTCCAGCTTTTCCCAGCCACCTTCCCTGCAGGTCCCAAGTCAGAAGCCTGGACAGTGTGGCTGGGGCCACTGACCGCTTCCAGGAGCTCCAGGCAAAGCCCAGAGCCCACGCTAGAGTAAGCTTTGATGCCAGGCCCTGGCAGCCAGCTCACCCACAGAACCCTGTGTCTCCCACCCTGCACACAGTGGGCACACTGCAGAAGGTCCTGGGGGCACTCCCTTCTGTTTGCACGGCCATCTCCCTGTGAGCACCCCTCTTCCGGGAATAAACCAAAGCACTTTCACTCACTGTCACTCTCCATCTGAGGATATGTGACAAGACCCCCACCTATCAAAGTTCAGTTTCTCCACACACAGTGGGGCTCCTGAGCTCCCCAGTGTGTAAACAAAGCTACCTGCAGACCGCAAAAAAAAAAAAAAAAAAAGGAACACGCATCAACTCTTTGCACACCACGCTGAAGGACAGTCCCTACCACCTTGCCCTTCCGCACACATTCTGGAGGCATTCCTGGGTAAATTCTGACGTGGTCCTTGGAGGACAGACATCTCTTTGGGAGGGCTTCCCGGCTGCCCCCAGACCACTGCCAGAACACCTACCATGTTCCAGGTGCTGTTTAAACACCCACATGTACTATCTGCTTTCTCCTTGGCCCAGCCGCAGGAGAGGGACTCAAGTATGATTCCTGTTTTACAGATGTGGTAACTGAAACCCAGAGAGGAGAAAGTACCATGCGTGAAGTCTCCTAGTTTGAAAATGACTGAACAGAGGTCCTCTCTAAAGTAAGTACCTTAAGTGTCGCGTGGTTGACTGGTACCTGCCCGCCCTCCGAGAAGCCCATCTGCATCTCCATATAAACTATCTCCTTTCTAGATGCTACTAGGCAGCATGGACCAGGCATATATTAGTCTACCACATGAATCATGGTGAGTGGGAACCCTCGGATCCCGGGGGGCACAGTGAGCTTTGACACAGAACGAGAGCTGCATCAGGAAGACCTTGCCTGGTATGTTGTGTGAGGGGACACCCCACCACTACCCACGTGGCTCAACTGTTTCCTCAGAGACCCAGAGCAACTTCCCTGGATGTGGCAGTTAGCTTTTCCCTAATTGTCCCACAACTGCTCCCCACAACTCACCGGGTTCACGTAGGGAGGCTGGGTGCCGAAGAAAGCCATCTCTCCTGCCTCAGGGAGTCACCACTCTTCCTCACAGCTAACAGACCTCTGCACAGGGCGGGGCTCAGAGAGGAAATGGAAACCTTAGCCACTTGGCACTGACTCAACAACAGGGAGGAGCCAGGAGTCAGTGAAGGAAGTGTCTGGAAAAAATAAAGGGAATGTCAGGGAGGAGGGCTGAGGCTGGGACTCAGGGGGAGGACGCCGCCGGGTGCTCCTGCTCCGACACATGGCCTCCGCCTCCTGTGCTCTGCCAGGCGAACCAGTCACGCGGAGTTTCTGAGGCTTCAAAGTGGCATACACAGGGAGGAGTTCCTCGACAGCCTTGGCCAGAGGATGTGGCTGTTCTTCTGAGTATGTTTCATCACCACATCCAGCAAAGCTCAGGCTTCGCTGTTCCTGTGTGTGGGAAGCCGTGGGGAAGTCCTGCTGCAGTCCACTGTATGGGCAGAGAAAGTGTGCTCAGAAAGTTTGAGGTGCATCGGCGAGGCTGTGCTACTCTTTACGGGCTGTCTAAAGTCTCTACGAAGATTTAGGCTTTCCAAGAAGCGTTTCTCCTTGTGTGAAAGCCTAACAATATAGGAAGAAGTATTTTGCAAGAAAAACACCCCCACCGAGACTGTTAATGTGGAATATGGGGGTGCCCTGGGAATTTGGTTTCCAACTGCCTGTGAATTTATCTGTTCTCTTCTCCTTCTCGTCTCTTTCCTCCTTTCCTCAGTTTTGGGTTGAGAAGAGGAAAAGCAGCAAACACAGTAGAATATCCCAAGCAACAAGGAAGGAGACCCAAGGGAATATTTGAAACAGTTTTCAAACTAGGCATGATGGCACATCGTACAACCCAGAATGCCTTGCCTAATGCATGCCTACCTCCTCCCCTCCTCCCTCCCCGCTTCTTCTTCTGACACTGTCATGTAGGCCAGGCTGGCTTTGAACTCAGTATGTAGCTAAGGATGACCTTGAACTTTTGATCCTCCTGGGCTACATCACCAGTCCTCCCTGCCCAAAACAAAAACAAACAAACAAACACAGAAACCCCCTGCTCTTGTGGGTTAGGTTATGACTTAGGGGAAATAATTGGATGGAGCAAAGGACGGCAGGCTAGATTTGTCGGGGGAGGAGAGCCGGGGCGACAGGCTCACCTGGAGTCATTCGGGTCCCTGCCATCGCACTACTGCTAACTAGCAGGTTGTCTGGAAGCAAGCTTGTGGCGACAGCTGTGCCATTATTCCCAGAGAAGCACGGGCTGCGAACCGATCCCCCTGCCTCAGTGTTGGTAAGTGCACACGCCCCTCCCCCCATGGGAGCTGATGTGGTTCGGGGACCGGTCCTCTTACATGGATTGGTGTGACTTAGCAGGAGACATGTGGCTGCAGGTTGGATCTCTTGCCTGCATTTCTGCCTTCTGCCTCCAACCATGGGACGATGCAGTTGGAAGGCCTTCATCAGATGGTATCTTGGTTTGTGCACCGACAGCCTCCAGGACAGGGAGGAAGAAACACGTTATTTATGAACTAATTAGCCTGCAACGTTCTGTTACAGTGTCACGAAATGGCCCTCCAGGTGCCAAAGAGGAATCTGGTTATCTGCCAGGCCAGGCACTTACCTGTGACAGACACTCTTTCTTCTTGTGCTCAGCTTAAGACACCAACATTTGCAAAGACTGATTCTGGAATATGCTTCCTTCAAGGCCGTGTGTCCCCTCGTATCTTCCCCCTAGCTACACATTCCTCACTCAACTGGAACCGACTGGATTTAAAGAGCAGACTAACTATCCTGTTGGAGCAAAGCTGGAGAGAAATTCTTCACAGTCCTCTGGATGTCATGGACATCAAGGACACTTTTGTCGTGGTAGGCATCTACTAACAGGTAGGGATTTGGGGCAACTGGAACCCCCGTTCTCTGCAAGTTGGGATGGAAAAATGCAGGACTGCTGCTTTGGACATCTGCTTCTCCTACACCCCAGCCATTCCAAGACTGAACCTTTTCCTAAGGGAAAGCCGTGGATGGCCATTCAGAACAGCTTTTGTGCATCACACCTCCAAGCCCAGGCACGTGAGAGAGACATCAGGGTAGTCACGCGTTTAAAGAGACCTTAGCTCCCACGGAGGAACTAGGGAATGAGGGATACATCCAAAAGCCAACCCAGACAAGCCTGTGCTGTGGCCGTTCTACGCACATCAAATTCATCAGGTTTGTCTTGGGGTTACTGCCTGGAAGAGGCAAGGTCTTCTGATGCCATTAAATGCTCCCGATCTTGGTCTGGGAGGTGGTCCCTGCTAACTACACAAAATTCTTCTATGGAACCAGCATCTGCGTGTTCCCCTCAATAAACCACAGCTAAAAGGAAAAATGTCCTAGAGCCCTGGAGGACACAGGCCCAGCTGAGCTCAGGAAAACAAGCGGCTTAGGGTAGTGTTTGCTCTGGAGGTGAGTCACAATCAGCTGTCTCACTAATGTGTCAGTCCCCAGAGGAGGGACCCAGGGCCCTTTGCCCTGTAGGGAGGGTTCACTGGCAACTCCATAGGCTAATGTATTTTTAGAGTATCATTGCAGCAGGGAATTCTGCAGAAAATTCTGATTTTTATAACATACAAAAGCTACCTTCTATGAGCTGGTGAGATGGTTCAGTGGTTGAGAGCACTTGCCGTGGATAGCATGATGGCCTGAGTTTTATCCTCAGAAAGAAAGATGGAAGAGGAGGAGCCGGGCGGTGGTGGCGCATGCCTTTAGTCCCAGCACTCGGGAGGCAGAGGACAGTGGATCTCTGTGAGTTCGAGGCCAGCCTGGTCTACAGCGCGAGATCTAGGACACCAAGGCTACATAGAGAAACCCTGTCTTGAAAAACCAAAATAAAAGGAAAGAAAGATGGAAGAGGAGAACACTATTTACAATATGTCATATGCATATGTAAATAACATTTTTCTGGGGGTTTTTTTTGTGTGTGTATGTGTAGTATGTGTGTACATATCTGTGTGTGTTCACACGTGTGCATGTATGTGGAGCCCAGAGACTGACAAAAAGTGTTTTCTTCAGCTCCTCCCTCACCTCATTTTTTGAGACAGTTCGGAGAGTTCATGGAACCTGAAAGCTCACTGATTTGTCTAGATGTCCGGGGATTCCCCACCACGCCCACCTCAGCTACCCCTGTCTCTTCCTCTCCAATTCTGGGTGTGTAGGTATGTGCTGGCTTTTTATGTAGGTACTGGGGTCCGAACTCAGGTTCTTACGCTTGCACGGTGTCTGAACCATCTCCCCAGCTGCTCTTCTGATTTAAAAAGTAAACCAAATGAGATTTATTTTATTATTTATTTATGTGTATATGTGTGGAGGGGGAGCAGGGTGTGTGTGTGTGAACATCCGGGTACCCGACAACAGAAGAGGTTGTTGGATCCCCTGGAACTGGAGTTACAGGAGGTTGTGAGCCACCCCACGTGGGTGCTGGGAACTGAATTCTAGTCCTCTGAAAGAGCAGCCAGTGCCCTTAACTGCTGAGCCATCTCTCCAGCTCCCACTTTTCTGTTTTTTTGAGACAGGGACTCCCTGAAAAATTCTAGCTAGCCTGGAACTATCTATCTATGATATAGACCAGGCTAACCTTGAACTTCGAGTATTTTTTTTTTCCACTTTCCCTTGCCAAGTGCTAGAATTACAGGTATGTATGTTGTGGGATATTTGTACATTGTGTGGAAATGTATTTGCTGTGATTGGTATAATAAAAAGCGGAATGGCCACTAGCTAGGCAGGAGGTGTAGGTGGGATTTCCAGGGGGAGAAAAATGAAGAGGAGGAGGAGGAGGAATCTAGGCACATGGGAGAGGCCAGGAGACACGGGAGAGGAAACAGGAGGTGCAAGATGGAAGAGGGGTAACACTAGGTGATAGAGTGCAGATTAATATGAACGGGCTAATTTAAGTTATAAGAGCTAGTTAGGAACAAGCCTAAGCTACGGCCAAGCCTTCATAATTAATAAGAAGTCTCCGTGTTGTTATTTGGGGCTGTCGGCGGAAAAGAAAGTTCATCTACATATGCCTCACCACACCCAGCCTACAAATAGCATTTTAAATTACCAACCAAACGCCTCTTGGGACTTTGTTCCCTTGGAAGTGCCTAAGGACCAGAGGATCTACATTTAAGCAATATATGTTTGTGTGTGGTGGTGCCAAGGTGAGCCCTGAGCCTTGTGCAAGCTAGGTGAGGATGCTAACACTGAGCTATGTCCCCAGGCCCAGAGAACCTACAAAGTATCACTCTGCAGTTGAGAGCACTTGGGGGCAGCAAAAATTCAGCACTAAAATTTTAGGTTGCAGATTCAGTGTCCAGCACGACCGTTTGGCCTGGCCTTGTCACCATGGTGCCCCGGGGAACGGCGTACAATGAGTGCTTCTGTAAAATGACATTCCTCAGGTGCTTCACGACTTTGGGAATATGCATACACTTGATGGCCTGACAGAATCATGGGCGTCCCAAAGGGAATATAAAGATGTGAATCTCTTGACTGCATGATTTTCTGGGTCAATCAAGTAGCGAGCCGTTTTCATGGATGTCACCCCAGGTCACTCACACAAAGACGAAGGGCCTGCTGGCTTTTTGATGAACAAGAAGGCTGTTTCATTATGTTTAAAGTTGTCTGTTTCATAAAGGGGGGAGGGGGAAGGACAGATAGTTATATAAAGACAATGGAATAGAATGAGAGACTTTACATTATTATTGCTTACCATGGTACTTTTAGGTTTTAAATTTCTATTTTTACATGTATAATTTACCTTGGATGCATAATAAAATAATTTAAGCATCATGGTAGCAAAAAAAATCCCTTCGGTTCAGAGACCACCAGTCACCTGTGAGTCTGAGTCCTGGGGTCTCCCACCTGGTCTAGAACTAGAAACAGAAGCCTGGAGTGCAGGCATTTCTGTGTCTTCCCCAGACTGGCCTTGAACTCTCAATGACCTAGGGATAACTGCCTCTCCCTCTGAGTACTCAGGGTTTTGTGTGTTTCAGGGACTCAAAGCCAGGGCTTCGTGCATCGTAAGCAAGCACTCTCAACTGAACAATTACCGGGCTTCTGGACGTAGGCTGTTATTTGCTTTGAGTAATACCTAGGAATAGAATTTCTAGGTCATAAGGAAGGTGTATGAATGAGAAACTACTGAGTCAGTTTCTCAATGAGTGAGCAGTACGTGATCTCAACAGCAGTGGATGGAAGGCCCAGTTGTTGCCTGGTCTTCCAATACTGAGTGTGGCCTATCTCTGCTTTTAGCTGTTTTAGCAGGCTAAAAATAGAAAGTGCTGGACATCATACCAGGAGCCTCTTACATGCTAGGTACACTACATTCACAGTCCAAAGCTTTCAATTTTGATGAAGTCTGTTTTATACAAAGGGTTGGTACTTTGGGATGCTAAGGCTGTGCCTAAGTGTGGGAGACAGGGACCCTCCTATATTCTGTTTCTAAAAGCTTTAGAGTTTTAGTTTATTTAGGGAGAGCTAAAACCATTTCTGGGTTTTTGTTTTGTTTTTGATATGTGACATGAAGTCCACTATATATGTTTTTTCTTTTTAGCCATTGTATTATTTATTATTATTATTTTTTTTTTTACAAAAGTCTATTACCATGTACAACAGGCTCCAGGATAACACTTCATTCTGACTATAGGTGGCAAAGATGTTATGGCAGGGCATCCAGATGTTTAAATAGGAATGGAAGAGGGTCACCATCATCTCAAATATGAGGAACAGCTTACTTTTTGCCAGATTTCTTAATTCCACTGTGGCCAGGGGTCCCTTGCCCGCGGCCTTGGCTTTTAGCTCCTGGGTTTCTTCTGCTCCTCTTTTTGTTTCTGCTTGAAAACCTCGTCTTCCTCGTCTATCTCCTCGGCCTGCTTCTTGGGCTATTTCAGGGGCTTCTTTTTGCCCCCTTCACAGCTGACATGGCGCTGACAGACAGCCCCTTCACCAGACCCTGATCCTAAGTCGCTCTTTTTTGTTTTTTGTTTTTTTTTGTTTGTGTTTTGTTTTTTGTTTTCAAATACTGCTTTTTTTTTTTTTAAGGAAAAATGTTCTTGCTAGGTATGATGACTCTTGTCTATAACCCTAACACTCTGGAAGCTGACGCAGGAGAATCACAAGTTAGAGGCCAACCAGGACTACATAGTGAGTCTAAGCTACTAATATTTTTTTTCCCGTTCCATATTGCTGTGTAGCAGGCTTTTTCTTTTGGGCTACCAACTAGCTCCCAAATCATGACATGGAGCTTTATTATTAGTTATGGATGCTTGGTCTTAGTTTATGCTTGTCCCACTAGCTCTTATAACTTAAAATATTCTGTTTCTCTTCATCTATGTTTTGCCTGGGGTTTTTTACCTTTTCTTTCTGTATGTCCTACTTTTCCTGCTTCTTCCGTGTCTGCCTGGCTGGCGGCTGCCTGGCTGGATGGCCCCGGGCGTCTCCCTTTCTTTCTCCTTCTTTCTCTTCTCTCTTCTTGTTCTCTTCTTTTTTATTTATTCTCTCTGCCCACCAGCCCTATCTGTCCCTCTCCTCTCTCGCTATTGGCTGTCCAGCTTTGTATTAGACCAATCAGGTGCCTGATGCTGGCAAAGTGAAACAAATGTAACATATCTTTATGTAATTAAACACACATCCTTATGTCGTTAAACAAATGCAGCATAAACAAATGGAACACATCTTTACATAGTTAAATATTGCACAACATCGCTGCCTTGTTGGGCACTGACTGTGGGTGTATTCTCCTCACCCATGCCCTGCCCCCGTTTTCCGTTCTGTTCCACTGATGAGTTTGTCTACCCTGATGTCCTGATTATGCCAGCATCATAGTAAGTCATAAAACCATCATGGCGTGAAAGACACACCTGTGCTCTTTTTCAAGACTGTTTTATGACAAGTGCCTATAAACCCAGTATTTACCCAGCATTTGAGAGGTAGAGACTGGAGGATCAGGAGTTCGAGGTCATCAGGTAAATATCCAGCTCAAGACCAACCCGGGCTACATGGGACCTTGTCTCAAAAAAAAAAAAAACAAACAAACAAAGAGTTCAAGGTCCTCCTCAGCTATATAGCAAACTCTTAAGGTCATCCTGGGACCCTGGAGACCATATCTCAAACAAACAAACCTATGATAACTCTAACTCATCTAGATATTGTGTCGTGTGTGTGTGTGTGTGTGTGTGTGTGTGTGTGTGTGTGTGTGTGTGTGTGTGTGTGATGGGGGAGGGGTGCTGGACCCAAACTCAAGGCCTTGTGTGTTGCTAGGCAAGTGCTCTCAGTGATCCACCCACCCAGCCTCTTTGTCTTTTCATGTAAAGTTTAGAATCAGCTGGTTTATTTCCTAGTCTCCAGAACTATGAGAGACACATTTCTATCAGATGTAAGCTATCCAGTTTATTTTTGTATTTATTTACTTCAAGACAGGATCTCGTTATGTAGTCCTTGGCTGGCCTAGAACTCACCCATGCGATACTTTCTGACAGGAAGTTCCCAGTGCTTCAGCTGAAACACATTTTTTTTTTTCTTTTTCCTTTTGTTTTTCGAGACAGGGTTTCTCTGTGTAGTCCTGGCTGTCCTGGAACTTACTATGTAGACCAGGTTGCCTCAAACTCAGAGGACCTCCTGCCTCTGCCCCTAGAGCTCCGGGATTAAAAGTGTGTGCCACCATGTCTGGCTCACTTTTTTTTTTTCTACTCAAGAAGAATTGTGGGGGCAGGAGAAATGGCTCAAGCCTTTGCTGCTTAGTAGAGGACCCAGGTTCAATTCCTAGCATCCACATGACAGTTCACAGCTTTCAGAAAACCAAGCTCCAGGGGTCTGATGCCCTCTTCTCACCTCTGAAGGCACCAGGCACGCTTGTGGTGTACATACATTTTTTTTTTTTCTTTTGGTTTTTCGAGACAGGGTTTCTCTGTGTATCTTTGCGCCTTTCCTGGAACTCACTCTGTAACCCAGGCTGGCCTCGAACCGCCTGGCTCTGCCTCCGGAGTGCTGAGATTAAAGGCGTGTGCCACCACCGCCTGGCCGTACATACAATTTGTTAAGACAAACAACCACATATAATTAAAAAAAAAAACTAATAAAAATGTTATGTATGTAAAATTAAATGTTTATGGTAATCAAAAGATTATGTGGATATTCTCATTTCTCCAGCTTATACTACAACAGATACATTATTTGAAAATTTTGATCTTTATTATAAATAACTAGTTGAATTGGATATGTCCATTTAAATTTTTTATTTATATTAGTATTATTGGGGGGTACTCTGGTGCCACAGTGTGCATGAGGAAATCAGAAGACAATTTCTGGGAGTCAGTACTCTCTGGACCAAAGGGAAACTCCATTCCCAAACTCCAAAAGACCGTCCAAGTGTCTAGAAATGATCTCAACCTAGACTATAGGATTTCTGTCGGTTAGATAAAAGCCAGCATTCCTCAGGAAGTTGTGAAATTGGTTCCCATTTGCCAAAAGGGGCCATTTCCCTTATTTCTGGCAAAAGGGACTTACAGCTCTCCCATTAACATATGTCAAAGTCCATGCTAGCCTTCAGGCTCCCTCAGTACCACAAAACCTATTACACATTTCAAAGTTCATGTTAGCCTCCTGGGCCTTCTCACCTCCTCCCCTGCCCTAAACTCCCTCCAGCCTACAGGCTGCCCTCCCCCTAGCTACTCATTCTCCTTGTAACCCTGTATTCTCCATGTTCTCTGTCTCTCTGTCTCTCTGTCTCTGTCTCTGTCTCTCTGTCTCTCTGTCTCTGTCTCTCTCTGTCTCTGTCTCTCTCTCTCTCTCTCTCTCTCTCTCTCTCTCTCTCTCTCTCTCTCTCTCGTGTGTGTGCATGTGTGTGTGTGCGTGCTCGTGCTCACACGCTCGGTCCCTGCTTCTCTCCCCGTGTGTTCTCTAGTCTCCATCCCCCACTACTCTCCCTCCTCCCACAGACAGCCCTGGCCACGCCCAGTCTGCTGGCCATGTTCAATCTGCTTCTTCCTCGGTCTGCATTCTTCCAGATGTCTCTGCCTGTTCTCTCTCAGATCTACAATAAAAACCTCCCCCCGACCGTCCCCTGGAGCGGCCACATCGTCAGTTTAGAGAGTGCGTTCCTTCCATTGTGGGTTCCAGGAGGAGAACTCAGGTGTCAGGCTTGCACTGAAAGCGTTTCCTACTCTGAGCTCGGCAGCCCTGGAGTTTTCATTTTTAGCAACTAAAGGGTCTGAAATTGATCCTTCTCCACACAGTACTTAAGAGCCTTCATCTTTAAGCAATGCGCAGGTTTATCGTGCCAAACTTCTCTCAATCCAGATTTTCTAAGAGAATTTCTTCTCAACTTATCTTTCTTTCTTTCTTTCTTTCTTTCTTTCTTTCTCTCTCTCTCTCTCTCTTTCCTTCTTTCTTTCTTTCTTTTTCTTTCTTTCTTTCTTTCTTTCTTTCTTTCTTTCTTTCTTTCTTTCTTTCTTTTCTTTCTTTCTTTCTTTCTTTCTTTCTTTCTTTCTGTGTAGTTTTGGTGCCTGTCCTAGATCTCACTCTGTAGCCCAGGCTGGCCTCGAACTCACAGAGATCCATCTGGCTCTGCCTCCCGAGTGTAGGTATTAAAGGTATGCTCCAACACCGCCCAGCTCAACTTATATTTCTAATTAATTACAGAAGTCTTTTTTTTTTTTTTTTTTTTTTTTTTTTTTTTTTTTTAAAGATTTATTTATTTATTATGTATACAGCATATATGACTGCAGACCAGAAGAGGGCACCAGATCTCATTACAGATGGTTGTGAGCCACCATGTGGTTGCTGGGAATTGAACTCAGGACCTCTGGAAGAGCAGTCAGTGCTCTTAACCTCTGAGCCATCTCTCCAGCCCATAGAAGTCTTTTATTTTCAGTTGCCCCAGCTTCAACTTGAAAAGTAGATAGACGATAGATACAATGATTTACTATTGAATAAATAAAGATTTTACTTTAAGAGTTTGTCGGCTATTAGAGTATGTTATTTTCTATCAGTATAAAAATCGCAGAGACTCCTATATTGTGGATTCTTTGAAATTTTATTAATTTGCACATGGAGGCATATGCAAGCCACAGCATGCACGTGGGGGTACAGGATAATTTGTGGGAGTCTGTTCTTTCCTTCCATCATGGGGTTCCCAGGGATGGAACTCAGGACAGCAAGCATCTTTACTCATTGAGCCATCCTGCTGCCCTGTGCTGTGGGCTCTTCTGAGTCCTGCCATGAGAGATACTGAGCATTAGTTACAGCTGAGAAGAATGACAACTGACTGGGTGAGGTGATGGTTCTCAATACTGAGAAAGGCACAGTAAACCCCCCCCCCCCAACACTTACCCTAAATATGCCCTTAGGCTGGGGATGTGGCTTAGGCCCTATCCCAGCCCTACCAAAATAAGCAAACAAAATATCTTCCGTCTTGTGCTTTTCTTCATCTTGTCTTTGTTTTGTTTTGAAGACAGGGTCTCCCGTAATCTAGGGTGTCTTTGAGCTCACTAGGCAGCCTTCACTTCCCAAATCCTCTGACTCGTGTGATTACAGGCGTGGGTCACCATACCAGCTAACTTTGTGTTTTTCATTCATAAATAAAGCGCAGCGAAGCTTTCAAAAGAGAAATGGGGCACTCAACTCCTGCCTATTTTAAATTTTTAAAAAGATTTATTTCTTTTTATTTTTGTGTGTTAGTGTTTTGTCTGCATGTATGTAAGTGCAGTTATTTGTGCAGAGCCATGGAGACCAATCAGAAGAGGGTGTTGGATAGTCTGGAACTTGAGTTACAGGCCTTTGTGAGCCGCCACGTGGATGCTGGAATCAAACCCAAGTCCTCTGCAAGGGCAACAAGTTCTTTTAACTACTGAACCATCTCTCCAGTTCTAATATGTATAAAATTTTAAAGATCTTGCCCCACCCTCCATCAACACAAAAAGGTGAAACCCATGCCTTTCTGTATATGAGCAGAGACAGCAAGGAGCTGTTAATCCCACTCTGTGAGAATAAGACCACCACCACAATTTTGAGCCAGGATGATGTACTCTGGCCAGGTCCATTCCAGAGTTCCCAGAAAATGGCCACGAGCTACATTGGCCAGGTGTTTATAAAGGCAAACCCACAAGGCTACATACGTCCCACCTTTGTCCAATCCGGGGCAAGCACATATCCTAATGTACTTCCTGTCTACATAAATCCTGCCTGCATGTGATCGGGCATATCCAGCACAGTTTGATCAACCAAACTTGTTAAGGGAAGTGAAAACATGTGGCTTGTTATCTTATATAAACAACAGCCTTCAGCATTTTAGGAAGTATCTGTCCTTGGGCAAGGGGCTTACAGGTTACAGGCATTTTTGTTTTATGGTCTCTTCGGCACGGTCATTAAAAATAAAACATGACTTTGGCCCTCACATTCCCCCTTGAGTTGTTCCCTGAGTCAAATCCTCGACTCTGTGGTGGGTACCTGTTTATGTTGGGATCTAATAACCTTCAGCTTCATGGTACCCAGGCAGGAATTACCATCTAGTTAAGGCACTAATGATTAAGAGTCAATAATTAACAGAAACAGAAGGGCCAAAGGCCCGGAGACGGCTGACATCAGAGTTACTATCTAGGAGGAGCCTGGAAATAAGAATGGAAACCAGGCATTTAATTCATCTCGGGTCTCCTTTTTTTGCAATTTTTTTCTTTTAGTTCAGCCAGATTATTTCTAATGATTCCCAAATGTTTTTTTTATAGAAGCGACAATTTTCTCTTAAAGCCATATAATACCTCCTTGTTCTACATAGAGCAGGTTGAGTGTCCTATCATATTGTAGAACTACTTCAACTAATGAATCTACCCGTAATAGATCTGGGCCTATTTGTTGTTGTTTGTTTTTTATTTACATTTTTTTTTTCATTTTGGATGCCAGGCCCTGTTCCCCCTCCCTCCCCTTCTCCAGCTGCCCCACCCCCATCCCACCCCCATCCATAAGTGTAAGCATTCTGAACCCACCCTTGGGACCCCCCAGTGTCTTATGTGATGTCCCCTTTAAGAAAAAAAACTCCTCTCTCTCTCTCTCTCTCTCTCTCTCTCTCTCTCTCTCTCTCTCTCTCTGTCTCTCTTTCTCTCTCTCCCTTCTCTTGTCAGAGGTAGCATGGACCGCTCTCTCTCCCTCTCCCTGTGAAGGCCTAGACTTAACTTTACAGGCTCAGGAACGTGACATGACAACTGGAAGGGATACAGAGCAGTATCCTCCTGCAGACATCCTGTCTGCAGTTTAGGCCCTTGAAGATATCTAGATAATCTTGCTGCGCAGGCCAGATAATCCTGTTCAGCGGGTTGTGGTTCCCCACCAAAAGTCTAACCCAATGGTTTCAAATGTGGTTTCGCGCCCAAAGTCTAGACCAATAGTTTCAAAAAATCACCTTGCCCCTTCTGCCTAATCCCAAATTTCCAATTCCCGGCTTGTGTTTTTTCCCTATAAAAACTCTCCAGGCCCAGGTTGAACCTGAATAAAAGGACCCTTACGCGCTTGCATCAGAAACCGGCTCCTTGGTGGTCTCTGGGGGTTTCTTGAAACGGGTACAACATCCCTGTCTCTCTCTCCTTTCTTCTTTCTTCCATTCCCTCTACCCTTCTCCCAAAATAAACTTGCCATGTGGATGTTGTGTCTGCCGTATGAGTAACTTTCCACTGTCTGCCGTGCTGAATGGCGTGTCTCACCCCGCCGTGGGGCACCTTGGTCCAAAACCTGCCAAGGCCTCACGTGTGCCATTATCATTACATTGGTGCTGCATGACTTGGATAGGCCCTCCTGGCAGCTCCTCACACGCCAGGATCCTGGACCCAGTCTACCTACAACAGGCTCCGGATCACCCAATCACTCACCACCTTATCCACCCGCAGCAATCGAGTAAATTTCAACTGGGTCGTTACATCCTCTCCGGAGCTGCCCACAGCTCCTTTAGGCCTTTCTGGCTTTTGCAACACCATCACTGGCTGTTACCTAAGGATGAGACCCCTCTTGGAGCTTGGTTTTGGTCCTCACTGGCCTCCTTGAAAATCCTGGTACCAGGTGGGGGTGCGGAGACTCCTGGCATAGCTAGGCTAAGCCGACCCCGTCGAGTGTGGTGATGGCCCTCTTCAGTCAGCTTGGCCCTGGTTCTTTCCTCCCCCATCCTGGGGATGCCCAAGGCTACAGGCTGTAGGGATTTCCTTTTCCCCCCTCTCATCCATGGGAACCCTGTATTTTCCGGACATGTATGACTTCTGGGGGTGATCAGGGCCTGCCCCCACTCCGAGGTGGTCTTCCACGCTTTTCCTTTCCTCCCTCAAACCTCTTCCACTAACCCTGCTGCTCGTGGTGTGTCTGCTTGGTGGCATACTTTGGCAGACTCCGCCAAAGGTACCCACTTACCTCCTCCACCCGTGACAGATCAGCTCCCTCCCTCCTGCTACAGTTTGCTCTCTTGTTCACTGGCTGCTTTACCTTCCATTCAGTACCGCCACTCGGATCTCTGGTGGGGCTACCTGCCTCTGACCATCCCCCTTGATGTGAGACTGGCCTCAGTATTTCTTGGGCCAGACAGTCAGAAAACCGAGAAAAAATTCTCCACTTTCTTCCTTCTCCCTTCCTTATGACTTAGATTTACCTATTTAAAACAAAAACAAAACCTTGTGAATACGTGGTCAGGCAGGCGCCATCTTGGCTAAGGTCAAAGAGGGACAGGTCATATGACCTCATGGCCATCTTTACGAAGGGCAGCAAAAAGTCACTTCCTGTCTGTGGCTCAAGAAGGGCAGCAAAAAGTCACTTCCTGTCTGTGGCTCAAGCACCAGTGGGGTGCCTGGTGCTTGGGCCATCTGCATTGGGGAAGTCAGGAAAGCTCCACCTCCAACCATGCATTGTTTGACAGGGCTGAGCTTGGACCTCTGGTCACAGCCTGGCATTCCTCTGTTGCCACTCTGGAGCTTATGTGGGCGGGGCCCAGAGACTTAGACCTCATGTATAATATTAGAGGAACCAGCCTTAATAGTATACATCCCAGCACACAGAGCTCTTAGTCCAGTCATTTATTCTTCCAAATCTTCTTCTCCGTCCTCCTGAGCCCTGGGAGTCCTGGTATATATACACTTACAAGCAGTAATCCCTTGGCAGTGCAAAGCCAGGCTTCCAGGGTCAAACCAAGGGGTGATAAGAATCACAAAGAGGGGCAGTAATTGCTAATTACCATTTGCAACCCCAAAGGGAAGTGACTAATAGGGAAATGAGTTAACTAAAGGCTAAATTCGGGTAATATCTAAGAAGAGGGATCTTGCCGGGCGGTGGTGGCGCACGCCTTTAATCCCAGCACTCGGGAGGCAGAGCCAGGTGGATCTCTGTGAGTTCGAGGCCAGCCTGGGCTACCAAGTGAGTTCCAGGAAAGGCGCAAAGCTACACAGAGAAACCCTGTCTCGAAAAACCAAAAAAAAAAAAAAAAAAAAAAGAAGAAGAGGGATCTTATGTGCTCCACTATAGTCTTAAACGTGATTGGTAGAAATGTTAAGAATCTATAAGTTGCTAGGTCAATGGGAGAAAATAAAACTGCCTTCTTTTTTCCTGTGGTTCCTATCAGTCCAAGCTATCTGCTGTTTTTCTGCAGGGTGGGGGGAAGTGTGCTCGGTCGCTAGGCAACCTGTGTACAGCTAGATGCCTCTGGTGATAGTTAAAGGGAGATCTGGAACTAGAGGAAGGATTTGGGAAAGGAGGTAGTTAAGCTTAATTGGCACATCCACCAGGCCTTCTCAAATGGATAGTCTGGATGCTTAAGTCTGTTCTTAGAGAGTACAGAGGTATCTCTGATAAGGCACTTTCCTCCATCTGGGGATGGACCTGGCCGGATACTGCCAATGACGATAATTACAGGGAGGCTTGAACTGGGGTTCTGGCTGAGCATAGCTGTCAGCGCAGGTTATGTAAATATCCCTTTAGTAGAGGGGAGATTGTGCCCAATAAATGATGGAAAAGCTACAATAGCACACAAGAAACTCAGCAGAAAACAAGTGATCAAAAGCCAAATATCACCAAGGCTCCTTGAGCCTCAGCTTACCTCTGGAAGGCCCTTGGCTTCTTCCAGGTATTAGCTTTGTCATAATCAGCTGAAATCCTATTTTGTATATTTTTGTGGCTTATAGCATAGACCTAGAGTTATCAAGCCTTACTTTTCCTAAAGCTACTAGGTCTTTTGACATAAACAAATGGTTTAAATGCTTCAGATTACTTTCCCCTCCTATCATATTGTTACATTAAGATTTTAACATTAATAGAGTTCTGATGCAGTTTGGGTCACAAACTCAGGATTTTGGATTTTCTTTCCAAAGAACTCCAGATAAACGAGTTTTCCTCACCTGTATATTCCTGAAGATGCTATTTTTTCTCTCCTGGTCTCCCCTTCCCAATTACTAAGACCATGGGCCTAAAAGTTTCAAATAAGTCCATAAATTTTAACTCCTGTCTGAAATGATAAACATAACGCTGGTTATGGCACTGGTTCCCGGCGGAAAGGTCACAGTCGCAACAGAACCCAGTTGTTTAGTAGTGGAGAGCTTTATTAGGAGAAAGGGGAGGAGGGATAAAGGAACAGGCCTGGGGAGGAAAGAGAGAAAGATGGTAGGGTGGGGGGGAGAGGGAGCAGAGCAGAGAGAGAGGGTGGGGTCTGCATCCAGCTTTTTTTTTTTTTTTTTTAAATATTTATTTATTATGTTGTTTATTTATTATGTTTACAGTGTTCTGCTTGCATGTATTCCTGCAAGCCAGAAGAGGGCACCAGATCTCATTACAGATGGTTGTGAGCCGCCATGTGGTTGCTAGGAATTGAACTCAGGACCTCTGGAAGAACAGTCAGTGCTCTTAACCTCTGAGACATCTCTCCAGCCCTGCATCCAGCTTTTAAGAGCTCCCAGTAAGGAGTTACACCACGCATGCGCTGATTGCGTGACCACACTGCATGCATGTAGTTGCTAGTGACATAAGACGCAAGACCTTTTGTATGTGCGGTCACACAGCTGGAGTAAGGGCAGAATTCTAACACTGTCTCTAGTCTATATTTCAGTGGGCTTCCATTTGGCTGACTGACATATCCAGGCATCAGCCACTGACTTCAACCTGTGAGACATGGACTTGCTGAAAGCTGATATAGACCAAGCCAGCCAGTATGAATGCTCCTTGTTTCCAGCTGGATCAAATCAGATGCTTTTGGTTAATGCCCCAAATTCCCTCCTTACCTTTGACTGGCCTTTCAGCCTCCCTGGGCTCTGACCACCTGCACCCTGTTTCTGCTTGAAACAGTTATGGAAGAGAATATGTCATCCTATGCTCCCTGTTCCCAAAACAGGCTAAAAGGCTAAGTTAAAGATCAAACCCCTGGCATAGGGGACAAATTGGATACCTAATACCCATTGACATATCAGAAAACTGGACCCAATATTGTCAGTTAACAGGTTTATTAACTGAAATGATTCTGCAGTAGGATAAGACACTTAACTTGCTTTATGCAGAACCAAAGAGGTATTATATGACCTTAAGACATTATTATTTCTATATAAATCATTCAAGATTATAATCTAGCTGTACTCAAAGATCAGAACTACAGGACTGTAGCTTGAGTTTTCCTGCCTGGCCCACAGTCAGGACAAATCTCTCTCACCCGCCAGTCCCAAGCCGCTCAAACCCGATCAAGTAAACACAGACACTTACATTGGTTTCAAACTGTATGGCCGTGGCAGGCTTCTTGCTAACTGTTCTTACAGCTTAAATTAATCCATTTCTATTAATCTATACCTTGCCACGTGGCTTGTGGCTTACCGGTACTTTACATCTTCCTTGTCCTGATGGCGGCTGGCAGTGTCTCTCTCACCCAGCTTCCTGTTCTCTCTATTCTCCTCTCTGTTAGTCCCGCCTATACTTCCTGCCTGGCCACTGCCAATCAGTGATTTATTCATTGACCAATCAGCAACACATTTGACATACAGACCATCCCACAGCACAGGACCTTAAAAATGATAATAGATGCAAGATATCACTACCAATGGCTTAAAAATGTCTCTCCTTACTCAAGTTCTATTCAGGCTTAAGAATGTAAGCCTCCTTGTCCCTGCTAAATTTATCTGTTCAGATTAACAAAAGCTAACTTAGAGATTTACACCTCTAGAGAATTTAAATAAATGATGGCATACGTTTGATAAATAAGATATTTGAAAAACAAGATATATATGATGGAGTTTCTGGTCCCCCAAGAGGGTCCTTTTCTCAGAGGGTCCTTTTCTCAGAGTTGGGCCTCACCCTGACTCACAAGACCCTTTTCTCCTGCTCCTATTCAGCTCTCAAATCTTTCCCCTGTCACTCTTCTTGGCTTTCTCAGGAGACAGTAAGTCCTAGCCTTATGGAAGCTGCTAAGATACTGGAGACTTAGGGAATACTAACTGATAGTCAGCCATTCACCCCTAATAGACAGGCAGCCTCAAATGCTCAGAGATCTACAGACTATGACATTTAAAATGTTCATCAAAAAGTTATTATATCAGACAGAGACTCTCAGATCCTAGCAGTGACCCAAGGTCTCCAATGAAGATTACAAGGCACCATGATGTCTCCAAGTGGATGATGGCAACGCTGATCTCTGGGCAAGATACTTCAATGTGACACCTGCCACCAGGACCTGGCCCAGACTGTGGACAAACAGCAGGACATTGGAGAATTGATTGCACTCCTTTTGCCTGGACAAAGTAAGATCCGTCTTCCCTATGTCCCTCTTCCATAGGAAAAACTCCCACCTTATGGACTTTGGCAGCTGAAGATTGATGCTGTTCTGATACTTCTGCTTCCAGTAATGTGGAGACCTGGGTATGGACTGGTCCTTGTCATTTTTAATAGACTCAAACGCTGCTTGGTCTGTACTCAGAAACGACTTAGCCTTCTCAGATCTCTGATTCCATTTGATGACCAGGCTTTGCTTCAGCTGCCTTCTCAGTCCTCTCTATAAAATCCACAGGCCCCCTTCTCCTAGGGTTCCTACTAGGTCTAGATACAATTTACCTTGTTACCAGATCAGATAAACTCACAGGACAGATTCCAATGTAACTTTTCACTATTGACTGCTCCAGTATATCCTGGTTTGTTTATATGAAGACAGAAAAGCTGTCTCACGTCTGTTCACTTACATATCCTTCTCAGGTCTAATGATGTTTAGGGAAGCCTTCCTCCTCCTTCTTCACTCACCCAACCACTTCTATCCAGTAAATGGCCTCTGGTTATAGATTTAAAGATGTGTTTAATTGGGCTGAAACCAGCCCCTAAAATATGTTCACTCCTTTTAACCCAAAGCCATAGCCTCTTGCTAGGACATGAAGATGTAAATCTGTTCCAGTTGTTTTACATACTCACAGGTTCCCACATAGGTTCCACCCTCCTGCCAGACTTGTGCCAAGACCAACCCTCAGGGGCTCTTCAGATACACCACCAGTCCCAGCACTGGCTCTGAGGATGCCAACCGCCAACCGAGGATGCCAACTGGCAAATACTGCTGAGTTAACTTTGCCCACTTGCCCACTCATGAAAACTCTGTTATCTCCTAATTCATGGACACTTTTTACAGGATGAATGGAGGCATTTCCACCTCCAGAGAAGTAGCAGATCCAATGGCTCCCATACTCCTGATTTGGTGTGCCATTCCCTCAAGCTCCTGGAACATCACTGCTGCAACCTGCCTCCTCAGCTCCCTCAAGGAACAGACACCTGAGATCTCCATGCCTGAGGTCTCCATGATGACAGCTAACTGAATGCTTCTTCACTCACACCTACCGCTGTGTGTGACCCCAAACTTCCCCCTCCCCACTTCACGCCTTGTCAGTAGAAATCAGTCTCTAGAATTCAGCGCCCTCATCCCCCCCCCACAACTTGCTATCCATAACTCAGCTTTTTATAATAATCCCAAAGGAGGAATGTTAGCATTCTGAACCTGCCCTTGGAACATGCCCAGTGTCCTAATGTCATCTTATGTGACATCACCTTTAAGAAAAAAACTCCTCTGCCTTCCTCACTCTCTCTCTCCCCCTCTCGCCAGAGGTAGCTTGCATCCCCCCCTCTGTCTCTACCCCCCTCTCTCCTTCTCTCTTCCTTCTTACCTCTCTCCTTCCTCCTTCCCTCCATTCTGTCTACCCTCCCCTCAAAATGAACCTGCCACATGGATGTTGTGTCTGCTGTACGAGTAACTTTCCACTGTCTGCCGTACAAATGGCCTGTCTCACCCACTGTGGGGCACCTTGGTCCCAAACCTGCCAAGGCCTCCTGCGCACCATATCATTACAATAAGGCCTCCCCTGGGGAGCCAACAAAATCTAGCGTAACAAGTTGAGGCAGGGCCCAGCCCCTTTCCCCTGCATCAAGGCTGAGCAAGGTATGCAATGCCACCATAGGGAGTGGGAGCCAAAAGCCAGTTCAGGCACCTGGGATAAATCCTCGTCCCACTGCCAGGGGTCCCACAAACAGATCAAGCCACACAACTGTCACCCACATTCAGAGGGCCTAGTTTGGTCCCCTGCAGGCTCCCCAGCTGTCAGTCTAGGGTCCATGAGCTCCCACTAGCTTGGGTCAGCTGTCTCTGTGGCTTTCCCCATCATAACCTTGACCCCCTTTGCTCATATGATCCCTCCTCCTCTCTTTGACTGATCTCCAGGAGCTCATCCCAGTGTTTGGCTGTGGATCACTGCATCTGCTTCCATCAGTTACTGGATGAGGTTCTCTGATGACTATCAGGGTAGTCACTAATCTGACTACAGGGGAATGCCAGTTCAGGCACCCTGGCCACTGTTGCGAGGAGTCTTATCTGGGTTTGTCCTTATGGATTCCTGGGAATTTCCCTAGCACCAGGTTTCTCCCTTACCCTGTTAAATGACAAATCTACAGTTACCCTAGCCATCAACGCCATCAGAGATCTGAGAAGGATACATTTTAGCAAGCAGTATAATCCAAATGGCCTATGTATCAATTAAAATGACAGAGACTTACCCACTACCTAGATGGTCACCCTATGTTCCCATGGTCTTGATGGCCTCACTGGAGGCAGAGGTCCCAGGGCAGTATCAGTGTCCAGCCACCAGGCCCAGAAGATCTGAGAGTCTTTCCTGTGGAGAAGGAACGTGGGGGACTGACTTTACCTTGTGTAGGCAAAGTGGGGCAATCAATTCTCCAGTATCTTGCTTGTCCACAGTTTGGGCAGTGTCCTGGTGGTGGGTGAGGCATTGAGGCAGTTATGCCTAGTGGTTAGTATTGCCACAATCCAGGTGGGAGTCATTGGAGACCCATCTGTCTTCTTTGGAGATCTTAGGGTTTCCACTAGGAGGGGCATTTCTGTCTTATCACAAGAAGCTTTTTCCATTAAACATTTAAAATGCCATATTCAGCAGCTCTCTGAAGAGTTTGAGGACCATACTCTGTGAGCTAAACAAACTTTGCTTTTTTTTTAGTTACTTGTTTTAGGCTTAACCTTAACCTTGAAAATACACACAGGAGGCTAGATAAAGCTTTTTCATGTAATTAATTACATTAGTACTTAGCATGAATACAAGTATAGTTCTGAATACATTAAAGAATTTGATAATTTATAAGGTGACTGATCATTAACTTGCATGTCTTAATCATCTTTAACAGTTTATAATATGTTAATAGCTTTTATAAGATTAGGATTTTATAGCTTTACCCCTATTAGGTTTAGGCTTAAAAAAATAAAAATTTCTGAACTGAAGCTCTTTTAGAATCAACATAAAACTTTTAGTCATAAATACAGTCCATAGAGAGACTGCCAACTTTACTCTCTCGGTCTTTTCATACTGCACCAATAAACTTACAGACCTTGATGTACAGAAAGTTCATGTAAACCAACATTCTCAATTTTTTGGCTGTTCTGCTTTTCTCTTTTCTCCCTATCAGAGTCAGGTGGCTTGCCTGACACAGAACATAGAGAAGACTTTAAAAGCATGCTTGGGTCTAAAAAGGGAGAGCCATAATCCACTTCCAGAGACAGCTTTTCAATAAAGTAGAACAGCATAAAACAGTTTTAATGTTTTCCACACTCAAAAGACATTTGAATCCCTACCAAACTGAGCCCAGTGGCCAGAAAGCTCAGAAATAAATTCTGAGCCCTGACCTTCAAAGCAGCCAGGGTAGCAGTATCAGTGGGGGCAGCTGGTGGCTGGCATAGGCAGAGAGCAAAACAAAACCAATAAACACAGAACACAGAAAGTTCACACACTCGGAGGAGATCAGTCAGGAACAAATGTGGTGGCCACCATCATTCACACACTTAACTGAGCCTCACCCATTTCTGTCTTGGCTCCATGTTTCCAACAAAACTTACAGATACACCAGAAAACAGAGACCCATCCACACACCCGAAACAAACAGACAAAACTTTTAAACAACCAGTGTTGGTTTTAATGTGGCGGCGCTCTGTTATTCATTAAGCAGCGCTGTTACCGTGCGAGAAAGGCCACGAGGCACGACAAAACCCATTATCAGAGCAGAGTTTTATTAGAAGGGAAGAACAGAAGAGAGCGTGACCAGGCCTGTGGAAGACATGTGCAGAGAGAGAGAGAGAGTGGGAAGGAGAAGGAGAAGAAGGGGGAGGGGTCTGTGTTTCACTTCTTATGGATTTCCCCTGTGCATGTGTATATGGGCTTATGGAGCTATGCCACGCATGCACGTGCAGATCGCGTGATCACGCTGCACATAAATTATATAGTCATGCATTGCACAGATTATGTAGGATGTAAGGCCTCTTGCTTGGCTACTGAACTGTGCATGTGTGGTCATGCAGCTAGGGGAGTGGCCAGGAATCCCAATAACCAGAACCAGATGGGCGGTTGACATCTCACTTCTTGTTCTGGATGGGAGAGTATTTGGGCCCCCATCAAGCTCCTTCCATGTCCCAGAACAGGATCCCACAGAACAGAAACAGACTAAAACTTACCAGGAGGCCTCAGCAGATGCTTGGTGCTTTTCTCAGCATGGCAGTTCACTCTGATAGTCCACATAACTGAAGGCACGCCTCAGAGCCTTGGAATGTCTCAAGACAGGTGCCACCAGAGGTGGCTCCTCAGCTCCAAAGTTCTAGAGTGAAGGTCTGGCTTTCAAATCTGAATCTCGCTGGGGCCTCCAGAAAATGTTAATCCCACTGTGAGAGAATAAGACCACTACCACAATTTTGAGCCAAATTTGAAGCAAGTTTAAATACTGACCAGGATGTGGACTCTGGCCAGTTCTATCCCAAGGTTCCCTAAAATGGCCACAAGCTACATTGGCCAGATGCTTATAAAGGCAAACCCACAAGGCTATATACTTCCCAACTTTGTTCAATCACAGGTAAGCATACATTCTGACACGCTCCCTGCCTACGTGCCTCCTATCTATGTGTGATCAAACACATCCAGCACAGTTGGTGGAGGGGCCTTGGAGTTGGCACAGAACATACCCAGACACCAAATTCTCAGCACAAAGAAGATTTTATTATTCAGAGGGACAAGGAGTCGACTGCCTCTGGAACGAGCAGAGACAGCAATGGCTGACTTGCATGTGGCCATTTTAAGTGCTCTAGCATGGAAAAGAAGAAAGGGGGGTATCCCTTCCCTGGAGAGAGTTGGGGTGGCTGTCTCTGATTGGTTGGGTAGGAGGAGAACAAAGGAGATGAGGAAGCAGGCTTTTCATCAAGCAGTCCTGTGCCATTTTATGAGGTCGTGTGCCTTTGGTCATGTAGCCTGGTGGGTTTGAGAGACTGTATCAAGACCACCAGTTGGGTCAACCAAACTTGTTCAGGGAAGTGAAAACATGTGGCTTGTCATTGTATATGAACAACACCCTCCAGCATTTCAGGAAGTTATCTGTCCTTGGGCAAGGGGCTTACAGGTTAGAGGCATTTTTATTTTATAGATCTCTTAGGCACAGTCATTAAAGCTTAAAACATAACTTTGGCTCTCACAGACCTAGAGCTGTCATCATCCTTAGTGTCACCCTCCATCTCAGATGGGCCCCTCCAGGATCTATTGATTCTCAACTCCATGGGACCATTAGGGAAGAGAGTGACCATACTCCCCAGAGAGCATCCTACTAAGGGACTAGGGGCCAGATCCCTGGCGGGCAGACAGACAAGGTAAAGAGGCTCCAGGAAGGTTAATGTACTCATTAGGTTAACTGCACCGCTAGGATAGGTCACAGGCCTTCCCACTGTTCCACAGAAATTCCTCTTCTAGCTTTTGGGTTGTTTTTGCTTTTTGTTTTGCAGGGACAGGGTGTCTGTAGCCCAGGCTGGCCTCACATTCACAGCAATCCTCCTGCCTCAGCCTCCCAGCTGCTCCTCTTCTGGTGTATACTTTTGTGTTTTGTAATCACTGGGCAGGGTCTCATCATGTGAACTCTCACACTGAGGTCATGCACAGGGAAATCAAAGGGCAGCTGTGTTTTTTGGGTGAGACTCCAGGACACACAGAACCTGAAACACCAGTACCCTAGGCCCACCCTTCCTGCTCTGGGCAGCTGCTGAGTCATGCTCCTCACCTAGGGGAATTGAAACTGATCAGGTGGGAAGCACACAACTAAAGGGGTATGGAGAGGGGATCCAGGATCCCTTTATGAGGCAGAACAGGGACAAGGGCTTGGGGTGTCCCAGCCTGCCCTTGGATCCCTCCCCAGCTCGCCCTCCTGCAGGGACAGGCCTAAAGGGAGGGCCTGATGCTCACAGCTGGTTTCCAGGAACCATGTGGGTGGAAGGGCCAGATAACAGCAGCAGCAGGGCCAGCCCTCCTTACCTACCTTCAGGCTCTAATAAGCTTTAAGCAAATAAGCTGGCTGTGGCAGGGAGGGGGGCGGCAGTTAGCATTATGGAGCTCCAAAGAGAGTGAGCCAGAAGTTTCACCGGGGCTGTGTGGTTGAAGGGTATGGCTGGAAACTGGCACATTTTGAACAACTGTCCCACTAAGGTTACACATTTAGAAAGCATCTTTTTTTTTTTTTTTTAAATATGGAACGCTTCACGAATTTGCGTGTCATCCTTGCGCAGGGGCCATGCTAATCTTCTCTGGATCGTTCCAGTTTTAGTCTATGTGCTGCCGAAGCAAGCACTAGAAAGCATCTTAAAGAAAAAGAATGCCTTGCTTTCCCAGCATGGATGACCACCATAGGTACAGGGGTGCCAGGTCCCCTCTGGGGGCCCAGTCATGGAGAAGGCCAGCTCCTGAGCCTCACAAGCCCTCCAGGAGTCCAGCTGACCCCTGAGGAGTCTGTGCTGGAGGAAAGAGAAACTCCCCGAAGAAGCTGATGAGTCTTAAGGCTTTCCTGAGTGCCTGTGCATGCCAGGAGAGGAGCATGGTTCACTCAGCCTTAGATTAAGGGGACCATGCTACCACTTAACCTTTGCTTCCAAAGGGTATTAAAACAATCGGAGTCATTACGGTTGGTGGTTATGTAAGTTGCTACCTGTAAACTTGCTGTGAAGGAAGTGAGTTCAGCTCAGCCAGGTGTTGCTGAGGGCCGTGGGAGTATACAGCAGGTGACAACTAGTGTTTGACAAGTCGACCCACCAGATGTGTAACTCCCTGATGGGGAGCCCCACCTGGCAAAGCCATGGGGTCACTGGCTGTGGAAACCGATTGTTTTCTGTCTGTAACTTTCTCAGGTGCCACTGCTACGCCTCCCTAATAAGAACAGCTGTGGGGTGCTTTCCACAGCCCTTTGGTAGTGTGTTGTGTACATCTCTGGACACACATTTAGCTGTGGATTTCTGTTCAAGCTGTACAATTCTGATAAACAGAAATATTACCAGAATATTCTTCTCTACTGACACAGGAAAGTAACAGCATTCTCCGTCTCAAAGACAGCCTTTTTTTTTTTTTTTTTTTTTGGTTTTTCGAGACAGGGTTTCTCTGTGTAGCTTTGCGCCTTTCCTGGAACTCACTTGGTAGCCCAGGCTGGCCTCGAACTCACAGAGATCTGCCGGCCTCTGCCTCCCGAGTGCTGGGATTAAAGGCGTGTGCCACCACCGCCCGGCTCAAAGACAGCCTTTTACACGTTTTGCAAAGACCTTAGAACTAGTCCAAGACAGACTAAGCTGCCCCTCCAGAATATACACAAAGACTAATTCCCAGGTATTGTTTATTGCTAAATCAAGGTCAGGCTGTTTACCCTTGCAGTAGCTCTCTTCCTGCGTGTACCCTGACCGCTCAAGGTTCAGCCAATTGTTTAATGTCTGGGACCCCTCATCAACTTAGAGCTCTGTGCACGGGTCAATGTGACATCACTGGCCTAAGAGAAGCGACGTGACTTACCTTGTGTTTTGAGGATGGGTAGGGCCCTGAAAATGTAACTTATAATTGTCCAGAGTTTGGCTGTGAGGGAGCAGCCTCGGGGGTGTGGAGAGAGATGGCTGTGTAGAGCTGCTGCAGAATATGAATGAGGGGTTGTGTGTGTGTGTGTGTGTGTGTGTGTGTGTGTGCGCGCGCGTGGTGGGTGAGAGATGAAGAAGCATGAGAGAAGTGGGAGGGAGGGAGTGGGTCAAAGAGTGAGTGAGTAAAGAGTGAGTGAGTAATGTAAAAAGATGTGTGAGTGAGTGTGAGAGAGCCGCGTGAAAGAGCTGCTTCTACAGAGAGGAGCTGTGCCTGGGCACCCTGTAAAGCGCCGTGTGGTGGGAGAGCTGTGTGAATGAGGTGAGTAGCCGTGGCCGCGTGGAGATGTGTAACTGTGTAGAGACAAGGAGGATGACGCTGTATAGAAAAGAGACGTACAAGAGAAACGTAGGTAAAAGAAAGGTGTGTAGCCATGTGAGAAGATGTATGTTCGTAAAGATATGGAGCTGTGTGGAAACAGAGAGTCGGAGACCATTTTTAAGCTGAAGTAAAAGAGAAAGTTAACACCAGAAAACATGTGTGTTTTCTTATTTTACCAGTCAGGTAGATTAAAAACTTTATTTCTAATGACCCTAGAAAATGTCTAGCTCTCAGATAGATAAGAACCTCATCACCTTTGCGGATTTTCTTGCATTACCCTGGAGCAGGCTCCCCATAAGGCCCCTGATTAGGTATGAGGAAGAGGTGTGTGTGTGTGTGTGTGTGTGTGTGTGTGTGTGTGTGTGTGTGTATGTGTGTGTGTGTGTGTGTGGTCATAGCAGCTAGGTGAACCCAGGCCAGAGAGGTCCACTCTCAGTGCCTCCGTGTCCTCACTGTATAACGAAGCTGGTGACAGGTCTGCTTCATGAGGGGACCCGGGGCAGATGAACTGGTGGTTGTCAGGGCTCAGGCTGGTAGAATGAACAGCTGCGGGTGCTGTCTTCTGTTTGCCTGATCTTGCCATGGTGGTAAGGCCGGGGTGGACTTCTGAGCGGGGGTGGGTCTGAGCATAGTGCCTGCCATGGACAGCACAGTAAGACGATGATGAGCAGAGGGACTCTGTCTGTTCACATGTGTATGCACACCTATGTCCCCAGGCAGCAAGGCGGCTCCCAGGGACTGCGTGGAGACCAAGCGCCATGGCCAGGTTCCCTGGAGAAGATCCAGGGCCAGTCTAGCAGCCCCAGGGTCCAGGCTAAGGAGGTGGGAGGGGTCACAAATAGTCAGCAAAGAAAGAAGAGGTATGTTTACTTTAGAGAGAGTCCCCAGGTAACAAGAGGAGGGACAGAATGGGGGGACAAGCTGGAGGAGGCTGGAGAGATGGAGACGGCGCACTGGGCTGTGTCCTGGGGAGCCGTGGGCACAGAGGTGGCGTCTGTGTTAGGAAACAGTGCTGTTCACAGGTGTGTGGGGTATGGAAAGCATTGCTGCAGGGGAGAAGGTCCTGGTACAATATTAACTGCACAGAGATACCATGTGTAATAGGAAACTGGATCCTGGCAGATATCCTGTCTGCCTGGCAGCCACGTGGATCCAGAGTCCTGTCTCTAAGTGCATTCTATTGATTATTACTGGCCAATTCCATATGGGTGTGTGTGGCCCTGATGTATCTAACAGGGGGGCATGCAGATGGGGGAACAGAGGGTGTAGACAGCATCTAGAGGCTACCGATACAGACCCAGTAAGGATGCACTAGACATTTTTTTTGTGGATTTGTTTTGTGTTGTTTTGATTCAGGGTCTCACTATATAGCCATGACTAGTATAGAACTTGCAGTATAGCCCAGGCTATCCTCAAACTCCCAATGATCCTCCAAACTCTATTCCCAAGTTCTAGAATTGCAGGTATGCACTACTCTTCCCAGGTAATATTCTTCCCTTTAAGGAACAAAGGCAGTCTGGGGAGAGAGCTCAAAAGGCCACCTACTCATGAGGATGTGAGTTTGAATCCCAGGAACCCAGGTCAAAGCCAGAATTGTATCATGGGCATCTGTAATCTCAACAGTCCTATGGGGAGTTGCAAAGTGAAGACAGGAGAGTTCTCAGGAGTTCAGAGACCAGCTGAACTGGTGTGTGTAGCAGAAAACCAACAAAGAGATCCTGTGTCAAACAAGGTGGAAGGTGAGGACTGATACCAGAGATTATATACACACAGACGCACAAACACACACACAATTCAATACACAATACACATGCATACATATACATAATCTATACATATATGCATGCATACACACACACACACACACACACACACACACACACACACACACACACACACATCCCTACCTGCAAAGCCTGGTGCAATGGAGGATCAGGATTCAAGGCTAGCCTGGCCTACATGAGACTGTCTCAAAAGCCAAAACGAACGCTAGAGAGATGGCTCAGTTGTTAAGAGAACTGGTTGTTCTTATAGAAGATCTGGGTTTGGGTCCTCGATGCACACAGTGGCTCATAACTCCAGTTCCAGGAGTTCCAGGCCACTTCGTCTGGCCTCCATGGGCACCAGGCACACATGTGGGGTGTACAAGTATGCACAAAAGCAGACATTCACACACGTACAATTTTTTTTTCAATCTTTTTTTTTTTTTTTTTTTTTTTTTTTGATTTTTCGAGATAGGGTTTCTCTGTGTAGCTTTGTGCCTTTTCCTGGAACTCACTTGGTAGCCCAGGCTGGCCTCGAACTCACAAGATCCACCTGGCTCTGCCTCCCGAGTGCTGGGATTAAAGCCAAGCGCCACCACCGCCCGGCTTTTTTTTTCAATCTTAATAAAACAAAAACAAACAAACAAAAAACCAAACCTTCCTCATGTCTTTCTGTTCTCTTTGTGCCTTGCTGGGGATGAAATTCAGGGCTCTGAAACACCAGGCAAGCAAGCAGTCTCCTGCCGAGGCAAACTCCAGCCTCATTCCAGTTTGATGGGGAGACTGAGGTACAGAGATGGGAGGAGACTCTCTCAAGGTTCCTTGTACAGTTTGGGATGAGTTTTGTCAGCCTTTCACAGAAAGTGCCCTGCTGCGGATATTGTTCTGTGTAAATAAAATGCTGATTGGCCAGTAGCCAGGCAGGAAGTATAGGCGGGACAAGCAGAGAAGAGAATTCTGGGAACAGGAAGGCTGAGTCAGGAGACGCTGCCAGTCGCCGCCATGAGTACCAACGTGTAAGACACTGGTAAGCCGCGAGCCATGTGGCAAGGTATAGATTTACAGAAATGGGTTAATTTAAGATGTAAGAACTAGATAGCAAGAAGCCTGAGCCATTAGGCCAAACAGTTTAAGTAATACAAGTCTCTGTGTGTTTAATTGGGTCCGAGCGGCTGCGGGACCAGCGGGTGAGAGAGATTTGTCCTGACCGTGGGCCAGGCAGGACCAGGTAAACTCCAGCTACAGTGTCCAGCTAGAGAGACCTGAAAACCACGAGTTTGTTCTTTCATCTGAAAGAGGTTGGATGTTGGTGTCAGGGCCAGGCAGGCAGCTCCACCAGCATGGGGGCTCCAGCTCCTTTTCCTGTACCCTACACCATCTTTTGCTGTGGGATGGTCTGTATGTGCTCTGATTGGTCAATAAATAAAACATTGATTGGCCAGTGGCCAGGCAGGAAGTATAGGCGGGACTAACAGAGAGGAGAACTGAGATAACAGGAAGGCAGAGGGAGACACTGCCAGCCGCCATGATGAGAAACAGCATGTGAAGATGCCGGTAAGCCACGAGCCACATGGCAAGGTATAGATTTATAGAAATGGATTAATTTAAAACATAAGAACAGTTAGCAAGAAGCCTGCCATGGCCATACAGTTTGTAAGCAATAGAAGTCTCTGTGTTTACTTGGTTGGATCTGAGTGGCTGTGGGACTGGCGGGTGTGAGAGATTTGTCCTGACTGTGGGCCAGGCAGGAAAACTCTAGCTACAAATGGTGCCCAAAGTGGGGCAAGAGTTTCCACCTAAAACCTGAGAAAAAAGATTCTAAAACGGAGCTAAAAACAGTTCCTAGTTGTCTCTTTCAAGTTAGCGGCAGCCTGCATGTTTGAGCTACTATGGCAGGTTCTGGCATGCTCGCTCAATCTGCAGTATGGCGGGAATGAGGCCTCTGCAAGTGGCACATTAAGCTGCGTGGTGGATTTAGCCTTTGCTGGTACAAAACAAAAAAGAGGTTTCTGGGCTGCACGCTGCTTTGATAGAAGCATAGACCCACTATTTCTGAGAGTTGATGGCTCCCAGAGCTGGTGGAAAATGTACCACCTACCGCCATGTTGGGAAGGTGAAGTGGGCGGAGCCAGCAGCCACAGCACCGTTTCAGTCTTAAAATGCTGCAGTTTAAAGCAATAGACTCAAGGTAATATAAAAAATAAGCCACATAAAGATGTCTACCACACAGAGAATCTGGATTATGTTCTCTTTGATATTCGTAACTGAAGAAAAACATTTGATTGCAAAAGCTGTTGAGTTATACCAAAATGTATATTTTAAAGGTACTTTGACTTCAAAATTTGGATGTAAGGATATGTTGCTTTGGAAAGGAGGCTCTGCTTTTGTTTCCACAGAAAGCCAGAGGCTATGGATTTGTTCCAGATTAAGATACATCAGGTTTGACCAGCCAAGACCCCCTGGAAGGTTTCCGATGACACCAAGGCCCAGATGATCCAACATCCAGAACCATTTCAAGGCAACTGGCTCAGACGATACACCCTCACAGACTACTCCATAATCCTAAAATTTTCTTTATGTCCCCATAAGATACAGCGCCCCCCTCCAGCAGGAAGTAGTAAGAGAAGCTATGCCCAAATTCCCAAATATACCAAGCTGACTTTGGAGATGTGTAAAAGTTAAAACCTTCCTTAAAAAAAAGGGGAAAGTGCTGTGGGATGGTCTGTATGTGCTCTGATTTGTCAATAAATAAAACACTGATTGGCCAGTGGCTAGGCAGGAAGTACAGGCGGGACTAACAGAGAGGAGAATTGAGAGAACAGGAAGGCAGAGGGAGACACTGCCAGCCGTGCCATGACAAGCAGCATGTGAAGATGCTGGTAAGCCACGAGCCACGTGGCAAGATATAGATTTGTAGAAATGGATTAATTTAAGATATAAGAACAGTTAGCAAGAAGCCTGCCATGGCCATACAGTTTGTAAGCAATATAAGTCTCTGTGTTTACTTGGTTGGGTCTGAGCGGCTGTGGGACTGGCAGGTGACAGATTTTTCCTGACTGTGGGCCAGGCAGGAAAACTCTAGCTACAATCTTTAGTTTGTTACTTCATGAGCTAAAGTAGCTGCTGGAGTCTGCACCATCACACCCGTATCCCACTATCCTTATGATACATGTTTCCTCAATTGAACTCTATTAGCCACACCCTCAACACCCACATGGCCTCAACACCATCAGGTGAACACAGGGTGCCAGGAACACACACACACACACACACACACACACACACACACACACACACACACACAGAGTCTCGTGTAGTAGCCCAGGCTGGTCTCAAACTCACTGAGCTTCCAATCTTCTGCCTCCACCTCCTGAGGGCTGGGATTACAGAGGTGCACCACCAAGTGCTGGGATTACAGGGCTGCACCACCACGTGCACCTGTGTATTTAGCACTAGGGATGGAACCCAGGGTTCCATCTGCAAACTGCAAGTCATCCTGTGAGAGCTGCCCACTGAGGAGGGGCTTACTGAGCCTTTTCTCCCTGGGTGGAGCTTTTATCTCTGTTGGGAGGAACAATGGCTGACTTTGGGTGTTTACACAGAGTTCACACCTGCCCTGCTGGAAGCCCTCACCCAAACGGCTCCCTCCATGTCACTGGCCTACACTGCTGATGGTCTTCTGTTTGTCCTTCTGTTCTTCCTGTCCCCCCTTCCTCCTACCCAGCTTCATGGGACACAGTATCTCCCCACACACCCACCCACACACACCCACATGCTCTGTAGCTGTCCCCAGGAAAGGAGCCAGGGTTGATCTGATGCCGGGTTGCATTCTGAGCAGCACTGGGCACAGGAGATTTTTCCATTTGAGATTTGAAGCCCCCAGCAGCCCCATAGAGTTCAAGAATTGACAAGTCCAAGAATCATAGTCCCCCCAGGCAGGTGGTGAGCGGCAGAATCCAAACTCTGGCTCCTCATGACGGCACAGGAAGTGCTCTTAGCCGCCGAGCCATCTCCCCAGCCTCAGCAGTATCTTGTGAGCACAGCAGAAGCTCAGGATTAAGATCCCTGGCTTCTGATGAGGAGTCAGGATCAGGTCTGGGCCATCACCTGGGTACCCCACGGATGCAATCTTGGGCCCATCCCTGGACCTCTTTACCTGCCCCGCCCCCAGATGAACCCATGGCCCTGCTAGGAGGATTAGACTAAGGACAGACAGACGTTCTGAGCAGAAACCCCACAAATGGCTCTTCTGTCGCCTCTGCTTCTGCCAACCTCCAAAGCAGCTCTCTGCACCTGTGGATTGGCAATGAGAGGCTTCCAGAGGTCAGAGATGAACTCTGTTCCCCCTCCTTCAGGCTTCTATCAAATGAAAGGCACTTTAGCTAACAGGGGACCAACCGGGTCCGCATCACTTTGTCACTCTTTCTCTGTGGGCCACAGCCCTGTCATCTCCTCCTGTCGCCTTCTGTTTAAAGATACTTAAAAAATTTTTTTAATTGTGTGTGTATGTACGTGTGTGCACACACATGAATGCAGGTGCCTGTGGAGGCCAGCAGTAGATCCCAGGGAGCTAGGATTACTGACATGGATGCTGAGAACTGAACTCTGTTCCTGGGCAAGAGCAGGATGTGCTCTTAATTAACCACTGAGTCATCCATGTCTCTTGGCCCCAAGACACCTGTTCTGAGGTCGAGGCATAATCAAAATCTCTCTCTCTCTCTCTCTCTCTCTCTCTCTCTCTCTCTCTCTCTCTCTCTCTCTCTCTCGTTAGGGTCTCATGTAGCCTCAGCTGGCCTGGAACTTGCTATCTAGCTGATGATGGCCTGAACTCTTGACTCTCCAGTCCTGGCTCCATAACTCCTGGAAGGGGTTCAGACCGCTTAGCTCCCCATTCCTGCCCTCCTATGCCATCCACCCACATGGTCCCTAACAGTCATCTAGAACAGTCAAAACAAACACGAGCCCCAGGAGACCTTGGTAAAACTTTATTCACAAACTCCAGACCCCTAGGCCTGGCTCAGCCAGAGGGTACATTCTTAGCAGTGGCAAAAACCCCAATATAACACGTTCATCCAGACTAACCATTTTAATTTAAATTAAAGCATTTCTGGAAGACAAATGCAATTGATAGAAAATATAAAAACTTTTACTGTACAAATTTTACATCACATTCAAAATAAGCAAATAAACGTGTGCCTTGTGGCCAGAGACCCTGGGAGCACACACGGATGATGTCCTGGCTAGCGCTGCAGCACTGCATGGCTATTCCACCCCGCTCTGTCACTACAGAGCAACAGAGGCTTGCCACTCCCGGCCTGGACCACAAGAAGACAATGGCCAAGGGCTTTGATTTGGTGCACAGGAGCGGCCAGACCAGCACTAGCTAGGATTCATGACTTCACTGCCACTCTGATGGGTCAAGGCCTCCTTGGAGGCGAGGCTGGGAACTCAGAGTGCCTGGAAAAGGACAAAAGTTTCTGCTGGACTCAGACTGTAGGTGGCCAGGCCCCCTGCAGCTCAAGCCTCTTTTCATTGCCTTCACAGTGGCTACAGGGGCTGAATTCACAGTATCTGTCATTCTTCATGTGTTTCCCGGGAGACAAGGAGAGCACAGGGGAGGCCGACTTTCCTAACCTCAATTCACAGTCTCTTAAGTAGAAAAAGGAAACAGGGACCATGATGGGGGACTCCCTTAAACGAAGGGCAGTACGGAGGAGGCCTCAGAGAGGAAGTGGGGAAGGCTCCAGCACCCTTGGAGCCAAGTGGCCCCAGGGTCCCAGGCCGATGTTGGGTCCCCTGCATAATGGCCCCCAGCAGATAGACAGCTCCTTAAGGCAGGGGCCATGACTACACCTATCTGGTCCCCAGCACAAGACCACATTCACTGCAGCGCTCAGAGCTTTCTGAACAGAGATGTTCACAGTATAGAGCGAGACCCAGGCTCGCTGTCAGGGGGCTGTGTGTGATGCCCTGTGTGGTTTGGTGTGGCAGGAGGGCTGAAGGCGCTGACCCGGCTGCCAGCCTGATAGCTCATGTTCTACCTGGGAGGGGAGGTCAATGTCATGACATTCGCGAAGTGAAAGAATGGCCAGAGGCTCAGGCCCTGTGGCCTCCAGGGAGGTACAGCCATGAGATAGCCACAGAGGCTGTAGTTACACACCGTGTGGTTCTGGAGTCAGGAGGTCACACCGAGGGCTAGAGTGGGAAGCCAACGGGATGAGGAAGGGATACGACAGGTCCGTTTCAGAGGACATATGACCCACGCAGAGCTGAACACAGGCTCACAGCTCTTCCTCCCCACACTGGGGCAGGGTCAAGATGCTCCTGTCCCAGCTCTCCCATAGCATGTGCTGGGGGGCGGGGATGTAGGCAGAGTCCCACAACTTCTCAGAGAATGGCCTGTTTTATCGGACCCCTGGACCAGGCTCTAACGCAAGGGCAGGTTCTGAAAACTGAGGATGTATTTGGTGTTTAACGAAGAGGGAGCCATATGGCCATGCCACAGCGGGATTGTGAGCCTAGGGGCCTGAATCTAACCACCTCTCCACTCCCATTTCTTCTGCACTCTGGTTGTGGGGGTCTGGCGCTGCCCAACCTCTGCTCAAGGACGGCTCTGCTCTGTAGGTGACAGTTTCTGCAGAGCCCATCTGACTTACCCCAACCCAGCCCTCCTGCTCGTTGGAATGAACATGAACAGACGTCCGAGGCTCACAGATAGGGACTTACTAGGGACGTCTTGCTGACGTGTCTGGACAGCCTCATGCCCCCATCTGAGCTCAGGGCACACACACAGGAGTCAGAATGGGCTAAAAGGCGTCGATGAGACAGGGCAAGTGGAAGTGGTCTGGAAACTTCTGGCACGACAGAGGTGCGTTTTAAAGTGCTAGGGTCACCAAGGCTGTATTTGCCTCTTCCCTATTCTCATCAACCAAGAACTCACTGTACACACAGCTGACGGGCGAGCTCTTGGCTCCAGGGGGAAATGTGAGGCACTGGGGGTAGGGGGTGATGATACAGGCTGAGTTCCACAGCCTTCATGTCTGCCTGGAGGCCTCAGAGAAGCAGCAGATGTCTCCACAGATGTGTGACCGTTTCCTTCTGCTGTGGTAGAAGCTGGGCTAAGATCCATCAGATCCATTTAGAAGTCATTAGGATTCTGTCTGTACTTTTTAGCACACCAAGCCCAGATCAGAGCAGAAACTAAATCCAAACTCTTCAGGAACTCCTGACCCCATAATCCAGAAGAGTTCCTAGCCAAGCTTTCTCCCACAAGCTAAGGAAGGGTTGGTGTTCCTCATGGACAAAGAGAGGGACCAGTGGGGGTCAGGGCCAAAGCATAGGCCAGGGCAAACCTCCCGTCATGTCCTCTTTCCCCAGAACAGCTACATTCATGCTGCTTTTCTTCCTTCTTGCTCAACCCTGGGCCCCTCACTGCTGCAGGACCTTAGAGAAGGGGGTGGGGAGAGGGGGGCATTTCTGTTGCTCCGAAGTGCCAGCACCCTTCTGTAGAACTATTATTAACTAACATAAAACACCAAGCTTGCGGGGCAGAAACCTCTGTGTAAACACTGGCTGGAGTGGTGTCATCTGGAGTGGCATGTACGGTTCCCATCCTGAGCCCCACACACCGCTGCAATCACATTCTTCACGGAGGAGTCATACTCCTGGTCTGCAGCTTGGCATGCAACACTTCTCTCATTCCTCGTGGCGGTGGTTTGCGTGTTTCGTAACCATGTTTCAGAAAGGAAGGCACCCTCTGCACGAATGTGCATGGCCGGCTACATCTTTGGATTACTGGACTCCAGGGCCCCCAGGCCAAACCTTTCAAAGCGGGGCATGATTTTGCTGCTGTTAATGCTGTGGAGAGGAGCAGAGACGTGGATTATGGCTCTGCTGGTTTTGACCAGAGTTAAGGTGTCACTGGTTAGGCTTAGCAGAGGATCTGAGTAAGGATAACTGCTGGGTCCACAGCCTTGACAGAGCTGCTCCTGGCCACCCTAAGTCTTGGGCCCCAGCCACATTCCCTACCTGGCGGGGATAAGGGAAAACATGGCTTGTTCACCTAACTCGCCAGCACCCAGCATGGCAGTAGCCGTTGTGGGCTCACGGAGGCTGTTTCCTCACTGGCTGCTGTGTGTGGATGTGGAACTAGTGAGAGACCAGAGGATCTGTACCAGGGCTGATGGCACACACTCCTTTTAGAAATGGTGCTCACATGGGGTCCACTGGAGCCACTATGGAGCAGAATCCTGAGCCCAACTGCAGAAATCTCATCAGGGCCATGGAACCCCTAGCAGATGTGAGAGCAGCTCTGTCTCCATTACTGAGTGACAGGTATCACTTCGCTTAGAACAACATTTCTGAGTGGGACTCCTAAGGACCCAGCCCTTCTGAACTGATGCCTTTCCTACATGGCAATACGATTTGTGTGTGTGTGTGTGTGTGTGTGTGTGTGTGTGTGTGTGTGTGTGTGTGTGTATTTGCATGCCTACTGTCCTTTGTCTTCACGAGACAGACACAAGACTCCAGACAGGACCCATGACCTCAGGGTTAGGTCTGGGCAGCTCTGAACCACTACATCCCTTGCAGGACAACGTTCCAGGGTTGCCAAGCCCCTCCCCATCCTCTGAGCATGCTCAGCAGGGGCTCATGAAGGTGTTAGTAGGGGCTAGGGACCAGAGGAACACAAGCAAGAGCCACTCTTGGGAGAACAAGAGAGCAAAGACCATCTCATCCACGAAGGCAGCTGAAAGCTGTTCTTCCGCCTTGAGGGGTCACCCCATTAGTGCCATCCTCCCCTGGCAGTGACTCAAGTCAGGTGCCCACAGGCCATGTGCAGGGGAGGGGCCGTTGTTAAAAACAGAGCACAGGAAGGAGTCTGGAGGGGGAGACTGGAGCAGCAGAGACGGCATCCCCTGGGTTAGTGCCCGCTGGCATTTTGAGTCTTAGCAGAAGTCACGGAGCTGAGCTGGCGATTAGGAGGAAGGAAGCCCTGAGGCATGCAAGGCAGCCAGGCCTACAACCTACAGACAGAGAAAGAGCAGCGTCAGAACCGGAGCCTAAAGGAGCCAGGGCACAGTGCCTGACCAGAGCAGCTGCCCAGGGACCCGCTGCCTGCAGAGAATAGGATCCTCAACTCCACCCCTCAGAGTGGCAGCAGGGTAAGTTTGACAGGGGATGTGGGCACAAGGAAGCTTTTCCATGTCCCCACAGGGCCGTTTCAGGCATCCCTCAGCGCCTTAAGCCCACAGCTCCCTGTGATGGTCAAATTGGCTTCCTGGAGATTATTACTTCTGCTCACTTGCTTCTTCCCCTCCCCTCTTTACTTACAATTACTATTATTATTATTACTAATACTTGTAGTGCTGGGGCCCAGACCCCAGCCTCATATATGCTAAGCAAGAGCTCTAACACTGAGTCTCACCCCCAGCAATTCGCTGACACTAGGTTTGTTTGTTTGAGACAGGGTCTCTCCTGGCTCTCACTACATAGACCAGGCTGGCCTTGAACTCGCAGAGACCCACCTGACTCTGCCTCTGAAATTGGGATTAAAGGTGTATGTGTCACCATGCCCAGCTGCCATTGGTGCTTTCATTTCTGAGATTTCACTATGTATCCCGGGCTGGACCCAAACTTAAAATCCCCCTGCCTCATCCTCCTGGATGCTGGGATGACAGGCATATGCTACCACAACTAGCTCACTGGATTCTCTTCCTCTGAGCTTCACCCAGAAGCGGGATTTGGGGGACTTGGCTCAAAGAGCTCATTCTCCCTCAGCCACATGCTAGGCCATGTGGTGCGGAGAGGGGCCCTGCCTGCCACATCCCTCTGTGAGAAACACGAGCCCAGTGGCCCCTGCCGGTGGCCATTTCAGCTGCAAGAGGTCACTGTGGATTATGGGAATGAAAGCATGGATGTGAGCAGCTAGCATGCAGGGACAGAAGGGGAAGGGTAGGTATGCGATGGGCCGGCCACACACAGGCAGGAAATGAGAGAAGTGAAGGAAACACACTATTCCTCCAGAACCGGACAGGAGCTCTTAAAGTCAGGGTGACCATAGCGTCCTTTCCCGTAGTAGCGGCTCCGCCAGCGGCTGGGGGTGCCCAAGACCATTTCACCAGCAGTTGAAGAGAGCCGTCCGATCCGATCCAGCCAGGCGGCCCGGTGGGTGATGGCAGCCAGCAGGCAGGTGGAGGAGTCGGGGTGGTGGGGCAGGAAAGATGACAAGACAGGCCAGTGCATCCGCCACCCCCCGAAAATGAAAAGTGACAGAGCCAAGGGGGAAGAAAAGAGAAAGTGAGAGTTAGAGGCCCCGTGTCTGGAGAAGCAGAGACCGGGAGCAGACGCTTGGGAGTGGGCTGCTGTGGGCCCCTACGAGTGGACTCAGTTTCCCATCTGTGGGATGAGAGGGACGGGCTGACTGGTTTCCAGGACTAGGAGTCATCTTTGAATGCCAGTGCCTGCCCGGTGCGGGCAAGCTTTGGTAGAAGAGGAAGCCTGTATTCAGAGGGCCCAAGACCTCCAGCAGCCCAGGGCTCAGCCTTGAGGCCTCATCCCCCCCCCGGCTCCCTGACACACACTCTCAATGCCAGTGCCTCACCTGCCAAGCTTATGGGATCTACCCGATACTTCTCGGCAAAGTTTCCTACCTAAGGCCCACTGTGGAAACTGAGGCAAGTGACGAGGCCCCATAACCTGACCCGTGGCTGTGGCTGGAGAGGGGTCTTTGCGGGAGGAAGCCAGAGTGGAAACAGCACAGGACAGAATACAGGGGAGATGACAGTGGCCCCTGCTGCTCTGTGCCTCAGGGGTCAAAGGACCATACCAGGGGAAAGGCTTCTGTCGACACCAGCGCTACACAGCTGAGTGGCGTGGCCCAGTAAGGGACAGCAAGATTTCAGCGCTCAACAGCTCAGCAACTAACGGTACCAGCCTAAGCAATACTGAAGCTGCTTGTTAGGGGCTGTTTTTGGGACCCACGTGGTCCTGACCTCTGACCCTTTCTCCTCTCAGGCATAACTTTCTCATCCTGGTCTAGCCTGGGCTTGATGTCAGTGATGGTCTAATACAGTGACATGTAGATTCCCACAGGTGGAAACTGGAGGCGTCTGCCTGTTAAGGGTGGGTGCCTCTAGCACCAACCTCTCTGCTCTGTGGAAGCCCCAGATCGCAGTCTGATGCAGGTCCAGCAGAGGGCGCCCTTAAACCCTCCAGACAGAGGCTCTCAGGGATCTGATGGTGCCTCTAGCTTATGGCGGGAGGACTTACTCAGCCGACTTCCAAAAGTGCCCGGGATGGGAGAGCCGCCGGTTCAGCTTGGGCAGCTTCTCCAGCATCTCCATCAACAGGCTGAAGCTGGGTCTCTCCTGCAGGTCGAAAGCCCAGCAGGCAGACAGGATCTCCTGCAAAGGGCACTGTGGTCAGTGGAGCATGGGCAGCTGGGAGGGAGGGAGGCGCATGGGTAGGACACTTCCTAAGGGCCCCTGTGAAGGTCCCAAGGGCCCTGCACAACTGTGGATGCAGAACCCTGGGAAGGAAGTGTTTTAGATGAGCCACCGACCTTCCAGGTCCAAAGGAACTTGCCTGTTCTCCTTCCTCCTCAACCTGTCCTTCCCAAAGTGACCAAGTCAAGCAGAATGGAAACAGGAGAGAGGGGGGATGAAGGCAGGTGGCCTTTGCCAGATGGGAAGTGTCCAGAGGTGAATGCGATGGTCTGGGAATGTATACAGGGTGGGGCTGCCACAAGGGGGCGTCTCAGTGCTACCAGAGCGGAGACAGGCTCGTGACATAAGGAAGGCTTTCTCTCAGGGTCTACTCAGCCCCACAGCATCTTCCACAGCCTTGACACCCAGGAGGGTGGCCTGCACACGTGGTCATCACAAGACACCCTCTACCCCAGGCTTTTGTTCTTAACTACAATGACGCCTGTGCCTTAGGAAAGACAGAGAGCCTCCCTGTGGTCCTTCCCCGGTGGGTGAGTGGAGGACAGTCATGTCACAGGCCCAGCCCACCCTTGGGCCCTGCTTCCCTCTACTCACGCCGACTTCCTTCCCCAGGCTGACGGACGCCAGGACGCGCCTCACTCCTTCCCCACTTCCGATCTGCCAGATCAAGGCCTCTGCAGGCTGGTGTTTAAAGGGCCAGTCTCTTGCCTGTAGCTCATACCACACAGTCCTACGGAGACACACCACAGTGTGAGCTACCGGAGCTTCACAAAACCCTACAGGAGGTTCTAGGGGTTGGCCACGTTAGGAGCCAGAGGTCACCCTGCCATCAAGGAGCACAGTCATCCCTTTCCAGGGCACACTTCCTAGCCCAGTGGCCACCCCTGTACCTGAGTGCCGGCGGCCTACTCACCCGAACGCATAGACGTCAGCAGCTTTGGAGAAGGGCAGCTGGTCCTCATCCCTCCCGGGTGTCATTTCTCGAACAATCTCGGGGGCCAGGTAGCACAGCCAGTCATGGGACAGCTTCAGCTGGTTCTCACGCCTGGAGGCCAGGACAAGGACACAGGCCCCTCAGTGGGGAGCGGGTGGCCTGACGGTACACATCTGTGCCCACTCACACGTGGTAGAGAAAGCCCAGAGAGGAACATGGAGTTCTCCCTTGCCCTTGAACGGGCTGAGCACTTCTAGAAAGGGGAGTACACAGCTGGGAATGGCAGGGAGCTGCTGGTGACAGTGTTTGGTTCCCTGTACTGAGAGAGTGGCTGGTCTGTCGAGGACCCCCAGCCTGTCTGCAGATGTCAAACCTGCATGCTCTAGCCTGTCAATCTTCCTTGAGACACCACCCCATTCTTATGGAGGAGCTTTTCTTGCCACCCAACCCCTCTACAGTCACAGGAAGTAAAATGCTCTTTTTCATCAAGGGGATATAAGCCGGGTCCCTCGCCCATCCCTGGGTAGTCAAGCTGAATGTGCCGGGGGACTCAGCCTCCATGGGTATCCCCACCTGGAAATCAGGTACCACGAGGGACCTAACCACGGACTGAAACCACATGGGCAGAACCAGGAACCGAGGCCACCTGGCCTGTGCAGGGAAGGCTCTTGCCAACAATGCAGCCAGGGGTATTCCACACCCATGCAGTGCTGCAGCTCCCGCTGACCCATGCACACACCCACGGCCAACTCACCGTTCCTCCCGGACCACGCCCGAGATCCCGAACAGCCCGAAGTCTGTGATGACCACTTTGCCATTGTCATAAAAGACATTCTTGGACTTGAGGTCTTTGTGCACGATGCCCTTGGCATGAAGATAGCCCATCCCCTGCAAGACAGCCAACCTTGTATCAGAGCTGGGTGGGGGATGCTGAGAGATGGAGGCTGAGCTGTATTCAGGGCAAGACACATTACCCCCACCCCCCATCCTATCTTCATACAGACAGCAGGCAGGATACTGTCCTCACCTTACAGATGATGCAACTGAGGCTCAGAGATGGCAAGTGACTTGCCCCAAGCCACACAGCAGTTAAACATGGAGCCCAGATCTGACCTCATTGAGTTCATGCTCTTTCTATGATACTCTGCTACCAAATAGTCACCTCAGACTTGGGTAAGGTGTGAGGCGTGGACACGGTGACCGACAGTGAGCAGAGGTCAAGGAGTGTAAAGACCGGTGATACGGGCTGGAGGTGTAGTTCAGCAGTCAAGTGTGTGCTTAGCATGCTCACAGTCCCGTGTTCAGGACTCAGCATTATCAATTTTAAATAATCAGGGCTGGGGGTAATGGCCCAGTGGTTAGGAGCACTTCCTTCTCTTGCAGAGGACCAGAGTTCGGTTCCCAGCACCCTCATAGGTGGCTCACAGCCATCTGTAACTCTAGTTCCAAGGAATCCAGTGCCCATTTCTGGTCTCTGTGGGCATCAGGCACACAACTTGTACATACAGTCTCTCTCTCTCTCTCTCTCTCTCTCTCTCTCTCTCTCTCTCTCTCTCTCTCACACACACACACACACACACACACACAGAGAGAGAGAGACAGAGAGAGACAGAGAGAAACAAAATCTTAGAAACAGATTTTATCACTATACTATCCAGACTCAGGCAAAGGGTCCCAAATGAGCAGGCTCTCAGGAGTTCCCTAGCTAGCCTCTGCTCTTAGGCAGGGTGACACTCAGGACAGGTAAAAGAGACATTCCTAGGATGCTACCTCGCCATGGTAGCAGGGGCCCCAGATGAAGCCTGAAGTCTGAGTTCCATGCTCCATCTCCACTCAGCTAGTACTGTGTGGGCTTGGGCACAGTGTTGCCCCCTCTGGGACTCTGCCTCTTCATCCATCAGGTGAAATGTGGTGGGTGATGCCCAGCAGTGATTGCTCTGGCCTGACCATTCAAGGATCTGGGGCACAGAGCCCATGGCCCAGGTGCTGGAGTGACAGGTTCCACCGTGGGCTAAGGACGAGCAGTTGTCCCTCTCTGAGGCTTACTCCCACCACAGGCCCTGCATGGGGGTCAGTGAGTTACACTTGTAATCCCAGCACTTGAGAGGTGGAGGCAGGGGTTTAAAGTGATCCTCAGCTACACAGTGAATTTGAGGGTAGCCTAGGCTACATGAGTCCCTGTAACAAAACAAAATAAAGCCACCCAGACACACAAAACCCAGGTGTGACGGCTGGAAATGGTCCGGTTAGAGAGACAGGCTCTAGAGCTGAGCCTGGACCAGTCCTTCCCCAGGATTGCCCGGGGTCTCCATGGCAACCCTCCAAGTTACAAACTGTCTCACTGGAGGTCAGGTCCCTCTGCTCAGCTTCAGACTCTCAGTGCATCTCAGATCACTCCAAAAAGGAAGTGGGCGGGGTGGGGGGGCGGGGTGGAGCTGAGCCAGGGTCCCCAGGGGCAAGAGGAGGCTTTCAGCAGGAAGGACATAGAAGGAGCAAGGGGTGACAAGAGGCGGCAAGAGGTGGCTCCAGAACCTTGAGTCACTTTCCTCCTGGGCCCTGGAAGTGACCAGCCTGGTGGCCTTGACTCTTGTGCCTCAGAGGGCAGTTCCCAGTTCTGAGGAGGAGGGGGAGTGGGGAGGGGAGAGGGAGAGGGGGAGGGCGAGTGGGGAGGGGAGAGGGAGAGGGGGAGGGCGAGTGGGGAGGGGAGAGGGAGAGGGGGAGGGCGAGTGGGGAGGGGGAATAGGGAAGGGGAGTGGGGAGGGGTAGGATTCGGGTGGAGGGGGTGGAGCAGAGTCCTTGGTGAAAGATCACATCTGAAGCAGAGGTAACACCTTGGGATTCTGGTCTGAAGTTTAATTTCTAAACGTGGCCATGGGAAAGAAAGGGGCAGACTAAAATCCTGGTTTGTCCCCAAATGCCATTGTGATTTTTACCACATACACAAAATGGCCAGAGAGAAGAGGGGAAGGAGAAGGGGGCTGGGGGGAGGGGGAGGGGTCTGAAGGGAAGGCCAGCTGATGCACAGCTGCAAGGGGCAGCTCTTCTTTTCTGAGACAGGGTTTCATGTAGCTCAGGCTAGCCTTGAACTTGCTTGGTAGCCAAGGGCGACCTTGAACTTCTTTGATCCTCCTGTCTCCATCTCCCAAGGCCTGGGATTACAGGTGTGTGCCAGTGTGCGCTGCTATGGTGCTGGGGACTGAACACATGGCTTTGCACACGCTAGTCAAGCACTCGACCAACCGACTCACATCCCCATCCCGAGAGGCTGCAGCTTTTCAACACAGCTTTGAGGTTGCTTTGTTTTAAAGAGAGGAAGTCTGTTTTTCGAGGCAGGGTTTCTCCGTGTAGCTTTGGAGCCTTTCCTGGAACTCACTCTACAGAGTGAGTTCTGCCTCTGCCTCTTGAGTGCTGGGATCAAAGGCGTGCGCCACCACCGCCCGGCAAGAGAGGAAGTCTTATTCAGTATTCTAGGTTTTCTGTTTTGTAGATAGCAGTCTCCCTTCCCTATGTAATCCAGGCTGATTTCAAACTCTCAATCCTCCTGCCTCAGCCTTCCTAGCTCTGGGATTTATATTCGTGGTACTTGGCTTTTTTAAAATTAGATTTATTCATTTTATGTGTGCTTTGCCTGAATGCATGTATGTGCATCTTGTGTGTGCTTGGTGCACACGGAGGTCAGAGGAGGGGGTCGGGTCCCCTGGAACTGGGGTTAAGGATGGTTACCGACCACCACGTGGGTGCTGGGAATCAACCCAGGTCCTCTGCAAGAACAACAAGTACTCTTCAACACTGAGCCACCTCTCCAGCCCTCTTAATAGTCTGGATAAGCAATGAGTGAGAAGCGCTCTTTAATTAGTTTTTAAGTGAGTAGGGAACGGAAAAGAGCTGCCTGCGCTGGACAAAAGGAAGCTAAGATTTGGATAACGGCAAATAATCTGCAAAAAGTGTGGGGCTCTTTAAAATTTTTTTAATCTATTTATGTATTTTTAATGATTTTTTTTTTTTTTTTTTTTTTTTTTTTTTTTTTGGTTTTTCGAGACAGGGTTTCTCTGTGTAGCTTTGCGCCTTTCCTGGAACTCACTTGGTAGCCCAGGCTGGCCTCGAACTCACAGAGATCCGCCTGGCTCTGCCTCCCGAGTGCTGGGATTAAAGGCGTGCGCCGCCGCCACCACCGCCCGGCTTTAATGATTTATTTTTATTTTATGTGCATTGGTGTTTTGCCTGCATGTGTCTCTGTGTGAGGGTGTCAGATCCCCTGGAACTGGAGTTATAGACAGTTGTGAGCTGCCCTGTGGGTGCTGGGAACTGAACCTGGGTCCTCTGGAAGAGCAGCCAGTGCTCTTAACTGCTGCGTCATCTCTCCAGTCCAAGTTTGGTCTTTGATGCCCTGAAGTGAAACACTATTCCCCACCGATGATGCTAAGAAACCCGCACCACGTACTAGCTCCATGCCAACTGTTCTCTGTAGGATGGCTTCCTTCTGTTTCTGCTCTGACCGAATCAAGGAGGCTGTGCTGGATCTACAGGGGAGGAAGCTGAGCCTCAGAGAGGCTAAACAAGCTCCCTGAGGTCACACAGCTAGAGACACTGTCTTTAGAATACGCAGAGTTTCTTCAGAGCTAATTCAGTTCTATTAACGCCAACTGAGTGGCGAGCTCCGGGTTTGATTGGGTAAGACAGGGGACCAGGCTGAGGTGCCCCAGCTAGGAGACAGAGGAGCCACAAACCACCTGGTACAGGTAGATAAGGCCTGGGGAAGGACCAAGAGCTCTAGAGGCAGCTGGGACCCCCACCCCCACCCCACCTTTACCTTGATGATCTCCTGGGCGATCTGCCTGGTCTTGTTGATGTCCAGAGACGTCTTGGGGTCCCTCACGAATGAGTGCAATGTCCGCCCCTTGCAGAAACTGTTGAAGGTAGTGGGGATTGGAAAGAGATCTAGAGCTGCTACAGACTGATCCCACCCCCATGGACCCTGTCAGGGGAACTGGGCCACCTATTCCTGGAAGATTCTCCATCCCAACCAACACAAGCCATAAACACATGTGTTCTTTAACCAAGACTCCAGCTGGAGCCCGACTAGACACACTTACATATACATGCACACATGCCATGGCCTGCCAGCTCTCCCTGCACAAGGAAACAGCTCAACCACACTCACAGCCATTCAGGGCAGCCCATCTTCACAGGGTCATAGAGAGATAAGGGTGGAGCGGCAGAACTCAGATTGGGAAGAACTCAGCCTCAAGGACTCTCACCAGGCTCCATAGAGCCTCTGGGCTCACTACAAAGATGATCATTACATGCAGACCCCAGGGCATCACATCCTGCTGCTAACTGAGTATTATGCTGTTCCTCTCTGGTTTTTCGAGACAGGGTTTCTCTGTGTAGCTTTGCGACTTTCCTGGAACTCGCTTTGGAGACCAGGCTGGCCTCGAACTCACAGAGATCCGCCTGGCTCTGCCTCCCGAGTGCTGGGATTAAAGGCGTGCGCTAGCACCGCCCGGCAAGTCAACCGTTTCTTAAGTGGCATAGGCAACTGTTTCTGTATCTAGCTGCTGCTTGGGGGAAGGACACTGTTTTCCAAGGAGAATGACAAGTGAGTCCCAGAATGCTTGCTGAAGTACAAACAGGCGATACACATCAAGATACCAAAATGTGAGGACTGGGGTACAGCTCAGCACAGCACTTGCCGAATGCACAAGGCACTGGGCTCACCCCACAGCAGCACGTGCACCCCTGAAGTAGCCCTCAAACCTACAGTCAACCAACAGAAGTAAAGTGTGAACCAGCACAATCTTAGTTACGTATTTTTTAATTAAATTATTTATTTTTGTGTATGTGTACGTGTGTGCATGTGTGCACACACCACAGTGTGCTTGTGGCGGTCAGAGGACAACTTGTAGGAGTCAATTCTCTCTCATTATCGGTTCCGGGAATCAAAATCAGGTGGTCAGGTTTGTGCAACTAGCGCCCTTCCCCACTGAGCCATCTCGCTGGCCCCCAATCGGCTTCATTTTAATGAAAGGAACATTGAGGTTAACCACACTCACTTCTGTGGGGAAAAGTATCCAAGCAGAGTGGTATAAGCCAGTTTTGTGTCTTTTATAAAACACTGGGATTTTCTTTTTGCTCAGAGGTGTCTCTTTATTTATGTCTTTTGAGGAGAGACAAGGTCTTGCTACGTAGCCCTGGCTATCATAAACTCAAGATCCCCCTGCCTCAGCCTCCAAGGGCTAGCACTACAGGTGTGTGCTGCTCGGCCCAGCTCTGATGTTTTAACATCGGTGCCCAGTGTGGAGGGGGACATGATTCCTTATCTTTGGTTTCCTCCTTCCTCTCTCTGATCACCCTTCCACATCCTCCAGGGCAGCCACAGAAGCAGCAGGCTGCAGGGACATGGAAGCTGTGGCGCTCAGGGGCCCAGGTGGCGTGGCTTACCTGGTGATAATGGCCAGGTGGGGTGGGTTCATGCAGGCCCCCATGAAGAGCACCACGTTCTCGTGCCTGGTCTGCCTGTAGTTCATCACCTCCTTCTTGAACAGCTTCAGGTGGTCCTGATTGTGGCCGTCCATCTCCAGCAGCCGAATGGCCACCTCGCCATGCCATCGGCCTCGGTGCACCCGGCCCCAGCGGCCCTGCCCAATGGGCTCGCCTAGTTCCACCTGCTCAAAGGGGATGTCCCACTCCTGCAGGTACACGCTAGTCTGGCTGGCTTTTCGAGAGATGGGGCCCCGCCAAGGCCGGCGGGAGCTGGGGAGGTCGTCCACCTCATCCTCATCGTCTTCTGCCTCGGACTTGCTAGCCTCAGGCTCCTCAGCCTGAGGAGGATTGAACAGAGAGAGGTATGGTGATATTTTATTTGTATTAAAATGTTATTTGTATGTTAATAAATAAAGTTGCCCGGGTGTCAGAGCTATTAGCAAGCCATAGGAAAGCAGGGCAGTGGTGGTGTACGCTTTTAATCCCAGCACTTGGTAGGCAGAGCTGGGTAAGTCTCTGTGTGTTCAGGGATACAGCCATTATTGGATACACATGCCTTTAATCTCAATACCAACTATAGAAGACCTGGAGGTCTATACAGACAGGCCGTGAGGAGGCGGTCATGTGGTTGGGTTTACAACCAATGAGAAGGCAGGACAGGAACTCTATATAAAGACTTTAACACAGGGGTAGCTCTGGTTCGGAGAGGTAGGACCACTGCAGGAGGAAGGGTAAGGTTTTAGCTCTTAGCTCTGACCTCTTGGCTTTCTTCTTGGCATTTGTTCTGTGTTTCTTATTTAATAAGAAGGTTGGTTACATCTACAGAGAGGGGAGTGAGTCTGGGTCTTCTCTTCCTGGAGTGCTGGCCAGGCACCACCAAACCTGGCACCCTGGCCTCTCTCTGGTAGTCTCCCGTCTGAACACATACCTTCTGATTCCTACGCCCCACCCCCCAGCAGCAACAACATTTTAAGCCATGCTGCTCTGCAGAGACCCAGGCTTAGTTCATATTTCTGTTTGAAGGTCAAGATGGCGGCTTCTTTCTGGGTCTCATGTAGCCCAGGCTAGCTTCCAACCTGCTATGTAGCTGAGGAGGGCTTTGAACTTCTGATCCCCCTACCTCCATCTCCTCAAGGGCTGGGATTACAGGCGTGCACTACCATGCCTGTTTAAGATGAAGAGGCGGTCCTTGACACTGATCAGAACTGCCTGTCAGCCGGGCGGTGGTGGCGCACGCCTTTAATCCCAGCACTCGGGAGGCAGAGCCAGGCGGATCTCTGTGAGTTCGAGGCCAGCCTGGACTACCAAGTGAGTTCCAGGAAAGGCGCAAAGCTACACAGAGAAACCCTGTCTCGAAAAACCAAAAAAAAAAAACAAAACAAAACAGAACTGCCTGTCAAGCTCTGAGAACACAGAGATGTCTGCCCCCATCCCAGGCCGACTGACTCAGCACCCAGGCCAGGGCCTGGGCCTGTGGGTTGGGAGTCAGGCCAGGAGAATAAAGAGGTCCTTCCAGCTAGCACTTCCCATTATTCTTCCCTGACGTGCACATCGACTCACACCTGCTGCACCAGGCTCCGCACCCTCATCCCCCTGGGCCCCCACCGACCCTGTGCACCCCAAGAAGAGAGGAGAGAGAGACTTTAGGTCTCATGCATGTGACTCCCACTCACCTCTGCTTCTTGAACACCCAGCACGTCTGCTTTGGGCTGGTCCTCGGGCCTAAGAGTGAAATGGGCTTTGTTAAGGAGATCCTGGGCTGGGCCAGGGTGGCCCTGGGGGAGGCAATGTGGAAGCTGTGGACACAGGAAGGAGGCTGACCGGAGGGGGTGAGGATGAGGGGGTGGGCAGTTACCTATCGCCCTGGCCCTTGCAGCACAGGGGGCAGGGCCCCACGCTCCTGCCTTTGAGGCCTGGCTCTCACCTCCTTGTGGTGTGAACTTATGTAATTTAATTCCTCTAAGTGGTTGCACTTAGAGACCTACTTCACTGGCTGAGAACTGAGGGACCAGGAGCCAAGCGCTCAAGGCAACCTAATGGAGGGGGGATCCAGAGACAGGGGTTATGTTTGGCAGGTCTCTGTTCGCCTATACTTCCTCCTGGGCCACAAGCCTGCTGCTGCTGTATACACAGCCCCATAGAGTGCTCACTGGACCGACAGGAGGCAGATAGCCCCCAGGTTCCAAGGATGAAACAGCCCCGTTCCCCATCGGGCTGGCCCAGAACCGGAGAGTCAGATACGTTGGGGTGGGTTGGGAGGTGGCTGCAGGGGGTCCATACCGTGTACTGTCAGCTGTGCTGGAGAGCGGGGCTGCCTGAGGACAGGCGGAAATGTCTGTGGGAAAGAGAACAGGGGCAAAGTGTGTGTTTCTGTCATCCCCAAAGACCAGCACACCGGGGACACCCCTTCTCTCCTGAACGGCCACTGCTCATCAGGCCACTTCCACCAGGGTCAGTTCATGCTTTGCAAGCGGACACAAACTCAGTCTCTACAGCCTTTGGTCTACACGGCTGCCCCAGGTAGAGGCCCTGGGTGAGTGACTCCATAGAGAGACCCCAACAATTAACACCACTGCCGTGGGCCCAAATGACCCCACAAGTGGGAACAGCTAAACCTGCTACTTCTGCAGAGGGTCCTTCTGGTAGGAAGCAGGGCTGGCTGTCATTTTTCAAAGTAGGGACACCCTTTGCCAAGCCAGTGGCAGGGCTGGCAGCTAGGCAGCACCTGGCAACAGCTGTGACACCTGGCACCGGGTGTAGCTGCTCCCCCCCCACCCCCAACCCCACCCTGACTCTGGGATTGGGTGGCTAGTATCACAGCTCTGCGCAAGAAGAGGAAACCCAGTGTGTGCACCAGGAGCTCCAGGCTGGCACCTGAGGCCGACCCCTGGACCCTAGGTGGTCCAGCTGCAGCACGAAGACTCAGCTCTAGGACACCAGGGAGAGACACCCCCCTCCCCTGTGTGGAACCAAGTGAAAAGCAGTGGCAGTGATCAGGGCTCCCCTCTCTCAACAAAGAGAATCAGGAAGTGGCAACAGCTCACGCTATCAGCAGCCCCTTTCCTGCCTTGGACAAAGACCTTCCCCTCAGCCCTCAGTTAATCGCCTTCACTGGAAGGTTTCCTCCACAGCGGAACCCGACTCTGACAGAAGCTGTGGGCCTTCTGATGGAGCAATGCCCACATGTGCGCAACATCCTGGGCCGTGTTGGGGTCCATGGACCTCGAAAACATCTGCTCCGGCCTCTCCAGACACCTCCATATCGCCTTCAGACTGCCAGGCCAGCATTTTCACACATGTTCAGGCCACTCCAGAAGCTACACATGTCTTGGGTGAGGTGTGGGGGGAGGGGCAAACGTCTGGGAAGCCTCACACTTGCCCTTGAAAGAGTGTATTGTGCACTCTGTTTTCGTGTGTTCCTGTTTCAGTTAGTACATGGAGCCCCACCCCCAACTGTGGGCAAAACAGGCCACTCAGGAAGAAGTACTGTGGTTCTCCAGCTGAGGGGCACTAATGTACATACACACCCTAGAGCTGGTAACCCGGAAGGACCTTGGAATGGGGCACCACACAAAAGGGGCAGCCCTTCCCCCACACAACTAAGTGGAATTACAGGGTAGTGGTTACCAAATGTTCCAACTCGATTCTTGAAGGGAGCTGATCTGGAAACCAGAAAAGCCTGGAATAACCAAAATACTGGGGCTTCCAGCCTTGGCAAGTCAGAGAAAAGACTATTAGAGTTGTCTGAAGCACACAGGCCCCCAGTGTTGGGTACTTCCAGTGGGAGGAGAAAAGCATCGATCTTATACAGCCTAAAGGGAAAGGAATGGGCAAATACAGAAGTGTGCAAAATAGTTTTTGGAGAGGAAATCCAAGGGTTGCCTTACTGAATGGAAAGTGTTTCCTTCCAGCTTTCTGCAATGAGGTAGTTCCACTGACAACCAGCAGGTGGCACTGTGTGTTAAGTCTGGGAAAGGCAACACCAGCTGACAAGAGGATGCCGACGCCTCTAAGACTTTCCCAAACTGGCTTTCCCTTGTCACTCTCATTTTCCACCAGGCACCGGCAAGTAGCCCCCTCCCTTCATTCTGCAAACCGGAGTTCTGGGTTCTCATCCTCCTGTCACTTCTGGGCAGTGCGACCTTGAACCAGTTCCCCGCCGTCTATCCAAGAGCCAGGGTCCCATCCAGCAAGGTACCGCCCACCTTAGGGTTCACACTCAAGCCCACGGGGAGAAGGCACCAGGCGGGACAGACAGAGGGTCACAGCAAGGGGCAGTTAGTGCACCCATGCGGAAGACTCACCTGGAAAGATAAACTGCTGTCTATGATGAATGAAGTGGGCAGCTTAAAACAGAAGAGGAGGTGAGTCACACAGTGCAGAGGCAGCGTGGGAGGAGGGGTGCGTGGACGGGGGTCGGTGGCAGGTGCTGGTTATTGGCTTAGGTGGCTCTGCCGGGGGGGGGGGGGGGGGAGCTCTGGTGAGGAAAGGTGGAGCCATGCAGGAAGAAGGAACTGCACTGGAGAAGAGTTGGGGCGTGGTGAGCCCGGAGCGGAGGGCGGCACTACAGGTGCAGGACGGACCATTTCAGTGGGCGCTTGGCCGCACAGCCCCGGCCAGTGAGCACTGGGAGGAGTTGGGGCCGGTTTTGTTCCAGAAAATGCTCATGAGCCAAGAGGCGAAGGTAAAGAACAGCGGCTTTCTGACGACGCCCAGCAGTGTGCGCAGAACAGCCTCCTTCCCCACCAGTCTACTCTGACCCAGGAGCACCCTGACCTCACTGCTGGAGCTCCGGATCCCCCCAAGGGCTGTGATTCCAGGCAGGGAACCATGGCATGCCACCTGCTTTCCGTTTCTGAGATGCTGGCTATCTTGCCTGGGCTGGTTCCAAACACACGGGCTCTATTCTCCTGCTGTGGCCTTGCACGTAGTTGGGACTCAGGATGGTCCTAACCTTGGCTCTCCTCCATGATAAGGCTCTGGGACCTGGGCAGGCAGTTAGCCCCCAGTGCCTTCTGTCTGTAGGGAGTGTATAGGCTTGCCCAGGCTCTCCTGTGAAGGGCAACAGGGGGGCTCCTGGATAGCACAGGGCAGGGCAGCACCGGTGGCAGGAGGGGTTCCAGGTCCTTCCCTGGGGGCTCATCCCAGCCCCTCAAGGATTTGTTCATGAGTCCACTAAGATCACGGACAGAGTAAGGCTTCTGTGCAGGGACAATGGGCCCATTTCCCTTATGGGTCATCTGTGTAAGTGGACAGGGTCTGATCAATATCATTAAAAAGGACTTTTTCTATGTCCCTTGTCTTTGCAAACTAGCCCTTCTTAGAAAAAACCCGAAGTAGATGGTTTAGCAAGAGACTTTTCAGAGAGTCAAGGCAGAACAGACCTGGAAAGGAAGCTAATCCAGGGGCCATGGCTCAGCCGCAGGGTGGGGCGGTGTGCGGGACAGACATCATTGTTAAGAGCACTCCAGCCACGTGCACATTAAGGCAGGCACAAGGACAAGTGACAGAAGACTCCCACCCTCTGGTCCCTCACCACCCCTAAAAGAAGTCCCAAAGTCTCCGGTGGGTCCAGAGGCTGCCTGGCCAACTGCTGGCTGTGTATAGGGTCAGTGTGGGTCCCGCTAGCCAGGTGAGAGGTTGAGGGGCATGGTGGCACTCTGTCTTTCCTGGTTTACAATGCCAGGGACCAGTGCCAGGGGAACTGATCTGGACCCTGCGGGTTACAGCAAACAGGAGCATCTGAGCTGCAACTCCCCCCTAGGACTGCAAACTGGGTAAGCCAGGGCTGACCGACAGCGGAGCTGCTTGCCAAGGATGCCAAGGCAACACCTCAGTGCCATGTGGGTGAGTGAGCTTTGCTGTGCTCCCCGGAGACAGGGCAGCCTAGTGTGGCTGACTGGAACCGAGGGCAAGAGAGGATGCAGTCCTGGCCACTTCCTGACGTTCCAGGGCACCAACCCGAGGGCAGCTGGGCTTGGCTCTGCCCCTCTAGGGTTGGCCCAGGACTCACGGTCTTCACCTGTTCAGTGGAGACCACCTCATTCTAATTCCCCAAGGTCTCTGGGTGGCACATAAAGGAATGTGAGGTCTTATCTGAGTAGCCAGTCCCAATCAAAGAACTGCATATGTCACAGAAGCCCAGTGGCCTTTTGTAGGCTTATCTGCTCCCCATTGTGCCTGTCACAACTGAACTCAGAAGGCAGCCCTGGGAGAGGGTGATGCTGGGCAGAAGCCACCACAAGCACAGGCAGGCAGCCTGGGGTTACCCCAAGAACCCAGGCTCTGAGCTAGACAGACGTGGGTGTGGCCCTCGCTCTGCCACTGTACAGCCCAGGGCCAGTCACTCCCCCTTTCTGAAGGCCAGCAAACTCATCTGTAAGAAGGTCGCCACAGCATTAATCCCATGCTCAACAAATGCTCTGTGGACACAGCTCTCAGGGGAGACTGGGAGAGGGTCGGGGCCATCCCTAAGGACCCAGAAGAGCCCAGAGGTGTGGTACCTGGGAAGCTGAACCTGCTGTCCCGCTGGCCAGGCGAGGGGTTGGGGGGCGTGGTGGCACTGGAGGGGTTGGATGAGGTCAGGAAGGGCGCTGGTGATGACGGTGTGGAGGACGTGGTGGAGGATGGGTTGCTGCTGGAGTCCAGGTTCATGGCTGGAGGATGCTCCTGCAGGACCAGAGATGCCAGGATGGGGCAGGGCTGCAAGCTCAACTCAGCAGCTGCCCGCCTGTTGGAGACCTCCTTTTCTGTCCCCTCCTCCCACCTCCATGGGCGGAGGTCAATCCAGGAGATCCTTGGGGCCTGCTCTGTAGCCCCAAGACTTCCTGGGACTAATATATGATAAAAAAGACACTTAGAGGCCTCCCCCTAAAGGATTCGTGCCCATCTTTCTTACTGAAGTTCCTACTTCCCCCTAGAAGCCCATCGGAACCCTAGCTGGACTACGTATGCTCTTCCTCTTTACCCTTCCATAGCTCCCCGAATTTCTGCACCCAGGCACCTTAACATACACGTTGTCAGCTGCAGACAGCCACGGTTGGTTTGCTGGCGACCATCTCTCCCACCCCAGCACCTGCCTGGCTCTGAGCTGGGCACCCGCTTTCTTAATGAATTGAGTTCATACTCTGACCAACATTTCTGCAGCTTCTGCTACGTGCCCGGCCCTCTGCAGAGTCTATGGTTTTGTGATCTTGTCCTCCAAGTACAAGGGCTCTCAGAACCCACAAAATTCCAGAAGAGGCAACAGCTTGGGCCAATGTTGTCTGCCATCTTGAAGGGTTCAGAATTCCAGGGCTGGGGGCTGGGGATGGGGCTCAGTTGATGTGATGCCTGACTAGCACACTCAAAGCTCTGGTTTTGGTCCCAGTACTGCAAAACCTGGGCATAGTGGAAGAGGCCTGTAATCCCAGGACTCAGGAGGCAGAGGCAGGAGGATCAGCAGTTCAAAGCCAGCCTTGGCTACAAAGTGAGTTAGAGACCAGCCCGGGATTCATGAGACCTTGTCTCAAAAAGGGGGCAGGGGATTCTAAGAGACTCCAGGAACGGACTGCAGGGGCAGGTCTGGTTCACCACAACACTGCGGTTCCAATACCTGTCCAGCCTCGTCTTGCAAAATGCAGGTGACAGGCTCAAGCCTTGGACAGGCATGGTTTCTAGTCAGAATGTAATGGCTTCTGGATTTTAAAGACACTTGAGTGTCGTTTGTATGTGCACGTATGTGAACACACGTGTGGAGGCCGCAGGGAAAGATGCTGTTATCTTTCCCTTCACTTTCCCCTTGTTTTCTGAGGCAGGGTCCCTCACTGATCTGGCCCGACTGGCTGGCCGGCAAGGATCTTCCTGCCTCTACTTGCTTGGTACTTAGGATCACAGGTGCACCGCTATGCCCGGCTTTTTGCTGTTCCATTTTAAGACAGGGTCTCCCTATCTAGTCCTGGCAGGCTTGAAACTTGCTGTGTAGACCAGGCTGGCCATGAACTCACAGAGAGCTGCCTGCCTCTGCCTCCTGGGTGCTGGGATTAAAGGCGTGCGCTTTATGGCTCTCATGTCTGGCTTTGTATGTGGTTGCTGGGCATCAGAATCCAGGTCCTAGCAATTACTGTATGGACTGAGCTGTCTCCTCAGATCCAGAGACATTTAGTTTATCAATTACCTTCTACCTATGGGAGGTGTTTTTCTTTTTTTTTTTTTTTAAGATTTATTTATTTATTATGTATATAGTGTTCTGCCTGCATGTATGCCTGCACACCAGAAGAGGGCACCAGATCTCATTACAGATGGTTGGGAGCCACCATGTGGTTGCTGGGAATTGAACTCAGGACCTCTGGAAGAACAGCCAGTGCTCTTAACCTCTGAGCCGTCTCTCCCGCCCCCGGGAAGATGGTTTTCTAATTATGATGATGATGAATAAAAGTGGCGCTTTTCTAGTTGTGATGATGAGGACTACACACCAGATTCTGGTCAGTAAATATGACTCTGGGCTGTGCCTGTTAGGATAGAGCGGGACAGACGGCTTGCAGCTCAGGGCCTGGGCACCCAGAGAACCCTGGGATCAGGGGTGCAGCCTGCAAAGGAGGCCAGTGTGGCAGGGGTCGGGGGAGGCCCAGACTCTGCTCTCTTGCCCGCAGCTTCACGCAATAGAACCAGGTATGACGCAGGCTGCCAGAGACTCCCACCGGGGTTCTACCACTTCTTAGCTGGGTGGCTCTGGGCAACTTCCTTGACCTCTCTGGGCTTCCATTGCCTTAGCCACACATCGTCACTTATGCCAGAGTGTTTGCTGTGTGGATCTGTAGCAGAACGGAAGCCAGGTATCCAGTACACAGTAGGTGCCTAATGTTTGCTCAAATCTTTTGAAGACCCGCTGTCTTGACCAAACAGTGCTTGGGATCATGCTTTTGAGACTTAACCAGGCCAAAAGGTCAAAAAGCCATGAGGGGTCTAGGAGCACTTTGGGTTGGGTGGACTGAAGATCTAGTTCAATACCTTTATTTCCCAGGGCAGAAAGAAAGTCCTCAGACAAAACAGGGTCAAACCTGTTAGTGCCACATATAACAAGCTTCTCTCTTGCAAGACCTGAAGGCTGAGGGTGTACTGCTGTGGGTATCTGTATGCTGTGAATGTGTTGCTCTGATTGGTTAAAGTGCTGATTGGCCAGTAGCCAGGTGGGAAATACAGGTGGGACTAAAAGAGAGGAGAATGCTGGGAAGAGGAAGGCTGAGTCAGGAGTCACCAGCCAGAGACAGAGGAAGCATGATGTGAAAGTACCGGTAAGTCACAAGCCACGTGGCAACTTATAGATTAATAGAAATGGGTTAATTTAAGATATAAGTACTGGATAGCAAGAAGTCTGAGCCATCAGGCCAAACAGTTTAAATAATATAAGCATCTGTGTGTTTATTTGGGTCTGAGTGGCTACGGGCCTGGGCAAGACTGGAGATATCTCCAGCTACAGTGTGCAGTATACTCTGAAGCTCACGGAGCTGAGGTTGGCCTTGCTTGCCAGGATGGCTGGCCCAATATGGCACCAACTAAATGGCACCCCCATCTTTTCGCTCCCACTCCAAAGCTGCAGACTCCCCCCACCCTCAGTCCCTATAAGCAGGAACTGGTCTGAGCAGGGGTAGTAGCATGCAGGCCACAAGAGCAGGCTGAGCCTTGCTCTGCACCTGTGCAGCTTGAAATCCGTCTGACCTGAGCTGCAGGGTCACCCACAGATGACAGGTCACAGCGGCTGCACTATGGGCTGCTCATTCACTCAGTGACCCACGCAAATGCTTCCGACTGTCCGGGCATGTGCCGGGGGACAATGTGGATATAAGGGATGTGTGGAGGGAACAGCACTGCCTGGGTCTCTGGGGACATCTGTGACAAAGGGAATGGGGCAAGGGAGGGGGAGGAGCTAAAGAAGGAGCTAGAGAGGATGGGACAGATATTACAACCGCCCCAGCAACAGTGGCTTCACCCCAGCCTGTGCAGGAAGCCCTGTTATCCCTGTTCCAAACAATCCGTGAGCGAAGCTCAGAGACACCTAGTCCCTCATTTAAGGTCACAGAAGCACAAACAGGAACAGTGGAGAGTGACAGGCAGGGCTGAGGACCCGAGTGTCTGTGTTCACCCAAAAGTCAGCATGTTGAAACCCAGCCCCCCATGGTGCAGGTGTTAGTGGGTAGGGTCTGTGGAGCTGTTCAGACCATGAGGATGGGGTCTCCACAAACAGGGTCACTGTCCATATCAAAGAGGCCGAGGGAACTCGCTGGGCTCTTCTACACAGAGAGGGACCATGAGGATGGGCTCTGGGAAGCCTGGGACTCAGTTTCTGCATCTGTAACATGGAGCGTGTACGTGCCCCTCAGAACTAGGTTTTTGGCACGAAGGAGGTGCTCAGGAAATGCTGGCTCACAGATGTCGGAGGCAGGGAGGGGGTCAAGGGAATCACCGCATACAATTCCAACATGGCCAGAACCATACTTGCTATGTGGCTAAGCCAAGATCCCTGGAGCACCCCAGCCCTGTCTGTGCCACAGATCCTGGATTGCAGCGTGGTGTCCCCCTTCCCCAGTGAGGCTGACGAGGGGGTGCTTTGTGGAAGGGAGTCCAGGGCTGGGGGTGGCAGGGCTCCCCGACACACACGCAGGCCACGGGGCACTGACAACTTACCTTCTTCGTCAGGGCCTTGGGAAGCGTTCCAAAATGGGGCTCTGATGCTCTGTCCACCGGGTTGTTGATGTCTGAGGGGACAGACTCTGTCCTCCGAAGCCTGGCTACTGTTTGGAAAAGAGGGAATACGTTAGCAGGAACAGATGCCACCAAGATGCACCTGAATCCCGGAGGTGGGAGAGGGGAAGCGCGGGCACTCACGTGGGAGGAAGGATATTCTGCAGGCGGGGGCTTCCTTTGTGCATTTGTTGTGACATTTCAACCTACAAGGAGGAAGAGTCAGTACTCCACAGGGCATCCCAGAATTGCCCAGAGGACCCTGACACAGCCTCAGTTTCCCCAAAGCTCTCAACAAGTGTTAGCTCCAAGGTGTGGGGGTGCCCTGCATGCTGTAGCCACTGTCTTCTGTGTCCCCACAAACCCCTCCCCTGCTTTTGAAGGGGAACCTCCTCCACTTTAGAAAGCTTGGGAAAATCTGACCTAAAAGAAACATTCCAGAGAGGCCACAGGTATCAGCAAGGGCCCTGGGCCCCCACGGGTGTCCTCATCCAGGCACTGGCCAGTGTGATGAGCAGGGCCCAGCCAGGAATGGAAAAAGCTAGGTTCCCCTTTGGGTCTAGCCAGCCTGTCCCACAGGTCTCGGTGTTCCTGCTAATGCAATGGGCCATGGGGCTGTTCTACCACTGTAAGTACAGGACAGTGTGTGGTTCAGGGGCCGCCATGTGCTGGCCACACTGCATGGGAGCTGAGGATCTCATTTATTGCCAAATGACCAGTTTCCTCAGAGGTCAGGGAGTCATCAGGATACAATTCATCAGGCTGACTTGCATGAGACCCTGTTGCCTCGGTCCTGAGGACGGCCCAGGAGCTGTCACTCATGACAGCTCAGATAATCTGAGTGGATCAGCTCCCTGGATGTCTAAATGGTAAACATAAAGCTCAGAAAGGGCAAGTGCCTTGCCCCATGTCACACAGCAACATCAGGGCAAGGGCAGCTAGGAACTGAGACTCCAGGCTGCCCTTCGTAAGGTGTGTGGGCAACCAGACAGCACATGCCAGACTGTTGGTTCTCACTGTTCCTCCCACTCACGTCCCTCCCACTGGAAACCATGCTATGACACAGCAAAGCTGGGTTGGTATAAAGTCTCCACCTCTCCTTACTCTGCCCAGGTATAAGGCAACTCTGTGGTCACCGCTCAACCCTGTAGTCCATCTCTCAACTTGAGAACTCCTTCTGGATCCCAGTAGAGTTCTCACTTTCTTCCTTGCCTTTAAATTCATTTTTCCTCGCTCTAGCTAGTAAACTTCTCTTCATTCTTCGAAACCCACTTCAAATGTTCCTTTCTTCCGAGAGTATCTCATTTCACCTCACTAAGGAGTCCTGAGCACCTGGTGTGCCCAGTGGCATTGTGGGCAGCTGGTTAGATGACGTCCTTCAGGTGTGACAGGACAGGAGGCCAAGAGTGAAGTACTGGGGCTGTTGTAAGGGACAAGCACCTGCTCCCTCCCCTTGGCCCATCACCTGCAGTGCTTGCATTTCACCCCGAACATCATGCTCTTCTGGCACACGTTGCAGACCTGTGACAGCCATGACTTTGTGGAGAACCTGCAGGGAGCAGAAATGTGTGGAGATCAGAGCCTGGCCTCCGGAGGGGTCCCGGGAAAAGGAGACTTGGCCTGACCCCAGAACCCCAGGCGTTCTGTACTTGGATTTCCCAGCTGCTGTCAATATCTTAAAGTTGGCGTAGCCAATGGCACCAAGTGTGGCACCAGCAGTCCAAGCACCGGTGTGCATGCCCTCGGACCCAGCAATTCCAGCCCTCGGTATTTACTCAGCATATTAGTCCCCGGGATGAGATGTCACATGACATTCGGACACAGTGCTGCTGCAGCCATATACCACAGTAAAGCTGGAAATAGCATGTCCACCAGCAGGTGACCACAGTGTCACCCTCCATACAGAGGAACACATGCAGCTCTTTGCACACACAGGTGCAGCCACCTCCAAATCTCACTACCAGATGACCACATTAAGTCGACTAGGATATGATGCCCTGGCTGTGAAGGTCAAGCATCGGAAAAGCCCATCTGTGATGACAGACTGGGAGAGTAACGGCAGGTGGCAGCGTTAACAAGTAGGAAGAGCCCAAGATGGCTCTCGGGGTGCTGGGATGTTCTGTACCTTCCTCGGCACATACATGGGGCCCTAGCTATAAGTTTCCTATGTATGTTTTGCTCTGTGTAAGTCACATGGATTTAAAGAGGGGAATAAAGCTGAGCATGAAGCTGTAATACGTGTAGTTTTGTGTGAGAAAGGAAATAGAACACGCACACACACTTTCCTGTGTAAATCACCCCTAGATGGGTAAATGACCTATTTGCAGGCACACTGAGAAGCCAGGGGCAAGCCTGAGAGGGGCTTTTCTCTCCCTTTGAAATGGCTTCAATTTTTTTTTTTTTTTTTTTTTTTTTGGTTTTTCGAGACAGGGTTTCTCTGTGTAGCTTTGCGCCTTTCCTGGAACTCACTTGGTAGCCCAGGCTGGCCTCGAACTCACAGAGATTCGCCTGGCTCTGCCTCCCGAGTGCTGGGATTAAAGGCGTGCGCCACCACCGCCCGGCTGAAATGGCTTCAATTTTAAGCATATGTATTTCCAGTCTAAAATCTACCTAACCAAAACCAAAACCAAACCAGAAGACAGACCGGAAGGAGAAGTGGGATTTCAGGAGAGTGGTGTCCTCCAGCACAAAAGCACAGGCCAGCCCAGGGAAGTGCAGACAGCCTTTCGTTTTCAGAGGAAGGCACATTTTGAAAACACGGTCCGTCATAGTGACAGCAGACTAACTGGCGACAGTGTTTGTGGAGCAGTTTGCAACACACCCACAAACATTAGCTCACTTGAGGATCACAACCACCCCATAGAGTTAGGCGGGGCCAGGAGTCTTGAAAACCAACTCAGAGAAGTGGGCGGTGGTCCATCCTCGCTGTGTGTGCCCCAGAGCCTCTTCCCTGTGATAGCGGCTGAGGGGTTCTGCCGCGGACAAGACTCCAAGCAGAGGTCCCTGGGCACCAGGGCTCAGGCTCCGCCCCTGTGGCGGTGACCTCAGATGCACTGCTCAACCCTTGGGAGCTAGAACTCCCCCTTGGGTGAGAACTTGAGGCCAGCATCAGCACAGCTGGAAAATAGCCCACAGTTTCCATGGAAACCACAGGTTGCAATGCCCTTGAGCCCCTGACAGAGTCCCCTGCTGTGATCACAACAGACTTTAGCAGGGACAACCAGAGCATGGGCAACCCAAGGCACCATCCAGCAATCCATCCAGAACTCTGTGGCCAGCACACTCCAGTCTTGGGAGCATTGAGGCCAGACCTCTGGATGGTCCTTGCCACAGGTCTCCAGCGGTCCTCTTTTATATGTACAAACGTCAGTCTCTGGGATTGTTAAAATCCAGATTGTTGCTGGGTGAAGGTGGTGCACACATTTAATCCCAGCAGTTGTGAGGCAGAGGCAGGAGGATCTCTGTGAGTCTGAGGCCAGCCTGGTCTACACAGCAAGTCCAGGCCAGTAAGGGCTACACAGTGAGTGAAATTTTGTCTTCAAAATAAAACAACAAAAAACTGATGACCAGGTGGAGAAGCATATGGGCAGGATCTGGAAATATGGATTTTCAACACGATCCACAGGGGACCCTGATGGTCTCAGGACCTGCATGACATGGAGGCCATGACTGTGGCCCTATTTCTCTGGAACCTGGAGAAAGCTGGAGAGTGATTTCCCTCAGCAGGATGAGAACAAGACACAAGGAGGGATAGGTGAGGGAGCAGAAGGACCAAAAGGCATCTGGTTCAATAAGTCAAGAGTTCAAGGTGGGTGAGTCTTGTTACCACAAGACAAGCAGGTAGGCCAGAGGCAAAGGGCAACCAGCACAGACCCAACAGCACCCTGTGGAGCCCAGGTCAGCTCTGGACTTCCCACAACTGAACTTACCTGTGAGTCACTGAGAGCCCAATATCCCTTCGTACCAGCTGTGGGGATCCATGAGGGAGGTCTGTGGGAAAGAACGGGCTGGGTAAACTGAGGAGGCTCCGAAGGGGGCTGGCGCATGCCTGAGACCTTCTAGCTCAGAGATCACAGGCTAGATGGGGCATGATGCTGTGTTGCACAGCACAGCACTGCTTCACTGAACCAACATCCATCAAACAGGGAAGGGCCGGAGCCAGCTAGACAAGGACATAGGAATCACCCTCAGCCTGGACTGCTCTCTAGCACATGTCTCTGCCCAGCTCTGCAGTTGGCACGCTTGTCTACCTATTATGGGTCTGGTTTGGGGGGAGGCAGGCTGGGGGTGCAGCAGGAATGCAAAGGCAAAAGAAGTTCAGATGCACGCCAGCCTCTTGCCTCCTTTCAGGGGCTTTCACCTTTACGGTTCAGTTTTGGCTAATTCTGGTTAAACAGAGGGCACAGGGCTGGTCAGCCATGCAACTCCACCTGCACCCTTCCAGCTAGCAGACTTTGGAGACAGTCCTTGCTGATCTAGGTAGGAAGAGCAAGGAGAAGGTGCGCTTCTTCTGGGCCATCCCTGGCCCTCTTTCTCTGCCGAGGAGGACCGCAGAGGGTCCCCTCTGCTTACCTTCTGTAGGCCCCCTGGGGGCTCCCTCTCCTGACATGGGTTCCTCTAAGGGCAGGCATCCCAGCGTTTATGGTAAGGCTGGCTTTGCAGTGGAACAGCTTTGGATACTGTCCATCACCCACACCCCAGTCTCTGAGCCCAAAGAAAAGACTCGGGGACTCAGGACTCCTCAGTGCTGATCAGGAGACTATTGCAAGATGTTTCCTTGATACACAGGGAGGGTCTGGATTTTTATCCAATGTATCAAAGGTCTCTATAACTCAGAAAAATCAGGAGCATAGTGCTCAGGTGACTAATGTCCCTTGAATCAGCACACACACACACACACACACACACACACACACACACACACACACACACACACGGTAGCTACTGCCCCTCTCTCCTAACGTTCGTCCACACCGCTGGTGCTCCCAACACACTGACTTACCCACGGCCACAGATTCAGTGGCATAAGGTGGGACAAAGGTCCTCCCTTACACATCAAAGAATTGTGATCGTGACAAATCTGCCACCTTCCTGATGACTGGGAACCCACAACCCGATCACCTACAGCTCTTTGGCACCACCCCCATGAGGCTGTTGCTCCTCAACTTCCTCCTAGGGCACCCCACTCCAGTCAGCAGCCAAGGCCATCAGAACACACCACTCGGAGAGGTGTGAGCTGCCAGCTACAGGGAAATAGTAGGAAGCTGAGAGGCCAGTCATCGGGCTCCGAGTCTGACCTTTATTTGTCATGTTGGCCACAAGTATGCAACCATGTGTGCCAGCCAGCACGGATGTGGATCCGGATGGAATACTGGCCCTCACGGCTGTGGTCCCAACACCATCACAGCCACTGGAGAATGAGTGGTGATGGTCGGGGTCATCCTAGGGTCAGAGGTTCGGGCTTTGGTAACGGCCCTAGAGAGAAATGCAGGTACCCTCCTCTCCTTACCGGTGCCTTCTTGGGACCCTGCAGCAGCTCCCCAAGGACCGTCACTGCCAGCCAAGCCCTGCCTGCCCTCTCTCCCTGGGCCTTACTGCAGCCACTGTTATCAGCTAGCTAGCAGAAAAACAAATCACTATTTCACTTAGAAACCCCCAGACATTGCTGCTTCCACACTCGGACCACCCAAAGCAGACTCAGGAGGTCCAGCTGACCCCTCCGACCCCTCTGCAGTTTGTAAGTATGTGTGAGATCCCGATCACAGCTGGAGGTAGAGGGGAAGGGAGGAGGGCTCCAGGGTTGCCTGGGCTCCTTTTTCTCCTCCAGGAACTAACACCCTCAGATCTGGAGCTGCCTCCAGGAATGCCCGTCTCCTAGAGAGGGGAGTCCTGAGACATCAGCAGGGTAGTAGCTGGATGACATCTCCCACCCAGAGCATAGCTTTCTGAGGCAGCTCAGAAGAAAGGAGTAGTAGTCTCAGGGGTCACTACAGTGAGGGCCAGGTGGAGACAGGCTTGGTACAGGTCTCATGTGAACCGAGACACTTTCAAAGTCTCTACTTCCCGGGGCTGGGCTAGGGCCAGCCTGTCATTTAAGGCCAGCTGTCTTAGAGCTATTTCACAAAGCGGATGCCAGCGCTTCTGCTTCTGGACTACGGAACAGCCAGCCAACAGGACTACGGTGGGGTCAGAGAAATCCACCCTAGACATGGACAGCAACTCGAACATGACTTCCAATGGCAGGAGGGATGCAAATGATTGTCCTTACCAAACCTGGAAGACAAAAAGGAGAGCAAGGGGGTGATGTCACCACATTGGCTCAGCCTGTGCCTGGAAAACTACCTGGAAATAGAGCAGTCCAAGGGCCGGGACAAGGGCCGGAGACCTGGCTCTGTGTGAGCCTTGCTAGCCACCCAGCATGGCATATTCACCCCTTTGAGGAAACAGGATCTTCCTCGGTCACGTGACCCATGGGGATGGGTGCTCAAGGTCCAGGAAGAAGGGGGTGGGTTGGTGTATGAGAGGCAGGGAATTGGGTAGGAGAGCAGGGAATCAGCCATGCAGAGCTGAAAGGTGGATTCCAGGAAGGATCAAGTGGGGACATGCTCTGAGCAAGTCTGTCTTCTCCTCTGGAACTCCCCTCTCCCAAAGGAGGCAGGGGGCTGGGGGGGATGAGGACTTTCTGCTGCCCTTAGAGCTCACCAGGGAGCTTCTGCCAGGGCTGAATCAGGTGGCTGGGTTTGTGGGGGGGGGGGGGGGGGGGGGAGCGGACTCAGAATCTGTTCCCTACAGGGACAAAGCCTACTGCTCTTCTCAGGAGAGAATGAGAAACAAGGCCATTAGCTTCAGGCCACCGTGAGGTCCTCTCCAATGGACCCATCGGCTTACGGCAATTCTCCCACATTCTCCAGCGGCACCTGGAGGAGCTGGGGCTTGGTGGCACAGCTGGATAAGAAGGGTGGCACAGGGGTTTTCTGGGTCTCTGCTCCACGGTCAATAATGCAAAGGCTCCTCAGCTACCCAGTGTCTGACAAGTCATGGGCCCAAGACAGGCAGCACGTGAGCAGAAAAGCAAGAGGGACGCCGAGGCCCTGGGAACCCTCTAGAAAAGGAGTACCATGTCACGGAAAAGAGCCAGGTGCCTGACCCCTCAGGGAAGAAGAAAAAGAACAGAAAGAAAACAGTGAAACCCACAATATCTAAACACCCCCTGGAAGGGACATGACAGCATGCCACGAGCGATGTTTAAGTCAGGCTGCTCTGACTGCCATGGATATTAAGAACCCTCCTATCTGGCTTGGCTTCGGGTGGGGGTGAGGATGAAGGCACTCTTTTTATGGTGCACGTCTACAGAGACCTACACGAGCCACCATACTCCTGTCTTTGGACCACGTGTAAAGGCCATTTAAATAGTTGTTATACTGTATTGTCAAGAAGTAAAGATAAGAGAAAAACTGTACCTACATAACATTCTTTTCCCCAAATGTTTTCTTTGTGTGTGCTGGAGATGGGAAGTGTTCTATCACAAAACCATATCCCCAGCTCTTTCCCAATATTTTTAGTCCCTCAATGGTGGGTCCTCAGAAGCATCCCATGAGCATAGAGAAGGAACTCATTTAACTGCCAGTGCACAACATCTGGAATTCCGTTTGATCTGTCAATGGCCAGTCATGTTCCAGACAGGAGCTGCTCTGCTCGCCGATGAGAATCAAGTCTTTGGGTTTTAAGCACTGGAGATACAGGGCCTGCTTGTTACTGTGGCCTAGTCTAGCCTATCCTGACTGATACATGGCATCATTTTATATATTTATGTATGTACAGAAAGAGATCTGTTGGGATTCAGTCCAACTGCATCAGAATGATGGACACCTATTTTTTCCTCCACACTTCTATGTGGGTTGACTTTATCAGTCCTTTGTATGTGCCTAAGAGGAAGTCACAGGCCAAACTTACCTCATTGGGGAGACTTCATCGATTCGGTTTCCCAGCTGGGACTCGTGGGACTTGCTGCGTGTGAGTGTGGGGAAGTTGGGTAGCAGCTGGAAGACCTTGCGGCTTGGCGGTGGGGGTGTCCTTGGTGGCTTCAGCTTGGCGTGCCGTCGTAGCTGGGGTGTGGTAGGGGGTGTGATGAAGCTGTGCAGGGCCCGGGGGGTCAGCCGGCCACTGGTGTGCAAGGGAATACAGGTGTCCGAGAGGCCTTCACTGAGGCCAGGGCCTGGAGAGTCCGAGGCAGGCAGGGCTGACACTGAGATGGAACGAGGACCCTGAGTGCCGGCACCCACTCTGCCCAGTGGGGAGAGCATGTCCACTGAAGGCCCCGAACTACTTTCCCGCTGTGCATCTGCCGAACTCCAGCCAGAGTCCTCTTTGTGCTCCCCTCCTGTGGACCAAGGGGTCAGTCAGACACACAAGGGACTCAGAGTGTCGCTATTATCCCGAAGCACGGCACTTTGGCTCAGGTGAGACTGTTCCTTGGCTCTGCCCCCAGCTTCACCTGGCTCGTCAGGGGCTCTCGTGCACCCAACAGTGCCTTCCACGGTACTCGGCTGACACCAGGGGGAATGCTGGCACACCCACCCCGAAGTGGGACATCAGAATAGGAAGAGGTGACAGGTTCTGTAGAAAGCTGAGGTATGTGAGGCAGGGCGAATTCTGCTTCAGGACATTAGCTGGGGTGGGATGGGAGGTGGCACACACCTGTGATCCCAGGGAGGAAAAGGTGGAAGGATCGGAAGTTCAAGGGCATCCTTGACTACATGGTGAGTTCAAGGCCAGTCTAGGCTACAAGAGACCCTGTTTCAAAAACCAAAAAGGAAAAAAGAAAAAAAACAAAACAAAACAAAAAAAAACAAACAAGCCTTCAAACATCTGCCGGGTGTGGCAGCACAGGCCTGTCAGAGACCATGCTTATAGAGTAAGACCCTGTCTCAAAAACAAAGCAGAACCAATATAAAACAAAAACCAGGAATCAGCCAGGCTTGGCGGCACACATCTGCACCCCAGCACTCAGGGAGCTGGCACAGGAGGATGGTGAGCTCACAGCCAACCCAGACTACACAAGAAGAAAAGACCAGAAGGGGAAATAATGGCAGCATTTCCCACCCTCCACAGCCTAAGACTGAAAAGCACACCTGACCTTTAGTGACCCTTAGAGTTCATTTCGCCTTCACAACAATGCTGTCGGAGGGGCAGCTATTCCCTTATTGTGCAGATGAGGAACTGAGGCACAGGGCCACTAAACTCTCACTAGGCCCTGCTGGGGTGCAAGCAAGATGCTCTGACCGCTTGCGACCCTGGTGACCAATGAAGAAGTCATGTGGGACAATGGGAAGCCCGAGACCTGTCATGGGACCTGTCACAGGAATGCTTCACAGCTGGGAGTGGACCACAAAGGAAGTATGAATGTTCTTGTCCCTAGGGCCGTGTCCTGGCACAGTGGACCCCAGGCGTATCCAGTACCACACACACTCAGGTGCTATGAGTGAGGAGTTTCAGGCTGGTCCTTTTGGGGAAAAAATAAATTAGCTGGGCACGGTGGTGCACTTGAGAGGCAGAAAGGCAGATCTCTGTGAGTTTGAGGCCAGCCTGGTCTACATAGGGAGTTCTAGGCCAGCCAGCATTACACAGTGAGACCCTGCCTTTAAAAAAAATTAAAATAAGTGGGGCGGTGGTGGCACACGCCTTTAATCCCAGCACTCGGGAGGCAGAGGCAGGCGGATCTCTGTGAGTTCAAGGCCAGCCTGGTCTACAGAGTGAGTTCCAGGAAAGGTGCAAAGCTACACAGAGAAACCCTGTCTCGAAAAACCAAAAAACAAAACAAAACAAAAAAAACAAAAAATTAAAAAAAATATATATAAAAACAGGGAGCCTCCCTTCTCAGCCTGGGGAGGCTGGAGAGGAAGCAGGCGGCTCAGATCTTGTCAACCTTTTCAACGAGGCCTGCTTCCATCCTTAGGCTCACTTCAGTGCCTTCTTTGGGCAGTGGTGGGAACGCTAAGTCAAGAGTTGGAAACTGTTTCCAAGGGAAGACACGAAATGCCTGTGAACAATCGCTGAGGAGATTGTGGTAATGGCAGGATTATACGAGGTCTGGGACAGCCCTGGGCACACTCCTGGATAAGTCTACACAGATACCAAAGGGGCCTTGTGAGCAGAGAGCTGAAGCAGCCCATGAGGAAACAGCCCATGAGGCCAGGAGCCGCTGGGGAAGTGTTTGGCGTAGGGAGGCTGGAATGCAGGAGCGAGTGGCGGGGTTGGGGCAACACATATGCCTTCAGAACCGTGTGGGAGGCCTGTCAGACAGGGACTGAAGGCCAACTAGGGATTCCTAACAATGGCTGACACTTCCTAGGTCAGACTGGCCAGAGCAACTGGGCTCCAAGGCCCTGGAGACTCGGAGAGGGCTCCCTCAGGGCCAAAGCCCAGCATACTTTCTCAACAGCCACACCAAAGCTGCCTCAGAAACCCTGAAGCTCACCCCCTCCCTGTCCCAAGGCCTACTTCAGCAGAAGTCCCACCTCCCAAGGAACTGGCCAGGCCTGGGAGCACAGGCAGGGACAGAGTCCGAGGGGAGGGAAGCAAGCCTTTCTTACCCAGGCCAGTCACCTTCCGGAGGCAAGTGAGGGCTTGCTGAAGCCGGCCACACTCCTCAGCGCTGGCCCCCCAGCGCCGCAGCATCTCCTTGGCCTTGGACTCCTCCATCTCCAGCAAGGCATCCAGTGTTAGCTCTTGGGGAATCTCCTGGGGGCGCAGAAGGGACAGGAAGAATGCTGGGGGAGCAGTGAGGGAGTCTCAGCAGGGCAGGCTCCCAGCTGAGTGGCAGGAGGCAGCTGCTGGCTGGAGCCTCTGACTAGAAGTCACCACTTGTCAGGGAACGCAGGCAGAGCACTCTCACCCCCCACCCTCAGCATCGCAGAAACAGCAGCTGAAGGCGAGTGCCACCTTTGGGCTGGGGTTAAAGGGCGGGGGAGAAAACACCAGAAAGGTCTAGATGGGAACTCCGAAGCCTCTCTCTCTTTTAATTCTTTGGTACAGAAAAGTTGGAAACTGTGACACCTTTGGTAGCCCTGCCCAACTCGATTGTATCTGAATCATACAAGAGAGATCTCAAACTAAATCGTCTTTAACAAGGATAAAACAACAAAAAGAGCCCTTGCCGACAAGTGCAGAGGCACCCAACAACCTGTATTTAAGTCGGTCCAAGTTGGTCAGCTGGACGGGCCATGGGCCTGTTAGTCCCATCTACTCGGGAGGCTGAAGCAGGAGGATCCTAAATTCAAAGCCTACCTGGATTAGAAAGCGAATTCAAGGCCAGCTATGACAACTTAGTGAGACCTTGAAGGCTGAGGTGGCTGCCGCAGCTCAGTTGGCAGAGTGTCTGTCTGCCCTGCAAAGCCCTGGGTTCTAGCCCCGGCCCTGCGCAAACCAGGCATGGTGGTACACGCCTATAATTCTAGCTCTTAGGAGGCAGGGGCAGAAGGATCACACGCTCAAGGTCATCCTTGCCTGCACAGGAAGTCTGAGGCCAGCCTGGGTTACATAAGACTGTCTAAAAAGGGGGTTGGGGTCGGGGAAGCAGGGCTGGATGTGTAGCTCAGTGGTAGAGTATCTGCAGACCATTGTCTCATATTACATCTGGAGAACGAGCCTCAAAGGGCTACACTGCTGGACAAAATCCCAGGGGGAGGCGCCCCAAGATGGAGCTTGCCTTGCCTGCAAATTTGATGACCCAAGTTCAACCCCTGGAACCCACAAAAGGTAGAAGAGAACAGACTCCACAATGATGTCCTCTGACCCTGTACATACACACTGTAGCATGCGCATGTGCACACCGTACACACACAAACATTAATACTAAAATGAATTTTTATTTAGAAAAAGCTATTATTAGCTAGGCGGTGGTGGCACACGTCTTTAATCCCAGTACTCAGGAGGCAGAGCCAGGCAGATCCCTGGGAGTTCAAGGCCAGCCTGGTCTACAGAGCGAGATCCAGGACAGTCACCAAAACTACACAGAGAAACCCGGTCTTAAAAAATTTTTTTAGAATAAAATAAAATAAAAATAAAAAAAGCTATTATTGGGACAGCAAGATGGTTCAGCAGGTAGGAGTAACTTGAGGTCAAGTATGACAACATGAGTTTTATTCTGTGTGTGGGGGGGTTTTTTTTGTTTTTTTTTTTGAGACAGGGTTTCTCTTCGTAGCCCTGGCTATCCTGGAACTCACTCTGTAGACCAGGCTGGCCTTGAACTCACAAAGATCTACCTGCCTCTGTCTCCTAAGTGCTGAGATTGAAGGTGTGTGCCACCATGCCTGGCCTTAGAAAAGGTTTTTTGTTTTTGTTTTTTAAATGTTAATTTTTATTTTATGTGTATGGGTATTTGGCCTGCATGTATGTCTGTGCATCATGTGTGAGCAGTGCCCACAGAGGTCAGAAGAGGACACTGGATCCCCCGAAACTGGAGTTACAGACAACTGTGAGCTGCCATGTGGGTGTTGAACCTGGGTCCTCTGGAAAAGCAGCCAGTGCTCTTAGTCAGTGAGCCATCTCTCCAGTCCAGTGAGCCTCCCCTCCTGGTGCCACTCCTGACTACATTATATGGCAGCACTCAAAAGCCCTTCGAAGGCAAAAGGCTTTCTCTGGTTAACCCGAGGAAGTCGGTTTCAGAAGAATTCATGTAGACCTTGGAGATGGACCTGAGAAGGAAGTTGGGAGGCCTCTCCAGTGGCCTGTAGGTCACTGATACCCAGTGAGAAACCAGAAACTCAGGCCTGAATGACATTCCTCAAATGCAATGCTTTGGTTAGGCAGTTTGATGGACACGAATTAAAGGGCCTCAGAAGCAGGCTCAGATCCAGGGCCCTCTCACCTGGTCTTGCTCAGATGCATGAGCCACAGGTAACACCACCACTGCCTCCGTTCTACCTAAAAGCCCACCATCCACCTCAGAAAAGGTGACCAGGGATGAAAGATACCTCTCTTCCTCTGCTCTGCAGGATGATGTTGGTCCCTTGGGCTCACTTAAATACCAAAAAGCATCATTTAACATGCAGCTGTTTTTCTGCCCCAGATCATTCATTGCCCTAACAATCAGCAAGGACCTCTCAAAACTGCCCACCTCCCTCCCTCCCTCTGCAGAAACAGAGGGTAACTTCCGGATCTTTTAGTCACTGGGGGGTTAATCGGACAGCATCTGTACGTGTAATACGTTCTTGTGGTTTCTCTCCCATTCACCTTTGCCAGTTTATTCCAAGGGACCGTTAAAGGGCAGAGGGGAAATTTCCTTCTGCCTCTAAAGTCACCTAAAGGAACTGGATTCTGCCACCAACCTAAATATACTTGGAAATGGATTCTTTCCCCCAGAGCTTCCAGAAAAGAGGCCAGCTAGCCTGGCTGACTCCTTAATTGGCTTTGTAAGAGCCTCGGCAACACTGGCCTGGGCTGGGCTCCTCACCATCCTCCCTTACAGAGCCATGAAGTTACACACGGGACGAGCCTGAAGTCGCTACATGGGACCCAGCATTAGAAAGCTAATACAAAGCATGAATACTGAGTTAGACTTGACCTCAAAGACGGACTTTTCCTCCCGCCCACAGACTCCACAGACAACAAGGAACAGTGGAAGTGGAGTACATCTCTGTCTCTAGGAGCTTAGAGTCCAGGCTCTCTCCCTCTTTCCCTCTCATGTGGTGTTGTGGTGTGTGTGTGTGTGTGTGTGTGTGTGTGTGTGTGTGTGTGTGTGTGTGTGGTGGTTGAGCAAATAAGTAATTACTATGCACTAAGATACAGACAAGTACACCAGCGACATGACTGGCCTGGCCATCTGCATCCTCACTGCCTTCCTTGTCCTCCTTCATGCCTTGTACAACTGTTCACGTATGCAGTGACTGAGATGGCCACACATCCCATATCAAGTAAGTCTCGAAAGCTTGAAGTGATTTCCAAAAACATCACCTAGTTTTTGATTGTTTTCTTGAGACAGGGGCTTACACTATATCTCAGCTGGGCTGGAACTCATTTTGTAGCTCAGGCTGGCCTCCCAACTCCAGGTGATCCTCCTGCCTCAGACTCCCAAGTGCTGGATTACAGGCCTGTACCACTACACCCAGTTCAAATTTTATTTTAAGAGAGTGATTTCACCGTCAGGCCACTTACAGTGCTTTGCAGTGTAAAACACAGTGTCAAACTGGACTAAGTCAGTGTGGGCCACGCCCCTCCTCCCACAGCACCTGTGGCAGGTCTTGATGTCTCAGCGGGAGGTGACTCTACCTCCAGGGCTCCAGCAGGATTCTCAGTACTGTTTACAACAATCCCCACCACAATGAGAGAGAAACACACAATACCAAGAAAGATCACCATCACTGGTCAGACAAACTCTTGGCTGCCAGAAATCCTTCCACCCTATCACATGAAAACCCACAGGAAGCCGCTGCTCAGAGCAGCACCGGAGGGAAGGGGAGGGGAGGTTGATTATAAACCGGTTCCCACACGGGAACTGTTCCCCTTGCCCACCAGCCTTTCTTATTTCCCCAGCAACTGTTCGTCACCACAGTGCAGCTTGGGCATCCTTCCCGGGAGTTCATTTTGCCACGGAAAGAAGTCTGACGATACTGTTGTGACAGGGACAGGGGACCTTCACCTCCACACAGCTGCACTCAAGAGCCGGGTGGGACACAGCACACGCCTGGAATCCCAGTTCGGAACTGCATACAAGAGGATCTTAAATTTGAGGCCAGCCACACCCCAAACACAAAGCAACCTTCTACCTTGGATGGGATGTCCTCGGTTGGTCTCCCATGGACACCCATGCATGGGCACACCCCCACACGCACACATACTGTCTAGAACGCTGACTCAGCAGCTTCCTGGAAGATGAGAGATATGGTGGCCATGACGGCGTCAGGCACGGGAGCCCCAACCTCCAACCTAACTCGAAAGCTAACAGGAAGGGCTTTTTTCCTTTCATTTTTATCCCTTCTTCATGAACCACGCCTTTCAATTTCTCAAACAAAATAATGACATTCATGACTCTCGTCCATTTGCCAGTACAACTGCCCACCGCTTTGTGTCAGAAGTCCATGCCACTCATGTCCAGGAACTGGAGAGCTCACGTGACCAGAATGGCAGCCCGTCAGATGCCAGAGCTCCTGCCACTCTCCCACACTGTCGATTGCTAACCTGGAACTCAGAAGCCCATTTCTACCTACGTTCCACCAGAACCACCCAGTAACATGGAAGGTCCTTTGTTCTTTATCCAAGCAAAAAATTAACTCTCCTGGAAAGAGAAATAATATGTTCAAATCTCTTTCCTAAATACATAAAAAAAATGTAAAAAGAAAAGAAAAAAAGGATTTTTTTTTTTTTTTTGGTTTTTCGAGACAGGGTTTCTCTGTGTAGCTTTGCGCCTTTCCTGGATCTCGCGCTGTAGACCAGGCTGGCCTCGGGATTTTTTTTATAGCTTCAAATTAGCTAGAAGTGTCTCACTTCTCTGAAGCCCGAAGATCAATCTGCTCCCCCTTGAATAGGGCGGAAGTGTGGCCTTTCTATCCTTCCCTTGCCCGCACTGTTCATGACTTGATTCAAAACACAGTGCTGAAAAATGGGTAAGGCCAAGGTGGGGCAGCAGGGATGCTAGAGAAGAAAGCCACCTTAGAACCCGCCATACGCTGGCATCGTCCCCACCCCTCTGGCATGGGCACGCCACTCAGTGTTTCTGCCTGGCATCCAGGGGTGTGAACATTCACCCTCACATGGATGCAATCACACTGCTTAGCACACCATTATTCTTGAGTGACAATCTTTCTACCACTTAAATCCCCCCCCCCCCCCGGCGTGAGGAGGCAGATGGGGGAGGGGGGGGGCAACCCCAGTCCCCAGAAGCTGCAGCAATGGAGTTATCTCTATACCTATCTTTTTTTATGATGTTTTCTGCCACAAAGGGCAAGGCTAACCAGAAAACCCACCCACTGCTCTCAGTATTATGGGGATGGAGAAAGCCAGGAAGTGTGCCAGGACTTCCGGCATTAAAAATATAAAATAAAATAAAAACTCAGCTGGGCTTGGTGTGGCCATGCTTGTTATCCAAAACTTGGGGAGGCTGAGGCAGAGGGGACAGCAGTTCAAGTCAGGCATGGCTACACAATAAGTTTGAGGCTGCCCGGGCTGCATAAGACCCTGTTGTTTTGTATGTTTGTTTTGTTTTCATTTGTTTTTTTTTTGTTTTTTTTTTTTTTGGTTTTTCAAGACAGGGTTTCTCTGTGTAGCTTTGCGCCTTTCCTGGAACTCACATGGGTAGTCCCAGGCTGGCCTTGAACTCACAGAGATCCACCTGGCTCTGCCTCCCGAGTGCTGGGATTAAAGGGCGTGCGCCACCACCGCCCGGCTCATTTGTTTGTTTTTAAACAGTAATGACAACCTGGGTTATCTTTGAATGGTTGGTTTTACTTGGTGGCAACTAATCCAGATGCGTTAGTGGACACAGAGTCTAGGACCTGAGGATGGAGGCTGCTGGAAGAATGTGATCCTGCCCAGTGACTTCTAAAGCCTTCCTTCTGCTGGCACAAGCGGCCTGGCACCCAGCAGTGAAGGTGACCAGGCTACCTCAATGAGGTACCCACCCTGCACATAAAGCGTGGGGTCTCCCGACTCTTATGACTGATTAGCGACCCAACGTTAAACAAGAAGAGAAGTCCCATGAGGCAGGCAATGCTTGAAACAGGGGGACTAAGAGAAGAAAGGTGCCCAGCCCCCACAGTGAGATGAGCCTCCCTAACCCCTAGGAGTGGTCCTGGGATCATGCCTCAACCCAAACAACTCAAAGCCCCAGACCTCACACACAGATGTGACTCACCCACCCACCAAGACGGGCACAGCACAGGGGAGTCCCCTGTTAGGAAGTGAGGTCAAATCACAGTCTTTCCCCTGTATGCTAGAGAACCAGAAGCAGGTTAAGGATCAGCTTGCCTCCTGCTGAAGAGAAACTCACCCGGAAAACCACTGGGAAACCCTCTCTAGCTTGAGAGGGCCCCTGGCTGCCCACCCACTTGGAGGCCTATGGGAGATGGTCATTGGTCATCTAAGAACCACATCTGTCTCCCTCTGTCATGCCCTGGAGAGCTGGAGAAGGGATGGAGGCTGCGAAGCCACACTGGTTCTAAAAGAACTGCTGCTCGCTCGGGCTGCTGAGCCAGGATAAAATGTGTTAACTGGAAGCTGAGAGAAGCCATATGCCCCACCATGGATCCAATACGCCGCAGAGTTCACATGGATCATGAGTGGGGCATCAGGAACACTGCCTCCTTGGCTCTGCCTTCTCCCCCTCAAACACTATGACTTAAGTTTTCCAGTGAGTGACATTAAGTTATCCTTTCTGGTGACAAGGAGGAAGCAGGGCCAGTTGCAAACTGAGGTCATCCCAGCCTGTGACAATTAAGCCATGCCATTAACAGGAGCCTGCTGGTCTCTGTCCTACCGGCTGGAGACAGGGAAGGGTTTGGCCAAACGTGTCCCCACCCCCAGTCTCCAGCAGCTGGCAGTGGCTGGGGGTCACAGGTCATACTGAGTATCAGATGGTATCCTGGGACTTACCAGCAGCCACGGGGCAGCCTGGGTCTATACTTAGAAACTGTGCCGGGCTGACACAGGGAGCCATCCGCACACATGTGGGCCAGGGGGAGGGCAGTGGTCATGCCAGGGCCCACGCTGCCTGGCATGGGTCACATACACACAAATGCTCTGTAACTCCGGCCAGAGTTGAGGGGGACAGTTGGAGTGAGGGCCTAGTTAGGGTGAGCTCTTAGCAGTGGGGACGAAAGCAGCTCCCAGGAGGCTTCGCTCCCAGGAGGCTTCGCTCCCAGGAGGCTTCCTTCCCACACGCCCCTGTAGGCTCACCCCTGCTTCAAGGCTCCTCGGCAACGCACGCCAGTTCCTTTCCTGGTACTTTCCACTACTGCCTGGTATAGCTCTCTGGCTCTGGATGGCACCAGGTCTCACTGCCCAGCATCAGTGCCACCGACCAGGGCCTGCCTCCCAGCAGTCACCCAGCTCCACTTCCTGACATGGGCATAAGAAAGGACCCTTCCACTTTGCCATGGCCAAAACCCACATATCCCTATGTCAACATGTAAATGAGTAGGTGTGGCCATGTTCAAATGATACTCAGGGACACTCAAAATCGAATTTTACATCATTTTCATCTGTCACAGGATATTTTGTGCCACCCCCACCCCCCGCCACAAGCGGCCTGGCACCCAGCAGTGAAGGTGACCAGGGCTACCTCAATGAGGTACCCACCCTGCACATAAAGCGTGGGGTCTCCCGACTCTTATGACTGATTAGCGACCCAATGTTAAACAAGAAGAGAAGTCCCATGAGGCAGGCATGCTTGAATCAGGGGGTTTGAAAAAAAAATTCTTCATTCTTTAAACAATGGTGGGCAGATCTGGCCTGTGGACCACAGCTCTTTGGTCCTGACCAAGTGGGTTTATTCCGTCACTCCATACATACTTGCCAGCTCTGGCGGGCTTCATCTCCCAGAGGCCCTGGCCCTCACTGCTCCTCCTTTCCTGCTTCCCCTTGTGGTGGCATCCCTGGTCCCACCCCAGTACAACATCACTAGGAAGGGTCATCCAGGACAGGCTTCAGGTCCACGCCTGCCACTCAAAACACAGCCTGTGCTCATCAGCTTCTACGTCATCGGTGCAAATTTCCAAAAACACCTGTTTCGCTGCCAATGGCCAAAGGCAGAAACACACATGTACCCAAGCTTGGGGGGGAAACTGGTGTTTCCCTTACTCCACATCCTCCCAAAATAAAGAGAGGCCTGCCAGCTCAGGGCTACAGAGGGAGACCCTGTCTCAATAAATAAACAGCATCATCCACAAGACCCCACAGTAAAGTTCAAGTCAAAACTGTAACAGTCTGTTCAAGACTTGGGGTTCCGTCTCCCACACAAAACCAAACAGCAGACAACAGGACAACTGGAATACCCTTTCAAAGCAGGGGCCAGGCTCGGGACTGCCGAATGATTAAGGCACTTGCTGCTCTTGCATTAGACCGGAGTTCAGTTCTAGGTCCTCTGTCTGACAGTTCATAACCACCTATAACGCCAGCTCCAGGGGGCTCTGACACCTCTGGCCTCTGTAGGCACCTGCATTCACTCATGAGTGTGTGTGTGTGTGTGTGAGTGTGTGTGTGTGTGTGAGAGAGAGAGAGAGAGAGAGAGAGGTGCGCGAGTGTGCATGTGCACTCACACAGGCTTGAAAGTAATAAAAATCTTAAAAAAAAAAAAAAAAGAAAGATGGATGGTTTGAAAGGAAGTCTTGGGGTTAGGGTAGATAGGGTAGATAGCCAAAGAGCTGCAGAAACCCTTGAGTGACACTTTGCTTCTGGAGAACCGGCAAATGAGAAACCCCCACCCCTGGACCACACAGGGCTCTGCAGAGGGGCTGGACCTGAGTAAGCCAGGTTCAGAGGCCCTTAGCTGGCCCTGCCCTGCTCGAGGGCACAGCTCCCCAGATCTTCAGGCTTCCCTGCCTCCCTTGTTGACGCAGCAGGTGACAGCTGGGTGACAAATGGCCATATGACATGCCACCACACCAAGCGACTTCTTGAAGCAAATGGGGAGGTGTGAGAACAGGCCTAAGTTGGGGTTGTCCCAGCAGTTCAGGGCACCATAAGGCCAAGAGCTCGTCTGAAACATTAGGGACAACCCAGCCCTCCTAAGGGGCAACTAAGTCTCAGATGTAGTACAAGGACATGGCCATGCCTCCAGCCTTCTTTACTGTTTTGCTGGTCCCTGATATCTTCCCTACCCAAGTTCCTCGCCCATTTTCTCAGTGCCAAGGACTAAACCCAGAGTCGTGCATACGCTAAGCAAGCACTTTACCAATGACCTATAACCCCAGCCCCAATCTCCCCCATCATCCTACCTACATCTGCCTCCTCCAGGTTTGCAGGACAAGAACCCTGAGTACCGGTGGCGAATCCTGCTGCACCAGGGTGTACCCAGTGTATCACAGCTGCATGTCTGACCCCCAGCAACAGTCCTGCAGGACCAGGAGCTAGTCCCAGACCCCTGGAGCAGGGCACCACATCAGTGGTCAGCACTGGAGGTTTGTCTTCTGGGTAGTTCGTCTGTCTGTCTCAGCAGGGAAGGAACTAGGTTTTCAGCAGGAGCCCAGGGCTGGAGACCTGAGAAGCAGATTCTTCTGTCTACAGACAAGGGATGCATTGTTTCAGAGCTCCCCATGGGCATCCAAAGAGGAGGTGCTGGAGATCTCTCAGGAGACCCCGCGGGCAGGCAGCCTTCTCTGTAGTTTTCCAGGGCCACTGAATACTACCAGCCCCACAGCCCTGGGCCCCAAAGCTACGGAAGCCCAAAAGCTTCTGAGAGGATGGCTAGGACCTGAGCCAGGGGACTATCACCATGGCCACCAGGTTCTGAGGACACGAAAAAAGCCAATGGATACTCAAGAAAATGAAAAGAAACCCATCGCCTGCCAAAGTCAGTGGCAGACTTCAAAGGGACCTGAGAGGGTAATCTAGCCCAATGGCGAATTTACAGAGGAAAAAAAAAATACAAGACCCAGGGAGGAGGAAACCTGCTGTGTCATCCAAAACAACAGCACCGGGACAAGGCCCTGGCGACCTGCACCCCACAGGAACCAGTACCAGAATAGGCTGTGCCTTAGGAAGGTCCCCGGCTTCCATGGCGGGCCACACCATGTCCACGCACTGATTGGGGACTGCAAGAGAATGAAGGAAAGACAGAGGTGGACACAGACAGGAAGGCTGGGGTTGGCTGGCCTGGCTCTGGGATGGAGAAACTAACTGCAGCACTCTGGAAGCTCCGTGTGATCGTTCCAGAGAGCTGAAGAGGGAGGGGGGTGCCACTGCACACAGCTGGACAGGGAGGCAGGGTTGTCACACACAGCTGGACAGGGAGGCAGGGTTATCACACACAGATCCAGAAGGAGGCAGGGTTTATGGTATACAGGTGGATCAAGGAGACAACAGGTCTAACCAATCTTGGTCAGAGTGGCGTCAGTAGGGGTGGAGTGGTGTCTGTAGGGGACAGTCTTAGGGCAGTAAACGTGGGGGAGAGGTTATGGCAGGCATTCTCTGCACACACTACTAATACTCACACTTGATTCCCCGAGGAAGGCTTTGCCGTTTTCCTTTGAACCTCACACTGTGGGGAAGGCTTTGCTGAGGCCCTGGGGAACTTGACATGGCTGTGCCCACATCCACAGCACATGGGATCACTCGGTCCTTCACCCCCTCGGGGCTTTCTCTGCTCCCGGCAAGCCTAAGTCCTCCCGACCCAGGTGTCAAGGCCCAGTTCCTTCCAGGTCTTCTGAGCTGGTGCAACCCAGAGGCTGAGGGGAAGTCCCTGACCTCTGCCCTGAGCCTCACCTCCAGGGACAACTGCCAAACCACATGCTGGTCTCGTGGGAGAGCCCTATGTAATCCAAAGCAATCAGGTCCTGGGATGTCGCTCTAGAACCTGCAAGTTCCTACCACAGATGATGGTAGTAGGGACAAATCTTGCCCACCCTATCCACCCCCACTTTGGTGACAGGTACACCTTTTTTTTTTTTTGAGACAGGGTTTCTCTATGTAGTTTTGGTGCCTGTCCTGGCTCTCACTCTGTAGCCCAGGCTGGCCTGGATCTCACAGAGATCTGCCTGGCTCTGTCCTCCCGAGTGCTGGGATTAAAGGTGTGCACCACCACTGCCCGCCTGGCAGACAGGTACACTTTTTGTAACAGGAAGATGGAAATCTCAGAGTGCCAGTTATACCCAACACCTGGCTTCTGAGACAAGGCCCAAGATCTACAGGGGCCCAAGACCCACTGATTCTTACTCAGCTTCTCCGCATGCTTCCTCCTTTCCAACCAGTTTAACCACAAAAATAACAATTATGGACACTGCCACCGCTCAGAAAGCGGCCCAGGCATAAATGCTTGCTAGCTAAGGAAACCGAGGCTCGGAATGATTCAGTCAGTCATCTTGGGCCATGGCAGGTTAAGTGCTGGACCTTGGCCCCACCTCTCCACGGTCAGCACTTACATTCTCTATGTGGCCCAGCTTCCCTGTCCTGACCGACCAGGGGACTAAGGGGCAGGCTTAAGCCCTCACAGCTGTCACAGGTCAGCTCCTGTGGATACGGCAGGCTCAACACATGAAAGCAGCCAACCCCTTCATTATAAAGATGGGGACAGTTAGCTTCTAAGATCCAGACTGCTCCCTAGCCGTTCTCTGTCGTAGGGAGGGGATATGAAATGACAGTTGCCTCCCCTAAAGTGCACGCTCCTCTCATACGTTCTATAGCCAGTTGGCAAAGCAAGGACTCAGAGTCCAGCCGAAGGGACCCGTTCTGAGGACCCCCGGAAAGGCTCCCCCAGCCCCCCCGCCCCCCCCCCCCCCCCCCCGCCTACCTCACAACTCTCATCTGGTGCAGGCTGGCTGGAGCCTTGGGCTTCTCTCGGCAAGGTGGGTGGTGGGGTTCCTGGGTCCCCTGAAGCCTTTGCCATTACCCAGCTCCACAGGCAATGCATGGTGAGGGGGCCTGAGCACGGCGGCCCTGGCCCCCAGTGCCTGTCCCATGGAAGAACAAGGCAGAGAGAGGGGTTTCTGTTTTCATTACTAGTGAACAGTCACTGTGGCCAAAAATAGTCGTCTGTGCTTGGGAGCCAGGGAGTCAGCACATACTTCCCAGAGCAGGTGCTGGGCGGGAGGCTGCACATAGGCTCTTGGCGGCCTCACGGCAGGGGGTGGGGACCCAGGCTGCCTGGACCCAGTTGTCCCTGCCCCACTAGTTCCCTCCAAAAGGCAAGAACTGAGTCAGGGTGAGCACTGTTGTCTCTTACCTCCCGTGAGTCATCTGGGGACTCCCCACCTCCACATGAACTACAGCTACCCTTCAGCCCCCACAGCCTCTAACACGTTTGGGGCACACAAAAGCCCTAAGAGTCACAACACGCCCTGGACAGCAGACAAGACATTGGCAAAGGAGCATGTGCAGCTGTCACCCGGCTAGAAGTGACCGCAGGAGCAGTGACCCTTCCTCTCTCAAAATAAGAAAACGATAAGAAAGAAGTCAGGGTGGCCTGCCAGTGTCTGGGAGCGATTTCGTTTTCTTTTTGACGTTTTTCTACTTCCTAGTTTCCTTACAATGAACAGGGTTAGATTTGGGGAATGTTTCTTTAAAGCAATAAATAACTGTTTTTTAAAATCAATAAAATTAAGGGGACTGGGGAGAGGGATTAGTTGGTGAAGTGCTTGCCACACAGGGAAAAGACCCAAGTTCACACCCCTAGAACCCCAGTAAAGGAATCCGGGCGAGGTGGCCCACATCTGTAACCTCGGGGTTGCGGACACGGGGACTGGATGATCCCTCAGGCTTGGTGGCCAGCCAGTCTACCCAGTCGGTGAGTTTCAGGGTCAGTGAGAGACCCTGTCTCAAAAAATAAGGCGACAAGCAACTGAGGAAGGTACTGATGTTGTCTTCTGACCGTCACATACACACGCACACACACACATATGAACATGCTATAAACAAATTAAATAAATGCAAACATCCCAGGCATCAGAGCGGGAAGGATATGACAAGGGCCCACCCATGAGAACTGAGAGAGAAAAGAAGAGAAAGCGAATTTTGAGTCCCAGTCTTCCAGTCAGACTTCCTGGAGAGGCCTGGCTCGGCCATGTCCCACTTATGTGGCCTCATAGGGGACATGTCACTTAGTTTTTCTTCCTTGCTGCACCCTGAGCATCACGCATGCTTTCTTGAAGGTGGCTGAGAGGACCATATGGGACATCTAGGTACAGCTCCCATCAGTAACAAGAGCAACGGGCGTCCTTGATAAATCATCACAGCCTAAATTCACCCGTGAACTATAACATCAAAAGAAAGGATCGTAACAAAGAGGTCTGCCCGGAAGGAGACAGCCACATTCACGATGTCTGTTCCTGGCAGCAGTAAGACCATGAGGTCAACCATTAGTAACCAGAACTATTACCACTCCCGAGACTTTATACATTTTAAAATGAACATATGAATAAGCACTGAAGAGCAGGGAAAAATCTAACCTGGGCATTGTAGTGGAAACTATAAACCTAGTACTTGGGGTGTGGCAGCATGAAGGTCACAAGATAAAGGCTAGTCTGGGCTACATAGTGAGTTCAAGGCCAGCCTGGGATCGTGAGATGCTGTCACAAAACTTTGCGGGGGGGGGGGGGGGGGGGGGGGGGGGGGGGGTGTGGGGGGGGGGGTGGGGGGGAGTAGGAGGCTAAACCCAAGAACCAATGATGGTCTCTGAATGTGATTACAGGTCTTATTTTCTTTGCTCATCTGTATTTTATAAAATAAGCATTTATTACTTTCTTAGAGAAATGTTAATTTAAAAAACCAAAACCATCACCACCAACAAAAATTGCCTCACCAATTATATTCTAGGAACATGGTCTCAGCAGAGCCACAGGGGAGCTGAGAAGCCAGGCTAGGCCATCTCTGAGCCAGAGGCCTGTGGCTCTTCTGTGAGCACAGGAGTCCTGTCTGCCGATAGTCACATGAGGCCTCCAGGTGACCCTCTCCGATGGGGGCTGAGGGGCACAGATGCCATGAAAGCTATAACAGTAATAATTATCACACCAAGGTATGTCCATAGCCTTCGTTCCTGATGCTGGCAGGGCTTGAGGACCCCCCCCCCCCCGGAAACCCCACCATCCTGTAAATTACTGAAGATTACTAGGCGGAGCTCTGCCTTCTTTTTCCTTTGAAAATTTGAGACACTCAGGAAGACTTGAATTTGCTATCCTCCTGCCTCAGCTTCCTGAGTAGCTTGTATTGCAGAGCTGCATCCCTGTACCTGGTCAGGAACCTGTTTCTGAATGCAGGTGGCCCTCGGCCCTTCAGGCTCCTCCACCCAGGCTGGGCCCTTGGACCCAGCTCTCACCTTCCTAACCTGTTACTGAGCACAGTATGTGACCATGTGACCAAAGCTGATCCAATCAGAGCCCTGCCTGAGGTTTGGCCATTACAGGTCCATAGGAAAGGGCCCTTTTGACAGGCACACGCAGTGGGAAGGAGTGAGGCTGAGCTGTCCATTTCCTGCATGCCTGCCACACAGGGCTGCTCATCCAGGAGGCAACTTCCTAACAGCATCAATCCCTGTACACATACTTCTCCAGGCCTGTGTCCTAAATCCACTGGTAGCTGCATTTACTACAGAAAAGCCTCAACTAGTGGGAGGAGCATACAACAGCTTTACCTGGTAAGTATTTACTCTGTCCCTGATACCCTGCCCTCTTCCTACCTAGCCATCCTCCAGTCAACCAGTCAACAAAGAGCACTGGGGATTTTAGACTGAGCACAATATAGTCTTGCCCAGCAAGAACCAAAATAAAGAACAAATTCAAAACTAAAATGTGTGTTTGAAATTTGTAAGCACTAGGAAGGAAACAGCGCTGAGTGAGATTGTGGTGGGTATGAGAGGCATCTGATTTAGACAGGGCAGCTTCTCTAGGGCCCTGCAGAGGAAGAGGAGGCATTAGACTGAGGACAAGAATCCACGGGGGAGAAGAAATGAATATACAAGGGCCTGTGGCTGCAACAGGAAATAGCCTTGTTCCAATGCCTGGGCAAAGGGAGAAGAGGCAGGAGGTGAGGAAAGAGACGGACCCTGATACTTCAGGGTCTTGAAGGGATGGTGATGAGGCTGAGTGTGACCAGGTATCGATGAAGGACTGAGCTCAGAAAAGCCAGATTTCTGGATGTGCAAAGCAAAACCACGCCGGGCTCAGGCACAAAGAAGCGGAGGGAGGGGGAAGTGGAGAGGGGAGTGGCGGAGGTGTGCTGCCTGTCGAGGGAAAAGACCCAGATGGATCTGGGACGTGCATGGACACAGAGCCGGAGGGAGCTGAGAACTGACTGGGGGCGGGGGCAGAGGAGGCAAAAGGTACCAGACATGACTCCACGCTTCTCACTAGAACAACCAGCAGATGAGAAAATGGGCACAGAGAAGTTAAGGGAACTGTCCACGCACACAGCTGCGGATGGCAACTCTGGATTCTGTCCGCATCCCTGGGCAGGCCTCAGCTCACCTATCCAGAGGTCACACTCTCAACAATCTTCCTTTCCGAGACGGCTAAGCTTCTGGGAGCAGGGGACCCTAGAACTCACCTGCTGCTGGTTGTTAAAAAGAAGGGTGACAGACTGGGGAGAGATGGCTCAGTGGTTACGAGTGTTTGTACAAGGATGAGGACTTGAGTTCAAATCCCCAGAACTCCATAAAACATTCAGTATAGCTCATGCACAGGAGGAACCCTATGCATGCGGGGGTAGAGAGAGTTGGGGACTGCAGGCTACCAGCCAAATTCCCGGTTCAGTGAGAGACCCTGTCTCTAAGGAATAAGGTGGAGAGTGATAGAGAAGGACACCCAACATCTCCTCTGGCCTCCACACGTGCACACACCTGTGTACACACATGTACACACTAAACACACACAAAAGGTTGCTGTGGGATGGTTGTATGTGCTCTGATTGGTCAATAAATAAAACACTGATTGGCCAGTGGCCAGACAGGAAGTATAGGTGGGACTAACAGGGAGAATTGAGAGAACAGGAAGGAGGGAGGAGACACTGCCAGCCGCCGCCATGACAAGCAGCATGTGAAGATGCCAGTAAGCCACGAGCCATGTGGCAAGGTATAGATTTATAGAAATGGATTAATTTAAGATATAAGAACAGTTAGCAAGAAGCCTGCCACGGCCATACAGTCTCTGTGTTTACTTGGTTGGGTCTGAGCGGCTGCGGGACTGGCGGGTGACAGAGATTTGTTCTGACTGTGGGTCAGGCAGGAAAACTCTAGCTACAAAAGGTAGCAAGGGAGGAAGTTTTGCTTTGCAGGGCAGCGTTGACACAAACATTTCCCTACGCAGTCTGGTTCATCAGATCTCTTTGAGAGCAATCCTGTCTTCCCAGAGGAGGGAGCACACATGCAAGCTAGCAGCTTGGAGGCTAGCAGTGTCCAGCGGGGGCTCAGTACACACCACTCCAAAACCACGCGCCACAGTCACATGCTGTTGTTCAAGTCCAGCCTGGAGCCTTCGGATACGACAGCCTGGAAATGGTTGCTATGGTGATTCAAGGCCTCCCCAGAGTTCACTGGCCTGCCACTTTCACCAGTTCAGATGACAGAGCTCCTGTGACATCTCAGCCCAAGGGGCAGGACAGAGCCATGACTGAAGCAGTCAGATCCCTGTCCTCATGGCACATCCAGTCTGGTCACTTTGGACTGTACTCCATAACCTAGAACTCCAAAGAGCTAGGAGTTGGGCTTGTAGACCAAAAAACCACACAACACAGGCTTATCAGGTACACTCTCACCTGTGACTCTTTGCAGACTGTCAGAGCCCAGTGGCACCCTTGCCCTGGAAACTTAAAAGATACCTTGGCCCAGGATCAGAAAAAAATACATCACTCCATCAACTGGAAAGTGTCATATACCTAGAATGGTAAACAGTGTACAACCACAGCTAAACACACGCTCACAATAATGGCGAAACACACGCTCACAACCATGGCTAAACACACGCTCACCGAGAGTGAATTAACTAGTGAAAGAGTCACGTACACCCCTCCACTTGGGATCTGTGGCCCTCAGTCACCTGCTTTGCATTGTGGCTGTCTGTAACCGGTGTATTCTCCAGCTGTAAGCCCTCAGGGCACATTATCGTATTCATCAATGAATCCCCAAGAGAATTCATTTGGGTGCCCAGCAAAGAATAACTGATTGATGACTATGTCATGAACGGACAGGAAGAAGAAGGTGGGGAGAGGGCGGCAAAGGAGGGGAGGGGTGTGAGAGCAAGGCAGCCAACTCTGTCACATCACCACAGACAGGAACACTGAACGGGGTTCTTCTGGGGCCTGGGGTTGGGTGGAGCCCATGGCTTTGGATCACAGCAAGCTGAGTTCGAACCCTGACCTGGCCACCAGCTAACACAGTGTACACAAATGCTGACAAGTCAACTTCTCCAAGCTTCGGTTTGCCAAGCCAGAGAATGATGCCCTTTCCCCCTTCCCCAGGCATAAATATTCAACAGGATCGTGTGTGTGTGCATGCTGGTGACACACACTCGCACACTCCCCTACACGACACAAGCCTGTCACTTGTATTTCCCCTTTCACATGCCAACTTCAGCTCCTCTCTGTCTGGTTGGATGTGGCCAACAGAAGCATGCCAGTCCACCACTGGGCCGCCGCTGGCCCATCCTAAGCAGGGAGGACTCTGTGGTCCAGTGTGCGAAGCTGCTCCTGAGATCCAGCATCCATACTGAGACCGGTCATCTAACACAACGATCTCACTTCCTCTGGCACAAGCTACCGGGGGCAGACACTTCTCTACTGATCCCTCCTCAAGGCAGTGGACCTGCTTCCTGGGAAAGCCCCCAGCTGCTGGAGAGCAAAGGGCCAGGCCTCTGGCTCCCAGGGGGTAAGCGGGGCTGAGGGGAACAGTAAAGAGGCTGGGAAAAGGCCCACAGGACTCACTCTGTTGAGCTCTACCTCGGGGACCAAATGCCAATGTGCTTCTTGTTTGTTTGTTTGTTTGTTTGTTTGTTTCTTAGAGAACCCTCCTATCTTTGGAGCCACACCCAGGCACAGGCACTCCCAACCAGTGGGAGGTCGAGATGGTGACGGTGGTGGTGGTGGTCAGGTGCTCATCCCCAGAGAAGGCCTCTTCCAGCCTGGAGCTGAGAGGACAGAAGGAAGGGAGAGGAGAACCCTGCCTATCTGACCCACAACACAAAGTCCTTTACCGGACCCACGGACCTCCTCAGCTCGCAAGTGCCAGTTGTAAGAGCTCATGCAGGACGGACATACGGTGAGGCTCTGTGCTGGACCCTAGGTTCTCCGCAGCATCCACCTCTGCCTGGTAGAACTGATCCTGGCCGGCCCTTCCCACTTCCTTTAAAAACTTCCAACAGGGGAATTGCTGAAGGGGAAGAAAGGCTCTGAAATCATTTCCCCTGTTGCAGCCAGAAACCAAAGCTGTGATGTTTAGATTTAACCTGCAGGGGCAGGAGTGGCTGGAAATGGTTAGTGTGGGAGCCAGAGGGAGGGGCCTCGCCTCTGAACTTGCCTCCAGGCCCTTTCCCAAGCCCTGTACTTCCACTCTCCAGGCCGCAGGGCCCCCAAGCAGGTGGCTGCTTCCTCCCGAGCTTCTCGCTAGCAAGCCCATGATGGACTCTGCCTGCTAACCAGTGGGAGCTTTATTTTCCTGAAAACAATTCCCATAGTCACCCTTCGTCCCTTGCTCTCTCACACGCTTCAATTATCCCCCTTAAGACAAACCCACGCTCTGTGCTACACACACACACACACACACACACACACACACACACACACACACACACACACACGGAGTTCCTGAACTGGCCCAGTTTCCTTACCAGCCTCCTCCCAGACCCTTCTCCAGTATATCCTATGAGCACAGCTCTGGCTTTGCCAGCCATGTGGGAGCCCACAGAAGTTTCCTAGGGAAATATAAGTTTGTTTTACCCATCCATAAGAGGATGACTGAATCACGGGCCTGGGTGCCAGGTGTTTGGAAGGGTCTCCTTTGGTTGTATCTAGCAAGGGAGAGGCCTTTTGCCTATGGTTATAAATAGCCCTTTGGAATAAAGTTCTGGGCCGGCCGGTGGATAAGGATCCAAGCCCTCCCGAGGCTATCCTGTGTCTCTATTTCTCTTCCCTCTTTATTTCTATGTAAATCTCTTATCCCTCACTCCTCAAGAGTATCCAGGAAAAGGTGGGGGCTGGTCCCCCCCACAGCCACAGGGGCCCCACAGATACTGTTCCCTTGTCTGGGTGCTCTTCTTAGTTAGGGGCTGGAAAGTCACTTCCCTGGTACTGTCTGATGTCTTTCCTAATGTGATCTTTCCTTGAGTGTCTAGGATGAGTCTGTCTGCTGGCCTCACACATACCATGCTGGCTTCCATCAGAGTACCTTATGTCGGCTCTCAATTTGTGTTTTATCCAAGTCTGGAGCTAATGGGACAGAGAGAGTGTCAGAGCAACCAAGCTCTTGGCACAGGCCCTCTTAGGCAGACTCAAGACCTGCACAGCTCAAGTGCAGAGACAGCCCAACATCCACACAATTTAAAGCTCATGTTGATACAGAACCATGCAGAGTTCAGGCTGCCAGGGTATCTAACACATCATTTCCTGGGCTACCCACTGTGGAAGGAGTAGAGCATCCCCACCACTGAGGTCCCATTGGGCAAAGATTCTGCCCAGGGTCTGCATTGGGCATCCCCAGGTGTGGGGAGAGAGGAGGAATCCAAGATTTCCAGGTAAGAAGAACCACAGCAGGCACTGAGCTGTGGAGGGCTGGGATCCACTCTAAGTGATGTGCCGGCTAATTTTATGTCAACCTGACACAAGCTAGAGTCATCTGAGAGGAGGGAGCCTCAGTTGAGAAAATGCCTCCAGAAGACTGGGCTGTAGGCAAGACTGTAAGCCATTTTCTTAACGATTGGTGTGGGAAGGCCCAGTCCATTGTGGTTGGGGCCACTCCTGGGCTGGTGGTCCTGGGCACGTACGTATAGGAAAGCAGGCTGAGCAAGCCAGAAAGCAGCACTCCTCCATGGCCTCTGTGCCAGCTCTTCCAGGTTCCTTCTCTGACTTCTTTAGTGATGAACAGTGAAGTGGAAGTGGAAGACAAATGAACCCTTTCCTCCCCAAGCTGCTTTTGGTCCTGGTGTTTCTCACTGCAATAGCAATCCTAGGTAAGACAGGTAAGGACAAACGGAAAGAGTGTGGTCACCTCAGCTTACCAATCATGTCAACTCAAAGTAATTAATTTCTTTTGAGGCAGTGTCTGGCTATGCAGCCCAGGTTATCTTAGAACTGTGTAGCTCAGGCTAGACTCAAACTCACAGCCTTCCTACCTCATCTTCCTGAATGCTGGGATTAAGGGTGTGTGCCACCACATGGGCCTGGCTTGACATCCCTCTTTCTTCTGTTGCCTGGCAAGTGACCACAAACACTGTCCAACCTGCAGCATAAAGCTGAGGTAAGGTAGGCCAACCCTAGGAAGGCGATGTTGTAAAGGAGAGCCTATCTTCAGACGGCTTCATGTGTATGTGATTCGTGCATCTGTCTTCCTCAGCCGTGAAGCTGTGAAGAGCCAAGGTCAGCACAAGCTTCAAGAGGTGGAAGGTACAAATCCTACCACATAAAGACCACCCCGCCATACACACACACACACACACACACGCTTCAGGGGCAGCCCTAAGACACATCATCCTGTGGTGAAATGCCAAGGCTGGACCCTTCAGCTGCCAGGCATCCTGGATCTGGTATAATGAGAGATGGAGAGATACTGAGAAGAACCCCAACACCCCCAACCTCCATCCCCACGGATGCCAGGCACTCTGGGGCTAGGTAAGTGGCTTCTGTGGGCACAGACTCTCAGCCTCATTCAGATGCTGATGTCATCGTGAACACCTGTGTAAGCAAGTGGTCCCATCCAAACACAATCATTCATGACAACAGATTCCTTCTTTCCTTCCTCCCTCCCTTCCTCCTGGTGCTGAGGATAGAACCCAAAGGCTCACTCTCTGTGTGTGTGTGTGTGTGTGGCTGGGGGAGGTCTTCCTTTTTTTCCTCTTCAGCTCCCGGGGATGTCCCTGCTCTTGCAGAGCAGGCCAGCCATCACTTGAGCTCCCCCAGCAGGCTGAGAAGTGTTCGTGGTCTCTTTCCAGGCACTCATCTACAGAGCCGCATCCCCAGCCCACGGTCAGACATCCTGAAGAATTCTCTCACTGTTGTGCTGTAGAAGCAGAAGGAGGTGGATTTTCTGGATTTACACAAGGGCGAGAATAAGACTAACATCACGCAGAAGTCATCCTGCACGATCCCATTAGAGCAAACAAAAGGCAGGCAGGGAGCAAACGTGAACTGTCGGCTTCAATGACTGCAGCGTGCATGGAGAGGTCTGGCCAGGGCACCCGGCAACTGTGAGCAAGGCGGTTATCTCAGAGCACAGGAAGAGGGAGGCCTCTGTTTGCTCACTTCATAACAACCCCTGCCATTGTGTTGTGTGAAAGCAGCTTACAGGCACCCATCGGTATCCATGGGTCTCTATTTGTTCCCTGATCACTTCTTGCAAGTGTGTGGGAGTGTAACTGTTAACACTCAAGGAGCCTGTTGTAAAGAGCAGTCTCCTTCTGTCTTACTCCCGCCCTCCCTTTTCTGCCTACAACGTGGACCACACTGCACATGAGGGTAACTGGGGCCAGTCAGGCTGGGATCCACTCACTCCCCAACCCTACGATAGGTCAAGGCATGCTTTATGTTGGTGCCATTTTCCACCCAGGAATGTCTCCTAGGGACAGTTACCGAGTATTTACAAAGACTGCCACATCTAAGCGCCAATGGCTGGAATTCACCTTTGTCTGATAACTGATCACACCCACCCTGAAAAACAGTAATAAAGAAACAATAAGACACGAAAGTGTGAAAACATGAGACAAACTCACTGGGCTAACTGTCAAAAGATGAGAGCAAAGCGTAAGACTGCTCTAGATGTCCCAACGGGCCACAGAAGGACCAGATGAGCAACACACTTAAATTCCAATCTGAGCAGCCACACCTGAAAAGGACAAAAGAAAACAGCCAAGCAGGAGCAGGGTGATGCACACCTGTAAGCCAGCATTTGGGAGGCAGAGGCAGGAGGACCACCTCATGTCTGAGGCCACCTTGTGGTCTAGGCAGAGTTCCAGGCCAGCTAAGGCTATATAGCAAGATCCTGTCTCAAACCAACCAACCAACCAACCAACCAACCACACCAAATGACAGAGGAGATTAATTTTAGTAATGTTATAAACCCTCATATGTCCAAAAACGAATGTTCCTTCAACCTGTGGCAGACAGGAAATGACACACACAAGGTAATTTCATACTTTCTTTGGTATCCAGGCTTCAGATTATAGCTCTCATCTCAAAAGGTATAGCTAGAGCCACAGGAGATCAATGACTCCCAGCCTGGCTGGCCGGTCCTAACTAACCCCCTGAAAATGTTATAGAGATTTTTACATTGGGGGAAAGGATCAGAATCACAAAGGGTTATTTTGTTTTTTGTTTTGTTTTGTTTGTGAGTGGCAGGGATGTGCAGGACACTCCCCCCCCCCCCCCCGTCCTCTTTCCTCAGCACCCCCCCTCACAGAATGGACTTAACTTTAAGCGCTAGCGAGGGTCCGTCTTTTACATTTTAGAACAGACGTAGGAGATTTTACGAGACTTGACCTGTTGAAGCCCAGCTTCCACATGGTTGCTTATGGTGGCTCCCTGAGTGCTGCCCTGTACCCTGATACAGTCTTCAAGTACACTGGCTGGTTAAGTGATTAAGTTGCGGGTGGGATGGATGGAAAGACAGACTGAAGAAGAAAAGCAACACAGCTCAGCAGTGGGGAGGGTAAACTGAGCCCGGATTCTTGTTTTCCAGTCCCCTGACTGCCACTTGCCAGCTGTGTGTCCCTGAATATAAGCAATGGCAAAACCTTCTTCCGAGAACTCTGACAGAGTAAGATAACAATGTCATTTTCTTTTAATATGTGGATGAGTGTTTTGTTTGCATGTATGTGTGTGCACCACGTGCGTGCTTGGTGACTGTGGAGGCCGGAAGAGGGCCTTTGATCCCCTGGAACTGAAGAGAGCCACTCTGTGGGTACTGGGTCCTCCGTAAGAGAGAAGTAAGTACTCTTAACCTCTGAGCCATCTCTCTAGCCCCAAGGTTATAATGTCAGTCAGTGTTAAACACAATGTCTGCCATAGAGTCAAGGATTCCAGAAAAGAAGGTCATCGTCATGATCAAATGAATGACCAGCGTGGTGAGGCTGCCCCAGTTTATGAGGCAATGGCACCCGGGGCACTTGCTGTAGCCACAGGTACCCTGGGTTCCTACTGGATGCTGCAGTTCCCCGAATCCCATACCGCCCTCTCTCCCCTCCCAAGAGCGGAGCATGTCGCCCCTCTGTCTTAGCCCTGTGAGCCTTATTCTCAGGTCTGGATGTGGCCCCTGCTTGTCCCCTCTTGCCCGTCCCTGGCCTGGATCCTGCTGCATACCTGCACCACTTCGGGCCTCACGTTGAAGATATACAGCCAGTCACTGAAGCGCGGGTAGCTGTTGAGCTCGGCAGTCCGGTCACTGGGGGTCACGCTCAGCTTACACTGCTGCTGCTTGCAGGTGTATCGCACCAGCTTTGCCTGTGGGAAGTCCAGCAAAGAAAAGGTCACCTTTATGGGTAGCAAAAGCATGTGGCAGCCATGTGCCCTCTGGGAGACACCAGGGATGTGCTGAGAACTGGGGCCAGCAGGGGGCGGGGGAAACCCCTTGTTGTCATTCATGGTGCAGAGAGGCTACAGATGGGGAGAGGAATTAGGATGGTCTGGTCCCAAGTATGGCGCCCCCCCCCCCCCCCCCCCCCCCCACCTTCACTGAGGCCAGCCAACTGCTGGCCTCAAAACCAGCTCAACAGTAAAGGTCACAACCATTCAGAACGGCGGCCAGCTAAACAGAAGCCCGCCTTCCTGCTTGGGGCACAAATATGGGTAACTGATAACAAGGAAAGTGAGGAGGCCCGCAAAGATGGAGCAACCTTCCAGCTGTGATTCAGACAGTCTGGGTTGGGGAAAAAGGTCTCCCCTGGCTCTGGGATGCTGGACAAGTTACTTATCCTTCCCCTCTGAGACACACACACACACACACACACACACACACACAGAGAGAGAGAGAGAGAGAGAGAGAGAGAGAGAGAGAGAGAGAGAGAGAGAGAGAGAGAGAGAGAGAGAGAGAGAGAGAGAGAGAGAGAGAGAGAGAGAGAGAGAGATATGATAATAAAAGATGCTCCCTCAGAGAGTTTAAGAGACAAGCATTCAGCTCATCACTGCACAGAGCACCCAACGAGGTGGCTGTGACTACTGGGTGGAGACAGTGTTGGTGACAGCCCTTGACACAGGCTATCGGGTGTGTCAGCAAATTCCAGACCCAAGGGGAAAATGTCCAGAGCTTCCAAAAGACCCAAGCAAGATAAGCTTGAACAAGGACGGACTGACCCGGGTCAAGCACAGAGCTCTGACCAACACTGAGGAACACCGAGGGCAGAGGCAAGACACACAAACGGAGGGCACAGCTGGCATAAGCTTGGAAAGGAGGCTCCTTCAGCTCAGGCTACCCAGCAGGCTCCAACAGCGGGGAGTATGCCACCACCCAGAGAACCCAGCGGAGCAACTACCTGGTTTGGCTAAGCCGGTGGCACCTAGTGCCTATGAGACTATCTGAGACCAGATTCAAGTCCTATTGTAACTCCGTGTCCCCAAAAGGCAAGCACCACCTAAAAGCCAGACCCTGACACTTAGAATCTCAGGCCCAGAAGGGTTTGGCTGTCTAGGTAACGCATCCCTTTTCCCATCACCTGACAAGATCTCAGTGTGTTTCTAAAGAGTTTGATGACATTTGTGACCTTATTAACATACATCCTAAAAAACTAGTAAATATCGGTCAGCCAGATGGCTCAGCCAGTAAAAGTACTTTTGTCACTAAGACCAATAAACTAACCCTGAGTCTGACCTCTGGATCCCACATGAAGGAAGAAGGGAAGCAACTCATCCTTTGATCTTCTCATGTATGCTATAGAGTATGTGCGTGTGCGCACACACACACACACACACACACACACACACACACACACACACACACACACACACACACCAGAGAGAGAATACATGGTTTTTTAAGATAGAGAACAAGTGAGGGAAATATCTGACATCAACTCTCACTTCCACATGCACAGGCCTACGTGAACACATACACACACATGCACATATATTCACACATACACACACATTCACACATACACACACATGAACATATACACACACATGCATACATACACACACATGAACATATACACTGCACACATACACACACGTACACATACACATACATGCAAAACACATAGACCAAATTTTTTTAAGCATAATTTGGCTCCACTAGTAATCTAAAAAAGACTCTCTCCTCAGCCCATCCGAGAGCTACTGGTCCTCTCACAAGGGCCCAAATCATGCTAACCAGGGTCAAGAGGGTTAGTTGTAACTGGAATCATTGGTAGTGGGGAAACAAAATCAAATTAATCCACTCAGGTAAACAGTTAGGATGAAGGGCGACAGTGCTAGCATAAGTGAGCCCAGGATATTCTGCACCCTGTTCTGATGCCCAGGGCAGACAGTACTAATCACACTCTTCATTGAGTCCAGGATATTCTGCACCCTGTTCTGATGCCCAGGGCAGACAGTACTAATCACACTCTTTGTTGATTAGCCTCGCAACCCCCAGTATATTTGCTATTCTACCAGGAAACCTAAGATCCTGAAAAATCTTCAGGGCAAAGTTCACAAATGTCATTGCACAGATGCCACTTTTACTGTACAGACCTAAGTACAGACACACCCATCCTTCCCTGAGGCTCAGATCCATCCTTTACAGTATGAGCAGAGGCCAACTCCAAAACCAGAGGCCCTAACCCCTTCCCTGGCTCCTCCCCACATTGCCCACCACACCCTACTACTCCCGTGACTTCCTCATCCAGCGGCTGAATACCTGCCCCCCAGATGAACAGGTCCCAGTTCAAATCTGCCACTTACTGGTTGGGAACCTCGAGGAAGTTCCTTCCTTCCTGAGTCTTACTTTACTCCTCTACACCCCCAAAGAACTAGCTCCTGCTGAACAAGGATATGGAACCCCCACAGGTAACACATTAGGTCCCCTACTCTCCATGAAGGCAGAGCCTGTGTCTCTCTCACTCAGTTCTGCCCCCTCGTGTCTGGTACTGCACCTGGGTGTGATGTGTGTTCACAAATGGCTGAGGATGGAAGGAGGAAGGAAACACCAGAGCCCTATCCTCAGGATTTCCCCCACCTCCCTCCCTCCCTCCCTGCCTCCCTGTCTACCTCCCTCTCTGCCTCCCTCTCTTCCCTGCTCCCTCCCTGCCTTCCTCTCTCCACAGCAAATGGCCTGCACACCACAGCTTCCGAGGGTTGACCAGAGGCAGGCCTACCCACCAGATAGCTGTACGAACTCAAAATTACCCTTTTCCACATTAATGAAAGAGGCTAGACTCCTAATGTTAACAACAGCGTCAATGATGACCATCCATCACAGTGTGGGGTTCACACTGGACCTCTGGGGATGATTTGTAACATATCTATTTTACACCGGACTTTGGCCGTGGCCAGCTAATGCAGGGAAGCACCACCCTAGCCTAGGCCTGAGCCAGCCAGCCTGTGGGTCTCGGGTTCCGCCTATCCGCCCTCCCCAGCCCTGTTCAATCACTCACTCATCTTGGTGCCAGTGAACCTCTTGCCAAGAATCCTTGGACCTAGGCTGGGTTTCCACACCCCTTCCTCCAGGAAGCCTCTAGGCCCTTGCCCAAATGAATCCCATTCCTTCCAGCTTGTCTGCCTCTCTTCCTTTGGTATGAGTTCTGCAGAGCCAGAGGTCTAGTCTGCATCTCTGATCACCACTAGATGCCCAGAAGCTTGGCACACGGTTTGCTGTTTTAAAAAAAAAAAAAAAAAAAAAAAAATGGTGGTAGTGCACATCTTTAATTCCAGACTCAGGAGGCAGAGGCAAGTGGATTTCTGAGTTTGAGGCCAGCCTGGTCTACAAACTGAGTTTCAGGACAGCCAGGGCTACACAGAGAAACCAAACCAAACCAACCAACCAACCAAACAAAAAAAAACCCCACAACACTTTTTCCCAGTGTGGCATGGGAAAAAGCTACATTCACTCCATACTCTACCACTGAGGTATACCCTAGTCTCATCTTTTTATAAAAGCTGTCGGAGATCTGGGCTAAACATCTCAAAGCAGGCCACGGGCAGGACTATGTAGACCTTGAAGTGACTCCTCATCACACCCAGATCACAGCTCACACTGCCAGTCTGAGGAACGAGCTCCTGGCGTGCTGTGACCGCTGGCAGCCCGGGGTCCTGGAGCTGCTGTCCCCTGTGAACTCACTCTATTACGGAGTAGTGCTCGCTCCCGCCCATGCGGAGGAAAGCGGCGGCGGCGCCTGGCCGGTGAGGGCTCCTATCACAGGGAAACGGGGCTGCTCCCACTTTTTCTGAGAGTCGGGGCAACTACGGAAGCACCAAATGGCCACTTTCTGAGACACACCGCAGGAAGGCCTGCCCGCCAGCCCAGGGGGTGTGCCAGGGGACCTCTCACGGGTGGTGTCATTTCCTCTTCATCACAAACCCCACAAGAGCTACATTTTCCGGAATTTAAAAAGCACCTGAGGTTCCCGCGAAGTGACCAACAGTGCCGGGAGCCGTTGGGATGCTGGCCACAGGAGAGGGCCTCGGTCTGCCCACCCCACCACCCCGATAGTCATTTGCGTCAAGAGTGTGGGCCCCTCTGTGCTCTGACACACGGGCAGGTTTACAGAGTGTGAAAGAGCTTTGGCGAGCCCACAAACAAGCTGGTAGGTACTGTATACAGCAAGCACTCACTGAGCAGCCCGGACTGAGAGATCTACTTTCTGCTCAGAGTTTTGACAGTTAAGAGCAAAGACAGAGAAAAGCCCAAGGACTCAGCTTCAACCTGGAGAGGACAGGGGCGCCTGGGGGCTGAGGCCGGTGAGCTTCTGCCCACAAAAACACTCAGGACCGACAAGAAAAACGCAAGTCCCACAGCTTTATTGCCAGCTACTTGGGCCATCCCTGGAGATCCCAGTGACTAGAAAGGACTTGCACAGGGCGGCTGGCTCAGACCAGCCACTGTCATTGGACTGGCTGATGTCAGGCAAACACACTTCCCATGTGCGAGGATGCTCACGCCCCATGTTTATCTCTAACACCTGGTCTACCTGGTGAGCTCCATCCCCGGAGATGGAGAACTCAGACAGACCTCAGGCTCATGCCACCTCCCACGGGGCAGGAACTAGATCACTTCAGTTTCCCCATCTGTCTGCTGTGCTCCCTGGGGACTCCATTGCCAGTACAGGACACGACAAGTGCTCAGGAAACAGGACCCTGTGAGTGTCACTTCAGCTCAGCCAGCAAGACCGCCTCAGTGGGAAGAGGCACACGGACCTCTGACCTCTGGTGGATGTCGTCTGCGCCACACCTCATACCTCCGGAAAAAAAAACCACCTCTTCCCAGAGAGCTGACTCTGCAAATGACATCAGCTCCGCCCTAAAGGTGTAGGGCCTAGGCTCGTGAGGTCCCTTCTGCAGGAGACTTATAAACCAGAGATCTGGACTAGGAAAGATGCCAAGACCTTTGCCATCCTGACCCTGACTCAGGTGTTGACAATGGCAGGGCCCGAGTCTCCATGTCCAAATGCAGGGCAGGGAGTTATGTCTATGGAAGCAGATGTGCAATGTTGGGATATACAGGGGTCAATGGATGCCGGGAGCAGGCTGAGGCCGACACCAGAGTCTCTCGTACGGAGGCAAGCTCCCTGGATTATGAAAATCGGGAAATTGTGTTGGCACTCAATCATGAACCTAGAAGTAGGAACCACCTCCCCATTTGTACAGGGCCTAACTCCCTCTCTCTTCCTGGTTCTCAATGGCAAGTCGAGGAAGTAGGGATTTTTGTAGATCCCTGATAAGCACCAAGGGTACATCCAGTAGTCACACAACTCCAGACCTAGCCACATCCCTGGTGTATCCTTCTCCTACAAAATAAGCACATGTAACCCAAAACATTACAGACTCTTATACACTTAAGGTTCTATTTATTTTTACTTTATTTTTTGAGACAGGGCCTCACTGTGTAGCCCTGGCTGTCCTGGAACTCACTCTGTAGATCAGGGTGGCCTTGAACTCACAGAGATCCTCCTGCCTCTGCCTCCCAAGTGCTGGGATAAAGTGCTTGTGCCAGCACACCTGGCCTTATTTTTATGTGTGTGTACATGTTTCTATCTGTGTACATGGATGTGCATGGGGCTTTCTGTGAAGGTCAGGACACAGTGTCAGGTTCCCTGAAGCTAGAGTGATACTAGGTGGCAAGAACTGCCCTCCACTAGTGCCCACCCGGAACTGAAGGAAGGTCCTCTGCAAGTGCAGCCCACGTTCTCAACCACTGGACCATCCCTCCAGCCCCCTTTACATGCTTTGGGTAGGGTGTTCATTTACTCAAAACTAAGAAGAGAAGAAAAAGCTATGTTGAGATGGGGTGTTGAGCAGCTGGCTTGGCTCACTCACTGGCCAAGGGACACCTCCTCATCAGCCTTAGCACAGCAACAAGCTCATCACGGTCGCTCAACATATGCTAAGCCCATGAGACACGTAGCTGTACTTTATTATTCCCAGCCTACAAATGAGGACACTGAGAACTTTATTGGAATTTTTTAATCGCATAGTTAAAGAAATGATCTAGTCTGATGCTCTGCCCCTGAGTCCCACATAATCTCCCCAAATACTGACACTTCCTCAGCCTGGTTGAGCTGTGTTGACCACTATACACAGGATGGCACTGGGAAAGATTTACCTCTCTTGTGACCCAAATCCAGCAGTGCCCGGTCTCTATCAGGTAACAGAGCTCTGCATAAAAGCCACCTCATCCACACACCCCCTAAATGGGTCTATTCATACCAGCAGGCCACCATCTCTGGTCTGATTTGCAATGACCCTTGAGCTAAACCTCATCCCTGGTTCCAAATCAGCTCCAAATGTATCGAAAGCCTGTCACTCCCCTGCCTGGCACCTGTGGACACCCCTGAACATGCTTAAGTCCTAGTATATGTTCTGCAGCCTGAACAAAGCAGCTGGATGGCCACTCACTTGTCCCTGTCCTCTAGACCTACACAGACTCAAGCCAATAGACACTGGCTTTGGACTCGGTCTCAGCTCACCAGCACCCTGTGACTTTCCTCTTACACCTGCAGTACCACACGCACTATGAAGTGGATGCCCATAGCAGTCCTTGCTGGAGCCAGATCCCTGTCTATATCTTTCCAGCCTCTGGAAGTCACTGAAACTCTCATGACCCACTACACCCAGGAACAGCCTCAATGGTCCCTAAAGTCACTGTCCCGCCCTTGCTGCTCTTCTGCCCAGTCCTGGGGATGCTCCCTTCCAGCTTCCATCTCCTCTCCAAAGCTGGATGCTTCTGGGGACTTCCTGCCAACCCGGCTGGCTAAGCACTCTGGCCTGGCTACCATGGCCAACGTGTTGCAAAACAGTTTCTGGGAATGCAAGGGGGGCTCTGGGTCTGGGGGGCTGCCACACCGCTGCTGGCTCCACTAATAGGCATGGGCTGACCACAGCGCTTGGACCTAGAAGTGGCCCCTTGGCTCTCATCAAACCCGTCAGGGTCTCAGAAGGGCTGACATTAGCAGTAAAGGGGTAGAGCGAGACAACATCAGCCAGGAACCAAGGGATAGGCAGAAGAGAAAACACCAGTGGCCCCACACTGAGCATTTTGTAATAACCTTCCCTGGCTGGCTCCTCGGGGAAGCTGCCAGCCCGTGCATTTTTGCAGAGACAACCTCCCTGCAAGCCTCCCAACTAGCAATCCTGCCTTGACGTCAAACTCCAAGTTGGGGAACTTCAAACACAAACAAACAAGTCTGCCCCAGACCACAAGTGGAGATGTTCCCAAGGAGGCCAACGCTGAGAGCGGCCACAGCTGCGAGCACGGAGCCGCCGCCGCCGGCGACGGCGCTGTCCTCATCTACCAGGACTGAACTCTGTGACCTGATCCCAAGCTGCAAATGCAAGGGTCTACCCTCGCCTGCTCCCTGGCCTCGCTGGCAGGCGTGACTGCCCACCGAGGCCCAGTGATGGGTGCAAGAGACCCTGCCCTGGAAGCGCTCACAAGCCAGCTAGCTTCTCTGTGCAAGCTGCGCTGTCCCCAGATAATATCACAGGCTCTGACCACTCTGAGACTCTGAACTGCAGCCAGGAAGCAGAACAGCTTGGTCAAAAGCACTAGTGGGGCTCTCTGAGGAACTCCAAGTGCAAGCCTGGCAAGGCTGACAGGGAGCCAAGGATCCCTGTTCTCAGTGATACCTGCCGGGGCTGTGAGCCTCAGCAAGGTTTGTCTGACCTAAATATCCTAAGACAGCATCCACCCAAGCAGCCCGGAGTGAGCCAAACACAATGCCCTTCGGAAAGGAGCCTTTGCCTTGAAAAGTCTGTGGGCGATCTGCCTCAAGACTGTTTCTCCAAGGTTTGCTTCCTGTCCCGACTCATCGCTATGACCCCTAAGCCCTACCCTGTGTGCTCTTAGTGCCAGTGCCCCTGAGGTGCCTCAGAGACGAGCTGGACTAAATCAGGAGAGAGCAAACACCCACTTTATACTCAGACTCCCCATCCTGAAGTGACTGCCCAGGGGCAAGAAGAAAAGTGTGTCTATCTATCGCTCGGTCATCCAATAGTCAAGAAGAAAAGTGTGTCTATCCATCACTCGGTCATCCAATGTCACTGACACAGAGGTCCCTGGTGTTTAGTACTTCTGTTGGGAAACTGAGAGGGGGGGACAACAGGTTAGGGACTATGCACACATCAAGGCCTTCAGACACATCTGTGCTCTGGTTCAAACACCCCCACATACTTGCCTGGCGTTCATCAGACAAACAGCACAGAGGTTGGCGCCCGCACTACGGGAGCTCCGAGAGACTGGCCCCACTGTGAGGCGCAGGCGTGTCTGGGACCTTCACAAGGCATCAGAGGGGGAGCCAGGGGTGTGGCATGCACCGAGGGAAATGTGGGGAGGGCATGCCAGGTGGGGGCACTGTGTGAGCAAAGATGAGCATCGTAAAAGATTTAAAACTGAGGGGTGGGGGTAGGGGGTAGTCAGAGACCAGAAAGGGCCAAGAAGAGAGAGGTTAGGTCAATACTGGTTCACACAGGACATTAGGGCAATAGTCGGCCTGTAGGACAATACTGGCCCGTAGAGGTCCTAGAAAGTTCTGGAAACTTCTAGAAGGTCTTGAAAGACCACGGTACTAAAATAGCTGTGATCATGCAGGTACGGGGAGGGAGGCACTAGGAGAAATGTGATCACATTTGCATTTCTGAATGATCATCGTTTTGGAAACCAAGCAGAGAGCAGATTGAAGTGGGTGTGGAGAAACCAGAGACAGGAAAATCAACAAAGACGACACTGCGACGCGGCAAAAAGATGAGAACAAACGGTAATCTAGCTGGTGGCGGTGTGGGTGGGATGAAGGAGCAGATCCAAGAGATGTTTTATTGGCATTTTTACTATAAAGATAAGACTTCCTTCTTGCTCGTCCCGGGCATTTCTGGCATACCGGCACTCTGGAATGCAGGAAGCTGCAGCATGTGGCTCACAGCTAATGAGCTAACCACGTGGAGCCCGGCCGGTTGTTTGATTTACTAGAGCCTGGCACTCTGTGTGTGTTGGGGTGGGGAGGCCCTCTGCTGAAGGACCAACCGGGCAGGGCACACCCTGCAAACTCAACGGCCCAGGTTCCCCCCACTTTTGAACACAGCACCCGCATCGCCTCCCAGGCAGAGGGGACCTGTGCTTGCTGAAAGTAAAAGCTGCGGTTTCCCAGTGCTCTGGGGGAAGCCAGAGACTGCTCGGATAGCACCTGTGAGCTGGACCAGGCCTGAGGGGACCCTCTCCAGCCAGTGTGTCACTCTGGCTCTGCCCACTCCTCTGCAGAGGGAGAGCAACGTTCCCATCTTAATTGCAAAGGCCAACAGAGCTCACAGCCACACAGAGCATCTCACTTCCACCTGCTACCTGTGGCTTCAGGCAACCAACAGGTTGTCTGGCCCTTTTCTTCCTCTGTCTTAAGTGAGGGAAGAGATCCCTGGGCAAACACAATGTCACTGTGAGTTCTGGGCACCCGGCACGCTGTGGACCGCACGGGTACTCAGTCACGTCTTCCCTCTCTGCAGCCTTCATCATGGGAAAGGCCCGATGGGGAGACCAGGCGATGGGAGTGGACTTCCAAAGACTAGAGTACAGGTGCAGGATCTGGCTTACTGACAGGTGGACACACGTGGCTCTTTGTGGGACAAGGCTCGGCGCACAAACGCAGATGAGTACCAACCTGTACCCCGTTTACAATCCACTGTGCACCCCAAGGCCCGAGCAGCACCTCTGAGTCTGACTTACAATGAGGCCAAAGTGGACCCCCCCCCTTCCTCCAGTGACATAACCAAGCACTGTGCTGACAGCGTTTACGATGGCACGTCACACCCCTCGTCCTGAGTTACAGTGGGTCACAAAGCATGGAGTGCTCCATGAATTTAACCATCATGCCATTTGTCAGCTCCACCGCCACACTTTCCTGCAGCCCCAAAAGAAAGCATGGCTTTAAGATGAGAGACTAGAACACTGAGTCCCAAGCAGGGTCACTATAAGGAAGGCTGGGGTGGCCTGATAAAAGCATCACCCCTCTTTCCAGAAGGGACACTGTGAAGGCCACTCAACTAGTTGCAGTCTTCTCCACTAGCAAAGTCATTAGCGCTCTCCCCCTGGGGGGCCATTTTATCAGGCCGCTAAGGGGAAAGTGACATAAAAAGTAAACCGTAAAAAGTAAACCGAGGCCCACGGAAAGGGACTGCAAGGTGACGTCAGCTGTGGAAAGGGACAGAAAGCAAGGCCACCCGCTCCAACAAGCAGAAGCCGGAAGGAAGGCTGCAGGCCCATCTTCCAGCCCTGAGCACTGCTGCAACCAGGCATCAGTGGGGCCTCAGAAGGGCTCAGGAAACCCTGGGACTACAGACACAGTTCCAGTCAGTGGTGTTCAGGGAGGGCCGGCCGGGAACCCTGGGACTACAGACAGAGCTCCAGCCAGTGGTGTTCAGGGAGGGCCAGGCGGGAACCCTCGATTCTGGGAGTCCTGCAGGCCGGGGCCCACACGACCACTGTTCTGCTATTGGTCAGTTACCTAAGCACGCTCAGTTTTCTTACCTACAAAAATAAAGGGGGGCGGGGGGGGGGGGGCAGAGGAGCCTGCTTAGCGCTAGGCTAGGCAGACCAAATGCCCATAGTTCAGCTATCTTTATCAAGAAAATTCCAAAGGCCTGGGATCTCTGAAGGCAGTCAGAGACTGACTTGATCATTGCCTTAAGATTCTTAAACATTCTCCTGCATATTTCCATGCCAAACCTCGAGCTATCTTTGAGCATTCCTTGACAGTGGGTAATTGCAGGGGAGGCTGGGCCCAGCTGACTCACACTCGCCCTGAAATATGACTTCCCTGGGCCTCACTCTCTTCCCAGGAGGTCAAGAGCAGTTCACTGGTCAAGCTAGATTGTTTTAAAACAGAATCCTGGGCAGAAAAGTCCAACAAACCGTGAGAGTTACCCAGCCATAGGTAGCCTGTGGGAGCAAGCCAAAGTGGCCTTGCTCCAGGCAGGAACAGGGGCTGTTCTCCAGGCTTAGGCCAGGGTAACATAATTTGAAAAGACACACAGACACGTAAGCACACATCGAAAAGACACACAGACACATATACACACATAAACACAGACACGGACATTCACCTGCTACCTCACAACTCGAAAAGACACACGGACACACACATAAGCACACACAGACGTAGACATGGACATTCACCTGCTACCCCAGAGGAACTCCACCTGAATAAAAAAAGGGTGCATTTGAAAATAAACATGATGTGGACCATCCAAATAACCAGTGTACCCACAGAACTGGATCCTCACAGTGCTGTGTTCTCTGCCTCCCAGAGTTAACTTCTGTGATCCTTCCCACAAAGCTGACGGCAACCACAGTCCCCATTTCCCAGAGAAATGTACCAGAGACAAACAGCCATAAACCACGCAGCTCAGGTAGGCAAAGGAGGACCTGCACGAAGGCAGTGTGACTGCCACGGCCACACTCTTTACCACAGGACAGTTAGGGTTTCTACCAATAAAACACTATAACCAAAAACAACTTGGGAAGGAAGGGGTTAATTTCTGCTTACACTTTCAGCTAAGGGTCCATCAAAGAGGCAAGTCAGGGCAGGAGCTCAAGAACGAACCTGGCAGAAGCTGATGCAGAGGTCATGCAGGAGCGCTGCTTACTGGATTGCTCCCCATGGCTTGCTCAACTTGCTTTCTTATAGAACCCAGGACCACCAGCTCAGGGGCGGCACCACTCAGTGAACTGGGTCCTATCACGTCAATCATCAATCAAAAAAATGTACCACAGGCTTGCCCACAAACTAGTCTGGTGGAGGCAGTTTCTCAACTGAAGTTCCCTCTTCCCAAATGTTTTATGTCATATTGCCATAAAACTGGCCAGTACAACATTGATGGCAGAATTTGGGGTACCTGCTGGTAGTGGGCAAATGAAAGGTATCTTGGTATGAGGACCACTTGTAAATGAGGACCCAGAGGTCAAGAAGCTAACCCAACACCCCTCAGTTGGTTCCTTGCCACAGCAAATACCCTCAGCATATGCCTAATAAATATTCTGCATTGTCCTGCCCATCTTTGACCTAGCAGGCCTCCCAGCTGTAAACCCCTGCCTTGAGAACAGACCCATTCGGCCACATTCCATTCACACTCACTGCTACATCACTGACAATACGCAGACCCAGGGAGGGAACTAACAGCTGCTCTGCTGTGTGACCAGGAGTGGCCAGAACTTTCCAGAAGGCCTGTCCTCTACCTTGGAGAGAACTCATCAGCTTCAACCTCCTTCATCAGCACAGTGTCCTCCCCTGGGGGCTTGCAAGTCATACTTTACTCCTCCCCACCCATGGGTAGAAAGAACCAGATTGAGGGCCTCCTGCCCCATGCCAATTGCAGGAGCTTTGCGTACTCAGCCTTCTGGAGTCACCGTCTGAGATAGACGCATGCGCATGCACACACAGTCTTGCATAAGATCTAGTTCATCCACATACAGACCTCACGCTAAGCAGGCAGCCAGCACCGTGGGCTGTAAGACACTGTGGCCCATTCAGTGAAGGAACGCATACCTCAGGTTTCACTCCACCAGACAAGGCAGCACTGGAGTCTCATCTAGCCAGGGCCAGTCCCAGGTGACCCAGATCCAAACTCTAATGACTACGTCAGCCAGAGAATAGCTCGCCTGTCTAAAGGGGATGCTAGTGGACCACAAAGGTCACTGGCGTCCTGTCCTCCTGTCTGTGCAGCCGGCCCCAACGAGGATCTGTCAGCCAGCAGGACCTACTGTCAGGACTGGACCCATCCATAACACTGGGAATTACCTCAACATCCCCAGCTCTTATGAGTTTCCAAAATGAGAATGACCTTCCAGATAACAAGCTGATGAGGGAACGGAGGTCCACGGGAGAACTCAGTCAAAATTACAGTCCAGCATCTCCCTCTTACTGGACGTCAGAAAGCCTGGTTTCCACCTGCTGTATGAGGCACTGGTTAGCCGCTCTGCCGGCTGCCGGCGTGTGTGAGCGTGCGTACTTGTGGAGGTCAGAAGTTGAGGCTGAGTGCCTTTACCTGCTGTTCTTCGCCGTCTCTTTTGAGACAGGAATGCTCAAAGGACCTGGAACTCACCGACGGCCTAGGCTGGCTAGCCGGCAAGATTCCAGGTCCCTCTTCCCCCTGCCTCCCCTGCGCTGGTGTCTGGGCTTTTTACGTGGGCACTGGGGAGCTGAATTCAGACCTCGTGGTTGCATGGCAAGCATTTTACTGACTGAAGCATCTCCCCAGCCCTGCCAGCTATTGTTTAAGACAGAGTCTCACTGTGTAGCCTACCTAGGCTGGTCTCAAACCCTCAATTCTCCTGCCTCAGCCTTCAAAGTGCCGGAATCACAGGCATGCGTGCACCGCCATGCCTGGCTCAGCTACTTTTATTTAACAAATCAAGAGCTGATCTATAAAGTATCCACGCGCTAATTCACTTTGACCCAGGCAAGTACTGTAACTGTCTCATGTAGGGATGACAGTCAGAATCAGAGATGAGGTAACCATCAGGAGGTTAAGAACCCAGGTGATGTCACTCCACTGTGCCAGGCAGGCTCCTTAGCTGGACAGCTGGCTGTCAGCTGATGGATGGACTTGGAGTTCTCAGCCTGCTCTGAGCCGCTCCTCAGAGAGGTGGGGCTGAAGTCAAGCCTAAGGCGACTCCCATCTCAGCAGCCCCAGGGAGTGCTCCCCCCAGAAGAATCATCCACAAGACACTGGGAACAGATTGCCCCTAAAGCAGAGGAGGCTGGGAGGAGGCAGAAAATGGAGCCAAGTGTTTACTACCAAACCCCAGGCCAGAGAGTGTGTAACCAGTGCCTCTAGATCCCTCCAAAGGCTGGGCTTACTCAAGCCTGCAGGGCTGCACCCTTGAGCGTGTGGGGGAAGCAGGGTTGAGGCTCTGACCCTGCAGGGCATGAGGCTTTACTCATATCTGGCCTCCCGTGGACTCAAACACTTGTGTTTTCTTCCTGAAAAAGGAAGTCATTTCTCAATCTGTTGCTACACAAGGTACTAGGAAACCAGAAGCAAGAGAGGCAGGGGGTTCAGGCAGGCAAGAGCAGAGAAGGGAGGGCTGCTTACAGGGGAACTGGCCCCAGGACCCGGCCTGGGAGCCATGCAAGGAAACGACTATAAAACCGCTTAGTCAACTATGACCAAACCACCGAACCAGTTTCAACACACAGCTCTGTGTGTAGTTTTATTAAGTGACAAAAGCATAACAAGAATCCAGTAGGACAGATTAGCAAACCATGTCAGGGGCAAAAAAAAAAAAAAGATAAAAAAAAAATTCTGGCTAGAAAGCACATGCAATGGTGGGACACACCTGAAATCTCCACACTCAGGAGCCCAGGGTGGCGGCATCAGGAGTTCAAGGCCAGTTAGGGCTCCACAGTGAGTTCAAGGCCAACCTGGGCTACATGAGACTCTGTCTCACATTAAAGAGAGTGGAGCTTGAAAGATGGCTCAGAGGTTAAGAACACTGGCTGCTCTTCCAGAGCCCTTGAGTTCAATTCCCAGCACCCACAGGGCAGCTCACAACCATCTGCAACTCCGGTTCCAGGGGATAGGAGTCCTCTCCTGGTCTCCATGGGCACCAGGCATACACAAGGTGCCATTCATGCATGCTGGCAAAACACCTATACACATAAAATAAAATGATAATTTAAAAACTTAAAAAAAAAAGGTAAGGGAGGGAGGCAGGCGCAGGGAGCCAAGTGGGAAGGAGCGGGCCCTTGTTCTTTTCTCTCGGCCTTTCCATGTTCTGAACACTGTGATTACACAGGCTGATTCTGCAAGGCTGTTACTGGTAATAATATGTGTTGTCAAACTGTCAACCAGGTACTGACTGTTTCACGGCATGACAGGGTGGGTGGTGGGCTGCCTGCGTCCTGTCTGTCGGGGAGCCAAGCCAGGCCTTCCCACTGAGGCTAGCGCTGGCATTCACTGTGCCAGGCCTGGTGGATACCAGAAAAACGAGTAAGTCCCACTCCACAACTTAAAGACCGTGACTCCAGCTCAGGTCAAAGGTATCGACATGAATGAGGAAGGACATCTTGACAGAGTGCTACAAAAGCCGTTCTGGGGGAAATCGAAGGCGAACGTTAGAAGAGACGGCTTGTGGTTGGCAGGAATGGTTCAGGGGGTAAAAGCGCTTGCTGCCCAAGCATGAGGACCCAAGGTGACGCCAGCACCCCGTACACTCTGAAAAAGGCTGCCCTGCGTGAATTAACTGGACCATCGTTGGGAGTGCTGGCTGCATTCCTAGCTCCAGATTCATGAGACCCTGCCTCAAGGGAGTAAGACAGCGTGACAGGGCAGGACATCCAACATCCTCCTTTGGCGTGTGTGCGCATGCGCGCGCACGCTCACACACACCGTTTGAGAAAAGTGAGACGTCAGGAAAGAGTTCACAGGAAAAGAAGGCTTTGCCCTGCATCTTGGAAAGCCAGGGAAAATCCAGGAGGAATTCTCTCAGAGGGAAGTGACAGGCGGACCCAGAAGTGCGGGTCTGTAACCCCAGCTATTTACAAGGGCAGGGAGGAGATTGAGACTCCAGGGACAGCCTGGGCAACTTAGGGAAACAATGACTTCAAATTTAAAAAGAGCTGGAGCCGGGCGGTGGTGGCGCACGCCTTTAATCCCAGCACTCGGGAGGCAGAGCCAGGCGGATCTCTGTGAGTTCGAGGCCAGCCTGGTCTCCAAAGCGAGTACCAGGAAAGGCGCAAAGCTACACAGAGAAACCCTGTCTCGAAAAACCAAAAAAAAAAAAAAAAAAAAAAAAAAAAAAAAAGAGCTGGTGCTCGAAGCTTGCTCAGTGGGAGAGCGCCTGCCTCACAGGCGTTCCACCCCCATCATCACGGAGAAAGGAAGTTACGGGGTGAGGGGCCAGAGTGTCCCCCGTGCTGGTAAGCAAACAGAAAATGAAAACCTGGGCAGAGGCTCCGGACAACACTGGCAGAGGGATTTCAAACAGTCCCCAAGCATGGGGAAGTTGTGGCAGGCCACTGAGCTCTGACCCGGGCCCCTGGAAGGCGGATGGGGAGCTCTACCCTGCAGCATGAGCTTCCTGAGGTAGCTCGGAACCTCTGAACCCCAAATCCACTTCTAGGAATTTCTCTTCAAGCAATAAGCCTGCTGACATGGAGATCAGCAGAAGTGCTACCGAGAGGAGCCAACCACAGAAAGCAGGTAGCTGTGGTCTACACGGCTGTGACAGAGACCAGTGAGGCCCCGACAAAAGGCCTGTCGGAAAGGACCGAAGATGGAGGCCGTACCCATGGACACACTACAGCAAATTTCCAATTCAAGCTAAGAAGGCTGAACTCACAGAATCATCTCAAGCCATCTTCGCATTTAGACCATCCAGCATCATTTTGCTTTCCTTTAACACTGAGGCCAATTTATGTTTTAAAACAAAACAAACATATTAAACCATAAATACTGGAGATCGAGGAGGTGTGTATGTAGCCCAGGCTAGCTTCACTAGCATGCTGGGATGACAAGCCAGTGCCATCATACCCAGCTGGAAATGGAGGATATCTTATTTGATGTTTTTACTTTTTTGCATTCTTTCCAAAGAACATGTGTGATTTTTCTTGAAATTTTAAAAAGTCTAAAATAATAATAATAATAATTGTTAAAAGGGTACACGTATATGCCAGGTGCACTCCATGCATGCTAGGGGAGAGCTCTGTGGGATGGGCTCTCTTCTTCCATCTTGACATAGGTTCTGAGGACCAAACTCGGTTGCCAGGCTTGCATGGCAGCATGTTTACCTGCTGATCCATCTCACCAGTCCTGTGTGCAAGGCTTATAATCATGAAGCAATGCCACTCATTGAGAAGGTAAGAATACCAAGTGGGGTTTCTAATGGGAGGAGAGTGGGCATCCTGAGTTTAAAAATACCTGCAACCAGAGTAAAGAACCCTGTGTCTGCTGTGGAGGAGAAAGGACTGAACTTTAGGTCGATCTTGGCTGGAGCCCTGCCCTCTCTTTATAGAAATCCCCGAGCATTCATCTCCTCTGAAGACTGGACGTGTTAGATTATACAGAGCCCACTGCCTCTCTGAAAAGTTAACCCAGTCAGAACTGTTTCTGCTGATCAGTGAAACCAGACCTAACCTGGATGCACCCACGGGAAGCAGGACACTCATTGCAAAAATATTCCATCGAGCTAGTAAGAGCATCCTCAGAAAGTAGTGGTGCTCAGGGGAGATGCTGCACCCTCCACCCTAATCCCAGAAATGCTGAGCTATGAAACGCGCCCATCCGGAAATCCAGAACCACGAACCTTTCTTTCTAATGATGGTGACAAGCAGGAGAAAGCACCGGTCACAGTGCTACATTAGCATGGCTTTCAACGTTCCTGATGCCCAGGTTGTGTGCCCCAGAGAGCACTGCTCAGAGGGTGAAGGTGCTTGGTGCAAAACCTGATGGCCTGCATTTAATGCCTGGACCCCACAGTGGAAGGAGAGAAACAATTACTGAAAGTTGTTCTTTGACCACCACATGCATGCCATGGCATGTATGCACCCTCACACACACACACACACACACACACACACACACACACACACACACACACACACACATACACACATGAACACACGAACACGCACACACACACTCACACATATTCACACATTACCCTCATCACCATCATCATCATCCTCACCATCATCATCATCATCCTCACCACAATCACCACCACCACCACCCCCACCACCATCATTTCAAATTAAACAAAGCTCTGGAGCAGACCTGTATCAAGCAGGGTGATCAGCTCTTCAGCCATGGTGGGAAAATGCTCTGGAATTCACACCTCCTAGACCAGGGGCTTGTTGATTTTGCACCATTTCCAACAGGAATGTTTGCAAAATGGATCCCACCCTTCTCTGTCTTGTAGGACGGGGTTTACTGATGAGTATCATTCAACCTTCTTGAATCTACCCAGCTTCGTAAGCTGCCCTTCAAGCGATCTCAATCCCAGCCCATGGGCTTCCTGGCTGAGTGAATTATCTTCTGGGCAAAATTGTCATGCAGGTGTGTGAGGTCACTCTGAGCCCAGGCTCACCCATTTGTCACTCAGTGATTCCCATCTGATCCTTTGCTCTGCCCAGTGCACAGGTGATAGATAGGGCTCTCACTAGTTCAACAAGGCCCTCTGCAGGCTCTGGAGGCCACAGGCCTGACCCCTGCACCCCAACCTCTCTCCTGTCACCTCAGATGCCTGCTGTCCATCAGCCACAGGGCTTGTGTTAGTCTCTTTTCTCCACAGTGACAGACTGAGTGAATTGATGTAAATGGAATGAGGACTGATCTGGGTCATAGTTACAGAGGTTTCTGGCTATGCTTTCCACCCGGAACATCAGGGCAGGAGGACCTGGGAGGTGGGACAAGCAGAGGGGAGGAGGGGTGGGGGAGAGATTGCTCCCACCCACACCTCCTGGTTCCCATCACTTCCAATAACACCATCAGAAAGGAATGGTCAACTGGTCAATCCACTGCTGAAGTCAGGGTCCTCAGGGCCCTGTCATATCCCAAACCTGTCAGCTGGACAGCTAAGTCTCCAACACAAGTCTGGGGCGGCATTTCAGCCTGAAGCCAGGCCACCATCATGAAGAGTCACTTCCCTTCACCTCCTCGAGGGTCCCTTCCTTCTTCCCTAGTGCCCCCCACCCCCACCCCACCCCACCCGAATCTGGGCCTCCTGCTCCTGCCAGCCTTCTGGTACAGAATCCATCTCAACTGCTGTTCTTCACTCAGTTTTCCGGGGCCACAGTATAGGCCTCTCGCCCTGCAAACAAGCAGACCTAGGGTCTGGCTTTTCTTCCCCTTCTCCAGCCTCGCCACCACCATCTCCAAACACACACCTCCTAAACCAGAAACTCTGCCCAAGTACAGGGCCCAGTGCCAAACTCATCAGGTCTGAACCCAACCCATTCATTACTCCATCTTCCATCATCTGAGTGTGATGGAGACCCCTTCTCTTTTGCTTTTCTTTCCTGTTTTGTTTTGTTGAGACAGATTTTCTCTGTGTAGCCCTGGCTGTCCTGGAACTCGCGCTGTAGACCAGGCTGGCCTCAAACTCACAGAGATCCGCCTGTCTCTGCCTCCCGAGTACTGGGATTAAAGGTGTGCCCTTTCTTTATAGCAGAACGATACTGTGCTGGTGGTGCCTCATTTCCAACCTCCCTCACAGCCTGGTGTACCTGTGTGACATTAACATCTGGCCGATGGTATACAAATAAGAGCATTCCCAGCCCTTCTCCAGCCCTTCATCATCTACTGCTGGAGAGCCAGTTGGATGGCTGGTGCTCGGGCAACCATCCTGGAACATACAGACAAGAGATGTCAGAGCAGGAAACCAAAAGGGATCTGGCTTCCTGGTGACCACACCAACCTTGACCTTCTAACCTTCAAGTTTCCTTCACGTGTGAGAAAAATGAACTTGTTTGAAATGCTGTCATTTAAACACCATTTTCACTCATATTCCATCCAAATGGGCCCTTACCCTGGTTGGCCAGTAACACCAGTGTTTACTTTCTGGAAACCCTTGGCTGTTTATTTACTAATTTCCTCACTAGTTACAGGCAGTTTCTGGAAAGGAGCATGGCTCTCATGTTTTAAGTGAGTATTTCAAATGTAACAAGCAGTGAATCCTTCCTGTCCAGGCTTTTTTATTTATTTAATGCACTCTGTGTGTGGTGGGGTGTGTGTGTGAGAGGACAACTTTCAGGTGTCAGTTTGTCCTTCTACAATGTGGGTCCTGGGGCTCTAACTCGGGTCCCCAGTCTTTCCGGCGGATGCTGTTCCCACTGAGCCACCTCACTGGCCTTTCACAGGGTTTCTTACACTGGTTTTGCTGTTGGTGCACCCTTTGCGCTACCTGACGGGAATATCATTACTACGTGCATTCTAAAACTTGACTTCCTCCCGATCATCTCCTTAAGCACAGACAGGCTGACTCACAAGGAAGGCGGGGCCATGGAACAGTGCTCCGCTCCCAATGTGAGCGTGCACCGCAGTACACTGATAACACCTTCCTACCCACAGGCATTGGGTTGCGCCCAGTTCCCCCTCACCACAGAAAATGCCACCGTGCATGTCCCCACCTGTCTCATTCCTGCACCTCCTGTCTGCCTGTGCAGACACCTGAAGCATGCTTTCTGGTGGTGGGAGTCTTGTTCCACGGAGCCCGGCCCCTACACCCAGGCCTGGAGAAACAAGGGCCTCCCCTGGACCAAGCTGCACTGAGCTCTGAACCACCCCCCTAGTCACATGCATGATGTGTGGCAGGCTCCGACAGTCTCTTCTTACGATCTAAATAATCACAGCAGAAATACAAATGCAGAAGTCCCCCTGTCTGAGCTCCTCTTCCCAAAATGGCTGCTCCTTGGGGACACACTGTGCTGATCCCAGAGCCAGTACACATGCTAGTTCACACACAGCATCTCCCTGAAAGACAAAGGGGGGGCTTTCTTTCCCCTGCCAGCAGCCATCTGTGGAAGAGGCCAGTCCTCTGCACACCCCACCCCTCAAATCGGCTGATGAGCTTTCAAAGCACCCATCCCCACCCTCTCACAGAGCCCTCCCCAGAGCACGTAGGCTGCAGGACAGACAGACGCATCTCAGCTTCTCTCATCTCAGCTTCTCTCAGAGGCCGTCTCCTGATAAAGGAAAGTCCCAGGCGAGGAGAGGGGCCAATTTGTTTATTTCCAAATGCAGCCGCATTCCAGCTGTGACATGTATGCTGGCTGGCTGGGCTCACTGCAAAAGCCAGCTGGGAGGTAGGGCTGCGGGACGGGGCTGGAGCCTTCGAATGGGTTATTTTTAGGTAGGCCAGTGTTCCCAGGATCATGTTCACAGCCCCAAACCAGTCCTGTGTCCCAACTCTGACCAGCCTCGACTTTTCATCAGAATGTGTCTCAAATGCAGATGAGGCCCTCTGCGCCTCACCAAGCGCTCAGGTGGGAGGCAGACGGATGAGGGCCCAACTCAAAGCCACAGCCAGCATGCACCCTTCCATGCCACATTCCCTGGATGCCTGCTCAGTTCAGGCACTGGTGCCTGTGCACAGCACAACCGCGAAGTTGTGCTCTGTAGCAAGGAAAATAAACACTCCGAAGCTACAGAGAAGGTACGATAATAAACCAGACGTGCTCAAATCCCGGCCACTCAGCTCTAATCTCAGTTACTCATAAAGCTTGGGAGGGGGGGGTTGAGAGTTCCAAGACATCCTGGGTAACTTAATGAGACCCTATCTCAAAATAAAGGGGGGGGGGCAAAAGCCTGGGGATACAGCTCGGTTGCAGAGCATTTGCCCGAGGTGTGTGAGGCAGCCATCGGGGCTCTAGAAATCCCACTTCACAGACAAACTCAGGACCTGCCCCCAGGAAGACGGTCAGGGGCCACTCTGGCAGCCTGTCCCCTCTTCCCAGAGACTTCAGGAACATCTAGCTAGTAGGTAGGCAGACTGGGCACTACCCTCCCCAAAGCTCACCTGGATCCTCCAGCTGGCAGCCAGCAGGGTGCACCCTTCTGCGGGTAGGGCTTGCTGGCCCATTAAGAGGGTGGTGACCCTGGGGTGCAGGCAGCACCCTCCGATGCCAGACACGGCTCCTCTCCCGGGAAAAGGCACAGGAGCTGCAGCCGCGGGGCCTGGAAACTGCAGTGGCCTCGCTGCTTGGAGGGAGCCGAGAGGAGAGGAGAGGAGAGGAGAGGAGAGGAGAGGAGAGGAGAGGAGAGGAGAGGAGAGGAGAGGAGAGGAGAGGCGAGATGTTTTTTTGGACAACGGACAGAAGAACAAAGCTGCATTGTGATGCTCACTGGGCAGGAAAAACCAGCAGGGGCAAAGGGGCTTTGGGGCCTGTGGATTCATTAGTGGCTCGTTTATTTATCCAGCCAACAAAAGGCAGTGCAGGCAAGGGGCAGCCAAGGCTAGGGGAGTCCTGAGCCTTTTCAAAACAGGAGGAGCTCATACCAGGCCTGGCCACATACCTGACATCTCAGTATTCAGGAGGCTGGGGCAGAGAGAGTGTAAGTTCCAGGCCAGCCTGGGCTACACAGTGAGAGCCTGTCTCCAAAGAAAGAGAAAGGAGAAAGGAAAAGTAGAGGACAGGAATCAGAGTTTTCCCAAGTTCATGTCCAGGGAGGGGAAGGAGATGGTCCCCTCTGCCAGGTGTGTGAGCCATCTGCAGATGTTGTCATCTGCTGGGGTCTGCTATCAGGCGGTGACTGTCCTGGGAGCCAAGCAACCAGCATCCTGTAGAGTCCAGTGGTATCCCCTGCAAGAGGGTCGTCCTGGGTGGACTTGCTGACTATTGACACCCCTCTATGGAGGGGCTCCACGGAGACCCTCGCCCGGGTACCCTGCCGCTTCCTTCTACCGTTGTACACAGCTCAGCCCGAACTGCATGTGGCCTCGGAGGGCAGCCAGAGTATATAGATCAGGGAAAACTGGGGTGTGGGGGCACTCGGTCTATGTGACTTCAGGGAAGCCCTCATCCCTGCCGGGTAAAGGCTTACAGGTGCTGCCTGTCGAGGGAGGCACACCCACACCCCCGTAAGTCACCTTTCACCCACAGTCTGTAAGGAAGTCCAATAAACCCACTGGTCCCCAGAGTGAACTTTCATGGGATGGTGCCTTGGTTTGTCACTGGGACCCTGGGAAGACCGGTTGTTTACGTTTCCCCCGGGAAGGAATCTTAGCCACAGAATGGACACAAGTGGACCACTTGAGTCTAGGAGTGTGTCCAGGGTCTGACCTCAACTTCTTACTGTAATTTTCAGTAGGAGGGGGTGCTTCCTCCCAGCGAGCCGGGGAGACTGTAAGCGCACAGCTCGGAGAGCCACGTGGACCTCATGTGTGGAAAATGGAACCTTGCCTACGGAAGGTGGGAGTGGAGCAGCCTACCTCCAAGGTGGCGTGTGGTGAAGGGAGGCAGCCAGACACAAAGGGCTGGTGGCAACTGTGGCTTGCAGTGCTCTCCCCCTGGAAAGTACACCACTAACCAACAGAGTAAGCCCTGTGAGGCCCAGCATCAACATCTAGTCCCAGGTGGGGAAACTGAGGCCTGAGTGAATGAAGAGTTTCTAAGGCTCACAGCTTTCAGGAATAGATGCAAGACTCCAACCCTGTGCCAAAAACACCCTCTTGGTGTCTGATCACCAGTCCCTCACTACCGTGGCCCCACACAATGGTTGGGGGGTGGCGGTGGGGATGTTGGGTGCTATAGTGACTGTAACGCAATCATTACTACTCCTGGGTGTAGACGAGGAAACAGAGACTAGGCATCTTGCCCAAAGTTACACAGCAACCTTTCCTAACTCTCTCTTTTGAGTTGAGCCTGGGTGTGACAGGTCCCTTACTGAAGGGGGACTTTGTACCAGACGAGGGGAATTAAGGAGGGAGTTATTCTGAGTGGAGATGGGAAAAAGCAGAAGCAAGTCAGCCATGGGAACTGGCTGTTCACTGGCATGGTTAGGGAATGTTGGAAACTCCCTCCCCTTCTTGAAGAGGGTGGGTGGATGGGTGGGTGGGTGGATGGGTGGATGAGCGAGGGCAAGGGTAGGTTGGTGGGCAAGTGGATGGGTGGTGGGTGGGTAGAAGGGAGGTTGGTGGGTGGCTGGATGGATAGATGGGTGGATGGATGGGTGAGTGGGTGAGTGGGTGGGTGAGTGGGTGGGTATTACATACTCTCTTACGCAGCAGGTCCAAGGAGACTTGAGAAATGAAAAGCCTGATCAAAGGCTGTCACTAACCCAGGGGAACATGCCATTCTTTTCCCCAAGATCTGTCCCCCAATGGTCCAGTCTATTTGGTGACCTGCCCCAACAAAGCACAGCATTTGAAGGGGAAAAGAACCATGGTGTCCACGGGAAGAGGCACAGAGAGGCTTCAAGGACAGATGTGGGAGCAGTGTACAGCTGGTGCAAGGTTCAGAAAGCATCATCTCGGCCCAGCATGGTGGCACATGCAGGTATCCCAACACTCGGGAGGCTGAGATGGAAGGACCATGAGGTCCAGGCCAGCCTGGGCTGCATAACAGACCTTGCCTCAAAGGGGGGGCAGGCACGTGATTTTTGGTTTAAGCATGCATCTCAGTGGTAAAATACATGCCGAGCACATGTGAAGTCCCAGGTTCAATTCCCAATGCTACTAAAAATTTATCTAAAAAAAAAACCTGGAGGAGGCATAATTGTCTGGGATCAAAACAACCGTACAAACCACAATTCAACAAAGACTGCAGAGACTTCCAGCCATGAGGAGACATTATTGGGGGGGGAGTCCTATGTGCCTTCTTGAACTATTTTAAATTATTTTAAAATATATTTTGGTGATTGCTCCATTACCAAAGAAATTTGATTTAATGTGAAACAATGTGTTCCCTTGTTGACATAACCCAATAAATCAGGGCATCTACTATTAGCTGGCCCTTCCCCTGCCCACCTTCCCTACCTCCTTAACTCTGGAGAGACCTGATTTTGCTCAGGTTAGCAATGTGCTCAGCTTCCCAGGCCCCATGCAGCCAGTGAAATGGGAGCTACTTCCAGGAAGCTGATTTTTCTCATAAGATGAGTCACAGACAGGTAAAAGCAACATCACACCGGGAACAGACGTACAGCCCAGAGATAAGCAGCTACTCGGAGAGCATGACGCCCTCTGTGGAGGATGGGCACAAAGAGACAGGAGTGCAGCACAGCAGCACAGAAGCTGGGGACTGCTGACCTCCAAACTTCCTGTTTCCTAGGAAACCAACCCCGTGCTTTTCCCAGCATTACTAGGAATTCTGACAATTGGGGCAAAGGAAGCCTAACATTTTTATCAAATCCTAATTCCAGGGCAATGAACATGGCTTGTGGTAGCATATTCTGCTCCTGCGAGTAGCCTGTGAACTTTAGGGGGTCCTTGGGGTGCCCAATAAGCATGGGCTGCCTAACCCTTACTTACAACTTGATGCTGTAAGGGGCGATGACCATTCATGGGTATTATGTCTGCTGAGCTGGCTTGGTTTTGCAACTTGGAATTTTGCTAGCAAACAAAAAGTGCTTTATGACAGCGGACTGAGGGCCACAATGGGACCTTTCTGCTTTGATTAGGAAAACACATTAAGAGCTGAGCTGCCCCAAAAGCCGTGGCCAGGAGCCTTGGCCTCCTGACCCCGTACCCTGGAAAGCCTCCAGAGCCACTCAGGAAGAAACACTGAGACGGACCGCACTGCAGCAAACACAAGGCTTAAAGCGCCCCACACTCAGGTCAGCACTGCACTGTGATGGACCAGCTGAGCCCCCCACTGCCCGAAGACCCTCTTCTCCACCTCTGCTACAAGGCAGCTCCACCTGCCGACACAGACACAGGCAACACGCCGGCCTCCGTGCTTCAAAGTCCCGGAACATCTGGAAAGCCAGCGTGTCCTCCGAGGAGAGAGAGAAGAGCGGGCAGAGATCCCCTGGGGCCCTGGCAGATCCCTCAATAACCTGAGCGAGCTTTTCACCCGCGTGTGACGTGAAATTGGAACAAGAGGTAGTGATCCTGTTGCCAGGGGGCCCCAATAGTGTGTGTGCACAGGCCCACAGACACTCATGCACACACACACACACACACACACACACACACACACACACACACACACACACACACATACACACACACACAGAGCTTCACCAGGACATGTCCACTCATGATCGCAGTGGTATTCTGAGTAGCAACTTAGAACTAAACCAACCAACTGCTCATCGGCAGGAAAACGAAAGACATGGAGCTACCTGTGGCTGCGTCCATGGCTCAGTGAGTGAGTAAAGGGTGCTTGTCATGCACGCTTGAGGAGCCGGGTTCAAGCCCAGCAGCCATGAAGAACTGGGCGACATGGCACTGGAAGGGACAGGGAGACAAGCAGATCCCTCCCTGGTGCTCACCGGCCAGCCAGCCTAGCCAATTGGTGAGCTCCTGGTTCAGTAAGATACAAGGTGGACAACGAAAGGGGAGTAGACACCCAACAACTATCAAGGGGGGAATTTTTTTAACTGTGCCCATTCACTGGACTACTACACACCAGCAAAAGTGAACAAACACAGCTACATGCAACCCAACTGCAGGAACTGTCTGATGCTGAGCCAGACTCCCACATACCTGGACACTTGTGACAGAAGATCCAAGAAAATGAGCAAGGGGAATCCCAGCACCAAAGGGATATAGTTTAGTGGCAAATAAGACTTCGAAGCAGGGACATGATGACTCTGTGAATCAGGCTAATGTCACTTGTGACAGTCAGGAAAGGGGTGATGGCCAGAGACTTCTGGGCTCTGGGAGGGCTCCAGTCATTGACACGGACAGGTCACCAGGATCCACATGCTGTGGCTGTCCTCCAGCTGTACAGTAATGTTCCGTGTGCTCAGAGTCTATGTTATATTTTAAGATAAGCAGTTACAAAGGAAAAAGGGAGAAAATTATATCTGGATACAAGCCCTTTTTGTGGACCCTCAAAACGTCTTGACTGGACTGTTAGCTACCCAGGGGAACTCCAGGGAGCTAGCACCCTCATCACTCCAGCCAGAAAGTGACAAGGGTACAGCAAGTCCTCTGGCCTTTGGGTTACTTAGACCTAATTAGGGCTCCCGCCGCAGGAACCACATGATCCTCTGGGGGAAAGAATAGTTTGAGACACACATGCATTTCCTCCCTAGATCAGAGATGGACACCTAAGAGAAACCCCTCCCCCTACCACAATGAAGATGGGCAGGCATGCAGCGGTCAGCGCCACACAGGCTGTACCCAGGAAGTGGTTGGGACCTCAGAGAGAAGACAGGATGAGACCATTTCTGCCTGCTCCCACCTGAAGTCTCTAGTTAATGCCACAAGGCCATGTCAACTGTACAGAGGCTCTTCGACATTTTGCTGTGGCTTCTGCTCTCCTAGAAGGCCCCGCCTACACCGGTACATTCTCTCCTGGGAGCAGACTCTCACTGAAGCCTTGGTTTCCCGGGGAAACGTCATCACCTGACACCAAACTGCCAGGTTATGGGGCATCCGGCTAGCAAACCAGGATGCTGGCCATGACCACAGCTATGGCTTTTGCCGGGGAGTGGGAATATGAGGTGGCCTCTTCCCTGGGGTGTTTGGTGGCACTGCCAAGGCACCATCAGAACCCCCTTCCCCAAGCTGCGGCTCACCAGTCTGCCTCGAACTCACTGTTTCTTTGTTGACTGGAGCACAAGCCACAACTGTGTTCTGGCAATCCGAAGGCCCCCACCTGCCTCAGGTCCTGTAGGAAGCCTGGCCTCTGGGGTTCCAGAAGGCAGACTGTCACCCTGCCTTTCTCAGCTGTGGGTCCCTCGAGGTCATGGAGAGCTCTGAGCTTCTGCCCAGCAGTGCTCAGCTGCAGTGGTACCAGCCGCGCCCTCGACTTCCTGGCACAGGGTGGTCGGTAAGCCTCCTCTCCCCCAGGTTTACCTGTGCCTTCCCCAGAACCTACCAAACACCCAGACACAGGGCTCTGCAGCGTCAGGTTGGGGCAGCTGGTCCTCTAGCTGTGGAACACAGTGAACTGGTGGCAGCGGCTGCCCCCACGTGCACTGTATAACGCTTCTGCAGGAGTGAAGCACGGGGAAGTCTCTAACCTGAAGACTCCTCCCCATCTTCTTGCTTTGAGCAAGAGCAATCCGAAAAGAAAACTGACAATAAGGGCTTTTTCTTCTATTTAAAAATTATATTTATCTAGTTAATACGGGCACGCCACATGTGTGGAAGTCAGAGGGTAATTTGCAGATGTCAGTTCTCTCCTTCTGTCATTGGGTCTCAGGTATTGAACTCGGGTCATTGGGCTTGGCGGCAAGCACCTTTGCCCACTGTGCCATCTCACAAGCCCAAAGTGCTGTTTCTTAACGCTTCTACATGGTTTGTTCAGGAGCTGATTGCTCACCCCCACCTTCTAGGATGCCCTTCTACAACAGGAACAATGGTCATGCTACCAGCTCTTGGCTGTGAGCATCAAGGGACATGAAAACACTGTTACTCACAAGCTGTGCATGAGGTCTGGAGGATTGAATCATGCCGGCTGCACAGAGCGGGGAGGGGTGGGTCAGGAGCAGCCCCTGCACTTGCAGAGGATGCTGGGCAGACTCCAGGGCTTGGTAGACTCCACACCATCCGATCAAATCACTCGGGAGAAGAAGGTGGAGACTGAACCCCTGCTCTGGACCCACCAGGCACCACGGTCTTGTTCAAACAATTTCAGCGAGCCCATTTTGTAGACAAGAACACCAAGGCAGGGGAGGTCATGCTTAAGTTATCTTAAGCTAAGTTCACTTGCTGTTCAGCCCAAGAGTTTGGATCTTTTTTCCCAGTGCTCTTCTGTCTAACAAGGGACATGGAATTAAGTCAATGACCACCCATGCCACACATGCTCTTCCAGTGGCCAAACCTTCTATACATTCCCATGGGATCTGCACAACTTTTCAGGGTATGTCTGAGCCTCACTAACATCCCCACTTTACAGAGAAGGAAAACTGAGGCTGGGGAGATAAAAGATTTGCCCAGGGTATCAGAGATAACCTTTGCCAAGAAAGCAGTGGTGGCAGATATTCCTGCTCTCTGCAGGTAAATCAGGGTGATTTTCCTAGATGCCTGGGTTCTACGACCACTCACAGCCTAGAGGAGGCAGGATCAGAAAGCACACATACTTTCCTCTTTCACAGACACCAGTGGGTGGATGGGGCTTCAGACTGGTCCAGGAAAAGAGGTTTATAACAAAATGCCTGAAGCTGTGGACACTGGCTTTCCCCACTTACTCTCCATGGGACCTAGCTTCTCTGTACATTTGCTTCAGATCTGAGGTAACTCTCCAGTCCTTTCTAAACCGGCCACTCCACCCTAAGAGAATTCTTGTTCCCAGCATTCTCCAGACATCACCAGGATGGCTGCCATAGTGGGCCCTTGCTCCTCCTTAAGCCAGCTGGCAGGCCCAGGCACAGCACCTCCCCGACTCTAGTTCGTCCTCTGTGGGGTAGGACAACGGATGCCTAGCCATGCTGTCTAGACAGCTCTGCCTCACAAATGTGTAGCAGCAGCTGTGGGGTTTATTCTGCTCCAGTAGCCGGAATAAAAGCTATTATTTATTATGTATTTATTTAGGAGACAACAGCTCATGAAGCCCTAGCTGGCCTCAGACTCCCCGTGTAGATGACGATGACCCTGAACTTCCAATCCTCCTGCTTACGTCTCCTGAGTGCAGGGAATTAAGGTGTGTGCCATCCCACCCAGTGTATGTGGTTTGGGGGATTGTATCTCAGAGCCTCACGAAGGCTGGACATGAACTCTACCAACTGAGCCTCAGCGTCCCTAAGGTTAATATTAATAAATAAAATATATTTTATTTAGCCAAGCATGCCCAAAACATCGTGTGAGATCAAATATCTACAACGTGCTATATACAGTACACGATATACAAAAAGTATGCTTTTGCCGCCCTGGTCTTGGAAATCCACCATCCACAGCCCATTCAGCCAGGCCAGGCACACGCGTTCATCTCCCCAGCTTCCCAGGGCTAACGGCTGCCATCCTGGAGAAGACACAATGGGTACCTGAACGAGTACCAGAGGCTCTGTTGAATGGTGCCACCATTCTCCACTAAATCCTGGGTGCTTGCAAGGAGGCTGACATGGGTAGGGCTCCTCTCTGAATCCCCAAAGGGGGAGACTTCTCTGACAGCTGGGGGCTGGCAGGAAATACCTGTTTGTCTGGCTGTGAACAAGCTTTCCCCTCTTGCTTCCTGGACTTGGGCAGGGCTGGGGGGTTTCCCAGCCCTGCAGAGCCCCAAACACTGTCTCTGGGGAGCTGAACCAACACCCAGACCAGACCAAATTGAAGCCTGGGGTTTCTGGTAGGGTGGGAAGGGGAGATGAAGGCTGACCCTCTGGAAGGACAAGCCCCTACCAACAGCTACAGGTGTGTGTGTGGGGGCGGGGGGGGGGGGGGGATCACCATACCAGCAAGTCTGTACAGCCAACAAGAAGCATGCCTCTCAAACTGCCATTCAGAGTGGGGGCTTTTACGGAGGATCCCGCCTTCACTATTGCAATGTCAGGAGTTGGAACAGTATTATTCCCACACGATGTGAGGCAGTGAGAGTCATCTCTCCAAAGTGATGCTAATTTGCCCAAGACAGCTCAGCTAGCAAGGGACACGGGTCACACTGAACAAAGCTCACCATACTCCAGTTCCCAAACTTACTGTATTGGTGTCCTGGGTTTTTCTGTGGAAAGGGATTTTAACATTAAAAAGTATCTTTTACTCTTTAGTCGCAACGTTCTGTACCTGCCAACACAACCCATGTCAGGGAGGAAGCGTGAATACGAGAACACAGTTTGGTTAGGTGGGGAGCCATGGGCCGATGAGTTTTCTCAGTACAATACCGATCATGCAATGCTCCCTCTAAATATAAGTGTTTACCTACACACACACACACACACACACACACACACACACACACACACACACACATACACACACACACACACACGCATGCCTAGTATCTGTGGAGGCCAGAAGAAGACATTAGATCCTCTGGAGCTGGAGTTAGTGATGAGTCACAATGTGGTTGCTGGGAACCAGGTCCTCTACAAGAGCAGCAAGTGCTCTCAACCACCGGCATGTATCTCTCCAGCCCCTGCCATGCATCCTTTAAAAATAATTCTTAAAATAGCGTTTATTTATCTATTTACTTATTGATTGCTTGTGTGCATACTCACAAACCATATACGTGCTGAGGTCAGAGGGAGTCCGCTTTCTCCTTCCTCTACGTGGGACCCTGGTTGTCAGGGTGGCTGCCAGCACCTCCACCCACTGAGCCACCTTGCCAGCCCCAGTGCATCCTTTTAGAGGCTACTCTCTTCTGAGAGAGGAAGCACGTGGAAAGTGCCAAGGTGACCAGCTGTGCAAGCAACTGTTCGCCCTGACATCTGGAAGCCGGACTTCTCCAGAGCTGGCAAGCTGTTTCAAGTACAACTGGAAACACGTTCATGATTTATCTCAAAGAAGCAGGAGCAGGGACAGCTGACGCCAGCCCTTTGGTGACACAAATGCCTGGCCCCACAAGGGAAAAACACAGAAAACCGTGAACCCTCCTGAGGCAGCCTCCAGTCTCAGACCCACTTTACTGATCAGGCAACCGAGTCACCGAGAGCTTAATAACTCAGGGAGTGGCAGGCTGGGATTCAAACTCAGGAACCCAAACTCCAAAGCTCCAGCCTTTTTTACTGTGTCTGGCCGTGGCAATAATAAACGTCTGGGGCCTGTAACCCAATGAGTCACCCGCCGAGGCAGAGGCCACTGGCACCTTCCTGGATGAAGAACCAATTGCTCCTGGACTAATGGGGATAAGGGGGGTGGGGCAGGGGGCCGAGGCAGGCCTGCAGGGGCTGGGGAAAGGCAGGCTGGGCAAGCAGGCCACTACAGAGCCTGCATCCAGTTTACACTGACCTCTGAGGTAAGAGGCACCGAGACCAGAAGAGCAAGCAGGCACTCCTCCCTACCAGCTCCCACACCATCCAAGGGTCAATCCCACTGCACTATGTTCTTAGCACATCCCTGCACACAGCCAGCAGGTACCCTTGGGAAGGCGCTACCCAAGCTGTCCCCAAGCTCTTGTCCCAATCGCCCTCCCGGCAAGAGTTCTTTAAGGACCTGAACTGAGTAGCTAGAATGGATATACCACTCTTTCCTTCTGACGTGTTCGGGTATCTGCCACGGACATTCCAGGGCAATGTCCTTCCCCCTACCGTGCATGCTGACTTCAGCAGGAGGCAAGCGAAGACTGCTCCCTGATTGTGCCCTTTTTATAGACAGGAACACTGAGGCTCCCAGGAGCGTGAGTCAGGCTGACTTGGTTCGGAAGCGCTGAGAACCATGCTGGCTCAGTCAGCGCCACGGGAAGCCCGGCACTCAACGGTCATACCTGAGCCTCTGTGGGAGGTGAGCAGAACCAACGGCTCTCGGCACACTGCCTGCACAGCAACACCCCCCCCAACGGTGCTGCTCAGCAACAGGCAAGCTCGCTCAGGCCAAGGCAGAAGCCAGAGGCCCCCTCAAGGCCTGTGGATGGGGCACCTTACCTTCAGTGATCAGAGAAGAGTAAAAGACACCCAGCCCTCTGCTCTTCTCCCTGCTCAGGGCCATCCTATTTGGTGGCCACGCCTCGAGCTGGCTCTCTGTTCCTGCAGCCACACTAGGACCTCTCTGCCCCCCGCTACACCCCACCACGGCAACACTCACAGTCTACACTCAAGAAACATTACCCAACATGCTGTGAGAGGCCCTGGGAAGGCAAAGATAAACGCTGCCCTCAAAACGCTCGCGTGTGGCAACTGATTGAGAGCGACTTACTAAGTGGAGTACGTGTGTCTGGCGGACAGTGGTGCAAACTCACACAGGAGCAGACCGGGCACAGCTGTTGGATCCCAGGAGAAATGCCATCGGTGGCTATAAAACGACCTGCCAGCACCCCTGAACTCCCCTTGGGGACCGGCACAGTGTCCTCACTACAGAGGCAGTCGGTCAATACTGTGGGCTGGCACTTTCGCCTTCAGCTGGTCGGCAGCCAGCTAGTCAACCCAAATCTCAACTCCATAGTTCGGTGCCATTTGGTGCACATCAGTCAGGATCAGGTAGGCTCTGCAGTGTAACAACCATTCCCCCAGACGTCAGTGGTTTAGACAAAAGTGTCCACTGTGAGCCTGCGTGAGGCTTTACTCAGACCTTCCCAGACGAGGCACATGGGGTCCACTGAGGGAAGGACTGTGGTAACTCACAGGAGCTCTCAGAGGATTCCACCCTGAGGGCCATGTCACTTCCTGCTAACAGCTCACTGGCTAATGAAAGTCACATGTCTATACCTAAAGCGTGGAAAGAGGAAAACCATGACCCCACCACGAGCTCACTCGGTGGAGAGAACCAGAAGCAGATGGGGACGGAAGTACAGCGACCCCAAGAATACCTGGGTGGCTGTTCATTCACAGCACTAGGTGAAAGGTTGAGGACAGTTACTTATTTGGGGGGGTTCTGCTTTGTTAAGATGGGGTATTATGTGTCCAGGTTGGTTTTGAACTTGCAATCCCAGGGAGGATGGTGCAATCCTCCTGTCTCAGCACCCCAAATGTTAGAATTAAAGGTGTGAGCTGAGACACCTAGCTTGATTGATCATTCCTTGTGACAGGAGTCTGTCCGGACGCTGCAGGGTATTAAGTGGCATCCGTAGCTTGTAGCCAGCAGCCACCCTCCTCCAAACCATGACAACCGAAAACGCACCGGGAAGGGAGGGCATGTGAGACAACTTCTGCTTTAGATGGTGAGCACAACATCTTTCGAAGAAGACAGAAAATGATGACGTCATCTTTCTCCCACAAGATCCTTACTCAGATTTGTCTTTACCGATGACTCGAAGGTTCAGATCAGCTGACGTGGTAAGCTGCCTGGCACAGGGCTGGGACACTGTGGAGGACTCCATGACTGGATGGTCGCATGACAATTCTGCTGCTGCACTGTGTCCAGAGTGAGAAGAGGTGGGGATTTCAGTTCTCAGGGAACCAGCTGGGCCCAAGGTCATCCTCTGCTGGGTGGGAACCCAGGGCTGGAAGGCTAGTGGGGAACTGGTGCCATGGTTCCAATGATTAAAGTCGAATCAACATCTGGGTAGTGATTCTGCCGGCCAGAGAACGCAGGTCCAGGAATGTGCTAATGCTCCCATGTGGGCAAGCATGGGAAGACAAACAAGTATCTGCCCAGGGAAGGGCTTTCAACGAGGCACTTGGTCATGCACAATACTACAGTGACTGTAGGTGAGGCTGCATGTGACCAGAGAAGACCCTTCTCCCGGTGCATCCGTTCTCTCACCCTTCCCCGACAAGACACTCTGGTGAGCATATGATAACATCTCTCTGGCTCTGCCCCAGAATCAGCAGACCTGGTTTCAAACTCCGTCTCTGCCACGTTCTAACTATGGGGCTTTGGCCAAGTACTCAACTTCAAAGCCATCCCCTGCACTCGTCCAGTCTGTATCCTTCATTAAGACATCAGTCCAGCAGACCGGCGTGGAGCCACGAACCTGATTCACACAAGTTTCATCAAACTGGCATCCCACATGGTCCACGCCCAGAGAGTTTTTTTTTTGTGGTTGGCATAATGGTGGCCTACTTGACCCTCAATTCCTCCACCCCAAATCAAAGGAATTCTTACAGTCAAATTTTTTTATCAACTTGAAAACCCTAGACATACCAGGGAAGAGAGAACCTCAATTGAGGAATTCCATCAGATTGGCTTACGGGCATGGCTGGGAGGCCTTTGCTTGATTGCTGATTGATATGGGAGGAGCCAGCTTACTATGAATGGTACCATCCCTGGGCAGGTTGGCAGGCTGAGCAAGCCGGGGGAAGCAAGTCAGTAAACAGTACTCCCCCACAGCCATGCTCCTGCTTGAGCGCCTGCCCTGGCTTCCCTGAATGATGGACTCCAGTCTGTATTCGGAGTACACTCCTTACTCCCCAAGCTGGTTTTCATCCTGGGATCTGTCCCAACAGAAAGCCACAAAACAATGACAATATATACAAAGTGGTCCTCAGGGCCTCCCACAGCAATCACTGGATGACGATGGCTCCCAGTGATGACAATGACTTAATTTACAGCCTCCGTTGATGCCCTGCCTCCAAAGCAACCAAGAGAAGTCTAAACACTGCCTCGTGGGACTCAACAAGGATTATATGAACAATGCACGAAGGGAGTTCAGCACAGTGGAAAGGGCTGGACAAACATCAGCAATTATTCTTACAGACCTATAGGGCTTGGCCTGAATCCACCCTGCAGCTTGTAGTAGACCCTCTCAGCACAATGTCTGGCATTGAGGAAGGGCTCGAAAAAACGTCAGCCATTATTCACACATAGCTTGCAAGCCCTCTGGAGGGAATCCCACATCCTGGGTACCACCTATGTCTGATCTCTGCCTGGTGATTCTGTGCCTATAGAGAACTTGGGGTCCACATGTGTACACAATGGCGACCAGGCCTAGCAGCCAGAGCCAGGAGCCACAGTCTTCTCTGTTCTCCTTCCTAGAGGGCTTGCTAACTCCTGAGCGTGGAGGTCATCAGTTCTCTCTAAGCTCACACTTCGGCACTCCAACCACCCACATCTCTTCCAGAGGGCAGCCCTTCCCCCGCATGCTTTCCCTAGATTTCTAGTTGTTATAACGCTGTGTTTAGGACCTTAAGATACTCTTTCCAAACAACAGATTTTAATGTAACCAAGTAAGTTCAAAATACAGAACAGCCAGGTGTGGCTGCGCCCTCACCTGCCTCTGACAACTGTGAACAGCAGACTTGTGCTAGCACAGCTTACGATGCCCTTTGCTGCGCCAGACACGACATCGTACAGTTACTTGGAACGTGACAGCTGCTGAGACCTACGTCTTTTCACAGCATCAAACCTACACTGTCCCATCGGGACTTTACAGCTGCCACTTAGACGGCCTTGGGAATATCACTCACATCGGGTCTAAGCTGAGCAGGCCACTCCTCACACTGATACCAAAGGGAAGATCTTGGGCTATGGACGTACCTTAGTGGTATAGCTAGCATGCACAAGCCCCCTCTCCATGTGGGGGAGGGGTATGTAGGGATCACCTAGAAAGCAAGCACACAAGAGGCTAGCAGGGCATCATGAGGTAAGCCTGGCCTCTTGATATGTACTAGATATACCAGGTGACCTTGATATGGACCAAGGATGGAGAACCATCAGAACAGCTGGAAAATCAGTCAGTCCAAAAAAGATCCACTGGGACTCTTTCTTTGGGAACACTCAGCTGTTTCCCTAAATAGAACCTTCAAGCAAGTCATGGGTAAGGACAGTAGGTCAAGAGGGACAGACATGACTACAACTAATAATAAAAATAATTAAGCACACATGAGCACATACTTACATACATAGACACAGACACACACAAATACATACACACTCACAGGCACACACACACACACACACACACACACACACACACACACACACACACACGCACGCATGTCCCATTCTCTCAGGAAAACCTGTAGAAGCCTGCCCATGCAAACTGGAGGCACACTATCGCCCTGACAGTCTTGTGTGTATGTGCACTAACTGCTCATCTTTCCAGAAAGGTAGCTTTCCCTCTCAACCAAGCACTGAAACCCCTCCTCACCAATCCTCTGGACGCCTCACTGCAAGCACGCTGTTAAGCAGACTTCCCCAACACTGGTAGCTCTTCACTTTGGGCACAGACCACCAGAACTAGTATCTTTCTTTCCTTTACCCTAAATTTACTTATTTTTGAAAATATTGAGGGGAGGGGCCAAGGGACTACTTGGTGGAGCTGGTTCTCTCCTTCTGCCATATGGGTCCCTGGAGACAGAATCCAGGTCATCGAGATTGGTAGTAAGTGCCTTGACCACAATGAACCATCTCACTGGCCCAGATTTACTCATTTTTTAAATACACGTTACAGCTTTACCATAGAAGGGACATAAGTACTCATGCCACACAGAGAAGATACCCATAAAATCAAGAATAACTGTGTGAGCGTGGTCACACACCTGTAATCTGGCACTTAAGAGGCTGACACAGAAAGATCATGAGTTCAAGGCCAGCCTGAGCTACAGATTGAAACCCTGTCTCAAAAACACAAAGAACCGGGGGTGTTGCTCAGTACTGGAACACTTGCCTCGCATGCCCAAGGCCCTGGGTCTGAACCCCAGCATGACAAGAAGAAAAAAAGAGGAGGAGGAGGGAAGGAAGGAAGGAAGGAAAGAAGAAAGGAAGGAAGGAAGGAAGATCAAGTATAATAACCAAATTAAAATGCCATTAAATCTCTTGTGCCCAGTTTCCTACAGAAGGCTAGGATTCTGACGCCTATTTTCTCCAAGCCTCATTTGTGGTTTCTGAAAATGGATGTCACACTCAGACTTTATGTTAGAAGCCATTCAAGGAGGCTGGAGAGGTGGCTCAGTGGTTAAGGGCACTTGTTGCTCTTGTAGAGGACCCGGATCTGATTCCCAGCACCGACATGGTGGCTCACAACTGTCTGTAACTCCAGTTACAGAGCATCCAGCACCCTCTTCTGATGACAGCTGGCATCAGGCATGCATATGGAACACATACATGCATGCAACCAAAAGACACACATGAAATAATTTTTAAGAATAATTTAAAAAGATAAAGAAAAAGCCATTTAAAGTCCACGTACGTAAGACCATAGGTTCAAGTCCCAGTGTTGTGCAAAAAGAGGAGGAGTGGAGAGGAGGAGGAGGAGGGAGGGAGGGAGGAGGAGGAGAGGAGAGGACAAGGGACAGAGGCGAGGGGAGGAGAGGAGGAGCAGCAGGGCTGGAAGGAATGGCTTCTTCATAACAGGACTTCAAGCAACCAAGGCCACATCCGGGCATCATCTAAAAGCACCTGGGGACCATCCTCTAGGGTGTCCTTAGCCGGGTCTGCCAGAAAGAACAGCAGTTCTGAGAAGCGGCAGACATTACGGGCAAATCCCACTGTTAACTCGTGTCTTCTCTGCAGAGGCTTTTCCCAGGGAGCCATGAGCACACTTCTCCTTGAACAATCCCATCCAAGTCTAGCTTGGTGAATGGGGCTTACTTCCAGGAGCACGGTGAGGGGTCACTTACGGGAGCGTGGCTGTCCCCCAGGCAGCTGCGTCACTGACAAGTCTCAGCCATGGTGGATGGTTTTCCACAGTTAGACCAAGTTCATCAGTTCATCTTCTACCTCCTGTGTATTCTAGCACCTCCTGAGACTGTGCAGATGAGACAGAATCACATACATCTGGGGGAGCAGTACAGTTAGGGGTGCAGGAAGTACAGTCTGGACCCTCGGGTCAGAGTCTAATGTCCCTCCCCACTGCCTCCTATGATGGGATGTCAACAGACCTGACCTTTTAGGGCCTCAGGAGTAATAGCAGCAACTGTGGCTTCGATGTAAACCCCCACTGAGTCTGGGGATCTCCACTCAAGGCTGACAGCCCTTGCAGAGGTGTGCAAGGTGGAGAGGGATCATTAATAACACCAACAGCAAGCCCGGGTGGCCCTCACCCCACAGCGGGTGACTGAAAGATTTGGAGGACCAAGCATCTGCTGGCTTTAAGGAGCAGCTTCACGGCCTGTGCCAACGGGGAGCGAGAAGAGCCCTTACAGTTCCACATGAAAAGTCCCAGAGCACTTAGGGGCAGCCCTGTGTACACAAAATAAAGACAAATGTGGGGCTTTCTGAACTTTCCGTGTCAGTGACGGAGCTGACTTTCCCAGCAGGGTTGGACGGCACTATAGCTCTGACCGGCTTGCTGAAGCTCTCTTTAGAGCAGTGGTTTCTCAACCTTCCTAATGCTGCAACCCTTTAATACAGTTCCGCATGTTGTAGTGACCTCAACTATACAGCTATTTTCGCTGCTACTTCATAACTCTAATTTTGCTACTGTTATGAGTCATGATGTAAATCTCTGTGTTTTCCAATGGTCTTATGTGACCCCTGTGAATGGGCTGTTCAACTCTCCAGGGATTGTGACCCACAGGGTGAGAACCACTGCTTTAAAGGCTTAATGAATAGGGCTGTGGGTGCCAATGCATTCACTGGTACACTGTGCCCCCACCCCCCAGTCTCCCTGTCCAACCAGGGTTCACGTCCACTCACCCTGAAGAGCACAAGGGGGGACAAGAGACAGGACACCACTAGGAAATCTGGCTGTGATTAGTTCAAAGACTGAAAATCAGGCAGCCCTCCCTCCTCAAGGCAAACCTGAAACCCTGCACCCAACTCCAGGCCTTACCCAGAGTAAGCCTAGTCCACAACACAATCGTTAAAGGAAAGGCAGGTCATCCTGGGAGCTGGGCTGCAAAGGCTTCGGATGCAAACGGAGCTTGGCCACTGGCCTAGGAGGTCCCTATAACCAGAGCCTGGGACTAATGGGACTAAGGGCAGAGTTCAGAAGGTTCTAGAAGCACTTACTACAAAAAAGAGGCTTGGGAACAGTCACATGGCATGCAGAAAAGGAAGCACTTCTCACACTGTTCCCTCTGGGTCTGGGGCCATGCTAGGGCACAAGTTTTACTAGCCATAATGGGTAAATGCAATCCTGCCTTTAAAAAAAATTCCAGAGGCTGAAACGATAGCTCAGCCAGTAAAGCCCTTACCATGCGAACATTAGGGCCCGAAGCCAATCCTAGCGCCCAGGTGAAGAGCCAGGTGCACTGGCGTCGGTGTACGCCTATAAGCCCAGCCCTAGAAAGGTAGACAGGAGGGTCCTTGGGGCTTGCTGGCCAGCCTGTCTAGCCAAATCAGCAAGCCCCAGGTCCCAGCTAAAGACCTCTATCAACAGACAAGGTGGCTGGCTCCTGAGGAAAAACTTCCACGGTGGATGTGCACTTGTACTCACACAGTCCTAACCATCAACTCCCCCTTAACTCCCAGCTCTGAAGCAGATACCTGTATCTAGTTAGAATACCTAGCTGTGGGCTGACATGAACTCTGGTTCCACAAGGCCTGCATGACAGTACAGAGAGGGCCAGCCCCCTGAGGCCTCATCCTATGACTGAACTCATTAAATACCCAGCTGGCAGTCATGTGCTACCAAGTGGGGACAGCTCACCAGACAACACTGTTTTCGGGATTTTGAAGCTAAAAGGGACACTGGTAAAGATCACCAGGCCTCCCTCTGGTGACCCATATGCACCTATGAAGGCTCCTGAGAAGACTGTGTCACAGAGAGACCAGGAATTAGGCCTAAGGCATCATGGGAGCAGATACCCTGATAACCTGGACTCCTGGGCCAGGTTGCCCATGGCCCTTATCCTCTAAGGTTCTCAAGTTACAGAAATTCCCAGACACATACAGAGTGTCACACAGAGACATACATCCTGGCAAACGAGACACAGAGTGGGCAGGGGGACAAGGAGATGACAGAGCCCCCTGCATACGCCACTCGTCATCCTGCATGTCCACTCTGTGACAAAAACACAAGCTGCCAGCGACACGGTTTCTAAAAGCCAGCCCAACTTCCCACACGACTTTCCCTGCTCAGCAGGTAAAAGCCTCCAGCTTTGTGCCCAAATCACGCCCACTCTGAACACCGGGGCCTCGCCCCATGTCTACCTGTCTGCCCCACCCACCCACCATCCCAGCTGTTCCACTTACCCGGCAGTGCCCACCAAGACACCTTTGCAGTCTCTCAGCTGGACTGCCGGGCGGACGTGGAATCACTTGGGGCACCTGCTTATGGGCTGGGCAGGGACACGGGCCGCCTACCAGGCACAGGGAGTCACCCAGCGGGCCACACTGAGTCAGAGGCCAGGGTCCAAAATCAGTTTCCTGGAGGACCTGTGACCCCACCCAACGGCTCAGGCATAGCCATCGTGGCTCAGACGGGGCTGCCAACCCAACTCGGAAAACGGCTCCATCAAGATTTCTTGCACACGTGCCAGAAACCTCTTCCTCTTGATATTACTTTTAAATGTAAATGAAAAGACCTGTTCCTTCATGTCTCTGGAATGCCGATATCAGTTCCTCAGCTGTCTCCAGGAAAACATTAGCTCTGCTGGAGCCAGAAACAGTGGGGCTCAGCCCCCAGGATCCATTTAAGAGCACTGGCCAGGCATGTGACTTTCCGTCAGTTGTCCCTTTCACTTTTTATGACTAGGACAGGCTTCAAGCTTCCCAGTTACTGCCACCTGCTGTTCCTTCTCACGCCCAGAAAGCCACCAGCTTCAACTGTCATGTTCTCCACACCTAGGGGACCCCAGTGCATGCAGCCCATCCCCACTGCAGGAAGAACTACACTGTCCTCGCACAAAACCTGGGTGGCAGCTTCGCCCTCAAGTTCCAGTCTTTGTTTAAGGACCTTAGAAGGCCTCCCTCATGCTTCCCAACGCTGTGTTTGTGTGTTTGTGTTAAGTATGTACTCACGTGAACATGTGGAGGCCAGGTGGTCAACTTTGGGAGTCCTTGCTCAGGGGTGGGCCATCCACCATGTTTTTGGAGACAAGTCTCTCACTGGCCTGGAGCCTACCAAAGCTACGTTTGTTGGCCAGTGAGCAGGAGGGATCCTCCTGCCTCTCTGCCTCTCCACGGTTGAAAACAGCCATCCCACCACACCCAGCTTTTTTGATACTGCTGTTCTTTCAAGACAGGGTTTCACTGTGTAGTCTTGGCTGTTCTGGAACTCGATCTGTAGACCAGGAACTCAATCTGTAGACCAGGCTGGCCTCGAATTCATAGAGATCCACCTGCCTCTGCCTCCCCAGTGCTGGGATTAAAAGCGTGCACCACCGCCCAGCTTTTTTTATGTGGGTACTGGGGATGGAACTCAGGTCTTCATGCCCACACATCAAGCAATTTACAGTTGAACTATCTCCCCCATATCACTTCTGTACATTCCCCCTTGCTGTCAGACACAGTTAGGGGGAGAAGAAGCCCTGTTCATAAATCCCCAGCACGTCCAGGCCCCTGCTCCAAACCACAGCAGCCATCAAAGTCCATGCAGGGGCTGGCAAGATGGCTCAGTGGGGAAAGGTACTTGCTGCCAAGCCTTCAATCCTGCGAAGCCACATGGTGAAAGGAGAGAGCCAAATCTCACAAGTTATCCTGTGACCTCCATACCTATGCTGTGGCATATAGTACACACACACACACACACACACACACACACACACACACACACACACACACAGATCAATAAATAAAACAACACAGAGTCCATGTGGTTGACAACTGTTCCAAGGGGAAGAGCACACCCAAAGGGCCTCAGGATCCCTACGGTTCCAGACACACACGAGAAGAGAGTGTAAAAGGCCAGCCAATCACACAACCGTGGGTCTCTTAAATTAAAGGGAATAAACTCAACAGCAGAACCTTGCTCGGCTGGGGCGGGGGCTGTTTTGCTTTTTAACTTCCCAGCAGCTCTGCTAGTGAACATCCCCAGTGTGACTCCACTCGTGCTGGGCCCATTATTTCCTCCCCAAGCTCCCCTCCCTCCTCAGCATACCCCATAATTAAAGTTTAGGGTTGGGATTTTTTTTATGATGTTGCTCTTTAAGTACGTGACAACACGGGAGGAAGGGTTATTTAAATCCCACTTGCAAGGGGAAACCAGCATCGTTAAAAGGGCAAAGCAAGAGCACATTTCCCCGGGTTTTAGTTAAGGTCACTGCCGAGAAACCAGACAGAAAGAGGGGATCGTGGAAGCAGGTAACAACGGCCTGCAGAGCAACGTGCTGGGTTTTACCGTGACTACTCCACACCCACCTTCCCCATGACTCTCCGTCTGTGGGAGACGCACACTTCAATGGTAGAATGTGAAAGATGACCACCAGAAACGGATGGACGAGGAGGCCCAGAGCTTGACAAAACAGCTGTTGCATTTCAACAACGGAAAACACCCCCAGCTCCTCCTGCAGGGGGGGGGGGGGGATATGATGATGATCCTACTTCCTCCCAGTCTCTCTGGTCCTCCTCACCCTGCTGTAAGTCTGTACCCAACAAGGGAGGCCCTCTCATGATACAATGATGGACCCTCCTCTTGAAATGAGGCCACCCATGGGAGATCACATGCCCACGACGTACAGGCCTCCAAGTGATGAGATCTTCCCACTTGTCCCATGATGGTCTCTCCCAGCCTGGCACGACTCAGCCAGACAGATAAGCCAGAAGGGGTGCCTTATCAATTTTGTATTATTTGTATTATTTGTCCTATTTCACGGGAGACCAAGGTCCTACACCAGAGTGTCTGCAGGTGTCACAAGGAAGACTCTACCCTCCTGTGCTCCCACTTCCTAGCAAAGAGAATGGTTTTGTGGGGTGAAATGGGATTTAAAAGTACAGTTTGGCCAGGTGGTGGTGACGCATGCCTTTAATCCCAGCACTTGGGAGGCAGAGGCAGAGGATCTCTGTGAGTTCAAGGCCAGCCTGGTCTACAGTGTGAGTTCTAGGACAGCCAGGGCTACATAGAAAAATTCTGTCTCGAAAAACCAAACCAGAAAAATAATAAAAATAAAAGCACAGTTTGGTGGCTGGAGAGAGAGTTCAGTAGTTAAAAGCACTGGCTCTTTACACAGAAGACCCGACTGTAGTCCCCAAAACCACATGCTGGTCCACAATTATCTGTAATTCTGGTTCCAGGGAATCTAATACCCTTCACTGGCACCAGGCACGCACAAACACACATTCAGAAAAAAACACTCATACACATAAAATAAATAAATAAATTTTAAAAATGTTAAGTGCAATTTTGGCTAGGTGTGGTAGCACTTGCCTTTAATCCCAGCACTCTGTGAGTTCAAGGCCAGCCTCATCTATATAGTGAGTTCCAGGACAGTCAGAGCTGCATAGTGAGACCTGGCTCAGAAACCAAACAAAATGCAGTTTTCATGTGTATTGTGAACTATGAACATAAAAGTGAAGGCAGCTCTTTTATTTTATTTTTTATTTTTTGAAAGAGAGGAAAGACGGAAGGAAGGAAGGAAGGAAGGAAGGAAGGAAGGAAGGAAGGAAGGAAGGAAGGAAGGGAGCGATCTGAATTATGTGATACTTATGGGCCTCAGGGCTCTACCTGGCTGGACAGGCAAGAACAGTCAGTGTGGAGCTGATCACCAGGTAGCTGAGAAAACCTATTGGACTAAATAATTCAAGGGCATGATTTCCTGTGGGGGCCAAATATTCCCAGCCATAGTCCCAGAACTGGCTCCCCGCCCCCATCCCCTTAAAACCGTCTTTAAAAGGGCATAAAAACAGCTCCAGTACTAGCTTAACATCCACCAGAACTGGGTGGCCTTAGACACAACTGGGCAGTTCACTAGGACTCGACTTGGTCATTTTTAAAGTGCAACAGACAATAGTGCCTGTTAGTTCATACACAGTGTTTCCTGAGTCTCAGAGATCAGGGTGTCGTACATGACGCCACACACAGTCGACTGTTCCGGGTGCTAATTGCAACTGAAATGATGAGAGGATTAGGTGAGGTTGGCGAATCCCACACCAATGCTTTCCACCAAGTGGCATCTTTAAAGCAAGATCACTCCCATTTCCCTCCCTACGTGAAATATACTCTCCAGCTAAGACAAAAGGCAGTTTCAAAAGCCAAGTCCTCAATGCCAACACTACTTAATGAGCACCTACCAGGAAGTAAACCGTATTTCCCAAATCCTTACTGTTAGCCCTTCCTTTTAGATGAGGCACCCCGGCTTGAATCTGTCCCACGACTGATTATACCAAGCTGAAAGCTCTGTGCAGATTAAAGGAGCCAGGATTCACAGTCATGGCTGCCTGCCTGTCTGCCGGTCTTGGATTCTGGGCTTTATCTAACTCCTGGCTCTCTTGCGGCAACAGCATACATGTCTATTACTCAACATGTTCTAAAACTGTGACAGACCCCCAAAATCCCCTGATTTAGAAGTGTCAAGAACTAGAGGCCAGAGAAAGGGAAGTAGCTTGTCCGGGATGACACGGCAGGTCGGGACAAGGACGGTCTCAGGCCTATGGAGAAACCCTTGCCATGAGATGCCCAACCTTTCCTAGGGGAATACGGTGCTGGGCACACTGGGCAGGTGCCAGCTGCAGAGCAGTGCAAAGGTGAGCTCAACAGGGATTCCGGGAGGCTGTCTGGCCGTGCTGGGTGCTGCCTGCAGCGTGGCTCACTCGGAACCACACACAGCCTCTAGAAGATCCGCGTTTAAGATGCCCTTCCTAGACGCTTCGTGTGTTTCTATTTTGAAGCCGCCCACTCCTCACTGTTGCTCACGCCCTCCCAGTCTCTTCCCTCCTCCCCGTGTGCCATCTAACTGCTTGTCAGCACCGTCTGTCTGTGGGCAAAGGAGTCCCATCAGGTGGCTGCCCCCGGTCAATAATTAAAGGGTGATCCCACAGCCCCGGTGGAGGCCTATTGAGAGGAGGGTGCCCTGCTAAATTAGACATGGGAGGGAGGTCCGCTAACAGCTTAGCAACTGCTTCCTCAACAGATGGTGAGCAGAGCGCAGCTCACAGAGCAGCCTGCCAGGGGCAAGGCAGGGCAGGGCAAGGGCACGGAGCCCCGGTTCAGGAGGCAGGACCAACATAACGACAGGAGAGAGCCTGCACTCTTTCCCTGCACACACTCGGCGAGGAGGGCTCTTCAGCAAAGGTCTGCACCATGCCGGCAAACCCACCACCCTCCTGGGACTAAAGTGACACACAAACCTTTGATTTCCCTTTCTTTTTTAGTGGGAGGAAAACACCAACTAGAAAGTCAAATTCCCCAAAGCACCAGCCTTTTATGGACAGAGTGAGAAAAAAAAATCAGCTTCCATTTCATCTTCCCACCAAAGTGAAGTGCATGACAGCGATGTGTGCACGCGTGTGTACGGAGACCCACACAGGAACACACATACACAGATGCTTTTCAAGACAGGACTGGGCCAGGCACAGTGGCGCAAGTCTGTATTTCCAACTACACTGAGATACACAGTGACAGCTTGTCTCAAAATCTAGAAGGGAGGGAGGGAAGATACAGAAACCAGGAATTGTGACATACACCTGTGATCCTGGTGCTGGGGGGGTGGGGATTATGCCTGGAAAGCATGAACAACTGATACTGTCTCACAAGTAGAATTCTTGTTTAGCATTTATGAGGCTCTAGGTTCAACCCTCAGCACCACTAAAACACAACAAATAAATAAGAATAGCTGGGACCAGGTACGGTGGTTAATGCCTGTCATCCTTATATCTGGAGGTAGACACAAGAAGATAAAAAGTTCAAGAATATCCTTGGTTACACCAAAAATCTGAGCCAGCCTGAGCCAGGCCAGGCCACACACCATAATGCCAGCACTTGGGAAGCAGAGGCAGGACGAGCTCTATGAGTTCCAGGCCAGCCTGGGCTACATGGAGAGTTCCAGGCCAGCCTGGGCTACATGGAGAGTTCTAGACAGCCTGGGCTACATGGAGAGTTCTAGACAGCCAGGGCTACATGGAGGGACCTTGTTTCGTTTTTTGTTTGTTTGTTTGGTTTGGTTTTTCAAGACAGGGTTTCTTTCTGTATAGCTTTGCGCCTTTCCTGGATCTTGCTCTGTAGACCAGGCTGGCCTCGAACTCACAAAGATTCGCCCGCCTCTGCCTCCCAAGTGCTGGGATTAAAGGCGTGCACCACCACCGCCCGGCCGTGACCTTGTTTCAAAAAGGAACAAGCGGACAAAAGGCTGGCCCGTAGCTCGGCTGGTAGAGTGCTTGTGTAGCTCACACACAGTCCACGGTTCCATCACAAACACTGCAAAACCCAGTCATGCTGGTGCATGGCTGTAATCTCAGCACCCAGGAGGTGGAGACACAAGATCAGAAGTTCAAGGTCATCCTCGACTACCCAGCTGGAGGCCAGCCTGAGCTACCTGAGATCATCTCAGAAGAAAAAGAGCAAACTGGGAGTGTAGCTCAGTGTTAGGGTGCATGCTAGGCCAATCACAGAATTTCAAAACAGATCCAGCCTTTCCCTTATTACTGAACACACAGCAATCTCTAACCTCTTCATGCACAGACTTCCACGCTCCAAGGCTACAGTTTCTGTAGGTGTCGGGGTCCTGTGAGCCGGATTGCTAAACCCTAAAAATACACATTACTGTCAAGTCACAGTGCAAAGTCAGTACCGCAGACGAGAGGTACCGACGGCCCTCTGGACCACTGGGGAAAGGTGATGGGACCGACGGGACACCCGGCCCTTTGCTTGCTCACCTGCCGAGACTCCTGTCCACCCTCACCAACCAGTAAGGCCTGCTTCTCTCCCACCTGGGCTTCCCAGCTAAGCACTCAACTGGGAGAGAAGGGGCTCTGGGGAGCCTGAATGAACTATGAACTCGATGGCTACTTTTATCTATGTTTTTACTTTTTAATTTTTGAGTTTAGTCATTACCTGTGTTTTGTAAAAACGTGTGTGTATGTATGTGTGTGTGTGTGTGTGTGTGTGTGTGTGTGTGTGTGTGTGTGTGACAGAGTGCACACACAGATCCTAGAGGACAACTTGTAGGAGTCAATCCTCTGCTTCCATCATGTAAGTCCCAGGGACTAAGCTTGGGTTGGCAGGCCTGGTGGCCTCGTTAGGCACGGTGGCAAGAGCCTTAACCAGATAAGCCATCTCACCAGCACTGATCTGCGGTTTTTAACGATGAAGTCAAAATATTTTTACGTTTCACGATCAAGCGTTATTTTCTATCATATATGAGCGAGTTTGTTACAGTCTGTTACAGAGACCACCACCAAAATCACTTAAAAGACATTAATGATTGCTAGCACTCGGGCAATATTATTGCAGGCCTGGTGTATTACATTATCAAGAGCCAGCTGTCTTACAGAGGGAGAAACGTGGTGACTTCCGTAGTCACTCAGACTCTGGCCCCTCACCGGAGCTCAGCAGCTGTGGTTCCATAACAGGCACCTTTACACAGAACAGAGGGGAAGGCCGGTGGATGGGTGAATGGCAGAAACAGCCAGGCTACCGGGGATTTTAGTCTACAGAGTAAACGCAAAAGGGGAGAAGAAAGAACAAGGCAGATGAACGAGAAAGTAGAGGGGAAAAGGCACATGAAGCTGTACAGGGAACATGACGTTCACCTCAAAAACCCAGGTGCCATGCTGGGCGGTAGTGGTGGTGCACGCCTTTAATCCCAGCACTGGGAGGCAGAGTAGAGGCAGAGGCAGGTAGATCTCTGCCAGTTTGAGGCCAACCTGGTGTACAGAGTGAGTTCCAGAACAGCCAGGACTACACAGAGAAACCCTGTCTTGAAAAACGAAAACAAACAAACAACAAAACACACACAGGCGCCCTGGCGTGCTCCCTCCGGCAGCCCTCCCACTCATGCCCCTCTGCAGACAGGCAAGGAAAAGCAGAAGGGCAGGCCCAGACCCCGGGAACATTGCACAACACCCAGGAACAGGAACTCTCTTCTCGGGGTGCAGCCTGCAGCTGAGCTCCCATGGGTGCACTTCTCCACACCCTCCCTCCAAGTGAGCATGGTGACAGGTCCAGCTGGGGGCATCTCACAGACATCCCTGGCTCCACGGGCCTTGGGGCGGGTACACACGGTCAGACAGGATACATCAGTCTCCACAGATGTGCAGGGAGTGACGGGACATCGTCACGTAGACCAGAGCCACGAGGGCTCCCTTGCCGAGGGTGTCTACATGCTTTGGAGCTGCCTGTCAGACCAGGGACTGATGCAAGAGAGCCTCTCCCAGTGCGTTTTGATTAATGTCAGTTCCTGGAAGCTAGGAAAATTACTGCCGCATTGATGGTAACAGCCGAAGACTGCAAACACCCTGAACACCCAGCAGTAGGAGACTGGCTTTAAAACCGAAAAGCTGAGTGGGGTTGTGCACACCTATGGGCCCTGCATTGGGAAGGCTGCTGAAGCAGGAGGACTACGCCAAGTACACAGTGTGCACCAAGCCAGTCAGGCCACACGGCAAGACCCCGTCTCAGTATTCAAACCTCCTGATACTAATAACGACACAGTCACAAAGGGGAAATGGTATGCAGATATTAAAAGGAACAAAATGACGGGCTTGGTGGTGCACGCCTTTTATCCCAGCACTTGGGAGGCAGAGACAGTCAGATCTTTGTGAGTTCAAGGTCCACCAGGTCTATACAGGGAGTTCCAGGCTAGCCAGGGCTATACAGTGAAATCCTGTCTCAAAATCAATCACTCAATCAATCAAACCAAAAAGATAGGGGCAGTGAGATGGCTCAATAGGTAAAGGTGCTTGCCACAAATCCATCCCCAGGACCCACCTATCGAAAGGAGAGAATCAGTTCCCTTCAGTTACACACACACACACACACACACACACACACACACACACACACACACACACACACACACACACACCATGGCATGTGTGAACGCACACTAAATAAATAAACAAGTGTAATAAAATTAATTTTAAAATGTGAAAGTGTGAATGCCTCTGAAAGGGAAAGTGGGCGGCGGTGGGGGAGCACTCCAGTGGGGAAATGTGTCTACAAAGGAGGCTTCCCCTTTTACTCCACAGCCTTCTATAGCTTCCCAGCGTCTTGTACTACATGCATAAATTGCCTATGTTAAATATATATATAGAGAGAGAGAGCAAGACAACACACAGCGGCTGGCGATTTCCCAAGGGTGTTTCACCATCACAGAGCAGGAAACTACTCGACCATCAGTTTCCCCATTCACAGCGATCGATCGCCACGGCACAGAGGGTCTGAGTGCCCTGGTGATGGAAGCGATAGTGCATGCCTACAACCCCTGCCCTTGAGAGGGACAAGAATCGCTGCAAGTTCAGGTCCAGTCGGGTCTATCTAGTGAGCTTCAGGCCAGCTAGGGCTACATATTGAGAGCCTGCTGTTGAAGAAGAAGGGGAGAGGCAGTGGGGAGATGGAGGGGTGTTGGAGGCAGTGGGGAGATGGAGGAGTGTTGGAGGCTGTGGAGATGGAGGGAGTGTTGGAGGCTGTGGAGATGGAGGGGTGTTGGAGGCTGTGGAGATGGAGGGGTGTTGGAGGCAGTGGGGAGATGGAGGGGTGTTGGAGGCTGTGGAGATGGAGGGAGTGTTGGAGGCTGTGGAGATGGAGGGAGTGTTGGAGACTGTGGAGATGGAGGGAGTGTTGGAGGCTGTGGAGATGGAGGGAGTGTTGGAGACTGTGGAGATGGAGGGAGTGTTGGAGGCTGTGGAGATGGAGGGAGTGTTGGAGGCTGTGGAGATGGAGGGGTGTTGGAGGCTGTGAGGAGATGGAGGGAGTGTTGGAGGCTGTGGAGATGGAGGGGTGTTAGAGGCTGTGGGGAGATGGAGGGAGTGTTGGAGGCAGTGGGGAGATGGAGGGGTGTTGGAGGCAGTGGGGAGATGGAGGGGTGTTGGAGGCTGTGGAGATGGAGGGGTGTTAGAGGCTGTGGGGAGATGGAGGGAGTGTTGGAGGCTGTGGGGAGATGGAGGGAGTGTTGGAGGCTGTGGGGAGATGGAGGGAGTGTTGGAGGCTGTGGAGATGGAGGGAGTGTTGGAGGCTGTGGAGATGGAGGGAGTGTTGGAGGCTGTGGAGATGGAGGGGTGTTGGAGGCTGTGGAGATGGAGGGGTGTTGGAGGCTGTGGGGAGATGGAGGGGTGTTGGAGGCTGTGGGGAGATGGAGGGAGTGTTGGAGGCTGTGGGGAGATGGAGGGAGTGTTGGAGGCAGTGGGGAGATGGAGGGAGTGTTGGAGGCTGTGGGGAGATGGAGGGGTGTTGGAGGCTGTGTGGAGATGGAGGGGTGTTGGAGGCTGTGGAGATGGAGGGAGTGTTAGAGGCTGTGTGGAGATGGAGGGGTGTTGGAGGCTGTGGAGATGGAGGGAGTGTTGGAGGCTGTGGAGATGGAGGGAGTGTTAGAGGCTGTGTGGAGATGGAGGGGTGTTGGAGGCTGTGGGGAGATGGAGGGAGTGTTGGAGGCTGTGGAGATGGAGGGAGTGTTGGAGGCTGTGGGGAGATGGAGGGAGTGTTGGAGGCTGTGGAGATGGAGGGGTGTTGGAGGCTGTGGAGATGGAGGGAGTGTTGGAGGCTGTGGAGATGGAGGGAGTGTTGGAGGCTGTGAGGAGATGGAGGGAGTGTTGGAGGCTGTGGAGATGGAGGGAGTGTTGGAGGCTGTGGAGATGGAGGGAGTGTTGGAGGCAGTGGGGAGATGGAGGGGTGTTGGAGGCAGTGGGGAGATGGAGGGGTGTTGGAGGCTGTGGAGATGGAGGGAGTGTTGGAGGCTGTGGGGAGATGGAGGGAGTGTTGGAGGCTGTGGGGAGATGGAGGGAGTGTTGGAGGCAGTGGAGATGGAGGGAGTGTTGGAGGCTGTGGAGATGGAGGGGTGTTGGAGGCAGTGGGGAGATGGAGGGAGTGTTAGAGGCTGTGGGGAGATGGAGGGAGTGTTGGAGGCAGTGGGGAGATGGAGGGAGTGTTGGAGGCTGTGGGGAGATGGAGGGAGTGTTGGAGGCTGTGGGGAGATGGAGGGAGTGTTGGAGGCTGTGGAGATGGAGGGAGTGTTGGAGGCTGTGGAGATGGAGGGAGTGTTGGAGGCTGTGGAGATGGAGGGGTGTTGGAGGCTGTGGAGATGGAGGGAGTGTTGGAGGCTGTGGAGATGGAGGGAGTGTTGGAGGCTGTGGAGATGGAGGGGTGTTGGAGGCTGTGGAGATGGAGGGGTGTTGGAGGCTGTGGGGAGATGGAGGGAGTGTTGGAGGCTGTGGGGAGATGGAGGGGTGTTGGAGGCTTTGGGGAGATGGAGGGAGTGTTGGAGGCTGTGGGGAGATGGAGGGAGTGTTGGAGGCAGTGGGGAGATGGAGGGAGTGTTGGAGGCTGTGGGGAGATGGAGGGAGTGTTGGAGGCTGTGGAGATGGAGGGGTGTTGGAGGCTGTGGAGATGGAGGGGTGTTGGAGGCTGTGGAGATGGAGGGGTGTTGGAGGCTGTGGAGATGGAGGGAGTGTTGGAGGCTGTGGAGATGGAGGGAGTGTTGGAGGCTGTGGAGATGGAGGGAGTGTTGGAGGCTGTGGGGAGATGGAGGGGTGTTGGAGGCTGTGGAGATGGAGGGGTGTTGGAGGCTGTGGAGATGGAGGGAGTGTTGGAGGCAGTGGAGATGGAGGGAGTGTTGGAGACTGTGGAGATGGAGGGGTGTTGGAGGCAGTGGGGAGATGGAGGGAGTGTTGGAGGCTGTGGAGATGGAGGGAGTGTTGGAGGCTGTGGAGATGGAGGGAGTGTTGGAGGCTGTGGAGATGGAGGGAGTGTTGGAGGCTGTGGAGATGGAGGGAGTGTTGGAGGCTGTGGGGAGATGGAGGGGTGTTGGAGGCTGTGGAGATGGAGGGGTGTTGGAGGCAGTGGGGAGATGGAGGGGTGTTGGAGGCTGTGGGGAGATGGAGGGGTGTTGGAGGCTGTGGGGAGATGGAGGGGTGTTGGAGGCTGTGGAGATGGAGGGAGTGTTAGAGGCTGTGTGGAGATGGAGGGGTGTTGGAGGCTGTGGAGATGGAGGGAGTGTTGGAGGCTGTGGGGAGATGGAGGGGTGTTGGAGGCTGTGGAGATGGAGGGGTGTTGGAGGCAGTGGGGAGATGGAGGGAGTGTTGGAGGCTGTGGAGATGGAGGGAATGTTGGGAGGCTGTGGAGATGGAGGGAGTGTTGGAGGCTGTGGAGATGGAGGGAGTGTTGGAGGCTGTGGAGATGGAGGGAGTGTTGGAGGCTGTGGAGATGGAGGGGTGTTGGAGGCAGTGGGGAGATGGAGGGAGTGTTGGAGGCTGTGGAGATGGAGGGGTGTTGGAGGCAGTGGGGAGATGGAGGGGTGTTGGAGGCAGTGTGGAGATGGAGGGGTGTTGGAGGCTGTGGGGAGATGGAGGGAGTGTTGGAGGCAGTGGGGAGATGGCAGTGTTGGCACAGGCCTTTAATTTAACCCCAGCACTTGGGAGGCAGAGGCAAGGGAATCTCCGCGTGGAGTCGGGGCCTCCTAGGACTACATCCAGGACTACAAGTGAGACCGTCTCAGACAACAAGAAAGCACATTGCATGTGAGTGGCAGATTCGGAAAGAGAAACCACAGCTCCAGTTTGCAGGTCTGTTTTCTCTACTTCCTGCTTTCTCTCCACCAAAGATTCAGGCTGCTGCTACCTGCTTGACCTGACCTGTCAAACCCTTCCCAGGCTGCAGTCACACGTGGAGCAGGCAGAGGAGGGAAGGTCTGTAAGTCCCTGAGGGAAGTCAGGAGTAGTCACGGTTAGAGCACCCAGCTGAGAAGCCAGGGCTGTTGCCCCTAGGAGTGGGCACATGGGTATGGGATGGAGAGGGGAGGAGGCAGTATGTGGCTGCCTCCAGTCCTGACTCTGGGCAAGGCAGCCAGCAGGGATCCTGCCCATAAACCACAGCCTAGCAAACTCAGTGGGGACCAGAGTGCCCGACTAACCACTTTGCAGTCATAACCACAGTTAGGGAGGCAAAAAAAAAAAAATCCCTGATGCCTGCATGCCAGCAACCAGGCAACGAAACAGCCTCAGATCCCAGCCCCAAGTGTGTGGCGACAACCAGAGGGAAACCACCCTTGTTAAATACCACTCCTGTCAGCGTGTTTACATAGAAGAAAAACCTTGAGGAGCTGTGCAGAAGATCGTAAAACCTCAGAGCCAGGGGGAGCTAAGAAAACACGATGGTTTTCCCTGCACACCATGCCCGCTTCATTTATTGGTGGCCAGAACAAACTCAGTCCAAATCTTAATACTTAAGACCTAGTTAGCAAATGCTAACAAACCTAAGTCCAAACAGTCTTCTCAACAAACTCTAGCCCACTGAGGGCCAGACACGGTAAGAGCTCCTGGGAAAATGGGAATGACTGCTATTAGGAAAGCAAGGACCATACAGATAACTACGCCAGGCGGGTACCTCTAAGGACCTCTTTTTTTTTTTTTTTTTTTTTGGTTTTTCGAGGCACGGTTTCTCTGTGTAGCTTTGCGCCTTTTCTGGGACTCACTTGGTAGCCCAGGCTGGCCTCGAACTCACAGAGATCCGCCTGGCTCTGCCTCCTGAGTGCTGGGATTAAAGGCGTGCGCCACCACCGCCCGGCCTCTAAGGACCTCTTACATAGGACCTCCTTAGTCCTCCCAGGAGCCCATGGAGAGTATCTTATATGATCCCATTTTACAGAGGAAGAAACCAGAACCCTGGGGTAAAATAACTCATCCTAGGTTTCAGAACTAGCAAATGGCAAATAGGCCAGTCTGGCTGCAAAGCCCCCTCTCCCCAACTTCACAAGACACTACCCTGTCTGAAGGAGTTCCCCTCTGCCGAGTATCTATCGTACTTCCTCTTGTCAGAAGCAAGGCAGAGGAGCCTGTGACTTAGCACCTCCAGATGCTAAAGCCCAGCCATCTGAGCCCCAGGAGGGGGCTCCCCCGGGGTGCAAGCCAAGCAGGCAGAGGTAGGAACTGGAGGGTGGGGGGCACAGTGGTTCCCAGCAGCTCCAAATATCTGTCCATGTGGCAACCTGGGTGCCAAGCTCAGACCAGGGTCCCTGGGGACTCCGCATACAATGATACCATGCCAGAGTCACAGCCTAACAGAGGAGAATTCACAGGTAACATCTCTATACCCCAGAGCAGGCATCTTGCATCAACTGGTCAATTCTTTCTGGGGTCAGGACTCCCTGAGGCAATGTCCTTCTGTGCACCTATGTGTCCAAATGTCTGGCACCCATTAGACGTTCAATAAATGCTTGCTAAGGGTATTATCATCACCCTCTGAAAGGTATGAAGGACAAAACTCTCCTTGGATGTGGCACACTGCAGGGTCCCCAATGCTGGGATGAACCAAGACCACTGTAACCTCCTTCACAGTCCGCTTCCCAGAGGAAGTACCTCTCCCCAAAAGTCCAACTCATCACCACGAAGCAAAGTGGGCTTCATCTTCAGAAGAAACACACACAGTCAAAAGACTACGCCCAGCTTAGGGAGCTCTTGATGTTGGAGGTCCTGCCAGGAGGCCACAAAGGGCTCTGTGACAAAAACAGACCTTTCATTAGGCCATCCTTTGAAGGCCTGTTTCTGTAGGCACACAATTCTACAGACACTGGATGGTAATACAGCAGTTTGTAAGTATACTTTATGAGTGAAAATACCTGCATTGGAAGCACAGGATAAGTCCTGGCTGGTTTTGCATGTCAACTTGACACCAGCTAGAATCATCAGAGAGGAAGGAGCCTCAGCTGAGGAAACGCCTCCATGAGATCCAGCTGTAAGGCATTTTCTCAGTTAGTGATCATTGAGGGAAGAGCCCAGCCCATGGTGGGTGGTGCCATCCCTGGGCTGTTGGTCCTGGGTTCTATAAGAAAACAGGCTGAGCAAGCCATGGAAAGCAAGCCAGTAAGCAGCTCCCCTCCATGGCCTCTGCAGCAGCTCCTGCCTCCAGAATCCTGCCCTGTTTGAGTTCCTATCCTGACTTCCTTCAGTGATGAACAGCAATGCTGAAGTGTAAGCCAAATAAGCCCTTTCCTCCCCAACTTGCTTTTTGGTCATGGTGTTTTGTCGCAGCACTAGAAACCCTGCCTAAGACAGGATGGAAATGTCTTTATGGAGGAGTATACAGGAGAAGATCTCGTCTACATCATCAACACAGCAAAGAAAAGCCAGCAAGAGTTGCTCACACTGACAAGGCAGGGGCCACACAGGAACAGACACGACAGGTCTCAAAATGGAGCTATCCCGGGCCCCAGGCCTAGCACCCTCCCTGCTGGGGCAGATAGGACAGGAAAGAGAAAGGAAACAGATGAGAGGCTACCCAGAGAGGCAGGAAGAGCTCTAGGCATGGCGAGGAGAGGCAGCTTCAAGCCTGAAAAAGCAAAAAGCAGGCCTCTGTGCTGCGGACCAAGAATCCAGGGGTGGCACCAGGAGGCCTAAACAAAAGCTTGAGAAGCAGGCCCGGTGACACACTGGAGAAGTGGGACTCCGGAGGGCACCAGGAGCCCCCACCAAAGGCTGCCCACCTACCCACCAACAGTACTTTAGTGCCAGGACAGGGAATGGAAGGGCGAAGGGGCCAGCGCCTGGAAAGCCCCGCGCACAAGGCTGGCGAAAGCCTGACCCTCAGCTGACACACGCACGAGTTGGTCTCCAGGCACAAGGAAGCCCTCAGGTTGAGTCCCACAGACTCTTGGGGGGCAGGGCTTATGGCTAGGTCGTCTTTCCCAACAGTCAAAAAGCCACTTTCGGAGAACACCCACAGTAAGGAGGCAAAGAAGGCGGACGTGGTAGCAGGCACAATGCAGGGCTGGAATATGCTGGGACCCCACCCATGTCTGCAGATCTCAAGAATCTACACCACGTGTTCTGAATGGGCTGAGAAGTCACGGACACCCCAGACCATACTCTTCCTTCTTACAGACGTCAGAAACAAAGGCTGGGGAGACGGCTGAGTGGGAAGAGCGCTTGGTGCCCAACCATGAGGACCTGAGTTCAGAACCCCAGCACCCATGGAAAAGGCAGGGCTTTTCACAGTGGAGAGAAGAGTTTTGAGAGGCAGAACAGGAGAATCACTGGAGAAGGCTGGCACAGTCTAGTGAAAACAGCTCCAGGCTTAGTGAGAGACCCTGTCTTAAGGGACTAAGGTGGAAGAGTGAGAAAGTAGGATGCCCGGGTCTTCCTCCAGTCTCTGAACACATGTGCACACACACACACACACACACACACACACACACACACACACACACAAGCATGCACAGGTAAAAAAAGGCAGAAATGCCATCACTTTTCCCCTCCAGAACCACCTCAAACCTGGGTCTGAGGTAAGTTTCCCAAACAGCAGACTCAGAAAGAGGGGTTTGCCTGCAGCGTGGGGTTCAGGAAAGAAGCCTGGACAGGGGAGGCTGAGACGAGGGTCCAACACAGGCCACAGATAATCCTGTGGGGACCTCTGGAGCAACGGAGGCCATCTGAACTGGTCTCTGATGGAGAGGAAAGGCTAGGATTTGTACCCTAGTTTCCAGATGGGGTGGAAGTCCCTTGGAGAGGACATTCCCTTTGGCTGCAGGCAATTCCAGGACTGACCCAGCCAGAAGCCATCAGCAGCCAGTGCTCCCAACGCAGGGGACAGGAAGTAGGCTCCTGAGGGGTCTGCAGCACATCCGTCTCTGCAGAGAGTCCCCCAAGCAGCTCTCAGCTACAGCAGAGCGCCAGTCCAAGGATCTCACGAAGATACCGCACATGAAGTCACGGAGGAAGAACACTGTCACTCACAGTGGATCTGACAGGATCTAATGTTCTCAGTCCTGGTTTTAGATTATTTTTAAGAACACATAATTTCACTTCAAAAAAAAAAAAAACCTGTCACAAGCTGCTCTGTGAATTTTCCATTTTCTTCCTCATCGTGCTCAAGCTCCTACTTCACACACCTGAAAACAAAAAAAAAAATCTATTTTTTGATCTGTAGACTCAAGCCATGTCACGTGAGCAGATATTCACACCGAACCAGGGGCCAGGTCTTGGCAACAAAATGGTTAAAACTTAACCCCGTGGGGATAAAATTAAACCTGAGAAATGTTTGCCACATTAAACTCTATGAAAATCCATCTAAAATATTTTTACATAAATATGGTGTGATTTTTTTCCCTGACAGGAGAAATGCAGGTTTACTGAAGAAAACCCGAAGGAGAGAGAAAAATTACCAACCAAGGGTGATGGTACAGGCCGAGGACGCCAGCTACTCAGAGTCTGAGGCAGGAGGATTGCAAGTCCAAGGACTGCCTGGGCAACTGAGTAATAACCTGTCTCAAAATTAAAGAATAGTCCAAGTGGGCAGGGAAAACAGCGGGTTCAAGACCCCTGGGCCGAACTCTAGGACAAAAACCAAAGGAATGTGCCAAGAAGAAAGCAAGCCGGCCGGAAGGCGGCTCTCCTCAGCCCTATCTCCATGCGTCCTGCTCTCCTCTCTGCATTTGTCTTTCTGTCTTTGGAGACAGTTTCATGTATCCTGGGCTAACCTTGAACTCCAGATCATCCTGCGTTCAAAGTGCTGGGAGGGGTGTGTCTCCATGCCGGGGACCATTTCTTTCTCCCCCTCCCCCCACCTCCGAGAGACAGGGTTTCTCTGTGTAGCCCAGGCTGGCCTCGAACTCACAGAGATCCGCCTGGCTCTGCCTCCCTAGTGCTGGAATTAAAGGCGTGCACCACCACCACCCCGGCTTATTTCCTTTTTAATAATTAATCGGACTCCTGATTTTTGGTCCGTTAGTGGTTTACTAGGATCACTTTTTAAGTCTGTACAGTAAGTGCAGTGTTTTTAAAGCTGCCATCAACTGTGCTCAGTTTTGCTGGCATGATAGCCCAGGGTTTTGTTTAGATTTTAGACATCAAGGTTGTTTGCAGTTCCCCATCAGTGTAAAGCACACTGTGTTGAACACCCTCAGGGTCACATTCTCTGTGAGTCCTGGCTGGCCCTTAACACAAACTCCTGGTGCCTCCACTCAAGTGACTCCTGAGCTTGCCTCAGGCTGGGCATGGCGGCAAATGTTCACAAACCCCAACAGGATCGAGGCTCATATACAGTGTTCAAGGCCTGCTTGAACTCCACAGCAAGGCTCTGTCTCAAAAACAAAACTCTTCCCCAAAAAAAAACTAAAGAATGAGATCCTCAAACCTAGGGTAGTCAGCAGCAGGGGGGGAAGCACCCAGGAGTCCACCTCAGCAACTCCACAGGATCACGCCTTCTGCATGCATTTACAGGAGAGGACTGGAGAGGGCACATGTGCCCGGGCAGGTGTGTGGAGGTCAGAGGACAATCCCCTGGAGTTGGCGCTCTCCACCATGTGGATTCAAGGGATTGAACTTAGGTCAGCAGGCTTGGCAGCAACCGTCTTCACCCACTGAGCCTTCATTGTGTCTTAAAGAGCTTCCCTGTCTCTCACACACAGGACACACACACACACACACACACACACACACACACACAAAACCATGGTAGAGGGACTGGAAAACAGCTCAGCAGTTAGGAGCACACACTGCCCTTGCAGAGGACCTGGGTTTGGTTCCCAAAGCATCGACCATGGGAGCTCACAACCATCTGTAACTCCAGTTCCAGGGGGTTCTGACACCCTCTTCTGTCCCTGAACAGGCAAGGTGTGCAAATGGTGTGGTGTCCTACATATAAAATGTTAAACTTGTTAAAAGGTGGGGCAACAATCAAGGGAGACACCCCATATCAGCCTCCGGCTTCCTATGGAACCTACACTCATATGCTCACCAACACCACACACACACACACACACACACACACACACACACACACACACACACACACCCCCGGTGGCGGGGGAGGGGGTTTATAACACATGCTGGAAATTGTAGTATGTACCTGTAATCTCAGCACTCAGAAAGATGACTCCAGGGGACTGTATATTCCCAGACCAGTCTCAACAGTCTCGACTACATGGCAAAGTCCCTGTTTAAAAAAAACAAGCAAGCAGAAAACAAAACAAAACAAAAACCCAGAGAAGTCGGTCTTCATCCTTAAAGGGAGAAGAAATCCTTCTCATAGGTAAAGCCACCCTCTGAAGAACAGGCAGCCATCACTGAAGTGGCTGATAGAGCTGGGATGGTATCCTGGGAAGGCTCAAACAGGCAGCAGGGAAGGATCACAGGGTTGCAGTTTTCCCGTGTGGCCAGATTTCAAACTTGCACCACCACGGTCCAGTATGCTGTGACACAGACCAATCAGGCTGCAAGTCCAATCTCAGGCTATTACCACGACCAGCAGATGGCCCTGTCAGCAGCTAGTTCCCCATGTGGACAGGGGGACTCTAGGCTGGGACACACCATATGCAACTACCAGCTCAGGGACTAGGCACTCACACATTCATCACTTCATTTAAAAAAATATGTCTAGCCGGGCGGTAGTGGCGCATGCCTTTAATCCCAGCACTCGGGAGGCAGAGGCAGGTGGATCTCTGTGAGTTCAAGGCCAGCCTGGTCTCCAAAGCAAGTTCCAGAAACCCTGTCTCGAAAAACCAAAAAAAAAAAAAAAAAAAGTCTAAAAGTCTAAATGCTTTGCCTGCCTGTCTGTGCACCATGTACATACCTTGTACCCTCGGATACCAGAAGAGGGCATCAGATTCTCTGTAACTAGAGTTACAAGATGGTTGTGAGTACTAGGAATCAAACCCAGGTCCTCTGGAAAAGCAGCAAGTGCTCTTAACCACCGAGCCTTTTCTCCAGGCTACATAGTAATAAGCAAAAGTATGACGTTATAGGGATGAAGAAGGGATTTTTCCAAAAGAGAAGCAGCCCCCACTCATTCACTTTACTTCTGGGTTTCCCATCTACCAATTACATGACTATAGATGCTGCAGGCAGACAACTCTGCCATCTGGATATTTATTTTCTCTTAATGTAATGTCATAAACACGGTCATGCCCTTTCCCAGCCTTCTAAAGTAGCATCTGGGTCCGTAATAACCGATGCAGGGCATAATCACCCATCCGGGCTCTGGCACACGTGATTAACCACGCCCTCATGTGATTAACCACGCCCTCACACTGGACAGAGCTGTCTTTTCCCCCTCCTGAATTGCAAATAGTCTGAATATGTCTCATAAACTCTGCTTTGTTGCTGAGTCGTCGCCTTACAAGAAGCTCCCCAGGGAGACAGGGCTGGACCAGACTGGACCGGACGTTGCGTACCGTATTCTCCAGAACCATGTGAGAACAGGAACATCAGGACAGACCAAGGAAGATCTCCCATGCTGATGATGCTCACTCAATACACACTGGCGGGATAAGTAAGGGTGACTCACCCACCTGATGACCTAGCGGGTGGCAGACCCATAGCCTGGCAAAACCAGGGCCCTGCCACCTGCCCAGAGTCAGAAGATACATTTTGTGTAAGTCAGAAACACGGCTTTTTAGAGCAGGTTTGCATCCTCGTCTCCATATTGTTTTTTACTCAAGATTAAGGGAAGAGGTTGGATGTGGTCCACCCACAGAGTGCTTGCCTGGTATGTGAGAGGTCCTGGGTTCCATCACCCTTGGCATGAGCCAAGGATGGTGGTGCAGTAGTCAGGTAGGTCAATAGTTCAAGGTCATGCATGGCTACATAGCATGTGAGAGGCTAGGCAATGCCACAGGAGACTGTCTCAAAACGACAACAAAAAAGCATAATAAAAAGAATTTTTAAAGTAAGAAATAAGGTGCTGGGCATGGTGGCGCACACCTTTCATCCCAGCACTCAGGAGGCAGAGGAACGTGGATCCCTGTGCGCTCAGTGCCAGCCTGGTCTACACAGTGAGACCCCGTCTAAAGAAAAGAAATGCAAAGAATGAATCGTTTCAAAACAGTTTCTACAGGACAGAGGCAGGGCCCACCGAAGCATCTACATAGGACCCCAAACCTTCTTTCTCCTTACTCTCCTATTTTCACAGCCCTCCCCCGTCCTTCCCTAGACTCTGAGTTCTGGGAGCAGAGGCAGGCATGCGGCATGCCCAGTGCAGGCTACCTTAGTCTCCTTCAGGGCTCTCCAGTGAGCTAGGCCCCGCTCCCTTGGGCTTCTGCATTCACGCTCTGCCAGCCGCTTAACAGAGAGCACAGTCTGCCCCTTCCTTTACGGTCTGTGTCTCCTGCCAGCACTGAAGTATTCGCCCCACAGGGCTTAGTTTTACCCACTGTCTTCACAGTTATCCCACCCCTCCACCCCCACCCCACCCCACCCCCCCGAGACTCCCAATAGTGTCCAACCCAAGTGGGCGCTAATCAAATACCTAATGAGAAAATAGAAGGCAGGCTGGGATTGCAGCAATGCACACAACCCTGAGTTTGATCTTAGCATTGAGTAAGTCAGCATGGTGGTGCACACCTGTAATCCCAGGATTTGGAATGTGAGGTAGGAGTATCAGAGTTCAAAGTCAGTCTTGGCCAAATAGCCGGTTCAAGGCCAGCCAGGGCCACATGAGAAAGGGAAGGAGAAAATGAAAAAATAAATAGCAAATTCCCGTGTGAAAATATTCTTATTCTGGGTCAGACAGCATGCTCTACACAGCTCATCTCAGTAGCTATGAACAACAATTCTATCATAATCCTCACTTAAAAATAAAGAAACGAAGCCGGGCGGTGGTGGTGCACACCTTTAATCCCAGCACTCGGGAGGCAGAGGCAGGCGGATCTCTGTGAGTTCGAGGCCAGCCTGGTCTCCAAAGCGAGTTCCAGGAAAGGCGCAAAGCTACACAGAGAAACCCTGTCTCGAAAAAACCAAAAAAAATAAATAAATAAAATAATAAATTAAAAAAATAATAAAGAAACGATTGCCCAGGCAGGCTAAGCAACTTGCCCCCAAACACAGTCAGGAGCTAGAGTTTGAGCTCTATCAAGCATCAGAAGCTGTGGTCTTACCTACTATGGTGTTGCTGCCCACCCTCCCGGCTCAGCAGCCAAAACCAGACATGCTCAGTGAGCAGCCAAAGTCCCTACATCCTGTGATAGAGAGGGGAGAGGAGGAGGCAGGGCCAGTGAGGCTGGGGAATTGGTCCCAGGAGCCTTCTCTGGCCCCACTTCCCCAGGGGAGCAGCAAGCTTGACTTTCAGAACCCAAGCAGACCTGGTTTGATGGCCACAGAGTGACAGGGGCCAGTTTGCTATAGCATGTGGGACTGGGGCTTTGGGCTGCCAGAGCAGGAAACTGATAAAGAAAACTGGGGTCAGAGCGGAAACTGGGTCTAAGATGCCAACTGCCCAAGGCAAAGTCTGGATATTTGAGGCCACCGAGTCTTTCTAAGAGGAATCAGGAGCCACTCAGGGAGAAGGAGGAGGGTTGAGCGCAAACGACCACGTTTCCATTAGTCACATGTGGCTTTCTGTGCACAGGGATTACATGTGCATGAACAGCCCCGCCCCCTCCCTCTTCCCTTCTCCTCCCTTCCCCCTCCTCATAAACCACCAGCCTACCACACAGAGAAGGTTTCTTATCCCCTCAAAGACAAGTTTCCATTAGCCAAATGGAGTCATCCTGTTCTGTTCTGTCCCCTTGGCCTGGGTGAGTCAGGGCCACCAAGGGGAATCTCCCTGGGCACTTATCACCTTCTTTTTTAGTAAGATCAGCCATCAACACTTAAAATACAGCTGTGCCATGTGACACCAACCATACTGCCTTGCTTTTCACAGAGAACACTGTGGGATTCGAACCTGTGCTTGGCTCTGTGGAATCCAGTACACCCCCACCGGAGCCTGCTCCTCACAGGAGGCCTCTCCCCAGCTTCCTCTCTACCAGGACCCAGCCACCTCTGGCCCTGGCTCTTTTCTGTTCATCCAGTTTCCAACACTCTGTTTTTGTTGTTTCCTTTTCTGTCCTGTTGACAACTTTACAGTCTTCACAATGGCAAGAGAAAGGAGAGGTGCTTCCAACGCTTTCCCCCAGCACAATTCCTTTCAAACACACTAATCACTAGCAAATACGGGGAGGGGTATGCACGTACCACAGCACTCATGTGGACGTGGGGGACCGACAACTTTCCGGGAGTCCGTTTTCCTATTTCACCATGTGGGTTCTGAGGATCAGACTCGGGAGTCAGGCTTGGCAGCAGGCGCCTTTACCCACTGAATGATCCCACCAGTTCCCAAAGCCCAAGATAGGACCCAAGGTGAGGCAGATTCCTGAAGGGTGCAGTGAAACACAGCAGTATAAATCCAGGCAACTCCAGCCTCCACCCGTGCCCTTAAGCCTGATTTCTCTATCCACAAGGTGGACGCACAGAGTTATCATGACTCCAAAATTCACTCAGAAGAGAACTCCTGGGAAAAGTGTGTTGTGTCAAAATCAGTCAGGTCCATCTCAGGCTGGCCCTCGCTGTGGGGTGAACAGGGAGCCCAAATTCTCCTCCTCCCAGGATCCGGCCTTCCCTTCCATTTAGCGACAAACTCTTGTGCAGGGAGCTTCGGGAGCTGGTTAACTCTGACCAACCCTGGCCCCACTCACTGCAACAGAGCTTATGAGCCTTTCAGGACCCTCCAAACAAAACAACGGCCAGCCTCTTCCCCCGGCCCATTCCCCAGAACTGCGTGAAACCTGCAGCTCTCCAGATGAATACATTCCAGGCTGTCCCAAAAAGATTTTGAAGGGTTTGGGCCTGTGGCTCAGTTGGTAGAATGCTTAACCTAACGTGCATGAAGCCTTGGGTGGGATTCCCAGCACCACATAGACTAGGCAAGGTGGGGCACCCCTACAGGCCCAGCACTCAAGAGGTAGAAGCAGGAGAACTGGAAGGTCAAGATCATCTACATAGCAAGTTCAAGGCCAGCCTGGGATACATAAGATCCTGGCTCAAAAAAAAAAAAAGACATTTTGAAGCATCCATCCACTCAGATTTCACACTCCTTCTTTGCCCACCCTAAGGAAAGAAAGCCAAGAAAAACAACACAATGTCAAGCCAGAGGTAGTGGCACCCTCCTCTAATGCCAGCACTCAGGAGGTATCGGTAGGAGGGTCAAGAATGCAAGGCCAGCCTGATCTATACAGCAAGCTCCTATCTTAGAAAACCAAGGGCTAGAGGTATAGTTCAATAGCAGAATACTTGCCTAGCATGCATCAAGCCCTAAGTGGGGGGGGCGAGGAGGGAAGAAGAGGAGGAGGAGAGGGAAGGAGGAGGAGGAGGGGAGCAGAGCACAACACCCAGGCCTACCCTCCTGGCAGGAGCTAACGCCAAAGTCTTAGTAAAGATGGGGCAGCTCAGGGGGTTTCCCACGTCTTCTTAGGCACTGTTTCCCATAAGCGGGTGCCAGATAACCACACCTGGTCTCAGCAGCCCTGCATCAGAGCTGGCCACCTCAGTTCCCAGCTCCTCCCTTGGCAGAGGTCCAAGGCGCCCCCAGTAGGGCTGGGACCATACTCTCGTCCCCACAGTGAGGGCTGGCGGCACAAGGTGCATTTCCCAAGATCTTACACACCTCGGTGCAGAAATGAGTCAGCCAGGCAGCCTGGGGAGCCTCAACCTCCTTCGCACCTCACCGACATCTCCTGCGGGTTTACTCAGCCTCACATGTCCCTGCCCAGCCAGCCAACTTGTTAGAGTCAATACACCTCATAGACAGGTTCATGCCATACCACAGAGCAGTGTCCAGGAGAGGGCTGAGGAGATGCGTGGGGAGGAAACCCTCCCTGCTGCCACTGTGTCCCAAGTACCCAGTCCAGCCTCAAGGCTACCACACAGGACAGTCTCTCTGCCTAGACCCTCTTCCCAGCTGCAGAGGCATTCTTGCTCCAGGACACACACACACACACACACACACACACACACACACACACACTCCCTGGAAAAGACCCTCTTTCCACCACCCCACCCCCAAACTAAGGCCATAGCCTCCACCTCCTCTCTCCCCACTTCCCACTCCTCTCTGTCCCTGGCTTACTGTGTCTCCTCTCACCAGAGAGCCCCCTGCCTTCCCTGCCAATCTTTCCCCAGTGTCTAAGGGAGTGTTCAGCACACAGCAGCTGCTCAATAAATACTGAATGAACGCACAGGTGAGAAATAAAAAGCAAATGCAAGATGAAGAATGATCTAGCAAGACCAAAAGAAATTTAATAGAGGGTATGGGAAGAAATGCACAAATAAATAGATTAGAAAAAAAAAAAAAAGAAGAGAACTGGGAGCTGGCGCAGGCCCCGAACTCCCAGAACTTCGGGGGTGGAGGCAGAAGGATTAGCAGTTTAAGGCCATCCTGGGCGATGTGAGATTGACAGTCTGGGGGGTTGAGGAGAGCACACAACACAGACACTCCAGGCTCTTCAACCTAAGAATTCCACTCCTGGGAATTATCCTAAGGAAATGAGTTCAGAGCAGAAACAACAGAGGTGCGTGTATAGGCTGACTCCAGTCACACTGTTTAAACAGCAGGATTCTGGAAACAACCGAAATGTCCAAAAACAGTGGAAACACTCTGGCAGGCGGCAGCGCCGCTACTGCGAGAAGTATCACACAGCAATTAAAACGACAAGACCGGAGGGAACACGGAAAGGCAGCGGGTTTTAAAATAACGCTAAGCAGAAGCCAGGCCTGGTGGCTTAGTCCTGAAATCCCAGCTACTCTAGAGACCGTGGCTGACAAGTTCAAGGCCGGCTACAGAGTAACCCGAAGGTCAGCCTGGGTGACTGAAAGACCCGGTTTCAAAACTGAGAAAGTGAAAAAGACACCATTGCCAACGGAGCTCTTTAGGAAAGCGCTTGTCTATCTTACGTGAGGCCCTAGGTTCCATTCCCAAGCCTGCAAAAGGTTCATTAATGAATGCTGAGCAAGAAAACGTGTATGTGCGATGAATTTCTTCTTAAATACTGCATTCTGTGCCATGAACCCTCTGCATCTGGATAAGTTCTCACAAATGTCCAGAATAGCATTGCACTCTCCTTATCTATCAGAAAGAAAAAAACACAACTACACAGAGAGCTGAGCAACTTGCCTGAGGTCAGAGGTAGGAAGGAGTCAGGAAATGACTCTGTCACACTGGCCCCAAAGCCCATGCATACCCTTGTATCCTCAGAGTGGCCCTTCCCATAAGGACATCATGCCTGTGCCTGAGAGGCTGAGCTCAGAAATGTCCAACAGTCAAAAGGACGACACCAGCACCTGAGACGCTGGGGAATGCTGCAGAAACCTACAGGACCAAAAGCAAGCCACTGCTGTTGTCCAAAGACCCCGAGAAAAGCCATGAGAGAGCAGTCAGCAAAACCTGGCTTCTGGAAAAACCGGGCGGAGCCAAGACACAGACCTGCAGAGGCCACGGCAGCTCTGGCTGGGTATTGGATCTCACTCAGCCCGTCTAGACCAGCAGGGATGAACAGAGGACAGCATCCACCATGAAGTGCCACAGCTTTGGGGCACTTAATCCATGTATGTTAAAGCACCCTCATCTAGCTAATGACAGGAAAGGAAAAGTAAGAGAATGTGCCTGAGCCGTGGAGAAGAGTGGACAGGCCATCCAGGTACCTCACAGGCCACACTCAGTATGATTACAGGCTCCCAGCTAGGTCTTGGGGCGGGGGTGGGAGAGCCCTGAGAATAAAGAAGTCCCCCATTACTAAAGGACCAAGCTAGAGTGGGAGACGGCCCTGCAGGACTGACAGAGCAGAGCGGGACAAGCTTGGGGATCGCGGGATGGAGAGCCCTCCTAGTCAAGGGATACAGGCGTAGCCCTGCCTGGGCTACCACTTCACAAGTAGGCTTACTCAGAGAGTGAACAAGGCTGATGACCAAGACTGGCCAAAGCTGCTTCCTGTAGAAGCTTCCTCTGGTGGAGAATCACTACGAGTTGTGTGTGTGTGTGTGTGTGTGTGTGTGTGTGTGTGTGTGTGTGTGTGTGTTTGGGGGGGGTTGTCCTTCAGCACATCCTTCTCTCTACCTTTGCATGTTTGAATATTTCCACAATGAAGTTTAAAAACATGCAGCTAAGCCCCGTGGTAGGCACCTGTAATCCCAGAACTCAGGGGCTGAGACAGAGGACTATCCTGAGTTCAGAGGCCAGCCTGAGCTACAGTGCAGAGATCTTGGGTCAAACCAGGGGTGGAGAGATGGCTCAGTGGTTAAAAGGCATCTTCGGATGTTCTTTCAAAGGACCCAAGTTCAATTCTCAGCTCCATGTCAAGCGACTCACTCACTTGTAACTGCAGCTCCAGGGGGACCTGGTGCCTCTGGCCTCCACAGACACTTGCACTCACTTGCACATACTACACACAGACACAGATACATAACTAAAGACAAAATTAAAATAAGAAACAAACAAAAAGGCTGGGATGACAAGACAGCTCAGCAGGTAAAGCACGTGCTGTGCAAGCTTGAAGACCCAAGTTCAATCCTAGGGAACCACGTAAAGGAGAAAACTGACGCACTCCCTGGTGCATGTACACACACACACACACACACACACACACTATAATAAATTTTTTTTTAATTAAACTGCATTGCACAGGCCTATAATCCCTGCACTTGGGAGGTAGAAGAAGGAAAACGTCAAGGTCATCCTCAGCTACAAAGTGAGTTTGAAGCTAACCTAAGCTGAGGCTCTGTCCCCCCCACCCCCAAAAAAGGAAAAAAAAAGCCAAGCCGTGTGGCACAGGCCTTTAATCCCAGCACTAGGGAGGCAGAGCACGCAGATTTCTCTCAGTTCGGGGCCAGCCAGGTCTACAGAGCAAGTTCCAGGACTACACAGAGAAACCCTGTCTTCAAAAACCAAAACACACACACACACACACACACACACACACACACACACACACACACACACACACACACAAAAGGCCACCCAGGTTCAAATGATAGCTCTGCACATCCTTGGCTTCGCAACTCCTCACGCTCCAGTCAACTGAAGCTCCTTGCACCTCGGTTCCTTTCCTGCCAAAGAGGATGATGGGAGGGCCTGCCACACGCACTGGTGTGAGGAGGGAGGACGCGCCAGAAAGTGCTCCTAGCAAGGAGGCCAGGGGAGTGAGCAGGCAGCAAAATGTCAGCTACGGTGACACATCCATGTTAGAGCAGGTACTGAGGGGCGGTTTAGAAAACGCATGTCCACCTGACTTGGCGATCTGGGGAAGAGGGACGTGCCACTTCAGGCAACAGAGAGGGAGCAAAGGCTGGAGAGGCCCCATAGCTGCCCCAGCCAGCTTCTTCAGGCCTAGGGGACAGAAAAGGCTCCGCCTCTCTCAAAAAAAAGCCACCACCAGCAACAGGAAGCTGCTTCCTTTCCTCTCCTTCGGAGCCAGCATTTCCTTTTTTGTTTGAAAAAGCATTCCTTGTCTGCAGCCCAGCCCTTCCCCTCCCCTCCAGCCCCAGGCTCAAACGCACCCACAGCCATCTGTATGTCTCCCACTTTGTTTTCTGCCAACCAGGAATGGGGGAGGAGGGAGGGAGGGAGGCGGGATGCCCAGGCAGGCAGACCTCTCTGTCTTCCAATGGTGGAAGGATGAAGTACCCAGGAGACCCCTGCCACCAAATCTCAAGCACTGTCCTCAACAAAAGGCCACTTCTCTCAATGGCTGAGTCCACTGGGGCTTGGGTTCCATGCCACCACCAAACCCTGCCTTGTACCTACAGTTTATAAAACACCTACAATAAAACCAATACTGGCTCCACCTGGGCCTACAGTTTCTAGTCTCTTTCCTTGGGGTGGGAGCCCTGGAGGAGTCCTTTGGGAAGCCCTACAGAACTTCTCAGGACCTTTAAAACAAATTCTTAGCCTCTGAAGTTGTGGGTGGTGGGGAACCAACATAATACATTCTCTACTTAAAGCCCTCTTCCAGAGGAGCATCTTGCAGTATGGAAAAGGCTAAATTAAGCCTTTTGGGACCCCAGGCTTAGAGGGACAGTAGTCTAACACACTGTCCAGTGAGGCAGAGAACACTCAGATCATTTTTTTAAAATGGCCTGTAACTGGGGCTGGAGGATGATGGCCCAGTGTTTAAGAGCACTGGCTGCTCTTCTGGGAGGCCCTGGTTCAGTTCCCAGCACCCACATATCAGCTCACAACCACCTGTAACTCCAGTTCCAGGGAATCCTATGCTGTCTTCTGGCCTCTGTAGATACCAGGCATGCATACACACACACACACACACACACACACACACACACACACACACACACACTCTGCCCCCCTCTCTCTGCCTGTGGATCAGGATGTAGCTCTCTTTCCTGCACCATGCCTGCCATGCGTCTCCTCCACGGTGATAATGGACTAATCCCCTAAAAGGTAAGCAAGCCCCCATCCCCTGTTCAATCTTCTAAGAGCTGCCTTGGTCATGGTGTCTTTTCACAGCAACAGAACAGTGACTAAGACATACACATAAAATAATAAGCCTTATAAGTGTAAAATGATCTCTAACTTTGTTTTCTTTATAACGAAATTCTCTCTGCACTGGGCATGGTGGTATAGGCCTGAAATTCCCGCACAGAGGAGGCCAAGGTTCCAGAAGGATCGCTGCAACTTTGAGAACCGCCTGGTCGAAATAGCAAGTTCCAGGCAATGAGGGCTAAATAGGGGGGTTATTTAGATAGAGACTGTCTTTTAAAAATGGGGGGAGGGGTCTAAAACTCAAATTAATCAGCTAAGTTGGTTTCAACGCCTTCAGATACGGTAGAAGACCTCGCCACCGCATAGGCAGCTTACCTCACATCTGCAGAAAGCCAAACTCTCCCGATCAATAGCCTGCCAATACAAGCCTGCAGTTGGTGCTGTGTGGAAATTCATTTTTCCTAATCAGAGCTGGCTGGTTTCTGTACTGCATATTTTATTCCCCATTTTTTCCCCCTTAAAACTGTGAATTCAAGTGTTAGCTCATTCTTGTCATTATTCCCAGGGCAGAAAAATGAAGGGGTGGGGGTGGGGGGGCGGCATACAAGTAGAATGGCTTCGACGTGGCAATCTGCCCAGTTAAAACGCTCTGCTGCCCACCAACAGCGGAACAGAGAGAACGCAGACGTGTTCAAACGCACAGGTTTGATGGGTGAAGGTGGTGGTCGTCGAGATTGAGGCATCTCAGTAGCTGGCCCCAGAGTAAACCTCTGCATTTCCACCTGGGTGTTAGCATAGAAAAAGAAGCAAAGAGGATGTCGGGAACAACCATCCACACAGCATCGACTGCAGGCTTATACTGGCATCATATTGACCGGGAGGGTTTTCTCTCCGCAGATGTGAGGTAAGCTGCCTATGTGGCTGTGGGGTCTTCTACCACATCTGGAAACAACTAGAAAAAAAAAATCATCTCTTTCTTTCCTCCTTTTTTTAAGCTCGAGGACAATTTTATGAGAATGTGAAAGGAAAAACAAGACAGGCGGGCTATAAATCACGGGAGCCGCCGGGAGGAGGGAGATGGAGAAGATGAAGAGAGAAAACTACCCTTTCAAGAAAGCGGTTAGGTTCGGCAACGGAGGAACCGGAGGGCGTGCTTCAGGGAGCAGGTGAGAAGCCCAGGGTGTGCAGGAAGGCAAGCTTAGGCTTTTGGCCAGTATCCAGAAAAAGATAAAGGAAAGAAAAAGTTATGCTTCTCTGAGTAACTGAAAAGTGAGCATGCCACATGACAGAGGCCTCACCACACAGCCCATGCTGGCCTGGAACTCACACTATAGCCTAGAGACCAAGCTGCCCTTGACCGTGAGACGCTCCCCACCCCAAACACCTCTCTGAATGCTGGCACTGAAAGCGAGTGTCATCAGGCCTACGTCATTACGATTATCTTGACAGCAAAACCAAGGCTGGATATCATAAAAGCACAACATGCACATGAAGGTTTCATACCCCAGGCTCCTCAGGAGGGAAGGTTTGCAGGAGAGCTAGCTGTTCAGTGAGCAAGCCTTGAAAGAACAGAGTCGGGGCCAAAGACAGTCCATTCAGTCAGACACCAGACAGTCTGGGTGTGGTGGTGTAAATAGAAAGGATCATCCATTCAGACGGATCCAGGCCGACACAGGATACCTCAGACAGCTCTCCAAAATCCCACCCAACCCCCAGGATCCCGCAGACTAGATGGAGCAGAGAGGGCCAGGCCATGCTTCCTCTCCTAGGAACTCCTTAGGACAAAATATACGTCTTCCCTGTCAGTCGCTGGTCAAGATCAAAGCACTGTCTGGTGTCACTCCAGGGAGAGACTCTCAGCTCAGGGCTCTTCTGTTAACCACTGTTAATTCTCCCTAACAGGTACTCCACGTAGGCAAAGGTGCTTACTCAAGTCTGCCGACCAGAGCTGGATCCTGGGACCAACTCCTACAAGTTGTGGTCTGACCTTCACTTACGCACTGTGGCACACCCCCCACATCCATACATCCACACATCCACATCCACACCCCCACATCCACACACCCACATCTACACACCCACATCCACACATCCACATCCACACATCCACATACATAAAGAAAAGTAATTTAAAAATCAATGTGTCTAAAAAACATTTTCTTTAAATGGACAGACACCGGATAGCTGAAGATTCGGCTCAGTGGTTACAAGAACTGGCTGCTCGCTGGGTGATGGTGGTGCACGCCTTTAATCCCAGCACTCGGGAGGCAGAGCCAGGCGGATATCTGTGAGTTCCAGGCCAGCCTGGTCTATAGAGCAAGATTCAGAACAGGCACCAAAACTACACGGAGAAACCCAGTCTCAAAAAACAAAAAACAAAACAAAAAAAACAAAAAAAAAAAAAAAGAACTGGCTGCTCTTCCAGAGGACCTGAGTTCGATCCCCAGCATCTATATGGTAGATCACACATCTGTTAACTCCAATTTCAGGCAACCTGACACTTTTCTTCTGGCCTCTAAGAGCACAAGGCACATATATGGTGCACATACATACATGCATGCAGGCAAAACACTCATATGTATAAAAATTTTAATGTAAAGAGACACATACTAAATGTATCTATACATTTTTAATTCAGCAAAATCTTACTTGCATCAAGATATGTCATCATGTCAAAAAAAAATAAAATAAAATAAAAGTCAGCATTGAAAATTGGGATATGCTGGCAGTGATGGTGCACCCCTTTAATCCCAGCACTCAGGAGGCAGAGGCAGGTGGATCTCTATGAGTTCCGAGGGCAGCCTGGTCTATAGAGAGAATGTCAGGAGAGCTAGGGCTATACAGAGAAACCCTGTCTCAAAAAAACCAAAAGAAAAAAAAAGAAGAAGAAAATTGGGATCTAGTTAAAGGAATGTGTGGCATGGTACATGACTGTCACTGATGGTGGCACTGCAGTGTGCACATGTTGAGATAGAGACACTTACAAGGCACACACTGCAAGCACACGCATGTACCTTTCCACGCAAATGCACAGTAGAAACCTAGGAGTCAGGGGAAAAAAAAAAAAAAAAAAAAAAAAAACAGTCCCAGGGCTTGGCTCTGACAGGCAGCATAATAGGTGATTCTTCTATTATCTAGCATGGTTCCCTTTTGCAGAGGGAACATGTATTAATGTGTATCTTAAGCACCTGCAATTAAAAGTAGCAAGTTAGATAGATATTCTTTGTCTCAAGAATTGCTTAGAAAGAATAACGCAGATAACCATTTTTTAAAAAGCTGAGTGAGCTAGGCACAGTGGTGCACACCTTTAGTCCCAGCACTTGGGAGGCAGAGGCAGGAGGATCTCCAGGTTCAAGGCCAACCTGCCTACATAGCTAGTTCTAGGACAGCCAGAGCTGTATAGAGAAACCCTGTCTCAAAAAAACAAAAGAAAAAAAAAATCTCTGAGTAGGTCGATCTCATAGCAGCTTCTCCTTTCTCAGAATGAAATCAGCAGGGTTGGGTGCCTCACCTCCTGCTTTGAGAATGTGCTGAGCTGAATGGGAGGGAAGTCATCCAACATTCAAACTCAAAGGCTGGACAGGGCAGTCACCCATCAACTCAATGGGCTGGAATTGAGCCAATCCTGGGCCAGTCCTTCATAGCTGACCAAAATCCTCTCCCAACCCTCCCAACATCAGTGTTTCTAGAGGCAGCTAGCTGCCAAGGTTGCAAGAGGAGTTCTCAAGACCAGGGTGTGGTGTGGTGGCACACGCCTGTACTTTCCACACTGGGGATGCTGAGGCAGAAGGATCACCGCAAGTTCAACACCAGTCAACTCAGACTCAACTCTCTACTGACTCAGGCTCTCTGGCTCTCCTAGCTCCAGTTGCCTGATCTTCAAATTGGGAATGAAATCTCCCAGGCTGCAGAAAATGATCACTGTGTGAAAGCATATGTTCAGGGCCTACTGGAGGACTTCACACAGAGCACGTTCAAGACGCTCACGTATGTGGACGCTCTCATTGCAGAGGTCACTCCCATGAACGTTGGTGCATCTGCAGCTAGGAGGCATTCCATCCCTCCTCTGGGCAGCAACCCCAGCCTCCAAGTCCCCAGCCCTCCCTGGCTCACAGCCGTCACAAACAGCATAGGCCTCCTTAGGCCTCCTGTGAAGGACATTTGGGAAGTGGGTCTATCCAGAGGAAAAGTCGCCAAATGAAAGCGAACACCCTCTGAACTAAATGTAAAAAACGGGACAGACAATCTGCCCTGCAAGGACATTTAAAACAAAAACCAAAATCACAGCTTAGAGGGCTGGAGAAGTGGCTCAGAGGTTAAGAGCACTGGCTGCTTAAGTCCCAGCAACCACATGGTGGCTCACAACCATCTGTAATGAGATCTCACACCCTCTTCTAGCCTGCAGGCAGAACACTGCACACATAATAAATAAATAAAATATTAAAAAAAAAAAAACCAACAAAAAACCACAGCTTAGGGGGCTGGCGAGATGGCTCAGGGGAGCAAAAGGGCTTTCAGCCCAGCCTGATGACCCGAGTTTGATTCCCTGAACCCACATGGTAGAAGAGGACTGACTCAACCAAGCCATGCTCTGACCTCCACAAGCACGCCATCCATACACAAATGTAATGAAACCATTTTAAAGCTCAGCCCAAGGACCCAACCGAGGCTTTGTCACCTTCCCACACATCTGCAGACACCATCGGTGTCACCACAGGCCAGCACCTTGGTGCACGCTCCCTCTCTGGACCACAGCCAGCAGGCAGGCAGGGAAGCATCTGGTATGGAATGCTGCTTCCCAGGATGATGAGCCAAACCAGGTGTCTGAGAGAGGAAAAGAGCCCTGCAGCTAGGAGGCGATCCGTCTCTATCCCAGGCAGCAACCCCAGCCTCCAGGGCCCGGGTGTGGAGGCGATAAGGTCTCCCTCCAGCCAGTGGCATCCCAGCCCTCCACGGCTCACAGCCTTCCCAAACAGCACGTACTTCTTAGGCCTCTTCTGACGGACAGTTGAGAATTGGGTCTTTCCAGGTTAAAGGTCACCAAGGTGAAAGTTGACACCAAAAGACACAGGCCTTCAGCTCCATGTCCCTTTGGTGATAACTGGAGTTTCTCAGGCAAAAGGTTAAAACCAAGGCAGAGGAATGATACACTCCAGACACTACCTGGGTTAGGAAAGGAGAACCAGGTTCTAGTCGCATCCTCCTTGGGAAGGCTGACTTAGGAGCCGTCACCGAGGCTCTGGCAACGTTTCCTATGGAACCGGTAAGTCAGACGGAACGATTCTATGGGATTCCTGACTCGAGGCCCACTCGAAGCTCTCTGTCATTCATGGTAGTGGAGGCCTTGCTGTTCACCTGCCTGGTTACCCCTTTAGATGGAACATGCCCCTCACATCCAAAGACCCCACCTACCAGAGCCCAGGTAGCCACCAGCTAGGATTACCATCAGCACATCAGTAGCTATGGAAGGCCTGGCCAGTGAACACATCCTTCCACTCTTGGTAGTTCCACTGGAGAATTCCAGGGGTCCTAACACAGAAAGAACACCCTGAACTCTGCCCAGCCCACTGGATGGAGCCTCTCTGCTTCCCAAGCACAGCAAAGTCTCCAAGGTACCTGCTCAGGGAAGTGGCCAAAAGCAGAGACTGTCCCATGACTGCTTCTCTTAGCCTTTCCCCAGAAAGAACTCATGAGCAAAGAAAGCCCTTGAGGGACCCTGCAACTGGGACAAGACACAGAGCCTGTTTCTGGGAGGCGCTAGTACGCTGGCAAAAAGGAACAGACTCCAGAGCACCAACCATGTGAACAAGCAGGAGACAGTGTGAGTGAACGCCCTGTACACCGTCTCCCAGTGCACAGACGGGGCCCACAGGGAACCCACAGATGGGACCAACAGGCCCAGCTGTACAGAGGCCAGGTGTCCCTCCATGGGCACAGCTGGAGATTGACAACATCCCCCCTTGCTTCATGGAGTAGTAGTCAGACCTCTTGAAGGCCTGCCAGAGACAGGGCACGAGATTCTACCCAGTGACACAGCCCCGCAACGTCATTCCGGAAACACTGAGTTCTGGCTGCGTCTCCTGCCTGCCCTTTCCTTTTTGACAGGGGAAATGTGTGTGATGAAGTTGGCGGAGCTTCAGTGAATCCTTAGAGGTTGAGAGGAGGCCAGCACACTGTTGGGCGGGTAGGGGGTGAACATTAAACCTTGGCTCCTTTCTCCTCCTCTTAAATGTAGTATTGGAGATTTAAACACAGGGTCTTACGGATTCAAGGCAAGTGTTCTATCGCGGAGCTACACTCCCCACCCCCTTTAACTCCCTTTTCAACTTGAACAGCAGCTCCACAGAGCAAAGCCATCAGCAGATAGCACATCATCATGACCTGGGATCTTCACAAGCAGCCTGTCCCCGGTCAGGGTCCCACAGGGGACATCCCACAAGCTGTTGCTCTCTTCAAGAGTTTTTAGCTAAGAAGGGCCAAAGTGGGCTGGGCCTCTTGAGATTCTGCCAGAAGTCTGAGTTGTATAAGTCAAGCTCTTTAGCCAGACACCTGTGATCCTGGCACTCAGGAGACAGAGACAGGAGACTAGCCACGAGTTCAAAACCAGCCTAATCTGTATGCTGAGTTCAGCCAGGGGACTTACGGATAAGACCTATCCCAAGGTTACACACACACACACACACACACACACACACACACACACACACACACACACACACATACACACACACACACAAAATCAGAAATCTGGGGCTGGAAAGGTGGCTCAGCAAGAAGTTAAAAGAATTTACTGCCCTTGTACAGAATTCAAGTTCATTTCTCAGCATCCACCGGGCAGTTAACCTGCAAATCCCGGTCCAGGGCATCTGATGCCCTTTTCTGGCCTCGTCAGGCTCCTGCACACATGTGGTGCACATAAAGTCACACCGAAACACTTTAAAAAAAAAAATCAGAAACAAGAGGACATTGAGACTAGCCCAAGTTAGGTGCCTTTCTACATGCTGCTGGGGTGAGCTGCCCTGATCCAGCCTTCTGGGATTGCCTCCAGCCATCACCTGTGGAAAAGCAATTCTATGTGCTTCTTCTCCTAAAGGTTCCCTGTGCATCAATGTCACCAGGCCCCAACCAGGGAAAGTTTATAGGTGGACTTTTGGCAGCAGGGCAGACAGACTCCATCAAACCCTACAGGTGAAAGCACTCCATCTCCACTTTACAGACGGGAAGTTTGAGAGTAGAAGTTATCAAGCTTGCCCAAGGTCGACAGAAACAGGACCAACTACAAAGCTGTGTGGGCCTTCTGTTCCCTAGCACTCCCGCGGTCAAGATACTCACAATAGGAAAGGCATCTCCTACACAATCTATCCAGTACATCTGGTTTTTAGTGCTGTTCTTAAACAGGGACATCTACATAGAATAGCATATAAATGTTTAACTCAACCCAACTGAGTGCGCGCGCGTGCACGCGCGCGCACACACACACACACACACACACACACACACAGTCTAAACCACAACAGAATGCAGAGCTTTTCAGAAACAGCCTGAAGGGAACCACTCAAACCTCTTCCAAGCAGATGGGGAAAGTTGAGGCCCCAGGGATGAAGTGATTCACCCAAACTAGCTGGTAACAGTCCTAGAGAACCAGCTCCGAGGTCAAAATTCCCATTTGAAATATCACCCAAAGCCCTATCTTTTCAGGGACCAGAAAGACCCTTCAAATACACTGCAAAGAAACAGGGCATGTGTCCTGTTCCTACTGCAAATGACCCTCCTCGGGCCTTTGAAGGCCACCAGGGACGACCTCACAATGCACCCAGTCGGGAGGCTGCTGCCTAAACAGCTCAGAGGCCTAACAGCTGGAGACTCTGGGGTATCCTAATGCCACAACCTCGTCAACATTAGAAAACAAAGAAAATTGGCAGAGAATAAAGAGCAAGCCGTTCTCCATACGCCCTGGGATTCAGGAGCACCTCAAAGGGACACGGGGAGGACCAACAGAGGCCAACACAGAACATTCTCTCTGCCCAACAACGCAACAGCTCGAGACATACACTGCTGGACAAGACCCCGGAACTGAGACACACAGGCCTCCTATTGTCTCAGCTTAAAAACTGAACTTTGTGGGGCACACACACTCAGCTGTGCTCAAGAAATCCACATGCAGAAAAGCCCGGTGCAGAGCTTTGTTGGTTTGTTTTTTTAAGCAAAGCCCTGGTCGGTCCTGCTATAGCAACTGTAACAAAAAAACAATAATAATAGCCAGCCCTGGTTGGAGTCTCCCAATGTCCCTGGCTTTGTGGCTTTTCTGAAAATACAGCTAAGGGAGAGTCACCCTGAGCATTTTGGATCAAGCAAGGAATCAGGCTTGTGGTGTGAGAGGAGGGAGGACTGGTCTTGTAATAATTACAGCAATCACTGGCTGGCTTTATGACAGCTGGCAGATGCAATTAGCAATGTTCTGTGTGTGTGTGTGTGTGTGTGTGTGTGTGTGTGTGTGTGTGTGTGATCACATATCTAATAAAACAGACATCCTCAGACCTACAGAAGCACAGATAAGACAATGCCAAGTGAGGAAAGACCCTTCTTCAGGACAGAGCTATTAATTGACCCCTGAACTTTTAAAGGTCTTCCTGTCCCTGGAAGTGTGCTGGGAAGGCACTAGTTTTTCCTCTAATGTGTAAGGGGTGGGGGAACTCCCCCTTCTGAAATCCCAATCACCTTGCTGGCTGGTTCTTCCAAATCCTTTTAATGCTGCACTTCCCAGCTATAATTTGAGAGAAGACAGCTCACACATCTTATTTTTCATCGCACTCCAGGTCATCTCTGTCAGCAACCCACCCCCCTTAAGTAGTGCGTTCTTACCAAAGGTTCCCTTCCCCAGTATAATCCTTCCTAGGCCAAAGCCCAATGTTTGGGGTGGAGTGGGGAAGTCAATGGGTAATTTCAATTAAGCAGTGAACTGCTGTGACATCGCGAAAGAAAAGCACCCCAACGCCTCAACAGCAAAAATGCTGTTTCAGCAAACACTTTTTGAAAAGTGGCAGACAAGACCTGGTGGAAAGGAAAGGAAACAGGACAAAAAGAGTGGGTAGTGAGGGAAAGTCAGTGCCACGGGGCGACGCTCACACTTCAGGGGACGTCCCCCCATCACCCCAGCCCACGCTACCGGGCTTAAGCACACCGAGAAAAGTCCAGCGCGTGATTCAGTGGGACAATGACTACTATGGGCACTGGAAATGGGGTGAGGGCGGAGAGGGGTTTGCAGTGGGATGCCCGCGAGCATCCTACCCGGCACGCGGGTTCTAGAGCCTCTATCCAGCCCCCCACTCTAACACCCCTTCCCCCAAATCCTTCCAAGGTGAGCGCTGGTCGTAGGTCCTCAAGCCACCGCATCAGCGAGCTCAGGCAAGGGAGGAAGACTCTAGCTAGCAGACCCGGCTGCAGGATGCAACTCGGGAAGGAAAGCAGCGGGGCGGCTCCCGGGGCACAGCCGGATCGGGATCACGAGCACCGCGGCCCCTTACCTCCAGGGTCCGGATCTCCTGCTGGGTGAGGTCGTTGGACACAGAGCACTTGGTGCGCAGCCCGCGCAGACTGCCGATGGAGATATCGATGAGCTTCTGCAGCTGACCGCACTGCTGCAGCGCCCGGCTGGCCGCGGCCCCTGCGCCCCCGTCCGCGGCCGCCGCGGCGCCCCCGCCGCCGCCCTCCTTTTTCTCACCCATCGCCGCCGCGCGCAACGCCGCTCTATCCATGCCTCGGCATCGGGGCCGCGGGGGGCCGAGGCGAGGAGCCCGGGAGCACCGGCGCCTCGGCAAAAGAGCCTTGAACCGGGAGGGCTGCACTAAAAGCGCCCCCTCGGCGCCGCCAGAGCCTGAAGTCCTAAGAGCCGGCCGCCCAGTCCGCTCCTCCCGCCTCCCAAACGCGGCGGCAAAGCGAAAGCCTCCGCGACCCGACGGCTGCGGTTGCCGGAGCCTTTAAGCGGCCGCGGGGGCCGGATCGAGGCCGCGGGGTGTGCTGGGACTTGTAGTCCGCGCCGCGCCATCTGCCTCCTGGCCCGCGCCCTCGGGGCCCCGCCCGCACTCTGGCCCCGCCTGCCGCCTAGGAGGGGATCCTCTGCGCCTGCTCCAATTCCTGTGCATCGTGGTCTTGGGAGCCTGGTTCCCCCTCCTCCTCAGTTCCTTCACTCCCATCTTCCACTACTACCACCTTCTCACACACGCAAGCGCACACATATTAGTAGCTTCCCACGACCGGCGAATGGGGTGGGGCAGGGGCTGATGGCTCACACTCAGATGAGCCCTGTAATGTGGGATATTGTATGGGAATGAGCTAAGGATGTAGCTCAGCGGCAGAACATTTGCCTGGCAAACATAAGGCCCTAGGTTTAATTCCCCAGCACTATCGAAGGAAAAGGAAAAGAACACCCTCACCCCCACCCACATCTAGTTCTCACAACACTTGACCCTGATTTGTGTTTGTGTTCGCATAGACCTTGACCCTGAATGGTGTATACTAAAGTTAATGGACAGGCAAGAGAAAGGACTTTCTTCTGCATTCCATTTACTCAACAAAGTAAGTTTAACATCTCATACCCTGCAGATGACACGTGGGCAGCACATTAATTTGTTAGACACTTCTAAGAGTTTTCGGAGCAGAGAGAACTTGAGTTCAAATTTGATTTCCACCACTCCACTGCCTGTTATGTGAACTTAGGCAAATGGCTCTTCTCCGGGTTTCCCCTTCACATCAGAAGGGGTCATAGCCACCTAACCCGGGTTTCTGAAAAGGAGATTATGTTTGCACAGCACCCAGATTATGGTCATGTATAAACGTTAGCTCCTTGCTAAACTCAGACTTTCTGAATGAGATCCTGAGCCCAAGCAGTCAATGGCTATAGCAGTGGTATTTCCCAGTACTTCCCAAGCCAGCATTTAAGCCTCACCACACCTGTTCACTCTCCTCTCCTATGAGTTCGTCTCATCTACCAATTTTTTTGAAAAGGGAAAATGAAACCAAGTGTGGTGTCACACATGTTTAATTCCAGCACTCCAGAGGCAGAGGCAGGAGGATCTCTATGAGTTCAAGACCAACCTAGTTCTACATAGGAAATTCAAGACCAGCTTGGGTTATATATCTAGTCAGGTCTTGCCTCAAAGGGGGAGTGGTGGGGTGGAGAGATGGCTCACCAGTTAAGAGCACTTGCTCCTGCAGAGGATCCAGCGTTCTGGAACAGAACCCACCTGATGGCTCACAACCACCTGTAACTCCAGTTCTAGGGTCTCTGAAGTCTTTTAACCTATGTAGGCACCAAGTAGTCACATGGTACACATATGTATATGCAGGCAAAACACTCAAACACATAAAATAAAATGAACCCAACGCATGTGGATTTCTTGAGCACAGCTGAGTGTGTGTGCCCCACAAAGTTCAGTTTTTAAGCTGAGACAATAGGAGGCCTGTGTGTCTCAGTTCCGGGGTCTTGTCCAGCAGTGTATGTCTCGAGCTGTTGCGTTGTTGGGCAGAGAGAATGTTCTGTGTTGGCCTCTGTTGGTCCTCCCCGTGTCCCTTTGAGGTGCTCCTGAATCCCAGGGCGTATGGAGAACGGCTTGCTCTTTATTCTCTGCCAATTTTCTTTGTTTTCTAATGTTGACGAGGTTGTGGCGTTAGGATACCCCAGAGTCTCCAGCTGTTAGGCCTCTGAGCTGTTTAGGCAGCAGCCTCCCGACTGGGTGCATTGTGAGGTCGAACCCAGTACCTATGGTGGGACACCTTACACAGCCTTGGTTCAGGGTGAGGGGCTTGGATCTGCCTCAACTGAATGTACCAGGCTCTGCTGACTCCCTGGGAGGCCTTGCCTTGGAGGAGGTGGGAATGGGGGTGGGATGGGGAGGAAGGCTGGGGGTAGGGGGAAGGAGGAGAGGGACATCGGTAGTTGGTATGTAAAATGAACAGAAAATTTCTTAATTAAAAAAACAATATACAAAACAAAAAAAGAAGTCACAGTGCAGAAGGTAGATGGACTAGACTTCTCAATCACTCTCCACCTTATTGCTTTGAGGCAGGGTCTCTTACTGAACCTGGGGGTAGCCAGTTCTGCTAGACTAGTTAGTTAACAGGTCTCAGGAAATGCAGGCATGCACTGCTGCCCCACCTTCTACATGGGTGTGAGGGCATCAAACTTAGGTCCTCAGGCTCGAGTGGCAAGCACTTTACCAACTGAGACATCCCACCAGCTCCTGGGAACCTGCTGTCCTATGGCCTGTGGCATTCATGCCTACCCATGCCACCATGGCGGCACCAGCAGGGCTGCAGACTAGACAAGTGCCAGCCTCTTGCTGCTATCCTTGGGCACCTGACCACGTGGCACATGCATACGTTCACACACATACATAGACGTAAGTAAAAATAAAAATAAATCTAAATTAAACACCCACACACAGGTCAACAATACATTACCCAAATAAATTCAATGAGTGTTGGGTGCTATAGAGAAAGAAGTACCATCAAGAAAGAACTCTGATTACAGAGCTGAGATTTGTTATTTTTTTAACTATTCTATTTTTAATTAATTTATTTTTATCTTATGCGCATTGGTGTCTTGCCCTGGGTATCAGGTCCCCTGGAGCTGGAGTTACAGACAGTCATGAGCTGCCGTGTGGCTGAGAAATGAACCCGGGCTCCCTGGAAGAGCAGTCATGCTCTTAACCACTGAGCCATCTCTCCAGCCTGTTAATTACTTTTGTTTTGTTTTTGAGGCAGGGTCTCATACATCCAAGACTCCCACTCACTATGTAGCTTAGGGTGTGACTTTTATCTCCTGATCCTCCTGCCTCTCCCTCCCCAGTGATAGGGCAAGTGTGTGCCACCACACTCAGCTGAACAGAGATCGGAATCAGGAAATTGAAGCTGTGCACGTGGTTCTCCAGGACAGGACCACTCTAGGCAAAGGCCCAAGGGCAGAAAGTTGACATACTCCAGAAAGAGAAGGAAGGCCCATGCCACCACAGTGTGTTGAGAAAGAGCAAATGGAAAGGATATGGGAAACTGGACAGGGCTAGATAAAGCAGGGCATAGGAAGGAAGCCGGGACTCATTCCTAGGTCTTTAACACTCCTAATATGGTGCAAGAGCAATGGCAACTCTATCACCTGGGAGCTTCTTAGAAATGCCACTAGGGGTTGGCAAGATAGCTCAATGGGTAGGGCAGCACCTGCTACCAAGTCTGTTTTTTTTGTTTTGTTTTGTTTTGTTTTTTGAAACAGGGTTTTTCTGTGTAGTTTTGGTGCCTGTCCTAGATCTCACTCTATAGACCAGGCTGGCCTCGAACTCACAGAGATCCGCCTGGCTCTGCCTCCCAAGTGCTGGGATTAAAGGCGTGCGCCACCACCGTCTGGCCTGCTGCCAAGTCTGAAGACTTGAGGCCAATCCCTGAGACTCACATGGTGGAAGGAGAGAACATACCCCCAAAAGTTGTTCTCTGACCCCCAGATGTGTGCCATGACACATTTACACACACATGAATACACACACACACATGCACATGCACACCAATAAATAAACTGTAATTTGAAAATAGGGTGGGGGAGACATCGAGACAGCTCGGCTAAAGGGGTTTACTGCCAAGCTTGATGATCTGAGTTCAAACCCCCAAAACCTACACGGCAGAAGGAGAGAACTGACTCTTCCCCAAAACTGTGCTCTGACCTCCACTTGTGTTCCATGGCACTCATAAACACACACACACACACACACACACACACACACACACACACACACACACACACACAGAGGTTGGCCTCAAGTCTATAAGGATCCTTTTATCTCAGGTTCCTGGTATTGAGTGTGCCGCCATACTTCCTTCCTTCCTTCCTTCCTTCCTCCCTCCTTCCCTCCCTCCCTTCCTTCCTTCCTTTCTTCCTCACACATGCTAAGCAAACACCCTTACCCCTGAGCTACACGCCCAGCCCTTTGGGTGTTTGTATAGGTATATGAGTGTGGTGTGTATGTAATGTGTGCCCAGTTGTGTGTGTGAGTACCTGTGCCTATATGATTGCTCATAGAGGCCAGAGGAGGACGTCAGGCATCATGCTCTATCATTTTCTGCCTTATTCCTTTGAGATAGTCTCTCTTTTGAAAAGATTTTTACATTGTTTGGTTTATGTGTATGTGTGTATGTATGACACATGCAGAGGCCAGAGAGAGGTTTTGGAATCCATAGAGCTAGAGTTCTAGACAGTTGTGAGCTGCCTAACATGGGAATTCCACTCAGGTCCTCTGGAAGAACAGCAAGTGTTCTGAACCACTGAGCCATTCTTCCGGCCTAAGAAAATCACTTAAGGTACCTGAAGCATCCAGCAAACCCCAGAAGGAATTCTGTCTCCCCTCCCCAACCTCCATGCACAGTGCTGGGGTTCCAGGTACACAGGTTGTAAGGATTATGTCCTTAATTACGTCACTAGCCTGCAATGGCGTCCCAGCCTAAAAAGTGGGCGTGCCCTCTGTGCCCTCTCTTTCCGCACTCTCTCCTTCTGTATTCTCTTCCCTCCTCTCTCTCTCTCTCTCTCTCTCTCTCTCTCTCTCTCTCTCTCTCTCTCTCTCTCCCTCTTTCTCTCTCAATAAAGCCCTAGAAAGGTAACCATGGCTTGTGATTCTTCCGTCACCGATACATCCAGCACTCTCCTCCGTCGGCATGGCCGCCGCAGACGGCGGCCAGCCACAAGCGCCGCCGCTTAATCAACACAGGTAGCCACACTCAGCTTTTCACACAGGTTCTGGGAATTGAACTCAAGGCCCCCATGCTTGTACAGTAAGTGCTCTCACCCTCTGAGTCATCTCCTCCCAAGATGCACTTTCTCTATTGTTATTACACATATCTGTATGTCTGTACTTTCCTCATTCCATCCATGCAGCAGATACTCACTGGGGTGCAAAGGCCATGTTCAGCACGGGGCCACACTCTGGGGACACAGCAGAGACTATTAGAATCATCCCTCCGTATCTTTAGGGACTTTCTGTAGATCCCCGACTCAGAGATGAACTAGTCTCTTACAGAAAATTGTGTAGTTATAGCAGAGTATGGTGGCATATACCTCTCATCCCATTTGTGCCCACAAGTTCAAGACAAGCCTGAGTAACATTGTGTGCGAGTGTGTGTGCATACAGGTCAGGGGACAACTCGTCCAGGGATTGAAACTTGGATCATCAGGCTTGGTGACAATTGCCTTTACCCTCTGAGTCACCTCCCTGGCTTCCGTGTTTGAGAACAGTGACACTGTCTTGAGAAGCACACCAGTGTCTTGGATGTGCACTGTCCTTTTCCTAGGCACCCCTTTCTCCCCTAATACCCACCCTTAAATCTGGATGAAAACTATATCTTGTCTTGGGCTGGGGATGTAGCTCAGTTGGTACAGTGCTTGCACAGTGTTCACAAAACTCTAGATTCAATGCCCAGTACAACATAAACTGGGCCTGGTGGCACATACCTGGAGACCCAGCCCTCAAGAGGGGGAAGCTGAAGGATCAGAAGTTCAAGGTCATCCTCAGCTACAAAACAAGTCCAAAGCAAGCTTGGGATATGTAAAACTCTATCTCAAGTAAACAAAAGCAAGCCAGGAATGACAAACAACATAGACCAGCTTCCTTCTCTTTTTAATTTTATTTATTATTGTTGTGAGCATGCACATGGAGGTCAGGAGACGACTCTGAATCCACAACAGAACTGTGAAGTCAGCTCTGTCCTTTTACCTTTATCTGGGTTCTGGGGATTGGACTCAGGTCATTAGGCTTGCACAGCAAAGGCTCTTGTGGGCTCGGGCTCGGCCATCTCACCGACCCACAAACCTGCTCTCTTTTTTTCTTTTCAGTAAGCTCCAACTTTGTTGGATTAAAAACAACAAAATATAGATTAGTAGTTGCCCATATCCTACCTTAACCTCCCATCACCCTGCTACACTTTCAACACCTCCAGTTTATCCAGAACACCTCATAGGTGCCAAAGCTGTGTACAGGGCTTTTGTATTGCGTTACCCAGGGAATGGTGTTATAGAATATTTGTGTACACTGTGTGAAGATGTGTCACTGTGATTGGTTTAATAAAGAGCTGAATGGCCAATAGCTAGGCACGAGAGATAAGCAGGATTTCCAGGGAGAGAAAGAAAGAAGAGGAGGAATCTAGGCACCAGGAGACATGGAGAGGAAACAGGAGGTGCAAGATGAAAGAGAGGTAATGCCATAGGAGAGAATGTAGGTTAATATAAATGGATTAATTTAAGTTGTAAGAGCTAGTTGAGACAAGCCTAAGTTAAAGGCCAAGCTTTCATAATTAATAACAATTCTCCATGTCCTGATTTGGCGCCAGTGGTGGAGAAGAAAGTCCAACTACAGAATGGTAACAAGAACAAGTCTAAAAGATGAGGGGTGTGGAAGAGCATGGCCCTGAGTTCCATCCACATCAATAGAGGGTGGTAGTACGTCTGGACATCCTTGCAGACTCAGTCGATTTTTGAAAACTTTTTGAAACAAAGTTTCACTACGCACCCCAGGCTAGCTTGGTGCCTGCTATATATATACCCTGCTGACCTCCAGCTCAGTGTCTGCCCTGTCTCAGTCTCCTGAGCACTAAGATTACAGGTGTGAATCACCACACCTAGCTTTTTTTTTTTAAGGCCAGCTGTGCAGCGCTTTGTAGAACACCAGAGCTGAACTTTGGGGGTCACAGTGAGCCTGGCTGTCTCCCCAAGCACTTTCCCTATTGCTTTCCATCTGGAAAACTGCATAGGCTGCCCGAGAACTGCATAGCAAACTGTGATTTCTGATCAAAGCCTGCAAGTTCCTTCCATGCCAGGGTCCAGTCAGCCTCTTCAAGCTTGTCACCACCCAAGGCTGTTTCAAGTCAAGACCCTAACTTAAGAGTCTGATAGATGGCTGGGCGGTGGTGGCACACACCTTTAATCCCAGCACCCAGGAGGCAGAGGCAGGCGGATCTCTGTAACTTGGAGGCCAGCCTGGTCTACAGAGTGAGATCCAGGACAGCCAAAGCTACGCAGAGAAACCTGTCTCAAAAAAGAAGGAGAAGGAAAAGAAGGAGAAGAACAGGAGGAGGAGGAGGAGGAGGAGGAGGAGGAGGAGGAGGAGGAGGAGGAGGAAGAAGAAGAAGAAGAAGAGGAAGAAGAAGAGGAAGAAGAGGAAGAAGAAGAAGAAGAAGAAGAAGAAGAAGAAGAAGAAGAAGAAGAAGCCAATAGAAATATAAAGCATCTCTCTAGAAAAATCAATATATAGACACCCTCAGTTGTAATACGATACATCTAGGCAAGGAGGTTTTGGGTCCCCACAGGCTGTCCATGAACCCCAGAATTAAAGAAGATTAGAAAGCCTGTGGGACAGTTGGTCCTCACTACCCTAACTCAACAATCTTGGGGGTCAGGGGCGTGGTGGGCTTTCATGTCATGATGTCTTTACTTAAGCTGTCATTCTTTAAAACATATCTTTAGTCATTTGTGTGTGTCTATGTGAATGCAAGCCCTCCACAGCATAAATGTAGAGGTCAGAGGACAAGCCACGGGGGTCAGTTCTTACCTTCCACCATGTGGAATCAGGAGATTGAACTCAGATCATCAGGCGTGGCAGCAAACACCTCTACTCACTCAGCCATCTTGCCAACCCCTCCAGCACGACACCCCCCACAACAGAGTATCACCACACAGCCCTGGCCGACCTAGGGCTGATATTACAATATTACCATCACACAGGCTTCGGGCTGTCACTTGTAGCTGCGGCCTAGTTTCTCCACATTTCTCCTTGTTCTGTTGACCTAACTCACAGGCACCTACCTCGTCATAGCAGCAGGGTCACCTTACCAGCATCCACAGTCCATAGGATTTTGCTCCCCACCCCATCTCCCTAACTGGATCGTGAGTGTCCTTGGACTTGAGTTGACCTTGCATCACACTGTGGCACAACTCTTTACCTTTCCCAGGTTTTATTCCTTTTTCTATAAAAAGGGAGTCTAGGAGAGCTGGTGAGATGGTTCATATGGTAACGCGCTTGTCTAACAAGCCTGCGGACCTGAACTCAATCTCCAAAACCCACTTAAACTCGGAAGGACGGACCCAACTCCGCAAAACTGTTCTCTGATCTCCACATGTGGGCTGTGGCATCAGTGCTCAGCGGCATGCACATAAAAGTAACACTTTTTAAAATATTTAGTATCAATCTGAGAGCCCCTCCTTCCAAGTGGCCGAGGGGTGGCAGAAATAAAGCTACCCAGCAGTAGCTGAGATGTGTTTGCACATGCAGAAGTTGGGAGGCATTCAGCCAGCCAGAGACCAGGCTTTTCTCTGAGGAGACTGACCCACAGCATGCATTCTAGAACACATACCGTCACCACTGGTGCCAGTGGTCAGAACCAGGCTCTAAGCCAGGCTGCAAAAAGGAGCCACATTGGAAAACGGCCTTCTTGTCAGGTGCTGGATTATATCCAACACTTAGGAGAGTGAGACAGGAGGATTGTTGTGAGTTCCAGGTAAGCCTGGGCTACATTATGAGATCCTGTATCAAAACACAAAAAAAACAAAAGAGCAAAAGGAGGAGGAGGGAAGGAAAGAAAAATAACTTTCTTAGGATTGAAACTGAAGATACACACACATACTCACTCTGTCACACACACACACACACACACACACACACACACACACACACACACACACGTACATTTTCAGGCACCCAGGCAAAAAATATAACTGCACTCTGGGAGATACAGGGAGAAGCTGGCCAGAAGAGGCCAGAAGGAGATACGAGGCCCTTGGCTTCCAGTTACCACCTAGGCCATTTATCATCCTCCACCTTCAAAGTCTTTGCTGGTTTGAAGCCGCTAAGGTACAGCATCTTGTGACAATTTTTCCTCACAAGCTGGTTTGCTCTGGAGCTCAGGTCAGGGTCTTCTCTTCATGTACCCCGATCTCTGGCTTCCTTGCCACCCCTTCGCTTCCTGGAAACTGCCCATCCTTATTATCACATTTCCACCCTAACAGGCTCCTCTGCTTCTGAGCCCAGCCACTCCATCTAGATCACTCCTGGCTGACATCTGGCAAAGCTGTGCTCCCTCTTCAAACCATGTGAACCCAGTTAGCGTCCATCCTTCACACGACCACGCCCTCCTTCTGCGAGCCTGGGCTGAAGCCGCTGTCAATGCCGGAAAGAAAGTACATGGCCCTGCCACCCGCTGCCCTTTAAATGTGTGACCACAGACCTCAGATTGGCACTCTGCAGGCCTGGAAATCCCACTAACCTTTCCTAGAAAGTTCCCGTTCCTGTTCTCTAGGACAGCTACTCCATACTCTCTTCTTTCAACACAGATTTCCTTGTTCTCCTCTGCTGTGGGTCCTGGTTCATCCTTCCTTCAGAAACAAGAAGCCAACACATTGAATATGCCAGACATCCTGTGCCTGGGCCCAAGAGTCCAGCCTCTGTCCTTGGAACACAGAAGTGCCTCCTGCTGAAGTCTAAGTCAGGCTTGGACTCTGACTCCGGACCCCAGGCTGTGGAACAGGCTTCTGAGCCACAACACCCTTGTCTCTGCTGCATCATTTTACCCCATCTGCCCTGGTATTCTCTCCTCACCTTTCAGACAGTGTCTGGCTATGTAGCCCTGGCTGGCCTGGGACTTACTACGTAGACCAGGATGCCCTTTACTCCCAGAGATCTGCCTGCCTCTGTCTCCCGAGTGCTGGGACCAAGGGTGAGCATCACTATGCCAAATGGTTCATCTGTTTGTAGAAACAGGCTCTCTTGTATCCCAGCCTGGCTTTGAGCCTAATATGTAGCCAAGGATGACTTTGAACTCCAGAGCTTCCTGCTCCCACCTCTGGAGTGCAGGGATTATAGGCTTGTGTCGGTACACCCAGTTTAAGGATTGTTGGAGATCGTACCCTGGACATTATTCATGTGAGGCTAACACTCTACCAACTAAGCTGTACTGCTAGCCGTTCAGGCTTCTTACCCAATGATGTTGCCCTTTCCTGTATCCTCCACACTTTGAACAGTACACAGCAGGTGCTAAATAGTTGTTGAGTGAATACATGGTAAAGGACTCTGCAAATGCTATACTGCAAGATTAAATCAATAATTTAAGCATTCTTCATTATACTTTTAGAAGAATGACTCCAGATACATAGGTTTGGATTCTGCTGAATTAAAAATTTTTTTTGAAGATTTATTTTATCTTATACTGTCTTAGGATTGCTATTACCACAGCAACTCTTATAAAGGAAAAACATTTCATTGGGGTGGCTTACATTTTCAGAAGTTTAGTCCATCATCATCATGATGGCAGGACATGGTGGCACACAGGCAGACATGGTGCTGGAGAGAGTGCTACATCTTGTGCAGGCAACAGGAAGGAAGTGCTCTGAGACACTGGGTGGTATCTTGAGCATATATGAGACCTCAAAGCCCACCTCCACAGTGACACACTTCCTCCAACAAGACCACACCTACTCCAACAAAGCCACACCTCCCAATAGTGCCACTCCCTTTGGGGGCCATTTTCTTTAATACCACCACATATACATATGGGCATTTTGCCTGGGTGTGTGTGCACCATGAGTGTGCATGGTGCCTGTAGAGCCCAGAAAAGGACATCATCTAGGTCTGGAGTTACAGGCAGTTGTGAGCCACCACATGAGTACTAGGAACTGACCCCAGGTCCTCTATAAGAGCAGCCAGTGCTCTGAACCTCTCAGCCATTCTCTAGCTCCTTCTATTGCATTTTTATTTGGTTTTGATTTGGGGACAGAGTCATGCTATATAGCTCAGACTGATCTCAAACTCTCCATCCTCCTGCTTCAGACTCCCAGGAATCACAGGTCTGCAACAAAACATTCATTACCCACTGAGGTCCCATGTTAGTATCACAGAATCTGACAAATCAAAGACTGAGATCATCTCTCTTTCACCTGCTTCTAGTGTAAGTGAAAAGAGCCAGGACTGCAGAATGCCACTCCCACTGTGGCCTTAATTCAGTCACTTTATCGCCGAGTTCTCCTCTGCAGAGCCTGAGTAGGTTACATAGAGAGAACGTGAATGGGCTACCTAAAGCCCCCAGCCTCTGAGCCTGGAGCATGTGAGCAAGTTGTGCTAATACCAGACCACAGTGTGTACATGACTCCCGGGTCCAGAAGCTTCCAGTGGTCACAGGATGCAAAAGAAAAAGATACACCTGGACAGGGTCCTGAGTTGAGGGCCTTGGTAACTGTTTTTTGCAGATGTTTGGCATGGGTAGGGTGTAACTAGAGATGAAACATAATGTCATGTCCTTTCCAGGGTAAAGGCATTGAGGAGACTGATGGTATTCATCCCTACAAGCACAGGTATGAAGACAACACTCAACGCCACAAAATATTAAACCTGCAGGTATGCTGGAGAGAGTCTGTTTTAGATTATGTAATTCTGAGTTTTATTTGGGAAACAAGAAAAGTAATCCAGATCATCTATGAAGTCACAAGCCAACAGCTTTTCAGATTACCTTGGCGAGGAGACTACCACTCATTTTTGACTCCTTCATTTCCAGCACCACTGAAGACCTCCTTTACCTCCAGGCTGGCCCAGATCACGTGTTCCAAGTCGCCAACATTCCTAGTGCTTAGTACCAGTGCCATGGGATATACCAGCCTACAGATCCTGTGTGCTGTCCTCCAGAGCCTGTGTGCTGTCCTCCAGACCCTGTGTGCTGTCCTATAGATCCTGTGTGCTGACCCTCCAGATCCTGTGTGCTGTCCTCCAGATCCTGTGTGATGACCCTCCAGACCCTGTGTGCTGACCCTCCAGATCCTGTGTGATGACCCTCGAGACCCTGTGTGCTGTCTTCCAGACCCTGTGTGCTGACCCTCCAGACCCTGTGTGCTGTCTTCCAGACCCTGTGTGCTGACCCTCCAGACCCTGTGTGCTGTCCTATAGATCCTGTGTGCTGTCCTCCAGACCCTGTGTGCTGACCCTCCAGATCCTGTGTGCTGTCTTCCAGACCCTGTGTGCTGTCCTCCAGATCCTGTGTGCTGCCCTCCAGATCCTGTGTGCTGTCCTCCAGATCCTGTGTGCTGTCCTCCAGATCCTGTGTGCTGACCCTCCAGATCCTGTGTGCTGACCCTCCAGATCCTGTGTGCTGACCCTCCAGATCCTGTGTGCTGACCCTCCAGATCCTGTGTGCTGTCCTCCAGATCCTGTGTGCTGTCCTCCAGACTCTGTGGGCTGACCCTCCAGATCCTGTGTGCTGACCCTCCAGATCCTGTGTGCTGACCCTGCAGATCCTGTGTGCTGTCCTCCAGACTCTGTGTGCTGACCCTCCAGACCCTGTGTGCTGACCCTCCAGACCCTGTGTGCTGACCCTCCAGACCCTGTGTGCTGACCCTCCAGACCCTGTGTGCTGTCCTCCAGACCCTGTGTGCTGACCCTCCAGACTCTGTGTGCTGTCCTCCAGATCCTGTGTGCTGTCCTCCAGATCCTGTGTGCTGTCCTCCAGATCCTGTGTGCTGTCCTCCAGATCCTGTGTGCTGACCCTCCAGATCCTGTGTGCTGTCCTCTAGACTCTGTGTGCTGACCCACCAGACCCTGTGTGCTGACCCTCCAGATCCTGTGTGCTGTCCTCCAGATCCTCTGTGCTGTCCTCCAGATCCTGTGTGCTGTCCTCCAGACTCTGTGTGCTGACCCTCCAGATCCTGTGTGCTGTCCTCCAGACCCTGTGTGCTGTCCTCCAGACCCTGTGTGCTGCCCTCCAGATCCTGTGTGCTGTCCTCCAGATCCTGTGTACTGTCCTCCAGATCCTGTGTGCTGTCCTCCAGATCCTGTGTGCTGTCTTCCAGATCCTGTGTGCTGTCCTCCAGATCCTCTGTGCTGACCCTCCAGATCCTGTGTGCTGTCCTCCAGATCCTGTGTGCTGCCCTCCAGATCCTGTGTGCTGACCCTCCAGACCCTGTGTGCTGTCTTCCAGACCCTGTGTGCTGACCCTCGAGACCCTGTGTGCTGTCCTCCAGATCCTGTGTGCTGTCCTCCAGACCCTGTGTGCTGTCTTCCAGATCCTGTGTGCTGTCCTCCAGATCCTCTGTGCTGACCCTCCAGATCCTGTGTGCTGTCCTCCAGATCCTGTGTGCTGTCCTCCAGATCCTGTGTGCTGACCCTCCAGATCATGTGTGCTGTCCTCCAGATCCTGTGTGCTGTCCTCCAGATCCTGTGTGCTGTCCTCCAGATCCTGTGTGCTGACCCTCCAGATCCTGTGTGCTGTCCTCTAGACTCTGTGTGCTGACCCACCAGACCCTGTGTGCTGTCCTCCAGATCCTGTGTGCTGCCCTCCAGATCCTGTGTGCTGTCCTCCAGATCCTGTGTACTGTCCTCCAGATCCTGTGTGCTGTCCTCCAGTTCCTGTGTGCTGTCCTCCAGATCCTGTGTGCTGTCCTCCAGATCATGTGTGCTGACCCTCCAGATCCTGTGTGCTGTCCTCCAGATCCTGTGTGCTGCCCTCCAGATCCTGTGTGCTGACCCTCCAGACCCTGTGTGCTGACCCTCCAGACCCTGTGTGCTGACCCTCGAGACCCTGTGTGCTGTCCTCCAGATCCTGTGTGCTGTCCTCCAGACCCTGTGTGCTGACCCTCCAGATCCGGTGTGCTGTCCTCCAGACCCTGTGTGCTGTCCTCCAGATCCTGTGTGCTGTCCTCCAGATCCTGTGTGCTGTCCTCCAGATCCTGTGTGCTGTCCTCCAGATCCTGTGTGCTGTCCTCCAGATCCTGTGTGCTGTCCTCCAGATCCTGTGTGCTGTCCTCCAGATCCTGTGTGCTGACCCTCCAGATCCTGTGTGCTGTCCTCCAGATCCTGTGTGCTGCCCTCCAGATCCTGTGTGCTGTCCTCCAGATCCTGTGTGCTGTCCTCCAGATCTTGTGTGCTGACCCTCCAGATCCTGTGTGTTGACCCTCCAGATCCTGTGTGCTGACCCTACAGATCCTGTGTGCTGTCCTCCAGACTCTGTGTGCTAACCCTCCAGACCCTGTGTGCTGACCCTCGAGACCCTGTGTGCTGTCCTCCAGATCCTGTGTGCTGTCCTCCTGATCCTGTGTGCTGACCCTCCAGATCCTGTGTGCTGTCCTCCAGATCCTGTGTGCTGACCTCCAGATCCTGTGTGCTGTCCTCCAGACCCTGTGTGCTGACCCTCCAGATCCTGTGTGCTGTCCTCCAGACCCTGTGTGCTGTCCTCCAGATCCTGTGTGCTGCCCTCCAGATCCTGTGTGCTGTCCTCCAGATCCTGTGTGCTGTCCTCCAGATCCTGTGTGCTGTCCTCCAGATCCTGTGTGCTGCCCTCCAGATCCTGTGTGCTGTCCTCCAGATCCTGTGTGCTGTCCTCTAGATCCTGTGTGCTGTCCTCCAGATCCTGTGTGCTGACCCTCCAGATCCTGTGTGCTGACCCTCCAGATCCTGTGGCTGACCCTCCAGATCCTGTGTGCTGTCCTCCAGATCCTGTGTGCTGACCCTCCAGATCCTCTGTGCTGTCCTCCAGATTCTGTGTGCTGACCCTCCAGACCCTGTGTGCTGATCCTCCAGACCCTGTGTGCTGTCCTCCAGATCCTGTGTGCTGACCTCCAGACCCTGTGTGCTGTCCTCCAGACCCTGTGTGCTGACCCTCCAGACCCTGTGTGCTGTCCTCCAGATCCTGTGTGCTGTCCTCCAGACCCTGTGTGCTGCCCTCCAGACCCTGTGTGCTGTCCTCCAGACCCTGTGTGCTGTCCTCCAGATCCTGTGTGCTGTCCTCCAGAACCTGTGTGCTGTCCTCCAGACTCTGTGTGCTGACCCTCCAGACCCTGTGTGCTGACCCTCGAGACCCTGTGGCTGTCCTCCAGATCCTGTGTGCTGTCCTCCAGATTCTGTGTGCTGACCCTCCAGATCCTGTGTGCTGTCCTCCAGATCCTGTGTGCTGTCCTCCAGATCCTGTGTGCTGTCCTACAGATCCTGTGTGATGACCCTCCAGATCCTGTGTTCTGACCCTCCAGATCCTGTGTGCTGATCCTCCAGATCCTGTGTGCTGTCCTCCAGATCCTATGTGCTGACCCTCCAGATCCTGTGTTCTGTCCTCCAGACCCTGTGTGCTGACCCTCCAGACCCTGTGTGCTGACCCTCCAGACCCTGTGTGCTGTCTTCCAGACCCTGTGTGCTGACTCTCCAGACCCTGTGTGCTGTCCTCCAGATCCTGTGTGCTGACCTCCAGACCCTGTGTGCTGACCCTCCAGACCCTGTGTGCTGTCCTCCAGATCCTGTGTGCTGCCCTCCAGATCCTGTGTGCTGTCCTCCAGATCCTGTGTGCTGTCCTCCAGATCCTGTGTGCTGACCCTCCAGATCCTGTGTGCTGACCCTCCAGATCCTGTGGCTGACCCTCCAGATCCTGTGTGCTGTCCTCCAGATCCTGTGTGCTGACCCTTCAGATCCTGTGTGCTGACCCTCCAGACTCTGTGTGCTGTCCTCCAGACTCTGTGTGCTGACCCTCCAGATCCTGTGTGCTGACCCTTCAGATCCTATGTGCTGACCCTCCAGATCCTGTGTTCTGTCCTCCAGACCCTGTGTGCTGACCCTCCAGACCCTGTGTGCTGACCCTCCAGACCCTGTGTGCTGTCTTCCAGACCCTGTGTGCTGACTCTCCAGACCCTGTGTGCTGTCCTCCAGATCCTGTGTGCTGACCTCCAGACCCTGTGTGCTGACCCTCCAGACCCTGTGTGCTGTCCTCCAGATCCTGTGTGCTGCCCTCCAGATCCTGTGTGCTGTCCTCCAGATCCTGTGTGCTGTCCTCCAGATCCTGTGTGCTGACCCTCCAGATCCTGTGTGCTGACCCTCCAGATCCTGTGCCTGACCCTCCAGATCCTGTGTGCTGTCCTCCAGATCCTGTGTGCTGACCCTTCAGATCCTGTGTGCTGACCCTCCAGACTCTGTGTGCTGTCATCCAGATCCTGTGTGCTGTCCTCCAGATCCTGTGTGCTGACCCTCCAGACCCTGTGTGCTGTCTTCCAGACCCTGTGTGCTGACCCTCCAGACCCTGTGTGCTGTCCTCCAGATGCTGTGTGCTGTCCTCCAGATCCTGTGTGCTGACCCTCCAGATCCTGTGTGCTGACCCTCCAGATCCTGTGTGCTGACCCTCCAGATCCTGTGTGCTGTCCTCCAGACTCTGTGTGCTGACCCTCCAGACCCTGTGTGCTGACCCTCGACCCGGTGTGCTGTCCTCCAGATCCTGTGTGCTGTCCTCCAGATCCTGTGTGCTGCCCTCCAGATCCTGTGTGCTGACCCTCCAGATCCTGTGTGCTGTCCTCCAGATCCTGTGTGCTGTCCTCCAGATCCTGTGTGCTTTCCTCCAGATCCTGTGTGCTGTCCTCCAGATCCTGTGTTCTGACCTCCATATCCTGTGTGCTGTCCTCCAGACTCTGTGTGCTGACCCCCCAGACCCTGTGTGCTGACCCTCCAGACCCTGTGTGCTGTCCTCCAGATCCTGTGTGCTGTCCTCTAGACCCTGTGTGCTGACCCTCCAGATCCTGTGTGCTGTCCTCCAGATCCTGTGTGCTGTCCTCCAGATCCTGTGTGCTGCCCTCCAGATCCTGTGTGCTGTCCTCCAGATCCTGTGTGCTGTCCTCCAGATCCTGTGTGATGACCCTCCAGATCCTGTGTGCTGTCCTCCAGATCCTGTGTGCTGTCCTCCAGACTCTGTGTGCTGACCCTCCAGACCCTGTGTGCTGACCCTCCAGACCCTGTGTGCTGACCCTCCAGACCCTGTGTGCTGATCTGCCAGACCCTGTGTGCTGTCCTCCAGATCCTGTGTGCTGTCCTCCAGACCCTGTGTGCTGACCCTCCAGATCCTGTGTGCTGTCCTCCAGATCCTGTGTGCTGTCCTCCAGATCCTGTGTGCTGTCCTCCAGATCCTGTGTGCTGACCTCCAGATCCTGTGTGCTGACCCTCCAGACCCTGTGTGCTGACCCTCCAGATCCTGTGTGCTGTCCTCCAGATCCTGTGTGCTGTCCTCCAGATCCTGTGTGCTGTCCTCCAGATCCTGTGTGCTGTCCTCCAGACTCTGTGTGCTGACCCTCCAGACCCTGTGTGCTGACCCTCCAGACCCTGTGTGCTGTCCTTCAGATCCTGTGTGCTGACCCTCCAGATCCTGTGTGCTGACCCTCCAGACCCTGTGTGCTGACCCTCCAGATCCTGTGTGCTCTCCCTCCAGGAGCTTTAACCGACTCAACCAAAGTATGGCCCCCAAGCCTTCCTTCCCTTTGCATCTCTGGCTGTGGACTGTGGGCCTCTGAAGGAAGGGATCTTCACACAAACCACAGTGCTCCAAGAGGCTTGCTGTTCCTTTCTGAATCCAGGGGTGTATCCAGAGTTTTTCATCCCTCCTGTCCACTCCCAAATAACCACACAGAGACTTATTATTAATTATAAATGCTCAGCCGATAGCTTAGGCTTGTTACTAACTAACTCAATTTAAATTAACCCATATTTCTTATCGATACTCCACCACGTGGTACCTTTTTTCAGTACAGCATGTTTATCTCCTGCTTCCTCTGCATCTGGCTGGTGACTCCTCCTGACTCTGCCCTTCTTCTTCCCAGCATCCTCTCTTCTGGCTCTCCCACCTATCCTCTTCATACCTAGTTATTGTCCAGTTCACTTTTTATTAAGCCAATGAGAGTAATGCATATTCAGAGTGCTCAAAAGTATTATTCCACAGCACAGGGGGCCAATTTAAGCTAAAAAAAACTCTTTCCCTAGCTGTGTTTACTGTCCCAGGAGGGCCTGTTTTACTGCAAGGGGGGGCAGGACTAACTTCAGTCCAGAAAGAAGGCAAAGGAAGGGAAGAATGCACCCCTTAAGCTCACACCAGGACAGTCCATGTTCAGAATTTCACATCTGTCTTCCTTGCATGCTTCTTCCCAGAGGCTGAGGGTGGAGGTGGGAGGCTAGGTGCTTAGGTGGGGAAGGGGCTCCAAAACACCCCATGATTATTTACAAACTTGCAGTTAGCATCCTGACAGAAACACAGGCTTGCAGCGAGCAGCCTCTGTGCCCAGAGCCCAGGCTGCTTACACCAAATGTTGATATGTGGTTCTTCCTGGTGCCCATTCCTTATCTCATTATTTTTTTTTAATACAAGGTCTCATATAATCCAAGCTGACCTCTAACTCCTTGTGTTGAAGAGAATGACATTGAATTTCTGATGTACCTGCCTCCACTTCCAACATATTGTGATGACAGGTGTGCACCACCTGGGCTCTGTGGGTGTTAGGCTAATACTCTACTAATGAGCTACCATCCCAGCCTCTTTAAATTTATTTTTTAAGTCAGTATACTAAGTAGTGGGTTTCATTACAGCATTCCACACACATGTCATCATAGTTTGTTCTTATTCATCACCTTACCCCATCTCTTAGATTGATTTTTTTAATTCATTTATTAATTAGAGACAAGTTTAACCTACATATCCCCTGGCTTTAAGCTTATTATGAGGCAGAGACCGGCCTTGAACTTGGGATCTTCTTGCCTCAGACTCCCCAGTGCTGAGACAACATGTATGTGCCACCATATCTAGCAGTTATGTGGCTCCCGTTATGGTGGTGGTGTCTTTTTTGGGTTATATTGTTCTTTTTCTGTCTTTGAATGCCATCCAAGTGGGGATTGTCCCTCCTACCAGAGAATATTGTCGGTTGTTTTTCATTCTTTTGGGGGACCCACAACCCAGCTCCCAAATAAATCACACACAGAAGCTTATTCTTAATTATAAATATCCGGCCTTAGCTTGGCTTGCTGCTAGCCAGGTTTACTTAACTTTAAATTATCCCATCTAACTTTTGCCTTTGGGCTTTTATCTTTCTCTATTTCTGTATACCTTTCATTGTTTCTTACTCCGTGTCTGCCTATGTAGCTAGGTGGCTGGCCGCTGAAGTCCTCCTCCTTCTCTGCCTACTTCTTCCTTCCTCCCAGATTTTTCCTTCTATATATTCTCTCTGCATGCCAACCCTGCCTATCCTTTCTCCTGCCTTGCTGTTGGCCATTCAGTTCTTTATTAGACCATCAGGTATTTTAGACAGGCACAGGAACACAGCTTCCCAGAGTTAAACAAATGCAACATAAACAAAAGTAACACACCTTGTATTGGGGAATAAATAATATTCCCCAACAAGAGAGTGTCATAAAAGAACACAAGCTTGGCTGGTAAAGGTACTTGCCATGCAACCCTGATGACCTGAGTTTGATCCCCAAATCACTGTAAAGGTCAAAGGAGAAAACCAATTCCATATGGCTGTTCCCTGACCATGAGCGGCATCACACACACACACACACACACACACACACACACACACACACACACACACACACAAATAATAATAATAATAATAATAATAATAAATAAAACAAGGGTTTGTTTGTGGGGTTTTTTGTTTTATTTTGCTTTGTTTTGAGGCAGGGCCTCATTATGTTACAACCCAGGGTAGCATGGAACTCTCTATGTTGACCAGCTTGGCTTTGAACTCATAGATACCTATCTACCTCTATTTCCTAAGTGATGAGATTAAAGGTATGCACCACTACACTCAACCTAAAATATATTTGTTTGTTTGTTTGTTTGTTTCAAAAAGAACAGATGGCAGTCCCAAGAAAAGTCCCACTAGGAGATGGAAAGGGCCCAGTGGACGGGGGATGTGCAGGGACAGGAAGGGACATGAAGCAGAGGCGTCACACCCTCTCTTCCCTTCCACCCACATCCAACCACAACTCCCACCAGCTGGAACTCACACACACGTATGAACACTTTATAGAACGAAACTGACAGGTTGGACTTCTCAAATTCCTAGAGAGAGGGGCCTTATTCCCCTCCTACCCCCTCCCAGGCTGATCTGGGCAAGCCTCACCCCAAGACAGCTGGCGGCTCCCCAATTATTACACCACTTCTTGTCCCCTTGAACTGCTCTCCACTGCAGGCAGTGTGTCCCCTCAGTCCAGCAGGCTGTGCCCTGTCACATCACTCGGATGGAAACCATGTACCAGAAGCAGCTTCAGGGGACTGTGACCTGAGCATCCTGAACTGCTAAGAGTCCCACACTCAGTTCATGGTCTACCATAACCCCCCGGAGAATCTTCCGTTGTGTAGCCCTGCCTGTCCTGGAACTTGCTCTGTAGACCAAGCTGGCCTTGAACTCACAGAGATCCACCTGCCTCTGCCTCCCAAGTGCGGGGATTAAAGGCGTGCGCCACCACTGCCCGGCAGGATCTTAGATTTACTCTTCATTTACATCATGCTCCACAAACCATGTAGTTGGCAGTGGTAGCCAGTCCGCTTCAGGACTAGTCCTTATGTCCAGGCCTCAAGGCTCAGAAGGGTAAAAATCAGATTTTCTTATGCATATGTGGATGTGTCTGAGTGCATGTATAACACACATCTGTGGTTGCCTACAAAGGCCGGAACGGCTTTGGAGCCCCTGGAGCTGGAGTTACAGGTGATGGTGAGCCACCATATGAGTGCTGGGAACCCAGGCCCTCTCTCTGGAAGAGCACTGAGTGCCTTTAACCACTGAGCTGCCTGCCACCCCATCCCTTTTTAAATTTAGATCCTTGGTCTTACTGTGTAGCCCAGGTTGCCCTGGGGCTTTCCAGTCCCTCCTCAACCTCCTGAGTGCTGAGAACACAGGCACGTGCCTCACACAGCCACATCTCTGGTGAGTAACAAAATTGCAAGGACTTGCCACTCTCAGCCTTCTCTTTTGTCTTCTTGTTGGTTAGAGTTTCATGTAGTCCAGGCTAGCCTCAAACGTGTTGTATAGCCAACTCTGACCTCCTGCCTCCGCCTCCTAAATGCTGGAGTAACAAGCATGCACCACCCCACCTGCTTCTTTAATGGCAGAATTGGAGATGCCCTGTCTCTGATGGTATCTGGGCCTCCCTGTGGGATCTGAGCCTGTGGCACACCCCTGCCAGTGTGCTCCGGTTACCTAGACAGACTCAGTGCAAGTACCCAGTCCTCCACCCCAGCCCACTGAATCCGGCACTGCTCAGGGAACCTGGTGGCCTCAGACTCCACCACCACCACCCCACCTGACCCCCATGTCCCATACTTTAACCCCTCTCTGTAGGTTTAATAATTCTGTCCAAGGTCCAGAGAATCAGTCGTTACGTATAGTTGTAAGCACTCAGCATATGAAAAGCATTGGCTAGGTCTGTTAATGAATGTCCAGGTCTACTCCAGCACTCTAGAAGGAAAGTACTATTAACCCTACTCCTCTGTTACTACAAGTTAAAGTTTCAGAAGATTAACTGCATCTCGCTGCTGGGTGTTTCTGGACTTCTTTATGGTTCAGCTTCTGACTGCAGAGGCCCCAGGCTGGCCCAGGTCTTTGGTCCTTCGTAGGCTTACCCAGCCATCTGGTCTGTAAGCTGGCTTCTCAACTCTCTCTCTCTCTCTCTCTCTCTCTCTCTCTCTCTCTCTCTCTCTCCTCTCTCTCTCAATACACACACACACACACACACACACACACACACACACACACACACACACACACAATTTGGGTTTTTTTATTTGTTTATTTTGGAGACAGGGTCTCATGTAGTTCAGGCTGGCCTGGAGCTGACTAGCTAGCCAGGGATGACCTTGAATTTCTGATTCTCCTGTCTGTCCCTCCCAACTCCTGAGATTACAAGTCTGTGTCACCATGCCCAGTTTATGCAGTGCTGGGTCTCGATCCCAGGATTCTGGGAGTGCTGACAAGCACTTTACCAACTGAGTATACCCTCTGCTCCAACTATGCAGCAACCACCCCCGCCAGCTGAACCATCTCACTGGCCCATAGAACTTTTTAAACTGCAACAAAATGCAGATTCTCAGGTATTTCCCAGGCCACACAACTAGAAAAACCGCTAATGCACGTAGGAATTTGTATTTTATTTATTTCTATGAAGTATATGTCTGCGTATGGATTTGTATACATGAGTGCAGTGCCCTCGGAGGTCAGAAGAGGGCGTCAGATCTGCTGCCGTTACCATGCCCATGATCCAGTAGGTGTGTGAGCAGCATGCACTCTTAAGTTTCCAGTGTCCCCCACATCCACCCAACAAAAGACCAAGCAGAGAGAGCCAAATACAACCCCCAAGCCAATCCTGCTATGCTGTTCCCCCCAGAGTTCACGTGGGGTGCTTCACTCCAGTGTTTGATTTAGGAGATGGAATGGAACCTTTAACTGGGGTCTAGTCAGAAAAGGTCTGTAGTGGGTAGCCATTCCAGGTTTGTTCTGGAAGTTCCAACCCCCATTGAGGCTTCGGTAACTGTCACGCCTACAAGGCGGGGCCGAGCGAGGACCCTGAAGACCCAAGATCCAGATGGGCCAGCTCTCTTGGTTCCTGGACCCTGGACGCTGGAGGTAGATTGAGTAGAGTTCTCCAGAGAACACCACCGGACGGCGCCACACCTTTCCCAGACCCTGCAACCTACCTATCCCTTCACTTGTAAGTTACCTTACAAAATAAACCTCCCTTTGAACTACATGGAGTGGCCATAATAATTTCACCAATAAAGGTCAGGCTGGGTGGCTGTGGTGGCACATGCCTTTAATTCCAGCACTTAGGAGGCAGAGGTAGGCAGATGTCTGTGAGTTCAAGGCTACCTTGGTCTACAAAGCGAGTTCCAGGATAGCCAGGGCTACACAGAGAAACCCTGTTTTGAAAAACAAAATGAAAAAAACAAAGAAAGAAAAGAAAAGGTCAGGCTATTGCAGGTACTATGCTCAGGAGAGAGTAATGTAGGATGCAGTTCTCACAGGCCGCTAAGTACTCATGAAATGCTCGTTATGATGGAGCGAGTCAGATTCTGGAATCACCCTCTGCCTTTTTACAGCATCATCTGATCTCTCTCTGTAGCGTTGGTCCCGTTACGATGTGATGTAATTCGAGGACCCTCACCAGAGCCCCAAACTTCGAGCAAAACGAACCTCTTTTCTTTCTAAGTATCCCAGCCTCCATTATTGTATTACAGTAACAGGAAATGAACAACTAGGGTTCATAGGATGCCTCACTTCTACAGTCTCCGCATCAATAATTTCCAGCTAGGGATCACCCGAAGCTCTTCCCGTCAGCCACCCCAAAGCTTTCCCGCTGCTCTGCTTGCCGTGGAGACTGTGCAAACACCAGCACCAGTGGCTAACTCCGTTCTTGGTTCTCATCTGAGGGCTCATCGTTTGTTCCTGTCTTTGGGTGAAAGGTGACAAAGTGATGGAGACAGGGGACCAATCGAGTCTATTTTCTAATTCCTTTTCTTTAAGATGGAGTCTCACTATGCAGCCCTGGCTGGCCTGGAACTCACTCTGTAGACCAGACTGGCCTTGAACTCACAGACCCGCCTGCCACTACCACCTAAGTGCTGGGAACAAAGATGTGTGCCATCATGCCAGGTCAGATCTATTTGGAAATAAGACAGATCAACTTCGCTAATAGCAGGGAAAGAGGGATGCTGGGAAGGAAAGTGGGGGGTCGAAGAGACTTCAACGGCCACACTGAGCAGTTGGGGGGGGGGGTGGCGGCCTCCCTGACTAATAGGTGACATAAGGAGAAGACTGTCCAGTGTGTATGCAGCACAGGCTTGACCTTGCTATCCTCCGTCTTCAGCTTCCTGAGGGCTAGAATTATAGGTGTGGGCCACTAGTCCAGGCAGCTCAAAGCAAAGCTGTGTTAGGTCTCAGGCATCACTATGGTTTGACTGTTGGAAACTTAAGCTCCACATCAATGGTATTTGGAAATGGGGCCTTTGAGAAGTTGTTAAGGCCAGAAGAGGGCATGAGAGTGGAGCCCCATGGCCTTTTTAGTGACTTTATAGGAAGGGAGATTGGAGCTGGCCCTCTTGCTCTGCCTCATTGCGTAGTGCATGCCAAGCAGAGGCCAGAACCACACACGACAGCCTCCAGAAACAGGAACCAAATGAACTCTGTATCAACTACCCAACTGTAGCATGAATCTTAAAAGGTCTTATTAATAAAAACAAACCTGGAGCCAGGTACTGAGGTCAACGCTGGAAGATCAGAGAAGCAGAACAAGCCACAGCCACCTCACCTTGCCAATTCCTCGCTGATCCTCTTTCCTCAGACTGGAAGCCTCTGTGTCCTCATCTGAATGGATCTCAGCTGAACTGCTGCTCAAAAGCCTAAAAGCTTAACCAGGCTCTAGTTCCTGGTCCTCACGCCTTATATACCTTTCTGCTTCCTGCCATCACTTCCTGGGATTAAAGGCGTGAGTCCCCATGCCTGGCTGTTTCCAGTGTGGCTTTGAACTCACAGAGATCCGGATGGATCTCTGCCTCCAGAATGCTAGGATTAAAGGCGTGTGTGCTACCATTTTCTGGCCTCTGTATCTAGTGGCTGTCCTCTTCTCTGACCCCAGATAAGTTTATTAGGGTGCACAATATTTTGGGGAACACAATATCACCACACCCAGCCTCAGGTACTTCATCACAGCCACATGAAATGGGCTAAGACAGAAGCCTCCTAGGTGAAGGGCCCCAAGGAGGCAGGAACATCCTGAGCCTGGCTGCAGGGGAAGAACAAGCCTGCAGCTGACAGAGATGGTTTCTACAGCCACGAGCCTCGGGGAAATCGCGGGGAAAGAGCGTAGCCAGAGGAGAGGTGAGGAAGCAGGGCTGAGCTGCAGTCAGAGATGTGCAGACACGAGGAGGCCACAGCAGTGGCTGAAAGGGGAAAGAGAAAGCACAGACAGAACCCCCTTCCCCTCAGAAGGGCAAGGGCTCCCCAGGCTGTGTCCACCTTTCCTGTCCATCTCCTCTTTGCGGTTGCCTTAGGGCTGTGGTTAGCTCAGCCTTGAGCGCATCCTATCGTCTCTGGCCTTTGTGCCTGCTGTCCTTCTCTCTTGTGTCTCAAAAGTCAACGATAACTCTCTACCACCTCGTCAAACACATAGGAAACTCGTGGCATAGAAGAGTCAGAGCTGCAGAAGGTGGTGGCACAAGTCTGTGACCCCAGCAATCAGAAGGCAGAGGCAGGAGAATTAGTTGGAGTTTGAAGACAGCCTTGGCTACTTAGCCAGATCCTGTCTTTGGGGGAAAAAAAAAGGCAGAGGGAGGAGGCCATGAATGTGGGTTCCAGGGATCGACTTCCGGTCATCAGGCTTTTTGGCAAGTGCTCTTTCCTGCTGAGCCATCTCACTGGCCCCTGACTCCTCATTTGTGAGCATTGGTAGTATGTATTCTCAGATAGAGTTTCTACATTTTCCCCTCTTTAGATGTTATGAGCCTGTCCATGTCTCCAGAAAATAATAGCACACATTTCTGTACGATGCAGAATATTTCAGTACATCGAGAGAGTCCTAGTTAGGGTTACTATTGCTGTGATAAAACAACGTGACCAAAGCTAGTTGGGGAGGAAAGGGTTTATTTGACCCTTACACTTGCAGATCACGATTCACTATGGAAGGAAGTCAGGACAGGAACTCAAGCAGGGCAGGAACCTCGAGGCAGGAGCAGATATAGAGGCCATGGAGGAGTGCTGCTTACTGGCTTGCTCATCATGGCTTGCTCATGCTTTCTTATAGAACCCAGGACCCCTAGCCCAGGCATGGCACCACCCACAATGGACTGCCCCCCCCACCAATCACTAACTAAGAAAATGCCCTATAGCTGGATCTTATGGAGGTGTTTTCTCAATTGAGGTTCCCTCCTCTCAGATAACTTTAGCTTGTGTCAAATTGACATAAAACTAGCCAGGCAGAGTTACCTTGTTCTTTGAAATAAATATTTAGAATCCTATTCTATGGACTGACCACCTCTTGTGTAACTAATTTCCCCTAACAAAGCATTCCCTCCTTTCTTACATAGAAACGCCCCACTTTGCACATTCTGTCCTAACGCATGCCTTTGGGCACATCCCTAGAAGTATGATTTTGAGGCCAAAGGAGGTGACTGCTGTTTTTAATTTAACAGATACCGCCAAGAAGATCTCCAAACAGTACAAGTCGAGTTTTGCCAATGAGTGTGAATGAATCCTTTGCTTCTCCATACCCTTGCCAAGACCTGGTGGTTACTGTCAATGATTTGTATTAACCCAGTCACACTTCTGACGGAAAAAATGACATTGCATGATTGTATCGTCCTGAAGAGCACAGAATACAAAACAGGTTTCCTGAAGTTTGTCACGTTGTTTCCATTTTCTATCTTTTTTTAACTTTCTTTTTAAAAATATATTTTCAAAGATGCATGTATTTCTATTTTATGTGTATGGGTGTTTTGCCTGCATGAGTATCTGTGCACCATGTGTGACACTGATACTCAGGAGGTCAGAAGAAGGCATCAGATCCCCTGGAACTGAAGCTGCAGATGATCACGAGCCATCCGATGTGGGTCCTGGGAATTGAACAAGTTCTCTGAAAAAGCAGCAAGTGCTGAGCCAGCTCCAAGATTTCTTTTTTAAACTTTCTCATTTCCAAGGATTTCTTGTTACACTAGATTAGTTTGCTTCCTATCATATAACTTTTCCAAATACTTTATTTAGCTTTTGAATACAAGGTCTCATGGGGCTGGAGACCCTGTGGTGAAGATCACGTATTGGCTGGGCAGTGGTGCCTTTAATCCCAGCACTTGGGAGGCAGAGGCAGGCGGATCTCAGTGATGTCGAGAGTTTGAGGTCAACCTGGCCTACAAAGCGAGTTCTACAACAGTCAGGACTGAAACAGAGGGACCCTGTCTCAAAAAGCAGAGAGAGAGAGAGAGAGAGAGAGAGAGAGAGAGAGAGAGAGAGAGAGAGAGAGGGAGGGAGGGAGGGGGAGGGAGGGAGGGAGGGAGGGAGGGAGAGAGAGAGAGAGAGAGGGAGGGAGGGAGGGAGAGAGAGAGGGAGGGAAGAGAGAGAGAGAGAGAGAGAGAGAGAGAGAGAGAGAGAGAGAGAGAGATCACTGCATTGCTGCATTGCTTTTTGTTCTTGTTGAGACAGGTTCTCACCATGCAATCCTGACTGTCCTGGAACTCACTGTGTAGACTAGACTGGCTTCAAATCCACAGAGCTGCCTCTGGCCTCAGAGTGCTGGACACCTGTGCATATAGGACTGTTGCTCTTGAACTTGGTTCCCAGCACCTACATTGGGCTCACAACTGCCTATAATGACAGTTCTGGGGTGATCTGCCACCTTCGGCCTTGCACAGGCATCTGGACCCATATGTATTTACCCAGAGACACATACATATAATTTAAAATAAAATAAATCTAAAAAAAAAACCCGACACGGTCTTGCATGGTCTAGGCTGCTTTGCACTTGTTTTTGGTCCCAGGATGACCTTGAACTTCTGCCTGCCTCTGCCTCTTGAGTGCTGGGATTATAGTGTATCACTAAGGATGATTCAGGTGAGGCTAGGTCTCGAACCCAGGGCTTTGTGAATGCTAAACAAGCACACAAACAACCCAGCTACATCTCCAGCTACTCTTGCTCCCACACACACCCTTTTGACAGGGTTTTACATAGCCCAGAGTGGTTGGGAACTCTTGATCCTCCTGCCTCCACCTCCCAAGTGGAGGGGCTTACAGGCATGGGCCATCACACCCACATTTTTTATTTTTTCCATTATAAAGGTCTGAAACTTTATGTGAACATGCATAATAACCTTTTCTCCCTGATTTTATTTTTTGTGTCATGCTTATAAAGGCCCTTAGTGCCTCAAAAGTCTTTTCTAAAACACACTCATATTTCCCCTAGAACTCTACAGCTTTTATTTTCTCGCATATAAACATCTTGGAACCATCTGGAATTATTTTGATGTTGAGAGAGGTAGGACCTTGTTCTTCTTTGTAAATATTTATCAAGTGAACGAAGGAGACATTCTCCAGCCCTAAGTAAAGTCAATGACCTCCTAAGGGATTAGATTAGGTGGATAGTAAAGTTGCTTGTTCACTGGACAAATATTTCAAAATCACGTGCTGGAATGATAGAACGCAACAGAGAATCGTATCAGATATGGCTCCCACCCGTGGGGCTATAACAGTTGGTGGAGGAGGCAGACACTGGCTAGACAGCATGCTGGTTATAAAAGCTCGCCGAGGAGACATGAGCATATGGTAAAGGAATCTATCTTGGTTTGGGGGTCAAAGAAGGTGTCACTGGGGGGAGAAGTTTCTCAAGAAGGGATTTCAGGGCCAGCACTGGGTATAGAGAGACTTCATCACAACGACAAGTGCCCACTCCAGCCCACAGGACCCTGGAGGGAGAGGACACCTGGGAGTCTGTCAGGATGGAGGCAAGGAGCCTGGACCTTTATTTAGTACCTATTCTTCTCTCCTCCAAGGCCCCGCGGTTCCTCTCAGTTAGTGCCTTTCCCACCGTGAGCCTCCTCTGTGAGTAGCAGCCTGCAGTCCTCCTGGAAACTGGGGAAAGAGACCGCCAGCCCTGACGTGGGTGTCTGGGCATCTCACCACAGCGTTCACTACACAGGTCTCTAAAGATGCTGGTGTGGGGCTAGAGAGATGAGTCAGTAGTTGGGAGTGCTTGCTGCTCTTGCAGAGCACCTGGGTTCAATTCTCAGCACCCACTTGGCAGCTCACAATTGTCTGTAACTCCAGTTCCAGGGGATCTGACTCCCTCCCCTGGACTCTTGGGTCACTGAATGCACTTGGTACATAGACAGGTGTACACGCAGGCAAAACACTCATACATATAAAATCAAAATAAACTTTTAAAAAATCTTTAAAGAGCAGATATGGTGGTATGTGCCTGTATCCCAGCACTTGGTGAGTAGAGGCAGGAGCATTGTGAGTTTGAGGCTAGCCTGGGCTACAAACCAAGATACTGTCTCCCTGTCCCTCTCAGAACAGCTGCTAGAGGATTTTGAGTCCTGATGGGCAAATAAGAGTTAATGAGGCAAAGAAAATGGGGACATTTTTGTTTTGTTTTGAGAGAGGGTCACACTATGCAGCCCTGGCTGGCCCAGGACTTGCTATATAGACCAGACAGGCCCCAAACTCACAGAGATCTGCCAGACTCTGGTTCTTGAGTGCTGGGGTTAAAGTGAGGCGCCACCATGCCCAGAAAGAATAGAGACTTTTTCTATGGGTAACCTGTTGTCTCTGGTACAAGTGCCATAGGATATACTTAGGTCATCTGGATTGTGCAGCGAGCACTTTTATTCAATGACACACCTCACTAGGCTTGCCTTTCTTCTTCTCTTTAAATTTGAGATTGATTTTTTTACTCTCGATTATGTATCTTTGTGTGTGTGTGTGTGTGTGTGTGTGTGTGTGTGTGTGTGTGTGTGCATACGTGTGTGTTGGTGCATACGTGTGTGTGGGTGCCCTCAGAGTCCGGTAACAGGTATTGGATCTCCTGGAGCTGGAGCTGCAGGTGGTTGTGAGCTGTCAGGCCTGGGTGCTGGAAACCAAACCCAGGTCCTCTGCAAGAGCAGCAAATGCTCTTAACTGCTGAGTTGTCTCCAGCCCTGCAGCTTAGCTTATTAATCATTCTTTATTCTTTTTACATTTATACAAGGATGTAGTGGTACCTCCTTGTAATCCCTGCACTTGGGAGACTAAGGCAGGAAGCTTGTGACTTTGAGGCCAGCCTGTGTACATAAAAAGACTCTGTTTGAAAAACAATAGGAGGGAGGAAAGGGGGAGAGAGAGAGAGAGAGAGAGAGAGAGAGAGAGAGAGAGAGAGAGAGAGAGCTGTTAGACGTCCTTTGAGAGCCCTGGCCTGGGAGGCAAGAACCCTGGGCTCCCAGACAGACTGGGCATCATTGGTTGCCATCAGTCCCTCCTTCGCAGGCTGGATGGATGGAGGATGGGAACAGAGTGCACTCACTCAGAGCCGCAGGGAAGTCAGTGGAGTAGGAGCAGAGAAGAGGTCAGGAGCAGCTGCAGAGAGGCCTCTGATTGGTGAGCATTCTCCCACTGGTGGGCTCCAGGCCTCAGCACTATTGCTGCCTGGAGTCGCCTAAGAACTCCTCAGAGCTCCTCAGGCTCTCTCAGTCCTCCCTGCCTCTTGCCCATGTCTCTCCCCTGGGTTGATAACCCCAGCCCAGTTAACCTCCACTGGTCCTCCAGAACTCAGACCAGAAGACACCTCCTCTAGGAAGCCTTCCCTGCTACATTAATCTGGCCTTCCAAAACCTCACCTCCTCATTGTACTTGTTGGATATAGGTGTGACCGCCCCCCACCATGACTCCTCCATATACAGTACGCATGTCACATGCTGAGCCGAAGCCATCGTCATCTTGTATCCCAAGTGCCTGGCACAGGCCTGGCAGGGAGAGAATTCCCTGCCAGTAAGTATTCGGTGGAAGGGACTTGTCAGCTATGGCCTATAAGAACATTCTACAAGAGCGAGCTTTCTCTCCCAAATCACTCCTCACTGGCAGAGCACCCTCCACTGGGAAGAGTGGGGACCCTTAGAGGCCTTGTGGGAGCAAGGGACAAGGACCTTTGACAGTTTACAGCCAACAGGTGAGAGATGAGCCAGCCACCTAGAGCTGGAGTCCCCACTCTAGGCCCTGTGGGTCCTCTTAGCCACACCCTATTCCAGGTTTTCCTTAGCCGCTCCCAGGCTCCTCCTTTCCAACATCACCTGCCTCTGTGTCCCATTTCCTGAGCCACTCCTTTCGTGAAAGCAGAGACAGGACCAAGGCTGCTTGGAGTGGGGGAACAATGCATTTTTCTTCAGTGGAAGTCAAGGCCTCTCTCTGAGGGGGAAGAAGATGGATATGACTTTAAAGGCAAAGCAGCTGCCTCCTGTCCTGCTGTATCTTGGAAGGACATCAAGCCAGGGGAGACGGCAAAGACAGTAGTTAGGTTGAACTCACCAAAATAGCTTCCAGACAGACAGGCAGAGGCACTGTCCCCTGGCTTCTCGTCTAGAGGCGCTGGCTCCCAGCCTGTGCTTCCAGTGTGGATGGCAGCAAGCTCCTGCGGCAGGTACAGCCCCTCATCAGCAACTGCCCAGAGAATTCCCACCAAGAATAAGACTAGACAGCCTATGACGGTGTATAGACTCGAGGGTGTCATGATTCCTGTTAAAAGAAGCATCTCAGGGATGGGGGAGATGGCTCTGTTAGGAAGAGCTTGCTGTGCAAGTGTAAGGACCCGAGTTCAGATCCCCAGAACCTATGTAAGAAGCTAAGGGTGGTGGCGCATGCTCATAATTCCCGAGCCAGGGGTGCAGAGACAGGCAGACCTCTGGGCTTGCTAGCCATGCAGCCTAGCCTAATTGGTGAGCCCCAGGACTCAGTGAAAGACTCTGTCTCAAAAGAACAAGGTAGGTGGCAAAAGGAATGAACCAGCTCCCAAAAGTTGGCTTCTGACCTCCACTTGCATAGGGTGGCATGCTTATGTGCACATGTGAGCATGCACACACACAAACATACACACACACTGAAAAAAAAAGTGCAATTTAAAAGGGAGCCATAAAGATGGCTCAGTGATCAAAAGCTTGTGATGCTTTTACAGAGAACCCAAATTCAGTTCCCAGCACCTACATGTGGCAGCTCGAACCCACCTGTAACTCCAGCTCCAAGGGTTCTTATGCCCTCTTCTGGCCTCTGCAGGAACTGCAGTCACATGCACAAACCAACACATAGACACATATACATACAATTAAAAAACAAAATCAAAAAATAAAAATGGAATCTTAAAATTTTAATTTTTTGCTTCTTTTTTGAGACTAGGTCTCTCTACATAGCCTTGGCTCTCCTGGAACTCACTATGTAGACCAGGCTGGCCCTGAATTCACAAAGATCCACTTGCCTCTGCCTTCCAAGTGCTGGGGTCAAAGGTATGTGCCATCATGCCCAGCTTAAAATTTTTTTTAAAGGGTCAGGCGTGGTGGCACACTTGGAAGGCAGAGACAAGTGGATATCTCTATGTTCAAGACCAGCCTCATCTACATATCAAGTTCTGGGCCACCCAGGCCTACATAGTAAAATCCTGTCTTAAATAACAAATTAAAAACAGTGAAATTGTACTGACTCTCCTTAAACAAGTAACGTGGATGGTTCCTGAGGAACAACACCCAAGGTTGTCCTTGGCCTCCATAGGCACAGGTACACACACACACACACACACACACACACACACACACACACACACACACAGAGTTGGGCTTGTAAATAGATGCCCATACATCAAGGTTTTGTTTGTTCTGTGACAGTGTGAGAAAACTGCACATTTTTCAAGATGAAAACAAATAAACAAAAAGGCCACATGTACCACCTCCTCCAGAGGCCTGCTGCTGCTCCATCAGGGAAGCCCCCCCTGAGTCCAGGCCCATGAGGAGGGCAGGTTGCCCTGAGGATAGGCAGATCTGGTACAGGTCCGAGAACTAAGACCTAGAACCCAAATCGGGCATCAGGAGAAGAGGCAAGGAGATCAGAGACAAGTGGACAATTGTCGATGTCAGACGCTTTCGTGTCTCAGTGGCCAAATTCCTGACAGAAATATCGATAGCTCACTGTTTCAGGGAGAGCTCAGTCCATCCTGGGGAGAGGGCATGGTGGGGCCGATGGCGGCCGGAGCCTGTGGCAGAGGCTCCTCACATCTGACTAGCATGCAGAAACTGTGGTGTGAAGCAGAGGGTTGCTAAACCTTCAGAGACCCATCCCTGGTAATCTTTCTCTCAGCCACGCCCTACCTTCTAAGGGTTCCATAGCCTTCCAAGGAGCACTGTAAGCGGGGGGTTGAGCCTTCAAAACATGAGCCCGTGGCGGCATTTCAGATTCCAACCACAGCACCCTCCATGCCAGGCACCGGGCTTGAAGCTGGTTCATCCTCACGGGAAGTCTGTGAAGCAGGAGCCACCACAGATGAGGAGATCAGGCTGGAGTAGACTAAAGAATTTAATTAGCATCTCACAGCTGAATGAGCAACAGGACCACGGAGGAGCCCACATCCACCTGGCTCCAGCTGCTGTGCCCTTTGAGTAAGAGGCAGAGGCCCACAGACAATTGTGGGGACAAGGATGAGACCCTGGAAGTTCTGGTGTTGACAAGCTGCAGGGGACCCTACAGGTGATCACAGCAGGGAAATGAACCTCAACCCAGATGATCAAGACTTCGGGGAGTCTGATGTCAGGGGAATCATTGCCAGTATATTTAAATGGGGTATTCATACTATTAGGTATCTCCAGTCCTGGATGTGGGAGCTTGGGGAGCCCCTGGCTGTAAGGGTCATTTAGATTACTTAGCCACCTCCAGTTCTGATTGTAGGAGCTTGATGGCCTGGCCCAAGCGATAACACACGTCACCAGACAATCATTTCCAATCCCCGGCTTTCTGGATGAAAGACCAGTTTTTAGTTCATTCCTTTGAGAGGACAATCCTGTGTGCTTAACATTTCCGGTTTTCCTGGAGATCTGTGGTTGCAAGATTCTTTGTGCTGTGCTCCCAACCAGAAGCCGATTCTGCTTTTGGTTCCTCAGAAGCCTTCCCACTTCCAAGCAGTGCACCCTTCTCCCTGTGGAAGTCCATGTGTGGTTCTGGGGAACCAACTTTGTTCCCCTCCCACCCCAGCTTCATGGTAGATAAATGTCTCCATTAAAGCACCTACATCAGGGCTCCCAAGATGGCTTAAAAGATAAAGGTGCTTGCCACCAAGACTCAGAACCTGAGTTCAGTCCTGGAACCCAGAACCCACCCCTTGTCCTCTGACCTCCACATGTGTGCTGTGGTATGTACACACACACACACACACACACACACACACACACACACACACACACACACACACACTAATAATAATAATAATAATAAAGTTAAAAAAAATGCCTGTAATTTCAGTCCTCCTAAGTCAGAGGCAGGAGGAACCCTGGGGGTTCGAGGACAACCTGGGCTATGTGGTGGGTTCTAGGCCAATCCCAGCTAGCTAGCGAGCACAAAGTTATCTTAAAAACATCACCCACAGCAAACCTATGGCATCCATACCTATTGGCTTGGGAACGTGTGTGGGAGTAGACAGCCCAATCAAAGCCTTTCCCTGGAGTCTTAAATTGAATTTATTGGAAACAGGATGGATACTGCCTGGTGAATTTCTCACCACAAAAGAAAGCAGACTGTGACTTACACCAGCAAGGGAGGGAGCAGAAGGAGAGAACATGGTGGCATGGTGAGCACTCGCTAAGACAGAATAGCCCAAGTGGGGCTGAAGGGGATGGGGATGGGAGAGGGGCAGAGTCTACTGATTCCACTCTGGGCCATCTTGTCAGCCACCCACGGGCCTGCCATGTGACGCTGTACACATGGTGTACTTACTGCTCTGATCTCAGGCCTGCCATCTGCAGAGACATGTACTCATTTGCAAACTACCCCCGAGACTGCTTGTTCCTGGGAAGCTGCAGAGAGTGGGACATTTTCCAGTGACATAAATATAAAGAGATCTCTCCAGTCTGGGGAGGGAAGAGGCAGCGGCATGTGCCAGGCCGAGCAGCGACGCCTCACCTGTTTAACCTTTAGCTATCCACCTAAACATGGACACACAATGTCCGCCACTCCACGTATGCAACTCACCCCCAAAAATATTTTCTTTAAACCATTTTTTAAAATTCTGTGTGTATCTATGTGTGTAAGTGTTCACATGTGTGTATTCCTGCATGATAAGGAGGCCAGGTTGATATTGAGTGTCTTCTCGGTAACTTGCCACCCTTTTTTAAATTTTATTTTTTATTATTTTTTATTTTTTATTTTTTTGAAGACAGGGTTCCTCTGTGTAGCCTTGGCTGTCCTGGAACTCACTCTGTAGACCAGGCTGGCCTTGAACTCACAGAGATCTCCTGCCTCTGCCTCCTGAGTGCTGGGATTAAAGGCGTGCGCTACTACCGCCCGGCACCGTCTTTTTTTGTTGTTATTTTTACTTTTAGAGTGTGTGTCTATCTCTGTGTGTGTGTGTCTGAGTATGTGTCTGTGTGTGTGTCTCTGTGTCTGTGTATGTGTGCATCTATGCATGTATGTCTGTGTGTGAGAGCATATGTGTTTGTGTGTGTGTGTGTGTGTGTGTGTGTGTGTGTGTGGTTTAACTGTGTGAATACATGTCTCTGTGTGTGTCTGTGTGTGTATCTGTGTATGTGTGTGTCTATGCATGTATGTCTGTGTATGTGTCTGTGTGTGGGAGTCTATGTGTATGCATCTGTGTGTCTGTGTATGTATGTGTGTCTATGTGTGTGTGGTGGTTTGAAAGAAAATGTCCCCCAAAGGGAGCAGCACCATTGGGAGGTGTGGCTCTGTTGGAGTGGGTATAGCCTTGTTGGAGGAAGCATGCCACTGTGGGGGCGGGTTTTGAGGTCTCTTTTGCTCAAGATACCAACCAGTGTGACTATCAGACCATTTTCCCATTGCCTGCAAGATGTAGGATTCTCAGCTACTTCGCCAGCACCATGTCTGCCTTTTCCTCGCCATGATGATAATGGACTGAACCTCAGAAAGGTTCACCAATGAGCTACCCCAATGAAATGTTTTCCTTTATAAGAGTTGCCGTGGTCATGGTGTCTCTTCACAGCAGTAGACACCCTAACTAAGATGGTGTGTCTGTGTCTGTTCACCATGGTGCACACGTCACCATCAAAGAAATCAGTTCTCTTCTTGCACCATGTAAGTCACAGGAATCAAACTCAGGTTATCAGTCTCGGGGTCAAGTGCTTTACCTTCTGAGCCATCTTGCTGGCCCCTCCACCTTAGTTTTTGAGACAGGGTCTCTCGCTGAACCTAGAGTTCACTGATATGTCTAATGTGGCTGGCTAAGAAGTCCCAAGAATCCCCCTGTCTCTGCCTCCCCAGTGCCAGGATTATAAACACATGACACTGCATCCAGCTTTTACCTGAGTTCTGGGAAATAGACTCGGTCTTCATGTTTGTGTGGAAAGCACATTAACAACTGGGTCATCTCCCCAACTCTCCAAAGGGCTTTTGATGGAAAGGAAAGTCTAAACCAATCCTCTAAGGATTCAGAAAGGAGGAAACTGATGGTGCTCGGAGAGGACCAGAGACCCCACACCTTAGTCACGTTCTGTTGCTGTGAAGAGACATCATTACCATGGCAACTCTAATAAAGAAAAGCATTTAACTAGGCTCTTGATAACAGTTTCAGAAGCTTGGTCCATTATCACCACAGCGGGGAACATGAGGACAGGTAGGGCAGGCATGGTGCTGGAGCAGTAGCTGAGAGCTTACATCCTGATCCTCAGGCAGGAAGAGGAGAGGGGCAGGGGAGGAGAGAGAGAGTAGTATGGACTTTTGAAACCTCAAAACCCACCCCCAGTGACTCACTTGCTCCAACAAGGCCACACATCTTAATCCTTCTAATCCTTTCAAAGAGGTGACTAAGCATTCTACTCTATGAGCCTATAGGGGCCAATCTTATTCAAACCACGTATCCGACTTACCACAGAGCTGCTGAGTGCCAGAGGTCCGATGCAATACATATCTCTCAAGCATGAGTACTTGGGTTATATGTTCTCATCATTGTCCTGGACAGATGAAAGCCATGACCTCTTCAGCAAAAACCCAGGAGAGCCTCTACTGAAAACAGGTAGAGGATGGAGAGATGGCTCAGGGGTTAAGAGCACTGGCTGAGGACCTGGGTTCAATTCCAAGCACCCACATGGTGGCTCACAACCATATGTAACTCCAGTCTTCAGGTACCAGGCACACATGTAGTGCACAAACATACACGCAGTAAAACACCTATAGACATAAAATAAATTACTTAATTTTAAAAAAGCAGGTAGAATGCTGACACATGAAAACTGGAAGAATTAAATGGAAATTATGGACTGTTGAGACACCAATGACAGTCTTCCTGTAAGGAAGACTCCAAGTAGGACAATCGTCTGTTTGTCTTCCTTTCTCCTTCTTTTTTTTTTTTTTTGACAAATCTCATTTATTTATCCCAGGCGGGCCTTGCACTCAGAAATCCTCCTGTCTCAGACTTCTGTGTGTTGGACATGATTGCCACCATGTCCAGCTGAAAATGGACTTTTTGCTTGCATGAGGACGGTGAAGCCAAGAGAGGGCCGTGGTCAGGAGGGCCACATCCCTTCAGAGAAGGAATATTTCTTCATGGGACAGAGGAGACAGAGAAAGCAAGAGAGACTAGGAGAAGTCTCCCTGAGGGCAGGAGTGAAAGCTTCAGGCACTGGGCATTTCCAGGAAGGGTTAACTGAGTGAGGAGGCTCTCTCCAGGTGGGTCGCCCAGGCAGAGTCACAATATAAAGAGCTCCATGGGAACCGGGATGCTTTTGCCTGCCCAGCTTTGACCCTGGCTGGAGAGTGCATCAGTGCCGCCGCCGCCGCCGCCACAGCCTCGAGACTCTGGTGACATCAGAACCCAGCGTCTCCGACTTTCCAACACAGATTACAGACTGTTAGCTCTCCAGGAGTCCTCCAGGTCTTCAGTGCCGCACTGGGACTGCGGACACATCCCATCTGGTGGAGTGAGCAGCTCCCAGGCTCAGAGTCACTGCAGTGCGCAGACAGCCACTACCTGTCTCCTACTGTGTAAGGCAAACTAATAAGGTCCCTTTGGAATACATACTAATTCTGCCAGTTCTGCTCCTGCAGAGAACCCCAATTAATTACACTATTAGTAATAACCTTTGGGAAATAACTTGGTTGTTGAAAGTACTTAACTATTTTTTTTTTTTTTTTTTTTTTTTTTTTTGGTTTTTCGAGACAGGGTTTCTCTGTGTAGCTTTGCGCCTTTCCTGGAACTCGCTTTGGAGACCAGGCTGGCCTCGAACTCACAGAGATCCGCCTGGCTCTGCCTCCCGAGTGCTGGGATTAAAGGCGTGCGCCACCACCGCCCGGCTGTACTTAACTATTTTTAACATACATTTATTTATTTATCTGTGTGTGCGTGCACGCGCACGCACGTACTCGCGCTTGCAGAAGTGTGGCGGTCAGAGGACAACTTTCAGGAGTTTTTTCTTTCCATCACGCAGGTCTGAGGGACTGAACTCGGTGGTCAGGCCTGGTGCCAAGGGCCTTACCTACTGACCCTTCTTGCTGGCCCCAAAGCACTTAATCCTTGACTAGATCGATCATTCTACATTTCTCTTTTTAAAATGTGTGTGTACGGGTGTATCTTCTGTATGTGTTTGAGTGCCCCTGGGGACAAGAACTAGGTACTGGGTTCCCTGGAACTGGAGATGCAAGGCACCTGGGAACCCAGCTGGGGCCTCTGGAAGAGCCCTGAGGACTCCCACTGCTGATTCATCTCTCCAGCCGTTCATTCTACTCCTTGGTCATATACTTTGAGAAAACAACCCCAACATGGAGTAGAGGAAGTCCTCTACTTAAAAACGTTGGTTCCAATGTTGTCTAGGACACTGGAGAGGTAACAGCCAATCTATTAGTCCAATATGGAAGAAGTCTGAGCAAGACAGGCCTGCCGCTGGTCAGGTGTCCAGCACTGAGGCCTCCGGCACACAGTGGGCCTCCGGATGTCCTAAACCCCAGGGCTCTACACGCCCCATTCAGTTTAGACTTGTCCCAGCCACTTGGGCCCTCTCAGCATCAGCTGTTACCCCTTTGTGTCTCTCTTACCCTCATCCTTTGCCAGGTGCCTGCCTGAGTGAGCAAAATACCAGGACATGCGCCCTCTGTGGTCAACCGCTCACCGCAGCCTAGCGTCCTGCCCTGCCAGCAAGATGCTATTTTTATAATCACGATAACAACAGTGATTGTGGTGATTATAACATTCAGTGTGTGTGAAATGTGCCAGGCATAGCTCTGGGGGCTTCTCCTGAGCTAGCTCATTTCTTCCTTGGATGCTTTTTACAAAGCAGTTGGGGTTTGTTGTTGTTATTTATTTGGTTGGTTGGGGTTTTGTTTGTTTGTTTGTATGGTTTGGTTTGGTTTTTTGAGACAGGATTTTCTATATAACAGCCCTGACTGTCCTCGAACTCACTATGTAGACCAGGCTGGCCTCGAACTCTCAGAGATCTGCCTGCCTCTGCCTCCTGAGTGCTGGGATTAAAGGCGTGCGCCACCACCACCAGGCCCAGGCCTTTGTTTTGTTTTTTGAGACAAGGTCTCATAGGGTTCCAGGAGTGCACAGCTATGCCTGGTTTCTGTGGTGCCGGTGGTGGGGGTGTGGGGTGGAGGGGTGGAGGGAGTGGGGGTGGAGGGGTGGAGGGAGTGGGGGTGGAACCCAGGCTTTTGTATACACCAGGCAAGCTCTCTACCAGCCGAGCAGTTATTATGTTTCTTCCTTATCTAGATGATGAAACCGAGGTAACAAGCGGCTGGCAAGAAGCCCGACCTACATCTTATGAGCTCATATGTGCCGGTTTAAATGAGGACGACCCCTGTAGGCTCATGGGTTTGAATGCTTGGGCCCCAGGTAGTAAAACTGTTTGGGAAGGATTAGGAGGTGTGGCCTTGTTGGAGAAGGTGTGTCACTGGGGGTGGGCTCTGAGGTTTCAAAGGGCTTGCCCCACTCCCAGTGTCTATGTCTGTGTCATGGCTGGGTCTCAAGATGTGAGCTCTCAGTCACCGCTCCAGTGCGACCGCTCCAGTGCGATGCCTGCCTGCCTGGCCCCATGCTCCCCACCATGATGACAATGGACCAACCCTCTGAAGCTGTCAGCCAGCCCCCAGTTATATGCTTTCTTTTAAAACTTGCCTTGGTCACGGTGTCCTTTCATGGTGATAGAACAGTAACCAAAACAACACACCTACAGAGTTTCATGAGCTTTTGTTACAGAGCATTCTCCTAAACTGGCTTAGCTGTTGTCTCCATACTTCTGGAACCTTCTTTGACTCATCTTTTCAATACCAAATAGTTACCAAGGACAAATTGGACATACGTTGTGATAGAAATTCGGGACACGGAAGGGCAGGATGCCCAGTGTCCGGCCACAAGGATTCCGGTCTAACAGGAAGGAGACCTGCTCTGAGGACAAATAACAGACTTTGGGAGAGGTTGGAAACTGAGGTTTGAGCAGAGGGCTGCGAAGGGACAGATGAGGATATTCTGCCTGCCACAGGGGCTGCAAAGGGACACGAGGAGGAACCAGCCTGGCCAAGTACTATAAGTGTAGGCGAACATGTGTCTGTCTGTCTGTCCGTCCATCTCTCCCTTCCTCCCCCTCCCCCTACTCTTCTTCCTTCTCTTCTTCCTTTCTTCTTCTTCTTCTTCTTCTTCTTCTTCTTCTTCTTCTTCTTCTTCTTCTTCTTCTTCTTCTTCTCCTCCTCCTCCTCCTCCTCCTCCTCCTCCTCCTCCTCCTCTTCCTCCTCCTCCTCCTCCTCCTCCTCCTCCTTCTTCTTCTTCTTCTTCTTCTTCTTCTCCTTCTCCTCCTCCTCCTCCTTCTTCTTCTTTTTTTTTTGGTTTTGCGAGACAGGGTTTCTCTGTAGCTTTGGATCCAGCCTGTCCTGGATCTCGCTCTGTAGACCAGGCTGGCCTAAAACTCACAGAGATCCTCCTGGCTCTGCCTCCCGAGTGCTGGGATTAAAGGCGTGCGCCACCACCGCCCGGCCACCTTTCTTCTTTTTTTAAGACAGGGTCTTGAAGCTGGACATGATAGCTCACACCTTTAATCCCAGCATTAGGGAGACAGAGACAAGTGATTTCTGAGTTCAAGGCTAGCCTGGTCTACAGAGTGAGTTCCAGAACAGCCAGAGCTACACGGGGAACAAAACAAAAGACAGGCTAGCCCAGAACTTGCAGTGATCCTCCTGCCTCAGTTTCTGAGTGCTGGTGGGTAAACCAGCAAGGGGCTTCGGAGAGAA